>NW_026526710.1:82257777-83461944 GCF_024362965.1 Panthera pardus | reverse complement strand
GGGCAAATGGGTACGTGATAGGTGATTTTCACCAACAGGCTAATACCCCTACGGGCCTGATTCATGTTAAAAATCTGCATGGATCAGGGGCGCCTGGGTGGCTCAGCGGGTTGAGCGCCGGACTTCGGCTCTGGTCATGATCTCACAGTTGGTGGATTTGAACCCCAGAATGGGCTCTGTGCTGACGGCTCAGAACCTGGAGCCTGCTTCAGATTCCGTGTCTTCCCCTTCCCCTCTCATGCTCTGTCTCTCTCTGTCTCTCAAAAATAAATAAATGTTAACCTTTTTTTTTTTTTTAAAAACATCTGCATAGATCCAAACACAAGAAGATGTCCTCAACCTTTCTTTTGGTGTGAATAGTTTTATTTACCGGCCCAGAAATAGGAAATATAACCAAGAAATTGACATCATGCGTCATATTTATTTGTCCCATTATAGACTCTAATGAATCTTCACCTGTTTCATTGAGTCCATAAACACATTGTAGTGAGGTGGGGAAGTGTCACTCCACGTACAGCAGAGTTCATTTTATTCCTTAAATTAAGAAGTTCATACCCTCGTAGGTCTGCTCAAATTCTGTGGGGGGCACTCGCTTGGAAAAGGCAAGCGTTGCTGGGCAAATAACAAGATGAGGAAAGCACCCAGTAGAGTTAAACTTGTCAGCAGCAGGACAGCTCCAGCATGTAAAGCACATATTGACTTTTACTGCCTGTTAGTACATTACAAGGAACGTGACACAGTGTTTCTTGCCTCACATTTACCTTCATTCAGGGTTTCGTGAAATTAGTCGTGGAATGTTAGAGAGTAACGGGGCGAAATTACGCGAAGGCTGCATTTTTCAAGGCTTCCGTTTTTTTAGAGCAGTTTCAGGGTTTACAGAACAATCGAGAGGAAGGTATAGAGACGTCCCATATACCTCCTGTCCCAACACATGCACAGCCTCCCCATGATCAACATCCTTCACCAGATGGGAAATGTTCTATAATGGATTGAACTTACAATGACACACTAGGATCACCCTAAATCTGTAACTTACCTTAGGGGGTTCACTTTCGGTGTTGTATATTCTACGGGTTTGGACAGAATGTATAATGACATGCAAACGTCCTGATAACATAAAAAGGGATTTTTCCACCCTAAAAATCCTCTGTTCTCTGCCTAGTCATCCCTCTCTGATACCACATCCTGGGAAAACTCTATTCTTTTTATTGTCTCCATAGTTTTGCCTTTTCGAGAATGTCATTCGGCTGAGATGACACATTAAGTAGCCTTTACAAAGTGGCTTCTCGCCCTTACAAATATGCATTTAAAGATTCTTACATGTATCTAATGGCTTAACAGCTCATTTCTTTTTAGCACTGAATAATATTCCATCGTCAATACGTATGATAGTTTATTTAGCCATTCACCTATTGCTGGCTGTCCTTGTTCTCTATTTTGGTGTCAACATCTACGTGCAGGTTTTAATGTGGAGGTAAATTTTCAACTCCTTAGGTAAATACCACGAAGCCTGACTGGTAGGTCATAAAAGAGTATGCTTAGTTTTGTAAGAAACCATCAAACTGCCTTCCAAAGTGGCCGCACCATTTTGCATCCCCTACCAGCAACGAATGAGAATTGCTGCTGCTACTCACCAGGATTTGATGTTGTCAGTGTTCCGGATTTCGAACATTCTAATAGGTGTGTCGTAGTATGTGGTTGTTGTTTCCATCTGCATTTCTCTAAGGCCATATTATGTGGAGCATCTTTTCATAGGCTGTTTGCCATCTGTCTATCTTCCTTGGTGTGATGCTTAATTTTTGGCTCATTTTTCAGTCAGGTTGTTTATCTTCTTATTGTTGAGCTTTAAGAGTTCTTTGTATATTCGGGATAACAGTTCTTAGTAAGCTGTGTCTTTTGCAAATACTTGCTCCCCGTCTATGGCTTATGTTCTCGTTCTCTTGATACCGTCTTTCCTGGTTCAGAGACAGCCATCTTCTCCACATAAACTCATATGGCAGAAGGAACAAGCTATGTCTCTGGGGTTGCTGTTATAAGGGTATGAATCCCGTTCATGATGGCTCTTCCTTTATCACCTAATCACTTCCCAAAGGATCCACCCGATACCGTCACATTAAGCATTAGGACTTGAAATACCTGCAGAATGGCATGAGTATTGTCCTTCTTTCTTAAAAGGTGTTATGCACCCCAGTCTGTCATTCTCCAGTCAAACCAGCCAAAGTTCTAAAACTGGCTCTCCCGGTGTCTGCCGACAGCCGCCTTGCATTTTTTTCATTTTGTGCTCAGTGTAAGTCTCTTTCTCTGACTGTTGCCTGAAAGGCTTTGGAATATCCTGGCAACTCAAGAAAAAATTCAGCACTGGTCATTACAGTGTGGTGAACCTGAGACCGATGGCCAGCTTAACTAGAAAGTCCTCCCGCCCAGAGGGAAGCCAGCAACAACCAGGGCATAATTTGGGTGGCAGTCTTTAAACTCTTTTGGTGGGGCGCCTGGGTGGCTCAGTCGGTTGAGCATCCGACTTCGGCTCGGGTCATGATCTCACAGCCCGTGAGTTCTAGCCCCGCGTCGGGCTCTGTGCTGACCGCTCAGAGCCTGAAGCCTGTTTCGGATTCTGTGTCTCCCTCTCTCTGACCCTCCCCCGTTCATGCTCTCTCTCTGTCTCAAAAATAAATAAACGTTAAAAAAAAAAAAATTAAACTCTTTTGGTGCTATTTAAACTGTGAGGATCTCCTCGATTTCTCCTAATAGTGAATACACTGAAAGACCGTTTATTGCCAGGTTGGCCATCCACTTTGATCAACATGCTTCCATTGATACCAATGACCTTCCTACAAATCCCATTAATCAGCTTACAATCACCTCAACCTGTCTTTTCCAGAAAGCCGTGTCTTTGTCACCATCCTTTCCAATGTTAGTTACGCTAGGCTAATTTGCAATTTAAATGAATTCTGTAGTAAAATTTTGGTAAAACCATCTTCCTAACCTCCCGCTCCTTTGAGAACACCTGTTTTTGTTTTTGTTTTTGCCTGTGTCAGGGCTACAAAAACTTGAAACGTATCTGTAGATGTTCTTAAAGATCATCTCCCTGAGTTGAAAGAATACGTTTCAAAACTTTGAGAATTGTGTCACATGAAGCACACCTTATCACATTGACTTCTTAAAAAGAAAATGGTATAAAACTCATGGTCTCGCCGTATGTCTGAAAAGCGAGGTACATTTGGAGCCATTATCAATATTATCATAAGTGATGTGTTGTTCTTAACAGAACGGGTGAATATGATGACTGTTGAGGTGTCGTCCTGCGGCCAAATCAATGTCCTATTTTGTAGGTGCTGACTGCTGAAAAGAACATTGGTGAGCTCTTTCCTCAGAGTGGGGACACTTTATCAAAGATGACACAGAACAATATGAGGTGCCGAGAAGTGTTAGGAGAGGATAGAAATGCAATTTTCGACTCATCATTCGGCCACTGCTTCTTTGGGATGTAATCTGCTTCCCCCTCTTCAGCTTGCTTTCCTACAGGAGACTTGGAGTAAACTCAGGGTCTTTCAGGGTGGGGCTCATCCAAAATGAGTCAGTGCTGTTCTCTTGAAGTGGTTGTGTGAGTGAGGAAAAAGTCCAGGAACAAGATGTTCTGAAGATCATTTCCTTTCGTTGTCTTTGGCTCAGTTTGCTGTAATTCTCTGCGATTGACAGATGATTGTAGATCTGTTATAAACGTCCGTGCTTCAGTTAAATGTGAGCTCGTGGTTCAGTGTCTCTTTTGTGAAATCACGGTGTGATCTGTGTGCCCCTCACCCCAGCTCATAACAGTCAAGAGGAGAGGGTAATAGGAACTGCCTATGTTTTCCGTTTATTTTGTGAAGTTGTGTTCGAGTGAGACGTGAGACTGGCTAAAGATCTCCTTTCTGTCTTCTGTATGAACATATCACCATTTGAAATCAAAAGGGACTGAATTATAAATATGATGCTCTAAGAATACTGACGAGTCAAGGCAGCTAGCCATCTTCACAGACAGGAAATAGCATTATCATTGTTTTGTTGGTTTCTAAAAGTGTAGTCCACCTGCAAAAAGCAGTCTGCAGCAATAGAAAAGTATGAATTCTGTTTCTATTAGAAGCAAGATTGGGTGGGCTGGACATTGTAATCCTCCCCGGACCTTTTCAAACTGTGAAACCACCTATGTCGAAGGTCCCATTATTTGTGCTTGTAGCTGTGACCCACTGCTATAGATGAGGGGTATGGTTAATACATCAAATATGTTATATTTGGAAACATTGAAGTCCTTTGTGAAGAATGTATAATTTGCACTGGGGGTTCTCAAATTGCCAGTTTGGTGGTGGGGCTGAGGCTCAGCGAGCCCATGTCAGAATCACCTGGGGATGTCTTTAAAAAATTACAAATGCCCCGTCTTGACTGCAGACCTTCTGAACCAGAATACCTGAAGGTGAGCCTGGTCGTGTTTATTTTCAGATCATACCTCTCAACAGTGATTTGTGAAAGTTGAGACAAGCCATGAAAATTACCTCAGAAAGGCATGTGTTGGTCACGTGTTAGAAGCTGGTTCAGCCAAGGGGCTCCTGAGTGGCTCAGTCTGTTAAGAATCTGCTTCAGCCAAGGGTGAGCTGGGAAAAATGAGAACAAGTATAACTCTAGATGAAATGTATCGACCTTCTCAAAATTCCTATAAGCTGATAAGACAGGAAGGAAGCACCAAAAAAAAAAAAAAATGTGATGAGATGAGAGCCACAGAGTAGAATGAGAACTCAAAGCAATTTTGCTGTGTGGCATTGGCCTGTGAGTGAAGGGTTTTGGTGGCTTCATTGGCTAAAGGTGGTGAGTGAAATCTCAGGTCCAACCCAAGAGGAAAAGCTGATAAACAGCACTCCCTCTTCCATCTGACTCCCAAAGGTACACACTTTGGGTAAGGGCCAACTGGATTAAACCACACCCTTTACGGGTTGTTGAGCATTATTTTGTGTGCCTTGAAAAATCTCGGAAAACCTCAAATCTTGAACAGGGCTTGGGCTGGTCCTGAAATAATACCCCCAGGAACCAATAGTAACAAACTCATAATACAAAGTACTGTACTTTGATTGTGAGCCTTACATTGTTTGTACAAATATGTCTCTTGTGATTTTGTCCAACACAGAGTTCAAAATAGGCACATAAGCAACCTTTGAATAAAAATCTGCAAAACTAAAGAAATAGATTTTCAAAGAGTGTGTTAAGAGAAGTGAAAAGTGAGTTCAGATACGTATAAAAGTGAAAATTGTAGAAGGAGATAATGCAGACTAAATACATTTCAAATCAAATTGTGAGAAGTAATGCAAACCTGTAACGAAAACTCCTTATAGGAGTTTCAAAACTTACTAGACATGGTTGAAAATAGAATTCATGACTCATAAGCTAGATCAAAAGGAACTTCCAAGGGAGCAAAGGAAAAGGCAAAATAATGAAAAATTAAGGAAGTGAGAAGGGGGACACACAGACAGGAGAATATCTAATATCATTTTCATAAAAGTCCAAGGGTGAATAAAAGAGAAGGTGGGAGTTTGCTCTGAAGCCAATACAAAAGGGTCTACTTTAGACTGACAAAATTAGATTTGGTAGTATCTCTGGGTGAAAAAACAAAAAATTAAGAAGGTGGCAAACAGATCGGTAACTCTCAGTTAATTTTACCGCATGAAATAACATTTTGTGATATTTAACAAATATTGAATTAAAATACACACCACCAGGGGTGCCTGGGTGGCTCAGTCGGTTCAGTGTCTGCCTCTTGGTTTTGGCTCAGGTCATGGGCTTGTGGTTCATGAGTTCAAGTCCTGCGTGGGGCTTTGCACTAACTGTGTGCAGCCTGCTTCGGATTCTCTCTCTCCCTCTCTCTACTTATCCCCTGCTTGCATATTCTCTTTCAAAATACGTAAAGAAACTTAAAAACAATACACACCACCAGTAGTATCTAAGTTAAAAGGAGATAAATGGAATGAGTGTTCTCAGTTTCTCGTGTTGTCCTGGGAGAGTGTACAGATCTTGATTAGTTTTAAATGTTGAGGAGTCAAACAGCAGTCTATTGTTTAGGTAAAAGAAATGAGAATGTATAACTTTCAAACAAGAAAGTGAATAAGCGCAAATATAATAACTTTTCAAAAAGGTGTAAAAGAAGGCAAGAGAGGAGAGAAACAAGATATACATAATAAATAGTATATACTGGCTTTAAAAATCTTACTATAAATTATTTATAAGTGATTTGTCTAAAACACGAGGATACAGAGAGGCCAAAAGTAAAACAGTGAAGCAAGACATGCCAAGAAAATGCCAAGCGAGAGAGCTAGTGTAGACAGATTCCTATCTGATAAAATTGGCTTTAAGGCAAAAAGATTACTGGACATAAAAAATATGTCGCTACATAATGAAAAAGGATTCATCTTCACCAGAAATATAAAGCAGGTTTAATACTGTATTCTTCTAATCATATAGTCTCAAAATAGATAAAGTAAAAATTTAGAGAACAACAAGGGGAAAATAAACCACTCCTAAGTCATGATTGGAGATATTAACACACCTTCAAACCGAGGACACTGGTGAAGAGAAGCATTCAACGAGAACACAGGCGTTTGAAACAATAAAGTTAGCAAACATCCATGGAAAACATGTGTGTTTCTCCAAGGCACATGAAATATGTGTAAATATCCACGCTATATGAAGTCCTGCATGACAGTATATTATTGGCTGACCCTCGTAACAAGATTGCATCTCAAGTGATAGAGAAGAGAAAGAATAATTACCGCGTGTTAAGCTTTTGCAGTGGGGCCATCACAGATGAATTGTTTAGTATCAAAACATTTGTTGTCTTGGGGAAGTCGGATATGATTATAACCTCGTTATAATCTTGAGTCGGTATGACCTGTATCTGAAGCAGCCTTAGTCACCGTGTTGCTGGGGATCTTCTGGTTATCCTCTTAGCATGGAAAATATACGCATGCGTACATGCGTGTACATACACAAATATACGTCCTCACTTGTAAACATCGCATATCATAATCTGATCTTCTTATCTCAGACAACTGTTAAGAGAGAGCTTTTCACTAGTTTTCTCTTAACACGGTTTTAATGATTACAACATTTGATGGCTTTCTCAGGTCACTAATCAGCTAAAGAAAGATCTTGCATAATGGAGCTCTTTGCAAACAGACTCTCGACACATTTTATATTTAAATAATGCCTACTGATAATGATGCCTTTATAGCACTTCCAATGGTGTTTCTCATTTGAAACTCTGATAGCGTCTGGCCCGTGTACAAATCCTGTGTAGAAGTCAGTAAGGGCCTGCCAAAGAGGTTAGGGTGCGAATTGTGTTGACAGATGGTTGGGAGCGCATTTTCAATTACAGAAAGCAAGGAACTAATGAAGAGAGAAGGTATAAATAAAAGGTTACTGGAAACAGGTATCCTATTCAGAAACTAGTTTCTAGTCATGGAGTAAATACACGGATATGAATAACATAGAAAGATAATAATTCAAGCAAAACCCTTTTTTTTTCTTTGAAACCTAGTCTCATTTGGAATTTGAAAGAGACATTTCCTCTAGGAAATTTTGAAAGAGTTGGAAGTATTTCCCTCCTGAGAGAGATTTCTTCCTTAGCACTAAGATTTTTTTTTCTGTTCTAAGAAATACTGGTGGTAGTTACTACTTTGAGTTAAATCTGTTTAGGCCAGCACTCTCTTCCTTTTTCCCTCCTTCTCTCCCTCTTTTTTCTTCTTCTTTCATTATGTGTCAAACTTAACCATTATAAACTTTGTAGCCACTTGATTCATTGTTCCGGTTTGATCTAAATATTCCTATACTCAAGACTAACCCGTTCTTTCTATGCATTGAAACCATACTTCCATAAAGGTAGAGAAAAGGAAAGCTGGGGAGTGAGTAACCTCTGGGTTTCAAACCTCTGTTTGAAACAGTCGGGGGAGGGAGGGATTTTCAAGGATAATGTCATGGAAAGATTCTTCCATTTGTCTCCAAGGAAATGCTTCTAGGAAGCTGACCAAGCGAGCCAATTTCTCTGAGTCAGTAATAGTCTCTTATTTTGCAAGCTTTTTATTTTCCAAGGTTTTTAAGAAACTTTACAGGTTGAGGATTTATAAAAAGGTGCCTTGGGAGAGGCCAGGGGCTAAGGAAAGAGCAGAGGTTCTATATCCAAACATCAGGGTTTGAGTTCTGGCTTCTAGATTTTATAGGTTTGGGATAACCACTAACCTCAATGCACCTCAGTTTTTAAGTCTGTAAAAATAGTGATAACCTACAGGAGCACAAATCTAAGATCGTGTATGTAGAGGCACTCTATAAAAGGTCATTGGAGGGGCACCTGGGTGGCTCAGTGGGCTAAGTGACTTTTGCTCAGGTCATGATCTTGCAGTCCTGTGAGTTTGAGCCCCGCGTCGGGCCCGCTGCTCTTAGCACATAGCTCACTTAGGATCTTCTGTCTCCCTCTCTCTCTGCTGCTCCCTCGCTCATGCCCTGTGTGTCAAAAATAAATAAAACATTAAAAAAAATAAAACATTTAAAAAAATGGTCAGTGGAAATTTTTATGAGCATGTTGTTGGTGATACATTTTTTTCCCCACCCGTCAATCTTTCTTTGGTGCTCACTGCTGTTGTTGTTTGTACATACATCGAATGTGATAAAAACAGGGATAATGATATCTATCACAAGGGGCCTCTGTGATGATTAAATAGGGGAAAAAAAGGAAAGTTCTTCCCCATGAGCCGGGCACGAGGCCAGTGACCAGCAGGTTCTAGGAACGGCCACTGCTGCTGCTTCTAACAGCCCCATTATGGTCACGTTTTGGTTATTTACACGTTTCCGTTTGCGTGTCTTGCCCTTGGCAAACAAGCACTATGTGTCATTCAAATGTGACGCTTATTTTGAGCCACTGAACAAATCTCAACTCTTAACGTTATGGCTTATGGATTATTGTGTCCTAAGCAAGAATAACCTTTCCTAGGAGAAGTCAGAATCACTGGGACGGAATGCAGAGGATATAATAATTGGCAGGTCCCAGATCTGCTGACTGCATCCGAGCCACATGGCACATCTCCAGGCACCATGCGGTTCAAGATGTTCAATATTTGAGCCACGCAGTAGAAGCTGGTGGTGGAATGATAGAGCCCAGTGCTTAATTGTTTTTGCCCTCTCATTTGAATGCAGGCTGAGTTTTCAAGACAGACATCCTTTTATATCAACAAAGGGCAGATTTCATGGACAAAAATGAACGCTAGAACCACCACCTTAGAGAACCGTTACAGTGCTGATGTTTCATTGATGCTTGATTCTGTTTTGTATCAGCTGTGGAACACTTACAAAAGCATGGGGGGCATGATATAATGTTCTGGCGGAATGTCATCTGTCATCTTCTCCAGGGACGAGAGGCCAGTGAACACAGTAGATTTTACTTTAAGCTACATACAGAGGCCAAATCAGTCAGACTGCTTTTTGAGGCAAGTTTTACCGAGAGTGTTCTTATTAAATGTTGATACACAGAAAGCATATAATCACAGAGATATTTCAGTGTGACTATAAATTACTCGTGTGAAGCCAACCTGACCTACAATTCTAAGATTTTTCATAACAGGTAAAAAAAATTAATAAAATGCTTTAATAGCAAATTTAATAAGCATATCAGTGTTAAATTCTAAGGTAGGATTATATATTTGCTTGTGTTATGAACAGAAGCTCATATGTTAGCTCACACATGCAGACCCACATCTTCATTTTTATATTATGCCAGAATGATTCTTTTTGCTACAAAAGAATTAATCTAATAATTAGAAAAAAGGAAGAAAGAAAAGAAAGAAGGAAGAGAAAAAGGAAAAAAATTGCTTACAGAGTAAAATCAGAAAATAGGAGATACTACTCAGGATTTAACATTATAGAGTTTTATTGTTTAATTTTTTAATGTTTATTTATTTATTTTGAGAGAGAATGAGAGGGCAAGAGGGATAATCCCAAGCAGGCCTCCCACTCAGTGTGGAGCCCAAGGTGAGGCTTGATCCCACAACCGAGATCATGACTTGATCCAAAATCAAGAGTCAGGTGCCCAACCAACTAAGTCATCCACAGACCCCGACATTATAGAGTTTTAAATAAAGGTTATTTTTTTTAAGCTAACGTATGTACATGCCGCAGAGAGATATTCAGAAATATGCATATATCCGATAATACATAAATTGATCAAAGTATCAAGTCTCAGGTAATAGTAATTCTGTTTTGCTCCCAATGTTAAAATGTTTTCTTTTTTGTTAAGGATGAATGAACTGCTTTAGGATTATTTTAACTCTGAATAATAATGTAAAACAACCTAACATGGGCCATCATGCCCGACTGCAATAAGCAGCTGAGATCTGTTATTAAGTATTGAACAATTTCAAATCACCGAGGCGACATTGTTTGGTCATACCTAATTCTAATTGATGTATTTACTGAGGACCACAATGTGCTATGAGCTATTGACATGCTTTGGTAATCATGGCCCCCCAAACCCCCCAAATCTGCCTGTGTTTTTTAAAATAAAATTTCTCTTTTCCCAATTATCCTTAAAGATTTGCTCTAGCAGAATGGCTGTGGGACTTGTAACACACATTTTTAAAAAGCTAACAAGGTGACCATGGCCATCAACCCCAGTTGAAGGAATCATAGTTCAAATACAATGAAAACTGTTTTTTAAGTGCACCTTACATTTCTGTTAGCATTGAAGTTTTATATGGTCCCTCTGGGAACAAGAGTTCTCCAGTCACTTAGTGGAACTGGGTGTTATCCAAACCCTTTCTAAATTTCTCCAAGCTTTACCTAGAGAAAAAAATAACAACAAATCACAGCTGATCCTCATATCATAGATTCTGTATTTGTGAAATCACTTCCTCGAGAAAATTTCTTTGTAGGCCCCCAATCATTACTGGCAGTGCTTTTATGATCATTCTGCGGCACGTGTGGTGTGGGAAAAACGTTGCATCACCCAACGCTCACCCAACATTTGCAGCTGTGCGTGCACAAAAGTCCAGCCCACTCTCCTGTTTCAGCTCTTACACTGTAAACACGTGTTCTGTTCTTTGTCTACTTAGTCTTTTTCTCATTTTTGTCCTTTTGGTTGGTGATATGCACTTAAAATGGCACCCAAATGTTCTGCAGAAGTGCTGTTTAGTGTCCCTAAGGTCAAGAAGGCTGGCATTAATGAATCAATAAAATCTATTAAAAAGGCATCTTTAAACAGAAACATATGTGAAACAAGTTTATATATTGATCTATAGAGAAAATGTGAGCAGAAGCTCACAGGAACCTAGCCCTACATTTCCCTTGGGGGTGATGATTCACTGGTCACTAATTTGGCATTCATAATGACTTGAATGAGAACTGATTGTATATATCAAATAAATTTACCTCACATCTTAAATTAACCTAAGTATAATTTAATGGCTTGTTGGTGATTCTTAAACACTCTTCAGGATTTAAAAAATCACAGTCCAATGAGAAGTTGATGTAAAACTATAATCTGCATTGAATAAATGTGTATTTTCATCTATAACAATTGTGCATATATTACTTTAAATTCATCTTATTTATGCAAGAATGGTATTTTATATTTATACATAGAGTAATAGTAGTCATTATCATGGAGTGGTAACAATATTTCTTGAAAATTGGTAGGGTTGGGGATAGTTTATAACAGTGTAATAGATGTTTCCATTTAATCTTTGCAACAATTGTGGGCATTTTTATTAACTCCATTATACAGGTGAACACATTAAGATAAAGAGGTTTGGAGTCTTGGCTCAGGGACACTGCTAGTGAAAGACAGATCTAGAATTATATATGTGTTATTTATAAATATGCACATATACTAAGTCAAGTAGATTAAACCCAGGGCACCCAGATGGCTCAGTTGATTAAGTGACCAACTCTGGATTTTGGCCCAGGTCATGACTCATGGTTTGTGGGATTGAGCCCTGTGTTGGGCTCGATGCCGACAGTGTGGAGCCTGCTTGGGATTCTCTCTCTTCCTCTGTCTCTGCCCCTCCTTTGCTCATGGTTTCCCTCTCTCTCTCCCATTCTCTCTCTTTCTCAAAATAAACAAATGAACTTAAGTAAAACACACACTTTGGAATAGTTGGAATACTGACTTGTTTGATGCCTGTCACCTTAGTAGAACGGAAACCAAATGAAAGGGGATCTCTAATTTTCATCCTTATGTTGGCTTCCTTGGGACCTTGTATAAAGCCTGCCAGATGAGCACTGAGTATAGAGTCAAACTCATACTTGGGTGTTGCATGGAAAGCAGAGTTTGAGCCCATAAGTGCTCAATATTACACCACATTGTCACAAAGATAAACAAATGCTAGGAGTATCATACAATGAGAAAAGTATTTAATCCTCTCTCTGGCAAGAAATAATATTGTCAATGCTGGAAACAATCACTGAATCAATCAGTGATGTATTTGATCATTAAAATGGGAAACTGTTATCTGCCCCTTACCTTATCTGTATCTTATCTGTACTACTCAGGATATACTATGAAAATCAAATGACATACTGGTTGTGAAACCAATTTCAAAGGCTTAGAAGCATGGATTTTCCTCTTCCTCTTCTTCCTCTTCCTCTTCCTCTTCATCCTTCTTGTCCTCTGTCTCCTCCAACAATGTCTGTTATTTTGTCATTACTTTGTTCAACATGTCTACCATTTTGTCATTGCTTTGTTCAACATTTAGAGTTTAATTATTCCAACATTTAGAGTTTAATGATTCCTGGGGGCACCTGGGTGGCTGGGTCGGTTGAGCGTCTGACTCTTGATTTTGGCTCAGGTCATGGTCTTGTGGTTTGTGAGTTTCAGCCCCACATTGGGTTCTGTGTTGACAGCATGGAGCCTCCTTGAGATTCTCTCCCTCCCTCTCCCCCTGTCCCTCCCCTGATCCTGCTCTCTCTCTGTCTCTCTGTCTCTCTCTCAAGAAAATAAACTAATAAAAACATTTAAAAAACTAGAGTTTAATGATTCCTTTACTGCATTAAGTTCAAATGTAATTCAGTATATGTCGGGTTTTTCTAGTGGTCTTGCCTGAATTTATAGGAGTTGAACCATTCTGAAGAAATATCATTAAAATTTAAAAAAGAGGACTTTCAGCAATTTTATTTTATATGTTTTCTCTGAGTTAATTTTAGCCTAATTTCTCATGTCGTTTCTGATTACTTATCACTCAAAGCACATCTGAATTTAGCACTAATTACCTCTTTGATCAACCATCTCAGGAAGAGATTGAGATTTTCCTAACAGAGGACCTTCCTGCATCAGAATGAAATAAATTAGCAAAGAAAAGCAGTGATATTTTATTGTTCTGTAAGTACCAATCAATGAAATAAAAATGTAAAAGAGGATTAAAATTTTTTCTTTACAAATTCAACTTGAGTTCATTAGATGACTCTTAAAATTCTGGCTTCATACTCCCCCAAAGCAGATAGTTTAGCCTTTCAAATGGCTGGTAGGAAAATTTAAGAGCTACATTTTAGATTAGAGCAATTTATTTCATTTTTATGACGTGATGCATTTTAATGCTTGATAAGCTCAATGAGAAAAGAGTCTTCTGTGAAGCATTTACTCGATAAATATTGATGTGTGTTGATTTACAACACTGTGCCCTGTCAGCTCTTTATGTTTTGGGTAAACAAATTTAAAATGCTAAAGAATTAAAGAAAACTAAGGAATTTTACTTCTAAGGGTATGCTTGTTTCAGTCCATAGACTGAGTGGCTTATAAACAACAGAAATTTATTTCTCACAGTTCTAGAGGCTAGAAGTCCAAGATCAAGGAGCCAGCAGCTCTGGTGTCTGCTGAGAGCCCAATTCCAGGTTTATATGCCTCCTTTTCTCCATGTGTCCTCAAATGGCAGAAGGAGCAAGGGAGCTCTCTGGGGTCTCTTTTAAAAGGACACGGACTCCCTCATGACCTAATCACTTCTCAAAGGCCTCACCTCCTAATATCATCACACTGGGGGTTAGTCTTGGGCACATGAATTTCGGAGGGATATAAATACTCAGTCCATAGCAACACAGGATACTTAATTGTGCTTTTAATTTTTCCGTCAGTTTGTAGATAACACCTTTCTCATTCATTATAATCATCCTGATCCTCACGTTGCTTTTCCTGTGACCGGTGAGAAGTTTACTGGGTTTGCCAATATTTTCCTGTCCCAGCCAAAAAGTCCTCATTCTTCATTATGTCACTGTTCAAACACAAATTCTAAAATGGGAATTTGTAGGGGCGGGTGGAGGATGCAAATGTTCTATGCACTGGCTGGGGTGGCGATGGTGGTATTCCATCTCACAACATTGTCTTCTTACATCTAATATGAGACTTTACAGATGTACTCACTGATTTAATTGCATATTTCCTCTTAGACCATGGCTCATCCAGTCTTCCCATTCACTGATGTGAATGTGAACCACCTGGTTGCACATCCATTTAGCCTATCTTTTGGGGACTATCCACATTTCTGGTCACTTCTCTTCATGTAGCAGTGATGCTGTGCCTGGATCACTATAGTGTTCTCAAGCAGCACAAAGATATTCTTCCATCTAACCTTGTAGAATTCAGTGTT
The DNA here is from genome assembly GCF_024362965.1 of Panthera pardus. Taxonomy (NCBI): domain Eukaryota; kingdom Metazoa; phylum Chordata; class Mammalia; order Carnivora; family Felidae; genus Panthera; species Panthera pardus. Next base: position 83,447,308 of record NW_026526710.1, on the reverse strand, counting down.
GACCAATTTCAATCAAGTTTGTTTGCTGAATTCATTCCCTCTATAAACTAATTCTATGAGGTAGTGACAGGTTAAGAAAACACACACTCACTTTAACTCACACTCTGTTCATTTCCTGGATCTTGTCATCATCCAACCCTCCACCTGTTATATAATATAGAACTAAAATATATGGCCTTCCAACTCCACTCTCCCATTTTTCTCATTCTCCCACTTTACTTTTGTAAGTATTAAAAAAAAAGTCATTGAGGGACACCTGGGTGGCTCACTAGTTTGATCGTCCAACTCTTGATTTCAGCTCAGGCCATGATCCTAGGTTCATGGGATCGAGCCCTGCATCTGGCTCTGTGCTGAGTGTGTAGCCTGCTTGAGATTCTCTCTCCCTCTCTCTCTCTTTCTCTAAAAAAAATAAAAATAGAAATCATTGAGAAACTCAAATCCTCCCTTTTCTCCTAGTCCATAACCCTTCTTATGGATGGTTAGAGAAGAACAGGGAGCCATAGCATGAAAAGTAAGAAATTTCTCTTATTGTAGAGAATACTAGTGACAAAACCAACTTGTTCAGAGAAAGGTGTACAGAGTAGAGGCGTGCATACTGATGGGGTGCACACTCTTCCGCCTGTGCTGCTGCTTTTATTTCTTTTCTTCTGCTTTTGCTTTGAGCACTTCTATTAGCTAGGTAGCATTTATGGAGGACTTACTATGAGCCTGGGATTTATCTTAGAACTAATAGGTACCTTCACATTTAATTCTCTAGAAAGATCATTATCAAAGTTGTTCCCGGACAAGCCAGCCACAACACCACTTGGGAACTTATTAGAAATGCAGATTTTTGGTCCCCAACCAAGCCCCACTGTTGAAGAAACTCCAAGAGTGAGGTCCAACAGTATGCGTTTTCTCATCACTAAGGGGATTCAGAGGCACACAGTGAACGTTGAGAACCACTGGATTAAAAGATTGTTAAATTCCACTCCAATTCTGAGATACTTTGGTTCATTGCAGATGTAAATGATGGAGAGCTTAATATTTTAGTGAAGTTTCTTGAATGTTATCTCTACAATTTTCTTCATATCTCCGGAATAGCTCTTAATTACATCATAGAATGTGCAATCCCGGTGAACTCCAGCAAGAAACAGCCTCATTTTGCTTCCAGAGCTTTTGAAAACACTTAGCCTGATTGTATTTTTACTTTCGTGCAGCTGAGGTTTCATAAATACTCATGGTGCTGACCTTAAGTTGCATAACAAGGAGAGTACGTACTTTATTTTAAACTCTAATATGGTCTCTTAGATTTCAGTTCAAGTTGTACTTTCGGGCCGGTGGTTTCAAGTAACTGAAAGAACTTCTCAGGTGTTTAATTAGGTTTTTAAACATGGCATCTAGTTAAGGTAATTCAAAAGGAAAACGGCCTCTAATTAAATTTTAGAATGCCTGGTTAAAATAATTTTTTGACGTGTATCTTAAAGTACAGAAATTCAATCTTGACTGATCTCATTAAGATATAAAAATAAAATCTGTCTTCCTAATTTAAGAAAAAAAAATCCCAAAGTATTTTTATAAACAGATTTTTCAAGCAGAATTTTACATAGGGACGTGAGTGGATTAGAAAAGATAATAAAACTTCTTGTTGTTAGACATCTTGTTTATCTATCTATCTATCTATTTATTTATTTTGAGAGAGAGAGGGAGGGAGGGCATGCTTGTGTGAGAACATGGGAGGGCCAGAGAAAGAGGGAAAGAGAGAATCCCAAGCAAGCTGTGTGCTGTAAGCACAGAGCCCTACTCGAGATTCAGTCTCATGAACCCCATGAGATCGGGACATGAGCCAAAATCAAGAGTCAGACACTTAACCGACTGACCCACGCAGGTACCCTGTTAGACATTTTAGACTTCGAATTAAGTTTTGTTACACTCATTTTTCTGACTTTGGTCGTACCTAAAACTAAGTGAGATACGATTAGAAACATAAAGGCTATTTCCCCCCAAACCCCCCACCTTTGTCTCGGTTAGGACTGGGAAATGCTGAAAACAGGAAAAAAGTATTTTCTGAACAAAATACCAGAGCATGTAGCAACCAGTAGAAAATGTGCTGCTTATAGTTACTCTTATAATAACTGAGATCATCTCACTTTTAATAATCAGAAACATGGTAAAGAAAACAATTCCAGGAGTTTAGAAAAAACTAATTTCAACTTAAATGCATTAGCTAACTCGAATTAGTGATAATGATTTAACTAATACCTCTTAGTTATGTTGGCAGATATATAAGAAAATATATTATGGCTTATTACAAAACTAGTAACATATCAGAAGTTTGACAAATATATAGAGTTAAAATATCCTCATGAAATAATTAGTATAAGGGTAGCATATTTTCACTTATATTTTAAGAGAACATTTAGAGACTTGGAAAAACAATGTCGCAAATCTTGGACATCCAAATGAAGCCACATATGACTTCACAGCGAGCTGTATCTTCCTAAGATTTCATGCAGAGCTGTAAGTGGCCATGACCAATTTGAAATCTGATTAGAGCCTTTGGCAATGACACTTGTCTGGTATCTCACTGGCCCTTAGCCATTTGGACTTCAGGACTTTGCCCACTCCTGAAGCTTTGTTCCATTTTGAGTGCAATTTTTGTATGTTACTCGGCCCAGGTGCAAACACTTTATCTCACCAAGCGGTAAATTGAGACCCTCAAACCTGACCTGCTCATCTCCAGTGGGTCATCATGTGGAAAAAGTTCAAGAATTCCCATTGTCTAAAGAGGACAGCACAGGACTTGAGGCCATGCCATTTCCCCCCCAAGATCTCAGCCATCTTCATGAACAGTTCACTGTCCACACAGTGGAGACTGAGAAGTCCCAACCTCTTACCTGGAAAGACACCCGACAGCTGGCAATATGGCCTCTCTCACTGATGAGACAACCTGCCATGCCCAGTGGTTCCCCTTACATTGCTACAGTCATGTGTCATAACAAGGATGCAGTTCTGAAGGCCTGTGACCTTGGCTTCCCCATCACAGGGCTTTCACCCCCAGATTTACGAGAGGACATCTTTACATACAGAGGCTATTGGGTAAGATCCTTGGGGCTTTATTGTGACTTTGATTTCCTGTGGAGGTTTTTCCATTCCTTCATTTGTTTTAAGAGAATTCATGATTGTTGGTTGCAGCATTTTAGTGATGACTGCTTGAAAACCCGTGTCAGTGACTCTAACATCTGTTGTCTTTCTGATGTTGGCATGAGTTCTCTTGTTTATGTTGTGCTTTTCCTGGTCTGGGTATGACATTTGCTTTTCTATTGTATTCTGGGCATTCTGGATGCAATGTTAGGAGACTTGTGATCTGTCTAAATCTGTGATTTTAGTGCCAGTCACTCTATTCAGGGTTGGCTTATAGCTCTTGGTGTACTTTTTAGGGCTGAAATCCATCATGGATTTAGCTTTTCAAAGGCCTTGAAATATTACTCTGTTATACATCATTCCTCTGGTGCCCCTGAGACTCCCATGTCAATTTCTTTAGGTGCATTGGGTGGGTTCAAGAAAGTTGATTCTGGTTTGCTTTCTAGTGCTAGGCGCAGGTCAAGGAGATGCTGGCCTCGCATTATTTTCTTACTATTGGGTGGAGGGCCTGGGGATATTATGGTAGCTGGTGATGAGGGTGCTAGAAGATGGACCACCATGCCACTGAGTGTGGAGCCAGTGGTTATGGATGCCCGTCCAGGTCGTGCTGATGTTGACCCTGCTGGTGGAGCCAGCCACCACTGGCCTAGGTGGAGTGGTACCTACCCAGTGCTGCCATGGCTGCTAGAACCTACTTGTGCCCTGGTGGAGATCAGACATTGATCACTCCACTGGATCTCTGCTGGTGTCTTTTTTCCTGGTACTTTGTCTGGGACAAAAGCCAGATGCAAATAATACGAAGTTCTAGAAATAATAAGTTCTAGTAATAGAAAACAAGAACAGTCATTGTCTTGGGGTGAGGGACTGGGGATGCTGGCTGATGAGATAAGGATTAACTATAAAGAGACATAAGGAAACTTTCTGGAATGATGGAAATGTTTTATTTCTTTTTTAAATTTTTTTTAAGTTTTATTTATTTATTTATTTTTGAGAGAGAGACAGAGAGAGTGAATGGGGGAGAGGCAGAGAGAGAGGGGGAGAGCGAGTGAGAGAGAGAATCCCAGACAGGCTCTGCACTGTCAGCACAGATCCCAATGTGGGGCTCGAACTCACACACCGTGAGATCATGACCTGAGCTGAAACTAAGAGTCAGACTCTTAACCAACCCAGCCACCCAGGCACCCCTTATTTCTTTTTTTTTTAAATTAATGTTTATTTATTTTTGATAGAGAGAGACAGAGCATGAGCAAGGAAGGGGTAGAGAAAGAGGGGGAGACACAGAATCCGAAGCAGGCTCCAGACTCTGAGCTGTCAGCACAGAACCCAACATGGGGCTCAAACTCACAAACCATGAGATCATGACCTGAGCTGAAGTCAGATGCTTAACTGACTAAGCCATCCAGAGACCTCTAGGGAATGTTCTATTTCTTCATTAGGATGGTTATATGAGGATATCATTCGCAAAGACTCATAGAAATAGATCTAAAACGTGTATTTTATTTTATGTCAACTATATCATAAGTAAATAGTGAGAAAAGTTTAAATAAAAGTGTACTGAAAAATTGGCCACAGTCAGACCTTGAATGGCTTAATAAATGGGTGAATAAGCCAGGTTGTTCAGATTTTGTCCTTGTGTTGGAGATGCACTGGAGTATGTGATGCTGAGTTGTGCTTCAGTAGATTATACATTTCGGGAGGTAACTCCAGTGGAAACATAAAGAACAATTACTGAGCTCCTAGCAACACCCACAGGAGAAATGGTGAGAACCTTAGGGAAAAGAGTGACCCTGTGGCTTGCAAAGTACAAGGTGTTTGGATGCTGTTGAACGGGCTTGGTAATTCATTGGATATTTAAGATGGAGGAAAGAAGGAGTTTGGATGGCTCCAAAGTTGCCTCCTTGGGTCAGTTGGTAGATGCTGTACCACTGTAGTTGAGCGATAAGACATAGAAGACAGGGCAAGAACTTGGGTGATGAGTAAGAAATAGCATCGAGGGGCATCAAAAACTCAGTAATCAAGATAAAGGCAGGATCAGAAGGGGGTGTGTTTGTGTGTGAAGATCATGAGTTTACTATGGCTATCTTGATTTTCAAGTGTGAAGGATCAAGTCCAATGGCACAGAGAGATTTGGCTTTAAAATTCCGAACAGCATTTAATTCTTACAGATAGACAGAAGGAGGGTATTTAACATTATGGGTTGACATTATATACAAAATTTTTCTAAAGTAGTTTTTATTAGAGTCTCAAGGTGGATCATGATTCAACAGGTTAAGAATTACTAGAGCATATATTAGTGAAGCAGAGAGAGGGTGAAATAAATTACATGTGAAGATTATATTTTAATAAAATAGGAAGCAAGGTCGTTTGAAAGTAAACCAGTGAAGTGCCTTAGGGAGGCAGAAGAAAATGGAAAGAGTTTAGAACAGCTACTGTGAATAAGAGAGAGAGTCAACTCAAGATAATTAAAGAGATTGGTGAGTATCGCTGAGGGTTCAGTTGAGTAATTCCAAAAGCAAAAAAAAAAAAAAAAAATTAAGAAAAGTTTTCGTGTAGTGACACCATGATTGAGGAAGTATGCCTCTTCTTGATGTGACCTCTGTGAGGTAAATAAGGCTCATTTGTACATGCAAGTTGATTTGTTCCCCAAAATTGAAGTCATATAATTTTATAGCCATGACTTGTATTAGAATGATAAACCCAAATGATGACTTTCTGTTAGAGTATTTTTAGTAGCCTTGAAAATGTTGACATTAGAAGTCCTTAAACACTTGATAAAGCAAACAATTTCTTTTAACTGAACGCTTCACCAATCCTACAAATGTCACTGATCAAAGCCAGCACTGTTAGGGATTTAAACTAAAAGTAAGTAGCACACTAAAGCAGGGAAGATTCAGGAGCCATAAAACCATAATCCTCTCTTAAAATATGGGACCCCATTGCTTTGTTAAGAGTTGTGAGGTATAGTTTTGCTAAGAAGTAGATAAAGGCATCAGAAGGAAGGTGACAAAGGACAACAAGTCAGGGCATTTTTCATAAGTAGAAATAAGGAATGCTCCGCTTGGTCCTAGACACTCCATCATCCAAGGAGGTTGTAAGGTAGTAAAGTAACTATATTCCACCTTCATCAAATGCAAGTGATCTTACTATCTTTTCAAGTGTCAAATGATCTCCTATGAAAGTAATATATATGTTGCTAATATTTTGCAACTATTTATTGAGCCTTGGTTCTTCGTTATCTATACAGTTCTATGTGATTTCCTCTTCAATTATAGCATTTATAGCATTTTGCTCTGGATTACTGATGTGTTCAATTCTTCACAACAACACGGAAAGCAAAGAAACGGGGCTCTCTCTTTTTCATCTGTCTTCCAATATAGAATATAATATAATATCCAGGCTCATTGTCAATATCACACACAGAGGCTTGATAGTGGTGAAAACAGATGCTACACCATTCTCTCTTCTCTAGGCTCATTTAACTAACCCAAGGACCAAAAACCACAATCAGCAACCATATTCTCTTTCTCTTTTCCACCTCCTCTGCCTCCTTAGCTGTGTTTGGGAGAGTTGATGTCTTCTACTCTTTGAGAGACGTGTGTAAAATTACGTTAGGAAACTCTTATTTTCATCCTTTAAGTAATACACTAAATTAAAGACAGTAAACATTGGGAGCAAACAATTCCACCTCCCAAACCTTGTATAAATATGTCTTCTGGCCAGTTTGATCCCATCCCATACAATCTATCTAAGCCTCGGCTCTCCCAAGGGAAACATGTAGACATGTGGTGAGTTTAAATGAGATAATTAAGCATTTAATTCACTGGCTGCTTTCAAGTTAAACATGTAATAAATTTAGTTATTTTTACTTGTATTGTTATTCAATAATCTATGTACTCATTTTAAGGGAAACAGTGACATTGACATCCAGTGTAGCAATATTTTCGGACTACCAAATTAATTAAATGTGTTAATATAAAAAGAGAAAACTTACAGTTATACAATTATAAAACGGAATACATTTACAAAAAAAGTAAAACCAAAAAAAATTAAATTAACAAAATGTATTTAATATAAGAGATGCTGAAATAAATTTTCACTTCAAAAAATGAATCCGGGCACACTGCCATGTTCTCTGTGTGATGACTGAATTCTGTGCCTTATCTCTCCACGAACTTCAGAGAAATAGGCATCCACACCCCATGCCATGACATTACTTGACTTTCAGTTGGCTTAAATCAATCATGGTACAGTTCTCTTTTCCTTACAAGATGATCCAAAGAATATTTAAGCCCAAGTGGAATCAAGACAATAACAACATCTGATAAAATATGAATGGAGAATAGTCATTCAGATGATCTAAATAGTATTATGTTCATTGTTCTTATTTGATAATTTGCTTTTTCACTAATCAATACATTGTTGAGATATATTATGTTGTTATATTACAGATTTAATTCATTTATTCCAATATGCACACATTTTTATTAATTGTTCCTTACTAATGAAAATTTAAGTGATTCCAAAACCCTTTCCATTTAAAACGGTTCAGTGCTTCTGTATGTTTCCTTGTGTTAACAACTAGGTGTAGAACATCCCATACTTATATCCAGGCTCATAGTCATATTCTCTTTATCTCTCCTATTTATCTGTCTTTCTCTATTTCTGTCTCTAACTCTATCTCTCATTACTTCTAGTTTACCCCATATGTAGTGCATATATATGCATGTACACACAACAAATGTTAGCCCCTTTATTTACAAGATAAAAGTCATATTATATGCACTTCTCTGCATCATATTATACTTTTATGCACTTCATTTTTTTTTTGTTATTTGTTTTGTTTTAATTTCAAATTTTGGCAACAACGCATTACAAAATGTACCACCCTAACCATTTTTAGGTGTTCAGCTTGGTAGTGTTCAGTACATTCACAGTGTTATGCAACAGATCTCCACAAAATTCTTCACCTTGCAAAAATAAAACTCATGCTCATTAAACAATAACTCCTTATATCCTCCTTCTTCCAGCCCCTGGCAACCACTCTTCCACTTTCTGATTCTATAATTTTGACTACTTTAGATAGCTCATGTAATGGAACCATATAGAAAGTTGACAAATAAATCCTTACTTATATGGTAAGTATGATCTTCAATAAGGATGTCAAGGCCATTCAATGGGAAAAGAACAGTCTCTTCAACAAATGGTCCTGTGAAAACTGGATATCCTCATGCAAAACAGTAAGGTTGTACCCAAGCCTTACACCATAAAAAACCTAACTAAATCAAAGACCTAAACCTAAGACCTAGATCCGTGAAACTCTTAGAAGAAACCACAGGGAAAAACTTCACAACACTGGCTTAGTAATGATTTCTTGGATAGGACATCAAAAGCACAAGTAACAAAAGCAAAAATAGATGAATAAGACATCACTTAGATACTTATGTGTACAAAAGGACACACTCAACAGAATGAAAAGGCAACCTACAGAATGGGAGGAAATATTTGAAAATCACATATCTGATTAAAGGTCAACATTCCAAGTATATGAAGAATTACAATTCAACAACAAAAATTCCAAATAAACCTGTTCAAGAATGGGCAAAGAACTTTAACAGATATTTCTCTAAAGATGAAATACAAACGCGTCAATGATAATATGAAAAGATGTCCAACATCACTAATTATTAGGAAATGCAAATGAAAACTACAATGAGGTATCGCCTCACACTATTAGAGTGGCTACTATCTAGAAAAAGAAGCATGGGTGAAGATATGGACAACTTGGAACATTTGTGCACTGTTGGGGAGAATGTAAAATGGTACAGCTGAGATGAAAAACGATATGGTTATTTCCTCAGAAAACCAAAGAGAGTATTACCATATGATTTAGCAACTCCACCTCTGGGTATATGTGAAAAATAATTGAAAACATAATCTTGGAGAGATATTTGCACATCAGTGGTCACTGCAGCATCATTCACAATAGCCGAGCTGTGGAAGCAACCAAAGTGTTGATCAACAGATGAATGGATAAACCAAATGTGGTATATACATACGAGGAGTATCATTCAGCCTTAAAAAGTAAGGAAATCTTGTCACATGCTACCACATAGATAAAATTGGGGGACATTCTCAGTTTAATGTTGATGGATTGATTGATTGATTCATTCATTCATTTAGAGAGCAGAGGGGGGACAGAGAGAGAGAGAAGAGAGAGAATCCCAAGCAGGCTCCACACTGCCAGTGCAGATCCCAATGTGGGGCTCCATCCCACGAACTGTGAGATCATGACCTGAGCCAAAATCAAGAGTCGGACACTTAACCGACTGAGCCACCCAGGCACCCCTGCAGTTTAATTTTTAACTCAACAACAAATTGAGGCAATCTTTTCAAATTGGTTAATATCCATCTCACTTACTATTTTCTGTAGCTGGATATTTTTATCTTTTTCATGATCTGGCTATCGCTTAGTCTATTCAAACATTTCTTAATTGATAAAGATTCATTTGTTTCCAGTTCAGTGGGAAAACCTTGCCATGAACATTCTTTTACATATATCATTATATGTTTGTCACATTTTGTTATTGATTTCTATATGTACAGCATATAGCCAATATTGTTTTTATGGTTTAGTGTGGGGTTTATCTGGGGTGATGTAAATGTATAAATATTTTTCTAATTGTTCTAATTGTTCTAGTCGTGTTGTATTCTTTATTTTTTTTTTCAATGAAAATTCTCTACTCTTATTAGGGATCCTTTACTTCATCTATTCTATACTTTTTTTGTGTCTAATAGAGTGGATTGAGATATATTGAAATATCCCAGGATAATTTTATTTTTTCAACTTTTCTTTGAATTCTTAGTAATTTGTTTTTTTTAAATGTCATTCGCCTTCATAGTGTTTTTAATCCTGAACTAATACTCATCTTACACTTCCGCCATTTATCTTCCCCTTTTTGTTCTAGCAAGAAATTGATCATCCCTACATATTCTACTTTGTAAAATACATTTTAGTATGGTTCTTATAATAGCATTTAGCCCATTCCCATTCACAGAGTCCTGACATATTCTATTCCTCCTATCTTATGTTTGTTCACTATTTATTTGTCATTTCCTCCTTCACCTCCGCATTATAGTTTCTGAATTTATCAAAAGTCACTCTGTTTTCTCTTGTGAGTCTTTTTGAATGACAATTATATAGATGTTTATGTGGATATACACATCTATACATACATATTTCCACAAGTTGTGAAATGCTTGAAAATAGTAATAACAAATGATAAATGATTTAAGGTAATATTGCTTTAAAAAAATAAAAAGTATGGGGTGCCTGGGTGGTTTAGTTGGTAGAGAGTCTGACTTTGCCTGAGGCCATGATCTTATGTTTTCTGAGTTCAAGCTCCATGTTGGGCTTGCTGCTATCAGCATGGAGCCTGCTTTGGATCCTCTGTCCCCATCGCTCTGCCCTTCCTCCTCCCTCCTTCTCTAAAAAACTAAAAACATTGAAACATTAAAAAAAAAAGAAAGTATGACAACAAAATAATGAAAATTATGTGTACCTGAAAACACACTCGGCTGGTATTTGGATAAACAAGAAGCAATTTTTCATTGTTGAGATTTAGTATTGTCTGAGCTACGTCTAGTGAATGTGATATTGACAGTAGCTTGACTGTGCAATAATAGACTATTTTGGTGTCCTTTGTAAACTTTCATCAGAGACTTGTCTTTGCTGTGAATAAGCACTTGGATGGAAAGTAAGTCACTTGATGAAAGTGCCCTTTAATGAACTGTGTTTGCAATTTTCTAAATGATAGCCATGAGGCCAGAACATAATTACAACTCCTCCCTAAATGATGGGAATATTTTCGTTAATTAGGCCTGGATGCTATTATGTATTAATGGTATTACTAAGAAAAGTTTAAAATAGTGTGATTAAAAGTTAAGTGTGTTTGAAGATAGGAAGACCATCACTGAATCCAGTCATTTGTCATTCTTTGTGATCAACTTTCTTTACATTAAAAGGCAAGAGCAATGTGCTCATATCAGAGAAATATGTTGCCAGGCACTCAGGGATGAAAAGCAGCTGCTTCCTCTTTCACATGCTACAAATATATTTTTGCAAAATCACTAAAAGTCGTAGCCCTTCAGGTCCATTTGATTATAGATTGTATACTCTAAATCAGTTATGTTGGCTGAGCCTCGCAGGCCAAGCTGACAAGTTATCACTGCTTCAACAAGATAAAGAAAATTATAAAAGTTATAGCTTTTAAAGATACCAGAGAGCTGTGATCAAGGATTAGACAAATTTAAATTCCAAAGGGTGAGCAGTCATTCTTAGGTGAGTGGACACCACTGACTATTTTCTCAGCTGAGGAGATTTCCTATGTCAGGAACCTTGGAAGAATATTTTACTTGCCATAATTAGAAGGAATCCAGCAAAAGAAAATTGGCAACAGCAAAACAGTAGAGAATTTAATAGCCACATGGGCTGCCATGACAGAATCCAGAGGAACAGGGTTAAAATCAAACTGTCCTTCTTGTCAGTAACCATGCAAGCCAAAAGAGAGGATAGTGAAATATTTAACGTGTTAAAAGAAAATACAAACGCCAACCTAGAATTCTATGTCCAGCGAAATTATCCTTCAGAAGGAAGGAACAATAAAGACTTTCTCTAACTTATCTGAAGGAATTCATCACCAGCAAAAATGCTCTCTAGGAAACATAAAGTTCTTCCGGATGAAGGAAGGTGATACAGGGCAGAAACTTAGGCCTACAGAAAGGAATAGTATTGGAGAAGGGGTAAATTATGGTAAAATATACATTTTATTTTCTTGTTTTTAATGAATCTAATAACTAAGAGTGATGATATACTGGGTACTTAACACTATAAGGTCAAGTGGAATGAATGAGAGTAGCATTGTAAGATATGGAAGAATTGGAATTACTCCATTATATCTGTGCTCTTTATAAATTATCATTCAAAAGTTGATTGAGATTAGTTTGATTACTTGGCTCACTCTAGTGCAACTGCTAAATATTTTCCTTAAAAAGAAATATAATTGATACACTATGAGAAGAGAGAAATGAAATCATATGAAAGGTTCAACCAGGGCCAAGGGAGGCAGAACAAGAGGAGAAAAAAGAAATAAAGAACAATTACAAGAAATAGAGAACATTTACGAGCAAAGTAGATACTAATCCAACTATATTAATAATCACTTGAGATTTTTAAAAAAATGTTTATTTTCTTATTTGGAGGGAGCCAGCACAAGCAGGGAGGGCAAAGAGAGGGGATTAACCGACTGAGCCACCCAGGTGCCCCTCAATAATTACTTTAAGTATAAATGGCTTAAACACACCAATTAAATAACTGAGATTGTCAGAATGGTTAAGAAAAATACTGAACTCCATGTTGTCTACAAGAAAGTAACTTTGCATATAAAGATACAAACAGATTAAAAGTAAAGGGATGGAGAATGAAACACTATGCCACAATTAATTGGAAGAAAGTTAAGCAGCTACATTAATTTCAACAAAGCAGATTTCAGAACAAGGAAAATATTAGGGATGAAGAAAGCATTACACAATGACCAAGGGGTCAAAACATCAAGAAGAAAAAATATTCCTTAATATGAATATACCTAACAGTAGAGTGCCAACGTGTGCGAGGCAAAAATGGTGATTACTGAAAGGATAAACAGAAAATCCACTGATATTGTTGGAGATTTCAACATCTCTTCAGTGATTGATAGATCAGGCAGGCAGAAAAAACACGGAGGAATGTTAACACATATTGTTTTCTGGGTAAAAAAAAAGCCAGTTTGAAAAGGCTTCCTACTGCATGATTCCAATTATATGATTTCGCGGAAATGGCAAAACTCTAGAGACAGTAAAAAACATCAGTGGTTTCCAGAGGCTTTGGTGGGGGTGGGGGATGTGGTGGAACAGAACAGATGGGTGAGGGAAAAACAGAGATAGGGAATTTTAGGACAGTGAAACCGTTCTGTGTGGTACTATATTTTTGGACAAATGAAATTATGCATTTGTCCAAGACCAAAATTTACTTTGGAGACACAAAACTAATGTGAATGAGTTATAATGGTTGCCTTCCAAATGGGGGAAACGTAGAGGCTCTTCTGTACAGTTGGAAGTGAAGCAAACCACGTTTCCCTCTGAGTGTTCAGTCATGACAGTGATATCAGAGTAGACGTACACAGAATTACTTTCAAAAGAGAGAACAGTTCCCAGGCTATGGAAATATCTAGAGATCAGAAAGGATGCATTAACAAAAAGAGGAAACATTTGCCCACAGTTCAGCCTCAGAAGCCTAAGAAAACCAGGCAAGGCACTAAGAGAAGGATGGCATCATTTGGGAGGGGGAAAAAAAAGCTATCAGCAAAGACTGAGTCTTGACCGATTATTTTGAAATTTACAGTCCCACTGAAAAGACTAATTATGTGTAAATGTGTACATCTATCCTTCTTGGCATAGTGCCTTTAGATGGTGCTCTGTTAAGAATGGGATTCTGAAGTACAGTTCTTCATTCTTTCTCTTCATTAGCATTAAAATTAATTATTTAAATTCAAATTATAGGAAGCGCTGCCTTTCATTTAAAAAGGTAAGTGCATTATTAGCACTTAAATGACTTATTGATATGCATTAATTAATTAAATTTATATACTTATATATAATATTCAACTTTTTAAAATACATCTATATTTAGGGCACCTGGGTGGCTCAGTGGGTTAAGCCTCTGACTTCGGCTCAGGTCATGATCTCGCAGTTTGTGGGTTCGAGCCCCAGGTCAGGCTCTGTGCTGACAGCTCTGAGCCTGGAGCCTGCTTCGAACTCTGTGTCTCCCTCTCTCTCTGCCCCTCCCCCATTCTGTCTGTCTGTCTGTCTGTCTGTCTCTCTCTCTCTCTCTCACACACACACACACAGACACACACACACAAGAATAAATAAACATTAAAACATTTTTAAATATATCTATATTTTCCAATAAAATGAAATAAGAATTTGTGGCCTGTAAGCAGTAGTGTGCTAAAATGTTTAACAACTTCCCCCTCCGAGTAGCTCCTACATGTAACATGTGCCAATTGTCTGATGTAAGTACTCTCACCACACGTGGTTTCTGTGATGTGCACATTCTGATCTGGAGAACAGGTGCTACCTGGTGTCAGCCCGCCCCTAGACATGGCTACTTTGAATTTGTTATTTTCATTGCTTGTTATTAGTTGCCCCTGAACCTCAGTGAAATGACTCTTGAGGAGCCAGTTTTTCCATGGCAAGAAAGCAATGAGTATCTGGAGACTCTTAGTACATCTGGGATTCCTAAGAAAATCAGTGGTGAGTGAATGTTTAATTTTGTTGAAACAAGTGAAGGGCCCCATCCATTTCCCTAGAGGTAGTAGAGGTGAGAGCAAGGAGGGGGAAGTTTCTGTTTTTCTGCCCATCATTAGCTTGTGAAGTATCATAGCTGTGGATTTGAGAACCTTATCCAGATACTTCCCTTTGGATCAAAACATTAATATGTATCTAATTTATTTTTCTTTCTTTCTTTCTTTCTTTCTTTCTTTCTTTCTTTCTTTCTTTCTTTCTTTCTTTCTTTCCTCTCCCTCCCCCTCTCCATCTCCCCTTTTCCCCTCTCCCTGTTCCTCCCTCTTCCTCTTTATCTCTCTCCCCTTCCCTTCTTTCCTTCCTTCCTTCCTCCCTTCATTTTTACCTCCCTCCCTCTCTTCCTTTCTATAATCTATTTATGTATGCATGCATCTAAAATTACATTGGAATTTTCTCCACTCTTCAAATAGTCTGTCCTAACAGCTATTTTGTGTATATTTTGTGTATCGATTTGGATCTCCATTTTCTAATGTTTTGGTACTATTTAGTTTCGGTCACTTGGAGATATCTTATACATTTGATTTGTTTCACTTATTGATATTGTATTTGTTGTTTTTATCTAACTGATTTATCAGATGTCTTTATTGGGGGGTTTATCTATTTTACTTATTCTCATTACAAATGTATTTGAATTTATTTTTGTCATCTTATATATTCCTCTTTTATTCCTCTTTATTATTTATTTATTTATTTTTCAATATATGAAGTTTATTGTCAAATTGGTTTCCATACAATATTCCTCTTTATTATTATTCCTCTTTATTATTTATCATGTGTCCTGTTAGTTTTTACTTTTTCTCTTTTTTAAGCTTCAGATGAATTGATAGAGTGCTTCTATGTTTTATTTTAAATTTTTTAGCTCTTGTCATTAATTTTTTCCAGTGGTTTAGAAATTACACATTCTAATATTATTTTTGTGGTCACTCAAATATTTAATACATATTTCAAATTTGAATTTTTGTGGCAAGTGCTAAAACAAACTGTCATCTCTAACCTCTTTCCAAATAAGACCAAAGTCTTACTTTTTAGCCTTCCTGGATATTTCATCTTTCACCTCCTAATATAGTTTTGTATAGAAATTTAATTCAGTTTTTTTCTAAATATATATTGATACGTAGGGTTATAGATGTGCAGACAGATCATAGATAGATAGATAGATAGATAGATAGATATGATAGGTAGATAAATGATGGATGATAGATGAATAGATAGATGATAGATGATAGATAGAAGGACAGATAGGTAGATAGATACATAGATAGATAGATAGATAGATAGATAGATAGATAGATAGGTAGGTAGATAGATAGATAGGTAGATACATACATACATACATACATACATAGATAAATAGAGAGAGAGATACATAGATACATAGATAGGAGATACAGACAGTTAAACACAGACATCTTCAATTCTGGTGTTGCGTACAAGAATTCTGATATCCATCTCACTCCAATTTCTTGCTGGTCAGCCTGCTTTTTCTGTCTAGTTGATGTGAATATTTTCTCTGTCTCCTTCTTTAGATTCATTGTACCTGCTGTTATTTTTACTGTCACTATAAATCAGCATGTATGCTTGATGATGTTTCCAAAATGAAGATTTGTGACTTTCTGCTCTGAGAAACTGAGCCATTATCTCTTCAAACATTGCCTCCCCAGCCTTCTACTAGGTGTATGTTAGAGCTGGCAGATCTAGCTTCCAGAGCTTGAACTTGCTCTTGAAAACTTTTGATCTCTGGTGTGTGCTCTTTTCTTTCTTAGTTGCATTCTCAGTGAAATCTTCCTGTTAGCAGTTCACGTTTCAGTTGTGCTCGGTTCTGTATTCAACATATACTGTTGGTCTCTTTTGCCGAAGAAATATTTTTATTCCTAAGAACTGAATCATTTTCTTTTCTTAGTTTTCTTTTTTAATTCTTAACCTCTGCTCCTTGCGTTCATGCTTGGAAACCCGGTATCTTGTTTTATGGGCACTCTTCCTTCTGTTTCTCATGGAAGGTGTTAACCACACTTCCTTTAAAAGCCTATCGAATGGCCCTATTCCCTCTTTTCCTTCCTTGCGGGTCCCCAGTTTGTGGAACATGCTGCTCAGCCTTTCCCTGAGATTACTAAGAGCAAAGGGTTTTGGTGTGATTGTTCTGCAGTGGAACCCAAGAGTGAGCCTCTCTGTGGTCACTGCCCTGGCTTGCCTGGCAGAATAGCTGAGCTTCTCACGGGGCGGTGCATGGCCCCCACAACTCCAGCGTTCCAGGAGCCATGGGACACGAACAGTCAGTCCCCATTAAGGAGAGCTTGGCGCGGGCACGATGTCCCTTCTTCCCACATTTGAGTCATTCACCCAAGTAACAGGCAAGCTCAGGTTCTATGTGCAAGGACGGTCCCAGTGTGTGAAAAGTGGAGGTCTTTGAAGGGATTCTTCAGAGTTCAGCTACTGAACTCTGAGTTAACTTGTCCCCGCTTGTTGGAATGCAGGTAACTGTCCCACCTACTTTATTGCAATGTCAGTTCTTGTTTCTTCAGTGAGGTCCAATGATTGTTTAAACATACTAATATACAAAAATCTGTGGCTTTGAACTTCCAAGTAGAAATAATTAATACCTGGATAACTCTCATCATGGAGAAAGAATTTTTATAATATATCTCTGAAAAGAAAAATCATGTTATTTTATATCACTTGTATTTTTACTCAAAGACAAAAGTCGAACCATGTATTTGGATCTGTGATTACAGAAATCAAAGAGGGAGGAAAGAACACCATTCTCGAAGTTAAAAAAAAAAATGTGGGACAGATGTCCCAGATGTGATATTATTTAGACAACTTAATCTTTGGCTTTTCACTTTTTTCCAATCATGAAATGAAGGTATCAGACTTTGTTCGCTCCAAACATTTCCTTCATTGCTACTACCCCATTCAGAGGATTATTTATCTAACTGATAAATGCAAACATTTAATTAAAATATTGTATACATTTTCGTGATCATAATGCTCAAGATACCGATAGGCTTAGGAAGAAAACAAACCATATTTTTCTTTTCTCATTTGTAATAATTTCTTTAAAACCTCAATCTTTCTACAGTCTCCTGGCATAAATCCAATTACACACACACACACACACACACACACACACACACACGCCAGAAGTTGTCAAAAGAGGTCACACCCTCACATTGTTCTTTCTTTTAACGTTCTAGCTAAACATTATTTAGAATAAGCTTATATATCACTCCAGGCTTTGGCTTTGTGGTGAACATAAATTCCACCATGGACACTGTTTTCTCATTAGAGCCTTTTAAGTTGGAAAAGTATTTTTTTTGTAAATCTGGAGCATACCATGGTAAAATGATAAAACTAAAAGCTGCTATATTCAGGAAGTAAGAATGATAATATTTGACTCAGGAGATGACCCAGATTTCTTTCTTTGTGCACGAGAAGGACCTTTGTCTAAACCGTACTCAACCTATTAGCGGTGGGTTCCCTCCCGCCCTAGCACTGCATAACCATTTCTGTTGTCATTGTTGACCTCAGGAAGATAGAACATTTGGAGATGCGGCAACTGAATGGAGTGACTGAATTAGAAGCATTGGCATGTTGCCAGTACATGCTATGATAAAACCAAGAAGACATTAAATAAGAAAATTGACCATATCTGTGCAAATGGGAAAGTAGAACACTAGAAACACAGGTCAGGGAGGCTTTGAACTTAAAAGTATGAAATTTGAATAATAATGGAGAAATTCAGGATTTTGCACAATGCGTGCCAACAGTCCCGGTATGTGAAAAAGATCAATTCAATACAGATGGTGCACGACACAAATAGCATCAGTCACTGAAAAGGGATCGTAATGGTATAAAGAGGAGGGTGTCTTAAAACAGCTCGGCTCAGAGACTTCTCTTTTGGTTTTGTCTGGCAGGTAGTCTCACTGAGTTCTTGGTTAAGAGAGAGGCTGGGTATTAAGTCAGAATAACACTAAATCCTCTTTTTAGATTACTCCATGTATAATTTTGATTCAACCTCTAAAAAGCTGCATTTGGTTCTCCTCTGTAGTGGTCATTTTATATTAGTAGGTTTATTTTTATAAAAAGGATCATTAAGGGTTGGAACCTGAGATAGCGTACCACTAATCTACAATGGATGTCAATGTTTATTCCCAGAATGAATGAGCTAGAATCCACCGGATTGTATCACATGTGACGTTCAGCTGAATGTTTCTAGACTTCTAAATGATTCACGGTGTTTCTAACCATATAACTTTGCTTATAGGTCATTGTTTCTCAAAGCGCATCTCCTGGAGTTTTTATGGCAAATGCAGATGGGTCAACCAAGCTTCAGAATTTCTAGATGCAAACTAAAGATTGAAAAATAACATTGTGTGAGTTTCTTGTCATATCCATAGAGTAAGGATGTCATGAAGGTTATAAACTACCCATGTTTCTTTCATTGAAATCTTTTTTATATATCCTGTGGATGTTTAGTGAATATCACTGTGTACTGGGAATTATGCTAGACATAGCAAATGAGAGGATACGGTATCTCTCAGTTTTCTCTGCTAAACCAGTACAGTGAAAAATAAGTTACAGATTATTGGCATTATGTGACAGTAGGAGCCTCCTCATCTGCTTGAGTGTTCTCTATTTTGCCATCAATAATATTGTCAGCTCAATTTTGATTCAAAAATGGGTGACAGCGATTGTTAAAAATAATCTACACACATTGATTTCCAAACAATGGGGCAGGTGAAAACATTTAGCATTAGTGTTGACTTTGGACAATGCTATGTCAGCACAGCAATTTGATGAGAATGCACTGAAGGAAAAATGACTACAGAGCTTACCATAAACTTGAAAAATGATTTATCTAGAAATCACGGTATTTTTAGAGACCTGCCTGATTTTAAGTATGAAGTTGAGAGTTGATCTTTGAATTGTAAAAAAAGCTATTTTGTCAAATCAATTATTGGTTATTCAGATTTTTCTCTACTCAGTACTATGTTTCAAAATAATAGTTCTGAGACAAAATTTTGAAAATATGACAGTCTTTGGTATTTTAATAGAAAAAAAACACAGGTGAAATATTAGCAATTTATAAGCTACAAAGATCTTGGACTTCCTAGGCGAGCTACAGAAAGTCCTTGGCCAGCAATGGCAATTTAAAAGAGATCTCAGAGTCCTTTCTCGTGATCAGTTTGGGTGCTAGTACATAGGGCAAAATGCTGGGGTTGGGATACGATGTAAAGGAAAATGCTATACACTTCCCTATTAGAGATGGGAACATATGATTATGTTTATATTCATCGAAGAAGGAGGTAATCTATGACAAAGTTCATGGTACATATCTAAAACTTAAAAAACGGTCACTGAATTGCTGGGTGTTAAGAGTTATTGTAAGTTTGAACATAGAGTTTTTTATAAATAACTGCGCATAGGACTGAAAATAATTACAAAATGTTCTAAAAACTCGGGAGAAATTGCTCAAAACCAACGTACTCATAAAAAGAGAGACTTTTTGACTCTAAAATAGTTTTTTTTCTTTTTAGTTCCCAGCTAATTGTTTAGAATAGCCATGTTTCTTTTTGCCTTTTTTTAAAATTAGATCCAGGTTAAAGGACCCTGGTCAACAAGGTTATAACAAGCTTATAGACGTGAGAAAGGACGACTGTGTATTCCTCTCAATATGGTACATATCTAGATTAGTGGGATTATGTAAGATTTAGGGGCTTGTACTCAGCTGCCAACGAGTTTGGAAATGGCTAACCTGGGCTGTAAAAAAATAAGAAGGAGGTCATCAGAGACATAAGAATAGAATTACCTGAGGGAAAAAGGTGAAAATTGAGAAGAAAGTAGTTTTCTTTGTTTTTCTCATTCGCTCCCACACCCTCCATCTCTAATACACCCTCATAGGTATGCTTTTATGCAGAGATAAAGGAAGGTGTTAGGATGGGGGAATTATTGGGGAAATTATAAGAATTTTAGATTTTATTACTCTTTTGTGACAGCCTATATCTCTCAGAGATTTAGTCCAGTACTTAATTGACTCCAGTGTCGCAGGGTCGGTCACAAAGTCAATAAACTCTACAAATATTCTGTAACCAATTTCCATTTTCATTTATATTTCCCTAAAACACTGGGGCCAATGTTCGAGAGAAAGTAGAGGTTGACCCGAGAACCTTAAGGGTGTGTGCTGCCTTTGGATGGACGTGTGTGGAGGAAGATAGGTTGTGCTAAGCAAAGCCCTACTGGATGGGTGTACTATTTTCTTAAATGCACCTTTACTCTCCCATGGTTCCCTATTTTATCACAGAATCCCTTGTCTAAGCTCTGTCCACGTTATTCTTGTTCGTCCGTTAATTCTTTCACTCATCCGTCTATTCATTTAACAAATAACCATTTCCTTCTCACTCACCATCAAGCACCATGCTCAAAGGAGAGAGAGATAAAGTGAGATATGATCTCTGCCCTCGAATAGATTGCATTCTAGCAGATCATGTAACCAGCAGAAAGGACATAAAGCCAGATAACTAGATGACAGAGCATGGTGTGTTCGAGTAAAAGAATGTACATGTATCCCTTTTTGATAGAGATATATTTTTATTGCTACCCCAAACCTACTTCCCATCTTTCCTGGTGACATGACTCCAAATTTCCTTCAGTAACCAACCCTCCCCACACCCGTTCATGTCGTTTGGGAGAATTCTGACTCAAAACAAGCAGAATATCTTGTTTTCATGGGACTGCAATTAGTTCTACAATGGTCTTGTCAGTAAGATCACTGCGAGGCTCCAAAGAGCCTGCACCCTTCAGGAAAAGCCTGGGGCAGTGAAGGCCATTTAAATCCCCAGGGTGAACTGTGTGCAAGGAAACCAAGTCATGACAGGAATTTTGAGGGTGTCTGAGTACTGGATCAAATTGCACTTGAAAACATTGTCACCTTTTCAGTTAAGGAAAGAATAAATGACCTTTAGGTTTTAAATGAGTTTTTCTTTGGCATTTCTGCCACATGCAAATGAATGATTTCCAAACACAATTGTAGATAATTTGCTATTTTACTGTAATCAGGCTTGCCCCAAGATGTGCAGCTGCACAAGTAATAAGTACTGCTCTGGGTCAAAAAGAGTGAAGCAAGAAGTTATTTGATTTTCATACTCAATCAGCTCACCTGGGGATATTTTTCTGAATGCCATTCAAAGTCTTAAAGTCTCCCAGAACAGTTTATAGAAGCAACGTCCAGTTGCTACGTATACAATTTTAAGAGGTGCTTAGAAATATTGCAGGATTGACTCGGATCTCTTGATTTGATCTGAATAAAGAAATGCCACGCCTCCAAAAGCTTTGTTACTCAGAGCCTATTCGAGATTTCCTCAATGGCAGGAATTCAGAGAAAGATTATGGAATGATTAGCGGGAAGTAGAAAGGACTCCAGAGGAAGTCCTAGAGAATCCGAGAAAAGCAAATGTAGAAGGAACATTTGCCCTTTATTTTTCTTCTATTCTCTACAGATTAACCCCTGACATGTGTTTTGTTAATGTAGACATAGGCACAGAGAGTTAACACATAAACCAGAAGAAAGATGGAATGTTATTAACATTTTTTTTGAGAGAAGCGGAATTATCTATCTGACTGTCCTTCCATGCTGTGAATTTACTGGTCAGTAGACAACTAACATCAATTTCATTTCCTATTTTTAATATTTTAGTGACTTACAGTAAGGTCTGATTTGGATGTTTGATGCAATTTGAACAGAAACGAAATGAGTTTTGCAGCTCTTCAAGTGTATTCAATAACTTAACTTGACACATGAAATGTGTTGGAAGGTTCCATGCTCATGAGTATATTTGCCAAAATGTCCTGCTCATTGTCTGCAACAGAGGAAGTTGTGCATGTCCGTTCACTCTTTCAGTCTGCGTCCCTCTCTTACGTGCGACACGAATACGTCATATGCCACAGTGACATCACATGTTACTCATGATCTCCTTACATGCCAGGTAAATCTTTTATCAACTTACAGAATCTTTACTTTCAACACTATGAAACAACATAAAATAGGAGAAAAAAGCACCACATTATTTTTCTATGTAGATTAACATTCTATTTTTTTCCTAATATGAATTCGGTTAATTATGCAGGAAGTCCAAGATAAATTAGCCATAAGAGGCTCATTGGAAGCTGACATTCCCCTTTGGACTGACTTGCTAATTAGTTAAGAGGCAGGCTGTGTTGACAACGCACCTATTTCATGGGTCTACCCTCTTTGGTTCTCCTTTTTCACATGACCATGAGTTTGACTAATAAATATCTTATCCGACTATTTTTTCTTTCAAGTACAATATAACAGTGTTGTATAATTTTGATTAAATTCCTGCCAAACTCCATTTAAGAAAAGTAGTAGCTTTATTTTTGTATCAACAAATCCCACTTTTATCATTACCTTCATTGCTACTATTACCCTAAGACAAAGTAAAGGCTACGTCCAGTTGTATGCTGACTGATTTGTTCTTTTGACTAAGATGTCATTGTTCTTCTTCATTTATGGATTTGTCCTTATTATATCTGTCATATTATTTAAAAAACACAGTAATAAACATTCTAGCTTATATATGCTACTTAAGCCACCAACTTTTTAAAAAGATGTACCTTTGTCCAAACAGTTTGAAATGAACTATGCAAAGAAAGTGTTGAAGATGATAAATATCATGTGCATTGACAGTGATGGCCACTATGTCATTCAGGAGGTCCATTATGAATGACATCTGAGCATAATATGAACAGGAAGGAAGGAAGGAAGGAAGGAAGGAAGGAAGGAAGGAAGGCAGGAAGGGAGGGAGGAGAGTGGGTTTATTTTCTAACAAACATAAACTTCATATTTATTACCTTAACTTTGGGCAATTAAAAAGTTCTACAAGAGAGGGGTGGCTGAGTGGCTCAGTAAGTTGAGCATCCAACTTCAGCTCAGGTCATAATCTCGTGGTTTGTGGGTTTGAGCCCTACATTGGGCTTTCTGCTGTCATCGTAAAGCCCACTTTGGATCCTCTGTCCCCCTCTCTCTCTTCCCCTCCCTTGCTCTCACTTTCTCTCTCAGAAATAAATAAAAAAAAATTGAAAAACTGTTCTACAAGAGAGACTAAAGGAAAACCAAAACCAATATGAACTCAGTATGCACAAATGTTGAGATGGGGGCTTTGGCCTTGTAGCTGGCTGATAGAACCAGGAATAATCTCTGAGGGAAAACGTTCCAAATGCCATTGTGGGGGATACAAACACCAAGGCTAGAAATAGGTCTAGTTACAGTGTGCATGCAGCTTATAATACCAACTCCTGCCTCAGAGAACAAACGTTTGGCTCTACAGAAAATGTTTTAGATACACTTGAGACTACATCATGGGCATGTTGCTTGAAGACTCTTTAAACATCTACAGGTGATTAAGCTGCACACAGATTTAAAGATCCTAAGAAGTAAATAATTATTGGGACACCTGGGTGGCTCAGTCGGTTGAACACCCAACTTCAGCTCAGGACATGACCTCACACTCATGAGTTTGAGCCTCACATCAGGCTCTGTGCTGACGGCTCAGAGCCTAGAGCCTGCTTCAGATTCTGTGTCTCTCTCTTTCTCTCTCTGCCCCTTGGCTGCTCTCTCTGTCTCTCTCTCAAAAACAGATAAACATTAAAAAATTTAAAAAAAACTAAATAATTATCTTACGTGAACCCATTACGAAGAACTGTAATGTCTCATCACATTTGGAAGGTGTCCTAAGCCTCTAGTGCCTATTCCTTAGCGGGTCTAGGAATGCCATGGCAATCCCAAGATGGCCGAACAAAATATATTGGAAAAGTAACATTTTCTACAGAATGACAGAGCAGACTCTACAGCATGACTCGGCTGGAGGCAGATGGAAAAGGCAAGAGGAGAAAGTTAACTTTCGAGCATGACGGCTCAGCCAGAGCAGAAGTTGCTCTTACGTTGCCAAGTTTCACATAAAACCCTGGTCCAGCTCTACAGAACTGTAGGAGCTCCCGGGAAATTCTTGTGCACCAAGCTACTGTCATACATCTTTCCCTGTGTTTACAACCGTTGTGACTTTTCTTCTCTCTGAACCCTAGCTTATTTGGGTCAATTACAGCTAAAAATGGGCAGAAATGAAGCCAATCTTTACACTGTGGTCAGTCAATCAACAAAATGCTATCAAATCGAATGCTATCAATTGCCAAGCAATGTGAGCTCACCAGAAGCAAGATATCTCTAGAAGGGGCCGCGGCCTTGTCCAATTTTGACCCAGGGAACGTATCGTTTAAGCATTTGTTGACATCGCTTGTCTTCCAATTTTCCAGAATTTATGACCTGTTCTGAAGCTCCAAGGAGTTTGAATTACTTGAATGTGTGCTTTAGTGTTGCTTATGTGGTGGATAAGTTTGAAAGTGTAACCTTCGAACAGCGAGTTAGAGTAATTAAGGAACTGCTACAAAATTCTGCTTACGGAATTGTGCGCCAAAGGCACTTAATGTACACTAACGACATTTAAATTTCATTCAGTGCCCACAGTTGTGCATTTTCTCTGCTATTCCTACATTCACAATGCCACGGAGAGTTTAACAGGATTCACAATTTTTTTTTTCACCCTTTTAACAATCTCAGGAAAACTTAGCACGTGATTTTCTTTCCTTGTTTCTATCTGCCTAGATGCTTTGGGATACACCAAATGAAATTGCCCTTCGGTAATACTACAATATCAGTGCATCCAAGCCAGTTCAGTAAAACATGTTACAACAAATTTGTCTGGTGACCTCATTTCTAGAACAGCCTTGATTCCGTAGGTCCACGATCCAAGTCATTGGCCTTTGTGTGTGTGTGTGTGTGTGTGTGTGTGTGTGTTTTAATTCTCATAGCATATTAACATTTGTAGGTGAAAATAAGAGACGTTCTTGTTTTTTGTCATACGAGTAGAAATTTCTTTGCCACTCTGGGTTTGAGGTAGCCTGGTGTTAAGAACGAAGTCATCTTGTTTAATATCCACAGTATGTGTGCCTCTGCGCATATGTTGGGACTTCAGTCTCACAGCTCTGCAGTGGTGACAGTCTCCAAATGTGGAAATGTGAATCGTAAATGGTATTCACCTTTCTCTCTATCACAGTTAAAGTGCCAGGAGAAATGCTCACTTAAAAATTATTTTGTGTTCGGAGAAACTGGGGGGCTCAGTTGGTTGAGTGTCTGGCTTCGGCTCAGGTCATGATCTCCTGGCTAGTGAGTTCAAGTCCCGCATCAGTCTCTGTGTTGACGGCTCAGAGCCTCTGTGTTGACGGCTCCCTCTCTCTCTCTGCCCCTCCCCTGCTCTCTTGCTCTCCATCTCCCTCAAAAATAAGTAAATATTAAAAATGTTTTTTTAAATGATTTTGTGTTCGTGCCAGCTTCTTATGTTTTCCAATCTGCTCCTTTATGCAAATAGATATATTTTCATTGAACAAAAATTCAATGATTGAGGGATCATTCAATGATGGAGAAAATGAGCCTCAGTCATCTACCCCAGTCTCAGTCTTTGCCCGGGAAAGAGCCACCATCAACACATTGAATTATAACCTTGCAAATCTTTTCAAATACATGCAGACACAATGACGTAAATTTCTGTATCTACATATCAATCATCTATCTATCTACCTATGTAATTTGTCATATTTTAATTTTCAAAGAGAAATGGTATTGTATTGCTTCTTGCTTAATTTCACTTAATGAATAATGTTTGCAGAGAGCTTTCCTATTTCTATGTATAGAATCTCATATATTTTAGGTACGTCTCCCCCTCTCTTGGTAGAGATTCAGGCAATTCACACCTCTTTCTGCCTCAAACAACCATGCAATGTACATCATTATAAACACCTTTTGTATCTGTGCAAGTATTTTTTTCCTAAAAGAATATAAAATTTTGCAATTTCAGATCTTTCAGTGGTATGTGAATAATGGTTGGCTTTGAGAAATGTTTAACAGTCTAGGAAAAACTTCCCACTAAAAGATATGTAGCATTTAAAAAGTTCATCAGCATTTATCACATCTTCACAACAAATTTTGATCTTCAAGCTTCATAATGTTTCCAACCTGGTAGTTGAGAAAAATTATGTCCCATTGTTTACTTTGCATTTTACTGATTATTACTTAGACTGAGCATTTTTTTCTAGGTTTCTTAGCCATGTGTTAGTGAATCAAGTATTCAATTCTTTTGACTATTTCTTTCACTTCATTGCTTTTGCATACAGATCTACAGGCCTTGGAAAGTATTTTGCATATGAATTCTTTGATATATATGTGTAGATAATTTCTCCCAATCTGTCATTTTACTTTTAAATTTATTTATAATATTTTTACATGCAATTTTAAAATTTAAAACCATAAACTTCTTTTCTTTTGTGGATTTTATGTTTATGTTTTGTTTTAGATCTGTTTAGCCTCAACTTATGAACGTGGCAATATTTTCCCCCTATAATTTCATATTTTTGTTTTGTGATTCTTCAAATCCATCTGGAATGTTTGTGTTTTTTTTAAACATGCGTTTTCTCTAAGTTTTTTTTTTAAGTTTATGTATTTATTTTTGAGAGAGAGGGAGAGTGGAGGAGGGGCAGAGAAAGAGGGAGAGAGTCCCAAGCAGACCCCTTGCTGTCAGTGATTTTGGGCTCCATCCCACAAACCATGAGACCATGACCTTAGCTGAAATCAAGAGTCCAAGGCTTTACTGACTGGGCCCCGCAGGTGCCCCCATCTGGAATGTTCTTAAATGGAGTGATGGGTGACTCTAACCTTATAGATTTAAATATGAGTAGAGGACTCTGTCAATACCATAATTTCTATATCCCCCCCATTAATTTGAATACCACATTTTGTTTTTGCCAGAGGGCTGGCCACACAAAAGCTGACCGCGATCTCCTTCGCACTTTGCTTCGTTTTCTGTAGATGTTGGAAGGCTTACACACTCACTTACCTGGATTCCTCTGCTGCTAGCTGGTCACATGATTCAGTTCTTGCCAAGGAGATGTTTGCAGAAGTGACTGGAAGGGGTTTTCCACAAAAGGTTTTCTAGGGATCAAACTAGCGTGCCCCCTTGGGCTTTTGTTCCTCCAAGATCTTCCTGCTTAAAATATGAATGTGAGTTTGAAGGCGCAGACATCTCGAAGCCATGTGTGACAAAGACAAACAAGGACTAACAGTGGAACAGAAGTAAAAGAGCCTAGTCTCTGGTGGCATCACAAAACCACTGTTTTCAGTACTGAAATATTAACCATAATCCATTTACTCTTGTGTTAGCTGGGGTTTCTGTCGAATGCAATTTCAATGATTAGAAACATAAAGCAAATTCCAACATATTTATGTAACTCTGTTTTTAGCCTGCTTTCTTTCCTATTGTGTATTCCCGTATCAACACCACAACAATTTAATTAGTATTGAATTCACTCAAATTTAAGTGTACGTAACTTTTAGTATTTGGAAAGGCATAAATTCATCTTTTGTTCTTTATTCAAATATTCATAAACTTTTATTCTTTCGTCCACTTTTAAAATTTGTTATTGTGTCATATTTCCTAAATAATCCTTCTTAGATGATCCAAATTAAATATTTTTTCATGGTTTGCTTGTTTTGTTTTTGGACCTAAAGTGACCATGGTTTTTACTGTTATCAATGTAAGAAATTACAATAACAGGTTGTCTGACTTGAACCGTCTTGGATTGCAGAGCTAAATCCTAGTTGATCACGGAATGTTTTTATTTGAGTACTTTGTATGTGTTTTGGTAAAAGATTATGTATGATGGTACATCTATGCTTATTACTAATACTGAATTGTAGTTTTCTTCCTTTCGCTGTCATTTTCTGGCACAATACCATGGTTATTTAAGTCTCAGGAAATGATTTGGGTATTTTTCCATTGTTTGCTCTCGAATACTTTGTGTAAGATGGGAATTATCTGTTCTTTGAACATTTGGCAGAACTTGTCCATACACTATTTAGGTGTTATGTTTAGGCTTTTCTTCAGCTTCAGTGGTGGAAATTTTATTTAGACGGCATCCTTCAAATACCTTATATAATAATAATGATTTCAAAATGGTCAAATTGCTGATCCAACCATTTATGCTTTGTAATTCCCAGATAAACAGAGAAATAACATGATTAGATACACATGAGTTTTATGGATTAATAGCATTCGTAAAAAGCATAGATAACATTATTTGAGTTTTTGAGTTTAACTACCAAACAGAGTCCCTTATCACAAAGTGACATTTATTGTAAGAAACTAGTCTTAGAATATGCCACTTTAATTAGGAACTTATAATTAAAAAGCAGAATCAGACCTATACATACAGAGAATAAGCAGATGGTTGCCAGAGGGGAGGGGGTTGAGAGATGGGAAAAATGGGAAAAGAAGCTGGGAGATACAGGTTTTCAGTTATGGACTGAGTAAGTCACAGGAATAGGAGGCAGAGCATCGGGAATACACTGAATGATACTGTGATAGTGATATAAGGGGCCAGATGGCAGCTATACTTGTGGTGAACACAGCATCATGGGTAAACTTGGCAAATCACTAAGTTGTCCACCTGAAACTAATGTAACCTTGGGTATCAACTACACTTAAATAAAAAAGTACAGATGCTAAATATTATTTATGACAATAGCACTGATATTAAAAACAAGACTGACTTAATGGGAATATAATTGCGAATGCCCAACAAGAGCCTTGACAAAGAAAGAAAAATGTAAAATTCTAGAGAGTGTCATATAATATCTTATAAAGTTGTTTTTTGTGATCACAGACATTTTCTATAAATGCCTTTTTGAATCAATAATACACGAAGGCAGAAGGGTCTAAGAGAAGCTACTACCATTTTTTTTTGGTGAGACATAGTATTATTTGACTTTTAGAATTATGTACATATATTACTTTGATGCAAATTTAAAACGAAAGTATAAAAAAGAAAAAAGTAGGAGTACGTATGGGAGGAATTTCACTAAATGTTTGAAAAGCCTTGGAAAATGATTTTGAAAAGCTTTTCTTTAGTTTTCTGTATGTTTTTAGATTTGTTTTTATTTCACTATAGGTGACACCCAATGTTACATTAGTTTCAGGTGGACAACTTAGTAATTTGGCAAGTTTATCCACGATGCTAATGTTCCCCACAAGTGTAGCTCCCCTCTGTCCCGTTACATCACTACCGCAATATCATTGACCGTATTCCTTCTTCTCTGCTTACTTATTATGCTCTGCTTACTGTATTCCGTATTCCCATGATGTACTCATTCCATAACTGGAAGTCTGTGTCTCCCTCTCCTTTCCATCCATTTTGCCTATCTCCCCCCCCCCCCCCCCACCATCCTCCCCTCTGGCAACCACCAGTTTGTTTTCTATATTTATAGTTCTATTTTTTTCTTTAGTTCTAATTTTTTTTAACGTTTTTTTTAACATTTATTCATTTTTTTTTTTTTTGAGAGACGGAGAGAGACAGAGCATGAGCGGGGGAGGGGCAGCGAGAGAGAGGGAGACACAGAATCCAAAGCAGGTTCCAGGCTCTGAATTGTCAGCACAGAGCCTGACATGGGGCTCAAACTCATGAACTGTGAGATTGTGACCTAAGCAGAAGCCGGGCGCTCAACCGACTGAGCCACCCAGATGCCCCTCTATATTTATAGTCCTGATTCTACTTTTTGTTTGTTTATTAATTTTTTAGATTCCATTTATGAGTGGAATCATATGGTATTTGTCTTCCTCAGTCTGACTAATTTTATGAAGGCAACCTACTGACTGGGAGAAGATATTTGCAAATGATATAGTGGTTAAAAGCTGAAATAGATAAACAACTTATACAACTCAACCAAAAAAAAACCCCACAATCTTATTAAAAATGGGCAGAAGACATTTTTCTAAAAATAAATACAGAAAAAAACCCCTATACAGACAGTCAACAGATATGTGAAAAGATGCATGGTGCGACTCATCTTCAGGGAAATGCAAATCAAAATCACAATGAGATATCACTTTACATCTGTCAGAATAGCTAAAATCAAAAACACAAGAACTAGCAGGTATTGGCAAGAAGGTAGGAAAAAAGGAACACTCGGGCATTTTTGGATGGAATATAAATTGGTACAGCCACTGTGGACAACAGTACAGAGGTTCCTTAAAAATTAACATAAAATTACCACATGATCTAATAATTCTACTGCTGGGTATTTACCCAAAGAAAAGTAACACACTAATCTGAAAAGATATCTGCACCCCTATGTTTACTGCAGTGTTATCACAATAGCCAAAATATGGCAGCAACCCAAGTGTCATCGATAGAAGAATAGACAAAGAGAATGTGGTCTACACACACACACACACACACACACACACACACACACACAATGGAATGGAATAATACACAGCCATAAAAAAAGATGAGATCTTGCCACTTGCAAACACATAGATGGACCTCGAGGGTATTATGCTAAGTGAAACAGGCCAAACTGAGAAAGGAAAATATTTTTTTTTTTGCATGGGGAATCATTTTTGAAATCATTTTTCATTTTAAACATTAAGAAGGTAAAAATATTCAAAGCACTCAGGACTGTGTGGGGAAAGTATGATAAATTGCTACAGACCTAAACAATTTCGACAGAAAAGCATTATCTTTCTGGACAATAACAGCATAGCACAGATTTTGGCTAAAATAAAATGTATAATTAAAGAAAATGGACAAGGGACCTATCACTTTCTAAAAAAGTAAGCACCTATTTCTTTTTTTGAAAAATACTTAGCACAAAAACATATTTTATATTCAAGTAACAGACACATTATGGTCCCAAGGTTCAACCTGTTATAAACTTTATTAATATGATCCTTAATAGCTTTTAAATTAAGACATTTCCCATTTTGCATATACTTCATGGTAATATTTCATGTAACCTGACCCTTATGTGGGAATTATAAACCATACATTTAGACAGAATCAGCATTCATTTACCCGGGGGATGTTTTCAAATAGTAAGTCAATAGATTGCTGTGGACTGATTTGTGTCCACTAAAATTCACATGTTGAAGCCTTACCCTCACAATGTGGTGGTATTTAGAGATGGAGCCTTCTGGGCGATGCTTAGGTCATGGGGGTAGGGTGCTCACCAGGGCTTCAGCTTCAGCTCTGGCCTAAGAAAATTCTTGAACCACGATCTCTCTCTGCCCGGTGAGCACACGACAAGAAGGTGGCCACCTGCAGACCAGGAAGGGGACTCTCCCGACACAGATTCTGATCTGCCAGCACCTTGATCTTGGATTTCCCAGCCTTCAGAACTGTGAGAAATAGAGGGCACACAGTCTTTAGTATTTCGTTTTAGCAGCCTAAGCTGAAGAAGACAAAAATATTCTCACAAAATGAACCTCCCACATCTGCCAACACACACACACACACACACACACACACCCCACAGTGCATGAGTGGAAAGTACCTCAAACTTAATATAAATTTAAATTAGATAAAGTTTACAGGTTATCACTCTGTTTCCATGTCTGACAAACAACTGATCTAAATGAAATTATAATCACGATTGGCAATATTTTAGGAAAGCTAATTCCAAATCTATATTTAATTTTATAATCATCTCAAATTTAAAAGTCTCAATTTTTTAAGTGTCCATACAGAAATTCAGCCAGTAATCACATAAATCACCTTCATGTCTTTAAATGGCCTAGTATGTATCCTAATCTGCGTATATAGCATATACATTTATAATAAATGAGATACATCATATATAAACGACAGGAGTCAACGACCTCATAAGTTTGCCCTCAAACTTTGTTTCAAGTTTGTTTGAAACTGTTTAAAAAATACCCAGTATTGTTTAAAAAGATAGCAATAGCTTCTCATACTGAAAATATTTTAGACGTTTAAAGTTAAATAAGAGAGAATAAAGAGAGAAATATTTTCTTTCTTTTCAGTCTCCTGAAAAGAAAGTCTTGTTTTGTTTTTAAACTGCAGGACTACCTCCATAATACCTGAAAAAAATTAAGGACACAGAAAAATCAAGGGGTTTCATTGAACTTTCCAAGGTACCCGCCCTCACATTTTGTTACATGATCGCTGACTTACTTAACCATAGATAATTAAAGGGTCCCTGGGTGGCTCAGTCAGTTAAGCATCTCACTTCAGCTCAGGTCATGATCTCGCGGTTTGTGAGTTCAAGCCCCACATCAGGCTCTGTGCTGACAACTCAGACATTTACCGCACTTCATATTCTAGCAGATTGTCTCTCTTGAGCTCACAGCCTTGAGGTGGATATTCTTTTTCTCAGACTTATTTTAAAATGGGGAAACATGAGGTTCAGAGAGTCTTACGATTATTTAAATAATAGATCTGAGTTTTCTAAATTAAAGCCTTATTTTAAAGTCGGATTTTTTTTTTTTTTTTTTTTTTTAAGCACCAAATCTACAAGCATTCTCAGAAAGACTCATTACCTGCTTCAGGTCCCTGAACTGGAGGTTCCTGACACAGGGGAAGCATTTTGGGCATGTTTCCTTCAGAGTTACCCACATACAAAATTTGGCTACACAGACTCTTTTGAGAACCTTCACGTGTAGGATGCTACTTAAATGAATTGGAAGGGTTTAGGCTTACACACTGAAAGAAATGTAAATTTAAATAGTTTTTTTTAAATGTAAATTTTTTAAATGTAAATTTAAAATAGTTTTTTTTAGTCCATCAAAGTCTTTTGTTCCTTTGTTTTGGTTTGTTTTAAGTTTATTTGTTTATTTTGAGAGAGAGAGAGAGAGAGAGAGCCAGCAGGGGAGGGGCAGAGAGGGAGAGAGAGAGAATCCCAAGCAGGTTACGTTCTATCTGCACAGAATCAGACCTGGGGTTCGAACTCACACGATCTCTGGTCATGAGATCATGACCTGAGCTGAAATCAAGAGTCGGACGTTCAACGTACTGAGCCACCTAGGCGCCCCATGTTTTGTTTAATTTTTTAAATTTCAGGACTAAACGCATATTGCCTGGAAAAAAATGAGAGAGTAGTAAAGAGAGATGCAGTGAGAGACAGATGGAGAGACAGACAGACACAAAGACACAGAGAGAGGGAGACTGAGACCCAGAGGGAGCTGAGTCCCTTTCAAGGTCTTTTGTGAGATTCTTATCAACTGCGTATCTGAGTCTCCAATTCCCACGCCCGCCGTTTGGATGAAACCAGACTGTGCGGTGTGAAAAGCACAACTGTATTTTTGGGAATAACAGCTAAATGTGCGAGAGCTTAGCTCCTCCACGCCGGGAAAGCAGCAGCAGAACTTTATTGCAATTTCGATAATTTGGTTGTTTCAAAGTCATATTATTTTGATTCCTGGTAAGTTTGAAGAGGGTTTCTTTCATGAATTTGCTTTTCCTTCTTTGCATTTTTCTTAAGTGTGGTTTTAGTGGTTCTGACTTATTCAAGCCGCAAAAGCCATTAATTCTTATTATTTGTCCCTTGCTGTGCCCAGTTTTGCCTGTTATGTCCTCCGGTGGAGGGGGGCAGATGCTGAGATGAGGCGGTTTGCAAGCAGCCTGTGGGTTTGCCGGGGATCAGGAGGGATGCCGCGAAGCAATAAACGTGGGAGGAGGGCAACAGTAGCACAACCTTCAGATTGGTTAGGATGCTGATCTAACATCTAACGTGACTGTGAGGGGATGCGGGGGGAACAGGATTGGCCAGGGAGGGACCCCCCCCCCCCCCCAGGAACCTGAGCTGAATCCTTGGCCAGCCCAGCAAGGAGCCCCCGGGCACAGGCTGGTAGTTGTGCTGCCCTGGGCAGAAACGGCC
Source organism: Panthera pardus (assembly GCF_024362965.1). Taxonomy (NCBI): domain Eukaryota; kingdom Metazoa; phylum Chordata; class Mammalia; order Carnivora; family Felidae; genus Panthera; species Panthera pardus. The sequence goes on along the minus strand of NW_026526710.1, from coordinate 83,412,993 downwards.
CGTCCTGGGGTCACCACCACACTCAACCACTGGTTAAGAGTTTCCAGAGAAGGTGGATCCCAGGACCGTTGCTGAAGTGTCTGCTCTCTGCACTCACCACAGGGAGAGCTGAAACCCTTTCTCGAAGGGAGTGTCATGTGTAGCTTCCATGCTGCCACAGAGGGGCAGGGAAGAGGGTAGGAAACAGGGAGACATAATCCCTGCAAAAGGGAGAAGGCAGCAAGGAGTGAAGGAGAACATAAACAAGATGCTTCTGGAAGTTTAGGTGCCGTAAAGGAAACAACATGTATTCCTTTGGATAGAGTGGCGGGGGAGTAAAAACCTGAGACAGTGCGTAAGGCCCCTCTGAACCACTAATGAACCCCAAACAGTATCCCGACAGAACATCACGCTCCGTCCTGCAGGGCTCCTAACTGCTGGGACTTCCGTCTGATAGGTAGACAGGAGTCAGTCACGCACCGAAATGGCTCTTGAGGGATGTCCCTAATTGAGGCACAGAGGTCCTCCTCTGAGGTCCTCCTACACCCATTTGGACCAGCCACTGGGGGCGGGCTTCCCTCACCTCAAGGATCTAACCTTGAGTAAGGCAGCTCCCATTGGCCAAGGGCGAATTCCAGAGAAGATATCAGACATGAATCTTCAGCAGCCAAAACTCCTGACAAGTGGAAGAAGAATGACTACCTCAGTTCTGAAAAGGAAGCCGCATATACGCCACAGCACCCACTGCATTGTCGAAAGTATTAAAGTGCCTGGAATTTAAAATAAATTGTAATGTGAGGCATTGTAAAAAAATGTCATCCATGGAGGTAATGTATTTGGAGAGGAATTAATGAACTAATAAGTTCCTAAAGAAAAAAGAAAGAAAAAATAAGGTCAGCCATCAGATGCAAGCTAGGTGCCTGTCCCAGGGAGGAAGAGGGACCTCAGGATGGAGGGAGGGATGTGGCTTCTCCACCACAGCACCTGTCAGAGCGCTCTGAGGGGGGAGGTGGAAAGAACCGGGTTATGCATCTGAAGGATGGGAAAGACCAAGCATGGCTTCTGCATTGTGCACCGGAGAGACTAATGAGTGCATGATGGGTTTCTTTATTGATCTTCTAACCTCTCTTTGCCAGAATTTGTCAATTATACTTGTACAAACTGCATTTCTCCACTTTCTCTGTCCTTTTACAATATTTGGATCATTTTGATATGAAAAAGTTTAAAAAATGGTCGTCTATTTATCTTTTAAGAATTCTTGCATTGACTGATGCTTAGAAAGCCATTCCCCATCAATCGAGAATGTCTTCTGCCGTTGTTATCCTATAAACATTATTCTTTAATTTGTAGCTTTTGAATTTAGCAGAGATGTATCCTGTGGTATGACAGAAGCCTGAGTAGTCTTAGAGTTCATTCAGGACCCTGTAATCCCGGGCCCAGCAGCAAGCTGTAAGGTGGAGAGTTCTAGAGAGCTCTCTGGCTGCATCTCATGCATCATGAGCAAAGTATAGAAGGAAAAGCGGAAAGAAGAGAGGGGGGGTTTCTTCCATTTTTGCTGCTCTTCAGGCAGGAAGCAGTTTTCCTTCTCCGATCTTTCATTCCCTTTTGCTGCTGTGGAGCTTCAATCAGTCCCATCATCACCACCTCACCCCATCACACGCCGGATCCTCAGCCCCGGTTCCTGGTTCAGCTCCATATTCTCAGGCAGCACTGTGGTTGTGTCTCCAACCCACATGTTCTTCTGAGTCACAATAATGATTTGGTTGATTATGGTTTGAGAAGACCTGCCCATGGTCCCCTTTGATGGGGTAATGGAGACTCAGTGGAGGAATAAAAGTCAATTGTAATGGAATAATAGAGATTTCCTAAGAGCAACGTTGAAAACATAGATGCACTTAAATTTCTAAATTGTCTTTGAATGCTGGAAGGGCCTAAAACTCTCGGTAGAAGACAGATCATGAAGTATTTTGGTTTCTACTTCTTTCACACAAAGCTGAAGTTACATGTTACGTCAGTCTTTGTGACGGTCAAGTTCATATCCATTCACGCATTCGTTGTTTCATCTACTTGTTGTTTTTCCCAGCAGAATTTAACTAAGCCGTTACTAAGTGTCAAATTAGCATTTAGGTATCTGGGATTGGAAGATGATTGACATTCACCTTCTGCTATTAAGCATCTCTAAGCTTGGTGAAAGGTGCAGGTGTACAGAGAGATTACTTTATTGTGATCATATGGTAAAGGTAGTGATAGAGACGTGGCTAGTTTGTCATGTGCATCTGGAGGGTCAGCTTCCCCAAATCAATGGATGTGGTCAAAAGGCTTCTTCAAAGAGATTATTATAGAGTCGGTTGGTGTGCTTACTTTATACAAGGGGAATAGAGAAGTAGCAACATGAAGGCAGAGGCCAGGATGATCTAATTCTGTGTGTCTTTCAAATTCTGCACATGACACATGCCCTGAGTGTATTAGGAGTGCTCCCAAATAATGAACTCTGGTCAATGAATCAGAACCTCGTAGCTTTGCACCCCCATGTCCAGCTTCATCTCAGGGCTCAGTCCAAACTGTCAAGTGATGTTCACTAGCTTTTGCAGTCGGTTAAATAGAGCCACAGCTCATTCAAAGGTAAAAAGATTACTGCTCCGGGTGCCCGGGTGGCTCAATCGGTTAAATGGCTGACTCTTGATTCCACCTCAGGTCATGCATGACCTCTCGGTTCATGAGATCGAGCCGGGTATCGGGCTCTGTGCTGACAGCGCTGAGCCTGCTTGGGATTCTCTCACTCCCTCTCTCTTTGCCGCTCCCCCGTTCATGCTCGCTCTCTCAAAAATAAATAAATACACATCATAAAAAAGATTACTGCTCATTTTGGCTAATATATTTGTGAAAATATAAAATGTGACGAGATATTTTAAAGGTGTGTAGGCACTATAAACAAATTTGCATATTTGTATAAAAAACAGAAAACTTACTTTTCTGTAGTTACACGCGTGTTTTCCTCGCCAGAATATGAATATTTTCTCTCATTCTGAAGAAATATTTCTAGACACAATTATCATATTTCTACCTTGAGGTTTATAATACTAATGATGGAATATTTTAATTTTTTTATGTTTTATTTTTTTATATTTGAGAGAGAGAGAGACAGAGAGTGCGAGCGAGGGAGGGGCAGAGAGAGAGGGAGGCACAGAATCCGAAGCAGGCTCCAGGCTCTGAGCTGTCAGCACAGAGCCCGACACGGGGCTCAAACCCATGAGCAGTGAGATCATGACCTGAGCCGAAGTCGGACGCTCAACGGACTGAGCCACCCAGGTGCCCCTAACGATGGAATAATTTTAAGTTAAATACTACTTAAGAGATTGGATGACATTTGAAAAAAATTTTTAAATCAGTTCATAGTTTGCTAGAAAAGAAAGCTGGTATTTTTCCTTTGGTAAATCTGGCCAATTGAGTTGTTTCTTTGTGAATTTCAGATGATTATGACACCGTGTCAAATCACTTGTAAAATGTTTAATTATTTTTATTACATTTAACCTCTTACCAGTGCACATACTAGTGCTTGGGGGATAGAAAAAAGAGGCATAAGCTCTTAGAAGAAAATTATATTCTCTGATGTTTCTAAGATTGAATATAGCCTTGTTATACTGGCTGGGAAATGACCTTTTCCATGTCCTTTCTAGCAGCTTCAAGAGATATTTGATTCTCTAAAATTGAACAAAAGGAAGCATCAACATCTCGTTGCACTCTCTCTCCCTGGTGTCTTTCTTTGAGTTTCGTTGACTTCTTCTCAAACATGTTCTGCACGCTATTCAAATTGAAGTCAAATTACAGTCTGGCATCCCGTACAATCAGAGAGCTAAAAGTCTTCAAAGGTCCGATGGGCAGTTAGACTTTTAGTTAGACAATCTAGAAAAGTCTCATTTCTAACCTGGTTCCCTTAAAGTACACATTGAAAAGTCCCATTTTATTATAACTTTAAGATGCATCTCTATGTGTGCGTTTCAGAGAGAGAGAGAGAGAAAGAGAGAGAGAGAGACATAGTCTTTATAAACTCAGAACTGGTCACACAGAATTCTAGCACTTTGCCTAACAAACTTAGTTTTATTTTTTAACATCCTTTCTACCCCCTCTCCCCTATTTCCTAAGTAAGCTTTGCCCGGATCCCTAGTTGCTCGTGAAGGTTTTCATACTTGTGCTGACACAGCAGGGCGTCCGTTTCACTGGTAGCAGAGTGGAAATCAGAACTGGATGAAAAGCAGGAAACCTGCCTTCATGCTGGTCCCAGCTTTGTCAGAAATAGCCATGTCCTTAGGCGAAGCATTTAACTTGGGCTCATGTGCCCAGGTCATCGCATTAGCTATGAAGGTTATTTTGTTTAACTTCGCATTCAAACATGAATCAGCTTGTTCCTGTTTTTCTCATCTGCGACGTAGCTAGAATAATTGTATTTATGGAACGAGGGTGCTGCGCGGCTGGAATGAGATACTGTATGCAGAGCTCTCAGAAATGCCTGGCACCTAAAAAGTGTCCCATAAATATTAGATACTGTGTTGTGGTGAGATGGAGACGCCTGGGTGCAGGTGACCACGCCCAGTCTGCGGGTGTAGGAGGGATCACCCTGGGAGACAGTGTTGAATGAGGATAGACGCCAGCCTGCCAAGGTCTGATACAGTAGCCAGAAGCCACATGTGGCTATTTCAATTTAAAGTTAATGAAGGGCTGCCTGGGTGGCTCAGGTGGGTAAACGTCAGACTCGTGATTGTGGTTCAGGTCACGATCCCACGGTTCACGAGATCGAGCCCCGTGTGGGGCTCTGAGCTGACAGTGTGAAGCCTGCTTGGAATTCTCTCTCTTCCTCTCTCTCTGCCCCTCCCCTGCTTGCCCCCACTCTCTCTAAATGAATAAGTAAATAAATGGCATTTTAAATTAATCAAATAAAAACTTTAGTTCGTCAGTCACACTGGTCATGTTTCACGTGTTCAATTTCCATGGATCCAGCGGCCATTGTATTGGACAGTGTAGATACGGAGCGTTTTCAGAATCACAGAAAGTCCTATGGGAAGCAGTTACGGAGAACAAAACCCCAGGGAACATATTCCAATTAAGGAATCGTGGGAATCGTGGCTAATTCAGTGAGTATTTACCTCGTCATGTACGGTGCTAAAAACCTTAATAAGTTATTTCCACACTTTCCTCAAAAGCTCTACAAAATACTCATCGTTGTTATTCGCATTTTACGTTGGAGGAAACCAAGAAGGATGATTTAAGGATGGCTCTAGGTGACTTATCAAGAGCGAGGATCGGGGAATGCCAGGACCCAAATCTAGGCTCGACTCCAAAATGGCAGTTCCAGACCAATCTTTCAGCCGGCTGCCGTTAGCTCTATCAGCACACGGGGGTGATCCTGAGATTTCTATAAGCAGCATCATTATATTGAGGATATGCTCCTTCTTTATGTGTAGGCTCGCGTTTCATTTTTGAAATTGCTCCATCTCCCACGGTCACCAAGAATGGTGACAATAACAAGACAAATATTTTCAAAATACTTCTGAGTCTTCTAACTCCTAGGCCAAAAGGCATAAAACGCTAGATGATTTACCCGATGGTGCCTTTTCCCCGGTTTTATTGGGGTATGATTGACAGACAAAATTGTATTTATTTGTGGTGCACAACAGGAAGTTTTGATATGTGTACCCACTGTGAAATGATTAGCACAGTCAAGTTCATTAGACATCCATAACCTCACAGAGCTGCCTTCTTTGACAGTGAGAACCTGAAGATCTCCTCTGTGAACAAATTTTGAGTATACAATACATATTATTAACTGTAATCACCATGCTGTACATTAGATCCCCAGAACTTACTCATCTGATAACTGGAAGTTTCTACCCTTTGACCAACATCTCTTTTTCCCCCACCCTCCAGCCCACAGTAACTACCATTATACTCTCTTTTTCTGTGGGTTCTACATTTTTAGATTCCACCTAAGTGGAAGATCATACGGTACTTGTCCTTCTATGTCTAACTTATTCACAGCATAACATCCTTCAGATTCATCGATACTGTCACAAATTGTAGGATTTCCTTCTTTTATATGGCTGAGTAATATTCCATTATATGTACCACATTTTCTTCCATTTTTTAAGATATCATTTATTGTAAAATTGGCTAACATACAGTGTATACAGTGTGCTCTTGGCTCCGGGGGCAGATTCCATGATTCATTGCTTACTTACAACACCCAGTGCTCATCCCAACAAGTGCCCTCCTCAAAGCCCACCACCCATTTTCCCCTCTCCCCTGCCCCCCCATCAGCCCTCAGTTTGCTGTCTGTATCTAAGAGTCTTTTATAGTTTGCCTCCCTCTCTCTCTGAAACTATTTTTTCCCGTCCAGAATTCATCATCGACGGACATTTAGGATGCCTCCATATCTCGGCTCTCGGGAATAATCCAATGATGCAAATTCTTACCATCTGGCTTGGGACACTTTGGGTGAAGACTGGAAACTACAACCAGTTCTCAGATTTTAAATCTGATACTCTTCCCACCTGTTCTCTGCTTCCCTGGTGCCTCCCTGTAGGGCACTAAGTGCACTCCCGATGCATTTACCTCATTTTACAGTCTGTTGTCAAATGTTTCCTGAGGACGATAGAAATGGGGTATAAATCGCTGCTTTTCCTGTTTCTACCTGAACAGGAAGGCTCGAGGCAGCAGCGTGATGCCCCTGGCCTTTGTTTTTGCTTCGTTCTATTTTGCATTTCTCCAATAGTCAAACTTGTTTAACTATTTTGCTTGCTGAGGTTTTGACAATGCTGTGGATCTATCATCCATCACGTTAGACGATAAAATTAACACAATCAAACCCTATTGTAGTCACTCTGAAGTACAAAATTGCTTTTCAGGGATAATAATAGCTTTCTCCAAGACTCTGCTTCCCCTCCAGTTCTACCACTGGCTGTTGATGATTGGCAGGTGGCATTCTCTTTCACTTGACATATCTCTGCATTTACGTTTTCGTAAGTGACGGTTTGGTGGTATGTGACTCATGTGATGCTAAGAATACTTTTCACATTCATCCCATGTTTACCTTTATATACTTACATAAGCAGAAAATTACCGCATTTGTATAAAAACAGTTCTGCAGAATTATCTGTCAACTTAGAGAATTACGGCTTCATTTGATGCTGAAGATGGTATCATTCGATTATTTCTGCCATCCTGACAATCACAATCTGAGATGTTATTTCAGGGTAAGAGGGAAAAATGATGTTCTCAAAAACAAAAACAAAAACACAAAACCAAAAACAGAGCACTTGTACCTCAAGGAAACCACGGCGCTCATCCCATGTATTAAGGCTATCTAATTACAGAAGACGGATGCTATTTATTCTCACGGGGAAGCATATGTCGAGAAAATTATTGTTGAAACTATTAAAATGATGTATAACATTCTTTTCTCTACTATAGATGTTCAATAAGTGCTTTTTGATGAACCAACAAATGTCGGTTTTCATGCAGAAGTGCTTTTTTGGAGGGTGTATTTTAAGAAGTGTAAATATATGAAAATTATAGAAAACCATCTCTGTAATCTTGCTACTGTGATACATCTTATGTTCACAAGTTTTTCTGATGTCCTGCAACTGAATATGAAATTTGAAACAGAATATAACTTTCCTTTGAGATTTTACGTTGTTGAAAACAAAACGACTTTTCTAAAGCCGTTCCATTTTGTGAAGTAGAATTTTTAAACATATACGCAAGATCAGATTGACCTGGTAACTTAATTAGGACATTTACGTTTATGTACCACCCTGTGCCTCCCCCTATGCAGGCATTGTAAGAAAGAAACAAAATGGAAGCCCTGATCTGTGTATTCAAAGATTTTGCATTCAAACAATACATAATATTTCAGAACAAAAAAAGGTAAAAAATAAAACATGCTTCAAAATAAATAAAATAATGTTTTAAACTATGTAAACAGGTACGCTTACTATTTTTAACATCTGTTAGTGTTGTTATGGAGGAAATGGTGGTTAATATGGACCCTAAAGAAATTGTAAGATTTGGATGAAAGTCTACAAAATGTGACAAAATAAGCTACAAATGTTGACTAGAGACAAATAATTCGTTTATTTAGAACACCTAATCACCAAACATCATGGGCCATCACCGATTGCATACTGCAAGCAAATTTATGGTTGCAAGAGTTCTTTACTGCAAACAAGCAATGGAAAATTAATTTGATTTTGACAGTGTTAATTCCAACTGAAGTAAGTTCATGCAATTCACAATGATAAAATGGCTACCACTAAAAGAAACTGTCTGGGATGAATTTATTTAGATCCCTTTGTTTATTTTACTTTGTCATAACATTTTTTCATTCATAACATAATATGAACACAAATTATTTCTATGGCATCCAATTTGCCTATGTGAAAAGTATTCTTTGCCACACTTGAATCCTTTTGAGTTCTTGTCATATTATGATCTTTTGCCAATGTCCTTGTTAAGACTAGAAATACCTGGGGAAGAAAGATTTTAGTAGAGTTCTATGCTGATATTCTCATGCAATTGTCTGTTACAACAGGGACACAGTGAAACAGAAACCAATGTAACTTTCAGGGACATCCTCACGTTGACTGACGCCAGAGACAGAATTAGCTGACTTTACTTACGGTGATTAATAAAAATTAAAAAAAATAATAATAATAAGGGAGAACAAGTCAAAGAAGACACAACTATTTCTAATACTGGGATGAATTATTAACAACGGCAAAAGGGTGTAAGAGGAAAATGTGATTGATAATAAATGAAATCAATTCTAAAAAGAACTTTGTGTTAAATGCTAAAAACTAGTAAGTGAATGTATATTTACTCTCTGAGAAGTTGTACGTGCTAAAAATATAAACAGGCAGTTTCTGCTGAGATGAGAAGAAAATGCAATCTGAGGGTGACTCCCCATTAACGCAACCCTGGGGAGGCTGCAAAAGGAAGCCGAGTTAATGGGTTCTGAAAGCTGACCCAAGAATTATGAGAAATTGCTGGGGAGAGAAGGCTGAGTCATGGTGGAGGGCAATTTGGTTCTCAAGGGCTGCCAAAACAAAGTACCACAAACAAGGCGGTTTAAACAATAGTTTATTTTCTGGCCGTTCTGGAGACTAGAAATCCAAGATCAAGGTGGCCTCAGGGTTGATTCCTTCTAAGGTTTTTAAGACAGAATCTGCCACGACTCTCTCCTGGCTTCTGGTGGCTTGCCTGCAATCCTTGACTTGTAGACTCATCACTGTACCTCGATGCTTTCAGGTTCACATTGAGGCCTTATGTGTGTGCCTGTGTCCAGATTTCCCTTTTATAAGGACACTAGCCATATTGGATTAGGGCCCACCTGACTCCAGGGTGACCTCATCTTAACCAATGATGTCTACAATGATCCTGTTTCCAAATAAAGTCAAACCTTGAGGTCCTAGAGTTTAGGACTTCAAGTTCTGAACATTGGGGGGCACAATTTACTGCATGACAGACAGAAACGGAAGACTGGATACAAAAGAGGCCAGACTGCATGAAGGGGAGAATAGAATCAAGGATAGACTCCTCGGTGTGTGGTTTTCCATTTTGCACATCACCCTGAGCCCCTCACAGCGCATCCCCAGACACTGATAGAGAACCTGTAGCACAAGGTTCCAATAAAGGAGGCAAGATATAGTCATTTATTATTGTTGCTGTAAGGAATTGCCACAAATTTTGTGGCTTAAAACAGTATACATTTGTGATTTTATGTTTGTGGAAGTCAACAGTCTTGATGGCATTTTTTGGTATTTTATATTTGCAATTTTTTTTTTCTGATTCTCTGAAATAAATATGAAATTTGAAAAGAATGTTAAAGCTCTCCTTTGGAACCTTCCAGTTCAAAACTGGGACAATTATTCTAAAGCAATTCCATTTTAGCTACTTAAAAAAAAATGTCGGGGCGCCTGGGTAGCTCAGTCAGTTAAGCGGCTGACTTCGGCTCAGGTCATGATCTCGCGGTCCGTGAGTTCGAGCCCCGCGTCGGGCTCTGTGCTGATGGCTCAGAGCCTGGAGCCTGTTTCAGATTCTGTGTCTCCCTCTTTCTCTGACCCTCCCCTGTTCATGCTCTCTCTCTGTCTCAAAAATAAATAAATGTTAAAAAAAAAATTTAAAAAAAAGTCTATCTATCTAGAATAAGATTTATATGTTAAATTAATTAAGAAATTTTTATTTAAGTCTCATTAAAAGAAGAAAGATTAAATATAAAATGTGTAAGGAAATAATTTACAACCTCCCTGAAGAGATACCATTACTCTTTTCCAAGATTTGTTCAAGTCTTTTGAGAAGGGCTTCTGGAAAAGTTGGTGCTTGAGATGGGCCCTGAAGGTTTGGTAAGATTTGGTGAAGGTCTTCCAAACATGTGTGGAATGTCCAGCCAAAAATGATGCCTAGAGGCAAGTACTTATTTATTTTAGACACCTAAAAACTAAAAATTTTGTTAAAATTCAGGGTCAGCTGGGTTAGTTACTTCTGGAAGTTCTCAAGGAAAATCCACTTCTTTTCTTTTTCCAGCTTCTAGAAGCAAGTGCATTCCCTGGCTTCTGGCCCCTTCCTTCATCTTCAAAGCCAGCCATCACCTCACTTTCACCTTTGCTTCTGTTGTCAGAATTCCTTATCTTACCCTCTTTCCCCCTTGTGAATAATTTGGACCCACCCGTGTCCTCCAAGATAATCTCCCTGGCTCAAGATCCTAGATTTAACCATATCTGCAGAATCCCTTTGGCCAGGTCAAGTAACAAGTTACTCTGGGGATTAGGACCAAGACTTACTTCCTGTGGGGGTTCGTTATTTGAGGTAGTGTCAGAGTGTTGCCAGGTACCAGCTGAGGGAGGGAGTAGATGGCACTGGCTCACTGACCAGCTAGGAGTCTTGAACATTTTCTTATGTCCACAGTGAGCTCCCCAACACACCCTTTCACACACTTCTAGAAAGGTCAATGGTTTCATATTGCATTATCCCAGCACTCCGTGCGGTGGATATTACTGGTGTTAACTAATACTTATATTCCCTTTCCTTCCTGTGACCCAGGTATTCTTGCCAAGGAGCTGTGATTGAAATTGATCTTTACTCTTCCAGATCACAACAATGAAAAACCCTAGATGTTTCTGCAGTTTCCCCTTTCCTCTGCTGATGGGGTGGACTGTAAAGGTAGTTAAAGATACTATCAAAACGAGTCCCCGAGGAACAAGGTGGGGCAGAGAATTCCCACTTTCACCCTATCTTTATCTCATATATGTTTTAATACATTGTGTATGTGTAAAAAATAACCTTTTCTGGAGGATAAAGTCACTGCTATTTTGGGGTTATTTGTCCATATCATCTGGTATACATTTTTATTTTTTTATTACATTTTTTTTTGAGAGAGAGAAAGAGAGAGAGGAAAAGGGGGAGGGGCAGAGGGGGACGCTTAAGCAGGGTCCAGGCCCAGTGTGGAGCCAAATCTAGGGTTCAATCTCAGGATCATGAGCTCACGACCTGAGCCAAAATCAGGAGTCGGATGCTTAACTGACTGAGCCACCCAGGTGTCCCCTATATCAGCTGGTATTCAGTGGAACCACAGTACGTGCATTTTTTTTACTATATATGTTTTTCTTTCTGTGAGATGGTGAGCTTTGGAGAGAGAGAACAATAATTCTTTTAATTATATTCTTGGTGATAAAAGATATTTGGCTTAATGATGGTGTTTCAAAGAGTAAAATAACTAATAAAAAAGTTCTTGCTTATGTAGTGTCCTCCCGTGTTCTGTTTCTCAAGTTTCTCTGCCCTCATCATAGAGGAAGTTTGAGTATATTTTGCAACCTATATTTGCAATAACTCTATACACTTCCACAATCAAATTTTATCCATGCATACTGACTATAAAACCATATTATTTCATAAAAGGGCATTTAACAAAAACAAGAGTGAACTTGTTACCGTCCTCAGCACCTTTCAAACTGCAAACCCACTGATTAGAAAGAGAAGTCTTGACAGCTAATTTTCATATCACAAATGTTGTCTGAGTACTTGTGTGAAGATGAGTGGGAGAGGGAGAGAGGAGGTACAAATGTACGTTCTCCTGCTTCTGTGCTCTTAAGAGGAAATATTACATTGATGGTCTTTTGTGTGTTATAGCAAGGACAGCACTCAACTTAATTCAATGTCTAACTTGGGATAAGGTCCCATAATGTGTCAGCAGAAAAATTATGTGTCAGCAGAAAAAGGGTGAATTTCTCATGTACAGGGATTCTGGACAGTTAAGTAGATAGGTAACCAAACTAGCATAAATCTCTTTGCGATATAACTTTACAGAAAGCATCTTACATTGATGGACTGGGAGAAGCTATCAAACCTTCATAGCATTGACGATTTTGCTCATTTTGTTTCAAGCTCAAAGGTCTTTTCAGGGGGCACGGGGGTGGCTCAATCGGCCGAGTGGCTGACTCCTGATTTCAGCTCCGACCATGATCTCCTGATTTGTGATATTGAGCCCCACATCGGGCTCCATGCTGGTAGCTCAGGGCCTGCTTGGGATTCTCTCTCCCGCTCTCTCTGCCCCTCCTCCACTCACGATCTCTCTCTCTTTCTCAAAACAATAAACTTAATATTAGTATATATATATATATATATATATATATATATATATATATATGGTTGTGTAGTTATAAATATATAGTTTATATATAGATAGTTCTGTTGAATACCAGCCGATATAGGGGCGTGTGAGTGGCTCAGTCACTTAAGCATCCAATTCTTGATTTTGGCTCAGGTCGTGATCACATGATCATGAATACGTTAATAAATAAACTCAAAGTTGTCCTGTCTTTTCAGGACAAATGAACATGAATATTCTGGAGGATTAAAGTAAATTTACATTTAGGTTTATTCTGTATCTGTATGCCTTCTCCTGGACACAGTCATGGGATAAAAGTTTGAGGCACTGCTCTGTTCTCTGAGTCTCTAGTATAGAGTATCTCACAGTCAAGTACATGGTGGGACTGAGTTCTGGCATAGAGGTAGCAGTTTATACCTCAGTCACATCTGTTTTTACTAGCCGTGTTTTCACTGATGGTAAAAGAGCCAACATTGTTACGGTAAGAGATTTAGGGATTAAATGATAATGGAATTCACTGCTTGTTCAAGAGATTTGGACTTTAATCAATATCTTGGACTTTAATCCATACTTAATTATTCTATACTTTCCAGTTTTCAAAAGGAATATCAGCATATATGTTGGAAATTAAAGGTCTAGAATTATAGAAAACAATATCAGGATAAAGGTTTTCTAAAGCTATCATTATAGTGGGAGCAGAGCTAAAGAGAAAGGAGGTGTTTTTTGTTTGTTTGTTGTTTCTCTTGGTAATCGTTTGGACCTTGCCTCCTATTAGTTTCACTGACGTAGGTAAGTGTATCCTACACCGTTGGGTGGGCTCATAAATGTGTTTATTGTTCTTAGCATCAGATCTTCTCTTGGCCAAGAATGTCCAAATTTGCTAAGAGAGAGCAAGGGTGTGCTTTAAAGTTTGCATCTTAGCGAAGGGAACCAGTGTGAGAGCCAGTATATGCTGTTAGTGATAACCCGGAAATTAGATTTTCTGTAAGGCTCCAATGAGCTCATCAAATATTTAGAGAGCCCTATGCTAATAATCCTATCAAGGGATATGCTGCATTCAGCATTATGGGTTGTGGTACAAGTAGATGAAACCAACGAATAGCTCTTTCGTTCACCTCCGGTATTTCTTTTCGTGCTTTCATTGTGGAAACGTTATTTATCAAACAGCTATTGCGTCTTTATCATCATAGCCAGTGAAAATCAAGGGCTGGTAGTTCTCCACATTTTGGACTTCTGTCTCCTAGAACATACTGCATCGAGAGCAAGGCTGTGTCTTCTGGCCACTGCGATGGACTGTTAGAGCCAGAATGCCCTTTCCCCGTCCTGAGGGAAGGATTGTTATGGCAACAAGTAAACCCCTTCTTTATTTTTTTCCTTCTCTGCAACAAGACCCCCTATTCCGACCTTTACCCCAGGAAGGAAGGACGTGAAAGTGGTTCAGAATATACCAGCCTAAAACAGGCACTCTGGCGCAAGGATTATTTTGAGATGAAGGCAATAGAGGAAAAGCAGAGGAAGGAGGAAGTCCCTGGCCTCCCCTGTTTGCCTAAATTACTGTTGTGATGCCCCCAGCCCACACAGTACCAGGAAGGGAATTCTAACCCTGTCCCTGGATACAACACTGCACTAAGAAGATTATACATCCAGTCCTTCATTTTTTTTTTTAGCTTTAAATATTTATTTTGAGAGAGAGAGAGAGACAGAGAGTGAGATTAAATGGGGGAGGGGCAGAGAAAGAATCCCAAGCAGGATCCACATTGTGTGGAGCCTGACGTGGGGCTCAAACCCATGAACTCTGAGACCATGACCTGAGCCAAAGTCAGATGCTTAGCTGACTGAGCCACCCAGGTGCCCCATCCTCAAACCTTTCTAGAAAGCCCTTATCTTCCACTGGTTTCTCTGGCATTTACTTTCCCCAGTTTATACCTGTAAAACTAATCTCCTCTTCCCTTGTCCTGTCGCTTCTCTCTTGATTGATTGCTCTTGAGTTCTAACCACCCCTTTGAGTTACTTGCTCATCTCTGGGGTTCTTCCTCCTGCATGGGAGGGTGCAGGTAGGGGGGTGGGAGGGAGTGTGGGAGGGAATTAATCAACTCTGTTTTTCTCTCGTTAGTCCACCTTTTGTTGGTCTAATTTCCAAGTCCTCAGGTACAGAACCCAGAGGAGGAGAGGAGAAAGTTATTTTCCCTTCCCCTATAGAAGGACCAGGGACGTGGTGGAATAGAATTAAAATATTTTCTTGGATCGATGAGTAGGAGACCATGGAAATAAGGTGAATTTTGAAGGGAACTGGTGCTTCCTCATGTCTATAAACAAGGCTTGGGAAGCTAGCGCGATGCTGAGTTACAAAGCAGCAGGACTATTCTACGTTAATGGTGCAAAACGTTCCATGAGGAATGCTGAAGAATGTTCTGTGACTGGAACCTCAGACTATAGGAATCCGGTGCTATTGAATCCCCTAGATAGAGATCAACTGTCCAGCTTTCTAAAAGCAACAACTGTACCAATTCATCTCCCTGTCAGGTTCTCCTCAGAGCTGGGGATGTAGCTCAGTGGTAGAGCGTGTGCTTTGCATGTATAAGGCCCCAGGTTCGATCCCTGGCATCTCCATGGCCTTTTTTTCCCCTCAACTGTACAAAGCTGTTTTTTAGACTCAGCCCTTCAATATCACAGCACCTTCACACCTGAACACGTCATTGGCACGACACATCAGTGTAAATGACAAGTGACATCTTACTGTAGTAAATGAACCACATGCAGACTTGTGCTGTGATAATGAGATTTTCTTTCAGTATTAACAGCATCCTTTTATCAATCCCAGATAAAAACCCAGCCTTTCCAACAAATCTTTCCTTCCCTACTTGATTCACTTATTTTACTGATAACCTCCTCTTTCTTTTCGTAACACCGTGCCACGGGCACGACCCACTTAAGGAATAAAAACACAACAAACGTATTGATGACATTCCTCATTTTCAAAGTATTTTCACGTGTAATAGCCCTTTCGCAGCCACAGCAAAGTGACAGAAGATAATGACGCCGGGCCTGTCTCATTGACTTCACACACTTTGAAGGGAGGTCCTCTCTTCCAGGCCAGCTGTGCGATTTAGAGCCTCTGTATAATCCGTGGAGTGAAAGACGAGTCATTGAGATCAAGCGTTTTTTAATTATCTTTGCCATGGAGTTTCAACCTCCACGTAAAGACGCACAGGGCGAAAAGTCTGAATAGCTGCCCTCTGCCCTCGGTGGCCGGGAGTGGACTGAAACCGCACAAGCGTCATGTCACTCGCACGCGGGAAGCCTGGTGACCGCGGGCATTGCTGGCGCAGGGACCCGACGGGTCAGTGTTCTGCCCGCAGAGGAGGGCACCGCCGGTCATCTCCCGGGTGCACGCATTTAGCTTGTCTTCTCTACGATGTAGTATTACTCTATTTTGAAGAGTGTTACATCTTTTTCTGGGGAAACGTTAGAGCCGTGGATTCAAGTCCGTGGGATGTGATGACAAAACAAAGCGGTGTCTTTGCTGAGTCCCCCGTCTTCTCCGTTATGGATCCGTTTGAGTCTTTGGCTGTGTACTTTGACCCTGACATCTAAGCTGTCACACCCGTTCTCAGATGAACAGAGTTCAGCTTCACTCTCGTGGTACCAATCAGCCTCCCTTCTCAGATGACCGGTGAGGATATGTGACAGTCCTCCCTCCGGGTCGCGCACCACCCCTAAAGTGGGCATTGCTTTGCCTTTACTTGTTTGCATTATGAATAAAACCTAGAGATCCGATGTTCAACACTTAATTTGCTAGGATAAATCTAAGACCTTCAGATCGAAGACATTTTTAATTATGTAATACAAGGTTGTACGTGGATTCATATTTCAGAGGAATATTAAAAACTCCCTTAACTTATTCACAGCCTTTGAGAAGCCATTAAACCTGAGAAGACAACGAAGCAGTTTCTCTAATTACTAACATATATTACACATTTTACTGCTTCCTCTGAAATAGGATCTCCTCTCCGTGTGCTCTCAAGGTCAGCGTCCCCTCTCTCTGTGCACGAAGATGTTTGGAACGAGGGAGAGGCTCTCGAACTGAAGTCAAATCCCGTTTCAGTTTTTATATTCTGGGTATGGAGAGAACCGTCCTCGAAGTACAACCAGAAACTGTAAAACAAATCCACGAACGTTGGGTGTTTTCCATGCCCCAGGGGACGGAAAAGAGAAAATGAGAAGTCCTCTGACAGCTAGGTTTAGCGGTGGGAGTCAAGATAGCAACAGAGCAATGCTTTTAAAGCCTCCCCTGATATGTCGTTCAGCCCTTACAACAACCTTAGGAGATAGGTTCTCCTTTCAGCCCCATTTCACAGTCGGGCAAACTCATGAACGGTGGGGGGGGGTTGCACAGTTGCTTTAGGTCCTGTGTCCCGGCAAAGCAGTCTAGGCCTGAGAATCAGTCTGGCCCAGACAGTACATAGCTGTGTGATGTTGAGGAATGAATTTGCCCCTCTCGATCTCCGTTCCTTCGATTGCACACAGGAGGTAGCGGGCGAGAGAAGAAATGGTCGGGGTTGTGTGGCTGGTTGGACTCCCCACTCAGGATTCTGGTTAGACCACATGTCTGGGTGGGCTGTACAGCCACGGTGGGTGGGGTCAGTAGTTTTACCTTCACAGAAAATGGAGATAACGACATTTATCCCATAGGCATTTTCAGGGCATTTGAAAAGTTGACATATTTTACATGCCTTAATTCCTGATACACTAGCAATCAATAAATAGGAGTTCCTATTTTTTCTCTCTATCAAATAACAGGAAGATGATGTTCAAGGAGTCTTATCATTCTAAAACCCTGATTCCAAGACAATCCCATTATTTCGAGAATTGAGGAATCTAACTGATGAAAAAATATATAAATACACGGAAATATAAACAATTCCAAAGTTATGTGCAATAATTTTGTGGAAGATAATGGTAGAACTCTTCAAATTAGATTCAGAGTATGGTAAAAAAAATGCTTTGAGTTTGAAGAAGGGAGGAAAGTCATAAACTGTTAGTAAAGTTTGGGAATTTTCCAGCAGTAGGGGTACAGGGCAGGTTCGAAGGCTGCATAGCCTTTTCAAGAGGCAAAAAAGTGCTCACCATTCCCAAAGTGGTGATATGTGCAGATGAGGCCAGACAGCACAAGGCTCAGGAGATCAATGTATCCACGTTTGATAGGAGGTGAGAGTTAATAATAGGGCAGAGTTCAGGGAGTGGGATATGTAGCAGGAAAGGAAACTTGCAATCAAATTGGGACGGGATTCCTCTTGATGCTGGTGATAAAGAGAATTAACTGCTCAAGGTTAGACTTCATTGCTTCTTGAATTTTTTCATTTCCTCTTTACATCTTGATTCCTGTAATCCTCAGTTCAGAATCACTCCCTCCTCCAAGATTCCTCAGGTCCGCTAGCCACTGTTGGGTTCACCTCCACTGAAAGATCGTTGCCCTCTGCTTCCTTTTATCACAAAACCTATCATGCTCAAACTGTAACGTACTGGGGTGCTTACCTCATCTTCGGACTGCGAGTTCCTCAAGAACAGAGATCATTTGTTACTCATGTTTGTGTTTTTTTAATGATAAACTTGACATTACAGAGTTGTAGATTTACAGAAAAATTGAGAAGATAGTACATAGTCTCCATGTACCTCTGCACGCAGTGTCCCTATTGACATCATTTATCAGTATGATGCATTTATCAAAATGAATGAAGCAATACCAGTACATAATTAACTAAAGTCCTTAGTTTATTCAGATTTTCTTAGGTTTACGTAATGTTGTATTTCCGTTCCACGATCCCCTCCAGATGCAACATTACAGTTAGTCGAGTCCCTCCTTATTTTTTTTTCTTACATGTGACTGTTTAAGACTTTCTTTGTTTCTTTCTTTCTTTTTGATGACCTTGACAGTTCTGAGGTCAGGTATACAGCAGTACTGGTCAAATATATTGGGAGATTCCCCACTATTGGAATTAGTCTGATATTTATCTCATAAGTAGATTTCTATTATGGGTTTTTGGAAAGAAAAGCACAGAGGTAAAATGCTATTTTCATTACATAATATCAAGGCTATATACTATCAAATACCTTATCATTGTTCATTTTGACTTGATCACCTGACTGAAGTTTTTCAGGTTTTTCTACTGTATCACCAACCCCCCCACACACACACATACACACACACTTTCTACCCTTTCTATTTTGTAGTCTTTTCTTTGGAAGGAAATCAATATGCACAGTCTACACTTAATGAGTAGAAACTTAGGCTATCCTTTCTGTGGGGTGGAGAACCCATACATTATTCTGAATTATTTGGTACAGGAATTCTCGACCCTTTATTAATTTATCCAATTATTTAGCTATCAATAAGTACTCATGGATATTTATTTTATACTTTGGGTTATAATCCAATACACCTTTATTTATTCTCTTGGTCCAATAGTTCCTGTTCTGGCTCTCGGGAGCTCTCTCTCAGTGTCCCTGTGACGCGCTCCCATCCGTGTGCCTTTGTGGGTGTGGTTAGCACTTCCCTACCTTCTGACACCCCAAGGTATTGTAGGCTCATCTTGCATATTTTCTGTCTCAATCCCAGAATAGGCCATTTCTCCAAAGAGCTCTGATTTTGTTTTGTTTGTTTTGTTCTTGTTTTAGAGAATGGTATTAGAGGCCAAGATTTAGGAGCTGTGCATGCCGATTGCTACCGAGGCTTTGTTTGTTTGTTTGTTTGTTTGTTTTGAGATCATCTCACCTGACTAAGCAAGGAAATATATGTGTGTATACTAACCTATAAATATCTGCAAATACTTCTATGTGTAATTATCTGTATCGTATTGAGTGAAACGTGAGTTCCCACTGATGTCTCCACCTCTAGTGTGTTACCATGTGGATGATTCTAGCCTCCTCACCCTGCTTATCTTTAAGTCTTCTCCCAATATTGAGAAATCTATCTGTTTACATGTTCAACAGCAATATGCACGTATCAGAATTGCTAACCTGTATGCCCCCTTGAAAAACAACTTTATCAACTAGAAGGAAGTGCTTATATGCAGTTCATTTTGCCTCTGGTCTTACAGATCCCACCCATTTCCAGAGTTACTTAGATGAGCACCTTCCCCCCCCTTCCCCTCGGGTGAGGTCGTTGTGTACATTTGTAACAGAATCTCTTGTCAGAGTGTCAAATTCCTTCCTGGGATGCCCCAACTTCCTAACGATTTTCTAATTTGCCTTCTTTTTTGTCATTCGGTTCTAGAGTTTTTGACAAATGAACTATGTCCTATATCCACCATCATAGTATTGTACAGACTAGTATAAATTCCCTAAATCACCTGTGCTTCACATATTCATCTTCCCATCTCCCCACAAGCCCCTGGCAACCACTGATCTTTCCATTGTCTCTATAATTTCTAGGATGTCATATAATTGGAACCATACAGTATGTCTTTTTCAGACTCTCCTATTTAATATATCTATGTACACATAAGATTCCTCTGTGTTTGCCAAGGCATCATCGCACATGAATAATTGAAATGAGTGACAAATGTAGTATATTTATGTATAGATGGAGTATATTTGTATCTACAGTGTTTATCGTGAGAACACGAGGCACCAAGAGGTAGTTGGGGTTTTATTGTTATTATTTCCAGTTGTGGGAGTTGCTTTGATTTTTGTTAGAGCAGATGTGTAGTACTGGGTCCCTGGGCATCTCTGATATACGGGCATGGATTAGGGAGTCACCAAGTCTCCTGGAAGACCACGCAGAATAGACGCATCCACATACAGACGTGAATGGGAGCTGTGTCTTTATTTTAAGTTATCTTTCTCTAATATCCATATTTATGCTGATATCACACTCAAGCTATACTTGGTAGTTGTGATAACAACTTAACTGTCTCACACGATGAAAAATCTAGTGTTGGAGTAAGAATTGCTCGTAGTGATCTCTAGAACAAATAGCCACCGCTGCTTGTAGTGATTTTGATCTCTTGTTGCTTTAACTTGATAGTAAGAAAACTTGAGTCTATCCCATAAATGCTGAAATGCACTTATAGAAATAAGTGTATCTTGAGTAATGACGTGGAGAAGTCGCCCATAAGCATCTTTAGTAAACTGCAAATTATTGTCTATTACAATGTCCAGAAATGTAAGCCTCAGAGAGCGGCAATTCTCCTGGAAATTGGATCCTTGAAGGGTGATTCAGCTGAGTCCAAGCTTTGATCTCAGGGTGGTGAATGGTGTGCGAGATAGCAATTATAAGTGAGGAAGTAGGTCAGACTGCCACTCTGAGAACAGGATTTTTCCACTAACTTCAAATTCCTGGTGGGTGAAAAAACTATTCTGCACCAACCTGCTTATCCTAACCTTCAGGTAATTCCTCTTCTTTTATGGAAACACCAAACTCTGTTAATTAACTATGTATCTCGCTACCAGGAAGCCCAAGGGTCATGCACGTCTATGCTCAGGTGCAGGGCTCTCTGCCGAGGACGTTGTTTGACAACTGCAGGGGCTGCGTCCCACCAAATGCTCCACCTTCCGGGAACTTGAGGCCACTGTCAATGCAATTATGGCTTCCTCCACGGGCTCTCACTTTGCAGCCCTTCCTGGACACCGCGCTTCTCAAATTTGCCTGCTCTCTCTAGCCCTGGTATAAATCTCTCTTATTCTGTAACTTTGCAGTGACTTTTCTTCCTGACTACATTCAGATTGATGTCCTGGGATAAAGATTTTTCTTCAAAATCGTTGAGGATTTATTTACGCATTTGAGATTGTTAAATGTGTATATGTATTTACCGAAGAACAGAAAAAAGCAAAGCTCTGGTTACAGACTGATGGATTATTTTTCATAGAATATGCACCCTTAATTGGAAAAAAAACCTTTAAAATGCCATAGATTTTACCATGGTTTATATCAATGTAAAAACTTTATGTGTAAGGAAAAATGACTGAGCACAATTAAATATTCTTCTCTGAGGAGCACCTGGGTAGCTCAGCCAGTTGAGTGTCCGAGAGTGTCCAACTTTGGCTCAGGTCATGATGTCACTGTCTGTGAGCTAGGGCCCCACATCGGGCTCTGTGCTGTCAGCGGAGAACCCCTTTTGGATCCTCTGTCCCCTTCTCTCTCTGCCCCTCCCCTGCTCATTCTCTCTCTCTCTCTCTCTCTCTCTCTCCCTCTCAAACAAACATTTTTAAAAATTCAAAAAAGGATTCTTATTAGGTACAAAGTAAACACCCCAGAAGATCGTGTTTATGGTCAATACAAAGTACGTAAAACCATACATGGTATATAAATATGTGTTACTAATAGCTGACAACATACAGCCAATTGCATACATGTACTGCAACCTGTTTGCAAGGTAGACAGTTGAAACAATCATTTTTTCACCTTCCCTCAGACATGCTCTGGAAGAAACATGATAACCATGATTAATCCTCACTTCGTCTTGAAATCTCCTTCATCTACGCAAACAACGCTCAAAATCAAAATTTCAAAATATGTGTTTTGATGGCTCAATTGGTACATTCAAGAAACAGTAACTGAGGTTGCTTTTTTGATTGCTGCCTAGTAAATCTTGCGATCCGAGACAGAAATGGAGAATGTCAGCCCCATCTACACATCAAGAAATAGATTTAATTTTCAGCTACCAACACTGCAGTAGATTCTGTAATGCAGGGCTTGTACTGAACATGCCCTTCGTCTGTGATTTTGCTGTTTTATGGTAGCTGTCCTTTTTGAGGCTGCCATTCATAATCATGTCAAGTAGAGCTCCTCATTCTTGCTATTATCGCTCACAGCCCACGTCATAAACAACCCTGGATAGGCTGGAAGGTGAAAAAAAAAATGCTTTGTCCAAGGGAGGCTTGGGCATTATTATCTATTTCTTCGGACCACAGACATGCCCTTTTCCTTTACGTGTATGTCAAGCTGGGAAAGAGCTGTCCCATGTCAATGGTTGTATGAATGGGATGTCCTCTCTGTGACTCCTGAGATGGCCCTCAATACGTGTGGAGGATAACACATTAAACTTTGTGATGTCCCTGTGTTTAAACATCACGTTAGTGCCTCATTCAGGGATAATATTCTGGACGATGCAATTTGGAGCTTAGTGAATGTGGGAACGTCCAGTAATGAGATATCATTCGACTCTACATTATTGAGTCCAAAAGATTCCCTGAATCTCTACGATGCAAGAGTCACTAAAACCAAGGAAGTTTTTGGGAAGTGGATCTTCTCTATTAATGATACATGTTTAAATTTGCGCGTGTGTGGTATTAATTTTAACTCCCTGCAGACAGCAGTTCTATTATGATGGTGTTTCTGATAGCTCTAAGCCTTCCTTAGAGATATCCAGGGCATCCCCAAATTACAGACTCTTTACATTCTTCAGAAAATGCTATTTACTAGTGTTGAAACTGGGAGCTAACTTGTTTTAGTGTAATATCGGCACTTATGAGTAGTTTAGTTCTTAAGATTTATGTTGGAAACAAATTGATTCTTCAGTAGCGGTGACAGAACTTTAAGTAGACTGTCATGTGGAAAATTAAATATCAATATATCCTTTTTCCATATATTATTAGTCAATTCCCAGGGTAAATAACTCAATTCCCAGGGGGCTGAGACGACTTTGTATGTCTCACCGAGGTAAATAGATTTACATGATTGACATTGTTTCCCCTCCCTTGAAATAAAAATAACAGCAAACTACTTAAAATCCTAAGGCAGTAGAATATTTCCCTTTAAAAAAATCTTACTTGTGAAGTGGAGCAAAACATAAGGTGTCCAGGATAATATGAATAACAAATGCAGAGAATATCAAAACCCTTAGTCAGTTTCCTCGTGTATTTTGCCTAGAAGTAAACATCAGCGACTACCGTGTCTCTGAGAGAAAACCCAGTTCATACAATGGCATGTGCTTTCAAATTTATCAATTACATCATTGCTGTTCATTTTATGTTCTTACAGTATTTTAATCAAATATTGCTTTCTTGAGGGTAACAACTTCTAACATCTAAGCATCACTACTAAGTTTTTCATTAGATATTTTCCATACACCTATGAACGCCAATCGAAAAAGCGAAGCAATGAAATAGTCATAGATTTTCAGTGGATTACCAACGTGGTTGCTTTCTTTGGAAGTGAGTGAGTTGTGATGGGTATCACCTATATCCTAATTTCTCACAAGCTTGCTCGCTTGCTTGCTTGATTTATTTATTTATTTATTTATTTATTTATTTATTTATTTTAGTTAGTTCACATAGAGTGCAATATTGGTTTCAGAAGTAGAATTCAATGATTCATCACTTATGTATAACACCCAGTGTTCATCACAAGTCCCGTCCTTAATACCTATCACCCACTTGGCCCATCTCCCACCTACTCCCTTCAGCAACCCTCAACTTGTTGTCTATCATTAATCTGCAAGAAAAATGACTGACTTTTGAAAAAAAAATAATTTGAGGTATGGTTACAATTTTATACATCTAAAGCACACATCAGAGCTTGCACACCACGAGGCAGATACATATGTTAAAGCATTGCTGTATGTGGTATCTCTCTTCGGACTCTTTATACCCTAATAATGCTTCGGGGTCTAGGACAGACCTCACTCTATGACAAGGACAATCGGAAAATTTATTGAGTAACACAATATAGTGTTCGAGCACATGAGCTCTAGGGCCAGAATCTTGGCTCCTTCATTCATAGATGTGACCTTAAGCTACTTATCTTTTGTGTATCTCGGTTATGAAAAGGGGGAATGATGATATTGATAAAGAGCTGTTGTGACGATGCTGTGAGTTAATAAATAAACCATTTTGAAAGTGTGACATATGGTGTTTTATGATTGCTAAATACCGTTATCTCATTTTATTTTATCAAAACCCTATTAGTAATTTCACTTTTTCTTTTTTTGCGATAAAAATCTCCTGATATTTAGCCACTTTAATTCACTTGCCTGAGGTCACATACCTTGAAAGAATCGCAGCCTGGATTATTAACTAGATTATATGATCAAAGTCCATGGGTTTTATTTCTATGCTATAATCTCTCAATCCATATGAATCTTTCCTCATGATATTTCCATCTTTTATTATCCTTGGATTTCATCTGATAAAGTTATGGCACCATTCTGAATTTACCTATGTACTTCGTTATAGACACTATTTTCCATATGTTTTATTTTCTTTATCCAGATAGATTAGAATCTCATCAAAGGAATGGATTGTGCCTTAACAGAGCTCTTCCAGAGTCTGTGCTATTGTCCTGAGGGGGTAGTATTTGCTTAATACAGGAGACTTTTTTGGAACAATGCTAGAAAGATATGGTTTAAAGTACGCAAATTTAATTACAAATTTCCGTAGATATTTTCTGAAATGTTGGCAAACATATTCAGCACAATTATGTTTTTCCTCCGTCAGACATCATGGTGCCTTCCTGAAAGTTTTTGATGCATAGATTAAATGACTAGAAGATTCTTGCACAGTAGTAACAAGAGAAAAAAGTCCATTACTCAAAAGAAAAAAAAAGGAAATAGATAATTCCACCTGGCCGAAAGGCATGTGCAATAATTTAGCTGCACAGTACAAATGGGATTCGAAATCTGTGTTCTCTTTAGCTGCCAAGTCTAAACTTGCTTCATAAAATTAGAGTTACTTGGAGGGATTATGAATTATAAAATGGTAGTCTGCAAAGAACATCTGTGCTTTAACCTCTAGTATAATAAATGTGGGGTATATTTATTCAGGGCAACCCAGACTAAATTATGCTTCCTCGAATTAGTAAACCATAGATTGCACATAAAGGGACAGACAGATGAATAGCTTGTCTCAGGCGACTGAATCCTTATTATATCGCATTTTGCATTAAAGAGGCAATAAATCAAAGACCACAGTGAGTCTAAGAGTCATGTGTAAAAGGGTTCAGAGCAGTAACCTATAACTTGACCTGTTTCCTTAACTTCTGGTAGGTATCTCTGTTCAGCAGCAGTTATAAAGGACAGTGTGTACTTACAGTAACAGAAATTAAAAACTGTAACTTGAACATAGATATTCCTAATAGCACACGCTCGATCTTTCTTATGAGAAAGCGTTTAATAAAGCCACGCAGAAATGTAATTGAGATGAAATACAATCATTAATGCCCGTGGTTGTGCCACATTAATTTACATACAAGTATTAAACATGTCCTGTTTCTCAAGGCTCCCTTTTGAAGTTAGATTAGATGCTAAAGTTTTAAGCACACAACGTCATTTACGTTTCAGCTTGAAAATAAAGGACATTTTTAAAAGGTCTGATCTGAATTATAGTGTGTGTTCACTCACTACAATATGTAAAGCTCTTACCTGATAAAATGTTTTTTCTCCGTCCACGAGAAAGTTCAATATTATAGAAATAAGAGTGTTTCTAATGCCGAACTGCCTCTTACAAAAGAAACAGTAAATCTCACTGAACAAAATTCATCCACTGTTTTATGGGCTAGTAAAATGCCCCAAATGGACTCTACTAGCCAAACATGATCCACAGGGAGAAACACCTTTCTTATTTAAAGTTTCGCACTTCTACCTTGAAACAATGATCGTTTATTACATAATCACCTTTTAATAGCACTCTGGTTCATGACATAGCCACTTACGACATACTGTGATATACTTTTCTTCTCACAATTTTGAGGATGTTATATTTATTTAAATAATTTAGTGACTAGAGTTAATAGTACATGGTTGCTTGACAAGATCAAGGTTTAGCTTAAAATTTTGAATAAATATGAATTGCAAGAAACTGACTCAACTCTGGAGAACAAACTGATGGTTCACAGAGGGAAGGTGGGTTGGAGGGTGGGGAAGGTAGGCGAGGGGGATTAAGAGGACTTTTATCATGATGACCACTAAGGTAGAGAATCGTTGAATCACTATACCATACACCTGCAACTCATATCACACTGTATGTTAACTATGCAGGAATTAAAATTTAAAACTTAATACAAATTTAAAAAATACTAATTGCAATTTCATTTAAGATTACTCACGCATTTGTCGGTGTCTTGAATACTTCCAAAGGATTGACGGTGGCAAATGACAAAGAAAAAGTAGCAAAATAGGAATTTTATATAAAGCAATGGTAAATAAGAGGAAAGCTTGGGAAAACTTCTGAGTTTTGAAAAGGGTAAGATTAATATGGTATTTGGCCAAGGGGATAAAGAAATACCCAAATCAATACTAGCCTTTTTTTATATGAACTTTCTTACATCAAGTTTACATCACACATGAACTCTACTATCCTCACCTAGCATGAAATCACTGGTTCTTATGTTCATCACATCGTTCAAGATGCTATGTAGTGTCATAGCACTTCCTACTCAAGCTGTGTGCTGCCCATCTCTGCCCTTCCCTCGCAACATGAAACAAATGACCTTCCCTCACAGGGTGGAATCTCTACCAATGCCCGCTCAGCTTCTGAACCTCCCCCGCTGGCCAATTTCTCACCATCTTCTGTATCCTTAATCCTTTCTAAAAGGTCCTTCCACGTCCCACCTCAACTGAAACCTCTCTTTTTGCATAGATAATAAATTCCTTCTACCACTCGCCAATCTCATTATTGTACCTCCCATATTCCTAAGGGTCACTATCCTTTCCTGCTTGCTTTTGAGTCCATATGATTATTTTTCCACCACCTTACAAAAAGCTGTAATGATCCTTACAACTGGGTATGAATTACTTTTCCATTGCTACCATCTCCAGTCATCATAAGTTTATCGGCTTAAGGTAACACCCACTTAGTATCTCATAATTCTGTCGGTCAGGAGCATCAGCTGCGTGGTGACTCAACTGGGTACTCTGTTTAGCATTTCATAAGGGCCAAACTCAGGTGTGCATCAGTCTGTGCACTTATTTGGAGGGTCTTGGGGGCGGGGCATCTGTTTCCAGCATAATTCAGCGTGCTGATAGAATATAGTGCCTCGCTCACATAGTTATAAGGTCCTCATTTACTCGCTGGCTACCAGAGGGGGCCAACCTCAAATCGTAAAGGTTACGTTCCTTTACATATAGTCCCCTTCCTCATCAAAGCTAGCAGTGGTATGCTAAATCTCCCTTGAACTTTGAGTCTCTCACACCCCTTCGTTTTGTTTTTAAGTGCTCATGTGATTACTAGGACTCACCTGCAAAATCCTGAAAGCCTTCTGGCTGGTAACCCTAACCACACGTGCACAGTTCCTTTTGCCTTGTAAGGTAAACTATTCATAATTTTAGGGATGAAGTGTGGCATTGCCATACTCCTGGGCTATTCTCATTCATTAACTTCTTCATCATTTTCACTCATTAATTAAAGATTTGGGTACCCGTTTCGCACTCAACTTTACCATCCCTAGTCTGGGTGATTTCAAGCTCCCGAATAATGACATAGCCAGTGTTTGGCTTCTTCATCTCCCCTAAGCTTCTCAGTGGTGCTTGAGTCTGCAGGTGTCCCGTAACAATTCTGCACTCACCAATCCTTGTAAAATTACACGTAAGGTTCTTTTCTGGCCCTAACATTTTGCATATCATGGCTCTAACTGCTCTACATCTCCTTAAGATCCTTGCAAACCCCAGTGCCTTGAAACTTCCGCTTCAGCTGAAATCATTCCCTTTCTTGGAGGTCTCCTTATTTCAACTATTCTTCTACCCATATTGTAACCTTTTGCCCCATTGTTCCTCAACATACTCTTTTTCCTAAGACTAAAACTTGAATCCAGTTAAATGCCTTCTTCATGACTGCACCCAGGTTCTCAGTGCTATTTAAAAAGTGTATATGCAATACAGGTCGATGCCAATAATGAGCGAGAAAGAACGCCAGATTTCAGCTGTGTCCTCGATACCACCAGTAATTCCTCTACATCTCCTAGTGAACTTTCTCTTCTGTTCTCCCATATGATGATTGAAATGTTCTCTCTTATCTTCAGATCTCTGACTCCACAACTGTCTCTTTCACCTGAGAAAATTGTAGACAAATATCTCACATACATAGATGCAAAGATCTTCAGCAAAATATTAGCAAATCAAACCCAACAACGTATAAGAATAGATACACATGACAACCCAGGTTCAACATTCAAAATCAATTACTATAATCCAGGGCACCTGGGTAGCTCAGTTGGTTAAGCGTCCAACTCTTGATTTCAGTTCAGGTCATGATCTCACAGTCCTGAGATAGATCCCCAAGTTGAGCTCCATGCTGAGTGTGGAGCCTGCTTGGGATTCTCTCTCTCTCCCTCTCTTTCTGCCCCTTCCCCCCTCAAAATAAATAAATAAACATTTAAAAAATCAGTTAATGTAATCCGTAAAGAGCCTAAAAAGAATCACATGATCATATCGGTAGATGCAGAAAAAGCATTTGACAAAATCCAACACTCATTCATAATAAAAACTCTCAGTAAACCAGGACCAGAGGAAAACTTCTTCAATTTGATATAGAATATGGACAAAAAGAACCTACAGTGAACATCATACTTAGTGATGATAAACTCAAATTTTCCCCACTAAGATAAAGAATTAGGAAGGATATCCTTTCTTCATCAATCCGTATTAACATTGTATTCAAAGGAATGCTTAAAGGAATAAGACAAAAAAAAAAAAAAAAAGGAAGTGAAAAGCCTGCAGACTGGGAAGGGAGAAAGAAAACTGTCTTTGTTTGCAAAGTTTATGTGGAAAATCTGAAAGAATCAACAGAAAGCTCTGGAGCTTGTAATTGATTATAGAAAGGTTGTAGGATACAAGGTTATTAGATAATAGTCGACTTTTTTTTCTATACACCAACAATGAACAAGTCAATTTTGAAATTAAAAACACAATACCACTTACATTAGCACCTGCAAAAATGAAACATTTAAGTATAAATCTAACAAAGTATGCATATGATCCATATGAAGAAAAGTATAAAACTAAGATGAATAAAATGGAAAAAAATAATTAAATTAATGGAGATATATCCTATGTTCATGGATAAAAAGTCCCAATAATGTCAAGATGTCAGTTCTTCTCAACTTACTCTGTAGATTTAACGCAGTCCCAATCAAAATCCCAATAAATTATTTTATGGATGTTGGTAAACTGATTTATATGGAGAAACAAAATACCCAGAGAAGCACAATACTGAAGGAAAACAAAGTTGAATGGATAACCTGGTACATCCAGACAACAGAATATCTGCTAAAAAGAAATGAGCTATCAAACCAATGAATAGATGCAGGGAACCTTAAATGCGTATTATGAATTGAAAGAAGGCCAATCTGAAAATGCTAGATAATATATAATTCCACCTATGTGACAACTTGGAAAAGGCAAAACTGTGTTTATAGTAAAAAGATTAGTGGTTTCCAGGGATTGAGTAGTGGGGAGCGGGGAAAGAAAAAGGTCGAGCACAGAAGATTTTTCGGGCAGTGAAAATAATTAGTATGTCACTATGATGGTGGATACCTACCCTTTTATGTTTTTACCAAGAGAGAACCATAAGGTAAACTATGGACTGCGTGACTATGATATGTCAATGTAAGTTCATCAATTGTAATGGATGTACCACTTTGGTCAGGGATGTTGGTAATGCAGAATGCTGTAAATTTTTTATGGGAAATTTCTGTACCTTCCTCTTAATTTTGCTGTGAACTTAAGGCTTATCTAAATAATTAGATTTTTATTAAAGTATGATTAATTAAGAGGAGCAAAATGTCTAGGCCCATCTGTAGACAGGACTGTGATTACAAATGATACCCGAAGTTTTGTTTTGTTTTGTTTTCTTGGCTCGCCTTAATGATATTCACTTAAAAATAGAAAAAAGTCTACATGAACTTAAGATTAAACCATACATTCAAAATGAGAAATAAGTTTAGAAGATTATGGCATAAAACTGAATGGGGTAAGAGGGAAAAACAACCTTGACCAAGGTATCAGAAAATATGAAACCAAAAAACAAAACAAAAAACCTGTCTTGAGAGGTAATTAAGGACCTTCAGTTCAGCTTGGCCATGGATGTCCAGAAAATCTCTTGCTCATTTATCTTCAAGGTCCTGGGCTGATGGGATAAATAATTTTCATAGCTGGATAATAGCTGGAAACAGCAGCATGATAAGAGATTTGAAATGCCTATTTGAGATTTGAGATGCCTATAGGCTGTACATAATCCTGTCTCCTTGAGTTGCAACTATATCATTGAATAAGGAGGAATACAAATCTGAGTATCTTTCACCAATATAGCGTGAGAGAATAATGACATTGGTTAAATATTTCCATCTCATCCCTCCTTTTGTAAAATGTTTGAGGAACGAGCATGTGTTTCAGAATTCTCACTTTAGAACTGTTCACTCACAGGGTTTTAGTTAAAATTACATTTGGATCCATCTGGCATTGCAAAAGTAAAAGATCTTCTCTTCAGTTGAAAAAGAAAACACATTGATCATATGCTTTTATCCTGCTGGAAAGCTGAATGTTTTCCATTTTTTATTAAGTAGGAACATAATGAACAGCATGATCAGAGCACAACTTATGGTCACGAACCACAGGACTTGGCAAGTGCAAACCCTCACGGATTTTGGAGCACTTACGCTCCCACTACTCGCTTGGATAAATGTACACGGAAAGCCGTCTAACTTTCCAATTGGTGCACCAAATACCCATGAAATGATATCCCAAGGGTGGTTGTGCCTTAAGGCCCATATGCCCTAGCATCTGTTTTATTCAACTCATCTTCCAACCTCCAGGGTGAACGTAGCAACTTTGTTACTGGGGTCACATAAATGAGTTGTTAAACTTTCTCTCTGCCCTAGTGTTTCACATAACTACCGAGACAAAACAGACAATAGAGACAATGAAAATATCTAAAGAGAACACTATCACCCTTATCTCGGTATTACTAAATGGTAGGGGGCGGGGGAGGCAGAGGTTATTCCGCTTTGGAAAATAACGGTCTACTTTGCAAGTGAAATTGTTTAATCAACTAATGGTCTTAGTAGCAACTGGTGTGGCTTTAATTTAGTTATTTCAGTTAACAAGTAGGAAGATATTTTTATCTTATTAATAAATTAGAAGACGGGAGAAGGGAGAATGTCTGTTGGAGATACCAAGAAAATACATGTTGGGGTGTTTTGCTCTTTCTTCTAGGTGTTTTCGTGATTAGACAGCTCATAACAATCTTATTCCCTTGTTTTTCCGGAGTGAAGTTGATGTCCCTCCTCTTAGTCTGAAGATAGCACTAATATCAGATTTCGTTGACGCCCCTCCATGATAAGCCAGTTTATGAAAGGTCTTTGTTTCCTCTCCCTGGTAATAGAGTAGGAACGATTTAGCGTATAGTCCGTGTACTCATGGCACGTAGCCTTCTCGGAGCACACATCTTGGAATGTACAAGGGAAGAAGAGTTAATGGCCTCCAAACACTGGCTCTGACGCTGAAGACAGAACAGCGATCTTCAGCGTATCTACAACGGTTGTGAGAATGTGTCTGCCAGATGCTATAGCTCTGGTGGCCAGCTGCTTCCACTTGCCAGGCGTCGAGCATCTATTTTTATTGCTGGAATTCGGCACTTTCCTCCTGTCTTGCGTAGTGCTCTTTCCGATGCAATTTCTGCCACACTGGGCTCCTCTGACCCCCTGTGTCCCTTTCCGAGGCTCCTTTCTGTCTCTTTTACTTTATCCTCCCCTTCTTCCCAGTGAGCAGATGTTGATGTTCAGGATGAATGCTGACCCCACTTTTGGCCCCTTAGATTCTTTCATTCATTCAAATCTGCACCTCAGCCTGTCTTAAGCGCTCCATGTCTGACATGTCTGAAATGGAACTCACTCTTTGTTTCTGTCCTTCCCCATCCGACGCACATACTCCTCCTAGGTGGTATTTCTTGGGACTGATGGTGGCCCCTTCATCAAGAACCATTTAAATGGAAAACCGTGACATCATCGTAGATGCTCCCTCTTCACTTGCCTGCCTTGGATTGATTATCACAAAGTTCTGTTGTGTCTGCCTTCTCTCTATGTCTGAGATCCTTTTCCTACACTCCCACTTCACTGCTCTTTGCTAAGACTGATCCTTCTCCCATTAGACTTCTCTATCTGATACTCCCGCCTCCAATACCATACGCCTATAATCACTTACATTTAGGTCATTTTTGTTATAATTCAAATTCCTCATCCAGCCACTCTTTCTGAAATGTTTATGCTATCCCATTGTTTTTTAGTTGTTTTCAGAGTTTTCAGTGTGATCTGTATACATGCGGGCATTATTACCTGCCCCTATCCGATGGTAATAGTTAGCTATTACTGCAGAAAATAGCTATACCAAAGTTTGACAGGTTAAAACAATGGACATGCACCTTCTCATAGTTTCTGTGGCAAGAATCCAGGCCCACAGCTAAGCTGGTGCCTCTGGCTCGGGGTCCTTCCGTAAGTTACACTCAATTTGTCCACCAGCCTGTCGTCATCTTAGTTTAACTGGTTTTGGGGTTTTAGCAGAGCGTAAATCCTCCCAAGCTGTTGACGAGATACCATTAGATTCTTGCCACTTGGGCCTCATTAAGGCTAATCACAAAAAGACAGCTTTTTCCCTGTAAGACTCTAAGGGAGAGTGAGAAAAGGCAAGCAAGATGGAAATCACAGTATTTTTGTGCCCTTATCTCGAGGATGACATCCTATCACTCCTGACATATTCTCCTGGTTAGAAGAGGGCCACTGGGTCCAACCGCAATAAAGAGGAAAGGATAAAAAGGCATTAATACTTGCAAGGGGGATATTGGGGAGTCATTGTAGAGATGCCTATCACATTCAGAACCTGGCATGATTGCCTGTGACTCCCTCCATTCCCTGGCTCTTGTGTTTAAATATTCAAACACACTGTGTTGTTTTTCTTGAATCTGCTTTTAAACATGTTGTTGCTTTGTCTGAAACACTTTTTCCCCCCTAGACATAATTGAGCAATATATATGAACACTTCACGTTCTGCTTCAGGTACAAACTCCTCTAGAAGACCTTCCTCGAATCCCGTTTGAGTGTCTTCTGTTCCTTTTGTGGTCCTCTATTATTGTGTGTGTTATACTGTACTCTATTTGTGTATGAATTTTCCATTAGACTGTGAGCTCCTTGAAAGTGTGAGCCCTGTTACTTGCAGGGCTCCTTGGACAAATATCAGTGAATTATAAAATGAGCTGAAATTATTTTTAATTTACCGTATTAACTACAGTATCATTTTCATAATTTGTTATATCCATTTTATGATGTATCATTGTAAGACTGCCAGTTATGATAAGACATATACAAGTAAAAAGGTAAATTTAGCAAATCATTGACTATCTTCTATTTATTGCATTGATCATTAGGAAAAAAAAATACCGTGTAAATTGTAGCCTCTTCAAGGAGCTCATAATTTAACGGTGGCAGTATGCACCAAAGATAAACCTTAGCTCTTTCATTGTTAGCTATGTTTCCTTGGTGAGTCTCTTGATGGTTTTTAGCCTTATAATAACAACATTGATATCTACTTTCAGAGGGTTGCTATGGTATTCATTTTAATTTCTTTTTAATTTGATATACTTTGGTGTAATTTCAGATAATCAATCATTGTACTGTGAAGTGTACTCTAGATCTTCTTCAACCAGTCTTTTAAAAATCATTTTATTTTATTTTATTTTATTTTATTTTATTTTATTTTATTAATTTATTTTATTTTATCATGATAAGCGTACTCTTTAATCCTGATCCCTGTTTCCACTGTCTTCCTACCCACCTGCCCTCTGGTAACCATCAGTTTGCTCTTTATGGTTAAGAATCTGTTTTTTGTTTTGTATCTCTCTCTCTCTCTCTCTCTCTCTCTCTCTCTCTCTGTTTTTGACTTTGCTTATTTGTTTCCTTTCTTAAATTCCACATATGAGTGAAATCATATGGTATTTATCTTTCTCTGACCTACTTAATTTCGCTTAGCATTATACTCTCTAACTTCATCCAAGTCATTGCAAATGGCAAGATTTCATCCTTTTTATGGCTAAAGAATATTCTATTGTATATACATACCACATCTTTATCCACTTAGCTATTAACGGACACTTGCTCTGTTTCCATAGTCTGCCCGTTGTAAATAATTTTGCGATACACATATGTGGTACATGTATCCCTTTGGATTAGTATTTTTGTATATTTTGGGTAAATATCCAGTAGTGTGATTTCTGGATCATAGGGTAGTTCTATTTTTAATTTTTTGAGGAGTCTCCATACTGCTTTCCACAACGGCTGCACCAATTTACATTCCTGACAACAGTGCAAGAGGGTTCCTTTTTCTCCACATCCTCACCAACCCTTGTTTCTTGTCCTTTTGATTTTAGCAGATCTGACAAGTGTGAGGTGATATCTCATTTTCACTTTGATTTGCGTTTCCCTGATGATGAGTGATGTTGAGCATCTTTTCATGTGTCTGTTGGCCACTGTCTGTTCATGTCTTCTGCCCGTTATGGATTGGGTTATTTGTTTCGGGGGTATTGAGTTGTATCAGTTCTGGATACTAACCCGTTATTGGATGTGTCATTTGCAAATATCTTCTCCCATTTAGTAGGCTGCCTTTTAGTTTTGCTTGTTTCCTTTGTTAGGCAGAAATTTTACATTCTGATGTAGCCTGAGTAGTTTATGTTTGCTTTTATTCCCCTTGCCTCAGGAGACATATTAGAAAACTGTTGCTATAACTGAGGTCAGAGAAATCAAACTACCCATTCTGTCTTCAAGGAGTTTCATGTTTTCAGGTCTCACATTTAGGTCTTCAATCCATTTTGAGTTGGTTTTTGTGTATGGTGCAAAAAAGTGGTCCTGTTCTATTCTTGTACCTGCTCATGTCCAGTTTTCCCAACACCATTTGTTAAAAAGACTCTCTTTTCCCCATTGGATATTCTTTCCTGCTTTGTGAAAGATTAATCGATCATATAATTGTGGATTTATTTTTTGGGTTCTGTTTCATTCCATTAATTTATGTGTCTATTTTTATGCCAAAACCTTACTGATTTAATTATTAACACTTTGTAATATAACTTGAAATCTGGAATTGTGATGCCTCCAGTTTTGCTTTTCTTTTTCAAGATTACTTTGGCTCTTTGAGGTTATTTTGGTTCCATACAAATTTTAGGATTGTTTGTTCTAGTTCTGTGAAAAATACTTTGGGTATTTTTACAGGGATTGCATGAAATACGTGATTGGTTTGAGTTGCATGGATATTTTAACAGTATTTGTTTTTCTAACCAGTCTTACTCTCTTCTGTGGAAAGCAAAATTAAATGTGGTATTATTTTGAGCAATTAAAGAGGAATAAAACAATAATATTGTTTTCCCTGCAATAACAGATTTATTTATGTGACATAGTAGTGATAAAAATTTTTATAAAAATAAAATAACGTAACATAATAAAATAATTGAAAAATGTAATAATAATGTAATTTTAGCTTACCACTTAGCTCAGGAAAATGACAAATGTTTTCTCAGTAATTTCTTTAATTTTTTTAATGTTTATTTATTTTTGAGAGAGAGAGAGAGAGAGAGGGAGAGAGAGACAGAGCATGAGTGGAGGAGGGGCAGAGAGAGAAGGAGACACAGAATCTGAAACAGGCTCCAGGCTCTGAGCTGTCAGCACAGAGCCCGATGCAGGGCT
Organism: Panthera pardus; assembly: GCF_024362965.1. Classification (NCBI taxonomy): domain Eukaryota; kingdom Metazoa; phylum Chordata; class Mammalia; order Carnivora; family Felidae; genus Panthera; species Panthera pardus. The sequence goes on along the minus strand of NW_026526710.1, from coordinate 83,376,709 downwards.
TGAACTCAAGAACTGTGAGATCATGACTTGAGCTAAAGTTGGCCACTTAACTGAGTGAGCCACCCAGGTGCCTCATCTTTTTTTTTTTTTAAGTGCATTCATTTATTTTGAGAGAGACAGAGACAACGTGAGTAGGGGAGGGAGACAGATACTCCCCAGCAAGCTCCACACTGACAATGCAGAGCTTGACATGGGACTCGAAGTCACAAAACTGTGAGATCACAACCTGAGCCAAAACCAAGAGCCTGACACTTAACTGACTGAGCCACCCAGGCAACCCAGTAATTTCTGTTTATAATGATTTAAGAGGATGTAGATATTTCAGAGGAATAATTGAGCATATAATTATTTATTTAACGATTTATTTATAAAGAATAAAAATGACATCAATGTCCTGGACATTGAAACAGACAATAAAATTGTTAAGAGGAAAATGTCGAGATGTTGTTAAAGGTAGTAGTGAGACATGATATTTTTATTTTACATGATGGGGAGACAAGAAATAACTAAAACTGGTGAGAGAGGACATTGGAGGTTAAGCATATTACTTAACAACCAATAATAGGTGAGGGTAAAATCATATAGCATCAGGTTGGGAGAAAAGAATTAAGGAGGTAGAGAGTAATTTAAATCAGCTGGAATGCTCATGACTTAATGACAACCATCAATAGGTAATGTTCAAAGTTGATAAATCAGTGGTTCTGCAAGCATCTGTAAGTCATGGCGGTGACTACCAGAATCGCCAACATCCCAAATATTGTACCTGGCGGTATCTGGGGACGGAATTGAGGGGGTGAAAGAATAGAGCAGATGGCAATGCTGCTCATCCTAGATCTTTTAATTTTTATAATGTGCTCTCATAAAATGAATAGGACATGTTGTAGCTTCCCTTACTAAATATCTCCATTTTATTTCTTTCCATTTAGTTGTGGTAGAAAAAAGTTGGGCCCTTTCCTCAGAAGATAGAAAAACTCTGATTCTTCCAGTTATCAAAAATCTCCCAACAAATAAGAGTCCAGGACCAGATGGCTTCCCTGGGGAACTCTACCAGACATTTAAAGCAGAGATAATACCTATCCTTCTCAAGCTTTTCCAAAAAATTGAAAAGGAAGGAAAACTTCCAGACTCATTCTATGAAGACACCATTACTTTGATTCCTAAATCAGACAGAGACCCAGCAAAAAAAAGAGAACCAGAAGCCAATATCCCTGATGAATATGTATGCAGAAATTCTCAATAAGCTACTAGCAAATCGAATTCAACAGCATATAAAAAGAATTATTCACCATGATCAAGTGGGATTCATTTCTGGGCTGCAGGGCTGGTTCAACATTTGCAAATCAATCAATGTGATACATCACATTAATAAAATAAAAGATAAGAACCATATGATCCTGTCAATCGATGCAGAAAAAGCATTTGACAAAATTCAGCATCCTTTCTTAATAGAAACCCTCGAGAAAGTCGGGATAGAAGGAGCATACTTAAACATTATAAAAGCCATTTATGAAAACCCATGGCTAATATCATCCTCAATGGGAAAAAACTGAGAGCTTTTCCCCTGAGATCAGGAGCACGACAGGGATGTCCACTCTCACCACTGTTGTTTAACATAGTGTTGTTGGAAGTTCTAGCATCAGCAATCAGACAACAAAAGGAAGTCAAAGGCTTCAAAATTGGCAAAGATGAAGTCAAGCTTTCACTTTTTGCAGATGACATGATATTATACATGGAAAACCCAATAGACTTCACCAAACTTCTGCTAGAACTGATACATGAATTCAGCAAAGTCACAGGATGCAAAATCAATGTATAGAAATCAGTTGCATTCTTATACACTAATAATGAAGCAACAGAAAGACAAATAAAGAAACTGATCCCATTTGCAATTGCACCAAGAAGCATAAAATACCTAGGAATAAACCTAACCAAAGATGTAAAAGATCTGTTTGCTGAAAACTGTAGAAAGCTTATGAAGGAAATTGAAGAAGATATAAAGAAATGGAAAAACATTTCATGCTCATGGATTGGAAGAATAAATATTGTTAAAATGGCAATACTACCCAAAGCTATCTACACATTCAATGCAATCCCAATCAAAATTGCACCAGCATTCTTCTCGAAGCCAGAACAAGCAATCCTAAAATCTGTATGGAACCACAAAAGAACCAAAATAGCCAAAGTAATTTTGAAGAAGACCAAAGCGGGAGGCATCACAATCCCATACTTTAGCCTCTACTACAAAGCTGTAATCATCAAGACAGCATGGTATTGGCACAAAAACAGACACATAGACCAATGGAATAGAATAGAAACCCCAGAATTAGACCCACAAAAGTATGGCCAACTAATCTTTGACAAAGCAGGAAAGAATATCCAGTGGAAAAAGGACAGTCTCTTTAACTAATGGTGCTGGGAGAGCTGGACAGCAACATGCAGAAGAATGAAACTAGACCACTTTCTTCCACCATTCACAAAAATAAACTCAAAATGGATAAAGGACCTGAATGCGAGACAGGAAACCATCAAAACCCTAGAGACCTCTCTGACCTCAGCCGCAGCAATTTCCTACTTGACACATCTCCAAAGGCAAGGGAATTAAAAGCAAAAATGAACTATTGGGACCTCATGAAGATAAAAAGCTTCTGCACTGCCAAGGAAACAATCAACAACACTAAAAGGCAACCAAAGGAATGGGAAAAGATATTTACAAATGACATATCAGGCAAAGGGCTAGTATCCAAAATCTATAAAGAACTCACCAAACTCCACACCCAAAAAACAAATAAGCCAGTGAAGAAATGGGCAGAAAACATGAATACACACTTCTCTAAAGAAGACATCCAGATGGCAAATAGGCACATGAAAAGATGCTCAACGTTGCTCCTCATCAGGGAAATACAAATCAAAACCACACTCAGGTATCACCTCATGCCGGTCAGGGTGGCCAAAATGAACAAATCAGGAGACTATAGATGCTGGAGAGGATGTGGAGAAACGGGAACCCTCTTGCACCGTTGGTGGGAATGCAAACTGGTGCAGCCACTCTGGAAAGCAGTGTGGAGGTTCCTCAAAAAATTAAAAATAGATCTACCCTATGACCCAGCAATAGCACTGCTAGGAACTTACCCAAGGGATACAGGAGTGCTGATGCATAGGGGCACTTGTACTCCAATGTTTATAGCAGCACTTTCAACAATAGCCATATTATAGAAAGCGCCTAAATGTCCATCCACAGATGAATGGATGAAGACATTGTGGTTTATATACACCATGTAATACTATGTGGCAATGAGAAAGAATGAAATATGATCTTTTGTAGCAACGTGGATGGAACTGGAGAGTGTTATGCTAAGTGAAATAAGTCATACAGAGAAAGACAGATACCATATGTTTTCACTCTTATGTGGACCCTGAGAAACTTAACAGAAGACCATGGGAAGGGGAAGGGGAAAAAAAAAAGAGAGGGAGAGAGCCAAAGCATAAGAGACTCTTAAAAAACTGAGAATAAACTGAAGGTTGATGGGGGGTGGGAGGGAGGGGAGGGTGGGTGATGGGCATTGGGGAGGGCACCTGTTGGGATGAGCACTGGGTGTTGTATGGAAACCAATTTGACAATAAATTTTATATTAAAAAGAAATAAATAAATAAATATTTAAAAATAAAATAAAAAAAAACTCTGAGTCTTCAAGATAAACATTTTTATTTGTGCATTATAACCTCATTTAAGAAAAAATCTGAGTGAATTGAAACTGGTAAAGATTATGACATTGAGGCAGTGCATTACAGGGCTAGAGCTTATATTTAAAAGACAGGTAGGGTTCTAGACCATATTATTTGCTGATTATATTATATCATTACCAGTTACTTAATCCTTTTGAGCTTGTTTGCATATATAAATTAGAGTTAATGTATACCTCATAAGGTCCTGTAAAGATTCACTGCAGTAATTAAAGTGTCATTACATGATAAGTATTCACAAAATACTCGTTTTCTGATATTCCTGCTTGACTGATTAGGAGGAGAAACACTGGATAAGCTATGCCATGAGGCTGGTATGAGTGGAAGATGTCAAGTCCACGGATCACCAAAGTTGTCGGTTATTTTATGACTAACACAATCCACTTTTTTATCATTATTTAATATCAAATTCTCTCAAAATGTGAAAGTAATTTAACTAAGTCACTTTCACAGGTAAACAATTCTTCTTTTGAAGAATATATGTATATATTTATATATTATATATAAATATGTATAACATAAATATTAATATAAATATATAATATATATAATATAAATATATAATACATATAATATAAATATATAATATATAATATAAATATATAATATATAAAAATCAATATAAATATATAATATAAAAATTAATATAAATATATAATATATAAATATTAAAAATTATAATATATTATAATATATAAATATTTATAAATATATAAAAATATAAATAAATATATAAATGTACATATTTCCCATTGACTAGCCTAACACTCTAAATTTTTTAGCATGTATAGCACAGATCTGTTTAGAGACTTCTCCCCCCCCCCCCCCACTGTCCAATTTCATTTTGGTCGCTCCATCGATGTGACTTGCTTTTTAGAGTGTAAACATCTCAGTAGGAGTGAACAAGATGGTTTTCTGAACTTGATAGGAGAATTTTACTTCTCTAAGGGAAGAATCTGTCATAAAACCATGACTTGATTGGCTATCACCCATTTCCTTACCGTATGTTATTCTATGTGACTCAACACGTACTCCTTTGTGCCTCCGTCCATGTTTAACTACCCAATTTCACTTAGTGTTATGCCTACGCTAGGTTGCAGTTAGAATTGTGTGTACTGAAAAACGGTACCATTAATGTCCATTTTACGAGAGCCTTGTCTCAAATATTTCCATCTGCTGTATAAGAAATCCACACATTCTCTATGTCACAATGCATACTAATTTTTCAATCCTTATTAAGCAATGTTAATTACAGGGATAAAAAGGCACGGTATACATATTATGGTAGCTATTTGTATTTATTGTTTATATTTCACACATACAAATGTTTCAAAGCTGCAGAAGGAAGTGGTCGAGGTGAACTGCGATGTCTTCATAGCAAGTTTTAGGTGTCCTAGTTCATTAAAGCTGTATCAAGAAAAAAACGGAAAGAGAAACCATCGATGAATATAATCGCTAACAAAACGGAAATCATTTGAAAGGAATTGTATGAACTCATTATCATGCCTTTATGTTACAGAATAGATTGTGCAAATACAGATATTGTTACCCCGTGACTTATCTTTCTCTTCTTTTAACTGCGCTTAAGAGTAAGAGTTCTTACATTGATTAAGTTAACACAGTTATATTTATCTCCAAATATGTCCAGCTTGCAAGTGTAGGCATGGATAGAGCAGATTCAGATTTAAACAGATATGTGGTTTTTCCCTCTAGTAAGGCGAAGGCAGATTAGGCAACCGGACTGATGGTATATTCATGGGAATGATTAAAATGATTGACCTGGAGGGGTGCCTGGGTGGCTCGGTTATCAGGTGACTAACTCTTGACTTCAGCTCAGGTCACGATCTCGTGGTTGGTGGGTTTGGCACCCACATGGGCCTGTGCACTGTGAGAGGGCAGAGTCTGCTTGAGATTCCCTCTCTCCCTCTCTCCCTGCCCCTCTCTGTGCTCTCTTTCTCTCAAAATAAATAAATAAACTTAAAATTAAAAAAAAATTAATGTTTATTTATTTTCGAGACAGACAGAGAGAGACAGAGTACGAGCAGTGGAGGGGCGGAGAGAGGAGGAAACAGAATCTGAAGCAGCTTCCAGGCTCCGAGCTGTCAGCACAGAGCCCGATGTGGGGCGTGAACCCATGAACGGTGAGATCATGACCTGAGCCCGGGATGCAAGCTTAACTGACTGAGCCACCCAGGTGCCCCCCCAATTTTTTCTAAATGACTGACCTTGAAATTGAGGTAGGTTTCAAAGGAATAAAAGGAAAGGTGGGGTTCGTGGATGAAACAGGTGGTAAGATCAGGGCATTGTGGGCCCTTGTTGGGATGCAAGAGATGGGGAGCCAGAAGATTAGAGGAATGGCTGGAAAAATTGAAGGTGGTGTTTGGAAGGGGGGTATTTGGAATTATCATTTTGACAGGGTGTTTGGTTTTGAGTGATAAATTTTAGGGAATGGCCTTGGAATCAATGGGTAAAGAAGAGGAGGTCAAATGACGGAGATGTCAGGACATGGGAGAGATCACGTCTGCAGATATTGAAGTCGCCAAGAATTGAGAAGTACTGGGGAGGGTGGCCTTGAGCCAGGAGCGAAAGCACTCACAAAAGTAAGAGGATTGGCCAGGATCTCCACAAAACAGAGGAACGATGAGAATTCGTGAGTGACATAGTCAGGTGGCATAAATTGAGTTTCCTGGAATAAAACACAGTGTCCCTTCCCTGCTTGTCTCCTACTACAGTGTCAGGGAGCTGGAAACAATTGAGGTCTCCCCAAAATATAGTTCCGGAGGAGGAAAAGTAAAGCTAGTGAAAGGAACTAGTTTTTTTGAAGAAAGAAGTATATTCTGAAAATTGGTTTTTCTGTACCTTGGCTATTTTATAAATTGGAAAACAAAACAAAACAAAAACAAAAACCTGACATGTTGCCCTGTTGGAAGCAGGCAATAATGTACTACCTGGCCTATGTTGGTGAAAAAGAGGAAAATAAAAGAATCAGTCCTGGACATTCAAGAACCAGCCTGGTGCTCACCACCAGACCGTGTTATAAACGATCACGCCGAGCACCAACCTCAGACAAAGTTACTGAGACCATGATAAAATACGCCAGATGGAGGCCACTTCATAATTTCATCTGAGAAGACGCAAAAACTGGTCACTACGTCATCCTTAAAATACCACACCTCTCCTCCTCCCCATCATCACCCCCAGAATAGGCAACCACCGGTTACTGACCAATTAAGTACAGCTTTAGCCACATGCTAACCTCTCCTCCCCTTAGAGCATATATTTTGCAATATCCAGTAATCCTATATGGTACCCATTAGGTGTGTCTATTTTAAATTGAGCATATAAAACTAAAATGTCAGTTTCACCATCTCATAGCCACAGGTACTGGCAAGTGTAGCTAAAGATCATTCCCATAATCACAGAAAGTTCTACGGACGACACTACTATAGAGGTTTTGAAGTTTATGTCTGTGGTCTTAATTTCTTTTCTTTTTATCACAAAAGGTACCTCAAAATGTTTTTATCTCCTTTTACATGTCTTTTAATGTGTCTACTAATGTTAGTAAATAATTTTTCACACTTTATTCTCTTCACAGGTTCTCTTACCGTATTTACTTTCACATATGTTATTTGTTAATATTTGATGGTCTCCCGAGGTCTTTGGGGTCTCTCCTTCCCTCCCTCTTCTTCCACATATTCAGTTATCTTATATCATTCATAAAAATGCCATATTCCACAGTTAAATTATAATTTTTAAGTTAAAAATTCTACAAAAAATTATTTTGTCAAGAATGGCCGTGCGTTTTTTCCTGATTTTTGCTTATGTGTGTTTATTTTTATGAACTCGAAATCTTTATCTCAAAATTCTGAAGATGATATACCATTATTTTCTGATACTTATTATAGACCAGAACAGTATGCATTCTGTATTATTTTTGTTTCTTTGTAGGTAGACTTATTTCTCTCACATGCTTGTATAATTTTATTCTTTAACCTCTACCATAATGATGCACTGGGGAGTGGGCCAGTGTTTACTACTTGTTTTGGAATTGGTGAAGTAAATTTTTTTCTTCATCTTGGAGAACTTTTTAGTATTATAGATATAAATAAATGAATATGGATAAACAAACACATATATCTGTTATGCACATAACTATTACGTATATTCATATCACACGCATACATATTCACATATACGTATCTACCTATGTATACATCCATCCATCTATCCATCCGTTTATTTGTTCTGGTCCCCTCTTTCAGTGATGACAGCTATCTATCATTTGTTTTTCAGTCCATTCTATAAAAACTTCAACAATTTGATTTTCTTCATTATTGCATCGGCTCTTTAATTTCTGCCTAACACTATTTTAATTTCTATGATTGTATTTTTAATTTCCATGAAACCCAATTTACTTCAATTTTGTTTGCTTCATTTTTTCCTTCCTTCTTTTCCTTTCCTTCCTTCCTTCCTTCCTTCCTTCCTTCCTTCCTTCCTTCCTTCCTTCTTTCCTTCCTTCCTTCCTTCCTTCCTTCCTTCCTTCCTTCCTTCCTTCTTTTCCTTCCTCCCTCCCTCTTTCCTTCCTTTTTCCTTTCAGCGAGAGTAGTCTCATGTTTTCCTTCCCTTATGCTTTCCTGGTCACAATATTCTGTTGTGATGCCAGCTTCATATTTTTATTTTGAAAACATCAGATTATTTTTAGAATTTAACTGATGGCTTCTTTTCTTGTTTTATCTGATTTGGGTGAAGAAGATGACTTTTTCCATCCTTTAGCTAGGTTGAAATATGTACAGGTGGAATAGAATTCACACTTCCCTACATGACTGTAAATTGCATTTGGCCGCACTGTCTGTTTACTAGAGAAGCAACATGACAAAGGTAACTTCATGTTGTTTCAGGCATTCGTTAGGGGCAGGGATGTCTCGTCGAGGTGGATTCTACTGTCCAGATGAGGGGGTGGAATCCCAACATACTCATCGTGGCTGTGATTCGTCAAACTGCTTTACTTTACTTATGAGGATTCCACCTCCAGAATGGTTTTTGTTTTCGTTTTTTGTTTTGTTTTTTTTTTTAGTTGCTAGGTTTTAACGTTTTTATAAATATGGAGGAGGAGACGCATTTACATCAGAATTGGGACTGTAACATTGTCTTGAGTACTTTTCCTTAATTGTTGAAGTAACCCAAGTGTTCTATTTTAGTGTTTTGGGGGAAATCGGGGCCACTGCCATAAACAACATGAAAAAGGATGCTGTAAATTTCTAACCCAAGGAAAGACTCCATTGTAAGGGGCCACGTTTTCCCTGCAGATTTGTTGATACATCTGGAAAAGAAGTGTCCTGAACTGAAACCTTCCAAGATTTCTTTCCTTGACAATTAGGATGGAGTTTGCAATGCCCAAATGGCCAAGAACTTAGCAGAGTTGCTGAGATTCAGAAACAGACACCTTGATCTTCATTTTTGGTTGAATACATTGAGGAGCGCTGCCTACATATGACCTGAATAATTAATGATAAGCAAACAACTTTAAGAAAGCACTTGGAACTTCTATTTCTTAACCATTTATTCATATCAAAAATCCTGACCGTGGTTTATAATTTCCTAAAAAAGGTGATGCACATCTTTTAGTGAAATATTATGAGATACATCCAATGTAAGATTTATTATTTATGTAGAATTTTGGAAGAAATTCTAAAGTATTACTGCTATTCTAAAAACTATTTTTTACTAAATTCCTCTTTGCTATGTTTGTAACCTGTAGTAATAATTCATCAGGTTTACTTGTGCTTTGTCAACTTATAATTAATGCAATTGTTTAATTATCTGCTCTGTTGAAGTGGTAAAGTCTCAATATTGTGGAGTCACCTTTGGAAAATATAAGTGGTTTTCAGCATTTTTTCCCTTGTTTGTTTTGTGAAAATTGGACCAAGACCCTTTGAAATGCAAAAATTCTTGGCCTTTATCTTTTTAATAGTCCTGGAGAGATCCATGTATACTGTATTGTGTATTTTCCTTGTCAAATGGTGTGGTTGTCTTTGAATGAGGTTATCATAAGAAAATAAGAGGAACTATCCTCAATCGCTTTATATTTTTGTTATAAATAACCTGGCTACAAGTGAATGAGGCTTGTTTGCGATACAGGGTCCCCATAATGTAGGTCAAAAATTAGACTTTATCATTTAGAACAACTTATTTCATTAAGACAAAAAAAAGAAAAAAGAAAAAAATCTTTCTAAAGTGAAGTGACAAATATCTAAATATGTTGCCAAGTTTTCTAAGAAGTTAATGTTCAAATTTAATGCTAGTAACACTATTTCCTAAAGTTAAAAATACATGGAGTTTTAAAATTTTTGTGCATATATCTGAAACTGTCCAGGTTCATTTTAAAGGAACAATCGTGCTTGTTCTAAATATTTTCATCAAGTCCCAAGAAATCCTATTTTTCTGTTTATTAGATAGAAAAGGGATATACATAAAAAAATCAAGAAATCATTTTAACCAGGTCAATATTTTATCTCTGAGAGACAACTGTTACGTGGTTTATGTCACAGCTCTGTCCCAAGTATAATCACACAAAACTGAAAATACAAGCTACAATACGTCAACATCCATCGTTAACACACCAATCCTGGATAATGAACTTCTCCAAATTTTACTTGAAGCTATTACTACTGGAATAATTGTGACAGTTAATATGTGATATTTAAAGTTGAATTTTTAATCTAAGTCTTTCTAAATTATTAATTGCACATCTAAAAGTTAACTTGTTGAGATGTGTTTAAAAAAATATTCACCATGCCCTTTATGATTCTACACATGGATCATAATCACCTTAAGAGGACCAAAAAATTCCTCATTTATTTAGTCTTTTTTAAATCAGTAACCCATATCATGTGATTGATCACTTTGGTATTTATTCGCTTTATAAAACTTGCCGTGTTGTTTTCTGATGTTAATTGTATATAGCATTTCAAATTCATTTATATCAGAATTGTGTATATACCTTACTAAAATATTTCCTATTTTACCTATAGCATCCTCTGGACATGGTCTGAAATTTTATCCTAAGTTTCATGTTAAGTAGCTGTTTATAAGAAAGTGCTACATGGTGACATTCTCTAACTAGGTGACTGATAGCATGAAATTCTTGTTTCCAATTACATGGATTTTTACAGTATATATGTCTAATTTGCTAATCTCATGCATCTTAGTAAAAATCTTACTGCATTTATTGACTTGGCGTTCATTACATGGAAGAACTTTATTTCATGTGTCAAAATAAGACTTTCCTTGGGACACCTGGGTGGCTCAGTCGGTTGATCGTCTGACTCTTGGTTTTGGCTAAGATCATGATCCCAGGGTCATGGGATCGAGCCCCACATCAGGCTCAGCTCTGAGTGTGGATCCTACTTAAGACTCTTTCTCTCCTGCTCTGCCCCTTTCCCTTGGTCTCTCTCTCTCTGTCTAAAATAAAATAAATAAATGAGACTTTCCACTCTAAGTGCCCTCTTGTGAATTATTTATACACACACATTTCATGTTTAAGCACTTATAAATGTAAGTTTATATAACCTGTATAAATACACAGGATAGCACTGGGTCCTGGAGGTGTCCCATCTCTCGTGACAGCAGGCCCTTTTTCCCATTTTGCCAAAATGAATAGCCAACTGAAACTACACCATGCAAAGAAACTCATTTTCCACGGATGCCATACATTTTTTTCACATATGTGTAGGTCGATTTTTGGGTTCTGTCTTATGGTCCACTGGTCTACTTTATCTTTGCAATGGCCATGTGTTAATTACCGTAGCAAGCGTCTGCATCTCCTTCTTCAAAAACTCCTTAACTACTCTTGATTGTCTGCGGTTCCATAAGACAACCTGCTAATATCTTTACAACTAGCTATGTGGGGATTTTGATTAAATTTGCTGAACTAATAAACACAGTTTGGAAGAGAATTGACATCTTCATAGCACATCAGTCCGGGCTCACTCAAAGTGGCAGAAGTGCTATGAGCGATGCAAACTAGGAAATTTATTATTGAGATTAAATCTGCGGTGCTGGGAGCTGAGGGGTCACCTGTGTAGGCAGTTGCTTCCGGATGTGATATTGGGGTACAGTTCCATCAGGTCAGCCGATTGCTGTTAGAGAAGGAAAGCCCAAGGGGAAGCACGGACTGGATCCTATAAGGACAAGTGGAACCTGTCAAGAACCGTTGGAAATGGTGTTGTTCTCTTACCTCTCGCAGCTACAGAGCAGGAGGGGACCTGTAGGGGAAGCTGGCTTGCGTGGCCGCGGAGCTGCGTGCATCCTTGACCCAGACCAGGAAGGCCAGAACGATGGAGGGGCTGGGAGTGAGGGTGCTGCTTCAGGTCAAAAATAAACCACGATACGGGGACACCTCAGTGTGGTGCGAGGGAGTGAGGGAGCGAGGACACGCACAGAGGGAGTGAGGACTCTCCAGGGTCTCCTCAGTCAGTTAAGCGTCCGACTTTGGCTCAGGTCATGATCTCACAGTTCTATGGGTTCGAGCCCTGCATCAGGCCCTGTGCTGGCAGCTCAGAGCCTGGATCCTGCTTCGGATTCTGTATCTCCCTCTCTCTCTCTCTGCCCCTCCCCTGCTCACACTCTGTCTCTATCTCTCTCCCAAAAATAGATAAACAAAAAAAATTTTTTTTAAAAACCAAAAGGATTATAGATCTAAATGTAAGAGGTGTAACAGCTAACTTCTGATAGAAAACAAAGAAGAAAATCTTTCTGACATTGTGCCAAAGATTTCCTGACCAGGTTAAAAGACACGAAATACAAAAAATGACAGGATGGATTCCATTAAGATTAAGAACTTTTGCTCTAAGAAATGTCCTGTTAGAAACAAAAATCACACAAAATGGCAACTCACAAAATTAGAGAAAAGATTTGCCACTTACATATGCAAAGATATAAAGAATTCTTACAACTGCAGAAGAGAAATAACTGAGAAGGACTGTCTCCCACATGAAACTATCTTCAAAACGTTGTCAACACTCATAGCAACCGCGATTCTAAAGTTCCTTTGCTTCGGTGGTTTTACTATATAATAAAGATAGACTTGGCTTTCCTTCTTTCTTTTTACTGCTTGAGATCCTTTGGTCTTCTGAAATCAACATATCCTCTTATTACGTTTTGATAAAAATTGATAATTCTCTCGTAAGAAATATCATCTCCCTTATTATTTCTCTTTTTTTCTCAAAGTCAAATTAATGTATAGTAGACCGTATCAAAATATCTTCTTATCTTAGTCTGCCCAGTCTCCCATAATAACATGCCACAGCCTGGGTGGCCTGAAACACAGACATATATTTTCTCACAGTTTTTGAGGCTGGAAACCCACCATGAAGGCACCAGCAAATCTAGCTTCCCGTGAGAGCTTTCTCAGCTGCTCTCAGAGGGGATCCTCTCCCCGGGTCCTCATGTGGCACAGAGGGAGTGAGGACTCTCCAGGGTCCCTTCTTAGAAGGGCACCAACGCTTTCAGATAAGAGCCCCACCCTTGTGCTTTATTTTACCTTAATTATTGCCCCAGAGATGCCCTCTCCAAATACAGCTACACTGGGGGTTAAGGCTTCAACTTATGAAATTGGGGAGGAAACATTCAGTCCATAACACTTCTACTTACTTGTACATTATTTTGTATTTTTTGCAACTTGTCACTCTGTGGGTCATTCGGAATATCATCCTCTGATGTAATTTTCCATTTACTAATTCTCTCTTCAGACCCATTTTTATATCCATCCAGGGTTTTTAATTTCAGCTATTATAGCATTCTAGAATTCCAATTTAGTTTTCCTTTCTATTTTCTACTTTTCCATCCAAAGCTTCTATTTTGTGCTGTGTTATTTTCAAAAGGTTAAGCTTAAATGGTTTCAAAAAGAGAGGGAGGCACACCATAAGAGGTTCTTAAAAACACAGAACAGAGGGTTGATGGGGGGCAGGGGAGAGGGGAAAATGGGTGATGGGCATTGAGGAGGACACTTGTTGGGATGAGCACTGGGTGTTGTATGCAAGCAATGAATCATGGGAATCTGCTTCCAAAGCCAAAATCACACTGTATACACTGTATGTTAGCTAACTTGACAATAAATTATATTTTAAAAAAGTAAAAAAAATAAAAGCTTAAGCTTAGATTTTTAAGATCTGAGTTTGATAACCTCACTAATCTGAATCTTATCGGATCTGTCTCCATTGTATATAGCTTTTCTTGACTTTACATCACACTTTTTGTTAAGTTTGTGTTTTGCTAATTCTGATAAAACTACATATTGTTTAAATTTGGAAATAATTTCAGACCTAACCAAAAATGTTCTCCCAATATTGTTTAGTTTTGTTTCCGACAGGTAATTTATGAATCAAATTTAATTTCATGTCAAGGGTTTCTGTGATTGAAACTTAGTCTCTGGCATTGGCATTTCGAGGACACCTTTCCTCCTATGGATTGGCCCCCCAGATTCATAGCTAATGCTAAGCAGCCTGGCCTCCTGTTTTGTAGATACTCTGCTCTAATTTTGGCCACATAAGCCCCATGAGGCTGTCAAAGGTGCTGCTTCAAATCTTCACTTTTCAGTTTTCTCTTGAAGAATTCGCTGACACTATGGGAAAGGGAACTGAGTGTTAGATTTACTTCTCAGGTTCTTGGTCCAATAATTCTTTATCATCTCATGTCTCTCACACCTCCAAGAATATTTTATAAAATATTGTCTTCGCATTTTCTGGTTGGCTTTCCATTTTCTAGGGTGGCCCATATGCCCCAGTTAGTCTGCCATCAACTGAATCAGGAGTCCTTAATAAGGTGGTTTTTAAATCTCTTCTAATGCTTATTAATTTTTGAGAAAGAGAGAGAGAGAGAGAGAGAGTGAACAGGGGAGGGACACACACAGAGAGAGAAACACAGAATCTGAAGCAGGCTCCAGGCTCTGAGCTGTCAACACAGAGCCCGAAGCGGGGCTTGAACTCGTGAACCCTGAGATCATGACCTGAGCGGAAACCAGAGGCTCAACGGAGCCACCCAGGCGCCCAGTTAATAGGGTTTTAAAGCTATGTTGCCGAAGAAAGTAAAATCAGCAGGTAGAGCAACCAGACGACAAACACATCAATCAGTGGGGTGTTGAAGTGTTCCCCGCCATGACCTTTGCAGAGAACATCATGGGTGGCAGGAAAGAGTGCAAACAAATAACAATAGGGACATTCACAATGTTCGGTGACCACTTTCTTTGTGCCTTCTAAGATCCCCAGTTGCCGAGTTTCTCTTTCAACTAAAGGAAACAATGAGTCAGGAAGGACTGATCCCCTTCGGACATGAAGAAGGAAACAGAGCTGGTAGGTCTCCCGTCCCCCTCACAAGTGCTGTGCAGAGTTGATGACAGGACTCCAGCTCAGCTCCTCCGAACCCCGAGCACCCACTTTGCGCAAAGACACCGAAGTTCCCAGAGGGCAGGCTCAACGACCAGAGCGTTGCCACGCATGAACATGTCTTTGTGAGGGGAACAGACTTGCCCACAAAAGGCCCATTCTGCAGGAGTGCAAAGTGCAGTGGTCCCGTGGTTTTCATTTTCTCCTTTCAAGTATAGCTTTCCAGCATGATTATAAAGTCCTACCTTGATCCTGCATATTGGGTATGTTGTGGATAAAATCTTCAGTTTGTCAGATATGAGGGAGTACGGTTTATATTCCAGCCACTAGTTTGTCGTGTACATGGTGTTTGGGAAGAGAAATGACAGTCCCTCAGGTTGGAAAGACATATTTGTGGGTGCTTTTGCTTTTGGAATTATATAAATTTACATTATATAAAAATATATATGTAATATTTTCTATTATAAGCACCTAATGGTAAAATTAAATTACTCCTTACTAATCTCTCGGTCTCTCATACACATACACACCTAACCCAGTGTCCTTATAAATATCTAAAACTTACTGCTGCAAATCATCTCTGAATGAGCTACAACATTGTATATGGCAATAAAATGTCTTTTGTCTCAGCTAAGGTAATTGGAGTAGTATATTTAGGCTTTCAAGAAAACCTTGATTGTGAGAGTGATAGCATTTTGGGTAGAAGATAGGCCTAAAGAATACAAAATGACAACCGGACCAAAGATTTTTTTTTCCTTTTTATTTGAAACAGTACTTGCAATTAACCATTAAAAAAAAAAGTCTTAAATAATTTGAATTTTATACCAGACCCAATACACTGCTTTCTTATATATTCCAAAATGCCACCAAGAGATGTGAAAATAAGAGAAAAGCTTATTTTAAAATATTTATTGAATAGAGTTGTAATATACAAAATTATTTAACACTAAAAAAAGGAAAGTGGTCTAAATAATTTATTTTTCTTCCAACCTGATTATTTCTCCCTCTTGGTTTCTGAGACCTATCTGTAAGGATTCTGGTTTTTAACATTGAAAAAAAGCATTTTCTTAAAGGATAAGTTAAACACAAGGAAAACAACAGAAAAAAGTTTGGGTTAGCAAGTTTTTAAACACAAAAGTGAACAAAAGCAACTATAATTTACTAAGATACATGGGTAAAGTCTTTGGAGCTAAAATGGAGTAAGATGAATGCAATAGTTTAAAGTCAAGGATGAATAAATAGTTTGAGAGGTGCCTGGGTGGCTCGGTTGGTTAAGTGTCTTGATTTCAACTCCGGTCATGATCTCACAGTTTGTGAGATCGAGCCTCATATTGGGGTCTGTGCTGGCAGCGTGGAGCCCATTTGGAAATCTTTCTCCCCCTCTCTGTCTGCCCCTCCCCTGCTTGCGCACTCTCTCCTTCTCTTATAAACTTACAAATAAAAGAATAAAGAACTTGAAAATGATGAGGTGACGACTAAACTGATTAGGTGAGGAAGTGTTTAATTGGAAGTGTTTAATTGGACAGTTGTGTCTGTAATCGATAGTTAGGATTGTGTTGGAAGCAGAGAAGATTTACAGTGGCTGTCAGTCTACCTTTAAGGGACGGAATCTATTAGGTAACACAAGTCTCTTTGTCAGAGAGATGAGATGTTTCTAATATAAGACAGGGCAACCTCAGGAGTGATAGAAAACAGGACTGTCAGACACACATCAATGTAACGTCAAGGTGACCTATAACACTTTTATGCCTCTAGGTCTTTAGTTAGTTACAATAGTTGGAGCTCAAAATGTTCTATTGTTGTGAAATATAACTCTATACATATGATCGCATTTTTTTAATAAATGAAAGATAAAAGACAATAATAGCATGAGATTGAAAAAACAAAATGGCCGATATTATACTGGCAATAGGACTGAAACAAATGAAACATGAATGAACCTCATTTAAGGTAAAGTGGCATATGATAAAAAATTCACCAGAGAATGTTTTTCTTTGCAATCCTTACTGTAGAGTATCCAAACTATTTTGCTACGGTGCATGATATGATTTCTTTAATCTTGTTTTTTTAACTCCTACTTCGGGACAGTAAAAAGAAGTTATGTTGGCTAAGCAAGTTTTTATCGATGGGATTTATTATTTACAGTTCATATATTCTTGATTATTGTCTTGAAAGTCATTGTTCCAAATGGAAATCGGAGATGGAGAGTTTTCTTCTCAACGTTGTCTTATCTGTGAGTGCAAATACTTTAATCTGTGGCAGAGAGTATAAAACATGCGAATTGTAGCATTTCTGAATAAAATCACAAGTTAATCAAATAGCTAATATTTATGCTCCTACATACAGCTTAAATCTGTGAAGGTGCTTAGTATCCATAGCAACTATCATAACATAACAGTCTGGTTTTCTCCCATACTACTTTTTTGTTTTGTTTTGTTTTAGATTAAGAAGAATTCCCTAGGCTGGTTGTTAATATTTTGTGCTAGCAAACTACTGAAGCAGGGAAAGAATCTTGCTAGCAACTGTGTTTGAGATTAACTTCTGAAAAATTAATTTGCTAAAGACAAGAGTGAATGCCAAGTGGTTGCAATAAATACTACACAGTCAAATATATGAAATTTATAGAGTCTTTAAAAAGGTCAAATTTAGAATCACCAGCTGTGAATGTAATTGAAAAAAAAAAGCATTGATTTCTTTATAGTTTTCTGAGCAATCAGATATGTAAAAACACACATTAGACAGGAAAACCGATTGGTGTTAATTCATTACGGCTACTCAATATTTTTACAAAAATAATGTATTTGTATAGGAATCTTTGATCCAAAATCAGTGCTAATCCTTTATTACTTTTTTTTTTTTTTTGAAGTTTACATTTCCCCAAAGTGGAAAATACCATGATTAAAAAGTAAATCTTTTGAGAATATACAGGGTCAATGTGTAACTTAGTCACTTAGATTCTTAGAAAGTCAGAGTTGGGATGGAATGAACGGTTTCTGATGTGACGGTATTAATACTATTTGTCTCTTTCTTTATTTTGATAAACACTATAGGATGAACTGACTAATGATGCAATCATGTCGTATAATTTATAAGAGAAGAGAAATAAGTGCCATTCATTTCCTTTTATGTATTTAAAATTTTTTTAATGTTCATTTATTTTTGAGAGCGAGATAGAGAGAGACAGAGCACAAGTAGAAGACAAGCAGAGAGAGCGAGGGAGACACAGAATCCAAAGCAGGCTCCAGGCTCTGCTGGAGAGCACAGAGCCCGCTGCAGGGCTCGAACTCACAGGCCAGGACCTGAGCCACAGTCGGAAGCTCAAGTGCCTGAGCCACCCAGACGCCCCTCCTTTTATATATTTAGACCAGTTGCTTTCAAACCTTAGTCTGCATCAGGGTCACAGAAGGGCTTATTAAATCCCAGATGGCGAACTGTCTCCTCCTCCTGCATTTCCAACAGGCTCCCAGGGCAGTACGGTGATGTTGTCACTGGGAATGACCCTCTGAAAACCACCGTCTTAGAATGTAAAGCATCTCCTGCCCCTTGGATATTACAGTTGGGTGTACACCCACTTTTCTAGTCATTTCTCTGCATGCAGCCAAAGCTTGCCTTGCGAACATAATTTGTCCCAGAAACATGCCTGTAATCCAGACACTCCTATATCAAAGTGCATTTCAAGAACCATGGGCTCAGTTGGGATAGTGTAACATTTGGCATCATACTCATCGTACTACTCATATTGCAAGACATCGCTCATTTATCAAGTTAAGATGTATTAGAAGTGTTTGCTCCTCTTGTGGAACCCTCCCAGAATAAGTTACTCACGATCCAGGGTTTTACTGTATTTACTTGTGGGCTACTTCCTTTGGTAACTTAACCTCTACCTATTCATTTTTCTTCGGATTAATCTAAAAGATTTCCCTGGAATTTATTTTTAGTCTTCCATTTTTGAAGTTTAAATGATCACATTTTCATGGGTTACTCTCAAATTTCTCTAGATTTGACCTGGTGAAGCTCCCGTCTCACATTTCAAATTTATTTGCTTGTATACATGAAACTGACCATTGGAATAAACCATAGTAAACACTTGATAAGGCACCTTCCACATCAACCCGTCTACCTTCTGTGATTCCCATAAGAAAATCTGACTTTTCTGATCTCAAGATCTACATTGTAGAGGTGCATTCTGCTTTTACTTCTTAAAATTCTCTTATATATTCCAGATGTTCTTGAAATAAATTGAATTGAACATAGAGTATGAAGAAGTCCGTTGGCTTTTTGATCAGTGTTGAAGGAATCTAAACTTCTATCACAACATATTAGTTTACGCTGCCTAGTACTCATTATTTTGAAATAGATATTTTTCTTCCAATGTAACCAATAGATATTATACCCTGAGCAAGGATTACGCTTGTGTTAGACAGGCTCAAGGCCAGGCTGCTGACACACACAGACCACCAAATACAAAAGCTTACTTTTCTCTGGTGTAAGGATCTAGGGTAGGCTCTGGGTCAGCAAGTCTTTCAGGAACCCTCCCTGGCCTTCTTGATGTGTAGGTCCCATCTTTGCATCTAAAGCAACTGTGCCAGTTGTCTTCAAGGCAGCTCACCAATGTCTATGGTCAAACCAGAGACACATGGGAAGAGCATGACGACAAGAACGTCCTCATACGTGTGGCCCTCAAGTAGAAGTTGCACACATTTGTTTTACAGCCTATTGGTCAACATTTACTCACGTTGACCTCTAGCAACGAAGAAAGTGTTGGATCTCTTACATTTGTGCACCTCTTGCGGATGAGGCCCTGTGTTACCTGGACTCTGGACTACTTTTTTTCTAAGGTTTTCACATACAGAATAGCCTTTTGGAGATAAGAAAATGTCTCCCCTCAAGACCAAGGTCAGGCATAGTTGCTGCCCATTAGCTCTCACTTCCTCAACTCTGGGTTCCTTTTCTGTAACTCAGTCCCTTGTGTGTGTTGTGTCATCCAGCCCCTGCACATACAACCCTGTGGGGATGGGGGCACAGGGAACGGCCAAGAAAAAGCTTATTCTTGGGATACTTTTACTGCCTTCTACGAGCATCTGTCAAACTGTGGCAGGCTGACTTGTGAGCCTGCAAGTAAGTGAGCCTACAAGTAGAGAAGAATCCCAGCCCCTTCAGAATGCTGGAGTTGGGGAAATAATGATAAGATGCTGACAAAGACGTGACTTCGTAGAAGAGAAAGAGTGAGGGTATTAGAAGCCAATTAATGATGGCAGAGATGTCTTCAAAATGAGGCTTCCCTTAGATTCTCAGGGACTATCTCGGAGAGATGATAGACTCATGGTTTATGTGCTCCCTGTGGACAGCTTTACCTACGATGCCTGCAATCCAATCAGAAAACATGACATGGAACTTGGACCTACCTTTAGCTGAGATCGGCGACATGACCTCAGTCTTGAAGATGCTCAAGTCAGCCACACCTCACTGGTCTGAGTAGTTTTGAGGGTAGATTGGTGCTAGATTTGGTCCTTATAACCCCAGGCCATATTTTGCAATCTCTAATACTCCAGAGTGATTGATAATAGTATCTAATAACCTAATATTATCTAATGGATGTCTCAGGCCAAGTATAATTCTCAATACAGAAACTCAAGGAGAAAGTCACCTGGTTATTTAAGGTAGAATCAGATAGTTATGGGATGTTTTTACCTGATTAGGAGAACCCTGAGGGAATGGTTGAGGTCAATACCGCAAGGTCGTCTCATTGGGCTGCTTGGGGGTCTATTGATTGTAGTTTAAGAAAATTCCAAATGAGACAAACTTAGAGGATTCGGTACCAGCTCTGTCAAGCCAAAGGGATGCTGTATACATTGGAAAGGTAGCCAGAGACAGGAAGGTATAGACACCAGGGTTGAATATTGACAGACAATCCCCCTAGGCGCCCCTATTTCAGCACATTTTCAAGCCTCATATGTCAACAAATGCCTTTTATCAGGACCATCCTTGAAAGATTATTTTTTTTTTTATTAAACAGCTTCAGAAGATAGAGTGTCTCCCTCCAGAATATAGGGCAACTATCTTTCATGCCTTTTGTAGAAGGTCTGTTCTCCCTAAGCTCCAAGTTCTTTTCTTATAACACAACCCACACTGTGAACACATGTCATTTGGCCCTCCTCATGTCTTCTTGTGGAAACTGGAGCCACAAAATCCTTCTACTTTGGTGTAACAGGCTGGACTGATGTAACGATTTGGTGATTTGTGTCCCTCCAAATTCATATGTTCATGTAGTAACCACCAATGCCTCTAGTATATTTGGAGCTAGGGGGCTGGTAGGCAGAATAATAAAAGTGATAATAGCAGACATAAAAGAGAATCATAATAATGTAAGGATGAAAGAGGAGTATATATTTACTTATTTAATCATTTAAATTATTGCAAACATATTCTAAAGCAGCATTTCCCAATGTTTATTCTGAGGATCAAAACAGAAGTTTCAGGACGCCTGAGTGGCTCATTCAGTTCAGGAACTGACCCTTGATTTTGGCTCAGGTCATGATCTCAGGATTGTGAGCTGGAGCCCTCCGTGGGACTCCACACTGCTCCATGCTGAGCCCGGAGGCCTCCTTGGTGCTCTCTCTCCCTGCCCCTCCCCCACTCATGCACCTGTGCACATTCTGTCTCTCTCAAAATAAATAGATAAACATTTTTGAAAAAACATAGAAGTTTCTGTGCTAGGCAATGCTAAATAGTGACTTCCTTAAGAGCTTTCAGAGCCTTTAATATGCTAATGACTGTTTCAACTCTTTGAGAGAGCTGTAGTGACAATTATTCCTAACATTTTCGTTGAAACCAATATATTTATATCCCATGGTCATAATTTGAAAAATTCTGTTCATTTGCACAGAATTATAGTAACAATAACTCAGAATTCTAGTCCAGTGTCTTCATTTATGATTTAGTAAACTGATAACTTTATAATTAACTTGATTTAATGAATAAAAAATGAGATCCATTTACTGGTTCCCATATGAATGATCTTTCCAGGATAAAACATTTTTTTTTTCAAAATAGGCATAAATTTATTTATTTTATTATTTATTTATTTATTTATTTATTTATTTTTTCAATATATGAAATTTATTGTCAAAATGGTTTCCATACAACACCCAGTGCTCATCCCAAAAGGCATAATAGGCATAAATTTAATTTAAATAAAGGTTTAATGTAATGTGAAAAATACATACCTTAAATATTTTTTTATATTTTATTTAGCATATTTGTCTAAAACTAATTAGGTAGTAGTAAACTCCTAGTGCTAAATAACTTGATTATTACCAAAATATTAAGGTTATCCTTGACTTTAGCCTGGTGAGACTCATTTCAGAATGCCCAACTTCCAGATCTGCAAGATAATGCATTTGTGTTGTTTTAAGCCAGGAAATGTGTGGTAATTTGTTACAGTAGCAATAGGAAACCAATCCAGTATAAACTATCCAGTTTGCTTTAGAAACAACATGAGTGTGACCATCCTCTTGCTGCTGCTCTGTGTAATTGTGCAAATAGGGTTCCCTTCCAAAAAAAGTCAAGAATTGTATGTGTGCATTAGACAGAAATGAATAAATGTAATGATAACATAAATGGTCCAGAAGACCAAACACCACTATTTCCCAGGAAGGCAGTGTCTCTGTCCTCACTCATCACTGTGGATGTCTTCCTCTCCCCTCAAGGCATTCTCTTCTTGACCTCCTATCCAGTGCGTAGTCGGTTTGGAAAATAGTCATGGCCCTCGGTGTTTTGATTGGAGAAGTTTGGTCTGAAGCCATGCCTTAATCAACATCAGACACTGACTAGGAGAACCGGACAGAAGTTTCATTACACGGTGATCACACCTCTTTATGGTGAAAAGTCTGTTTTTCAGAATGACAAGGCTGGAGTCAATGATTGCTGGACATTTTTCCCCATACTTTCTCTGGCATTCGGTAGCCACATTATGAATTTTTCTTTAAAACAGAGGCTCTGAATGTAGAAGCACTTAAAAGCTGATAGGAAAGGATTCATCAAAGAAAACCTGATAAGGGATTTAACCTAATCTGCAATTTACAACTTCTTTCAAATGTCTTTCTTGACCTTCCTGCTTCATGGCAAGCAAAAAATGTAATCCTTTCTTCAGCTCTGGCAACTGTCGCATTAAGGTGCCTCACTGTGATAATCTAACTATAGGGAGAACTTTTTGCAAATCTCTTCCCATTCAGTTTCTTAACTAGACAAAGCACCTAGACCACTGAAATGACAATTTTCTCAAGCTCTCATTTTAATATGAATAATTCAACTTGTTCCATGTTTCTGGATTTTGCCTTTTGCGCTCTGTGTGTGTGTGTGTATGTGTGTGTTTACTTTCTATATGAAGACATGAATTCTTGCCTTTATTATTGCTTTCTAATTCTCTTCTGAAATTGACCACAGCTTTCTACACTTCAGGTGTTTGGCAATTGGACGAAATAAAAATAATCAAGAAACAGCAAACATTTGCTTATTTCAAAACACATATATTTAGAAGATTGTATAATGCATTTCTTGCATAATACCTAATGTTCTAAGTCCTTAAAATACTTCATCATTTTTAATCATCAAAAACTGTGAAAACTCCATTGTAAATCTATGATGTTAAATATTACATTCCATACTGGATAACAGCAACAACTTATTGATCATCAGCTCCAACATTTCAATTAAGAATTTGCTCATTTTATATAATATGAAAATTTGAGTAAACGTATTTTAAAAGAAGATCTAAATGATTGCATAGATTCATGCTTTAAAATATGCCTCAATTTCTTTTTCAGCAGTAATCAGTATACTCTCCTTTGATGTATCTTAATGCCTGAATTGTGGTAGGCCATATAGATCATCATAGGTGTTTGTTTATCTAAAAGTCAGAACAATTGGCAAGTATTATGGCTTGATGGCTAAAACTAACAGACCCTTCATAACAAAAATATGTACGATCAAGGTAAAACCACCACGTGTGAAGGCTAGTTTAGAAGGTGCTAGCATATGTGTGATATGGCAAAAGCACCCAGAGAGACCCAAACGCACACTTTCCTGTGGATCATGATGTGGCCTAGACTCACAGAGGGAGAGTGGCCTCCCCAGGCTTTGCATTTGGTTCAACTCTGCATATACAAATTACTGTCGTAAGATTTATTCCACAGCCATGTATTAAAAGCCTACTATGTGCCAACACTCTGCCAACTGTTTAAAAATGAAATTAGGATTCTTTTGCTTTCTCGGACACACTCCTTTAGTGAATTCCTGCACGAGTTGAATCATTTTTATTTCCATTTCCATGTAGCACATCTCTGTAAATACATGGCCTTCCAAGTGTTGGCCTGGTCTCTCCGGGGACCCCTCCTCTCCTCTCCATCACCCAGTCCCACACTCTAAGCCAGTACCAGCACCCTTGAACCCTCCTTAATCTGTTTCAAACATCTCACCTTCAATCACACCACTTCTCTTTCCTGCTCCTTCCCTCCAGCTCCACTTCCAATAATATTTGATCCTTCCATTCAAGTCCCTGCACCTGTCACGTGCCCCTTATCCTCCTTATTCAGCTGAAACGCCATCATTGGACATTCTAATAATTCATCTGGATATACCTTCCGAACCTCTTCCTGCTGTCACTTTACAATGTGTGCATGTGGCCCCTTGGCAAAACCACTACTTGACCACGTTCTACATCCTGATGGTACCACACCGTGACAATCAGAATAATGTCCCCCTAAAGACGTTCACATCCTAATCCTAGAAATGTGTGGATATGTTTACATGGCAAGGGGCGAAGATTAAAGTTGAAGGTGGAATGAATATTGCTAATCAACCAGTCTTACACTGGGGGCTTATCTAGGTCGGCCCGGGGCTTATCTAGGTCGGTCGGGGAATCATAAGGGCGCCTTAAAGTGTAAGAGGGCATTGGAAGAGAAAACCAGAGAGAAAGCAGGATGAGAAAAACTAAGTCTGATGTCGCTGGCTTTGCAGATGGATGAAGGGGTCACAGACCCAGAAGTAAGTTCAGCTTCTAGACACTGAAAAGGGCAGGGGAACTGATTCTCTCCTAGAGCCTCCGGAGAGAACACAGCCCTGCTACACCTCTACCCCACTGAGACCCATTTTGGACTTCTGACCTCCAGAAGTGTAAAATCAATTTGCATTATGTTACTAAGTTTGTGGTTGTTTGTTACGGCAGCTGTAGGAAACAACTAGATAGGCTATGACGGAGCATTAAACTCCTCCTCAGTCACCTCACCTGGGACCCTGATAATGGCTGCCAGTTAAACATTTCCTGGTTCACATTCTCTCCCACCTGCCTCCTAGACTATTTCAGATCCACTGGTAATAATGGAAACTTTGATACCTTTCCTCCCATCCTTCATTTCAGTTGATGGCCTTTCTTCTTATTTAAATGAGAAGCAATCAGGCAGGAATTCTGCATATTCACTACCACAGCTCTCCGACTCTCTAGATCTGGGACTGGATCTTCTCTCTGGCCACCATAGTTGAACTGCCAGCTGTTCCGGCCAAGGCCAATCCCTCCATTTGTGCAGTAGATCATGCTTCTGAAACTTTTACGTGAACACAAATCACCTGGTTAAAATGCAGATTCTGATTCTGACATGGCATTTCTGCGGGGTCCCAGCCAGTGCCACTGGTCTCTAGACCTCACTCTGGGCAGCCCTCACTTACTTCCCCCGCTGCCCGCTCAAGGACCCTTCCAAATTCCTATTGTGTCTCTGTCATTGCCATATATACGGGCTGCTATTTCTTCCATTAAAAACTTAACCTGGACATAAGTCCCCCCCTCTGGTTCCCATTTCCTCACCTCTAGGTATCACATCATGCTCTCCTCTTCTGCAGGAAAATGTGCAATTTCTCCGGTTTCTCTCCAGTCTGGCTTTTGCTTCTACCATTTTGCCAGAATCCTTCTCATCAAGTATATCAATGACTTCCATCTTATTATCAGTTCCATTTTTCTGACCCATCAATGGTATTTTTATGGTGATATTTCTCTTCTTTTCAAAATATTTTCTTGACTCTATAGAGTCCTGGTTTTCTTTCCACCGCACTGGTTGCTCTAAAACCTCCTCCTTCTGGTAACATTCATGCCCTCAGACTCATATTCAGTTTCATGAATTTAAATACCATCCCATTTGTATCTCTACCCTGAATCTGGTCCCACCTCTTCCATGTAGATACATAGATAGATAGGTCTATATTAGATACCATATATCTATTGGTATCTATATCAAATATATCAAATATACAGATAGAGATAGATATATAGATACATACTTGGTATCTCCACTTGGATACCTAATCTAAAATCAAACGGATCCTAAGTTGGGTACCTGATAGAGTCTACCCTGGGTCTGCTTTCCCATCTTGGTGAGTGGGAATTACATTCGACTCACTTCAAAAACCTTGGGTCTGTCTTTGATGCCTTTTTCCCCCCTCGCCTCACATCTAAACTGGCAATTGGCTAGATCCACTCGGTACTCTTTAACCCCCCTTCTACAACCACCCCTATGGTTCCCACATGCCTTTCCCCACAAAGTGACAGATAGAAGTTAAGTTTTGTGAAGAGATATTCCTGAGGTGTATCCGGAAGGTCTAGAGGGTCAAACGCCATACCATTCTTCCTCACAAGAGTTAGATGCAGATTTCTCACCACCCTGTTGCAGGGCAATACTGACATCAGTGTGATATCTTGTAGGTCCTGACGGGAAGGCATTAGCAACTTCCTGGTTCTCTGAGCACAAACTTGACAGGTGGTCCTCCAGATCGTTCAGAGGGTTGCAAGTACATAATTGCCTATGTCCTCTCTTTTTCTCTTTGAAATACTTGACTAAACACTGACTGACACAGTAAGAAAATATTTTTTTTTACTCTGTTTTCAACTATATTCAGATTCTTATCACTTGTTGCCATCTCCTGATCCAAGCCGGTAACACATTTCCTCCAGATTACAATAGTGGTATCTGCATTGGTTCCTGCTTCCATGATGGTAGCAATGAGTCTCTTCTCAACACAACAGAGCATCTTGCTAAAATGTAAGTCAGACCATGAGGTTCCTTTGCTCAACACCTTTTAGTGGCCACTAATCATACCCCAAGTACCAGTCAGTTTTCCTGACTTACAAATCCCTGTTACCTTGAGGCATACTATTTCCTTCTCGTAGACTTGATACATCTCATAGACTTGATACATAGACTTGATACATTTTCAAGCTATATAAAAATAACTGGATATACTATGTTTTCTATTTCCATTTATAGCTTACAGACTCTTCATCCACCCATCTATCCACCCACCCATCCACCAATCCACCCATCTATCCACCCATCCATCCACCAACCCACCCATCTATCTACCCATCCATCCATCTATCCACCCATCCATCCACCCATCCATCCACCAACCCACCCATCTATCCACCCATCCATCCATCTATCCACCCATCCATCTACCCATCCATCCACCAGCCCACCCATCTATCCACCCATCCATCCATCTATCTACCCATCCATCCATCCATCCATCCATTCACCCATTGATGCATCTACACATCTATTACAAAGATCTCAAGAAGCATCTACATTGAACCAAGACATGATACCTCAGTATAATATAATTATGGAAAATTAAAATGAAAAAAATATACACTGGATTCTCAGATATGTTCTCCACCCACAAAGAAAACTTTCTACTTAACAGCACAGTTTTACACCCTAAATAAGGTCTGGCCCCCAATTCTATAGCCTTAAAGCACAGACTCATACATTCCACTATTGATGTATGACCAAAATGGAAACTGTTTAATTCCTGTTTTGAATAAAAATAGTGTTGAGAAGATTTGGAATATATTTACATATTTCTTGAGTAAGGTGCTCCAGTAAGCCATCTTAATGCATCCTATTGTATTTAGCCTCACTTCTCATGAATAGTATGCTGCTGATTTGGAGAATATGGATGGCTTTCAGCTCTGAATAGGGCAGCTGTTCTATTTTTATTCTGGAACCAACCTAAACAACACATATTTCATACTTAGAGTTAATACTGAGCTGAGCTGAATTCAAACTACTGACCTGGAAGTGAATGGTCTCATTTTTCTTTATACCAGACTCTTAAGATATCAATTCCTTGATACATTCAGAAAATGAGCTTAACAAAATCTATACCTTCTTCATTGTGTCTCTGTCTCTGTCACACTCATATGCATACATCACTCTGGAGTTATAAGTTTCTAAAAATAAGAAAAGCTAAAATGGAGAAAATTAAAACATAAGGTTCTGAAGAACCCCCACCCCCAGTGGATGTTTGAAAACATGGATAGTACTGAACCCTATGCTTACTATGTTTTTTTTTTCTCCTATACATGCACACCTATGTTAAAGTTTGATTTATAAATTAGGCACAGTAAGACATTAACAACAACAAATAATAATATAATAACTATAACAATCCACTGGAACAAAATGTGTGTGAATGTGATCTCTCTCTCAAAATATCCTTTTTAAAAAAAATGTTTATTTATTTTTGAGACAGAGACAGACAGACAGAACGTGAGCAAAGGAGGGGCAGAGGGAGAGGGAGACACAGAATCCAAAGCAGGCTCCAGGCTCTGAGGTGTCAGCACAGAGCCCGACACACTGCTCGAACTTAGAGACCGCAAAATCATGACCTGAGCCAAAGTTGGACGCTTAACCGACCGAGCCACCCAGGCGCTCCTCAAAATATCCTATTGTACTGTACTCACCCTTATTTTTGCCATGATGTGAGATGATACAGAGTCTATGTGATGAGACAAAGTGAGGTGAAGCACTCAGGCATTTTGATGTAGTGTTAGGGTGCTATTCTCCTTCTGACATGGGTCAGAAGGCGAATCATCGGCTTCTGGACTGTGGTTGACTTGGGGTAACAAAGCGGGGAAAGCAAAACCTTGGTGAAAGGTGAGGGGCTTAATGTACTATTATAATAACAATGTCACTATCATTATTATATATTTCTAATGGCTATGCTACTATTGGAACTAGAATTCCTAGTATTTCTTAAGTAGAAGGGAACACTGTCAAATTGATCAGTTATTATATTCACAGTTATAGTTCATGTGATCAGCATAGTTCCGTGCTACTCAATATGAATATACAATTTATGTTACAGGACTATAAGGATATCTCAGTCCATTCTATGCCTTCCAAGAGTTTGTAATCCAACTGAAGAGACCAGAAGGTTGCCTGTAATAGAATTAAAGCATACTCTAAGGCAAATATAATTCAGTGTCAAAATCATTAATGAAGGCAGTAAGTGATAATGTTCAGAGGAGTAAGATATTGATGAGGACCCAACATTGGGCGGAGTCTTCTGCAGGAAATGGGGTCAGATAACTAATGGAGGATACTGAGCATTCTAATCGCTGGAAGAAATGAGATAGGGCATGATTATCACAAATTATTTAGAAGTCTTACTGAAAATACATCTAAGAAACAAACTTAAGTTAAATAAGTAAAACAAATCAATGACTTGTTTTTATTATAATTATGGAAAGTACAGCGGTTTCATCGGATCCATCAGAATTTGGGAATTGGAGAGTCTGAGCTTCATGAATTTCTTTTTCTGCAGATTTGGTAATCTCTGCCTCTTGGGCATACAATGCCTGCTTGAAAATTTCAGGTTATAGTTGCATAAACATGCTCAGATTCATAGTAATCGGGCCTTCGTAAAATATTTGTTGACCTAAGATTAAGTCTTAGGCATTTGGGGAAGTCTTCCTATCACACAATGACATAAATCTAATCACTTGGTCATAGATAAAGCTCAGTTACCATATCGTCACATCCTGTGGGATATTATTATCTATTCAATGCACCTTTGCCCTTGGTAAAATAAACTTAAAGCAAATTCTTCAAGAAGAATTTGTTCCCATCTCTCCTCCCTTCTTCTACGTGCTTTCTGAATATTTGTTTCTGATACATGAAACATCAGAATTTCAAGGTTTTGTAAAGGAACAAGAATGAGTGAGGTCTAAGCAGCATTAAGAAACATTGTTGAACGGTTTACTTCAAGTGCTAAGGGGTAATAATGGTTTTGAAAGAGGAAATAAAGTTTCATAGCCTGTATTTGATAGAATATAAACTTATTACCCCACTGAAA
Source organism: Panthera pardus (assembly GCF_024362965.1). Taxonomy (NCBI): domain Eukaryota; kingdom Metazoa; phylum Chordata; class Mammalia; order Carnivora; family Felidae; genus Panthera; species Panthera pardus. The sequence goes on along the minus strand of NW_026526710.1, from coordinate 83,346,401 downwards.
AAGTGTGAGGACATGTTTTCCATAAGTCATTCGCTCATCTTGGAAATTCGACCACTGACCATAAATGATCTTAGACAAAACTGCACAGGAAAAAAAAAAGTTGTTCCGTAGACCCCTCTGGCACTCCAATCATTTTTATTCCAAACTGACATTTCTTTCATGTCCACTCTGGGACTCTAGTAGAATTCCTTTTCAACTGTGCAAGCTTTCTTGAGCTCCCTGTCTAAAGACACATACTTTTGGCCTCTCTTCCTACTGAAAAAAACAAACGCCTTTCTCTTCCTACCTAAGTGACTGTTAGAATATTATGTATTATTACAAAAACTTCAAGTAAGCATTCGATTACTTAAAACTACTTATGATTGCCTCTCTTCCTTCCCAAACCCACCATACCCCATATGTCCATATAAATGAATACAGGCCTCCAAATAGTGATTCAACAGCTTATTTTTATTATTTTTTGAAAGTTTACTTTTATTTCTTCCGAGAGAGAGATAGAGAGAGAGAGAGAATCCCATGCAGGCTTCATGGCATTGGTGCAGAGCCTGATGTTGGGCTCAAAATCATGAACTATGAGATCATGACCTGAGCAGAAACCAAGAGTTGGCCGCTTAACAGACTGAGCCACCCAGGCATCCCTTGCACGTGTGCTTTATAAAAGTAAGTCATTTGGGCAATAGTTCATGGGTTCGAGACCCAGCCTGGTCTGTTTGCTCAAAACATGGAGCCTACTTTGGATCTTCTCTCTCCCTTTCTCTGCTCCTCCTCCCCATCAAAAATAAATAAATGTTTAAAAAAAATTTTAAAAACTTTATACGGTACATATACATGATGCAAGATCTATAAAACATATTTGGAATAGACATACGATCTTGATAAACACCATTCATTTAAACCAAATCTGAAATTAATTCTAGACTTTCCCCTAATCTCTTTTCCTAGACCAATTGTTGGTCCTAGGTCTAACAAATTTACCCCTTACAAGCTTTACACCGAGTTGATAAAATAACCGTGTGATGTCTCCCAACAGAGCATGGTTACTTGTAATGACGAGTCAAAGAAGAAGCTAACGGTACTGCTGCATTACCAGCAATCTGGGGGAGAGGAATTTATTTGGACAAATACTAAAGACGTAAGTCAGTTGAGAGTGTTACTCCGTGAGTGATTGGGAAGCAGAAGCTATTCTGGATAGGAATGTACATTTTCTGGAAAGGAATGGGAAGCTGGCGACACCTCTTGGTATGCTCAAACTGTCTGACACCCTTGTTCATTCTTTCTTAGTGCCTTACGTTTAGGACTCGGACGTTGCTGCCGTATGGACCACATGAGGTGGGTCAACAGTGATCACGATGAGATCATCTAGTTCAGGCCAAAGTGGAGTAAGAGGGGACTGGATTTACCCTCCTGCTTAAAATCAGTAAAAATCAGGACGAGTTATAACAAACAACAGTTTTCAAGCCATCTGACATCAGGCAACTGAGGATGATGATTCACGGGAGGAGGAAAACCAAATGAAGAAAACCCTATACTTGCTACAACTAACTGACCGTAAAGAATTTCCATGCCATTACCAAGTTGCATACTTTAAACATGTGCAGTTTATTTTATGCCTGTTATATGTCAACAAAGCTCTTAAACACAATTATCAATTATTTAGCCTACATCGCCCATGTCTCCAGCACTGTGCTAAGCACATTCACTATGGATGCTCGTTTAATTTCTCCGTAATTTACGAACATCACTTATGAGTTGACCTAATTTTGCCGTGTAACTTCTATTCATTTCACAGCTGGGTTAACAGAGGTTTGGTGTTTGTAATTAAACACCTTGCCCCAGGTTAGGTAAGACAAGTATCAAACTTCAGCAATACGGAGGTTGGGCTATAAACCCTGAGCAGAATTTTTAAAATAGAACACCTCCAGCTAAATTACTTACGAAACTATTAAAATGTTGATTGTTAGTTTCTACCTATGGCCCACTGAATCTTGAGCTAAAGTGAGGATTCCTCATCTTAACCATTGTCTGAATTTTTAAAGTTATCTCTGTGAATCTTCGATGTATTAAATACATCAAGCCATTGAGTAAAAACTTTTCTATTCTGTTATCAGTTCAAAATGTTGCATACAGCTAAATATTGCCAGCAAGGCTGCAATAAAGAGGAACTATATACCCTTATTAAGAGATTATGAGGCCAAGCCCAGTGTGATACAGAGACATCAGCTCAATCTCTTTGCTTTTCATTTGGGTCCCTCTCTTCCAGTTATTCTGGTAACGGTGTGCTATTGAAAACAATAGCCACACAAAAGTGTGAAAAACAATTCATATTTGTCCAGCGTAATTTTTTTCTTTTCTTTTTTCTAGCTTTTTAGATAACTGGCATACAACATTATATAAGTTTAAGGGACACGATTTGACACGTTTGTATATTGCGACATGACCTCCACCATAGCATTCAGCTAACACACTCATCCTGGAGGCCCTGGGTCATTTGAAAAATTCATTTTGTGTATGTTTTCGACCAGCAATATACTGTTATCCTTAAGAGAGCTCGAATAAGTAATTCTGTTTTTAAAGGAAGGGACATCAAGCTCATAATTAAGATGCGGTGTCTGCTGTTTTTTTCTGCCACCTTTGCTGTATCTGTGGACAAGTAATGCCTGCATTTCAATGTCTTTATTCTTCACTGGAAAGTGTGGCATTTCAGCTGCGTTATTCAGTAAGGTAGACATTAGCCACATATGACTTCTTAAGTTAAAATTAAATTAAATATCCAAGTTCTCATTTGCATCAGTCACTTTTCTGGCGCTCAATAGCCACATGGGGCTTCCGTGTCGGAGAGTGAACATTTTAGAATATTTCCGTGGTCACAGAAATGTCTTGAACGGCTATAGATTTGTTGCCCCCCCTCTAAATATGTGGTACAGTAATTTATGACTGGCTTATCATTATGACATACATATACTATGTACATCCATAGTATGTACATACAATATGGAAAGATCAGGTTTTAAGTTTCTCTGTAATTTAGGCAAAAGCTCCTTGAGACCAGCTTAGAATTACACCGTCATCTTTGGAATCCATGGACCCCATGGATGACAGTGTAACAAAAAAAAGATATTTAATTACCAGCCATTTGCTCACTTTCTGCGGTCTAACACTCCTAGAAGAATAAAGAACATTATTTTCTCATTTTCAAGTAAAAGTCTTTTTTTGGAAAAATGTTTCTCTGTTCCTTCTGTTTTCTTGTTTTTCCTTTACTGATAATAAATATCAGACTTTCCAAAACTGAAATGAAAGCTTTTCCAGTGAAGTATATAAATGAGTGTATAACCACAACTCAGCAATGATAGATGTAGACCATCACTTTTGGAATCTTAATGTGATTCTCAAAGTTATAGACAATTTTATATACCTTTGCCCTCAAATTGCATTTAATGTCACAACGATGCTTTTATAACAGTCTTACCGTATTTTTATAGAAAACGTACCTAGATGTATTAACAATTACTGGAAGATTTCTGAATTCTCATTTCTTTCTCCGCTACTGTTAAGTAATCAGGAACTTTATATAACATCATTTTGATTCAACATGTAACCATTATGGAAAAAACAGAAATCTATTTTTAAGTTTTGATAACCTTTCCTTTGGTGACACAGTTGGATTTAAATATTTAAATTATATAAAAGCACAGATTCAGAGACACAGAATATATAGGGAAATACATAATTACTTTTTGGTACAATTAAATATTTGACCCTGAACTTTGATTGTCAATTTTATACTGCTAAAAACTTATTGTAATTTGTCTTAACACTCTTGAATTTTTCCAGCAAGGCATATTGAGATACTATGGAGAAGGGGGTATGTGCGGCCAAGGTCAACCGATCGTCTTTGTCCCACCTCATGTTTCTTCGGGGTTGGCCTCTGACAAGGAGTAGGAAGAATAGAACGTCATCAAAATGATTATGCCTAAGGAGACAATGGCAAGCGTAGGTCTGAACTGGGTGGACAACGAATTTAAGAGGTTTACTGGGGCGCCTGGGTGACTCAGTCCGTTAAGCATCTGACTTTCGCTCAGGTCATGATCTCCCTGTCCATGAGTTCGAGCCCCACGTCCGGCTCTGTGCTGACCGCTCAGAGCCTGGAGCCTGCTTCGGATTCTGCGTCTCCCTCTCTCTCTGACCCTCCCCCGCTCATGCTCTGTCTCTCTCTGTCTCAAAAGTAAAAAATAAAAAACGTTAAGAAAAAAAAAGAAAAAGAGGTTTATTTAACAATGGACGCTAAAATAGAAGGACTCCCAGACAATGACCGTGGCTATAAAAATTCTGAACTGAGAAAAATAATGGTAACTTCCTTATAAGTATGCACTGAGGATGCAATTTCACATATGTAACTATATGTACACATATACATATACATTACATGTATATTAAATTGCAATTATATATAGAGTTACAGAACTCAAACCAATATAAAAGAATTAGGGTTTAGCTAAGTTTGTGGAATAAATTTCATAGACTATAATACAGAGAGAATTTAATCATAGAAATAAACAACGAAACATTTCTGTAGAAAAATGTGTTCAAGTTTTGAAGGGCACCGGGGATATGTGTAAGTATCCTGTGCAGTTATTATAGGAGAAGGAGGTAGTTTGTCAACTACATTTTCACATTTCAGTGGCAGCTAGACTACTTCACGGACTCACGATCATCTTGCATAGTATCCTATACTCTCTTTTAATATTATGTAGGTTCAGCTTAGACCGTCCATGACAGACACCATGACATTGTTATTATGAACAGCAATTAAGTTCATGGACTGGCAAACAAAAGTACTTTGTTGGTCAAAACCGGGAAATTTACTTTATTGGTCAATACCGGGAAATTTCTTTCAGAACTATTTCAAAATGTAATCCATTAAAATACATGTAAATGATTTACAGGGAGCCTGGATGGCTCAGCCTGTTGAGTGTTGAACTCTTGGTTTGGGCTCAAGTCATGATCTCATGGCTCTTGAGATCAAGTCCCACGATGGGCTCTGCACTGACAGCATGGAGCCTGCTTGGGATTCTCTGTCCCCCTCTCTCTGCCTCTCCCCTGCTCATCCACACGCTGTCTCAAAATGAACATTAAAAAATAATAAAATAAAATAAATGTATATGATTTATAATGAGCAGATGCTATGCCTCGGAATCTTTCCTTTGGTTGGCAGCATAACATGAAAGAACCAAAGGGAGTAACATATACTGAATAGCAGCCAGGGGATCTCAAAAGTTCAGTGAATTCACTGGTTCAGTGAAGAAGACAATGGCGTCGAGCTAGTCATTTAGTTGTACTGTTTCCAATTTCTTCATCTGAATGTGAGGATAGTATGGACAGAATCACTCTGATGAACTATATTGAAAACAGCAGGTTCTCAAAAGTGGTAGCTTTTATTAGTATCGTTTAAATTATAAATGAAAGAAAAATACATATTAGTTTACATAAAATAAGTATGACACTTTTCCAAGAAATCATTTTATTCCATAGGCAATTATTAGTGGAGCGAATTTTGATTCTCACCACTTATTGGCACCCCCGCCCCCCGCCTTACATTCATTACTCCTTAAGCCTGGGTCTTTGGCTTTGCAAAGATTCATTGTTAATCTTTTCAAAAGTAATATACCATCAGCTTCTAATTCTCAAGATGATTCCAAGTGACTTGAATATAATCTGTAAATAATCTTTCAAGAGATGTTTTAGAATATTCTCAGCACCGAAGATATATTAGTATGGTGATTTTCAAATGAAAGTTAATGTGACATTTATTTATACTACGATGTTTTCAACTGAGTCAGAAAGAGAATGTGGTGTAAGTGCTTTTATTTCACATTAGAGAGATGTTTCACATGCATGGTAACATCTGTGAAGTGTTACCCGCAGCAGCCATTAAATGAACATGAAGGATTTAAAAAATAACAATTCTTAGAAAACACAACATATCCGTGGAATTATATGCACTTTTGATCTTTAGAAAACACATCAAATTACTAAGTCAAAGAAAATCTCTCAAATCAGGACACATGCACACAAAAATACCAGAGGATAATCTTTTATTATAATTGGGAAAATGTTGATGGGAAGCAGGGCATAAGAAGATCCTAACGTAGGATTGTTACCTGTGAACATGACTCAGATTTGACATTATCCCTTCCAACTTGCTGCCTCAACGACACAAGCACTTGTCCTGAAATGATCTGCACATAAAGAGTGCTCATTTATCCGCCCTGTACTCTTAGAGGCCTCAAAACTATACGCTTTCCTTCTAAGTAGCAACTGTGCATCTTTGAATTTCTTGTAACTCAATTGCGACATTTGTTTCACAAATAGAAAAACTGTCAGGCTCTATCTAACTGTTCCCCATTCATAATGCAAGGAATTGTTTCTTTCTTTTTTTTTTTTTTTAAGACAGAGAGAGATACAGAAATCTGTGGCATTTCCATACACCAATACTGAAGCAGCAGAAAGAGAAATCAAGGAATCAGTCCCATTTACAACTGCACCAAAAACCATAAATTACCTAGGAATAAACTTAACCAAAGAGGTAAAGATCTCTATGTTGAAACCTATAGAAAGCTTATGAAAGAAATCGAAGAAGACATAAAGGAATGGAAAAACGTTCCATGCTCATTGAATGGAAGAACAGACATTGTGAAAATGTCGATACTACCCAAAGCAATCTACATATTCAAAGCAATCCCTGTCAAAGTAACGCCAGCATTCTTCACAGAGCTAGAACGACAATCCTAAAATTTGTACGGGACCACAAAAGACACCAAATAGCCAAAGTAATGTTAAAAACAAAAACCAAAGCTGGAGGCATCGCAATTCCGGACTTCAAGCTGTCATCAAGACAGTATGGCATTGCACAAAAACAGACACAAAGATCAATGGAACAGGAGAGAGAATCCAGAAATAAACCCACAAATGTATGGCCAACTAATCTTTGACAAAGCAAGAAAAAGTATCCAATGGAGGGAGAGAAAAATCTCTTCAGCAAATGGTGTTGGGAAAACTGGACAGCGACATGCAGAAGAATGAACCCGGACCACTTGCTTGCACCAGACACAAAAGTAAACTCAAAATGGATGAAAGGCTTAAATGGAAGACAGAAAACCAACAAAATCCTAGAGGAGAAAACAGGCAACAACCTCTGACTTTGGCCACAGTAAATTCCTACTAGACATGTCTCCAGAGGCAAGGGAAATAAAAGCAAAACTGAATTATTGAGACCTCATCAAGATAAAAATCTTCTGCACAGCAAAGGAAACAATCAGCAAAACTAAAAGCAACCGATGGAATGGGAGAAGATATTTGCAAATGACATACCTAATAAAGAGTTAGTATCCAAAATCTATAAAGAACTTACCAACTGAACACCCAAGAAACAAATAATCCAGTGAAGAAATGGGCAAAAGACATGAATACTTTTCAAAAGAAGATACCCAGATGGCTCACAGACACATGAAAAGATGCTCAACATCACTCATCATCAGGGAAATACAAATCAAAACCACATTGAGATACTACCTCATGCCTGTCAGAATGGCTAAAATGAACAACTCCAGAAATAATAGATATTGGAGAGGATGTGGAGAAAGAGGAACCCTTCTGCACTGCTGGTGGGAAGGCAAACTGGTGCAGCCACTCTGGGTACCAGTTTGGAGGTTGCTCAAAAAATTAAAAATAGAACTACCCCATGACCCAGCAATTGTGCTACTAGGTGTTTATCCAAAGGATACAAAAATGCTGATTCAAAGGGGCACGTGAACCCCAATGTTCATAGCAACGCTATCAACAATAGCTAAATTATAGAAAGCATCCAAATGTCTATTGAGTGATGAAGGGGTAAAGAAGATGTGGTGTATATGTGTGTGTATATGTGTATGTATATTTATATATAAATATATATATACATGACAATCAAAAAAATGAAATATTGTCACTTGCAACAACATGGATGGAACTACAGTATATTATGCTAAGCAAAATAAGTCAGTCAGAGAAAGATAAATATCATATGACTTCACTTATATGTGGAATTTAAGAAACAAAACGGATGAACATAGGAGAAAGGAAGAAAAAATACGATAAAAAGAGACACGGAGGCAAACCATAAGGGATTCTTAAATATGGAGAATAAACTGAGGGCTGCTGGAGGGGTGTTGGGTGGGGGGATGGGCTAAATGGGTGATGGGCATTAAGGAGAACACTTGTTGGGATGAGCACTTGGTGTCCTATGTAAGTGATGAATCATTAAATTCTGCTCCTGAAAAAAAATATTACAAGAGAAAAGAGAGAGAGAGAGAGAGAGAGAGAGAGAGAGAGAGAGAGAGAGAATGAGCACAAGTGGGACAGGGGCAGAGGGAAAATCTTAAGCAGGCCCCATGCCCAGTGCAGAGCCAGGGTGGAGCCATCTGAGGGCCTCTATCTCACAACCATGAGGTCGTGACCTGAGCCAAAATCAAGAGCCAGACCCTGAACGGACTGAGCCGCCCAGGTGCCCCAGGAATTATTTCTAATATTGTGAGGATCTCACAATGTAAAACTGAAAATGTAATTTATCTTAAAATAGTCCCTTGAATTTTTTCTTTTAAATTTTGAATTAACATTTGACCATATAGTTTATATTCATAAAAATGTGACCATTTTACTTTTATTTTAATGTTTACTTATTTTTGAGAGCAAGAGAGCGAAAGAGAGAGAATCCCGGGGGCGTGGTGAGGAGTAGAGAGAGGGAGACATAGAATTTGAAGAAGTTTCCAGGCTCTGAGCCATCAGCACAGAGCCTGACACAGTACTCAAATTCACGAGCTGTGAGATCACAACCTGAGCCGAAGTCGTGTGCCCAACCAACTGAGCCACCCAGGCGCCCCAAAATGTGCCCATTTTAAATGTAGAATTTATACAATCTTGTAACTCCCCAGTCAAGACTGGAATATTTCTATCAACTCACAAAACTTCCCTCAGGACCCTTTTGATTCAGTGTTTTATTCACTCCAACCTTTAATTCCCGGACATCCTTGGTCCACTTTGTTTCACTGTATATTATTTGACCTGTTCTGGAATTTCATATGAGTGAAATAATAGATTGTGATCTCTTTGATATTAGGCTTCTTCTTATATTTGTGGGACTCATTTATTTTGCTTAGTGTGTGAATACATTTTCGTTGTTGTTATTGTTGAGTAGTTTTCCAACGTTTGGCCAACTAGAATGAGTTCATTCACTCATTGTTGATGGCCATTTACATTGCTTCAAGATTAAAAAAAAAAATTATCATGATTAAATCTTCTATAAAGCATATGCCTGTAAGCCATTTTGTGAACCTATGTTTTCATTTTTCTTGGCAAAGTCTCTGAGAATAGAATTTCTAGTTCATAGGTTTTGAAGCTACCAACATTTCTCCAAAGCATAAATACCATTTTGTGATCCCTGATGCAATTCAGTTGCCCCATTTCCTTGTCAACATGTGCCATACTATTGTACTTGTATCTGATTATAGCTTCCATTTACTTTTTCCTGATGAATTCTGATCTTTTCACATGCCAGTGGCCATTCATATCCTTTGTGAAGGTTCTAGTCAAATATTTTGCCTATTTGGGGGCAGGGGGTTGTTTGCCTTAAAAATTTTAGTACAGAGGTATTTAAATTTTAGTATGTAATTTTAGTTCTCTACAGGAATAGAATCAGCACACACATGTTGTTTGTGGGATTCTTGAATTCCAAGGATATGGTATCTATGAAAAAAATATTTGGTTTATCGTAACAACTGTAGCTAAAAACTCTAAGGACTTAGACAACCTCACCTCTGGCCTTTAGAAGATCTGATGGAAGGTGGGGTCTACACTTTAAGAATCTCTTATATTAGAGGATGTAGTCGGTATTTCTAACAGCTCATATTAGTATTATTAAATCAGATGTCTGTTGATAGAATTGGAATTTGAAGTTCCAATTAAAAGTTCCAGTGAAAGTCAGTCTCCCTCTGTTTCTCTCTCTCTTGCTCTCACCCTGACTCTGTCACTGTCTCTCCCCAACTGCAGTGCCTTTTAATGCTATTTTAAGAACATTTTTAAATGATATATTGAGGGTCACCTGGCTGGCTCAATCAGTTGAGCGTCTGACTTCGGTTCTGGCCACGATCGCATGGTTGGTGAACTTGAGCCCCACACTGGGCTCACTGCTGTCAGTGCGGAGCCTGCTTCTGACCCTTTGTCCCTCTCTCTGTCCCTCCCCTGCCCATGCTCTCTCTCTCTCTCTTTCTCTCTCTCAAAAGAATAAACATTAACAACAAAAAAAGAAAAATGATATATTGAAAGTAATTTCTGAGAAATTACCAACTGCTCTTACTATATGTTATTAAAAAAAAATCTATTGGCTACTGATTACATATGATCAAGAAATGGATTTAGATTATGTTGCTGATTCCTTATGAAAAGACTGATTATAATATTAAAGGAGGAAGGAGTACTATTTCAATCATCCAAATGGTAAACTATTTCAAAATACCTTCAAATAATTCAAATTTGTATGGCATATAGGGCTTAATACATAACCAGCACTTAATAAAAGTTGAATAAATAATAAATATAAAATTGAAATTTTTTATTTATACTTGTCTCTTTCTTTTCTACTTAACTATTAAAATTATCAAAGTCATCCAAAAGTTCTTGAGGTATTTCTGTACTCACCCTTTACGAATCCCAACCATGAGGTATAACTGAAAAATGATGGCAATCCTGGAATTCAGAAAAAATATGATCTTCATGAATCATTGGGAATTTCCAGTGGCACTAGAAATTCTGAACTGAAGGCATACAATTTAGCATGTCTGTCAGTGAATGATGAGTGCTGAAGCAACGAGGCAGCATCATCCATGATCAATCGTGCATGAGCTCAGTCAAGGTTGAACTCTGCCAAGACCTTCACCTCACAAGAGCAGCGAGGGTGGGACTGACTGCTGACACTGGCCCGAGGCTCCGCTAAAGTGCGTGAATCACGATCAGGTGGCAGGCACCACGGTCACCCTTGGTCCACAGGGGAGTAGTGCCTCCTCCTGGAAGGATGCAACTGGTTTGAAAACACCCAGTACAAGGAGATGCTGGAGCTCTTTATTGATCTTGTTTCTTCAGGAAAAAAAAGTATAAAATGTAAAGACCCGAAAAATGTAATAGAAAAGAAATTGACTTTAGAGTCATATGAGCTGAGATTACATTAAAGGTATGTGTCTTACTGACAAGTTACCAACCTCTCTGAGCCCCAGCTTACTGTGCTGCCACTTAGTTTGGTTGTTGTGAGGAACAGACATTTTAGTTTCCTTACGTAAAGTGCCCACTGGGCCATCGATAACGGGGTGCATTGAGGAGAAGAAAACTGGAGATGATGGAATAATGCTGGATTCTTTTGTCATCAATCTCTTTGTTTGTCTGAGAGTATCTTGTTGACAATTGCTCTGTGGGAATGCAGACTGGTCCCGTGCAAGACTTGAACACAGGGTCCTAGTTCTTAGAATAAATTCACTGATTCTTAGATTTCCATGCTTCAGTCTTGACTATGGGTGGAAACTCTGCAGGATGGATGCTGTGTCTTTGCAAAGTCTCTGGAGGCAGCTTTCTCTACGTAGTCATTTAATTTTGTATATAGTGTAATCAAATGGGTTGGCAGAGGGCTTTTGAAATCATGTAACATCTACTTTATTGAGGTCTCAGAACAGAATCAGTGTCCCTTGAGTTATTTTGTCCATCTGTATGCATTCTTTGAAATAGAGCAGGGCCCTGGATTATTTTGTTATGCAAAGAGTGTTGACTTAATATCTTAACTCTAGACTGAAAAGTCCTATAAGCCAGTTACACTGGTGAAAATAGTGGAGTAGGTTTCTCCCATGGCCCGTCCCTCCACAGAAACACCAAAATATTGGGGGAAAATGTCAGGATCGATTTTTTCAGAATTCTGGAAAATAGTCAAAGATTTATAGGAACAAAGCAAATACTGAATTTAAAAAAACCTCTTAAAAATGGTAGGAAATTTTTATGTTATTTTTACTTGCTCTTGACCCAACCCTTGATGTCAGTCTTGAAGATAGTAGCTTACATTCCCAGTGTGGGATTCTGGTCCCTGGCTCCAGAGGGAACTTAACACACTTTACTCTCAAAGAATTAGTTTTATTTGTTCCAATCCATCTGAAGGATACCCAAATAATGGAAGCAAGGTATTTGCCTTTCTTTCAGTTAAATAGGAACTTATTCAGAATGAAAAAGCCTTGGGCATTCTTTGAGAACATTAAAAGATAAATGAACAACCCATAGATTTCTGGAGCAAAAGATTACAGTCGAGGCAAACAATAGATTAACTGAAAGTATATGAGGAAAATCTTAAGAAAGACTTCCCCGGGGAAATTAAGACACTGGAAAGTGTCCATGTTTACTGAGGAATTTAGAAAGCGTACTCAGACCTGCAGAGAGGATACATGCTCAGATACGACCTAAGAAGACTCTAAGCTTTCACCTCTGGCTTGTGTCTACACTTCAAACCAGAAAGTGAAGACCAGGCAAGGTTGTAAACAGCCTGGCCAAGTTCTAATGGCTGCCTGAAAACATAAGGACCAAGATATTTTTCTTTTCCTTCCTTCCTTCCTTCCTTCCTTCCTTCCTTCCTTCCTTCCTTCCTTTGGCATTCAAAGAAATCTCTGTCAAAACACTAGCTCAGCATAAGCTAAAGGAAGAGAAACTTCAGAGATTACACATGACAAAGATATAGACTTTACAAAAATAGTTTAGAAAAGTCACTAAACAAACATACAGCTCACAGCAAGCAAAGTGCCCAAACTCTTAGGACGAGGAAGTATCTGATTTCCAGAGTTACCACATTATAGTATTCAAAATGTCTAGTTTTCCACACACGCACACACAAAGATAGGAAGCAGAAGAACTAGAAAATATGGCCCATTTACAGAAGAAATGAGAAAACTGTTCCTGGGGGAGCAGAGATATTGGACTTAGCAGGCAAAAACTTTGAACCAACTATCTTAAACACACTCAAGAAGATAAAAGAAACAATAAAGAGCTAAAGGAAACACAGAGAATGATGCATAATCAAATACAGAATGTCAATAGAAATAAAAAAATTATTACAAAGAATCAAATAGAAATTCTGGAGTTAAAACTTTTAACAATCAAAATGAAAAATTCACTAGGTGTTTTCACCAGCATATTTGACAAGGCAGAAGAAAGAATCAGTGAATTTGAAGATGGATCCATTGAAATGATTCAGTCTGAGAATTGAATTTAAAAAGAGACAGAGAGAGAATTAACAGAGCCTATGATGCTTATTGAGAAATCCAACAAGCATACCAATACACGGATATTGGGAGAACCCAATAGGAGAGGAGAAACGGTGGCAGAAAGACTATTTGAAGAAATAGGGCTGAAAACTGCCTAAATTTGGTAAAAATTCATCAACCTGCACATCAAAAAAGTGAAGGAATTCCAAGAAAGGTAAACACAGGGACCCTCACTTACCCATAGTATAATCACCTTCTTGAAAGACAAAGACAAAGAGAGAATCTTGAAAGCAGTAAGAAAGAAGTGACTTTTCATATACAAAGCGTCCTCAATAAGATTAAGAGGCAATTTCTCATCAAAAGCTATCAAGGCCAGAAAGAAGTGGCATTACATGCTTGAAATGGTCAAAGGAAAACAAACACACACCTGGGAATTCTATATTCATCAAAATCCTTCAAAAATGGAGAAATTGAGACATTCTCAAATAAAGAAAACTTTATTTTTCAAATAATAATTATAAGATGACTCAAATAAATAAACAAGCATTCATCACAGCAGACTTGCCCTATGAGAAAGGTTAAAAGGAGTCATTCCATCAGTCAGAAATGAAATGACGTTAGACGGTCGCTGAAAGCTATTTGAAGAAATAAAGAACTCTGGTACAGTGAACCACAAAAGTAAATATAAAAGCGGAATTATTTTATTTTGGGTTTCTCATTCCTCTTTCCTATGTGATTTAAGAGACAAATGATGAAAATAATAACTGTACATCTGTGTTAATGGGTATGCAGTGTATAAAGGTATAATTTGTGACAACGTAATGGGGAACTAGATCTGTGTAGGAACAGAGTTTTTGTATGCCATTGAAGCTAAAGTAGGTTCAACTCGAACTAGATTGTTATAAATCACCGTGGCAAGCTCTAAAGAAAATCTAATAAATATATAAAAAAGGATATAAAAAAGGGAACCAAAATGGCACATTACCAAAAAAATCAATTAAACACAAAGGGAGGAAGTGCTGGGGAAATGCAGAACCCAAGGGGTATAGAACATATAGAAAACAAATAGCAAAATGGCAGAAGTTCTTCCTTGTCAGTAGTTCATTTATGTGTAAGTGGAACAGACGTTCTCCCAAAATATATACAGATGTTCAATGCATATAAAGACGCTCATCTTCATTAGTCATCAGGGAAATGCAAATCAAAACTACAATGAGATATGACTTCACACCCACTAGGATGGCTATAATTTTTTTTTAAAAAGTAGCATCAATTTCTGGAATGTAAAATGATGCAGCCCCTATGGAAAACACTTTGGTGGTCCCTCAAAAAGTTAAACACAGAATTATCCTATGACCCGGCAACTGCATTCCTAGGCATGTACCCAAAAGAATAAAAAAACAGATACTCGAACAAATATTTGTACACGATTGTTCAAAGCACATCTTTTCAGTAGCCAAGAAATGGAAACACCCAATGGCCATCAAGGGATGGATGGATAACCAAAATATACTATGTACATATAATAGAGTATTAGTCAGTCATAAAGATTACTGGAGTACTGATACATTCCACAATGTGGATGAGCCTTTGCGATGTTACACTAAGGGTGCCTGGTTGGCTCGGTCGATTAAGGCGCTGACTCTTGATTTCACCTCAGATCATGATATACACTGTTAGCACAGAGCCTGCTAGGGATTCCCCCTCTCCTCTCTCTCTGCCCTTCCCTTCTCTCTCTCTCTTTCTCTCTCTCTCTCTCTCTCAAAATAAATAAATAAACATCTAAAAATGTTACACTAAATGACAGAAGGTAGATACGAAGTGTCGCATATTGTATGATTCCGTGTTTATGAAATATCCCTAGCGGATACATTTAGAGAACAAAAAGTAGACGGGGGGGTTGCCAGGGGCTGAAAGAGGGAAATGGGATTTCTTGATTGGTATGGAGTTTTCTTTTGGATTGATCAAAATATTTTGGAACTACACAGACCAATGTTTGTATAACATCACGAATGTAATGGATACCACTTGATTGTTTACGTGAATTGCACGAGTAGTAAATACTTGTCATTTGGCCCATAGAAATTTTATATGGCTGAACATTCATTCTAATCTCTCACGCAGCATCTATCTTCCCTTTGTGAAATCTTCAAGCTGTGTCCCAGAAAACTTGAGCTGCTTGAACGGAAATTGGTAAATCTAAGGATACTACAGACCGTGGGCTTGCTGGTTTTGCTGACTCTGTGAGCAGATTTCTGTGTCCTGCGTAAAGAGAAGGTTTATATAACCTACTGCGCTTACAGTTTCTTTAACATGTCAGGGGCCTCTTTTGAGGCCTACGTGTCAAAACTGGGTTGTCAGAAAACACCACTACAGAGGACATTATTGTTTAGTGATTGCATTCTCTTTTTTTCATATATATAATACTCCACTTCTAAAAGAGACTGGAGGTGGCTTTCAACACAAATGTGAATCAATCATGGTCTTTGAAATGAATCTAATGAAATGACTCTTACGTTTTACTCTTAAGACGCTAATCTGTCATATGCTATAGGATGTGGTGTTGGTTCATTTGCCCGTACCTCTCTTTTTCTTCTCTTATACACCAGTTTTGCTCTTGTCCTTAACTTCTACTTGTTTTGAAACTATTATATTTAATTCTTCCTTTCATCCTGTTTTCATGTATCCATGTGTCCTTTGTTTGGACCCGTCCAGGTAATCTCATGAATACCGTCTATTCCCCAAAGTCTTAATGCTCTGCTCTCCTTAATGGGAAAGAGCACGTCAATACTTTCAGGATAAATATATAAACTCACATTGCGTCACTCACCATACCCCTTGGTCCATAAGTAAAGGAGTGTGTGGGGGACAGAGGACCTGAACTGACCTCTCGGTGGCCAGCTACTCACAGTGATCAAGGGGAAGGCAACATGGAAAGTTATTGCTGGTTTCAGAGTCTGTGATCCCAGCCAATGCCTCATACACAAAAATCACCAACAGGTAAAGACTAGAAGGAAGAAGCAAAAATTGATATTACCTAAACACATGATGTTCCATATTAAAAAAATGGAGACAATCCAAAATAATTTGCTGAATAATTGGGAGTTTAGCAAATTTGGTGAATAAAAGATCAAGAAATTGTTTGTATTCCTAACCACAGCAATGGCCAAATAGAAAATTCAAGAGGAATAATGCTTATATCCAGAATACAACCCAAACTGTAAGATTCCTATGAATAAATTAATAAAAATATCTCCAAGATATTTTTGAAGAAATGACTGACAGATACAAAATAAACCCTGAATAAAGGACGAACATATTTTTTTGTGAAGGGAGAAGTCAACATTATAAAGGCGGAACTTTGCCACAAATTGGTATATGAATTAAGTGCTGGTCTCACAAAAACCACAGCAGGGTTTTCCAAAGAAATTAAACTGAAAAAAAAAATCTGGAATTCGTAGAAAACAAAGGTTAAAGAACATCTGAGAAAATATGGATAAACGGCACAGGAAGAGTGTATTCTGTAGAAGATAATAAGGAATATTACAAAAAATGTAGTAATTAACTCACAAGAGAAACTTTCCTGGGACTTTCAAAAGTTTTGAACTTCTGTTCACTTCATCTTTGCACAAAAATCTTCATCTTCCTCCACTGCTGCCCAAACAGGATTTCTAACAATGGTACCAACCTGTACTTGGTCTACTTGGTCTACCGAGAAATTTGGGATTCTTGATGTATTTCTTTCTCGCTAGCTGAATTTCACCAGAGAGCAAATATCATTTAGGCCTCTGAAATTTTTCACTCATGTGTGTTTCCCTTTTCGTTACCATCGCTCATGAGAAACATCACCCACTCTGCTATTCAACCAAAGGGAACCACATTATGAAGAACCCCATTAATGGTTTCAAAGCTTTTACATGTGTCCCTTTCCAATCTCTTCTTCATGCAGCAACCAGCATAATTGCCCCAAATTTAAATGACGTGATGTCAACCTCCTGCTTATAAACCTTCCCAGGCGGATTCAAGGTGTCTTCACCCATCCTCCACAAATCATTATGTAACCAAGGCCAGGCCCACTTTTCCTGACTTGACCAATGGTATTGAAGGTTTGTTTGCTTGTTTGTTTTTCTAGATCTGGATAGTGTTAATTCAGATGAAAAATCCACTGGAAAAGGAGATTGGGGAGTCATGGGAGGCACCCTCCAACCCCACACACCATGAGAGATAGCAGGTTTCATGCTGCCTGTCTCTGAGGTGTGTGGGGTTTATTGGTTTGTTGTTTCCCCAGTTCAGTCTTTATAGTTTCACGTAAGGGCTCCTGCTGTAGTCCCCCACCTGGACTTCACCCCTACTCCCATTGGAATAAAAGCTTTAAGCCACAGAAGATCAGCAGAGGCATTTAGAACAGACATGAGCTTCTCTACTTGTGTGTGTCTTTGTTGTGATGTTTCAGAATTTCTTTTCTTTGAAAGAGTGGATTCTTAGGATCCCCTTACTTTTTTCCCAGCCAGATAGATATGCACACACATACATGCAGGTGCACACGTGTGCGTGCACACACACACACACACACACACACATGCATGCACTCTAGCATTTTAGTGGTTACTGCAAATTTTTTCAGGCTCTCTTGTCTACCATAATGCTGGACATAAAAGTCTTCACAAATATTATTTTTATCCACAGATTTAAAAAATCATTTAGAGCATACAAATTGGCTTTCAACTCTCTTATGGAAATAATTTCATCCATAAAATAAAATGTAACATTAGATGCTTAGACACAAATACTTATCATAACAATGAATGTGAATTTGCACCATATCCATGAAAATGTTTCTTGGGCTTTTGGATGAAATTGTGGAAAAATTTAAGAAGGCTTGTTTCACCTCTACCACAGGTGTCTGTGAGGGAGGAAAGTGGAATGAGCAATGTGAAAAATGGAACTTCAAGTATTACTTGGGCAAGTTCAGCCTTCCTTTTGTCCATTTAAGATAAGGTATGATATATTGTCAACAAAATGGAGATATAACCTATAGCTTTTTAAAATGTTTGAGATAGGGGCACCTGGGTGGCTCAGCTGTTTAAGCCTCTGACTCTTGATTTCAGCTCAGATCATGATCTTACAGTTCGTAGGATCAAGCCCCAAATCAGGCTCTTTGGTGACAGCATGGAGCCTGCTTGGGATTCTCTCTCTTCCTCTCTCTCTGCTCCTCCCCCACTCATTCTCTCTCTCTCTCTCTCTCTCTCTCTCTCTCTCTCTCTCCCCCTCTAAATAAGCATTTTAAAAAATAAAATGTTTGAGATACCAGATTTCTTCAAAGATACGTCAAAAGAGTGGAATAGATCTTCAAAGATAATGTCCTTCAAGGAAACAACAGTAAAATCTGGAAAGATTGAAAGAAGCCTTTTCACTAAGGAAGGAATTTTATAAAGCTCTGAAACAAAGAAGGAAACAAAGCCAAATGACTAAAGAAATCTGTAGTGGAAAGCAAATGGTTTAAAGACTCAAAGTAGAAAAGCAGATCGATCAACTGATCAACTGTCTGTCAGCTGCTCAAGTCTTAGGGTGATAGAAATGCGTTTGGTGAGCATAGGAGGCAGTGTGGGTGTCAGACTATCATGCAGATTTGTGTCCTAACCCTCCTTGGATACATGGTCTCTGAAAATGGAGACAGCAGCTCAAATCTCCTGTTCTTTACTCCACAGTATGTAGAATGGGGTTAGTGATGCTTGTCATGTCCTGATGCACAAATATGTTATAAAGGTAAATAAGTAAAATATTTTACAGATAAATTAAGACTAGTAAATTAGTTTTTTTAATATGAAATTTATTGTCAAATTGGTTCCCATACAACACCCAGTGCTCATCCCAACAGGTGCCCTCCTCAATGCCCATCACCCACCCTCTCGTCCCTCCCACCCCCCCCCCCCCCCCCATCAACCCTCAGTTTGTTCTCAGTTTTTAACAGTCTCTTATGCTTTGGCATAAATTAGTGTTAATGGATTTTAAATAGCATTGTTTGGAATAAGTTTGCCTTCACAAATTGATGTACCGGAATATCTAAGTGATAGATTTGAAGCCACTCTAGTGGGTAAGGATCAGGCTGAATTAAGCCATGTGTTGATCCGTGAGGATTACTAGGAAAGTAGGAAGCTTTATTTGGCTAGGTCTCACAGCAGTTAAGGATTTCAACAATGGAGTCCAATGGCCTGGGTTCAAATACCAATTCCATGTTTATGAGCTATGTGGATAACTTGAATAAAACATGTCCTGCCTCGTTTTCCTGATAGGTAAAATGGAGATAATATTAATACTCTCCACACATGGTAATGATGCGTATTAAATCATATAAAGTTCTTAGAGCAAACCATAGAGTATGGGTTGCTGTTATGTTATAAATACCAATATGACTACTGGACTAGAGTTGGCTTGAGAAGCACAAATGTTAAATAGAAGAAAGGGTTCTACGATACGGTTATAGAAAGGAAAGCTGGAAAGGATAGCCCAGTGAGTTAAGATGTAGGCATGAAACATTTAAATAGTACTTGTGCTGTAAGACTCCCTGTGACAGAGATGGGCATAGACTGAATGCCTTTCTCACCGAAAGCTTTCAAAGCAACATGTCGCCCGGCCTGTCCCCTTCTACTTGTCAACTTCCACCCATCTCTTCAGACTCTGAGGCTGAACAGAACACCCACTCCTCCCGCACCACTCTTCTGACAGCACTTATGAATCTTTCTCTATTGAACCTTCATAATGTTGTGTTTTCATAATTAGTTTTGCTTCTCTCACATGACAGGCTAGAGATTCTCAGTTGAAGCCTATTCTCCCCTCCAGGGGACATTTGACACTATCTGGAGACCTTTCTGGTTTTCACAGGCCGGGGAGGGGAATACCATAGGGACTTGGTGGTCAGAGGCCGGGGATGATGCCAAACATCCCGCAACAGACAGGAAGCCGCCCTCTGCAAAGAATCATTTGGTCCAAACATCAGGAGTGCTGCTCCGAATAACCCTGTGCCGGGCGATAATGTCATGGTGAGAGGGCAGGGAAGATGTCTGTCTCTTCTACCTGCCCCACCTGTGTCCGGAATGCAGAAGACCTTTCAGAAAGGGCTGTTGAATTTTTGAGTGTATTTCAACCCCGTAAATAAAGACTCTGGGGAAAAGGTGTTTTCATGTGAGTCATTTCAGGCTGTAAAAATGTTTTCTAGATGACACCTATCTCAAAATGCTAATACAAAGGGATGATAAAAAGTTTAATGATATTAGCAGCATGGATGCCGGCCAAGCAAGAGCAGATAACAGGCTTGAACAACCAGTATTGTTATCCTGGAAGCTGCAGGCCGAGTGCTAGTTGTTGGTCTACACTAAACGCAGACACTTAACTTTCTGCCCAAAAGCACCCTAGAAGGCATTATGCTCTTTGAATAAGCCTCTATTAGAGAAGGAATGTTCTAGGACACAGCCACCGTAATGAAAATAAACGAGGTCCTCCCTTAAGAAACAAGGGAAAACTCAAGGACCGTGAGTTCTGAAGTCAGTAGCCATCATCCTCTGACCAGATTGTGCTCGACCGTTCAGCTGAATTGCATCAGTCCAAAAGGAGAAAGCAATTTCAATGTTAAAGTGCGGTTTTCCTCTTTACATTTAATCTCTCCATTTGCCGCCCATCACACAGTATGCTATTTATTCACTTGATAAATTGACTTAGTAATGCTGTTTACACATCTAGAGGTTAAATGAATGGAAATTTTATTTCAGCTGAAAGGTAAAACTCTTCTTAGAATTATCTCAGAACGCATCGTAACCGTGTACTTTATGATAATAATTAAGTTAAATATTCAACTTGGCTCATTGGATCTTTTAAAAATAACACACTTAGGGAATTAAAAATTGGTTTTGAATGATTTCTTCTCCCTAGAGAATTATTATATTTTCTGTTAATCACAAATTTAGGAACCATTGCATAGCTCTTAGGGCTATGAATATCATGCTTCATTGCTTAATTCAGCCGACTCAGATGTCTCTCCAAAGAGCTAGGCATTTAAATGTGAAGTTTTCAGTAGGGATTTCTTAATTAGTTTTTAATAAGAGAAAAATATTAGCATCTGCTGTGTCATTCTTTTTATTCAGATAAAGGTAAGAAATTCCAATATTAAACAACACCGTTGTCTAGATTTTTTTTTGAGCTCTTAAGAATATTCCATTACCCTGATAATGCAGGATATAGGAATTTGTTCATAAGTAATAAAATCACTACTCCCAGTTCCTACAGTTTGCATGCTGGAAATTACATGGGAAATGTATGAAATCCAACTTACTGTATGCATTCCTTTTGATATAGCGGAAAAATGAAATATTAATGAATCACAACAACAGAATGTCTGTATTAAAAGCATTAATGCTTTGAAATTGGGTGGTTCTAACTAAACGTAGTATTAATAAAAAGGAACATGCTAATGTTTCATTCAGTTCTTCAACAGATTGTTGAACCCATAACATGCATTAAACTGTGTGGGATAGAAAAGGTGCAGTGACGTATGAGTTACTTAATCTTCCCAAAGTCATAAAGGTATTATTCAACTTTGCCTATATCCGTGCTTTATATTTTTACTGTTTCCAGCCACGTAATTCGAAGCGTTCTTTCAATGATCTTTCAAAGCTCTCTCTCTCTTCCACCCTAAAGATCGTGATAAGATTTACATTACATTGAAAATGTCTTACATCCAAACGCTTTGCCCCCAACTTTGTTCCCTATAGGTCTCTGCCTGTTGAGACACTACTCACACATAACAGTTGATTTCAATTGCACATTTTCTTGCTGAAGACCACTGGTTTGGAGTTAATAGGTATATTAGTCCTTTGTATAAGCAAATAAGAGCTCCGTCCAGGGCACTGATCGGACAAAAATGAAGTAACCTCATTAAGTCTGAAAGTAGGCATTTGAAATTGAACGATACGAATGTTCGCGTTCACTGAGAAGGACAAAATGCATATGGTAAACATGAACGTGATCCGGGAGCCTGTGTTAATTGGCTACTCCTCACAGTTACTTGTTGGGTGAAATTATTGGCCAGCGATGACTTTTCTAAGCTTTCCTGTACATGATAGGTCACTTATCTTGGTTGTTAATTATTCCGTGCACATCTTCTCTTTTCTGGTGCTCAGAATCTTGGCAAATTCGGAGATGACTACATATGAATCGATGGCAGGCTACGGTCTTTGCATCAGAAAACAGGCAAAATGAGAGACTATTAAATATTGAACCAGTCCTTCCACTGCTGTAAGTGTTTCTCTTGGAGTGTGTGAGGCCCTCCTAACAGTGGTAATTATAGAACAATTAGAGAATTATTAGCATGGCTCTGACAACAGAGGCCCTGGGTCCCCAGACATTTTCCTCTTACCTTGGTGCATATTTCTCTCATGCTAATTACAATTTATAGCGGGTCCTGAATTTTTAATGAAATATCGTATAAGTAAAAAGGAAGCATTACCAAAAAACCCACAAAAACAAATGTGAAGAGTAAAATGGAAATTTCCTGTAATGGCACCACCCAGAGAAAATTGCATTATCATGGTATGTATTCCAAGATCTTATTTATTTATGTATTTATGTATTTTTAATTATTTTATTGTTTATTTATTTGAGAGAGAGAGAAAACGAGGCAAGGGCAGAAAGAGAGGGAGACACAGGATCCGAAGCAGGCTCCAGGCTCTGAGCTGTCAGCACAGAACCCTACCAGGGGCTCGAACTCACAAACCACAAGATCATGACCTGAGCCGAAGAAGGACTCTTAATGGACTGAGCCACACAGGCACCCCCTCCAAGATCTTTTTGAAATACATATACATAAATGAGTATATTTTCCTTTTCTTTCTTTTTGCTTTGTTTTGTTTCAGAATGGGCTCCTCCTGTGCACTCTCAGCCAGTATGTTGCTTTTTTGTGTAGATGGTATGTTGTAGATATTTTTTATGGTGTTCTGTTTAGATCTCCACTGTCATTTAATATCTACGTCGTATTTGATGGTACTTAACTAATATGTACTTAACTAATCCCCTTTAGTTTGACTTTGAGGTA
Organism: Panthera pardus; assembly: GCF_024362965.1. Taxonomy (NCBI): domain Eukaryota; kingdom Metazoa; phylum Chordata; class Mammalia; order Carnivora; family Felidae; genus Panthera; species Panthera pardus. Next base: position 83,323,001 of record NW_026526710.1, on the reverse strand, counting down.
ATTTCTGTTTCTTTTTTTTTTTTTTTCTTATTTCAAACCACAGTGTGATAAATAATTTTGGTTACTTTTCTTAATTATTATTTTGCCTCGGGTTTTGACCAGATGTTAGATAGCGTTCTGTTTAACGTATTACTTCCCTAATTAGTATGTCGAATTGTTGCCTCAAAGCCTTAGTATTAAGCGTTGTGTCAAAATTACTCAGGAATTTTTTTCTTAAACACATTTTTCATTCCCACCCCCGGGGAATGAGGTCCAGCAGTTCTGAGGTGAGGCCCAGCCACATACGTGTCAGCATCTCTCAAGTTGATTCTAACACAAAATCATCTAACCATGACAGAGCCGAGGAAATTGGCCTCTCTCTGGCTTGTACCAGAAAGATTTCGGCAAACCGGGGCAGTCGTATGTCCGCCAGGTCACAACTCATGGTTTACTTCCTCCTGGGGGGGCGGGGGCATGGGGAGCAGTTATTTTGCCATTTAATGCTTTCGGGGCCCACATACTGGGTCATTCGACCCTTTCTGGAGATGAGCAAATGAAAGAACCATTGAGTAACACAGACACTTAGCGTGGGAATGTTGGAAGTATCTGAAGCTAAAGTCTGAGAACATTTGTATTGACGAATTCCAGGCTCACTGCATTCTTGCACTCCTTATCAGGGCCTTTCATTTTTTAATTCCCAACACCCAATGCCGTTTTGGCCTCTCGTTAATCTGAATTCATCGTTCACAATCTCCTCCCATGGAACTGCCGGTTTGATCACTGTTGGGTGTGAACCCATGACCGAAGTTCATACCCCGCATCACCTGCAGACCTCCACGGGTACGAATAAATGAGGCACTGTTGGATTCAGATATTCCTGATCAATATAGCTAAATCAGGCCCCGCACAGAGTATTTTCTCAATAAATGTTTATTAAATCAATGTTAAGGAAACAAGGTTTTTGGAAAAAAAAGGAAAAGCTGACGAAGAAAAAGCTTTTCCATCATATTTTTATTTATCTTTACTTTTATTTTTATTTTTTTGACGTTTTACTTTTATTCTTGAGAGAGAGAGAGAGAGAGAGAGAGAGCAAGTGGGGGAAGGGCAGAGAGAGAGGGAGACCCAGAATCCGAAGCAGGCTCCAGGCTCCCAGCTGTCAGCACAGAGCCCGACGCGGGGGTTCGAACTCACAGACCGTGACACCATGACCTGAGCCGAAGTCGGACGCTCAACCCACTCAGCCACCCCGGTGCCCCTTCCCTCATATTTTTAGACAGCGAAAGAGACAATTCAGAACTACACAGAACATGAAAAGCAGGAATCAGGGTTTGTCCAAACAGCTTAAAAATCACCTTGTAGCTTCTGTTATTATTTTCTGAGAATCTAAGTTACTCTGGATAGTGATTTATTTAATACCCGGGAGTCAGGAGATTTCTTTGGGGAGGCTGCCTCCTTTCATTCTTCATCCAATCAACAAGCCTGAAAATGCTCGGGTGAAGAATGTCATCACAGATGTACTGAGGTTTTGTTTGACAGGCCTCTCAGTAAATGGATTTGCGGTGAGATTACTCTTGTCATTTGCCGCCGACAAAAGCATCGGGAAGCTTAAAACCAACACGTGCACTAAAGCAGTGTGAACCATCAAAGGCAACCTCGTAAGGAACACTAGCACCAAGAGACTGGATGACAATCCACCTAAATTCATATTTATATGCTTTGAAATATTGCATATGTTCCCCTTCCCACACCCCCCCTTTTTGTTTTTTGGTTTTTGTTTTTTGTTTTATCAGTTCAGACCTATTTTGTTTCTGCCAATGGACGTCAAAAGTCTTAGTTGTCATTGTGGTTTTCCTTCTCTCTTTGGTATCTGGTAGGTACCAGGTAGCTTGACTTGCACATTTAGTCTCAGCCAGTTCACCAAGCTTTGTTAAAGATTCTCGTCCCCTGGGATTAACTGTGTGGTTCTGAAGGCCATCTAAGGGCCATCTCTGGTATCTACACAGCAAGTTAGCTGTGTACATCACAGGCTCCCATGGGCCTGATGTCATCTTGCCTCTAATTAACAGTTTTGTCCCCATGCCTCTACCAGATTGAAACCTCCTGCCTCCATAATGGTTTGAACCAAGGCACCATTTCCTACATCCCTCCAACTCTTCTAGTACACGTTGTTAATCAAGCAATGGCTATGTGAACTCCCTTATGATTCTACCCTATCCTTAGTGTTCTCCTTCACTGTTGATATGCAGTTGATGTTCCAATAGGTTATGGAACAAAGTCTCTTTAAGAAATATCTTTTTTTCGGGGCACCTGGGTGGCTCAGTCAGTTAAGCACCCGACTTCACCTCGGGTCACGATCTCACAGTCTGTGAGTTCGAGCCCCGCGTTGGGTTCTGTGCTGACAGCTCAGAGCCTGGAGCCTGCTTCAGATTCTGTGTCCCCCTGCCCGTGCTCTGTCTCTCTCTCTCTCTCTCAAAAATAAATAAACATTACTTTTTTAAAAATATTTTATTTTTTTGGATCATTTGGATCATTTTGGACCTCTACATCTTACGTAACCAGATTCTGAGAAGTGTCCTCCCCACCCACCCTCTGGGCCCTCTGGGCTCTGTTCAAAGTTGTGATGTTCTCACGCATTCAGTCTCCCGTGCCTGAGAATGACTTTTCATGGCCACATCAGTCATGAAACCCTATCCCTCTCCGTACACGAGTCTAGGGCTTAGGGCCTAACGCAAACTGAGACAGGAGAGAGAAAAAGAGAAAGAGAGAGGGGAGGGAATGAAGGAGGTAGAGCAAAAGGGATGTGAGGGCAGAGAAATGGAAGAGGGCGAGGAGTAGGAGGAGGAGAGGCATGACAGAGAGACAGGAAACAGAAAACAGAGAGAAATGCCGGAAAGAAAACACAGCTGATAGAAAAAATAAGAGACGTCAGGTGACAGGGAAACCTCAGGACGAGATGGACATAAGCAGGGAGAAAAAGATCAAATATATAAGGAAGGCAAGGAGGGCTGATTCAGAGGGAGATGGTCAGGGTAATTAAGAATGAGAGGAACGTGACAGACTATAAAGCAACATAAGACGAAGCGAGTGAACAAAGAAAATCTCGTAGTAGTTGGTCCCCTGATCCCAGCTGCATCCTGACTGCTCTGACAGATGAAAACTGCCCTCAGTTACATGAAACAACTTCGTGTCCTTCTAATAATTTCTCCTTTTTGCCAAGACGCAGTGGAGACCCATGTTGGACACCTGTCATTTGCAACCAGAACTTTCGGAAAACACAAATCGGAGCTTTTCCCCCTTTCCTTTGTCTCAAAGAGATTGTTTACACCAGAGGAATAACATCACGCATACCAAATCAGCCTGCTAGCTCTGTGTTTCATTTACTTATGCGCTAGAGTCAATCAGGCTTCCAAAATGATTTGTAACTGGGACGCCGGGTGGCCCAGTTGCTTGAGCAACTGACTTCAGCTCAGGTCATGATCTCGCAGTTTGTGAGTTCGAGCCCCACATCCTGGCTCTGTGCCGATTGCTCGGAGCCTGAGGCCTGCTTCGGATTCTGTGTCTCCCTCTCTCTCTGCCCCTCCTCCATCCACATTCTATCTTTCTCTCTCAACAACAAATAAACGTTAAAAACTTTTTTTAGTGATTTGTAATTAAAATTTCCAATAAAATTTAGAAGTTTGATATACTTGCTAGATACGTGTACTATTTAGAATTTTAACTTTACTTGTCTGAGGAATCGCACCGCGGAGTCAAACTCTTACAGGTGTTTAATACATTCTGGAAGCCGAATTGTTATTTCGGGAAGTGCTTTCTTGGCACTAACTTGCAACTTATTTTCTCACTGTACTTGAGGATATGAAATGAATTAAGAATTAGGAAAAAAAGACCAGATGCTCAACATGTTACCCACAAATATTCTGTCATTGCAGAAATGGCAAGACCCTAACCATCATGGATATAGAATCCCAGATCATTACATGATGTCTGGAGTAGTGAGGATTAACACCGCCAAGCAAAGGCTCCTACATGCAAGTGTGAAACTCAAGGAATAATGTCACATCTTTCAATCAAAAACAGTTTTACGACTCCTAGATAAATAGCCACGAAGACGCCACATTATCTGAGCAATATGTTCACTTGTAACTCGTCTTTCAGACGTATAAAATGATTCATATATTTTACATGTTTAATTATACATGCAGCTCCAAAGATAGTATAAAAATAAAGCGACGAGCATTTTTTAAAGTACATATTTTGTCGTGGAAAGGAAACATTGACAATCTTAAGGTATTTTGGCGTGTGTGGTCATGACATTTACACGTGAGACATAAATTTTGTAAAATTTGAATCTGTCTCTTTCAGGGCTCACAGGATTTAGTTGTGCTTTTCTGTGACCGAAGGACACAGTGCAAAATAGTATTAGAGACTAATCGCCTGAGATTTACTTCTAGACCAGGTAGTTGCTACCTTATTGTGTAGGTGACAGACATAGATGAAGTTGTATAACCTGAGGAAGAAACACAGTGATGTGAATCAATGTAATGGAGAGTTTGAAATGAATAAAAATACGGCATAAGGAAGAAATAGAACGAAGGATGCTGATCTTGGCTGTATCCAAAATAAGCTTGGAATATATGTACATAAGGCAACTGGAAATGTCAACTCCTTAAGTACTTGAATCATTATTACAAAAACTTGAATGATAAAAAAATTCCAAAATTATTGTGCTCACAAGAAAGGTTAGAATACAGAAGAAGGCACAGTTACTGAGTGTAGGAGACAGGATAGATGTGGAATGAGGTGATCACACTGTTTGTGGTCCCCACATACTCTTTATTTCTGAACAGAACCAGAGATCATTGGAGATATAGCTCATTGTGGATCTGAGAAATAAAATACACAAATAGAGCTGGAGACTACTTTTTTTTTTGTCCTCAAAAGCAAGGAGGCTATCAAAGACCCCTGAGACTCTGTCCAAAAAACATGACCTAAAATTCGAAGTTGGTCATACTCACTTAAGAGAAATACTCTGAGCAAGAACAAGAATAAAGCCTGGAAAATGTCACAAATTTGTAAACTCCATGAATTTGTAAAGATCCTTAGAAAGAAAAGTCATTGTTTTCAATTGGACTTTGCTAAAGCACTAATCTAACGCTATGAAAATTGGAAAAATAGGTATTCATCTAGCCATACATACATGACTTCTATTTCAGGGTAATTTCTTAGTTTCTGGGAAAAAAATCCCAGAAGAAAAGATAACATTAGAAAAATGTCATATTGCCATATCTAAAGAAATAATGGATTTAGGCAACACTCATCAATGGATACCTAAAACCACTGGGTGAAGTGTTGATGGAGAAGGTAATAAAGGAACTTTCCAACTGAACATTTCTGAATTCTGAATGCAAAAGGGACCAGGCAGGCATGAAGTACCTCCTCATGTGACAGAACAGAAAATGTGAAGCGTGGCCTCTCAAGTCTTATCACCTAAAAACATGATTGGACTTTAATCAAATTAACCATCTATATCTAAATACAATTTTACAGTATGTAGAAAGGATAGAGAAACAAGTTAAATTACATTAGGAAGAAACAACCAGCCATATGCAGAAAAGAGAACATTCCTTAAGGCCTGGTTTTCTAATCCATCAATGATGAAAGAGAGAAAGAAATGAAGAAATGCTGTATCATAAAACAGGTTTAGAAGACATAACTCTCCGATCCAATGCGTCAGCCATGTTTGAATCCTGAATTTAAACATACATGCTACTCCAAAAAAAATCTTTGAATCAATTGAAAATATCTGAATACGGACAAGGTATTAAACAACATTAAATAACACTAAGTGATTATGGTCAAATTTGTTAGGTAGATTAATGGCATGTTGACATGTAAAAATTTAGTATTATTTTCAGTTAAAACATACACTGAAGTTTTAGTGTGAAAATAATGATGTTTGGAATTTGCTTTAAAACCCTAGCAAACATTAATTAAAACACACAAATAAATACTAAACAAATAACAATACAATAAAAACAAGGAGAGGTGATCAATGGATAAAATTGATGCCTTCATAATTGTTAAAGCTGGTTTCTGAATCTGTGGAAGTTCACTCAATAATGTTCTTTCTACTTTTTTATGTTTCAAAATTTCAATAATAAGTCATTAGAAAAAACAAATGATCTAGTTTTCTATTTTCTTTTCTCTGCATCCATAGCTTTCTCCCTACTGGTATATTCTTTTTAGCATATAAAAATCCTGTCAACTCTCCCACATAATGAAATAACAGCAACAATCCAATAAATAGTATCCTCTTGACCTCACTTCCTATGAAAATTACTATCCCTCTTCTTTGCTTTCATTTGTAGAAAAATACCTTGAAACAGAAGTCTCTACTCACTTTCACGTGTCCTCTCCCCAGTCTGTCTTAAATCCACCATAATCAAGATTTTGTTTCCATGATTTCAAGGGAGTTGTTAGTGCAGCCATGTTGGACATTTTTCAGGTCAATTGACTGTCCTTGTCTTATTCTAATAAAGGAACAGCATTGACACAGTAGAACTCATTTCTCCTCAATATGCTCAATTCCCTCAGTTTTTCTAATACTGCAGTTCTTTGGTTTTCCACACGCCTCACTGGTCATTTCTTCTGTCTTCTTTGTTGATGTCTCCTCTTGAGGCTGACCTTGGGAAGCCTAGTGATGGCTTTAAGCATGTGTATGCTGATGATTCTCAAGTACATAGCATTGGCCCATACCTTTGTCATGAATTCCTGAATAGGTTATCTGTCTACTTGATATCTCTACTTGGAATCTCATAGTTAGATATAGTTCATTCTCTGCACCACCAAAACTGAATCTCTGGTCTTTTCCCACAAACCTATTTGTCCTGCAACCTTTCTCAATTCAGTTGATAGAGGCTTTATCTTTTCAGCTATGGGGTCAAAAAAATATAGGGAGAGTTGTCCTTGATTCCTTCTTTTTCTCACAATTCATATCCAATCAGTCAGGAAACGCTACCAGCTTTCATAATATATTTAAACTAAATGACTTCTCTCTACTTTTACTGTTTCCATCACAATGTCAATCAGTGATGTTTCAGAAATAGTTTCCTAAGAGATACCCTTGTTTCTGCCCACCAGGCTTCTAGTGTATTCTCCACACAGAAGTCAGAGAGATTTTATTTAAAGAATGATAGCTAATGTATGTCGAATCTTCATTCAAATGCCTTTGAACTTACATCAAGAGTCAAACCCAGAGTCCCAACAATGTTTTACAGATCTTATAAGATCTGAGTCCCTGTTATCTCTATTGTCTTCCCTCCTTTAAGACAGACCCATGACAGGGGTACCTGGGTGGCTCAGTGGGTTAAGCGTCCAACTTCAGTTCAGGTCTGACCTCACTGTTCGTGAGTTGGAGCCCCGCATCGGGCTCTGTGCCGACAGCCCAGAGCCCGGATCCTGCTTCAAATTCTATGTCTCCCTCTCTCTCTGTCCCTCTCTCACTCACTTTCTCTCTCTCCCTCTCAAAAATAAATAAACATTTTAAAAAATTTAGAAAAAAAGACGGGGCCATGACATTACAGCCCCCCCCTTAAAGATTCTGCACTGACTAATAATATTGGACACCCGAAATATGCATAACATTATCTTATTTAATGTTGATTGACCCAATGACTTTACCTTTAATGCTCATTATCAGAGACATAATCATCAAAGTTCAGAGAGATTGAATAATTTCCCAAAGTGACCATGGATCTGAGTTAGGGTTTTCACCTGGGTCTTTCTGACTCCAGAGTGTATATTCTTACCTCTAAGCTAGACTTCGTCTTGTGCTATGATAGAAAAGTTGGATTCCTTGTAATCCACAGACCCTTTTAACTATATGAAAGGATCCTCAATCTTTATTTTCAGTAACAGTGAGGAGTAAATTTTGCTCACTACTGCTACTAGAAATTATTTCTCATACTCACCTCCTGTCTTAATCACACTCTACAGGGTTCACAAGCTAATGCTGGAAATGCCTTCCTTTGAATTCTGATTTTCTATAGGAAGCGTTGCTTGGCCTTTTTAAACAGATTTCAGATCAATCTGATGCTATTGCTGTTTTATGATCCACACTTTCTTTTTCCCAACTGCAAACACATAATGAATTTTTTTGTGTGTTCTGGAAATTAATTTACTCTTTTTTCTCCTCACAAGTCTTTCACCAAAGGCTCAATGCGCTCAGAGGCCCCTTGGGACACACGAGATTATAGGTTTGCTTCTAGAGTGGTGCTATGAGGCCTGCTTAGCTGTCAGTATGATAGTTTACTTTTTTCCACTGGAAGTAAAAAGCAGTTTATATAACATATTGTTGACATGGCCAGTGGCCAAATACTTAAGACTGTGCTTTGCATTTTACTGGGTCCAAAATGTATGAGCATAAACCGGAACAAATCTCGAGTGCTTGACACGCTCTTTGCGTGATAATCCTTGATAGCCAACAATCTTTAATCAGCATGATTCCAGGTTAACTTACAGTTTTGAACAATGTGTAACACATGCAAAGCTTCCTAATAGCTCAAGATTAATATTGCCCTTATTGAATTTAATATGACCTTTTATCCCTGTTAGAGTTAGCTTGAAATACTTTTCCTAACCGTGGGTGATTTCCTTGGCAAATGTATTTAAAATTAGGGGTGTTTAAATGCCTCATAGTTTAAAAAATATACCTAATTTGGGAAATTCTCTTTTTGAGTTTCTTCAGCCAACATTGTAGGCTAAGGTGAGGGTGAATTTTGTGCCCTCTGACATTAAGAAAGAAGAAAATGCAGATTTTGCTGTTGAAGGAACATGATCGGGAGCCTCTCCCTTATCCTTCAGTGAAAAATTCCAGCGGTTATAGTTGTCCAGGAAGGAAACCAACAGTACTTTTCTTTCTGCCCTTAACTTTTCCTTGGAATGCACAAAAATGGGATTGTCTTTCCTGACAGCCCTAAGATGATCAGTCTTTGGGTCCTGACTGCCCCTGAAATTATTTAGCGGCCCTCATTTCTGGCCGGAGCCCTGATCAATCCTTTGACTTCCTGGATTTAGGTTTAGGTGTTTCACTTCCGAATCTGCTACAGGATCTCTCCCAGCCCTCCTAATTTGCAAACCCCTTCATTGCAGACCTGAGGGAGACACAGTCTCTTTTCTCATTGGATGTGAACACTCATGAGAAGATATCCCCACAAAGAGTAGAATGCTCTCAGAGAGGCATTCGGAGCAATTCGCAATCACTCCATTATACAGAGAGGCTTTGGAAGCAATCCTCCTGGTTGGCTCTAAAGCTGATGCCTTCTATGGATTGTCATATAAAAGTGGCCTCAGGATTATCTATCTGATAATGTCTTGAAACTGGATCTAATATATCATTGTTAAAATTCAATTTATGCCGTCTCTAAGAAGTTGCCATACAAAATACCCTTGGCACTTGAAATTATTTTTATCCTCTGAAAGCAGTTTGATGGCGTAAATGCTATTTTAATATAATTTTATGGAAAGAAATCTACTAGATTTTCCTAATGTTTATCATTGTGAAATCCTCAACTATTAATTGCAAGATAAATGTTATGGCCGGTGGTAATCTGATCCCTAAGAAATAACTATTGTTAACAGCCATGGACCCTTGGGATTTGCAAACACAATGAGAGAAAGTGGAGTCAAATGTTGGGCTTCCTTCTCTGTACTTCCTCGGGCACCTTGAATCTCAAGGCTATCTTCCTTAGGAGTCAAAATTCTATTTTTTTGTCTTTTTAATACTGTGTAACTGCCTAAACCTCTAATCTTTTTTTTCATTAGGTTGCTAATTTTTTAAAAAAAAAATCTTATTTCTTAGCCTCATAACAGAATTTAACGTGACTATTTTGAATTAGAGCTCCTTGTATCACATCAACAATGATTGTGATTTTTCGGTTCATAAAAAGAGTTACATGATTGCTCCCCTAAAAATAATTCTTTATTTCACATATATTCCCCAGGATTCCCACGGGAGACCCGTAGTTGGCTAGAAGTTTGCTAATTTCTCCACTTTATAAGAAACATTCTGTCAACTTGAAAAATATCAGTTCTTGGAATGTCTTCAGAATTTGTCAAGTTCATTGATTTTTTTTTTGAAGCGTTCATTTATCTTGGAATCTTACATTATTTTAGGTACAATGGATTATATTCAATAGTTGAAAAAATATTTTATTACTCTATATAGCATTTGCCACTGTGCATGTATTCCTTTACAATCAGTTTCTTTAGATCCATCATCATATTTTTACAATAAATTTCTAGCGAGGGAAATCTTTTCACTTCTCAGAAAGATTTTAATCAGTTGTTATTTTCAACCGGAAAACATCACTTTTGCAAAGATTAATTGATAAAAATGGCATGGATCACTGACAAATATAGAAATTGTCGTGTAACTACTCTAATTAAAATCTGCCATATATTAGATCTTATGTCAGATCTGATTCTCAAGAACATTATCCACTTCGGAACAGAAATATAGTGCTTTTCATGTAGTGCCTCTTAATTTGTGGCTCAAAGATTACTTTGCATGAAAATCCTTGCTGATTATTCCACTGCAGACTTTTCATAATTAATGACATAATTAATCGCATCCTGAACTTAGGGGGCTTCAAATAACAACCAGTGTCTTAAACACATGACGTTGTGGGGCAGAAAGCCAGGAGTCTGGGAATTCCTTTGTCTCTCTGATGTTTGTTTAATGTGTTCGGCTGGCATCTGTGGGAGCTGGACCAGGTTGTCCACAAAGACGTCCCTCATACATACCTTGGTGGGGATGGTGGAAGGGGAGGCTCAGAGGAGTACCTCGTTCCACCCACGTGGTCTCTGGGTGACCTCATGAGATTTCTCCAATAGAACAGTCGTGCTGCTTGCATGGCATCTCCTGGGTGAAGACGTTAAGGCAGGAGCGGTCTCTTCCTTTAAAAGCTCTTTCCAGAAATGAAGTAGAACCCATTCACTGGACGTTAATGTCAAAGAAATCACAGGCTAGTCCAAGTTCAAGGAGAACAGAAATAGATCCCACTTGTCAATAGCAATAGCGTCAAATACAATTTTAAAATCATTACCAGTCACAAATTCGAAGTGTTTTTATACATTCTCATCTCTTCTTCTACACGTAGGATTTAAAAAAAATTAAAACTATCCATAAAATATCAGCATTTATTACTAAACCCACCAATGGTAACAAATACATACCCTTGCATTTTCTCATGACTTCTAAACATTTTCTCTAAATGTGTTTCAGCAGGAGCACCATTGAGTTATTACGATGATTGGTCCAAAGCCATTTTTTCAGAAATTATAATAATTCCTCAAATGTGATGTGCATGTTTTCCTAAGTGATCTGTGGGTGATCTCTGTGTTTTGACTCTTTGAGATGTGATCATTTTTTCCTCCTGGATTTATTTCTCATGTTTTACACAAAGAAGGTACTCTACAGATCCTGAAACAAATACCATTTCTCTCATCATTCTTGGAGATTGTGTTTTGTTTTATTTTTTCTTTAGCTTTATGTAGAAACCGGTATTCTAGGATTATGTGATATTAGAGTAATATGATAAAAATATTAAATCAAAGAAAAAGATAAGTCAGTGACCAGAATGAGTTAAATAGTTGCCCAGTGAATTTAACTTACTGGGGAATACTTAATAGAATGTTATCATTCTGAAGGCCTATAAAATTAATTGGAAGCATTAAATACACATGTACAATGGATTAAGGCTGAACTTACAGTCAATGTTCCATGGTAAAACCAGACATACACTGAAGTTAGATATATCTTTAGTAGTAAAAATATTAATATGGTAGTTTCATGTGAAAATTATTCAGGACTTCAATTTGAATGCTTTCATTTTGTAATGATCTATAAGACTAAAGAAAGTCACTCTAAGAATAGAAGCACAGGGATGCCTGGGTGGCCTAGTCGGGTAAGCCTCTGACTCCAGCTCGGGTCATGATCTCACAGTTTGTGAGTTTGAGCCCTGCGTCGGGCTCTGTGCTGACGGCTCAGAGCCTGGAGCCTGCTTTGGATTCTGTGTCTCCCTCTTTTTCTGCCCTTCCCCTGCTCCTACTCTGTCTCTGTCTGTCTCAAAAAAATAAAAGAAATAAACATTTAACAAATTAAAAAAAAAAAAAGAACAGAAGCACATATTATTTTAGAGGGATATTTGTTCATGGATGTTTTAAAAAATCCAACATGTGTAATTAAAAATGAGACTTTGGGCCCTATAAAATTGACAAGTTAGAGATAAAAAAAAATATTTCTATGGTTTTCATTTAAGAAGATACTTCATAGCACATTACTGAAATACTGACACAGAACAGAATTCTTAAAAGCCAAAATGGGGCTCCTGGGTGGCTCAGACGGTTAACCATCTGACTTCAGCTCAGGTCATGATCTCAGGGTTCCCAGATTCAAGCCCCGCATTGGGCTTTGTGCTGACAGCTCAGAGCCTGGAACCTGCTTCAGATTCTATGTCTCCCTCTCTCTCTGCCCCTCTCCCATTCTCTCTCTCTCTCTCTCCCTCTCAAAAATAAACATTAAAAAAATTATTTAAAAAAGCAGAAAAGAAAGACATTTGATATGTGTTCTCATTATACCATCACTTTGATCATGAAGTCATTGCCAACTGATATACCCAGCTAACGATGGAACTTCTATGGAAAGACTCCAATCTAGAGATATTCTGAGAAAGGGGAAAAGGAGATCCTAAATCCTTAATAAGATTAGTCCAATTAGTAAATAAAAATAGAACAAATTCATTCAGTCTACTTAGGATGTATATTCTAGCATCATAAAATTACACACACACACACACACACACACACACACACATATGAGTTACACATATGTCTATATATATGCCCATTAATAATGAACTTTTAATAAGGGAGCGAAATCACCATAATGCTGACTTAATGGGAAAAAATTAAATGAAGAATGTAACATCATGAACCCTTAACAGATGTCCTAATTAGATATCATTAAGGAGACTATTAGATGAATTAAATTGAGCCTTTCATTTGCTACCAAAAATATACCTTTTAATTTATAAGGCAGCAGTTATAGGCTGAAATACTCACCTGGGCAATAGATGGAAATTAGGTGTGAGTCGTCTGGAATCAGTGTGTAGCTCCTCAGAACCATTCTAACCCCTGACATGAGTTGGACGCCTAATTCTGCTTGCTGAAAACTTTTAAAGAGAAGAGTAAGACAAATTACTTTCATCAGGCTAAGGTTCGTGGAGATTTACAAACGGTTCACGAAGTCTTTGAAACGCTTTACAATTTTGTTTTTGTAAAGTGAGATCTTTTATTTATTGATTGATTTTAATTTGAGAGAGAGAGACCAGTTAGGGAGAGGGGCAGAGGGGGAAAGAGACAGAGAGAGAGAGAGAGAGAGAGAGAGAGAGAGAGAGAGAGAATCCCCAACCAGGCTCCAAGCTCGGCACAGAGCCTGACATGGGGTTAGATATCACAACCCTGGGGATCATGACCTGAGCCCAAATCAAGATTTGGACACTTAACCAACTGAGCCACCCAGGTGCCCTAATATTTTATGTTTAAAGGTATTTTTAATGATAATTTCCTGTCGAAAGGCACTTAAAAATAATATGGCGTTTTAGATCAGTGTTTCTCAAACCAGGAAATGAGGCACGAACCCTCAAAGCCCTCTCGGATATTTGGTATATGTATTTTCCTCCTCAACATAGATCTGTATGATATTCAAGTATGAGACACAAAGCAACGCTTGCTGTCTTTTTCCTGGTGCTTGACCATGTGGAACGGACTCACTGGGACCCAAGTACTATACTAGTAAAAAGAAATATGTGACAAATGCTTGGACCATATCAGCATTCCTAATGACAATTACTTTCATTTACCAGTTAATTCTTGTAATGAAATACAAATATTTAATTCACTCATTCATTCATACAAATGCTAGACTTAGAAAAGCTAGCTCAGGATATTTCCATCTACTTCAGAAGTTGCCCGCCCTGCGTCCGCTGGGGCCTGTCAGGTGCCTACAAGCCCCACCGTGGGCGAGAGGGGCATCGCTGTCCTGCCGATATTACTGCCTCTTCCCGCCTCCCTGCTCTCCTGATTCTCTTTGAACAACTGGCCTTGAAGGACTGGGCAAGAGGAAGGGACAGACTTCAAAATAAAGAGACAATGTACTGTTTTCTGTCAAGAGCAAGACAAGTTTTCTGGGTTAACAGTGACAGTGGCTTTTCCAAAAGATCTTACATCCGGGTTGTTCAGAGGCCACAGCTCTGGATTTTAATGTAGTTGAATTTACATGAATGTCTTTTCATATAGATCATATTTGTAGTTTCTTATCTAAAAAGTCCTTTCCCATCGTAGGTCATAAGGTGGGTTTCTATACTGTCTTCGAAAAGATTCTTTTTATGATGGCATTTTAACGCTTTTTAATATTTATTTATTTTGAGAAACAGAGAGAGACAGTGTGAGTGGGGAAGAGGCAGAGCGGGAGAGGGGGACACAGGATCCAAAGAGGGCTCCAGGCTCTGAGCTGTCAGCACAGAGCCCGATGCGGGGCTTGAACCCACTGACTGTGAGATCATGAGCTGAGCTGAAGTCCAATGCTTAACGGACTGAGCCACCCAGGTGTCCCTATGATGGAATTTTAATATACCAAATATTAATTTTCATGTAAGTTTAACAGCAGTTTCAGTTTCTCTGTGTGGATTCCGAATTGATCCAATGTCAGTCCTTATGTAGACCATACCTCCCTGCTCACCCGTGACCCTGGCTTTGTCATTCATCAGATTTCAGTTTGGGGGATGCCTCTTTCAGGACTCTTGATTTTCCCATCCCTTTCCTCATCCCTGTCCTAATAATACATTATCCTATTTAACAAAAAATGACATACTAACTTGTGATGTAGTTTAAAAGAAATCCCTTCACCTTGTTTTCTAAGTCCTTTGAACGTCCATGTAAATTTCAATAGATGATTATCAAGGTATATAAAATTATATACATACATGCATCTTGCAATATTTTTATTGGAACTGAATTGAATGTATAGATTGATTGAGTTAGTTGTCATACTTTTAGCCATATATATATATGTTAGTAGTCAGGGTTCTCCAGAGAAACAGAACCAATAAAGTGTGTGTGTGTGTGTGTGTGTGTGTGTGTGTGTGTGTGGAGAGAGAGAGAGAGATTTAATTGGCTCATGTAGTTGTTGGTGGCAAGTTAAAAATCTACAAGGTGGACCAACAGGCTGGAAACCCAGGCAAGAGTTGGTGTCACAGTCCTAGTCTGAAGATCCTTTACTGGCATAATCCCCCCTTTCTCACGAGAGGTCTCTCTTTTCTTAACAATAAGACCCACACATATTATGGACGGTGATCTGATTTACTCAGACGCCATTGACTTAATATTAACTTCACCTAAAAAAATCTTTCCAACAACGTCTAGACATGCTTACCACATATCACATATCAGATATTACGGCAAGTGGGAGTCTTGTGGATTCTGTCTGAGTTCTCTGATCGAGTCCTCTCTGTGCCAACACAGAGTTTTTACAGCCAGTTCAAGTGCGCCTTTGCATGCTGGTTCTACGCACTTTAATGCATCGGTTTCCCTATTTGCCAACTGAAACTGACCTAGAAAGATAGATCCGACAGAGAGGGACATGACTTGTTTTTATTTCAGATTACAATCCATTGTCTGCTCATGTTCCCCATTCATCCAATCTGTACTCCAAAGTCTTTCTGATGTAGCTAGGGTGAGCTGTTACAATCTTAGGCCGGAACCTACAGTTTAAAAGGTTAACACTATGCGGGGGCGCCTGGGGGGCTTAGTCAGTTAAGTGTCCAACTCTTGATTTCAGCTCAGGTCACGGTTTCACAGTTCGCATGATTGAGCCTCACGTCCGTGGTGTCTGTGCTGACAGTGTGGAGCCTGCTTGGGATTCTCTCTCTCTCCCTCTCACTGCCCCTCCCCTGCTCATGCTCTGTCTCTCTCTCTCTCTCTTTCTCTCTCTCTCTCTCAAAATAAATAAATAAAACAAAATAAAATAAAATAAAATAATAAAATAAAATAAAAGTATGACACTATGTTGGATAAAATACAATTACTCAAAACTAGAATTCAAATATTTACCAGTTTTCACGTTCCCTCAATTTTATTCCATGTAGGATTCCCAACACCTACATGTCCCCAAATTTTGTTGTGGCTCATGAGACTTTTTTTTTCCCATGAGGGGGCATGTGCAAGGATTAAATGACATATTTAGCTGTCACCATTCATGTAGATTCTGACAGAGATCTCTGCTTCGATTTTGTCCGTTCTTACTAGGAAAGATCTCTGTACCATGAAACCGTATTTCCCTTCCAATTTCTCTTTGAAAACACATATTTTCCACCTTCCTTGCGAAAAACAACTGCCTGCAAAGCTCTCCATCTGGCAGTTCATTTGAGCAGGCTGTCAGCCTTGACCTGGTCCAGGAAGCAGCCTGTGGCGTGAACAAAGTGTAGACGAAGACAAACCACCCAAAGGCCTTCCCTTCTTCCCGTTTCCCCTCCCAGCATCCAGAGCCTGCCAGCTGCTCTCAAGACGGCCCTTTCTCCCAGAAGCACACGCTCATTCTGACACACCCAGACAAACCAGCACTCCGCCCAGGGCCCTCAAGGGCCGGGTTCAAGCACCAAGAGTGTACTCCCTTCCCCAGTCCCCTGTGTTCCTCCCCACCATCCACCATTCAAGGCTATGAAAGCCACTCGTTGACCCGTATGAATTCACACATCCACTCGTTCTTTCACATGTCATCCGTGGATGCTGAGTGCCTACTAGCGATGGCAGTCCCTTCTGTACACCTGCACACACACACACACACACACACACACACATTGGACTTGGACCAAAGGCATCACTTCCCTTTTCCTTCTGCCTTCAAAGGACTGTATAGCAGATTTTAGAGAATTTGCCTTTAGCTATTTTATAATTATTCAGCTGCACTGTAGGTGTCCAGCCATCTACAGACCAGAGTCACCAACAACGAGGAGTAATTCGGCATCTTCTGGTTGATTCCATTCTGGATGGGGCTTGACCCGACAGATGAGGCCATTCTCATTTCATGGAACTTTGATGCTGTTCTGGGTGCTAAGCCAGCCAGGCGGTAAGAACAAAAGAGACCGTTTTCTGGACAGATAGGCAACCTGGCACACGGTGTTCATGGCAAGTATGTCTCTTGTGGAACACGGCCTGTCACCTGTTCTTCTTACTCGTCTCTAGGCGTGTGTGTGCGTGTGTGTATGTGTGTGTGTGTTTTTAGGTGCTTAAATTTCACTAAGCATTCAAGAGACTTGGGTTTTGGAGTATTTATCTCTTTTTTCTGACTTCATGCCAACTACCTGGTGACTGCCAGAGAATCAACCAACAAATAAATAAACATTGGCAGACATGAACGTGGTTTGGCCGCACTTACCTTCAAAAATCTAGAGAGGACTGCTACGGTGTTATCGAACTCACAAATATGTGATTATGTTCTTACGGTTTCGATCTATTTGCTTGGCAAGTTGGATGCAACGATTAACATTCGCGTGTCTCTTGCCAAAAAGGACAATGGCACGTTTGGATTCATGATCTCAGTTCAGAGCCGCTTACAATTGATTTCTGTGTGCCCTGTCATGGAGATGATCACTTCTGGGAGCCTGAATGCCGGGAGTGGAGGGGACACCATGGGACTTTATCTACAGCCATTTTAGAAATGAAGGATTTTATCTCTGTGAAGGATGTTTTTAGAAAGGGAAATATGGTTGCTTTTTGCTACTCTTATTTCAAATTTAATGCATGTTTATCAAAAAAAACATAACTTTTAAAGAGAAAATTAAAATGACCATTTTGATGGTCAGTACTAAATATTATCTCATCTAACATGGTGCCAGAAATTTTCACACCTTAATCTATTATTTTCTCCTCCTCCACGTCTGTTGCCCCAAACAGATTCATATGGTAGTTCAGATGCAAGTGCTTTATAAAGAATCTTCTTCTAAAATTTAGTAATTTAATGGGCCGGGAATAACAAGAACATCCTAAAGAGGAACAAATATCTAGTATTAAGAAATACTACAGAGTGACAAAAATTAAGACCATCGACTATTGGCATGAGGAAAGACAAACAGGCCAATTAGAGTCCGGAGATAGGCCCGGGTATACATGGTTACTTGATTTACAAACAAAACAAAACAAAACAAAACAAAACAAAACAAAACAAAACAAAACAAAAATGGTACCATGTCATTAAGTGGGGACAAAGATATTCTGCTCAACAGGTGGTTCTGAAATCATCGTATGTCCACATTAGATATCTCAAAGCACAAAAGTGAATTTCAGATAGATCAGAATCATAAATGTGAAAGCTCAAATTATAATGCTTCTATAAGAAGATACAAATTATGGGGGACCTGGGTGGCTCAGTGAGTTAAGCGTCCAGCTCTTGGTTTCGGCTGAGGTCATGGTTCATGCATATAAGCCCTGTGTCAGACTCTGTGCTGACAGTGCAGAGCCTGCTTGGGATTCTCTCTCTCTCCTCTCTCTCTCTGCCCCTCCCCTACTCACACTGTCTCTGTCTCAAAAATAAATTAAAAAATGAAATGTTTTTTTAAAAAAGGAGATACAAATTAATATTTCCATGAATTTAAGGTAGGCACTAGTCTCTGAAACAGAACACAAAAACAGTTAAGAGAAAAAACGCATTTAATGTCATTAAAATTTAAAATTGGAAAGTTAAAAAAAAACATGAGTCAAAAGACCCTTCTGAGTAACTGAGAAGACATTTAAAAACTGAGACGTCATTTATTATACCAGCTGTCCCCAGGGTGTGGTCTACTGACCCCTTGGGATTCTTGAGACGGTCTTGGGTTGTTTGCAAGGTCAAAACTATCTTCAGAATAATTGTAAGACAATATTTGCCTTTTTCAGTGTGTTGACACTTACATTTATACTGCAAAAGCAATGGTGGGTTTTTTTGCTTCACTCATTCCATAAGAAGATAATAACTACTGACAGGACCAAAGATTAAATGGACATTCAAAGTATAAAGCCCTCATTAGATAGCAATGGTTCTTAGATAATGATATCTGGTCCAACAGCTATAAGACACAGATAGTTAAGTAGAAGTTCGAAACAAGTTACTGACATGGCCCCCAACACTAAACTAATTTGTAACATAAGCAGATCTGGAAATGTTGTTGCCTGACCTCGAAATATACGAAGAGTATACTTTTAGTTCTTGAAATCTGCACACCTTTTTTCCACACTGTATTTATTCATAAGATTTTGTTTCATAAAGAGTTGCACCTAACACACACCACCATGGAAGGATTCAAAGAAATAAAACCCGCAGAACACATAAAATAGTATTTATACATTGCAGGCAATGGATAAGCTTTAAGCAGCTTAAAGCTTATTCTATTTTGCCTTTGCATTATTTTGCAAATTTGATCGACCTCACCACTTCACATAACCTCTGTGTTATGTTTGCGTACATTAATAAATTTGCGTGATGAATATGTTTTATTCCTTAGTTGAAGTTTCTATCATACTATAAAAGGCACTCACTAGGAAGAATCAGGTTGCACTTTTTACAAGCTTCAGACTAAGTGACTTAGGTGCATCTGAGTCCTGTGTGGAACAAGTTAAAATTCAGATTCTGTAGGTCCCAGAGTGAGGTCCATGTTTCTGAAATTCTTTTTTATGTTATTATATTATATTAATTATTTTATATTATATTAATTATATTATATTATTTTATTTTATTTTATTTTATTTAAATTCAAGTTAGTTAATATACAGTAGGATCTTGGCTTCAGGAGTAGAACCAGGATTCATCACTCACATATGACACCCAGTGCTCATCCCAAGTGCCCTTCTTAATGTCAGTCACCCATTTAACGCCCCCCCCCCACCAACCCCCCTTCCATCAATCCTCAGTTTGTTCTCTATATTTAAGAGTCTCTTATGATTTGCCTCCCTTTCTGTTTTTATCTTATATTTCCTTCCCTCCCCCTATGTTCATTTGTTGAGTTTCTCAAATTCCACATAAAAGTGAAATCATACGATATTTGTATTTCTCTGACTAATTTATCTCACTTAGCATAACATCCTCTAGTTCCACCCGTGTTGTTGCAAATGGCAAGATTTTATTCTTTTTCATTGCCAAGTAGTATTCCATTGTGTGTGTGTGTATCATATATATATATATATATATATATATATATATATATATATATAGTATCATGTCATATCTTCTTTATCCATTAATCAGTCAATGGACATTGCATTTCTATCAGGTTCTCATATGATGTTGATAAGGCAGGACCTCACACCATGCTTATAATATCACTGTTGTAGAGGAAATGCCTAACTTTACTGATGCACAGAGTAGTGCTATGTGAGTTTAGGACATGTGGAGGCCATCCTTTCCCCATTCCTCTGTTCAGTAACTAAAATATGATTGTGCTGGCTGATGGTGCAGATAAAGCCTGAAGACAGTCTGATGGAAAATTTCCTCTTACTTGAGGGGAGGGTGAATCTTTGTTTACATTTTCATCCTATTCAGACCTTCAAATGATTGGATGAGGCTTACTTGCATGGAAGATAATCTACTGATTAAAATGTTAATCTCATCCAAAAACACCCACATGGAAACATCCAAAATAAAGGGACAAAATGTCTGGGCACCTTGTGGCCCAGATGAGTTGATACATAAAATTAACCATCACAGAAGGGAGAAGGGCAAAATTGTATTCCTGCTGATTCTTAAGCATTCCTCGAGGCCCTGTGATGAATGAGTCTGCTCCTTAACCCCATTGTCCAGAACACTCCAACATACGGCTATACCTGGTCCTATGGAAGCTTAGGACACTGAATATTTCAGCTGGTCTTTTTTCCATTTCAAATAAACCCAGGAATCTTTTGATCATGGAAAAGGATAGATATTGGGGGGGGGGGGGAATTAGCAGGATCTGACCCACTAAGTAATTTACCATGTCGATCTCCACATAAATCCTCTTTATTTGAGATAACCAGCAACAACTGTTTAGGAGAGGGGGAACTTGAAAGAACAATCATAATGTTGCAATTAACGTATCTGACAAATATAGGAGTTGTGCAATTAATTAAATTTTTACTTGCGTGTCTTCACACAATCTAGAATGGGTTGTAAAACTCCCTTTCCTATATACATATGCACTGTTAATTTTTTTAACAAAATGATGTATACATCATATAAATTTAGAAATATATCTTCCCGTATCAATTAAAGACATGGCTATCTTTCCAGGAAGCATATTATATTCTCCACCTTTCAGATAAAATATTCTGAAATATCTCATACAGAATAATTGTTTCCAGTTTCAGCAATTCAACCCAAATTTATAAAATGTATTTTTTTCACACTAATAGAGAGATCCAAAGTTTTGAGCTCCCTACTGAAATGTCACTAGATAATAATTAACCTTTATTTTATGAAATGCTGCCAGTGGGGCAAGAACGTGTGGAAGTAAGGTTGAAAGTGGGACGGACTGGGGCACCTGGGTGGCTCAGTTGGTTAAGCGTCCAACTCTTGATTTTGGCTCAGGTCATGATCTCATGGTTAGTGAGTTCAAGCCCTGCATCGGGATCCGTGCTGATAGTGTGGATCCTGCTTGGGATTCTCTCTCCCTCCCTCTCTCTCCGCCCCTCCCTCACTTACATGGACTCTCTCTCTCTCTCACTCAGACACGAAATAAATAAGTAAATAAGACTTTAAAAAAATAAAAAGAAAGTGGGGATGTATCTACTGAGATTCACTGAAAGAGTAGCATATGGTCTCATAACAAATATAAACAGATATATATTTAATATATACGTAAATATATGATATATTTGACAAATACTGATATGTTTAAATCTTCATTGTGTACCAAAACGTTCATAGTAAAAAATATAGTGCCAAGTAAGCTGCTATTTTTTAAAGATCTACACATCATCCTAAAAAATCAATATTTACCAATTTCTCTTTCTTTTATTTCCACTGCGTAATTGAGGTATATCATGGTAGGTCTGCCCAAAGTGACACTTACCTAGTGAGTTATAGGCATTTAAATAGATGATTTGGAGACACTGGGTTTCCATCTAAATTTAAACGTTGTTGATATATATGTGCATTTCAGAGTTGAAGATCTAAATTTAATTACACATCTAAATAGTTTAATAGCAATGTTTTGCATCATACTTATTATTAAAATACTAAATATTTTTATGAAGTTTCACAGCAAAACAAGCCTTACAGTATGAGATAAGGTAGACCAATAATTTTCTTCTAATTAGACTTTGCTTAAAGTACTATAGATAAGGAGGTAGTTTATTTTGTTTCTCATTTTCTTTGGCAGAAACATAATCATAGTGCCATTTGTATTTTTTTTTAATGTTTATTTATTTTTTGAGACAGAGAGAGAAAGAGACAGACAGAGCATGAGTGGGGGAGGGGCAGAGAGAGAGGGAGACAGAATCCACTGCAGGCTCCAGGCTCCGAGCAGTCAGCACAGAGCCCGACGCGGGACTTGAACTCACGAACCGTGAGATCAAGACCTGAGTTGAAGTCGGACACTTAACAGACTGAGCCACCCAGGCACCCCACATAGTACCATTTTTAGAATTGTGTAGAGTTTAAATCAACTTGAACATCAAGACCATTTAAGACCTCTTAAAGTCTTCTGAAGGCATTCTTAGGAAACCTCAAATAAAATCCAACTTACATCTTTCTTTCCAGACTCTGGGGCATCTGGTCTTTGACTACTCCCCAAGTTAACCTCTCCCACTCTCTCCCTTTAGTCTGTATACTCCAGATACGCTGGACTACCTTTCTTCTCCAAGTATACCCACTCTTCCTCTCCTCAGAGCCCCTGTGCCTGCCATTCCTTCTCCCTACGATGACATTCCCAGTGGTTGGCAGGGCTGGCTTCTACTCATTCAGATTCCAGCTTGCGCGTAGGGCTCCTAACCAGGGGCCTCCTGTGAACTTATTGACAATTGCACACTCCCGTTCATTTCTTCTCTTTAACACCGCACATCCTAGAAAGCACGACAATTAGAACTTCCCAGTGTTTGCTGTTTTTAATCGTCTCTTTCCCCTCTCCTACCCTTAACAGACTGTCGACGCTCATTTCGACCTCTTCAGAGCCGTATTCTCAATGCTTAGGTAGAAGGATGCCTTCCATAGCGGGCCTTCAATAATGTTTGCAGATTCACCGAGCAAAATCTCAACTTTAACAAACTTCGATAGGTGAGGTTCACTTGCAGTTAACAACTATTGTTTCCTCAACACGGAGCCCTGAAAGCGGAGCTATCCTAGCGGTAAGAACATTATTTTGTAATTTGGTAGAGAAATAGAATTGATACTTGGAGCTATTTCTTCAAATGCACTGATGAAATGCATTCAGTGTAGGTTAAACAATCATAAAATCTGAGATCACCTAAAGAGACTCCATTTATTCCAGTTTGGATGAGTTTAAATCCATTATGCTAAAGGAGTCTGGGGCAAAATGTTATTAGAGCAGCATGCTGAATTTTCTCATCTGTTACAAACAGTAGAAATAAAAAGGTTTAGATAGGAGCGTTGCAATCTGCATGTCTGACCCCCCCCCCCAAAAAGGAATCCAACGTCACATTGTATGATTAAAATTGAATGGCCTACTGGTGTAGAAGACATCTTTTGGAAAATATTTGGTTTTTTCTTTTTTTTTTTTTTAACATTTATTTATTTTTGAGACAGAGAGAGACAGAGCGTGAACAGGGGAGGGTCAGAGAGAGGGAGACACAGAATCTGAAACAGGCTCCAGGCTCTGAGCTGTCAGCACAGAGCCCGACGCGGGGCTCAAACTCACAGCCCTCACGGACCGTGAGATCATGACCTGAGCGGAAGTCGGCCGCTTAACCGACTGAGCCACCCAGGCGCCTCTGGAAAATATTTGGTTTTGATGCCAAATTAACTCTGGCACCTGCTTGTGAGGAGGTCAATATCAGAGGGTGGGACCTTATACCTGAAAGGTGGAGTGAATCTGGGCTATTGATGGCATTAGGGTTCAATGAAACTCAGATTAGAGAACAAGGAAGTTTATGCTGTACAAGTACATTAACTGGAACCAAACGTGTGCTGGAAACGAATAGAGGTGACGTGTGCTCAAATGTCAGGTAAATCTATCCTCTGTGCAATTTTAATTGGCCGCTTAACTGGGAGCCTTTAGAATTGTCCAAACTCTTTCCAATAGCAAATATTAAGCTGTACCAAATTGCTGGAGGTCAATAAGAAATTTTGAATTTTGGGGGGAAAAATATGGAAGTGGAGAACTTATTTGCACCAGTCTGTTGTGAGAACAGGTGGATCTGAGTGACTAAATGTCGACCCCAATGGATCGAACAAAATAGTTTCACGGTGGTTCAGTGGAGGCAGATGTAGCTTTCACTCCTCCAGAAAAATCCAACAGTCTAAAAGGGACTTGCCTGCTTTGAGAAATTCGGCTGATTCCTTCTTCACCGTTATAAATAGTGACTGCGGACGGGTACAATTTGTTTCTCATAAGCAAGGCTACAAAATGGATCCACTGTCTTTCTGCAGAATATTTAAATTCTCCGGCATACAGCAATCACCTGGTGAGATAAGATTTCGTTATGATTCATCATCAAAACAACTTAATTTATGACATTGATGACGTCATGGAGAAAGCCAAAGGACCCGTGAGAGCTACTGTGGCACCTATTACTGGCTTGGCTTACTTGGCCAGATAAAATATACAGCTAACCTAATCTGTTAAATTCTTGAATATAATTTGAGCTAAAGAACCAGGAGGCAGTCTATAGATTGCATGGGATAAATTTCTCTCTTGGCTAAACCCTACCGAAGAAAAGAAGGTCAATGTCTTGAGAGGCTGTTTGGGTTTTTTGAAGAACACAACACATGTACCTCACCTGTTATTTTGTTTTTGTTTTTGTTTGTTTTTGTTTCTCGTGCTACTCAACATCACGTGACCAGAAGTAAATAGGAATTTAGATGGAATCCAGTATAATTTTTTTTTTTTTTTTTTTTTTTGCAGAAGTCTGTAAGTCGAACAACACTATTAAGAACTAGAATTTCCATAATAGCAAATAATGTGAGGCATCTTTTCCTGTACTCATTTGCCATTCACGTATCTTCTTTGAGGAAAGGTTTGTTCACATCTGGAGGTCATTCATTACTTAGGCTGTTTGTTTCCTATTACTGACTATTGAGATTTATGTCTTCTGGATCCAAGGCCTTTATCAGATACGTGGTTTTCAAAAAATTTCTCCCAGTAGAAAGGCTTCTATTTCTAAACTCTTACCAGTGTGTTTTGAAGAGCCAAGTTTTTCATTTTGACAAAGTCCAATGTATCAGTTTGCTGTTTCAAGGTTCTTGATTTTGGTCTCATGTGCCCTGCTTTTCCTATGTGAATTTTGGGAAGGATGGGGTGAGGGCGTTTGTTTGTTTGGGCTGATGTGTGAGGCAGTGGTGATGACTGAATTCTTCTGCTCCCTCTCTTAGTCATTTAAAAGCCTTTGCAGCAGGGAGAGACTTGGCAAGGTCTTCTGAGGGCACAGCTTCTTGCTAAATTATACCTGCAACATTTTTCATGTCTCTTGAAGTTTCCCCTTTTCCCACTTTGTCCATTCCTTTCCTATTTTCTTAGCCATATAATATCCTGCCAAAATGACTTTAAAGAAAGGAGCACCTGAAAGTTTATGGGGGAAAACGTCTCAAATGTGTTTGAGAAGCCGCAGAAGGGTCTGGCTTCGCAGAATAACTAATGATTCTCACAGGGTAAATAAACTGCATTCCTTTCTATCTTCATAAGCATAACACAAGATTCTGATAAGCAAACTCTTCCATTCTTGTCTGCAAGCGACCTATTGTGATTTAAACCGGAGAGAGCCCATCCCCCTTCTAACCCTGATCAGGTCTCCTTAGGTTAAACAAGAGCGGACAGCACACATTTCAACACTGATCGTCTTGCTGTATTTGCAGGGGTGGGATGGAATCCGTGTGTCGTCACAAGGCCTGCTGCGTCCACAGGCATAATGTAGAGATAACTTAGCTGATAAAGTGGCATAGGGCTTTCAGTATTTGATGGAACCCTCGTGAGCTCACTTCAGTTGAGTGTGATAACCCAGCAACGCTAAGGCCATTGGATTGAATTTTGTTTTTACTCTCTAAAAACATAGATATAAATACATATGTACAGAAGGATACCTGATATGATTTATAAATCATATCATGTGCGTGCAAATAAAAATTTAAACTTGTTACATAATAAATCTGTTTAAAATCACATGCTAGCATTACCTTTGTACTCTGTTTTAATTCTTTTTCTTAGAGGCCACTTGGCTTAAATCCTAAAGGAATTCCAAATACCATATCAAAAATGTAGAAAATAGTTCTACCAGGAAGCACACATTCTGCAGGTTTTGTGTGGACTATTACTTGGGCATCAATCCAATTGAATCTCAGTTCAAGTGCATTCAATAAATATATAGTGAACACGTTACGTATGGTGACCTACATTAGATGCCTTAAGAAAATTTTAACATTCGTAAATATCTTCC
This sequence comes from Panthera pardus, assembly GCF_024362965.1. Lineage (NCBI taxonomy): Eukaryota > Metazoa > Chordata > Mammalia > Carnivora > Felidae > Panthera > Panthera pardus. Next base: position 83,296,355 of record NW_026526710.1, on the reverse strand, counting down.
CTCATTTAGTAGGTTGCCTTGTCATTGTTGATGGTTTCCTGTGATGCAGAAGCTTTTTATTTTGGTGTAGTCCTTCGAGCTTAATTTTGCTTTTTTTTCCTTTGCCTGAGGAGACATATCTAGAAACATGTTTCTATCACTGATATCAAATAAATTTCTGCCTGTTTTCTTCTAGGAGTTTTATGGTTTCAGGCCTCTCCCGAAACCAAATGGTCATTCATCCAGTTTGAGTTTATTTTCATGAATAGGGGAAGAAAGTTACCTTGTTTCATTCTTTTCCACATAGCTGTCTAGTTTTCTGAGTACTATTTACTGAAGAGACTGTCTTTCCCCCATTGTGTATTCTTGCCTCATTTGTAGAAAACAAAATGGAAGTTCCTCAAAAAATTAAAAATAGAATTCCCATATGAGATAGTAATATCATTACTAAGTACTTACCTGAAGAAAATGAAAACAGTAACTCAAAAAAGATATACGCAATATGTTTATTACAGCGTTATTTACAACAGCCAAAATATGGAAGCCTCCCAAGTGTCCATCCATATAGATGAATGAGTGAAGATGCGGTATATTATACATAATTCAGCCTTAGGAAAGAATGAGGCTCCACCATTCACAACAACATGTGAATCTGGAGGGTACATTGCTAAGTGAAATAAGTCAGAAAAATACCAGATGAATTCACTCATTTGTGGAATTCACAAAAAAAAAAGCAAATGAACAAAGAAAGAGAAAAAGAAACAACCAAAAAAACATACTTTTAGAGAACACACTGGGGTTGCCGGGGGGGAGGGGGGGGGGAGGGGGAGGGGGGAAATAAAGGGATTAAGAGAACATTGATCATAAGCACTGGGTAATGCACAGAATTGTTGAATTGCTATACTGTACAGCAGAAACTGATACAACACTGTATGTTAACTATGCTTCAATGGAAAAAAAAATACATTCCTGAAAGAAAAAAAAAATGAAAACACATTTTTTTAAAAAACGACTAAGACACGGTCCAAGATTTTAAAGCTTATAATACAGCACAAATGACTAAAAATGAAACCAAATATGACAAAGTCGTAAAATATTTAGCCAATTTATTCATAAATGCATTTAGAGAAGAAAGTTGTACCTTTTGGGGATAGAGCTAGGGAGTCATGAAGGAAGTGTCATACAGATGAACTTTTAGATATGATTTAATGCCAGTTGTTAATATTACATTATTACTACAATGATGATGATGAATACCAACAAGGGTACAGAATTTATCATGAGATGGCAGAACAGCCTGAGAGGGAACATTTTGGGAAGGCAGAGGCAGGAAAGAGTCTACAAGCCATTTGGACCATATACAACGCATACATATAGGGGAAAGTGGCAGAAAAAGCTGGAACTGAGAAAATACTTAAAATAGTTTGGGCTTTGATTAAGTATTATGAGCTCGTAAAGATTTACAAACAAAGGAGCCGAATTACCAAAGTTGTGCTTTAGGAAGTTTCTGTTAGCTGGTGTGTAAGTGAATCCCAGAGGCCATGTTGAAAATGGAGAGACCGGTGAAGAAGCCACTTTGACATTTCTGGGTTGACAATCTCCACATTGAGAAGACCTACAGCCTTCACAACCTGGGTCCTGGTGACCTCTCCAGCCTCGTTCTATCCTTCTTCCTTTTCCTGGAATGAAGTAGACGTCTTTATAGCCACAGGCTGTGTGCGCCCTCTCACACATCCACGCCTGTGCACATGTCCACACACAGGCGCCTAACACACTTGTACTTACCCATCCAGTCTCTAGGGATTTCTGAAGGCTTTGCCAATTGCTACGAGCTTGAGAGCTCCTTCTTTCGGCCCAGATTCATCTGCCTTTAGTCAAGAAGGGAGAGAGTAGTGTTTCAATTTGAGTAGTTTATCATCATCAGTTTACCTACCACCACTGATTACAAACTCACCGCTTCCATTTAAATCAGTGAAGGGCCTTGAACGAATTTAGCCACTTTTTTGTTATTTTGCCATGAGATCTGAGGGCTGTGCTGACATAGAGATTTCAGTGGAACATGAGATGTCCATTAAGCAGGCAGAAAAGCAACACTGCGTTTCAAAAGGAAGCTTGTGAGTAGAGTTAAAAATGAGGGTAATGGTCTCATGAAGAAATTTCAAGCTGTAGAGGGAAAAAGTTATGCAAGAGAAAGTGTGAAGGTTGAAGGCAGGCACCGTACTTCAGTGATTTATTATCCTAGATTTTCAATAATCAAATTTATATCTGTAATTAATTCAAAATTTATGTTTAAGATTCTTTTTTGAATTTTTTTTTAACTTTCATTTATTTAGAGACAGAGCACAAGTGGGAGAGGGCCACTTCGAGGGGGGGACACAGAATCCGAAGCAGGCTCCAGGCTCCGAGCTGTCAGCACAGAGTCGGATGCGGGGCTCAAACTCACAAACTGTGAGATCATGACCTGAGCTGAAGCCGGAAGCTTAACCGACCGAGCCACCCAGGCGCCCCTATGTTTAAGATTCTTTTAAAACTAAATTGTACGTTGGGTCGGTTGGGCGACTGACTACAGCTCAGGTCACGATCTCGTGGTCTGTGAGTTCGAGCCCCACATCGGGTCTGTGTTGACAGCTTGGAGCCTGGAGACTGCTTCAGATTCTGTGTCTCCCTCTCTCTCTGCCCCTTCCCTGCTTGCTCCCTGTCTCTCTCTCTGTCTCAAAAATAATAAACATTAAAAAAAATTAAAAACAAAAACTAAATGGTACCTTTCCTCAAGGTACGGGTGTTTAAACAGATAATATGCGACCCAAACCCAGGAGCTCCTGTCCCTCGGAGAATCTCCTGTAATTGCTCTCGCTGAAAAGCTCTTTAATCGACCCCAAAATGTTCATATTTGTGGTCAGTTGTGAGATAAGAATCGATGAATTTGGCACACTTAATCCATCTTTTACTTAGTCTTTCATTAGTCAGCATTGGAAAAAATTACTTCTGGTTGCGACAACCTTCAGAACGGTATCTTGATCAAATTTATCCTCCCGATATAATCTTCAGAGTTATTAGTCATCGGGATTTCTGCGACAATGTGCCTACTGGGAAATGTTACAAGCAGGATTTAAAAGATTATGCTCAAGAGCATTATCCCTCTGCTCCAGAGAAACAGAATCACTGCCATTTTAAATTAGGAAAGATTACGGGAAATGGGAAATGAAGAAGAAGACAGTGGATTTCTTACAAATGGTTTGCTGCTGGCTTTTTGATCATTTAATGACGATGTTGTGTGCCACCTAAACAATGTGCCTCTTGCAAGATGTTGAAAGACAACCTTCAGGATTAACTTCGGCTTCCACAAGGCGACTGCATAAAAGTTTGCACTAGCATCCACGATTTTGGAATCACGCTCCCATTTTTTGAAAAGTTGCATGCACAATATTTGAATGCTGGACGAAAGGAAGTAAAGATGCCTAAGAATTTTTAGATCTCAAATGCCCTCCTTTAAGAGATTTCAATATAATTATAAAATCTGGTCTAAAGTGCGTTCATGATGGAGTCATGCATTTGGAAGCTGTATGTTAACTCGACTTTATTGCAAGGCAATCTGTCAGCTCTCATGGGTGTAGCAAATTGAGATACGTTTCCTGGGCTTCACAGTGGAACAGATTTGATTCCTGCAGTGCCTGTTAACAGGGCAGTGACTCCAGGAGGCAGCTGGTGGGAGGGAAGGAGGTATCTTTGCCATTTGGTGCTAAACAAAGCCATGTGGCTTATAAATCCATCACAATCAGTTTAGAAAGTAACAATGTAAGACAGTTACCCTCTTGACTGAAAAATTAGGTAGAATATAAGTGGGGCACACACAGAACATCCCGTGTTCTCTCATTCATTCTTTCAATGAATATTTGTCAAATGCTGAAATTCCAAGCTAGTACTAACGTGAAGCCCAAAAAGAGGCAGTGATGATATTGAAGGGAAAGTGAGCAGAAGAGTAATCAAATTTAGGGCAAATGGTGGAAGGATTTTTTCTTTTTTCTTTTTTTAGATGTTTATTTAGTTTTGAGAGAGAGACAGAGAAAGAGAGGGGGAGAGAGAGAGAGAGAGAAAGAGCACATGAGCAGGGGAGGGGCAGAGGGAGAGAGGGAGACAAGAACCCAAAGCAGGCTCCAGGCTCTGAGCTGTCAGCACAGAGCCCAACAGAGGCTCGAAACCACCAGCCGTGAGATCATGACCTGAGCCAAAGTTGGATGCTCAACCGACTGAGCCACCCAGGAGCTCCATCTTTTTCTATTTTTTTTTTTTTTTTTAACGCTTCTTTATATATTTTTGAGAGAGAGGGAGAACATAGGTGGGGGGAGGGGCAGACAGGGAGACATACACACAGAATCCTAAGCAGGCTCCAGACTCTGAACTGTCAGCACAGAGCCTGACCTGGGGCTTGAACTCACAAACCACGAGATCATGACCTGAGGCAAAGTCTGATGCTCAACCAACTGAGCTCCCTAGACGCCCCAAAGGTTTTTCTTTTTTGAACAAGGTTATGAACAAAGAAACATAAATTGGATCAGAAGAAAGGACGTTTCGTTTGGGAATTATTGCAAATGCAAAATCTTGAAGGTAGAAATTATCCAGTTTTACATGAAATCATTGTTTGTTTAGAGTAGAAATTTTGTATTTAGAAAAGCCGGTTTTATATTATTCAAATGGAGTTACATTCTTAAATACCTCAGTGATTATTCACATTGGAATTTTTCCTCTTGGCAAAGAAAGAAAAAAAAAACTTACATAAGGGGATATAGCTATGCTTTTATTCGTAAGTTTTCTATTTAAAAAATTGTTCATGTTAGCATTATGAATGTTTCAGAAAAACCTAAATTAGACGCTAACGGTCTTCTATAAATATTCTGTGAGGCCATACAATTTAGATCACTTAGGGGAATTTCCTAATGGAAATTAAAAAAGCAAGAGGATGAGAGAGGGAGAGAGAGAGAGAGAGAGAGAGAGAGAGGAATTGAGAATTAAAAAAAAAATTACTAGTCAAAAGAAAACAGATGATTACTTTATATGTCAGATTCAGAGCTGGTTAATTGTTGATTTCTCATTGATTGAAAGCAGATGTCCTCACCTACTCAATCCCCATGTTGTAAATGTGGACAACTGGCCACCTACATAGTATTGGTATAATTTTATTATCAACATTTGTTATTGTTTTTTTAAATATATAATTTATTGTCAAGTTAGCTAACATACAGAGTATGCTGTGTGCTCTTGGCTTCGGGAGTAGGGTCCTATGGTCCCATGATTCACCACTTACAACACCCACTGCTCATCCCAACAAGTGCCCTCCTCAATGCCCATCACCCATTTTCTGCTCCCCCTGCCCCCCCATCAACCCCCAGCTTGTTGTCTGTGTTTAAGAGTCTTTTACAGTTTGACTCCCTCTCAGTATGTTGAAGTGCTATAAAATAAATGCTATTTAACTATAATGAAGGTTTCAAAGAATGAAAAATAATTTAACCTGTTTTCACAATCCCCATAGGGTTCACTATGGTAAAACAAGATCTCTTTCAGTGGGAGATACTTACACATATATATACACACGTGCACATACACATATCACTATAGTCTTGTAGTTCTACTGATATACGTCCCATTTAATAGATGCTTAGTCTGAAGGTATTTCGGCAAACATTTCTATAACGAGAGTATACAGACTTTGACACTAACCAAGCAAAGCAAGAATTAAACAAACTATATATATATATATATATATATATATATATATATATATATATATATATATATAAATGGCTTTTGCACAGGCTCTTGATTCAGGATTTTGTAAAGAAGGTCATATTTTTCTGTGTGCTCTTTCTAGGCTATCTTTTGTCCTGTCACTGCAGTTTTATTTAGGCATGAGGCTGCTTTGTTTAAGGTATGACCCCTTTAGAAATAAAAATACTCTGCAGAAGGCCTGCCCCCTCCCTTAGTCATTTTCCTCTTTGCTGTCCTTAATAGGGACACCATTTCATTCTCAAAATTCAAAGAAAAACAGACCGTTTCTCCTACTCAATGTCCTAGAATGTCTTGTTCCCCAAATGAAAACCAACAACAACAAACAAATCTGGACATTTATTTCGCAAATTCAAAAACTAAATGCGAGGGAGTTAGTAGGAGTTTAAGTTTGGATAATTGGAGTATTTGGAAAGAAATGATAGGATGCTTTTCCCGCTTCAATAATCACAGCCACTGGGTTACAAGCTCAGTTTGCTTGGGCCGTTTGTTACAACGCTTGTGATGTCTATTTCTGAACATTCTGTATTTTGTACTATCTTGGGAACAAAGTCGGGGAGATGTCAGCCACCAAGTCACTTGCATGGATAGAGAGCTCATAAAGAGTGAATCCATCCTCCATGAGTGGGTCTTCAAAGTGGCTGTGATTGTGGTGGCAATGGAGAAGGACGGGGAGAAGAAAAAGGGGGAGGAGAGGAGAAGGAAAAGGTCAAGAGGGAGAAGTAGGGGAGGAGGGACAATGAGGGAGAGACACAGAGGACAGGCCAGGGCAGAAGGGAATGGAAACTATATGCATTCATCTTACTCTCTGCCAAGCTTTATATACACTACCTTCATTAGTCCTCCTTATAATTCTATGTAGCAGCTAGTATTGTTTTATAGATAAGGATACGAAAAGTTGTATTACAAAATTTAAATTACGAAACATAACGTGACTAATATTACATTAATAAACGGTGAAGCTAGGGTTCATCGGAGCTCATACTAATGCCAAATCTATATTCTCTATAGATTCTATTATATATCCCCAATGTATATATTCTATATATCCCCGATGTGTTAGTGGTATTTCTAGTTTCCGTAGAAGAATGAGTAGCCTCAGGTAGCCATTGAAGCCGACAACAATTCCAATTCGTTTTTCACTATTTGGTGCAATGATTGTGTCTTCTAGTATAATGGTCCCACTGCCCTCCTCTGACCGGATTGTGGATAAACATAGGGGCAACTGGAATTATTTTAGTCAACTTGGTTTCATACGGCAGCAAGCAGTATTTGAAGTGGAAAGTGGTTATTGTAAATATCTCAGAGAAACTGTAATGGCGGAATTTCAAATTCATGATGATGAGACATAAAACCAGACGGAATAATTCTGTTAAATACTCTCTGCATGTTCATTTCATTATACTCAAGTCTACTAAGTGTAAGGAATCCAAAACAGACTGCTGGTAGCTTTGTGTTTTCTCTGTGCCTCTAGCTAATTTATTTAATAGTCTGACAAACATCCTCGCTGATCTTCATGTTTACAACTATAATGAGCCGGGCATCATTAATGCCCTTTGAGGACTCTTTTCAAACCCTTGTTATCTTGGAGTTTTCAAAATTATTTTGCTATAGCTGGTAACAAGTCCAAGTAAGAAATTAATCATAGTGCTTGAACAAAATTGAAACAGATCTTTAAGAGTTAATGAAAACCCCATAAAAATCCATGAAGTCTGGGGGTTTTGTAGAGCCTTTGGGTTGGTGAACAAGAATGCATACATTTTTCTTTCTGTCTCTCAAAAATAAATAAACATCAAAAAAAAACTTGAAAAAAAAGAGGGGGTACCTGGGTGGCTCAGTCGGTTAAGCATCTGACCTCAGCTTGGGTCATGATCTCATGGTTCGTGGGTTCGAGCCCCACCTGGGGCTCTGTGCTGACAGCTCAGAGCCTGGAGCCTGGTTCGGATTCTGTGTCTCCCTCTCTCTCGGCCCCTCCCCTGCTTGTGCTCTGTCCCTCTGTCTCTCAAAAATAATTAGACATTAAAAAATTAAAAAAAAAAAAAGGAATGCATCCATTCTTGACAGGAGGAGGATATACCCTAAGTTCCACCTGGACAGAAGCTTTTGTGTTCAGGATCCTCTAGACCTTGCCCCATGTACCTCTTTACCTGACCATCCACTGATATCCTTTAATACCCTTTGTAAAATACTGGAAATCTAGGAAGTAAACTGTTTTCCTGGGCTCTGTGAATCGTTCTAGTGAATTAACGGAAGTCAAGGAAGTGGGTGTGAGAATCTCTGATGTATAGCCAGTCAGGCAGTCTTGTTGGACAGAGCCCTTAACTTATGAGATCTGCACTAACTCTAAGTAAACAGTTGAACTGAATTAAATTGAAGGACATCCAGCTAGTGTTGCAGAACTGTCTGATATGTGGGTTTTCTCACGCACTTGATGTCAGAAGTGTAGCAGAGTTGTAATAGAGTATTTAGAGGAGAGGAGACACATCAGAGAGTTTTTCCAAAAACTAGACTAGTAGGTCTGTTTTAAGTTTTTTGAGGAGCCATCATACTGTTTTCTGTAGCACCTACACCATTTTACATTCCCGATAGTGTTTGGGGGTTCCAATTTTTCCACATCCTCTCCATCACTTATCTTTTGTTTTCTTGATGATGGCCATTCTAACAGGTATGAGGTGATACCTGATTATGGTTTTCATTTGCATCTCCCTGCTGATTAGTGATGTTGAGCATCTTTTCATAAACCTGTTGGTCATTTGTATGTCTCCTTTGGAGAAATGTCTGTTCAAGTCCTTTGCCCATTTTTAAATCAAGTAATAACGATCACTATTATTATTACTATTTTCTACTGAGTTGTAGGTTGTAGAAGCTCCTTATATATTTAGGATACTAATCCTTTTTTTTCAGATATGTGGTTTGTCAATATAGTTTCCCATTCCACAGGGTGTCATTTCACACAGTTAAATTGTTTCCTTTGCTGTGCAAAATCTTTTTACTCTGAGGTAGTACATTTGTTTATTTTGTTTTTTGTTGCCTGTGCTTTTGGCGTTATAGCCAATATATCATTGCCGCAGTTTCTCTCATATGACTTCCCTCTTAATCCAGTTTTACTGCCATGATTTCCAATGTTGTGTTTAGCAATCTCTGGGTTAGAGATGAATATTATTCCTGATCTTAGGGGAAAAGGCTAAAAATATGTTTTATCAGCAGTATTTTCTCGTGTTCTTGTTTACATATAGCTTTTATTAGCTTGAGTGATATCCCTAATTTTCTAATTTATCTGAGAACATTTTTCTGTAATCACAAGTAGGTGTTAAATATTACTGAATGATAGTTTTAAAGCTGTTGAGATGATTACATAATTTTTTTCTTTAATCATTGACATAGGAATTATGTAAATGGTTTTCTGATGTTAAACCATCCTTGATTTCCCATTTCGTCATGATGTACATCTAAAGAAAAATGATGGTTACATTTCCTGTAGGTTATATTATATGAGATTTTTTCAATGTCTGTAAGTTTATCTTTGGTCATACTGCCCCATCTGACCTTGGAAAGAAGTCCATACACTCTGCCTAAAATTAGTTGGACAACTTTCTCTGATTTTTTTTTTCTGGAACAAATTATAAAAGAAATAGACATAACCTGTTTCTTGAGAGTTTGATACAATAGTTTGTAAAACAATCTAGACTGGGCTATTTTGAAGAGAGTTCTCATCACTATTTTCTGATTATTAGTCTGTCCTGAATTTGATGCATACACATTCCATTTTATTACATAAACTAGAATTCATTAATATATATTGTTGCACAATGATGATATAGTATTCTTATAATTTTTAATTTGCCATTATGTTGGGATTCATTTCTTCTCATCATTCTGTATTTGGCTTATTTGTAATTTGTTTTTTACTAATTAGTCTTAGCGCAGACTATTCTATTTTATTGGCTTTCTCAAAGAAACCAGTTTTATTTTTAATTGCCTTCATTGTTTTTGTAGTTGTTTTCTCTAATGCATCAGTTTCTGCCCTTATCTTTAGTATTTATCCTGGTCTCTCAGAATAATGTCCTGCGTGTGGTAAACACTCAAGAGATATTAGTTATTGTCATTGGCTAATCTCCTTTCCTTTTTCTTCAATGTCCACCAAGGTAAAGTAATCAATGTCAACACTTCAGTATGTACTGTCACACACTTTTACGCATGGTCATACGCACACATATACATTTATACATACATAATACTTCTTTTCTATAAAAAGTGGTATTATATTGAACGTTACTTTACAGTGTCATGTATACTTTTTTTTTTTTCCTGACACATATTATTAACAATCCTTCGGGGAGCATATTTATATCAAACCCTTTATTTTAATAGATGCATAATTATCTAGAATGGATAGCCTATAATTCATCCAAATGTTACCTGTTCTTTTTTTTTAATGTTTATTTATTTTTGAGGGAGAAAGAGAGAGACAGACAGAGCAGGAGCAGGGGAGGGGCAGAGAGAGGGAGACACAGAATCCGAAGGAGGCTCCAGGCTCTGAGCTGTCAGCACAGGGCCCAACGAGGGACCAGGAGATCATGACTTGAGCCGAAGTCAGACACATAAACACCTGAGGCACCCAGGATCCCCCAAACTTACCTGTTCTTAATTATTATTTTTTTCCCACCACACTCAATGTTGCATAAACATCTTCATAGTTGATCTATTATTTCTGGAGAAATAAATTCCTATAAAGAATAATATTTCTGAACCAGAAGATGTGTGCATTTTAAATGTTGATATACCCAGCGATCTTCCCATCTAAATACTACAGTATTTTGTTCCCCTAACATCAAGGTGTCGGTCTCCTCTCCCCATGAGCCTGGGGTGTCGTTTAAAAACGTGCTGGAGCTCGGGGCGCCTGGGTGGTTCAGTTGGTTAAGCATCTGACTTCGGCTCAGATCATTATCTCACGGTTTGTGAGTTCGAGCTGTGCCTCGGGCTCTGTGCGGACAGCTCAGAGCCTGGGAGCCTGCTTCAGATTCTGTGTCTCCTTCTGTCTCTCTCTCTGCCTCTCCCCCACTTCTCTCTCTCTCTCTCTCTCTCTCTCAGAAAAATAAACAAACATTTAAAGAAAAGATTCTCTAAAAAATATGCTTGAGCTAGACTATCTGGTTTCAAATCTCCGCTCAACCAGTTACCAGATGTGTGGTCTGGTAAAACTATGAACTATCTTGTGTGTGAAGTGGGGACAATAAGTATTCCATCCTGGGGCACCTGGGTGGCTCAGTTGGTTAAGCGACCAGCTGCGGCTCAGGTCATGATCTCGCCGTTTGTGAGTTTGAGCCCCCCATCGGGCTCTGTGCTGACAGCTCAGAGCCTGGAGCCTGCTTCGGATTCTGTGTCTCCCCCTCTCTCTACCCCTCCCCTGCTCACGCTCTGTGTCTCTCCATCTCTCAATAATAAATACACATTAAAAAAAATAATAAAAAATAAAAAAATCGTATTCCATCCTCAGAATAATAGGAGGATGATACATCAATATCAGTGAAGTGTTTAAATTGTGCCCGGCATCACAGAAAAGATCCGTGGCTGTTAAATACACTTAAAAACTATAAATGTATATAGTTTGCCATCTGATTGTTTTTTAATGTATATTTCCTCAGTGAGCATGGAAGCTAACCAGGAGACTGAGTTGCTTGTCGTATTGACAGAGTCTTGTTTTTTCCTTCCTTACTCTGTTCTTATCCTGGTTGGTAGGAAGTGTCTGTTCTGACTCATACTGACATCAGGTCGTGCTTCCATTCCCGATCTTTTGAGAGTTTTATGCTACCTCTATATTCTGGTTTTATCAACTGTTGTTTGTGCTTTCGAAGCGGTGTTCGTTCTTTGTGCTACATTATATCTGCATAGTTCAGTAACTGGGAATGAAGATCTGTGATAAAAACCAATAAAGGCGCAACAATTTGACCTTAACAATGTGTCTCCGTATGTAAATAATCTAACGACAGTCTTCATTTATTGTGATCCTTTACACGGGCAGGATCGTTGCCTATTTGTTCACTGAAGTACTCCGAGTGCCGAGCGCTTAGCAATCTCAAGTGACGTTTGCTGAACCAACATAAATTTATGTGTTCATTTTTTTTCTCTTGTTCCAAAGTGATTATACCAATTTAGTAAACAGGAAAAAAATTGAAGAAGCACATAAGAAGTTTTAAAGCAAACCAAGCCTCTGAACTCCTTTGCTTAGACTATTTTTCTGATGGTTCATATTATGGATGCAAACCTACCCGTCTTTGAGGCCTGCATGCTGGCCCTGGACCCAGTCCAGCCTTGGCATAAAAATCCTCCCAAACCCTCCGGGCACCCTCGGCTCAGCTGCTGCTTTCGTTTGTTTCTTCATTTCTGTTTATTTTAATTACCTTGGCTTCTTCTGTATTTTAGCAGTAGAAGTGTATACGCAAGACAATGCAAAGGACATTATGTGATGCAATGAGGTCAAAGATGAATTGGATACAAGAAGATCCTGAACAATGAAAATTAATCCAAAACCTGGATTTGTATTCTGACTCCAGTGGGCTGAAATTCTAAAATTTTTTAAGCCGCGTTGTGCTTTTTTACTAAATATTTATCTTCCGAGGTTGCAAAACGATAAATTGTTATAAGGCAAAAAAAAAGGGGGGGGGAGTTTATACAGGACAATATATCCTGCTTTTTTTCAGAACCTAATGTCTTTATTTTTATCAAAGTGATACATGCATGTGGGAAAAAAGGATAGAACATTGTGGAATATTCTCACATGACATATATGTTTGTGTAAAAAGCTAGTGTCCTGACCTCACTGTGGCATCATCCACAGAGGAAATACCTTTCCACTCTCTCTTTTTGAATTCTTGTTGCTGCTTCAACATCTTTATATAATATATGTATATCCATTTTTTTAATCTAATAACTTTTTTTTTTTCAACGTTTTTTATTTATTTTTGGGACAGAGAGAGACAGAGCATGAACGGGGGAGGGGCAGAGAGAGAGGGAGACACAGAATCGGAAACAGGCTCCAGGCTCTGAGCCATCAGTCCAGAACCTGACGCGGGGCTCGAACTCACAGACCGCAAGATCGTGACCTGGCTGAAGTCGGACGCTTAACCGACTGCGCCACCCAGGCGCCCCTTAATCTAATAACTTTTGACATACCTATTGCTTCCCAATTTCAAAAGATTAAAGTTTTGCTTGTTAACATTATCCTTCTCCAACTTTCTCTCCCTCTTTTTTTTAATTATATTTTTTTTTAAATGTTGGCCAGTTGAATGATTTTTACTTATATTGTTTTCCTTTTAACTTTAACTTTTACTGACCCCTCTATTTACTGGTGCATTAACATTAGAAGGCATCTCTTAATGTTTTTCACTATATGAACTATAGTGCCTTGATTTTTTCATCTCTCTCTCTATTCTCTTCAACTGTCCACCTTTAGCCCACCATGAGTTTATGCTCATGTTGTCAAGATTGAGAATATTTAAATCTTCTGCACTTTGGGGCTTCTGGGTGGCTCAGTCGGTTGAGCGTCTGACTTCGGCTCAGGTCACGATCTCGCAGTTGAGGAGTTCGAGCCCCGTGTCGGGCTCTGTGCTGACAGCTCGGAGCCTGGAGCCTGCTTCAGATTCTGTGTCTCCCTCTCTCTCTGAACCTCCCCGGCTCGTGCTCTGTCTCTCTCTGTCTCAAAAATAAAGATAAACATTAAAAAAATTTAAATCTTCCGCATTTTGTGTCTACATTCTGAATGCTTGGGAATACAACATAATGGGTGAAGGTCCTTTTTAGGAGTGGAACTTCACTTAGGCGCCATTTTCAGCCATATTTCCTGATAATAATTCCTATGTGGATAATAATGCTTATTCTCATTACAAAATAAAAAACATCAGGTTGTCCTTTTATGCTCATGCTGAGCTTGGTCGCCTGGTTAGTTTGATGATTATCTGATCTTTCCATTTTAAGGGTAAATTTCCCCCTTTCATGATTATAAGTAATATTAGCCCCTTCATCTTTTACTTTATCATATTATTGTAGACTCATGGAATCTTATATTTTATCTTTTTTTTTGATCGAGGGATTAGCAAAGTCCAACACAGAAGTTGAATGTAGCCCACCAATTGTTCTGTATAGACTATGAGCTAAAGAAGTTAACATTTCCTAATGGTTGAAAAAATATACAAAAAATACGTCTTCGTGACACATGAGAGCTGTACGAAACTCAAAGAAGGCAAGGGGCAGAAGTTGTGTGAGCGGAGCCATGTTAGAGCAGGAGCAAGGGAGGAAAGGCTTCCCCTGTCAGAGGAAGGGAGAGCTCCTGTCACAGAAGTGTGACTAAAGCTGACAGAGACCCAGGGGAAGTGCCGTGTCCCGTCTCTCTGTCTGCCCTAGGATTTCCCACTGGCCAAATCCAGCTGGGCCCCAACGCCCAAAGGGGACCTCAGAGCCCAGAGTGAGACTGTGCACATAGAATGTGGGTTCGGGGTTGGTCCAAATGATGAATAACCAGCAAAAAGGAAGACAGCACTTTACACAGACAGTTGACCTAGACGGTGGTCTAGATCAGGTGTACGTTTTGGAATGAGATCAACATCACATGATTGTACAATTTAAAAAATCCCTACTTCTAACGTGAAACAAAATAGAAAACAAACGACAATGAAAAGTATTCAGTTTCCTTGTTTTGTTATTTCCGCAAACATTTGCCAGCTGGTAAAATTCAAAGTATTACCAAGCATTTCAACATATCTGAGATCAAAACATCTGGAAAACTGAACACTTTCTATCCAAATAGTTAAATATTGAGATTGAGCATCTGTAATATGTGACACGTGATTCATATAAATTATCCATGCCATTGAGATATTATTATTACTCTCATTTTTTGAAAGAAGAAGTTGAGACAGACGGTTAGTTCAAGATTTCATAGCTAACAAATGCCGGAGTGTGTCGAGACCCAGATCTGCCCATCTCCAGCAATTACATGTTAGGGTCACCTTTCTCTTTAAAATGACATCATTCCAGGGGCCCCTGGGTGGCTCAGTCGGTTAAGCATCCGACTTCGGCTCAGGTCATGATCTCACGGTCTGTGAGTTCGAGCCCCACATTGGGATCTGTGCTGACGGCTCAGGGCCTGGAGCCTGCTCCTGATTCTGTGTCTCTCGCTCTCTCTGTGCCCCTCCCCCACTCACACTCTGCCTCTCTCTCAAAAATAAATAACCATTAAAAAAAATTTTAAATGACATTATTCTGAGTGACTGAGGCTCATATAACGATAACAGCATGAGCAGTTAGGAAATACCATAATAAAATGATTTACTTTCACTAGATTTGGGGTTCAACCACATTTGTAGCAGCACCCATATTTAACAATTTATTTAATATCTAGCCTTCTCTTAAAAATATTGTTAAAAATCATGTTCCAAGGGCACCCGTGTGGCTCAGCTGGCCAAGCATCCTACTTCGGCTCAGGTCATGATCTCACGGTCTGTGAGTTCGAGCCCCACGTTGGGCTCTGTGCTGACATCTCAGAGTCTGGAGCCTGCTTTGGATTCTGTGTCTCCCTCTCTCTCTGCCTCTCCCCCGCTCTGTCTCTGTCTCTGTCTCTGTCTCTCTTTCAAAAATAAATAAACATTAAACTTTTTTAAAGTAAAAAAAAAATCATGATCCACCGTAGAAAATATTTCTTCCAGGGATTTCATAAGGGAACCTCGCTAGCTAATTTTTCACTCTTCACAAAATGCGAAAGGACCTGTGGAGAGAAATACACAGAAGGGCTGCATGGAGGAGAGAGTAGATCCACCTTGGTTCTGTTACCACATTTCGTGTTACTTTCATTATTTTCTGTAAGCAAGATTTTGAGTAAATATAAAACGTGAATATGCAATCGCTAGGTGTTCGTCTTGCCATTGTCGTCAAGGCTCTTTTTGAGTGTTAAACACATCTCTGCACACAAAGAGGTTTGTCACCTGCCATTTGACATGACTGACATAATATGCCCTGCCATGTATTTAGGAGTAAAAGCCCTGCCTCTCCTTACAGTATGTCGTCAAGAGCATGTCTTAGCAAAAGCTGTATAACATGATTCCTCTAGAATCGTTTTTATGTTTGATTTCTACTCCTGTGCTCTCTTGAAATGCCAACCAACGTTGCAAATGTCCCAGATACCGCCTGCTGCCTAGTCCACTGATGGCTTGTTTGACTAAAGTGTCAGTTTGATCATATGTTTGGGGTAAAAAAATGCAAATCGTCACAGCGAGTCCCTTCAAACTTCCCCGCAGCAGGTGAAACGCCAAATTTGTTTGACAACTTATTTTGTGCCAGAGAAATGATGTCTGCTCCTTTCTTTGAGTTCCTAAAGGATTCTGTACAAAATACTACATTTTATTTTAAATTAAGAACTCTGCTATGTATACTAATTTTGAGGAAGAAAAAGCCTGGCCATTGTTTTTTTTTTTTTTTTTTTTTTTAATTTGAAAACGAAATACACCCTTGGTTTCTAATTAATATCACATCATTGCAATAGAAAATGAGCTAATCCACAAACCCATGAACTTGTTGATAGCTCTGTGCCCCAGCAATATATTTTCTCTCCCCTGTGGTGGATGGAGCATGTATAATAAAGCCATGGTTTTCTGAGCACATTCAACCACTTAATTGTTTACTAATGGCAGACAGCAGCAGGAGCTAACCTTCTTCATCTATCACAAGCTTTTCTTTTCCTCCAGTGAGCTGTTCCAGCTTGGAGGGAACCACACCACTCAATGCAATGCAGCGTCTGGAACCAAAGTAGCTTTACCTTAGATGGCTTCGCTGTTTCAGTAAACCCACAGGGATGTGGACAAAGTCTAAGCTATAGAACAGTCTGAGTAAAAAGCCTAATGGTTTATGAGGAAATCCCTGTAATTGAGAGGGAAATTGTACCACATGTTGACAGAAACCTGGAGTAAAGACATGGTCAACCTAAACCCGGTAAAACCTACCACTGCCAGGTGAATACCACCGCCAGGCACAACGCTTCCCTTTATCGGTCACTTCTGCACCCAGATTTTCCTTCTGCAACAGACAGAAAAACGATGTAGCGAAAATCATCTGTAGAAAATTGATAGGTCGTCATGGAGGCTGGGACGTTTTCAGAGGGAACAATGGAAATTTTCTCTAGTAAAACCCAGCCTTGCAGAATCAGCCACATTCCCTAGGATGCAGAGAAAGCCACATCTAATATAATTACCTAAAAATCCCTCCTGTGTCCTTGCTCGTGTCCCTGTTGGACCTCTAGTCATTTGCCAGCCGCAGATTAGGTCAGATAAATGCAATTTTGGACTGTGAGGTTGAAAAGATTCCACTCACTCTTGTGTGATTCCTTCAAAATTGTCTATGGAGGTGTGACATCATTTGAACTTGAGTTTTTTAATTATGTGTTTTCCATCCTACTAAAGCAGTTCCGAAGCTTTTGGCAAATTAGCACAAATTTTAGGGCTTTAAAAAAAAAGACCAGTGGTTGTACCAGACATCCAAAGACTGATTTCATTGATCGGAGGTAGGGCCAGACCTCCTAAGGAGACCATAACATACATGCAGCTTGAGGGTCATGAAATATCCTTGTCTTTGAATGGTATTTTCTACAGTTGGGTAGTGAATCGCTCTCCCTCCAGTACAGGGAGCACGGGATGCCTTCAGGGACCTTCGTTTGAGTGTTGTCTGCTGCTCTCCCAGAATCGCTGTTTCCTTCCTTCTTTGTTCGTGTTCTCCGACCTTGCTCCCTCCTGCTCTCTCCCTCCTCAGCTCCCTTCCTGCCTCTTTCCTTCTCTTTTTCTTCTCTTCATGCTTATTGAAAAATTAAGTTGATATTCAGCAGTCAGGTTACTTGTACACTGAAATTCCAAACTCTGAAATTTTCATTTCGTTCAAGAAATATATAAAATAGGGACACCCGGGTGGTTCGGTTGGTTGGGCCTCCAACTCTTGGTTTCAGTTCGGGTCACGATCCCACGGTTCATGGGATGGAGCCCTGCTTCAGGCTCCATACTGGGTGCAGAGCCTGCTTGGGATTCTCTGTCTCTCTCTTTCTCTCTGTCCCTGCTCATGCTCTCTCTTTCTCTCTCTCTCTCTCTCTCTCTCTCTCCCTCTCTCAAAAATAAATAAATAAAACATTTAAAAAATAAATATATAAAACAGACAGCTATCACTGACAGAGGGTATGAATAATTCAAAGCAAGAGAAAGGACACAAACAAATAAGTTTAGAAATACCCCCATGAGACTTTTGGGCTTTCATTCTAAGATCTGTTAGAAATCACAGTCACTCCTGGGGCACCTGGGTGGCTCCGTCGGTTAAGTGCCGACTCTGGCTCAGGTCATGATCTCATGATTCGAGAGTGCGAGTCCCGTGTCAGGCTCTGTGCTGACAGCTTGGAGCCTAGAACCTGCTTCCAATTCTGTGTCTCCCCCTCTCTGCCCCTCCCCTGCTTATGCTCTCTCTCTCTGTCTCTTTCCTGATAACAGAAGATAGGGAAGAAAAGATGTTCTGTAAACCTCAGATTTCATTGGTTTCATTTGGCTGTGAGTTTCCTGTATTTTTCCTCTTTTTTATTATTTTTTGGAAGGTTTTCTTAAATCTCCGTGTCCTAATATAGGTGAAGCCAAAACATAAAAATAAAGCATAAGTATATATTTATCAAGCATAAGTAAAGAGTAAAACTCTTGTTTTTGACATGTGAGGGAGGACTGATAAATTTTGCTCCCATACATCCCTTGATAATAGACAAAGAACAAGGAAGACATTGAATCCAAAATGTTGGGTCCATCAGAGAAAGGGAAGGAAGAAGTGAGAGAAGGAAGTGATAGATGGAGAACTAATATCTCTAACTTACCAAGGGGTCACCAGGAAACAGCATCCATACTTGATGAATGGAAAAGTCTACAGTAAGCCTGTCACTTAGTGTAATGCATGATCAGTAGAGGAAATAAATATGATGACATAGTAATGCTAAGATGGGTGGAGGGTAGGCAGTGCTGCATGGCTCAAATCTTCGAATACAGGTTAGAGACTCAGAGATATTTTTCACCCTTGTTCAAAACAAAAACAGTTATGAAAGATAAGGAATTCTCTCCAGCAGCAAGGCCAGTACAAAATCTCATGGCTAGAGTCCATTTCTTTTTTCTAAAAACAATCTTGCATTATTTTACTTTTTAAATTTGTGAATGTATTCTTTTAAAAATATGCTGTTTAGGTGCACCTGGGTGGCTCAGCTGGTTGAGTGTCTGACTTCGGCTCAGGTCATGATCTCACCATTCGAGGGTTCGAGCCCCATGTCGGGCTCTGAGCTGACAGCTCAGAGCCTGGAACCTGCTTCGGATTCTGTGTCTCCCTCTCTCTCTCTGCCCCTCCCCAGCTCATGCTCTGTCTCTGTCTCTGTCTCTCTCTCTCTCTCTCAGAAACAAATAAACATTAAAATAATAGTGTCCTTCTATTCAAGACTTTAACTGAACACAAGGTATTTGCTAACCACTGGCTTCCACAGATGGGTCAAGAATCCAGAAATAGCACAAGCAACACTAGCAGCTGAATAAAATAGTATTTAGCAAGAATTTATTGCACTTGTAAGAACATTTTGTGAACTGGGAGTTTTTAAACCCAAAACTAATATGAAGCTCAGAGGCATGGCATCACAGGTGGCTTATAAAGTGAGAATAAGGAAGTAATTTAATGTTTACATGACTGGTTACTATAGGAGGGCTTCCCAGAAATCAGGGGATTCGTTAAAAGTTATAACCTTATATCATTCTTTTTGAAGCTTTATTATATTTTGAGAGACAGAGAGAGAGGAAGAAGGACAGAGAGGGAATCCCAAGCAGCCTCCATGTTGTCAGCCAGACACAGGGCTCGAACTCATGAACGCTTTGATCATGACCTGAGCAAAATCAAGAGTCAGACACTTAACCAATGAGGCCAGCCAGATGCCCCTATCTTATACCATTTTTTAAAGATGACTTATATTTCTTTCATGATTATCAGAGGCTTTTACAAGAAATAATCTAAGGTGGGGCACCTGGGTTTCTGACTTCGGTTCAGGTCATGACTCATGGTTCTTGGGCTTGAGCCTCCCATCGGGCTTTCCACTCTCAGCACAGAGCCTGCTTCAGATCCTCTGTCTTCCTCTCTCTCTGCCTCTCCCCTGCTCAGTCTCGCTCACTCTCAAAAATAAATACTCATTAAAAAATTAAAAAAAAAAAGAAAAAGAAATAACCTAAGGTAAGTTTTGCTTATGATCTTGAATGAAGCTACATTCAGTTTTGTTACGTGGCTTAAATGATTTTATCTGCTCAGGGAATTCTCAAGTTTGGTCTCTATTTCGTATTTTACTTTAACATGAGACACAGTGTGAAGAAAAATCTAGAGCAGATGTGACAGACGTTCATGGAAGAACGTTATAACGGATAATATTTGATTTTTGCTTCATGTGGTGGAACTCTCATTACCAGTCTGGAATTTCAGAGCAAGTTAGTCGTATTTCCAGACTGAGATGCACGTTGTATGCATGTTTTCTTTTGCTTCCCAGATGTCGTTAATCCTAGAACAAACTGACTTTGACTTTTCATTTGCTGTTACTTCCATATTGCAAAATGATCTTAATGTTGAATTACAGCCACAGATTTCCCACTTACAAAAAATTACTGAGTAAAAGTGTATAAATCCACGGTGTTAAGATGTGCTTCTAACATTCTCTTGATGGAAATGATCACAGTACAGAATTGGCTTATAAAAGAGTGAAAATGTGAGGAGTAGATAAGTATTTTGACCAGGAGGCAGTCCAAAACTGAGTCTACACTTTACATCGTGATTTGGGAGCAACGATGAGTCAAGTCAAAACAGAGTAGGGACACTTGGTACTTTCTAGAAACAGGCCAGGTTTACCCTTCTATGAAGTGGTATTATTATTCAATTTGAAGATCCCTGATTTGTTTTAAAGCCTCATGCCCAAATGTCCAAAACTAAAAACAAACGACATGATTATGGATATCATCTTTTTCTTTTCATTAGTTCAATAAATACGTTTAGATCAGGCAGAAAAATTAATTTCAGACCACAAACGTGCATTTTATCTTTGTTCTCGTTGTGAAATTGAATGCAGATCAAAGAGTAAAAAGACTGTTTCCCAATTTTGTAGGCTGCTGTTTGCTAAGGGAAGCCATCATCCCATCTTTAATTTATTGATTTGCAAGGATATACTAAGTCCCAACTATTTGGAGATGTGTGTATGGTTGAAATAGATAATTCACTACCATGATAAGTTTTCTTATCTGTTCTGTGGAAGAAAATTTACTGATTAACACTAGATTCATGGGCTTTTGGGTTTTTTTATATTTATTTATGTCTTGGGAGAGCTCAAGCAGGGGAGGGGCAGAGAGGGCACCAGAGGATCTGAAGAGGGCTCTGTGCTGACAGGCTATCAGCAGTGAGCCCGATGCGGGGCTCGAACTCACGCACCGTGAGATCCTGACCTGAGCTGAAGTCGGATGCTCAACTGACAGAGCCCCCAGGCGCCCCATGTCTGTTTCCTGTTGTTTAATTATTTTTCCTCATCTTTCAAGTCATCGATGCGTAAACAAGACTATAGCATCCGTACGGTGTGATGTTACCAGTTTTTTTAAGTAATTTCAGTTACCAATATGACTTGATGTATTTGTTATTTTCTAGAGATTATTTTTAATTCGCTGTGAAGACAGGAGACATGCAAACAGAGTAATGTTTAATATTTCACGTTATTTCAGAGATGGTGTTCAGTCATTCAAAAAAAAAAATAGCGTTTGCTTATTTTCAAGCTATCAGGGAACATGACATACACTGAGGACGCAAAGCCTCGTAGCCTTGTTGTAAGACCAGCTGGCAGTCTTTCTACTAAGGAAATGAAAGCTGAGATATTGCAGCTTTACTATTAAGCGGTATGTTGGCCCCAGGGAGCAAAGAGTTTTTGTTTGTACAGGAAAATTGCTTGGTAGTGACAGAGATTCATTTCAAACCCTTCATGAAGTTGCATATGATTTCCCAAGAGATGTCTCCAGGGGTCAAAGAAGAATGGGGAACGCAAACCTGGTCCCTCTATTCTGCTGGAAGGGAAGAAAATTAATATGGGGGAATTCAAGCTGTATCCACTCCACTCATGAGAACAAACATTTGTACTAGGAACCATCTGTTTTTTGAGATGCTTTTACCTCTACCCACTTCTATTGCCCCATTGTACTGGCGTCTCTCTGACAATGAATGCTACCGGGGACAATCGTAATATGAACTTGGCCCTTTGTGTTCTTTATGTAACACCAGCATGCGTTTGGTGAGTCAAAGGGATCGACGCTGTTTCCAGTATCTAATCAATGCCGGGCACCAAGTAAATCATCACATAATTTCTGATAAAAACGTAATAGCCTTCGATGTAAGCTTACAAACACATAGTTTTACAATTATTTAAAAGCAAAGGGTATAATACATAGAAACTATTAGCAAAGAGACTCCTTTTTTAATGGTGTAGATAACAACAGCTTCTATGAGGTCATTTGGAGAGATCTTTCACGATTACAGTGCAAATTCTTTCACCCAGAATCACATTTCTGAGAATTTATTTGTAGGATATTTATGGAAGCAATCTTTGAAATACTAAAAGATTAGCAATTGTATAAATATCTAAATACCTCCTAAACAGTAGTTAGTTAAATTGAATTATGAGTCTTTGATGTAATGAGATGCTGTGCAGCTGTTAGAAATTACAAGGCAGCTCTGTGCATGTACTCTCACGGAATTTCTACAATATAGCAACAACTGAACAAGTAAGACACAGAAAGCTATGAAGAGTTTGCTCAAATTTGTGAAAAAAATAACAAAGTGCTGTGAGTTCATACATATTCATACAAACGCATTGGGATTTGCATTCACATGGAATATTCAAGAAAACCCAGGGAAGTGGCCCCCGGAAAGATACCTGAGTGGCCACATGGTTGTGCAATGAGGTGATGAGATTTCCCATTTATTTCTATACCATCGCAATGCATTGCTTTATCCCAAATAATTAAAACTTATTTGAAAATTATTGTAAAAGCAAAAAGACAGTGTTTAAAAGTTGTAACCAATGACTTCGATGAATTTTATCAGCGTGAAAGGTTTGTCGTTAAATGGATAGGAATTACTTTGGTGTTTATAATTTGTTCTATTTGAAACATTTCAGAAACTTACAGGATTGTCGTGCCATTAATTTGGAAAACTCAAATGCACAGAGTTCATTGTTAAAAACAACGGAAATAATTCAGGGGGTGAGTTAATTTATGTCCCTATAAATATATTTAAACAGACTGAGCAAATGGATTAACATTTTGAATTGTTTAAATAATGTTCGTTCTTATTTTAACAGCTCGCGATTCACAACCGTTTTAGAAGATCCAGCTCAAGAAGCTTAAAAATTTCCCTTCAATTGCTATATACAACCAGTAATTTGCGATTTTTTTTTTTGTATTTACTCTCTTGACTCATATGTCAGGTGCTACTTGGTCACTTCAGTGAGGCCATTTCAAGTAAAATCATTAAACCATTAGAAAGCCTTACTCCTTATTCTGGAATGATAAAAAGCATATTCATTTAGAGTGGTGTATAATCTAGGTTTATGAATGAAATTCATGCAATACGCAAATGGAAACAGGGTGAAAAAGAAAGCAATTGCTTATAAGATATAATTTCAGCCCTTAAATATAAAAGTAATTCTGGAATTAGAAAAATCATTTTGGGGCAACTTCCATAATAATTGATTCAGGTGAATCTCATCAACAAATACTAAATAACAGGAAGAAAGTTGTTTGAAGAAGTTACTGAGGGGGCTGGACATCACCCCCATGGCTCACTGACTAGTAACAAAGGGGCACATTCACCTGCAGAGTGGGAAGAAGGAGGGGTCACTACCTTAATCAGGGGCCAATGTTCTTCCATGCCATAAAAAGAAGTATTACCCGCCATTGCTGAAGAAGCATTGTTTAGCAGAAACCTCATCCCAAAGGAAACAGACACACCCAGAATATGTAAACAAAAATCAATCAAATAGCACGGCCTTGATTTTCAAAAAAAAGTCGATGTCATGAAAAACAAACATTGGGTGACTTCCGTGGATTCGAAGTTGCTAACTGGGCCTAACAACCAGATATACCATGCAAATTTCAGATATATCTTGGATCAAATCAAACCAGTCATGCAAATATTAAGCCATAGAGAAAACGTGAACGTGGATTCATTGTAGATGATATTTTCAGGTTACGGTTAATTGTCTCCGGTATGATAATGTACTAAGGTTGTGGAAAAGTCCTTATGCTAAAGGGATGCGAGCTAAAATATGTACGTCTGTGACCTACTTTCAAATACTTATACACTGTGTTGGGCTACACACACGTACACATATACACATAGGTGTGTGTGTATGTGCACATAGGTCTGTGTTGTTGGATTCTATATGTTTTTATTTATAAATATAATAATTTTGAACATAAGTATGTATCTGTGTCGCTATCTGTAAAGATACCTACCATCTCTTCGCATCTATAGAATGAAATCTTGCCATTTGCAACAATGTGGATCGAACTAGAATGTACTATGCTAAGCGAAATAACTCAGTACGAAAAAGATAAATATCGAATGATATCACTCATATGTGGAACTTAAGAAACAAAATGGGTAAACGTAGGGAAAGGGAAGGAAAAGAAGGTAAAAACAGGACGGGAAATCATAAGAGGCTCTTAAATACAGAGAACAAACTGAAGGTTGCTGGAGGGGTGTTGGGCGGGGGATGGGCTAAAGGGGTGATGGCCATTAAGGAAGGGACTTAGGATGAGCATTGGGTGTCATGTGTGACTGATGGATCACTGAATTCTACTCATAAAACCATTATTACACTATATGTTACCCAGCTTGGATTTAAATAAAATAAATAAATCCCAAGATTCCTTTTTCCAACCACAACTCTGTGTATATCCAAACTCCAAGGCTGATCTCTTCATGGGTTAAAATATCATCTCCTTTGGGGGCACCTGGGAGGCTCAGTGGGTCAAGAGTCCAACTCTTGGTTTTGGCTCAGGTCATGATCTCACAGTTCATGGGTTCGAGCCCTGTGTCGGGCTGTGCGCTGACAGCGTGGGGCCTGCTCAGGATTCTCTCTCCTTCTCTCCGTGCCCCTCCTCCTCTCAAGTGCACTCGCTCTCTCTCTAGACAAATAAATAAACTTTTAAAAAATATCTTCTACTTTCATAGCAAAATTGGAGGCGAGAAAATGACTAACATGATAGATATTCTCCCTTTTCCCCTTCTCTAGCCTTCATTTATTCCCCAGTCTCTGTGTTCAGTAATGCTGACTTCTGGAGTTTATAACGTTGGAATTCTTTGCATTGTAATCTTTACAAGTTCATTTGTATTACAATATAAAGCACAATTACTTTATCTTTTCTGGACATCAGAATTTTGATTACAATTATAACTATGTTAGCATTATTACGAACATAATAACGCGTCAAGCACTGGGGGTGTTTTGCAAGTGTCTGATGCTCTATGGCGCACGAATCGAAGGCATCTCTTATAAAAGCAGAGCTAGGGTGTTCTGTAGGCACAAATTTTATGAAACCACTTAAGAGTTCACTGGAAGTGAGTAAATTTCCATAATGAAATACAAAGCATGTGCCTTTTGCTTTAGATTAACTCTGATGTAAATATGTCCATTATAAATTGTATGGAGTGAGGTGCCGAACCACAACACTAGTTACCCCTTACCAGAAATAAGTCAGAGCCCTAATTCTATGTGACCTAGTCTCTATCTCAACCTGCTTCAAATTCACATCCTCTCCCACTTGACTTTATGCACATTCAGTAACTCTTGTTCATAACCCCTCAGTGTTGTCCATTTCCTTCTATGTTGAGAATAACCGTATTTATAAATATAAGCATCCGAAGGCTAACTCTATCCTTAATTCTGCTCAATGTTCTCTACAAATTGTCATCATAGATTGGACTCGAAGGGGATTTTCTTATTTTAACACCTTAATGACGTCAGATATCCGCCTCGCTCGGGAATGGCTGTTCTCAGCTGTAAACCTATCCATCGCCAACCTGTGAACAGTAATTGGGATGCTGATGGGAAAATAATATGGACAATTCTGAGTAATATATCATGGGCTCTGAATCGAGTCCCAGTGGGTTTTTGACTTGAGCCATTCACATATTCTGTACTGCCTTTGTTTTAATCCACAATATGGGAAACGGAACAATACCCGCTTCATAGCCTTGTTGAGATCACATGAATAAACGCTTCTTAAGAGCACGGGACTGTCCCTGGAACAAGGAAATCGCCTAACAATGTTGCCATTGTTGTTACTAGTAGTGGCATTACTTGTATCACTATCGTTATTAAGCAGGTTAATTTCTGAATGGGATTCAGGATGAAATCAGTTTCACTGTAGAGGAAACATATGGATGTAGTGACACTGACACTTGGTTAAAAATTTCCCCTCTACGCCTCGCTAAAAGTGTTTAAGGATGCTTCCCTAAACAGTTTATGATATCATGTCTGTATCACCATAGAGCGAATGAATATTGCCTCACAAAACGTTGAAGCTTGGTTCTATATATACGCACTTATTTGAATGTGCATTCTTGTAAAAATGAGACAGCCCCCCTAAATACACCAAAATAGTACTCATGAGTATGGAGATAATCTGAAGAGAAAAATATTTGAAGAAGTGCTTCATTAGGCAACCTGATATCTGTATTTGAAATAATCTAATGAAACAGTGATTGCCGAGCAAATGCATTTTGAATAATGATGCTCACACACTGTTTCAAACCATTAATATATTTTAAAGAATTTACTGCGTGGGGCGTTTGGTACAAAATAACACACACCGTTCAGTTCATTTGCTACATGAAGTGAAACCATGAAACTCCTCATTAATGAAAAGGTCAATACACAATGAACACACCAACTTCTATCACTGAAAGATGTTTCTTGATGCATCTGTTGGTATTAAAACCTTTCAGAACTTCAAACATTTTTCCAACTGCTTCTTTTTAGTCCAAGTGAAACATTTTGCTAATTTCTAGAATGGATGCCAAGAGGTTACATCTACATATCAAATACCTCTCTAATTCCCAACTGCTGAAATTTTTAAGGCTAATCATATTTGGGAAAAAATAAAACCACTAGACTATAGCATGTCCTATTTTGAACTCCAGCAAAACAAACCTAGCCCGTTGACATTTAGAGCAGATGATTTGGAATACCTTCTGCTCTACATGACAAGATGGTTGTTGGTAGTAATTACAAACCGTGTAACATGTTTCAAAAGAACTGCAAGCAATGCTTTAATTGTCTCCACGTTTGCCTTATTTATTAATTAATTTATTGGTTGAGCTCCACTACATCAATGCATTTCACGTTGGCAAGAGCATTCTCACTTCAAATTCTTATAAAACCCAGGATCATGAGGAGCTGCTGGCTGGTTTCATAACTTTATTGAAATAAGGGCAAGTTCCTCCAATTTCCTGTAGGATAAAAAGCATGACTCTTTATTCAATAGTTTCCATGTCTGCCTAAAATTCTGAACTTTGACCTTTTGGTTTCAGCGGTCTGTTGTATCAGTTTACGTAGGTAATTGGCAAGCGATTAAGTTTTACTTCATCAAACCAAAACATCTCCAAAGTTACATGGTTGACATCTAACAGATTGTGCCACTGATGTAAACCTTTAGTTTCTGAGTCATTTGTTTTGAAGCTAGCGACGCAAAATTAAAATAGAAAAATAAATTTCAACTTTGAACGTATTCAAATATTCGGTCAAATGTTGTCTGTGAACTGCGCTCATTACAAATTATTACACCTCATAGTTCACACTAAGCTTGAATAGAAAGTGGCAACACTGATGTGAACACTTACAAAGAACCCCATTAGTGTCTGCACTTGGTGTCCGTTCTTGCCACCACACCTATGACACCAAGGGAAAGGGACATTTAGGATGTCGTGTCTTTAGAGGTGAAGAGAAAGATTTTAAATTTAGCGATGTTTATTTTGTCATCGAAGTTGGTTGGTTGGCATTTCCCAATGCATGTGGTCTTTTCCAACGGGTTCCTATAATACATGTGAAGAAGGGAAGAAAATGCTTTATAACAACAAACATTACACTAATAATTGGATGTTAGAGATTTGAAGGAACTCATCTGAATTTTAAGGTAGATAGAATGGAATGAGAAAATGTAGGAAGTTTTCATCACTCATTGAACCAAGGTTGACTTCAGAAAGATGTAATTGAAAACAAGTAGAAGGCTGGGAGAAAACCAGCCATCCCCTCACCTAGAATCTGTGAGCTGTCCCGGCTACCTTTCTTCTTTTGACTTCCTCTCCCTAACGTCCACCAGCGATGAGTCTGTCAGCCTCAGGGAGTAAGGGAGAACACCCGTAGCAGAAGAAGGGAACTGAAAGGTGATCGTTTTGGGGCTTCAAGGTGTGGACTCAAAGGGTTGAAGGTGGCTCTTTCATATGAGGGGAGGTCAATTGGAAAAACGTTGCAAGATTTCTTGGGTTCTGCAGATGCAGCAATGTCTAAAAGGAAGTCTAGATAAGGAAACTGTTGTTGACGGGCAATCTGTTTGCACAGGTGTCTGGGTAATGTTTTCCAGAAACTTCCTGAGGGGAAACAGTGAAGTTGATCCTTGGTTTCCGGGCTTTTCTTGCTGGACAACTATTTGCCGGAAGCCAGTGAAGTCACGTTGACACACGTGGTCTCCATTCATGGATGTGGCACTTAAGCTGTGTGGACATGGGGGGCGGTCAGCTCCCCTGCCCTGCCCGTGAAAGGCGGGGAGGCACCGTGCCTGCTATTCCCTCTCTCCATTCCAGGTGTCAACATGCCACCTTTAGGCTGGAATTCCAAATCGCTGTCAACGATAAGAGAACATGGTAACAGGGCCTTCTTCAGTTCTAATAAAATGTTATAGGTGAGGAAAATGAGAAAGACACCAGCTGCAAATTGAGTTTTATTCTCCTGAACTAAGTTATCACTATCGCCAAATAATTAGACAGTGGAGATTTAAGGGAAATGTTCTCTCAAAAGAAGAAATGAGATGCACCAGAGAAAAACATACTAGTTTGGGGAATAGCTCAGGAACCTGCCTTAAAGGGACCTGCCTTCAGTGCACATCAGATAGCCTAATACCACAGCATGATGCCCCATCACCAGGACCCGGGAAAACCTGCCAGCAGCTGTGATGATGAAGTCCTAGTTTTGTCTGGTTGTTACTTAGTTACGAATGAAGAAATTGAGGCATGGATCTTTTAAAAAAATTTTTTTAATGTTTATTTAGTTTGGAGAGAGAGACAGAGAGTGGGCGGAGGAGGGACAGAGAGGGAGAGACACAGAATCTGAAGCAGGATCAAGGCTCTGCGCTGTCAGCACAGAGCCCGACGCAGGGCTTGAACTCACGGACCGTTATGATCATGACCTGAGCCAAAGTCAGCTGCTTCACTGACTGAGCCTCCCAGGCGCCCTGAGGCATGGATCTTTAATATTGCAGAGCAAGAATGAAAGAATGCTTTTGATTTCAACCCGTAACAGACTGGTACATGGGGAAAAGAATGCAGACATTTGAAGCTCTCCAATGAATACTACACAGTAAGTTTTATTTAACTTGTGCATTTTTCACGTACGTGAGAACAGACTTAATGCTTTGAGAATAAACGTCCTTAATGAGCCAACATGGGTCATTCATTTATTACAGGAAAAGAAGATCATTAATAAAAAATAAAAAATGTCTCTAATTAAATTTCTAAAAAGCTGAAATTTTATACATATGCCTAGTATAAAATAACAAAATTATATGTATATGAATTCATATATTTAAGTCAAACACCTTTAAATTAAAAAAAAAAATCACTCTCTTAAGACACACTCACTTAGCAAATAATAATGTAAACACTACCCATTAAAATATCTGTCATGATAAAAACTTGTACTTAGTAGATATTTCATGCCTCATATTTCTTTTTTTTATAACTTTTTAAAAGTGTATTTATTTATTTATTTATTTATTGAGAGAAAGAGAGCACACTCAAGCAGGGGAGGGGCTGAGAGAAAGAGAGAGACAGAATCCCAAGCAGGCTCTATGCTGTCAGTACAGAGCCCAATGCAGGACTCGAACTCATAAACCGTGAGGTCATGACCTGAGCAGAAATCAAGAGTCAGAGGCTTAACCGACTCAGCCACCCAGGTGCCCCACTTCATATTTCAAATCAAAGCATTACAAAAAAAAACTTCCACTCTAGACAACAGAAGGAATGTCAAGGCCAGGGGTGCCTTTCTGTAAAAGTCATTATAATGTTCACAACATTTTTGAGATGATGCATTTAGAAATTGATAAAGAACATAGTGACAGTAATACATACTTTTCTACAGAAACATTAAACCTTAAGTCTAACTTGTAAAGTTACAGCAACAATATTATATGATACACTTGGGGAAATTAGGGTAAGATAATTTTAATATTCTTGTATTATTTAAAATGATAATAGAAATAATGATTCGTTTTAGCCTTTACTGATTTCAGCATGCATATTAAAATGTTAAGAGTATCTACTTTAAGAATCAAGGTAGCGTTTGTAAGTTGCAAGCACCATGGGGAAACAAGAAATAAGAATGGAGAGCATTGTAAACTCAGTTGATCACAAAAAGCCAGAGAGAGTGACTCAGTCACCTGAGCATCTGACTCTTGATTTCAGCTCAGGTCATGGTCTCAGAGTCATCTGAGCCTGCTCAGAACGGAGCCCGCTTAAGATTCTCTCTCCCTGTCGGTTTCTCTCGCTCTTCCTCTACCCCACAGGGGTCAGCACGGAGCTCGATGTGGGATTCGATCCCACAAACCACGAGATCATGACCTGAGCCGAAATCAAGAGTTGGACACTTACCCGACGGAGCCACTAAGGTGCCCCTGTAGATTTTTTTTTTAAGTTGGTCAAAAAGTACTTAAGGTTATAGAAGATGAATGCAACACACAAATTGAATCTGAACAAATATATATAGAAACGTATACTGCCAAGGTAGGGAACATGAATTTTTCCAAAGCATGAAACATTACAAAACCCGAATACACAATAGGCCATAAATCTTAACAGATTAAAAAACAAAACAAAAAACAAAACAAAACCAAAGATTGTTGGGGGCACCAACTGACTCAGTTGGTAGAGCATGGGACTCTTCATCGCGGGGTCATGGCTTCAAGCCCCACACTGGGCTTAGAGCTTACTTTAAAAAAAGTTAAAAAATAAAAATAAATTAAAAAACAAGGGTCATAGAGATAGTTTCTTTGAGCAGAATGCAATTAGTCAGAAATCAATAACCGAAAGCTAAAGCTACAATTGAAGATGAAAAGAAAACCAAACCTTAAAGTGTTTTATGAATCAAATAAGAAATGAAATTGAAATTATGAGATACTAATTAATAAAATCTACCCAAACCCTAACCAGACACCAAGCATGAAAAAAAAAAACATCGTAAATTGATCCAGGCTGGATCCTAGATCCTCGTAAATTTTCTTCCTTAATTTCCTCGATTTGAGACACTATTAAGATTCTTTCAAACTAGTGCTCTCTTTTATTGCACTAAATCTAATAAACTTCTTTTTTCTTGATTAACATATTTTTCTGAAGGCATCTGGGGGGACAGCATTTGACAGGAAGCATTTCATCTGGGATTACATTTAGGTACTTTAGTAGATGAGCTCAGCTTAGTAGATTGGCTCAGACCTGGATTTCTGCGTCTTCACTGAATTGGGATAGATAAGAGTCCCATGGTTCTTTTTATTTTTATTTATTTATTTATTTTGCTTACATCCAAGACAAGGAATTCAAGTCTTTCTTCCACAGAACAGAACTAAAAGATAATGAAAACACTTCACATCAAACTTCAGTGATGTGGTTAAAGATCAAATTATGGAAAGTTAGATTTTTAGGAACATCCCTTTAAATAAAAAATAATTCAGGCTTAAAAATAATGAATGATGCAAACATCTAAGTGAAATTAGAGAAAAATGCAAAAAGTACAGCATATTCTCAGTGGACAAAAGGAAACAATTGATCAAAAGAAAAATACATGAATTAGAAATCAAAAGATATTTTACAGAGAATTAAAAGACAGCCCTCTACAAGCACTAAACATTTTTCACAATAGGCAATTTTACTTTTACAGATTGATAAGCAAGTCATAAATGAGAAATATAAATGAAAAGGGGCCGAAGTCTGTTAGCCTGATTTTAGATAAGTGTATTCATCGCTGGATGGAGGCCTCTCCAAGATGTTTTTAAAGTGCACAATTAAGTTCCTCTTTTTAGAGAGGTGTCTGGGTGGCTCAGTCGGTTAGGCCTCCGACTTCAGCTCAGGTCATGATCTCACAGCTTGTGGGTTTGAGCCCTGCGTGGGGCTCTGTGCTGACAGCTCAGAGCCTGGAGCCTGAATCGGATCCTGTGTCTCCCTCTCTCTCGGCCCCTCCCCTGCCTGTGCTAGACAGACAAGTCTCTCAAAAATAAATAAACATTAAAAAAAATTAAATTTCTCTTTTTAGAGAATGGGGTCAATCTCCACTGGTAGAATAAAAGGATAGGAAAGAATATGCTTCTTCCCCTTACAACTTTTCTCCTTTTGTACTGAAATGAAACACAAAACTTAAATTGGCAAAGCTTCTATAATACTTGTTTATCATTAGACTTTTCCGTGGTTTCATTAGGTCTTTTCCCAATTCCAACTGTGAATTCTCCGTTTCTAACATAAAAGTTGGAAAGACATTGGATATTTGGTACAATTATGGTAGATTCCAAGTTTAGTTTTATCACCCATGGGGTGTGTGGGGGAGGGCATTTCTACCATAATTTGTCATCTATCTATCTATCTATCTAATCATCTATCATCTATCTATCTATCTATCTATCATGTATCTAATCATCTATCATCTATCTATCTATCTATATATCTATCTATCATCTATCTAATCATCTATCATCTATCTATCTCTCTATCTATCTAATCATCTATAATCTATCTATCTATCTATCTATCTATCTATCTAATCATCTATCATCTATCTATCATCTATCTAATCATCTATCTATCATCTATCTAATCATCTATCTATCTATCTATCTATCTATCATCTATCTAATCATCTATCATCTATCTCTCTATCTAATCATCTATAATCTATCTATCTATCTATCTATCTATCTATCTATCTATCTAATCATCTATCATTTATCTATCATCTATCTATCTATCTATCTATCTATCTATCTATCTATCATGTATCTAATCATCTATCATCTATCTATCTATCTATCTATCTATCTATCTATCTATCTATCATCTATCTAATCATCTATCTATCTATCATGTATCTAATCATCTATCATCTATCTATCTATCTATCTATCTATCTATCTATCTATCTAATCATCCATCATCTATCTATCAATCTATCATCTATCTAATCATCTATCATCTATCTATCTATCTATCTATCTATCTATCATCTATCTAATCATCTATCTATCTATCTATCTATCATCTATCTAATCATCTATTATCTATCTATCTATCTATCTATCTATCTATCTATCTATCATCTATCTAATCATCTATCTATCTATCTATCTATCTATCATCTATCTAATCATCTATTATCTATCTATCTATCTATCTATCTATCTATCTATCTATCATCTATCTAATCATCTATCTATCTATCATCTGTCTAATCATCTATCATCTATCTATCTATCTATCTATCTATCTATCTATCTATCTATCAATCATCTATCTATCTATCATCTATCTAATCATCTATCATCTATCTATCTATCATCTATCTATCTATCTATCTATCTATCTATCTATCTAATCTCTATTATCTATCATCACCTTTTATCCCTTTTCGTTACTTAAACTCAAAAATGTAAACACCACAGAAATGAGTAACAAATGATACTGTTTAGTAGCAGATGTTCAGAGTGACAATAAAGCAGATGTTTTTGACTTCAGTTGACAAGGAACCAACTCTTACTGTTAACCTACGTTTGCTATTGAAATCACAGCATTTTACTCTCTTGGAAGAAGCTCAGTTGTATTCTTTTCTGTGCTCTCCGCTTATTGTCACAGGGACCAAAACCCTGCCCTGGTCTCTTTCGGGGTCCTGAGGTTTGGAACTGGTTAAATTTTTTATTGGTCTGAAAATTTTCTAGACACACCCAGATACGATTCCCAGATTATGCTTAGAATTCTTTCATTTAGTACTCACGATCTCCTCCCCAAATACTCAAATAAGCCTTAAATTTTTATATCAGTCGTGTGGCAACATTCAGTGCCCTTTGGTGTGGTGTAATTTTTATTTCTGCAAATGAGTGTGAAAAAAAGGTCTTGGTCTTAGATGCACAGATATTATAAAACAGCCCTGAAATTATTCCTGCTTCTTGAACCGTCGGTGGATATATTTAAAAACATCTTTGCAGCCATGTACAGCCTTTGATTTTGATATGCATTTCTTAAATTATGAATGATTTTAAGTACTCTTTCTATATTTTTGGAAATTTCTAATTTCTTTTTCGACTTTCTGGGAAGTGATTGTTCATATCCCTAACATCTCTAGAGGGTATGTTTTCTTTTTTATTATTTTCTATGAGTTCTTTATAAACTAAGGATGCGAACCCTTTGCTTTACGTTTTTCAAACCTCTCTCGGTGTCTTGTTTTATTTTGTAATTTTCTCTACGTGAAATTTAATTTCTATGGAGACAATTTCATTGTTCTCTTTTATGGACTTCATGTCTTTCTGGGAAAGCCATTGACATTCCAGAACTGGGCATACATTTATCCAAGTTACTTCTAGTATTTTGAAGGTTTTATTTTATTTAATTTTAGTTATCTGATTGGTATGTACATTATTTCGCTGCAAAGTGAGCCCATTTTGTTTACGAAGAGTTTCATGGAGGGGCGCCTGGGTGGCTCAGTCAGTTAAGCATCCAACTCCTGGTCTCAGTTCAGGTCATGATGTCACCGTTGGTGAGATAGAGCCCCAGTTGGGCTCTGTGTTGTAGTGCAGAACCTGCTTGGGATCCTCTTTCCCTCTCTCTCTGCCCCACCGCTTGCATGCATGGGTGTTCTCTCTCGTTCTCTCTCTCTCTCTCAAATAAGTAAATAAACTTAAAAAAAATAGTTTCATAGCTGTTTTTTTCTGCAGCTAGAAACAAGGGTTATGAATACCCACCTTTATGCACTGATTTGAAATGCTACCTGTAGTCTAGAATACAGTTCTGTGACAGATTTTATTTTCTAATAATAACCACACCAATCTCTCCCTCTCTCTCTCTCTCTCTCTCTCTCTCTCTCTCTGCTCTTCTGCATGACACTGACATTACTCCACTGAGAGACGGGGTATATACCCCCTTCCCTTCAACCCAGGCAAAACTTTATATCCAAAGGTCTCTTATGTAGGCTGTAAAGGTGCTAACTAAACCTTCTCCTTTGCTAATGCACCTAACTTAGGAGTTCAGTCCACCTACCCTGCAACCACCAGTGGAGAAGTGGAGAGATCCCAAATAAAGAGAAAGATTCCTGAGGGAACTCAGGTGTTCCAGCCCCCGGCAGTTTGAATCTTAGCAGTCCAGGAACCAGACAGGCGGGTAAGGGTTTTGCCAGATGAATCCAGCCCCGGCTTATAGACACTAGGTGGCACCACGAGGATCTGGGGGGAGCCGCCCCCTCCAAGCCCCGCCCAAACTGCAACATGTTATTGGAGAGTTTGACACGCTGTGTTTTATGGCAAGAACCAACTGGAACAGGGGCGCCTGGGTGGCTCAGTCGGTTAAGTGTCCGACTTTGGCTCAGGTCACGATCTCACAGTTCACGGGTTCAGGCCCCACATCTGGCTCTGTGCTGCCAGCTCAGAGTCTGGAGCCTGATTTGGATTCTGTGTCTCCCCCTCTCTCTGCCCCTCTCCCACTCACACTCTGTCTCTCTCTCTCTCTCTCTCTCTCTGAAAAATAAATAAACTTTAAAAATTTTTTTTAAAAAAGAACCAACTGGAAAAATTCCCATGTATCTTTCATTTCATTTATTCTGCTATAATTCATTGATCAACATTTTTATTCCCTCCATAGGTAATAGCTTTTAAAAACTTTCTCGAAAAAAATCAAATGTGACAGAAAAAAATTCTCCAGATTACTTAAAATACCTTGGATTTGTTCTGCCTTTTTTTGTTTGTTTGTTTGCTTGTCGTTTCTTCCAGAAGAGTGTATTAGTTGATATCCTCAAGCAAAAAACAAAAACCACCACAACAAAACACAACGAGCAAACCTTATTTAGTTCATTGTTACCATATTGAGTGTTGAGAATAATTAAGAGATAACTGTTAGTTTCATTTCATCATCTCTAAGAGAAACTTATACTTTAAAAATTTGTTTACATCTTTTTTAATTCAAATTAAAAAATTACTTTTTATTTATGTAGGTTGTTTCAATATAGACCATTTCCTGGAAGTTAGAGATCTCAATAAATTTAGCTATTATTATAGGCTTGTGGCTTTTTGTTTTTTGCTTTTTGTTTTTCATTTTGTAAGACAATCTTTATTTTCAACATGTTCTTTTACTGCTGTAATGTAAGTAGAATTATTTTAAATGTTTATTTATTTATTTATTTGGAGAGAGAGAGAGAAAGCACTCCAGCAAGCTGGGGAGGGGCGGAGAGGGAGAAAGAGAGAGAGAAAATCCCACGCAGGCTCTGTGCTGACATCTCAGAGCCCCGCGCAGTGCTGGAATTCACCACCTGTGAGATCTGACCTGAGCCGAAATCAGAAGTCAGACGCTGAACCAGCTTAGCCACCCAGGCACCCCAAAGATTTTTAATTGAATTATATTTTTAAGAAGTTATTTTACTTTTACTATTGATCTTTGCATTTTAACTTTCCAAGTAGGCACCTCATTACATTGTGTTTCCATTCATAAGATTTTAGGTGGTCCTATCTAGGCTTCTGGTTATAAAATCAAGACCTATAGAGCAATAAAGCATTCTTCTCTTTCCAGAAAAAATGTATCTGTTGCTACTCTGTAACAATACCTTTGTTCTCATTATTATGCCTTGCTTCTGAGCAGTAAGAAGGGCAGAGAGGTGTTCTAGGCAGCAGGGCTTGCTAAAATCTGGACTTTCCCAAGCCTCTTGAAATAAACGCTCGTTATTTTCCAGCCCGGGTCTCCTGACTAGTGATGCCAGCGGCGTCAGAGGGTGAGGCAGTGTGATGTGCACAGCGTGTTGCTTTCATTGGTTCCAAACATCCGGCAGGAAGAAGGAGGAAACTGCAGAGACCCGGGATGACCCCCGCACGTAGGCTCGGCGGGCCCCTGAACCACGCGACCAGCTACCGCAGTGCTGTTCCTGGTCCACGGAAAGGGCCGCTCACAAGGTTCTCAGGTCCCCCTGCACGGCACAGGGAGACAGAATGTGTCTCTCGTCACAGCAGTCACCTTCTCAACTGCCTCACTTGAGTGGGGTTCTGCTCATTACTGGGCTGCGAATGGGAGAGAACCGCACCCCTGCGGTCCCACCGTGCCCAGCACCTGCCCAGTTCGCTGACCTCTGACCACAGGACGGTCGCAGGTGCACAGACAGAGCGTGCTGTCTTTCTCCAGATGTCAGGTTTTTATTGAGCTTTCCTCCTTGCTGTTCAAGCTCCGGTCTTCATTTGATAATCCTCTTTCTTTACAAAGTGTGAGTCAAATAAAGGTGCAGCTTATAGAACTGTGAATATACCTACGTAACTGCAATTTCTCACTTATTACTTTTATGTTGCTGCAGTAAATGTCTTAGTTTTTCTAATGTCCTCAACTTATTAGGTGCTTACTGGAGGAACCAATTTAAAGGCATGATTTAATTTGATTCATTCAACAATCAAGAAGTTGATACTATTATTAAACCCATTTTCCAGATGAGGAAAGCGAAGGATGGAGAGATTAAATATTGTGTACCAGGCTAATGGGGACGTGAGGATTCCCAGTCAGGCAGACTGATATCAGAAGGAACAAACACGCACTCTCCACACTAACTTGCCCCTGGAGACTCCTTGTGGGGTGTGGTAAAAGATGAATTTTGTCAAATGCATTTTGGAAATTTATTGAAATTATCCTTTTAATCGTAATGCATAATGATAAATACTTATGTATCTTTGTGTTGAACAGTCTCTGTATTCCAGAGAGGAGCTATAATTTGTCAGCTTTTAATATAAGGCTGAATTCACTTTAAAATATTTTATTTACATTTTTTGCATTGGTATTTACCATTGTGGTTGGTCTAGAGAATGACTTTTGTGCTTTCTTTATCAAGCTTAAGCGCCTGAATTTTTCTGGCTTGGTAGAAACAATTAAAGTTTTATTGCCCCTCATATTCTCACTTTTAAAAAAGTATCTGAATTATTTCTACCATAAGGGTATGTCTTTAATTGGTTGTAAGACCCCCTGAAGGGCAGTGTTTTGTGTATACGCTCATGCTGTTGATAATATCTCTAGCAACAGCGATTGTTAGGATTTAGAAAAAAGAAGTCCTCAATAGTCTTTATGTACATGGAGTCATGCTTGGTTTAGGGTGTGTGTGTGTGTGTGTGTGTGCGCGCGCGCGTGTGTTTGCGTGTTCGTGGTAGGAGCAGGAGTGGCTTTACCTTGATGTTTAAATCCCAACTTAACCACACTCTGGCTGTGGAATTAACTTAAGCCTCAGATATTGCGGGGAGATTAGTATTTAGCACAGTGCCTGCAGGTAATGAACAGTGAGTATTTGCCGTAATACAACTCAGTAAGTGTACAAATTCTAGTGTTTTGGGAAAAGGCTGATATCCACATAAGTGTCTTGCTTTTCTTTTTCCTTTTTGTCTTTGTTTCCTTTTGTGATTTATCCCTTAGTTGTGGTGCACTAAATACAAAGTGGGATTATTGAGATAATTATAATCTTTGTTTTGGGTGAGTCTGCATTCAAAATCATTTTTTTAAGGATTTATACCTTCTAGATGATTTCCAACTTTGACACACTGCAGATAATTCCTACCTAATAAGTTAGAAAAAAGATTTCTTTTTTTAAAAAAAAAGGAATTTTTTTTACTGAACATCTGTAAAAGGATATGTTACTTTCAATTTGTACTGCTTTTTTGAAATGATTTGTGGATCTTTTCATATCAGGGAATAAAATATTTAATAAATTCTGTGAAGTCTTGATATATATTTTTAAAATATGAGCCAGTAACATTTTTATAGAATAATTTCTCCTTGAATTTTGCATATCACAAGTTTTCATTTTCCTGGGATAAATACAGGAACTACAGTTTCTGGGTTGTATGGTCATTAAATGTTTTTTGTCTTTTTGTTTGTTGTTAGAAAGGGCCAAGGTGTTCTCCATAGTGGCTGTACCATTTTATTTTATTTATTTATTTATTTTTATTTTATTTTATTTTTTTTAATATATGAAATTTATTGTCGACATGTTAACCATCCTGGTAGACATGTAGTGATAGGTCCCTGTGGTCTTAATTTCTGTTTTCTTACCAGGTAATGATTTTTAGTATTTTTCACGTGTGTCTTTGCCAACTCTATCTTCTGTGAAATGCCTGTTTATGACTTTGGCTAACCTTCTCATTGGATTTAAAAATTTGTTTTAATGTTTATTATTTTTGAGAGAGAGAGAGAGAGAGTGAGCAGGAGAAGGGCAGACAGAGAGGGAGACACAGAATCCGAAGCGGGTTCCAGGCTCTGAGCTGTCAGCACAGAGCCCGACTCGGGGCTCGAAATCCCGGACTGCGAGATCATGACCTGAGCCGAAGTCTGCCGCTTAACCGACGGAGCCAGTCAGGAACCACGGATTTTTTTTTTTTTTAACTGTTGAATTTTGGAAGTGTTCCCCCCGCCCCCATATTCAAATACTAGTCATTTGTCACACATGTGATTTGCAAATGGTTTCTCCAAGTCTGTAGGTTATGAATCGTGCTTTTGGTGTCTTTGCCTATGTACCTTGTCTCCATCTTTTAGACTCTTATGTTTACATCGTATTTGACATCCAGACTTTTTAGTGATGCAGTGGGAGGAATAAGGAGAAATACTCTGGTCTGTGTTCTCATTATAACAACATTCTAGTATTCTATTATATTATTACGACAAAGTGGACGCCATTTTCATGCTATTTCAAAAGAATTTATTTAGGGCATGTTTTTTTGATTTTAGATAATCTTCAGTTATTTTTCATGCTACAAAGTCTTCTGATTCTTCTGCATGTTTAACAGTCATCATTTTATGCGTGTTCTATTTGCTTCCATGTTTGAGGTTATTTCCCAGTTGGGGTTTTGGTATTAGAAATGGTATAATCCATTTAGAAACGTGGTAGAAAAGATCTTTCTATTCCTCTCACAGGAGGTCTTTCTGCGGCATTATAGACCCATCGGGAGGCAAGACGCCTTCGTTTGACGGCGATTCTGTCGCTTTCTCTGGTATTCTACATGTTGCAGTAAGAATTTGAGCCTCTGATTCCTCAACTACTGAATGAAATAATAATGCTTATTATAGGGAGAAGGGACATTCCCATCCATTTCACGAATACCTGCTTGTATGACCCCATCCTGGTTGCCTTCTAATAGAGAATCAGATAAAGCCTAACTTGATTATTTAGAGCTCAAGACAACGTTTTGGCAGCAATTATTGGTGCTTGAAGTCCTCCTGTCTTAAGAAGCCCAAACTCCTCTTCCTTGCTCCATCTCTATTTTGAGGCTAGTTAGGTCCAGGCAGAGTCTAGAACCTTGGGGAATGCCAAATACGTGAACCATGCTTCTAGTAGGTTCTCTGTAGCTGGTGGATCAGTAGACTTTAGGCTCTTCTTGGAGTTTGTTCATCTCTCTCCTTCTCTCTGTCTCTCCCTGTGTGTGTCTCTGTCTCTCTGTCTCTGTCCGTGTCTGTCTCCCTCTCTCAGGGTAAAGGGTAAGGCTCTGACCACTGGAGAGAAGGATATTTAGAAGAATGCTCTACTTACACAGTGATCACTGACTGTAATGGGAAGATCTAAGTCAATACTGATGTTCAGAGGTCATTTGTTATTTCCTGG
Source organism: Panthera pardus (assembly GCF_024362965.1). Classification (NCBI taxonomy): domain Eukaryota; kingdom Metazoa; phylum Chordata; class Mammalia; order Carnivora; family Felidae; genus Panthera; species Panthera pardus. Next base: position 83,255,419 of record NW_026526710.1, on the reverse strand, counting down.
AGCATCTGTATAAATTCTAATACCATCAGAAACTGGGCTATCTCATATTGTTTGTAATAAATCATCAATTTTCTCTCTGCTTTATGCAGACATCTAGAGCGGAGATTAGAAAAATGAACAAAATCAGATTTGGTTGCAATTTAGGAATGTTATCATCCATGGAAAGTCATGTCTTAATTATCTCATTTATGATGTTTTGTTTCCTTCCTGATTATGGCTGTGCATGGTGAAGGATTTAGGCTGTTTTGTTTTCTTAGAGTATTGCTTCTATATTTCGGCAATCTGAATTCCTTTTTCTATATAAAGGCAATTGAACTTGATTTTTTTTAAGTTTATTTATTCTCAGAGAGAGAGAGCGAGAGAGAGAGAGAGAGAGAGAGAGAGTGAGAGAGCACGCACAAGTCACCATGGGGGAGGGGAGGAGAGAGAGGGAGAGAGAGAATCCCAAGCAGACTCTGCACTGTCCGTGCAGGGCCCGATGCAGGACTCCTGCTCACGAACTGTGAGATCATGACCTGAGCTGAAATCGAGAGTTGGATGCTTAACCGACAGAGCCACCCAGGTGCCCCTGAACTTGATTTTTAACTGTTAAGATGATGCTAAGACATGTCCAAAAACGTTTTTTGATTGCCATCTAATATTTATTAACAATAGTTCCTTGTCACAAGGCGATGTAAGTTACTCGCTTCTGCAAATTCCCCATAGGAGTTTCATGCGAAATCTCGTGCTATCTTCATATAAGATTCAAAGCGTTTTGTTTTGTTTTGTTTTTTAACGTTTTTATTTATTTTTGAGACAGAGAGAGAGACAGAGCATGAACGGGGGAGGGGCAGAGAGAGGGGGAGACACAGAATTGGAAGCAGGCTCCAGGCTCTGAGCCATCAGCCCAGAGCCCGATGCGGGGCTCGAACTCACAGACCGCGAGATCGTGACCTGAGTGAAGTCGGACGCTTAACCGACTGAGCCACCCAGGCGCCCCTCAAAGCGTTTTAAAATGGAGAAGAGTGGAATGTTTATCCTAATAACTTCTGTTTTTATTATTCTGTAGCTCGTGAGCGTTCCCATACCGCATCCATGTCTAATCACATGGGTACCCCCTAAAGTAACTCAAGGGTTAAGAGTAACCCACTCAAGATATTCTTACTGACATTATGCCACTGAGTTTGAATGCAAACATTAAAATCACAGATGTTGGGCCGTCAACAGTTATGCATTTTTGAGTGATGACTGCATTACAATGCTATTGTCTCAGAAATCTCTCCAGACAGGCAATTGCCTTGTGAGGTGGACCCAGACTCACCGGTGAATACAACTTTTCAAAAGGTGGCGTGGCTGCGAATTCTTTACGTGCTGCAATTGTCATTCCAACAATTTCTTCAAGGATTATTGGCTACTCCATAGTCTGCGGCTTGTACCCTGAAAAGAGTATCGATGTCCAATTATAACTCCCTCCCATGTTAAAGTACAGTAGCTGCATCCTTGAAAATTGCACATTGATTACCTCATTTTCCTCCTCCCTCTGAAGCGTTCTGTCCTTGTGCCTCATCTGTAGTGCTGTGTTCCTTGCTCGGAAGCGCGGACTTCATTCTGTGCATTTCCTAAAGCCAGTGGAGGGAGCGGGGATCTGCAGCCGAGTCTAATTGTTAGGTTTTATTTCCCCAGGAGCTGCGCAGACCTGCTTCCTGCCAGTTCAATAATATTCTCACCGTGTACAACCGGACAAGAAATAAACGCTGACGCCCCACCTGATTCTTCACTGCCTCCTCTCTGCCATTTTCTGAGTTCTCTACCTTGCTAATACCTCCTTTCTTTAAAAAAAATTTTTTTAAATGTTTATTTATTTTTGAGAGAGACAGAGACAGAGCATGAGTAGGGGAAGGGCAGAAAGAGATCTGCAGAATCGGAAGCAGGCTCCAGACTCTCAGCTGTCAGCACAGAGCCCGACGCGGGGCTAGAACTCCTGAAACGTGAGGTCGTGACCTGAGCGAGAGTTGGTCGCTTGACCGACTGAGCCCCCCGGGCGCCCCAATACCTTCTTTCAACTTCATCCTTCCCTGCATCTCTCCTTTGATGATGGCCACTTCCCCGGTGTTTAGAAAATCCACACTGTAAGACTAATGTCTTAGCTTTTCTCGAGCTCTGCATTGCCGGAGAAAATCACCCCGATGTCCCTCTGACACATGATTCTTACCAGGATAGAAATCCATATCACTTTTTCTTCAGATTTCCTATTTCTTACAAGCTCTGTAAAGAGTCTCCGTTCCTTTCGACCGCACACGTTTGGTGCTTTGCCAACTTTCCCATTCTGCACAGTGCTGTCCGCGTAATGCTCCAAAACACTGGTGATCTTTTAGTGACTTTGTTTTCCTATTTTTATATGATCTTTAATTCCATAAATTCCAAACTTACCTAGGCCCTGGCAACCCAAACTAGGATTTTTTTTTTCCAAATTAGGGTTATTTCAGCTATAGATACATAATATCATGATAACTTCACTTGTATCGTGGTTTTAAAAAGAAGTCCAAAATCTCAACCCTTATAACAAGGGCTTACATCTTGTTCAAACTGCAAGTCTATAGTAGGTTGGCTGTGGTCCTCCTTAATCTCCTGCATCCGGGGACCATCATTATCTACAGTTTTTCTCATTTATAAGCTTTTCTAAGTTCTTTTTCCCTATAAAAAAAAGCACCCTCTTCCTTTTTCTCTCCCAAATGCCTCCAACCATTTCATCAACAATTCTCCATCTGATACTTCCTGCCCATTTCTGATGACTTTATTCCTTCCAATACTTTAACGGTTCTTCCATGTGCAATCCTTCTTGATAAGGTCACACCACATTCTCAAGCTGTAATGTGTCGAAAAGCGTGTGCCTGTTTGAGTGCGTTCTATAGACTCTAAGAGTAGAGAAATGAATATGGAAACTTAGTTTCTAGACTCTAAGAAATTAGGTAGGACCTTCAAACAAATGACCTCAACATGTGCTCTTCGAAGTCCTGATAGGAAGGGCTTTGATTTCCCAGGGAAAATAATTTAATACAAGTAAGTTCCAGTGGTGCATATTGACCAGAGTCAATGAGGCTGAAAAAAAGTAAAAGAAAAAAAGTACAAATGCTTTGAGATAATATAGATTTTGCTGTAGTACATGTTTACAAATGGCTCACTGTATTTGTTGGGAGTGTTCTAAGAGTTGTTATGCTTTAACGCTTTGGTTGTTACATCGGATATTTGGATATTGACAATTTTATGTCCTCAAAGAGAATGTTGCTCTGTTTTATTCTTGAGATCAATTATAGTCAGGTTAGTCTTTATGTGTACCACCAGGAAGTCAGTTTTTCCTGACTTCCATGAGGACATTAAAACATTCTAACCAGAGGCGCAGTTTTCCATTTACATATGTGATTGCTTTATCATATTTGTCCCATCTACTAAACTATAAAAGCTATAAGGGTAAAAAACATATCAATGTCTGACTGTCAGTCAAGAGCTGAGCATACGCTGGCCTCCGGATACAGATTTTTGATTACATGAATCAATTCAAAGTATTTTTGAAGGTATTACTGTGTAGATATTAATCTTCCAAGGGGCAGATAGTACAGTTAAATGATTCAGGCATAGTTAACCTCCAGTTGGAATAACATTACTAATAGTTGGAGAATAAAAGAAATGATTTTCCATTTAAGCTCTGCTGATTGTGTGCTAATTGTGCGATCCATTTTGACCCCAATATACATTCATAAAAGCCCTGGCACATATATTTATATGTAGCTGTGCTAAAAAAGCCAAGACATTTTAAATTGCAGACAACAGCCAACCTTACCTGGACGACAGAACGGAATCTACTGACTCATGAAATCAAGAAATACAGGAAGAAGGTTGACTCTGGTAAGGTTTGTACACGCTGGTCCAGACAGTGTTACACTGTGATTGGAAATTTAATGTCTATCCATTTATATCTATCTATTTGCTTATCTATTATCTCTCTCTCTCTCTCTCTTTATCATCTATCTATCTATCTATCATCATCATCATCTACCTAATCTCTATCATCTATCATCTATTTATCAATCATCTATCTAATCTTTATCATCTGTCTATCATCTATCTTTCTGTCATCTATCAATCCTCTCTTCTCGCTCTGCCCTTCCTCCACTGTTCTCTATTTTCCTCTCTCCCTTGTCTCACCTCTCTTAGACTTCCCTACCCTAAGGACTGGCTTTGTTCTCAGGCAGGGTCCTTCAGAGTGATCCGAAAACGGCCCCTGGCAATTCCCACCTTTCCTCCTTCTCACTGAGCAATGCAGGATCAACAAAGCATCTTTTTCCTAAATAGCAGTTGCAAAATCCTCTGGTAAAATTCTCTGCAATTGACGATATTGTGATTCAACCCATGAAGTGACTGGCTGGGATGTGTGGCCATGGGAGGGAGACGGGCCCCATCTAAACTATGATTCAGAATGGGCGACAGGTGGTTTTCAAAGTGGTTGCTAAGGAAGGAAACTTACGTGGCTGCCATAGACACAGTAAGGCTGGTGAGAGGTACGTTGGCTTCTGCTCTGAGTGGTTTCATTCCAGGATCTAACAACTGACCACTTGCCTCATTCATATGCTTAGCAGGGAAAAATGCCCTCACGGAATGACCCCTTTTACTTTTGTCACTCTTTCGGAATGTTTTTATTTTAAAATCTCTTTGTTTCCCTCTCTGCCACAGAACTGAGATTCAGCTATACCTTTTACTTAAAATTTTCTGAATCCAAGCGTCAGGATTTGGAGAGTAGTTTCCTTTTAAGCATATGATTGATTTATGGCGATTACCCTTGCTTGTTTACGCCCATTCCTTGAGGTGCTTGCATATGTGCAGAGCCTTTTCTTCCCTAGAGTCAACATCAACCTAGACTACTGACGGGCTCTAACATCCACACATTATTGTTCTACCCCTTCGTCTAAAAATAGAGCATGCCTTGGAACAAATTATAATGTGTCAATACGATTGCATTTCATTGATCGTTGATTTCCTTTTGTTAGTTAGCTTATAGATGTATTAAAAACTCAAACATAATATGAACACAAGCGCAGCAGACGATATAGAGAAATAACCTTGTCATCTTGATCTCCTAGGGCACATATGATTTAGCTGAGGGCATAGTCAAATAGTATCGTCAGCAAACAAGGCTTCACATCCGACTCAGCATGTAATCGGGGAGATACGGAACATGGAATTTGCAGGAATTCAGATCATCGTCACAGAGTGATTTCTGGGGTGTCCACGTGAAGTAGAATCTTAAAAAAGGGAATGCAGTTTAGAAGTTAGCAGGACGCAGGAGGAAAATTCTTACAGTTTTGACTGTTTCTTATCCAAATGGAAGATTTCTTGCCACGGAGAATGGTGTCCTGATGATAATGGGAAATAGTCAACAGTCTGGTTGACTGTAGGTTTTGCTTAGCTCATCTGATCATGTTGATTTTGCAAATCACAAGCAGATCTAATTCAGGAGCAGTTACATAGGCTATATTTTAGACTGATACAGACTTAAACCAACATAATATTTTAAAATGTATTCACCTATATGAACTATAGTCAGTTTTGTTTAAAACTGTTAGTAAAGATGATGGTGGTGATAAGAATAATGGTTAAATGGCTAATACTGAATGTTTACAACGACAAGCATATTGTATTAACTGATCGAATTATTTAATCGTTAAGAAATTGCTATTACCTGTAAAGATGTAAAAATTGATAATACTGTTTTCATGAGATTATTGATTCTAATATGCTATTGCATCCTAGAACTTTTTTAGAATTTTTCTTTTCTATTGTATAATTTTAATAATTAAAATATTTTTCCGTATCTATTTTATAAAACAAGTCTGTATTTCAGCTTAGTACAGGAACTGCTCAATCTTTAAAACCCAAAAAGAAAATAAATAAATAAAAGAACAAAAGTTTATTTTTCTTTAAACCTTCATTTTGAAAGATTATCTTTCACTCCCTGACTTTGGGCAAATAATGAATTGCTGATTTTTTGGTTTTCTTTCATTTTGTTTCACGTTGTTTGATTATTTTGCAAAAAGTAGTATCACATTTCAAAGAGGATTTCTTGCAGGTATGTCTATAATCAAGTGGGATTTTGCAAACTAACATATCACATAAAAACTTACAGGAGCATTAGAAATTGCTTGTTTTTCATAACTTGTTTGAAGAGCTTGCCTTATAATTTATCAAGTAAAATACAAGTGTTTCACTGATCAATTTACTGTTAATGCTTTTAGTTTCCCAATTTTTGAATTAAATAACTTGGTTTTATGTCAATTGAATACAAAAGAAACAAATCAATACAAATCATATCAAATTATCTATTTTGTAAGGGATGCATAGCTGTGTTTTGTATGGAGGAACATAGTATCTTAATTGGTCTCTTGTTAATTAATCATCCTTTACTCTTTGAAAGCAGCAAAAAGAAATTATACAATATGTGTATTCATAAAACAAATGTAATTTGTAAAAATATGTGTAAATGCCTCATTGCCTTAAAATGAAGATAAGTGATTGTAATTATGCTATTGCCTTGTCATCTGTTGGGCATGGCTTTGAACAGGTGATAATAGCCTCTCGCTGACTAATATTTATCACCTATGAAATGAGATTAGTAAAGACACCTATCATATTTTTTTTCATGAAATTATGTATCAGTGCCCTGAAGAAAAGGCATGGTTCATGCATACAGTCTATGTGTTTAGATGTCGTTTTCATGATCTTTAGTAGTACATATAACAATTATATTGGGTATTTTCACATACACAATAGGATATTGTTTGATAGGGATTATAATTGGACTATGAATATTTTGCGTAAGGTCTTGTATTTTCAGGTAATGAAAAGAAGTCTTAATTTTTTGTATGTGTTTGATTTGTAAACTAATGACCCATCTGAAATCTTGACTTCCAGGATTTCTTTGGAAATTTACTATCGATATATTAGATAAGCCCCATACTACTTAGGATGTTAGAACCAGTGAGATCAGAGCTAAAATCATAATAATGTCTTATTATCCACTTAAATGATTTGTTTTGTATATATTTGTTACATAATTTATAATGTTTCCCTACAATTACTTTTTAAAGATGTTTCTAACACACTACCTCATAAATTTTCTGTAACTTTGTCCACCAATGCCAGGAAATAAAATCTGTAACTACATTACTTCTGGACACGATGTTACAGAATAGTCCTTGAAAAAGGCATACTCCAGGAGCATGACAACCAATTAAAATATGAAAAGAGGGGAAACCTTGTCATCAACGTCACAACCCAGTTGTCCTCATAATACCCTGGAGTGTTCCCAATGCCATTTGCAGCATGGACAGAACTGGAGAAGGAGATCAGCGTGATTCTCAGTGTTCCCTGGAACAAATATAAATAAATAAGTAAACATGGCCCATTGAGCTTTCCATCTTGCCAGCAACATGGAAACCTCTGTTTCCTACGGCTTGACCAAACTTTCGCTTGACGAAACCTTCCGAAGTTTGCTCCCTGACTCCAGGCCCTGACCTCCCTTTTCTGAGACCGTTTACTTTAGAGAACTTGTAAATTCTTCCTCTGCACCCTTGCAATGAAAATCTTAAAAAAAAAAATTGGGGGGGGGCACCTGAGTGGCTCAGTCGATTGAGCGACTGACTTCAGCACAGTTCATGATCTCACAGTTTGTGAGTTCAATCCCCGCATCAGACTCTGTGCTGACAGCTCAGAGCCTGGAGCCTGCTTTGGATTCCATCTCTCTCTCTCTCTCTCTCTCTCTCTCTCTCTCTCCCCCTCCCCTGCTCATGCTCTGTTTTTCTCTGTCTCTCAAAAATAAATAAACATAAAAAAATTAAAAAAAAAATTTTTGGCCAGTTTTAAGACCCGGGGAATGTCTTTCTCAGAGACCAAAGGGGATACCCTTTGAAACGTCATCATCAAGAAGGAAGATGGCTCCCTCATCCTAGTCTGTGTGTAGGTACCTACATACTCCAGCTTGTAAAACTACTTCTGTGATGGAGTATGAGAGTTTACTTTTCCTATAAGTAGAAAACACAGATGGCCTAAGTTTCCCCTACGCTAGCTCTTAAAAACTACCCAGGTTTTCTTTTTCTTTTCAGGGAATTTCAACCAGACTGAGTTCTGGTCTCCCCTATTGCCCTGGGCCTGGGTGAAGTCTTCCTTATCTTTTTAAATTTACTTGGTGCAACTTTTCCTTTGGCAATATCCTCTGCCTCTCTTCCTCTTCCTTCCTGTCTCGGTCACCACCTACATAGGTCTTCTGTTACATGTCCAAATGGAATCTGCTTCTATTTTCTTATTAGTGTTTTCACGGAGTCTTTTTAGAAATAAGAAAATAGCAATCTAACCTTCTTTAGAAGCATACTAATTTTTCAAATGTACAGATTTTTTAAAAACCTGTCATTACGTACATCATTGGGGCTTTCCTATAGGTTTGCCCCATATGTGCCGTGTTATGACATGAACTCAACATTTCTGTAGTCAGAAAATTTTATCTTAGATTTTTAAGTCATGTCTTAGAAATAATGTCTAACTTACAGAAAGTACAATAGTACAAAACACATCTGAACATTTTTTTTACCCAAATTCATCAACTGTTAGCATTTTGTCCTATTGTTTCATCATTTGTTCTCTTTATGCATATTTTTTCCCTCTGAGTTTGTCATTTGCCTTTTGACTCTTTATGATATTTTCTCCTAGCAATTGTTTTTAATGTAAAACCTATCACTTTTTGTTTTGGTTTTCTATCATGTTTAGGAATGGTTTTTCCACTTTGACCTTTCGATGGAAGAACTTCTCTTTTTCTGTTAGAACTTGTGTCATGTTTCACATTTATACTGTAGGTGAATTTCAAATTCATTTGTATGTTTTAGGTGAGGAATGGATCTTATCATATATTTTTTCCAAATAGCTACCTGGCTTTCTTAGGATCATGGATAAGAAGTTCCTACTTACCCCGTATTTTGAGATGTCACCTTCATCATATACTTTATTTCTGTGTCTATTTGTATCATTTTTAGTCTATTCCATTGGCCTGGTGTCCGTTTACCTATGCCAAACTCTTTTAAAAGGACTTTGAAGTGTATCTTAACATCTTCTGAGTTCATCAGTTTCAAGCTCTCCCTTTTCAATGCTTTCCTTGATATTCTTATGTATTTGTTTGCCATACAAACTTCAGTATCACCTTGTGTTGCTCAATCAAATTATTGGTATTTTTTTTCCTGGAATCTCATTAAATGTATAAATCAACTTTTGAGATCTGACTTCTTCTTGATCTTGAGACACATCTTTCATTTTTGAAGGGTGAAAGTTATACTTGCTTAAAAATAGAGTAAACTACTAAGAGTTTTGCGTATAAGATCAGGATGACAAAAAGAAACTAAGATGTTATCAACTTGTGGATTAGATCTCTAAGAGCGCATAATAGTCGCTACTTACAAAATGGTAGACGAGATCTCTAGGAGTGCATAATGGTCGTTAATTACAAAATGGTTAGTAATTATGGTCAATTTTCTAGGTCTTCTTAATACTGAAGGAGAGTAAATTACTTCTACTGCTGTAGAAGTTATGAGGGAAAATTCTAACTACATAAGCTTCTTCTGATTTCAGTATGCCCCCACCTTGGTAAAGGAGGCTTGGGTTGTGTGTTTGTTCTCACATACATACACCCATGTGTGTGCGTGTGTGTGTGTGTGTGTGTGTGTGTGTTGGTGCCAGATACTGCACCAAATGCTATGCATGGACAATAATGGATGCATAAAAATAGAAAAGGAAACGCCTGGGGCACCTGAATGTCTCAGTTGCTGAAGCATCCAACTTTGGCTCGGGTCAGGATTTCACGGTGCATGGGTTCGAGCCCCGCATTGGACTCTGTGCTGACAGCTCGGAGCCTGGAACCTGCTTCAGATTCTGTGTCTCCCCCTCTCTCTGCCCCTCCCCTGCTCACACTCTGTCTCTCTTTCTCGCAAAAATAAATAAAAACTTTAAAAAATTAAAAAAGGAAAGGAAACTCCTTTCAGGCAGTCTCCTTTCTAGGAGGTGAGGTCATATGGATCAAATAGGTGTAAAATTGTGACTTTCTTGAGGAAGTGACTTTTGAACTAAGATGAGGCAGAGAAGTAGGAGATACATGTGGTGAGAAGCAAGGGAGAGAGTTCTGGTCAGCGTGAAGGCAAATGGAACTAGGAAGAAAATGGAGGCCAGAATGCCTGGGGAGCATGGCTGGGGACCCATGAGGAGGTCACAGCAGCCAGATGGGGCGGATCTGCGTGGCTCTTGTGGCAGTCTGTCCTGAAGAAAAGGAGGCCATTACATGGAGCGAGTTCAGGTGAAGAGAGTGAAGAGAGTCAGCTGTAACCACAGATTTAAATATTGGAATAATCATTCTGGGTCCTTTGTAAAGGACCGTTCGGACAAGGAAAACGTTGGGTACGGAGAGTGTAGTTTGGTCATTGCTGTTGTCCAGAGAGAGGTGGCAGCTTGACACAGAGTTGTGGTGAAGGAAGTGTGAATGACACTTAAGGATTTTTTAAAACTAATTTATTAACTAATTAATTTCTGATGAAATGGACACGACTTCGGCGAATGAGAAATGATGAGGCACGGCCCTCGCTTGGTCTTGTGGCATGAAAGGACGGCTGGACACATGCCTGACGGACAGGACAGGAGAGCCCCCTAGGGCTGGAGGGCACGAAGATCACAGCTGGGGGTGCTCCAGGGTGAGAACCTTCAAGCAGGAAGTTAGATAGTGAGTTTGGAACTCAAAGGCCATGCCTAGGTAGTTTCTAAAGTAGACTCCTCTCATATTCATGAGTTTATAGGTCTGTTCATTTTAAATGTTAATGGAGTTTGTAGGAGAACCATTCTATCCACGTGTACTTGGTTGTCTAGGATCTTCCTCTCTCTGGAGGCCTGTGTTCTGAGTCACTTGTGCAAATATGGGAACAATGCACAGGGAGAGTCATAGGAGAACATTTTCCAGTTAGACTTATCCCAGGGCCTAAAGATTGGAGAAGTACAGGCAAAAAGTAGAAGCGTAAATGTCTGTTTAGCAGTAAAAGCAACAACGATCAAACAACAAACAACTAAAACAGAAAGCAAAAACCACCTTGTTTTGAAATCGAACAGCAAGTGGCTGGTTTCGGGGGGCTTGGTGCCCCTTCAGACTTGGGAAGAGTTCATGCTAGACCTTTGACAAGTCATTTAACTTGTGCAACCAGCGAGCTGTTAAATAGACTTTGCAAGATAGGGATTAGATGAGATAATGCCTGAGATCTCCCCATACTTTAATATTCTAGAAAAAAATCATTTCTGGTGTTCTCCAAATATGTCCCCCCCAAACACACTTTGTATCTTAATTTTCAACTTAAATTATAGCATAGTCTGGCATAGCAACTGATAGAGCCATCTTTCTTATAACATTTTCTGTTATTCATTTGCATAAAATGGAAATTATTGAGATTGCTTCAGAGCACCAGTTTTTTCCCTCATGGGTCTATGAGGAAGTATAATGTTCTCAAAGGTAAAATTTCCCAAGAGGATAGTGCCTCATTACCATTCTTCAAAAGCTGTTAGGATCTCCTGAACCATCAAATGTGATTTAAAAAAAAAAGATACGGCATTATTTTTTTGGTAGGTGATAATTTGTTTTAAGTCACATAAAATTATTACTTTTATTATTCATATTGCATCACCCTAGATAAATTAGTAAAACATTTCAAGAATTGAAATTTTATTTATTATATTTCTATAAGATTAGGAGCAAAAGCGATACACCTTTTATCCCAAGGTACTGTAAAGCAGGACCTCACACAAATATATTTATGAAAAAACTGTGATCTGTAAGAAACTTTTCTCAGTGCTTTTTCTCTAAGTATTGCCGACCTCGTTTTTGAATCAAGCATCATCAAAGCTCATCAGTGTTTCGTTAGTCTCCCCCAAATAAATTTACAAATAGTGCTTGCTTTAAGGTCACAGAAATCTTACCAGGGGAAATAAAACACTTCAGTATTTAGTTTATATACCATGATTGGTATGTACCGTACATTTTCTAGAACTATCATATGTCTATTCATGCATCACACTCCCTGGATTGCCACCTGGTCACTACATTGCATTATGTTTAGTTTTGCACTCTACTGTGCTCAGTATGTAATAGGTGTACAACAGGTACTTAGAGATAGGCGTAAATGGTGTAGGGGCCGGGATCATTTCCCTGTCCTTCTACTGAACAGTACCTGCCTGGGCGAAACGCCAGCTGTCTGGTGTGGGAAATGCTGGAAGAGAAGGTGCGAAGGAAACAACATGGCTTGCTCTCAAGGTCCCTTCCAGAAGTTCGCCTCCCCGTGCCTACCAGTCCAAAGCTATTATATCCCAAACTCTGTCCTGTCCCAAACTGCTTTGAAATCCTCCACGTGAGGCCTAAAACCCTGTGAATCCCCTCCCTGAATTCTCCCGTTCTGGGACCCTACAGAGACCTCCGCGAAGTGGTGTTCTTCCGTACCACGAGTGACATTTTCTTGACCCACGTCTCTCGCTGGTGATCTTTTGGGAAATGGATGGTCAGTTATTCTGGAGATTCCACCAAGATCAGATAGAGACACTCTTTTTTTTCCTTTTTTTTTAAGTTTATGTACTTATTTGGAGAGAGAGACACAGTGGGGGAGGGGCCGAGAGGCGGGGGAGAGAGAGAGTCCCACCCCAGAGGTAAGTGTCAGTCAGGACAATGAGGAATTGCACTGGCGTCTTGGGATAAGTTGGGTATACACAGCGTAGTTAATCTGAGAAGCCCATAAAAGAGGTCATAGACTCAAGATAAGAGAACTCTCTTTTCGGTTCTTCCCCCTTTGTCCTTCCTGTTCCTTTATTATTTTCCTTTAATCTTAGGGAACACAATAGAGATTGATTATGATTTGGAGCAATGACTTTGGCCTCTGTAATTTAGAGCTTATATCCAAGAGTCCTTGAACATTTTTGATAGGTGGACACATACATTTATTTATATTTAAATGATTTATGCACATTCTCAAAAATAGGAAAATATTTGGGCAGATAAAAGCGACTCGATTTCTGGCACAGAAAAACTTTATGTTTGATTCTCTCATTTTATTACCATATAAAAATAATGTCAGTCTAATGTAAAACACCTTAGTTTAATTTCTCCTGATTGATTTAGGCTTTTGCAATTCAGACTTTATTTCTATGGGTCTAGTAAATTATCATTAGTTTCACAAATTTTTCAGGACTACAACAATTAAAAAATATGCTTCACCGAATCAAACTGTAAAATTAAATATCTCTTAAAGGAGTTGATCTTATAATAAGTGTTTATAATCCTTCATATAAAAGGACATATGCATTAGCTTGAATTATAACTTCTAGATCTCTATTCAACTTCAAGACTGTAAAATAGTATTAAATTATGTTCACTAATGAAACACATCTTTGGGCACCTAGACAAACATGAAGAAGGGAAAATATATAAACACTGGTAACCAAATAATTTTTAGGTCATTGATGCTTATTTTTAGACAGGGAACAGTTACAGGTTAACATGATGTTAAATGTATTTAAATGACAACACTATTCTCTCTCTCTCTCTCTCACACACACACACACACACACACACACACACACATCCAGACGTTCATTTGAGTCTTAACATTTGTTAAAGTAATATCAAATATATGCTCGTGGAAAAAAACTTAGGCAATTCCTCTTTCCTATCTTCTAGTTTTCTTTTGTGTTGTTTACTTTGGTGAATTTGGTAAAAATATAAATCGCTAAAACAATATTAGATACGATGTTTACAGAACTATTTATATGTCGATAGGATAAGCGATATGACCGGTTTCTACGGAAACTGTTAAAGCTTATTAAAGTAGTAAATTCAATGGGCTTCAATTATATTTGCTTAATATGCCAAGAAAGTTAATACTTTGGGCTAAAGTTCCAAGTTAAATTTTCATCCATCTGATTATGTATATTAAACTTGTGTGTGTCAAAACACATACATTGAAAGTCTATTAAGATCAAATTGAAAGAACGGAGCGCTCGCCTCAAGAAATACTTGTTCCTGGAAGATAAAATGGTGGACCAATTAAAAAAACTCTCGAGGAAGCTAAGTGTGTGGAACCAAGAAACCACTCGAGATGCCACCCTGTACCCTGGTTTCGTGGACTGAATTCTGCCTGATTCCACACAACCCCCCGACCCTACAAGCTCTACCTCCAGACCTCCTAGCCCAGCCTCCCAACCACACAGATGCTTTCTCCAAGTTTTCTCACCTTGAGAAATGACTAAAATTATTCAGGTGACACTCTCCCATTTTGCAGTAAATCTGACAAACACTTTTATTTGCTGAACAATTTTGTCCGACAGTCTTTCGTGAATCCAAAAGTTAGTAGTCATGATAATAATCAAACCACATACAATTTAAATGATACTTAGGAAGGGAAACCTCTATGAAGGACATTAACTAGAGTTATCCAGAAGACAATAGGATTCTGAAATTTGAGCTTCACCAAATTTTAGCCTCAATGATGTCTTTCAGATACTTCTAATATACCATACATGACAATAGGTTAGGGAACTATCCTTCATTGAGACAATCCCTCAATGATATGAAAAAAATAAAGGGTGGAGTTCTGCTTGCAGATATACTCTAAAAACTATAATGTGACTTCTCTGTTACTGACAGATTAGCTGTGAATGTAATTTGTTACCTTTTCTTTTTAAAAAGATTGAACCGAAAGCGAGGTCATTCAGCGGCACATCTGCCCTGTGCCGGGGGTGTGACAGAATGGGAACAGTTAAAGCCCAAATTAAAGTGTCTCATGGTTGTCTCCCAAGTGATTCTGAAATGGAAAAAAAATAAAAGCCAAGGTCAGAAATATGTCACCATCGGAACAAGCTGTCAAGCAGCCTCCAAGGAAACGTGTCCAGATGACTTCCCCATACATAAAGTGAGTTATTTAAGTAAGAGAACACAAGTTAAATGTGCCTTCATTAAGCCCATCGGGGATTCGAGAGAGACATCTTTCTGGGCTTCCTCTGGGAAGAAAGGGTTGGCACTTTTTTCGACTCTCCGCACTTTCGGGGTGGGGATCAAGAAATTGTCTACCTGTTAGGATCTCAAACGGGTCTCGTAATTTGGCGCAGGGCTCTAGGGGCAAAGCGTGGCTGCTACGGCGTGAGCTGGCCGGGTTCCCTCCAGCCCAATCTGCCAGACCACTAAACCCAGGCAGTTCTGACTCAGACAGGCCCCCCTCGGGGACAGACCCGTCAGCCACCTGCTTGCTCGCGGGTCGGTTTCCTCCTTCTGCCCACGTTTTGGTGTTAAGCCTGTGAACATGAACTAGTGAGTTCCCAAATCTGCAAGAGTTGCCGTCACAAAGGTTTAACATTTGTCTCCAACGTGGGATTCGATCATCTTAGGGTTGATTGTTTAAATGTTTATAGGAAAAGGAAGACAGAATGACAGTTTTTATAGTAACTGAGGGAGTGGGTGGTAAGCAGATCATTTGCTGATCAGGTTCCACAGTGCGCACACTTCCTGTCCAACTTGCGGAGACAGAAAACTGGAAAGGAGGCAAGGTGCTGTGGATTTAAACAGAGGGCCAAGCAGACCTTGGAACCTAAGATGCCACGGCTACACGTCCACAACTCTATCTCGACAGACAGTTAAAACCTTGTGTCTGGGCCACGCAGGCTTAGTGCCTCCATAAAAGGGCCTTAATTAAGTTGCCGTGGAAAGCTATGATTTTGTGTTTTTATCAAAGGTTATTATACAAAACAGCCACATGAAGCAAATTTCCGTATCTTCAGCAAAATTGCAGGTCGAGACATTACCCATTACACTAATGTCTCTTATAAGATTTTGCACAATAAATTTTGTAACAGTTAATGCCACGTGTATCTACTTAACTTGTAACACACACGCACAAACAGAGTCTGGTTTTCGTGTTTGTTTTTTGAACGAAAACCACATAAAGCTATATTGTAGTTTTATCTTATCTACTCGGGGAAAAAACAAATTAAACTGAATTGTTTTTCCTCCTGGGCTCCTAATGCTATGTTCGCTAATACCATTTTCTTGTTTTTACTTTTATTTGCTCAGCTTTATGTGTGCACTGTAAACAAATGTAAATATTTTGGAGGTTTCCAAGTAATACATTTTCAGAGGCTCGTTTTGAATCGGTGACAGTGACACATACACATTACAGATTTACTTGTGGCTGAAGAGGCTGAGCATCCAAGGCGTTAAATTAGCTTGCCCACACTCAAATGGGCAGTGAAGAGGAAAGGGGGAGCTCTGATGTGTCTGTCTAAGCAGATCTGGTTTCCTTTGTTTTACGCCACACTTACCCCTAGAGAGGGAAGGAGGTCAAGCACCCTGTTTTCTTTTACTTTTTTAAATATATTTTTTAAAGTTTATTTATTTACTTTGAGAGAGAGTGAGCAAGCAGGGGAGGGGCAGAGAAAGAGGGAGAGAGAGAGAATCCCAAGCAGGCTCCACATCGTCTACTGATGTGCCCAACACAGGGCTCGAACTCACGAACTGTGAGATCATGACCTGAGCCGAAACCAAGAGTCGGATGCTTAACCTAGTGAGCCACCCAGGTGCCCCAAGCACCCTGTTTTAAATGATCTTCCGTCGGGGCGCCTTTAAATGACCGTCGGGGCGCCTGGATGGCTCGGTCAGTTGGGCATCTGACTTTGGCTCAGCTCATGCATGGTCTCACAGTTTGTGAGTTTGAGCCCCACACCAGGCTGTAAGGCAGATCCTGCTTCTCATCTGCTGTCCCCTTCTCTCTCTGCCACTCCTCTGCTCTCTCTCTCTCTCTCTCTCTCTCTCAAAAATAAACACTAAACAAACAAACAATCTTCCTACTGTCTCTCTCAGTGCCTAAACTCGTCTGCTATATCCAATTGGGATTTGGAGGCTTTCTCTATCTTAAATGTGTATCCCACAATGTGGAGAACACCACCTTTGCAGGCTAAGGACATGGGCTAGACGCGTCAGCTGTGAGAGAGGCCCCCGAGGAGGAGAGAGGTATCGAAAGCTATGTGAAGACAGAAGGAAGGGACATCTATTTCGAAAAGAGGTTTTCTAGTGTTTATCCGTCAGTGGTTTGCAAACCACACACACCGCACACACACACACACACAGATAAACATGTTTTTGAAAATATTTTTGATATCTAGGTTATTAATATTGTGATTTTTTTCTGAAACACTTTATGAGAATAAAATAGAAAGCATTCAGGAGCATCGATCTAGAAACATGACTGCAGATGAAAAAGCAGCTCACTGTTCGAGACCCTACGGTTAATGATGATGAAAGGTTTGTAACTACCTGCAGGAGATCAGTATCCTTGATGGTGAACCCCGATGTACAGTTATTAGAGAGGTTTATAGAGATTTCCCTCGGGTGTAATGTATTCTATACAACACAGGAGAGATTCAAAATATGCCTTGTCCCAAGGGGAAATGTAAAGAAAAACTAAGAAGAGACACCCGCTGGGACACCTGGGTGGCTCAGTCGGTTAAGCGTCCAACTCTTGGTTTCAGCTGAGGTCATGATCTTATGTTTCGTGGGTTCGAGCCCCACATCTGGCTCCCTGCTGTCAGTGTGGATCCTTCTTGGGATTCTCTCTCTCTCCTTCTGTCTCTGGCCCCTGCTTGTACTCTTTGTCTAAATAAATAAATAAATACATAAATACATAAAATTTTTTAAAAGAAGAGACACCTACCTTTTGGCCTTAGGCATTCATGAAATGTTGTGTTACTTGCAACATTAAAAAACGAAACGACATACTTCGGGGTCGTGATCAAGGATTGGAGAGCCAGCTGTCTGGGGAAAGGAAGACAACTGGCGTGTATCATATCATCACCGAACAAAAGTGAAGTGTCGGTTATGACGGCAGTCACCAAAGCAATGACAACATTGACAAACGTGTGACATTTAAGAAGGGAAAAGAAATCAGGATGGTGAAGAAAAGGAAGATGTAACATTATAACTGCCAAACGAAGTGATGTTCAGACCCTCCCCCAAAGAAATGAAAACATGTCAGCAGATTTGAATTTCAATGAGCTCAGAGCTATCTGCTATTACAAGGAAACAGTGTATTTTCTGCCCGATGCACCAAGTTACTGCTGCCGGCTTTGGAATCGTGCACGGAGGAGAGATGATTCTGTAAAATTCAAATGAATCAACTTTTGGGAGAAATAAACAAGCCATTGAAAGGATCCCAAATTCAAGTCATGTATTTTTAATTTAGAAGAGAAAATCCGGGCATATACATATAAAAAGTACACTTATGGTAGATGAAACTATGCATTTAAGAGAACCTGTCGTTTCTTGTCCTCTCATATTACTAAAACACAGTATTTCCAGAAACAGGTGAATTAAAAATGGAAGCCACGTTGTATTTCAAGTGGGAAAATAAAATCGGAAAATACGAGTTTCCAATGAGCATTTGCATATGGACACAGGTACTCGGTTTCTATTGCTACCTGACAAATACATACCCACAAGCTTAGTTGCTTAAAATGACATCTAATGATTATCTCGGTTTATGGTTTGGCAAGGTCCGGTTCCCAGGATCTTCCAAGGATACACTGTTTTCCCCTCCCCTTTCCCCTCCTCTGCTTTCCTGCTTAGCACTTCTCAATGTTCATGTGCTGCATAGTGTACTTATATACTTTTCATTGTCTTCCTCCACGGTTGACTATACATTCCAAGAAACAAGGATTTTTGTCCCTTTTGTTCATCACCCTGTATCTCTGACACCTCGTCCAGTCCCTGGCATATAATAGGTACTCAGTAAGTATTTGTAGAATGAAAAGAAGAATGATCCAATCAATGAATTAATCGTTGTGTTGGATGGGACCATGAGGAAAAGTAAAAAACGTGTATCATTGTTGGTGATGGAAGTGAGAAGTCATAGTGGCACTGAGATCTGGGCAGAGCCTTTAATTCCCTCTTGGTCTTTGCTTTATTGTACAAAACACAAGGGATTTGTTAGGAGGAAATTCTGTTCTTCTCTCTGTGCTAAGCCCACCATTGTCAAGTCCACGTTTACCTAATCTACTGTCCGTGTGCAAGCTCCTCGGGAACTTCCCAGATGTAATCTGAAATTGTCCCCATACTTGGAGGGCAGGGAGAGCGCGAAGAAAGAGACAGGCCATCCCAGGTTGGTAGATGGCAGGTTTCATGAACAAGGGCGCTTACGTACAAGACAAGTCTCTGGTGCCTGAAATGAGTAGATCTCTGCACCGCCCACCACATCTTGAACGTTTGTAAGGTCTTGACTGGATCTGGTCGTGTTCTCTGTCCATATGGTCTCCACACCACATCACTGTCTCAAGGCTGTACAGGTAGGGCAGCCTCTGGGAGCAGGGAAGAAGAGTGGAGCCCATATTCCAAGGACAGGGAAAGGGGTGAGAAGCCCCCAATATTTCAGGTCAAGCTCATGGGTCAACCAATGATCGCAAAATCTCAATGACATTCCCCCAAACCTACCCTCCTCTGACACACCATGGGGCAGTGACTTATCTGACTAGTCAGCATTTAGAACATCAAACCGATGATATTTACTACTCAGCAGGGACGCAAACCTGAACACGGGTAATAGTCCTGCCCACCGATCTTTTCCTTTGCATGTGGAACTAAACACAGGGCCCCTGGAGTCCCTTCCTGTGCTTTGCTTGAAAGCTGTACAGGAAGAGCATCAACACGTAGATGGGGGGAGGATGGAGAACATACTCAGGGTTCTAACCTAAGCCACACGCTCAGATCAGCTTTGCCAGTGTGATTATCAGTCGTGCATGTCCTTGCCTGGATAGCATCACCAGAAGACGGTGTTTGTCGAGTCTGATGAGGGAAGCCCTGGGCCCCTCCCTGGCCACTGGACGGTGGAACATATTGGTTAAACCAGACCCTGATCGCCAACAAAGATCTTTTGAAAACATTTATGTTATTGACCATTCCCTTTTCATATAACACGCTCCTGAATTACACACTCCTATAGCATAAAAAGTGGACTCATCGGCCAACAGTGGCTAAGAGATGCGTTTCTCCTTTTTTCAAAAATTTATTCAAATTTTTTTAATGTTTATTCATTTTTGAGAGACAGAGAGAGACAGAGTATGAGCAGGGAGGGGCACACACACACACACACACACACACACACACACAGGATCCAAAGCAGGCTCCAGGCTCTGAGCTGTCAGCATAGAGCTGGATGCAGGGCTCGAACTCATGAGCTGTGACATCATGACCTGAACCAAAGTTGGATGCTTCACCAACTGAACCCCCCAGGTGCCTCTCCTTGTAAAATGTAAAAAGCTAAAGAACTATTTATAAATCAGCCACCTGAATATATCAGGGGGCTTCTGCCCTCAAAGTATGGAAAATGTAACACTTGCTTTGAAAAATCACTAGAGTTGGGAAAAATAACAGGGCAAACAGATAACAAATTGAAGTTCCTTCTGGGTTTTTCTGCAAGTATTGAAAAATAGTACAACAGTGCGTAAAAGGGTCCTGTGGTAGCCCCAAGCAGCAGATGGGTTGGATGACAGCATTTCCAAACATAACCGATGACCCATCTCTCTCTTTCTCCCCTTTCCTCTCTAGTTAGTGGTCCAGTCTGTCTATTTGAGAATGTGTCGTATGGTGAGGACAATGTTTGGGATAGAATAAAATGACACAATGTCTCACTGATGCAGGCCATGGGGAAAACATAATATTCCTTTATATATTATGAGTGAGACAACAAATAAACCAACAACACGGCACTCCCCTCTCGAAGAAACTCCATACAGGTGAAGTAGATTCTTCTCAAGCTCCTTAATTTCCACAAAGGGCCTGGGAGGTGGCAGCTGCCTTGAGGAGTTCAGCGGGAGTCAGGGGTTTGGTGGGCATGAAGGGGTGCTCCCGGACCTGGGGATCTTCCGACACACTCTGCACAGCCCAAACTGCGCTGGGAAGGGACCTCGGGCCACTTCAGTTCTCCTGTGAATGGACAGTACCCAGGTTTCATTAAAGGGCCCCGATGTGCCACGGATGAGGTGACAGATGCTTACCCCTTTCAGATGATCTCCCGGGAGCCTTCCAGAATGCTCCCACCTGCCCCTGCGCTTTTGCCCTTCTCACAAACTGCCACCTTCACAGACTCAGAATGATGAGGCAAAACACCCGCTGCTTCCCTCTGCTGTGCCCTGGAGAGACTCGAGCTTCTGGAGCATCCCCGAGGCACCGTGAGGCAAGGGCATGGCTCCATCAGCGTAAGGAAATAAGCCAAGAAACAGACGTGTTTCTCCATTCGCATCGTTTTCTGTGCTCAGATCCAATCAGTCAGATTTGCAGAAAATACTTGAGAAAGACTACTGAATTTGGAACGTTTGTATACCTTTACACATCTAACAATAAAAGAGAAAATAAGTATGGCTTTAAATGTCCCCAAGTATGAAATTGAGAGTTTAGATTTCTTTTTTTTTTTATATGAAATTTATTGTCATATTGGTTTCCATACAACACCCAGTGCTCATCCCAACAGGTGCCCTCCTCAATACCCATCACCCGCCCTCCCTCCCTCCCTCCCTCCCCCCATCAGCCCGCAGTTTATTCTCAGTTCTTAAGAGTCTCTTATGCTTTGCCTCTCTCCTTCTCTAACTTTTTTTCCACTTCCCCTCCCCCATGGTCTTCTGTTAAGTTTCTCAGGATCCACATAAAAGTGAAAACATATGGTATCTGTCTTTCTCTGCATGACTTATTTCACTTAACATAACTTATTGAACTGGTGACAAAAATAATTTGGATGCTGAATATTAAAATAATTCATTCATCAAGGCACTATTTTGTCAAGTTCCAAGGGTTTTTATAACGTCCTGAAAGCTGATTCTTTACTCTTCATTTTTGGTTGCGTTACATAAGAGAACTATATTCTTTTAGGAGATTACCCTCTCGTGTGTTTCTAATTGTGAGTTTACTTGTTGAAGGAAGGAAAATGCAAATCCATTAATTTTCTTCTTGAAGGATGCTTGTGGATTTAAGGACAAGGAACAGATATTCTCTTTGAAACATTTAAAGATGCAAGCCCAAATCAACCTCATTTGTAAAATCTTGATTAATTGGATACATTTGTTTTTCCTGTTGAGGGACAAAGCATCAGGATGAAGTATGATAGAATAGAGTTTTAGCATACATGTATGAGCCTGAGTTCTAAAACATCAGAATCACCTTAAGGACCTAAGAAAAGGTACAGTCCCTTAACCCCCCACCCTAAAAAAGAGTCACAGATATATCATATTATATGTATATGTATACGTAGTGTTTGTGTGATCCCTTTTTCATTCGTGATTTTATCTATTTGGTTCATCTCTCTTTTCTTTTTGAGAAGTCTGGCTAGAGGTTTATCAATTTTGTCTATTCTTTCAAAAAAAAACATCTCTTAGTTTCATTGATCTGTTCTACTGTTTTTGTTTCTTTGTGTTTTGGATTCTATGTTGTTTATTTCTGCTGTAATTTTTATTATTTCCCTTCTTCTGTTGATTTCAGGCTGCATTTGCTGCTGCCTTTGTAGCTCCATTAGGTGCAAAGTTAGACTGTATATTTGGGACTTTTCTTGCTTCTTGAGATGGGCCTGGTTTGCAATGTATTTTCCTCTTAGGACTGCCTTTGTTGCATCCCAAAGGGTCTGGACTGTCATGTTCTCATTTCCATTTGATTTTATGTATTTTTTAATTTCCTCTTCAATTTCCTGGTTAACCCTTTTATTCTTTGTAAGATGTTATTTAACTTCCATGTATTTGAGGTCTTTCCATTTTTTTTTTTTTTTTTTTTTTTTTTTTTTGTGGTTGATTTCAAGTTTCATAGCGTTATGGTCAGAAAACATACATGGTATGATCTCAATCTTTTTGTGCTTATTGAAGACTAATTTGTGACCCAATATGTGATCATTTCTGGAGAAGGTTCCATGTGCCCTTGAGAAGAATATGTATTCTGCTGCTTTAGGATGAAATGTTCTAATATATCTGTTAAGTCCATCTGGTCCAATGTGTCATTCAGAGTCATTGTTTCCTTGTTGATTTTGTGCTTAGATGATCTGGCCATTGGTGTAAGTGGAGTATTAAAGTCTCCTACAATTATGGTATTATTATCAATAAGTTTGCTTATGTTTATGATTAATCGATTTGTAAATTTGGGAGCTCCAAGTTGGGGGCATACATATTTACAATTGTTAGCTCTTCCTGATGGATAGACCCGTGTGTGTGTGTGTGTGTGTGTGTGTATACATAAATTCCAGCAAGTCTTTACATTTGTGAATCACTAGGATAAAATACATGACAATAATCCAGTTAAGAAGTTATCTGCCAACTTATATGTAGCAGAAAATAAAGTAATCTCAAATGGGGAGAAAATGAAATGAATCATGTTTGCACATCGCTTTACTCAAATACATCCATGCTCATGGAAAGATGTCTTTTAATAATGTATCTAACCATGCAAACACAGAAAACCATGACAGCATTTTACTGAGCACTACTGTTGAGGAGAACAAAGGCAAGAGAAATGCAGATAAAATTAAATTTCCTTACAACTTGCAGCCCATTGATGAATACCTGAGATATGAAGAGTATGACATTCTTCCAAGAACTCGTGGCTACCTTAATGTTGATGTTTTGTAGGGACTGAAAGCAATCTTAGTTTGACAGCAGCCAGACATCCAGGATCCTGGACGTCTTCTTTAACATACGGAAATCCCTTTTGAGATTTCCTTCATCTCTATCTCCCCAACTTCAAAGTATATAATCAATCACTCCTTACAATCCCAGTGCAGCTCTTTCCATCAACAGGTCCTGTCCCCATGCTTTAATAAAACCACCATTTGGCACTGAAAGTGTCTCAAGAACTCTTTCCTGACCATTCACTTGGTGGCCCCACATCACCTACTACAAGCAACTTTGCTATATTTATGCGTATTTTTAAGTATATATATGTGTGTGTATATACAAATATGTATATATATACATATGCATATATGTATATATATGTATATATATACACACATATACATATATGTATATGTATATATATGTATATATATATACATATATATATATATATATATATATATGACATTTTCAGTGAATCGGTTCAGAGTAAAATGATGTATTCTTCAAAGCCAGTGCCATGAAGACATAAGTTAATTCTGAATAAGTTATATTATGCTAATTATAACAACCATAACTGAAGAGAAGACATAAGGTTGTTCTCTCTTTTACTCTAGACTTTATGTGAAATAGGAAAGAAGATAAAGAAGTAGACTTAACTTCTATAGCATGTTTGCTCATTATGGGCATTGGAGGTACAGCAGAGACCAGAGGAGACATAATCCCTAGGTCAGAAAGCTTACATTCTATTAAAGATAAACAAGATTATTATTAAATTAATAATAAACAAGAAAGATACCCTATGGTGTTATGTGTTATGTGGAAATAAGAGAAAGATTGTGTTCAGCCAGTGACTGAGGAAATATATCAGGTTGGGTGATCTTAGGACACTCTGAGAAGGTGGCATTGTAATCAAATCTTCAGGGTAATTCATGGTAAAGGGTTTTACAGACTTCTTTTCATTTAGAACTCTCATATACAAATAAGTCTTGTGTGCTTTAGAGTGAAAAAGAATCAAAACAAAGAACTTCTGACAATTGCCTACAGACATTTCCCCAAGGAATCTGACAAATACAGCTAGTTTTCAAGAAAAACAAATCAGTGGCTATAAAGTATTGTGAACATTGTTCTTAAGAAGTATTTGAAAAAAATTATATCTACAGTCACATCATTATGTATGTGCCACGTATATACACACACATCCTCAAAATATGTTGATAGTTTCTGAAGATGACTGCACTGTATTTTTTCACATATATGGTATATTTATTTAAATAAATATCTACTTTTTATGTTGAAAGAGTGGTATGCAGGTTAGAAGTATATTAAGAATGTCGAGGTTGTCCTTTCGTTTTCATAAATTCAGCCTCAAATAATCCTAAATTAAGACTATAAACAAAAGTAAAGCTTCTTCAAATATATGATATCAAAGAAAATGATCATGTGAACACATAGCCTTCATATCTTTCTGTTTTGCTATTGATTTGATCTAAAATACTGTTGGGTATGGATGATTCGCAATTAAGACTGAAATTTGGCATTGGTCCCTGTAAAATGAAAAATATCATCATCTTAAATATACTGTTTGTGTAGGTAGGTGTGCATTTTCAAACTGACAGGTACTTGGGGGAGAAGAAAAGGGCCAAGTGGTAATTTACTCGGTAGGGATCACTTATCTCTGTGAGTCACCGAGGGCGTGCGGTCCAGGGTGTGGGAGGGAATTTTCCATACCAAATGATGGTAATGAGAGCCCATCATGTGGGACAGCAGGAATAGTTCTTCAGCATCACAGAGCCTAAAGCACACGGCACTTTGGTAAAGGGTTAAAAACATGTGAAATAGGAAGAAGACAGCCGCCTTCTATGAACTAAAATGCTTCATGTTAAATAAGTACTGGGCATTCCCAGTGGATTTTTAAGCAACTCTAAGTAACTATTCTGCACGATGGTGTTTAGTTAAACCGGTTCTACCTGACTTAAAATTTGAAGAGATTGAGCTCTTTCAGCACTGTATCTCGCCCTTAACTTTATTCTAGTTTTTGGCATAAGGAAAAAGATATTTCAGAAATAGTTGCATCCACCGGGACAGTTGAAAACCCCTTGTTTATATCCTATAGTTGTCAACATTTCCAGAATGCTTGTCACAGAAACAGAGTATCGTGCTATTCACATGGTCTGCTAATGTGGATATCGTTATAGATTAACCCATTTTAAGTGATATTCCTTATAATACCCTTAAACTTCATGCGATGATAATCCAAAATTCAAGAGCGCATGATTATCACAAAGGGAAAAAGTTAAAGCTTCTTAAGATTCAGAACAAAATAGGGGCGCCTGGGTGGCTCAGTCGGTTGAGCGTCCTACTTCAGCTCAGGTCACGGTCTCACGGTCCGTGAGTTCGAGCCCCGAGTTGGGCTCTGGGCTGATGGCTCAGAGCCTGGAGCCTGCTTCCGATTCTGTGTCTCCCTCTCTCTCTGCCCCTCCCCCGTTCATGGTCTGTCTCTCTCTGTCTCAAAAATAAATAAACGTTAAAAAAAAATTAAAAAAAAAAGATTCAGAACAAAATACATGCAGATCTCATGGGTTCTGGTTTGGATGGACTGACATCCCTGTGTGGTACAAAGCATGTGAAATTTAGAGTCTAACAAAACAGGGTTTTGAGTTCCTGCTCTTAGTGTATCTAGTACATAGTAGGAACCAACAAACATATGGAAAAAAGTTGTTAATGAGGTTGATCGTGGGTCTTTACAGATGCTGTGGTTATCGGCAGAAAAATGCTCTTTTGAAAAAGAAGAGTAAGTTTGCTTCTAAGGGAAGTTGGGTAATGCACCTAAAGAAAATGCCTTACCAAATCATTTTTCTCCAGAATTTGAGAAGATGAAGCCCTTCTTGGGTATGGTTGAGTTTTTTGTTTTTGTTTTCTAATGTTCTATTTACTGCTACACACCACGCGGCAATATGTGCACATCTGGATTTTAGGAGAGCATTCTACAAGGAGGAGATGAGCAACTGAAAGCAAAGATCTGATGGAAGGGGCACCCAGGTGGCTCAGTCGGTGAAGTGTCCCACTCGAGATTTTGGCTCAGGCCACGATCTCACGGTTCATGAGTTTGAGCCCTGTGTCAGGCTCTGCCCTGACAGTGGGAGCCTGCTTGGGATTCTCTCTCTCCCTCTCTCTGTCTCCCTCTCTGTCTCTCAAAACGAATAAATGAAAAGACAAAGATCTGATGGAAAAAGAGAGGCCTCGTCAAATTGTGGCAGCGGGATGTTCTGAAGACATCTAGGCCCAAAGAATTTCACAAGTCAGGGATAACCAAGCAACTGTAATAAGTCTGGTATGTAGCATTCAACTTATTTTACAAAGACTTTTATTTTTTAGAGCAGTTTTAGGTTTACGGCAAAGTTAGGAAGAAAGTACAGAGATTTCTTATATACTCTGCCTGCCTCCCCATGCACAGCCTCCCCCATTATCAACACCTCCCCAATGGCACACTTGTTACAGTTAATAATTCTACGCGGGAACCTCATCATCACTCAGAGTCCATAGTTTACATTTTTCATTGTTTCGCCCTTGGTGTCATACATTCTAGGTGTTTGGGACCTCACGGTGGCTTCCAAGTTTGACAATTATGAATAAAACTGCTATAAACATTCGTGCACAGTTTTGGTTTTTTTTGGGTTTTTTTTTTTTGGTAGGAACATGTTTTCGACTCTTTTACATCAAATTCCAAAGAACCTTTTAGAATCATATGGTAAGAGTATGTTTAGTTTTGCAAGGAACTGCCAAACTCTCTTCCAAAGTAAGCTTCCAGGGTGGGACTATTTTGCATACCCGCTGCAACGTAGCTTCAATTTTAACTTTCTTTCTTCTACTGGCTTGTACTGCAAAAACATCCCTATTAGTTTAACCATCAGTAAACATCCAGTCTTCATTATGGCCTGTGTTAGTATTGGCATTGAAGAAACGCAGTAAGAGAGGCAGTGATTAGTATGATTCAAAGCAGTACAGAAAGGAAAGGGTATCCATCGGGGTCAAGAATAAGAAGAAAGCAGTGGATCTCTGGAAGCAAGAATCGGAACTAGTGGGATCCAGGGGCGCCTGGGTGGCTCCAGCAGTAAAGCACTCCACTTGATCTCAACTCAGGTCTTGATCTCAGGATCGTGAGCTTACGCCCTCCATTGGGTTCCATATTGGGTGCAAAGCCTATGAAAGAAAGAAAGAAAGAAAGAAAGAAAGAAAGAAAGAAAGAAAGAAAGAAAGGAAGGAAGAAAGAGAAAGAAAACAGAAACTAGTGGAATCTGGAGTGTCTGGGCAGCTCAGTCAGTTAAGCATCCAGCTTTGGTTCAGGTCATGATCTTCTGGCTTGTGAGCTCAAGCCCCGTGTCAGGCTCTGTGCTGACAGCTCAGAGCTTGGAGCCAGCTTTGAATTCTGTGTCTCCTCCCTCTCTCTCTACCCCTCCCCCACTCATGCTTTCTCTCTCTCTGTCTCTCTCTCTCTGTCTCTCTCTCACTCTCAAAAATAAACATTAAAGAAAAAGTAATGGAATCCAAGGAAAACGTAAAATCCTTGGGAAACTGCACTACTGTACGGAAAGATGATTTTTGGATTCCCGTTTTATACTGGGTATGAGCTCAAACCATCTTAGTTGAATTTGAAAGGAAGATTAGACATGTAGACCGCCCCACATTTGTACATGTGAGAGGCATGCACAGTGAGACTTGAGGAATTAGCAAAGGTTTTTCCATAGGACTTATTTTTATGTTTTCTATAGTTGCGAATTTCTCACATATGTTCAAAAGGGCGTGAGCAAAGCAAAGCCTTCCTCACATCCCTTACATTTATATGGTGTCTCTCCTGTGTGCTCTTATATGGAGAGCAAGTTTGGGAAACTCGCTGAGAGATTTCCCACAGTTCCTACACTCATAAGGCTTCTCTCTCTCCACCTTCTTACGTGTATATTGAATTGTTCCAGTGTGACCTCTGACATGTGCTCCAAAGGGTAAAGACAACCAAAGGTGTCCCTGCAATGTTTACGCTTTTAGTGTTCCTCTCCATTGAGGATTCTCCCAGGAGTCCTGTGAGGGACACTTGTAGGCTTGTCCACATTCCTCATACAAATAGGAGTTGTGCCTGGGTAGATCTGCCATGATTCTGCGGGATGAAGGATCCCTAAAGATATTTCACACTATAACCATAGGGTTTCATCCCAGTGGGATTTCCTTCCTGCACAGTAGATTGGAAATCTGGCCAAAAGTTGTCTTACATTGATTATCCTCTTTACTTTCATTAAGCCTATCCATCAAGTGACTTCTCAAATGTCTCCACTTGTTCTTGTGATGAACTCCAGTGCCATAGCATTCCAAGTTTCTCCAAGTGGAGGATTAGGAAAGATTCCTTGTATGTGGGTTTTTTTTCTTACTTTCTGTTCATTGGATTTTTTTCCCAGGAATATACTGCTGAGCAACATACTTATTGGTATTGAGTCTCACAATCTATTGGGGCCAGTTTCTGGAAATTTTGACTATCACGTCTCTGTAGATGTTACTTTGATCAGGATCCCACAGGACTCCTTCCTCCTGAGGAATGTTCACAACCACAGCCTCAACAACCACGAGATGCAGATATGGGGCATCCTGGCCCTTTGCAGGCCACACTAAGATTGGAGAGGTAAGACCAAAGATGTAGTAGGAGTGTGGTCTGACACAAGATACCCGTCAACAAACTCTCCAATGGGAAATTCAATCCAAAGAGGTACTACTGGGGTTCTATCCCGAGTGAAGGGACATTTCCTGGTTCAAACACCTGAAAGTCTCTGGGGCATCAGTGATTGCATCCAAGAAGCAATTTATAGACAAAGAGCTAAAATGGGTGGAAGCGAGGCCATCCTGAGAAAATTTGCAGGTGGATGAAAAGATCTTGAGCCATAAAGACAAGGCGGGGAAGGTGGTTATTTGTCTACTTTTGCTTCGTATCTACATTTAAGGGAGTGCGGAAATGGCACAACAGGGCCTAGGGTCTTTAACTTGCTAGCCTTGAAGAAGCTAAACGCTTCCCTTCCCACACTGAGAAATAGCCCAGTTTAAAGCGACATCAGCCAGACTCGGCCCCCCAGGGCTCCTGCCCTGTTTGGATCCCTGCCGGCTAGTTCTCTGCTACCTTCGCCCTCCAGTGCTTTCGAGCATTTTATTTACACTATTTTGTTTGCCTTTTTTCAGTTGTCCTCAGTTTATGATTAGTTGGAGATAACTAGTGTGTCCTGACTTACGCGGGGCTGAATATGGCGGAATAAATCAATAATGACTTGTTCTTTGGGCAATTTGATCAATTCAGTATAATAAAAAATAAGAGATCATTTAGGCTCAGACTTAGGGGAGTGTGTCCCTTTCTTTATCTCACATTAAAATGTCTTTTAATATTTTGAACATCACTATCTTCCTAACTACTTTTGTAGCAGTCAACTTAATCTGTTTCCCCGGGGTCAGGAACACTCGTTTTCATAGTCTTTGTATTCACATTTCTAGCTTAATTTTTTTTTGATAACACCTACTTATTACCGTGTGAAGATTTGCCTCATCTCAATTCTTCTTCTTCTCCTTCTCCTTCTTCTTCTTCTTCTTCTTCATATATCTCACATATTTATACTTCTCCAACAAAGTAATGGACTTTTTTCTGACCGATCCCTGATGATTCTTAAATTCTTCATTTAACTCTTATTCTTGTTGTAGGTGAAAACAGGATGCTAAAGCAAATGAAAATAGAATTTGAATCGCTACACACGTGTCTGAATAGTAGACCAGAGAGTCTGAAAGAACTGTCACCGAGTAATTTGACTAGATCAGCAGCTTACACACTTTAAAGGGCAGTTTTGAAATCTCTTAATATAAATAAATGTTTAAATTGTACCTTACGTCTGCCAGAGCAGAGTAATTGCTGTTTCTGAAGAAGCTGACACTCACCCGAATCACATCTGTGCAGGAACAACACATTTTCAGACAATTTGTCATCATTTCCTATCACTCGGCTCCACAGTGGCCGCTGTAAGAAACACTGTCTCTGACGTTGCTGTGTGCTCTGAAATCTCTGTGAAGAACATTCCTGGGAAAGGCTTTTCTGAGACTGTGTTTCCATACGGCACACGGTCTAGTAAGAAGTAGAAATTAGAAAGTACTGAGGTTGAACCACACGGTCACCTTCTGTGCCCTTGGAGGGGATTCTTTGTTCCTCGGTGAAATTGTCATCACTGAAGACTGGACCCCGCCCCGCAGGCACGGTCTACTTCAAAGCCATCACCATCCCTGAAAGACTTCTTCTCGGTCAGAGAACACATTTGACATCGCCTTCCCCCAGCCCCCGCCAAGTAGTACGTCCATGGAAAAACATCAATATTCCTAGTTTCGGACCCGGCTTAGAAAAATACGACTTTACCCGAAAACAGTTTTTTGTTGTTGTTGTTTACTATTATATTCTCCACGGTTAGCAGAATGCCTGATTGACAGCAATACACCAGTAAAATTCCTTTTGTGTTTTTATTTTCATCCTTTTTTAACTCCAGTATAATTCACATGCAGAGTTATACCAGTTTCAGGTGTATAATATAGCGATTCAACAATTCGATACCCTAACCCTAACCCTGCATAAACGTATGCTTTTATATATGGCACTAAAATTTTTCTTAGTGGATGACATAACTATATTTTGTGCATATATGTAGGTGTGAATATATCATATATGCATACATGCGATACTTACAGTGTTGATCTAAACGGCTCCAGTGATACGAGTACAATCTATACATTTCAGAAACAAACAGAATTTCAAATAAGCATCGATTACAATCTTAATATACAGTGAAAGAAAAAAATATATGGTTGAATTATTTTGTTTGGTATGCTGGTTAGAAGAGAGGATCTAAGGAATATTAAAAATAGTGTTTACTTGAAATATAGTTAATTTAGTTAATTTCTTATATAAAACTCATATTCAGAAATTTTTTTTTATCTACCCCTGTATATACATCCATGATTCTTTTATTTTACTTTTTAATTTTAATTTAATTTAATTTAATTTAATTTAATTTAATTTAATTTTATTTTATTTTATTTTATTTTTCATGATCTATCTATCTAGTCTTAGATGTTAACAGGAAGTTACAATGATTGGAAAAATAAGGCAGTCTTTTAGGAGACAGCCTAAAGAATAAATACTTTTTTTTTTTTTTAATTTTTTTTTTAACGTTTATTTATTTTTGACACAGAGAGAGACAGAGCATGAACGGGGGAGGAGCAGAGAGAGAGGGAGACACAGACTCTGAAACAGGCTCCAGGCTCTGAGCTGTCAGCACAGAGCCCGACGCGGGGCTCGAACTCACGGACCGCGAGATCATGACCTGAGCCGAAGTCGGCCGCTTAACCGACTGAGCCACCCAGGCGCCCCAAAATACTTTTTTTAATAAATATTTTTTAAAAGAATAATATAGCAACATAGAAACTATGTTCTTGATTATTATTTTCAACTGTTGTATAGATTTTGAGATATATACTAAAGCTACTTATAAAAAGAAAAAAAAACTTTCATTAATGTGAGCAGGGAAAGAAAGCAGGTAAAAACGGAAGTCAGAGGAATATACTAGAAAGTGGTTTATATCCTGCATCCTTTTATTTGAATTACCTGAAGATGCCAAGGACGGAGACAATGGGTAAACTTGCCCGTGATCACAAGATAATCAAATTATTCTATTTTTCTATCAAGAGATAGAGACGAGAACTCTGGAAATAAAATCAGTAGTGTTTGGGGCACCTAGCTGGCTCAGTCAGTCAGCATGTGACTCTTAATCTTGGGGTTGTGGGTTCGAGCCCTACACTGGGTGTAGAGATTACTTAAAAATTAAAAAAAAAATCTTAAGTGTAGTGTATGCAGAAAATAAAATAACTTGTGTATAGATGTTTTTGAGTATTTCAAATTTTATAAAATACAGTTTTGAGATTGAGTTGTGTTATGAGATCTGAAAAAAAAAATCATTATGGCTTTAAGTGAAATAAAGAAATGAAAATAGTGAAAATCAGTAGGACCTCCAAAAGAAATAAAGAGAAATCTAGGGGTGCCTGAGTGGCTCAGTCAGGGGAGTGTCCGACTTCAGCTCAGGTCATGATCTCACGGTTTGTGGGTTCGAGCCCCGCGTCGGGCTCTGTGCTGACAGCTCAGAGCCTGGAGCCTGCTTCAGATTCTGTGTCTCCCTCTCTCTCTGCCCCTCCCCTGCTTGTGCTCTGTCTCTCTCTCAAAAATAAATAAACATTAAAAATTTTAAAAAAAGAAATAAAGAGAAATCTGATTTTATTCCAATTTAAGTTTAACTTTTCGACTTCCGCTTTCATTGTTGCTATTAAAAATCATGACTGGATACAAAACAATAAGTCGACTCTTAACTATAGAGAACAAACTGATGGTTACCAGAAGGGTAGTGGGTGGGGGGATGGGACAAGTAGGTGATGGGGTGAAGGAGGGCACTTGTAGTGATGAGCACAGGGTGACGTATGGAGGTACCGAATCACTGTATTGTACATCTGAAACTAATATCATACTATATGTTAACTCTACTGGATTAAAATTAGAATAAAATAAAATAAACCATGACTGGGTTTTTCTAGGATGGATATTCTGTGTTTAGACACATGCGTTCCCTAAAAATGGGAAAACAAATGCATGACAATGCTTTTTGTATGATTAATGTCAAGTATAATTTTAAATTTTTTAATGTTTATTTATTTTGAGAGAGACAGAGACAGAATGCGAGTGGGTTAAGCGCAGAGAGAGAGAGGGAGACACAGAATCCGAAACAGGCTCCAGGATCCGAGCTGTCAGCACAGAGCCCAACGCGGGCTCAAACTCGCGAGCGGCAAGATCATGACCAGAGCAGAAGTCGGCCGCTCAACCAACTGAGACACCCAGGTGCCCCTGTCAAGTATAATTTTATACATACAATGATTTAAGCAAAAGTTTTTAAGACTTTAGATGATAATTTGTACTTTAACATATTAAGTATCACGTGTCTGAAATTGCTGGTTATTTGGCCTTCCTTCAAACAATTTAAAATTGTATAATCTAAACATGGAAATAATAATATGTTTGATGTTGTAACACAGACATGTTTAAAATAATAACAGAAAGAAGGGAGAGTAAAAGAAAATAAAATGTTCTAAGGTCCTAGTATTGTGAGGGTACGTAAAAATTTACATTAGACTTGGTTAATTCAGGGACACATTTAGTAGTAAATCAAGAGTACAACAGAGTCGATTGAAAATAAGATACAAAATATAGTTTAATGAAGGTTAGAATAAGGTATGCGACTATGTATACATTTATATATATAATATGCAATAGGGAACGTAGGCAAATTAATAAGTAATAACATTGGGGCTCCTGGGTTGCTCAGTCGGTTAAGCGTCTGACTTCAGTTCAGGTCACGATCTCGCGGTCTGTGAGTTCGAGCCCCGTGTCGGGCTCTGGGCTAATGGCTCAGAGCCTGGAGCCTGCTTCCGATTCTGTGTCTCCCTCTCTCTCTGCCCCTTCCCCGTTCATGCTCTGTCTCTCTCTGTCTCAAAAATAAATAAAGGTTAAAAAAATTAAAAAAAAAAATAAGTAATAACATTGACGTATGCATATCCAAAATGCAAAGAAAAAGTATTTAGAGTGCTCTTGTACAACACCAGAGATAAAGCAATAAAATTTGGAAAGCAATACAACTTCCATAGACATTAAGTAACATTTTGATATCTGACAAATGTATCGCAATGAATTTTGTATTTTGCCACACCAGGAAATGTAACAAATTAATAGAACCCTGAGGCAAATGAAAAATAAAAAGGATCCGAATAGAAGGGAGAAGGGAAAATGAAATGATAATTAGGAAAATCACTCTAACAGA
The DNA here is from genome assembly GCF_024362965.1 of Panthera pardus. NCBI lineage: Eukaryota > Metazoa > Chordata > Mammalia > Carnivora > Felidae > Panthera > Panthera pardus. The sequence continues at coordinate 83,220,788 of NW_026526710.1, read as the reverse complement.
AAGCCAGAAGTAAAGATGAAGGAACATAAGATGTTTGATCAAACATCGTATGATCAACTTTGAAGTGTTTTTGATTCTTGGTTAATTCTTCTTCATCCTGGACCCTTTCACATTCAAAGAGCAGCCCTGAATGTCTGGACGTAACACATCTGGAAGGGAATGATAAGGATTAAAAAAAAAAAAAAAAAAAAGAGTCAATTCACTAATTTAAGGATTCAATATAGGTTATCAAACTCATGGCACAAACCAGATTTTGATTAAAAAGGATTATGGTGTTTGAACTTTGGAGGGTTTAGTGCATAACACTTTTGCCACAAATAACAGATCCAGGAAATACAGGACAGCATGAGAATGATGTGTTTTTCTCTTCTGAAGGCATTCCCGGGCTTCCGAGGGAGGGGGTCCTCCCGGGCCTGCCCTCCCCCCCCCCCCCCCCCCCCCGGGACTGTGGGCGTCAGGTCCCCTCTGTCTTCTCACTTCGCCGCAGGCCCACCGCTGGACAGGAGGGGGGCCCAGAAGCAGCCCTGAATGCAAACGCACGGTCACATCCTCACCTGGACCTTACTCAGATTTTGGACGTGGCTCTGACGGGACTTTCAGGAAACGGACTCGAGCTGGATGGGCTGATCAGAGTCGGTTCCGCTGGGCAGAGTGGACTCTGAGCCCACGCTCTTACGGACTGAGACTCTGGGGAGCCTTGCCAAGGGGTGGACGTTTGAGTCAGAGGGCGCGCTGGGCCCAGGCGGTCTGAGCGCGCAGGTGCACACACCCCTGCCGGCCCATCCCGGTGAGTTTGCGCGTCCCCTGTGAACCTGGTGGAATTTCACTCCCACGGTGGGGAGCCTAGCCAGCTGACTTGGAAATCAACAAAAGGGGTATAATTTTTGGAGCGTCTGCTCCCAAGTTTATCCCTTAAAGGAGAGACTGTGCCCTTCCTGAAAGGAGAGGTTGATCCAAAGCCAGAGATGCTCTTCTGCCCGCTGTGAGGAAGCAAACTGGGCGCTGATGGGGGACTGGGGGGGGGCGCACATCACAGAACCACAGACAGACCGGGGTGGGGTGGGGGGCTGCAAGGGGCTGAATTCTGCCAACAGCCAAGGGCTCAGAGGAAGACAGTGACACTTGGGGAGACCTTGACGGAGGTGCCGGCACCTGACCCACGGAAGCCAGGTGATTATAAGTGCACGCTGCTCTACGCCGGTAAACTTGTAGCAATTTCTTGTGCAGCACTAGAAAGGAATAGAATTGTGTTCAGAAATCTATTCTACAAGTTACGGAATTGATGCGGAGTAGCGACGTCGGAAATACATGATGCTCAGTCACAGCAGAAGCGTCAGTGTTGTTCAAGTGGTTTTTATGGGTCTGTATTTACCTGCCTTTCTGACATCCTCACCATAGTTGTTTCCCACTCTCCTGTTTGCTCGAGTCTCTGATCACAGTGTCAGTATCGTCTTTCACTAATACTGTTTTACTTCTCACTCGATGTCACATTCACTGTAGAAAAGTTTTCTCAAAGTCTCTTTTCTAAAATGCGTCCGTATCATTGACCGTAGGGCTCTGTCTTGTAAAATATATCACCTTCTAGCTGTTTCTGGAAGCTTCCAAGATGATTTTATCAAATGCCCCTTCTTTCCTCTCGAAGCAAGCTCTGCTGATTCACAAACCCTTCCTTTAGGACAATTCCCCTTCTCAGGAACCCCGCCTTAAAACTGGATTTTGATTTACTCATTCTCTTCCCGCCTGTGAGGCAATGGATCTTAGCTGTTTTCAGGTTTGTAAGCCCTTTCAATCTGCTCGGTTTTTGGTTCTTCCCCCCCAGGGAAATGGAGAGACACACACCTTGCCGTATCCTCTAAACAATTTAAAGGACTTCACAATGAGCAAATGAGACCTCCACCATGCAAAAATGCATTATTAATAATGATGTATACATTTATCTCTTCAGGTCTGAAATAAGGGCTTGTGTGTGTAATTATCCATCATAAAGCACCACTTAGATCAGCATCTTTGTACTCTTCTTTTTGCTTGTACTCATTAGTTTGGTGGTAAATATTTAATCATTGACTCTCTGGAGACTAAAAGGAAAAAAAAAAGGAAGGAAGGAAGGAAGGAAGGAAGGAAGGAAGGAAGGGAGGAAATCTCTCACACCTGGTGTTGGCTGATTTCTGTTGTGCGAATATTCCTACCATGGGTGAATTCAGTCTCCTGATGATGTCACCGACACAGGCTGGGGACGCTGCGTGCTCTTCAACAGCACTCTGGCTCAAGTGCCTGACCATCCACGCCTCTTCCCTCTTCTCATCCTTAAGGTTTTGGTTCTCGGGGTGCCTGGCTGGCTCAGTCGGTTCAGCATCCCATTCTTGGTGTCGGCTCAGGTCATGATCTCACAGTCGGTAGGTTTGGGCCCCACGTCGGGCTCTGCGCTGACAGTGCAGAGCCTGCTTGGGATTCTCTCTCTCCCTCTCTCTCTTCCCCTCCCCTGCTCACGCTGTCTCTGTCTCTCTCAAAATAAATAAATAATCATGAAAAAAAAAGATTTCAGTTCTCATACTGAAGCAGTATACTCGTAGGACATGACTTTATATCGTATTATGTCTTCCTAATAGGACTTTCCAGCCTCTGCCATGATTTTTTTTAAATTTCTGTCCATGCTAGCATTGTACCCTACAGATGGGGAGAGGCCTTGTCCGTTTTGTTCACGTCTGAATTCCAAGAGTATCTCAGCACATGGCATACACTCAATAAACGTACATTAAATTAAAGAAGATGACTTTGGGCAAGGCAAAGATGAGAAGCTCTTTCTTTGACCATTTATATGAATAATTTAATAGATTATAACGAAAGTGGCTAACACGATAATATTTGAGGACCTATGACATCTTTATCAAGATGAACTTCTTTAAGATAAAATGAGAAATCCTCCCCTGCTCTCTCTTATAGAAAGATACACACGGACAGCACAAGATGCTATTCTGCTAAGCCAAGATTGGTCTTCTGGACTTCACTGCAGAATCCTGGAATGGAGTAGGGCTAGAGCAAAACTTAGGGATGGGAGAACACGTGTAGAGTCCTGGAACTCACACACTCTCATTTATCACCATACCTTTTAAAATTTCGTGTCTCCAGTAGAGGGTACAGAGAAGTCTGGGCTATGATTGACACTGTGTCAATGCTTGTTGAGTTGAAACTAATAAGGATTAACTTAAAGGGGCGGGGTAAGGTGATAAAAATAAATGATTTTCCAGATCCTCTTGAGTCAAATTTGATAATGTGGATATTTCATTTTACTTTACAACTCGGTCTTCATTAATCCCTAGATGTAAACATACTTGAATACCTCTGAATTTTCAGAGTCAGCTACAAATGGCTTGGGGACTGCTGTTGAGATAATTGAAGAAAACCAGCCCACAGATTTTTGAAGGATGGTGTTGGGGTATGTGCTGTCTCATGGATTTATATTCTTTGCTATATTCTGATAACTTCATAGGGCAAATATAACCGACTAGAATAGGTATCTTTTCTCTTGGCTTCCAACAGGAAAAAAAATGTCCTATGTGTCTTTGTGTTCATGGCAAGATGCTTGATTGTTCTATGTATCAAGTAGAAAGTAAAAGATCTACTAAACTGTAAAGAGGCATAGAAAAAGAAATGAAATGAAAGGATTCTGTGTCTCTAAAATGACGCAGAAATTTGCATGGAGAGAACATGTATTTTAGGGGGGCCTGGGCAGCTCAGTTGGTGAAGCAGCAGACTTTTGGTTTCAGCTCAGTCGTGATCTTGCAGTTTGTGGGATCGAACTCCACATCATGTCGGGCTCCACACCAATGGCAGGGAACCTGCTGGGGAGTCTTTCTCCCTCTTTCTCTGAGCTCCCCCCACCCCTGCACCTCTCTCTCTCTCTTTCAATAAATAAACTTAAAAAAAAACATTTATTTTAAAAATATGTGTTAAAAAAATCATAACATTTTCAGGGAGTTATGAAAAAGAATGGTTAGACACTTAGACGCCTGATCTTTTTTACAAACATTTATCCCATTGTGTTCTGTTACTTTTGCTTCCAAATCACCCTTCCTCTCCCTTTTTCAGATTTCTGGTGTGCCATCATTGAAAACCTTGGAAAACTTTGCCTGATATCAGAATAGCAATTAATCTGATGATTCCATTCAAACACAGTATTTTCCCTTGATACTAAGCTGTTATCTTAACAGTGGCTTTCTTTCCCCTCACACAGCAGCAAACCCTCCCCCTCCCCAAAGCTTCTCCTAGTTGGAATTTTATTTTCCTTGCTTTCTTGTCTAAGCATGGAGCAGTTGAAACTCTCCCGTTTGTCTCCACAGTCTGTACAAATCCATGTACTTGTTCCTACTGCTAATCTAATGTTCATCCACATCCTTGTTGAGCTTTATTCACGATCTTCATTTTTCCAAGTGTCCTAGACCAGGTATTTTGGCTGCCAGACCTGGTATTTTGGCTGGACTTCAGGGCCCCAGAAAACAAGGGCCGAGTTCATTTAACCAAATTTATATTTCTGCATGCACGAGAAAAAAAAAATTGTGTGTGGAGGTAACTATGTTAATTCATGTTTTTGGCCAATTCTACATGGCTCATTCCTCAATTACATTACAGTTTTTCTCTTTCTTTCTCTTTGACCTGTGCTTTCGAAAAGATTCTATTTAGCCTCTGCATTTGGGAGCAGCTGGAAACAGAATGGAATTCAATTCACTATACGGAATGCTTTGAATTGTCTATCTTTGGCTGGGTTCTTAAAATGTAATAGAGGGTGTCATGGAGGGAACTTATTTTGGAAATCCAGAACTCATTTGCATCCATATTGTATTTTGTGTCAAGGATTTAGGAAGGTCAAACACTCTCATTGAGTTCATATAATAGAGAGAGGTCACTCTTCTCTGCAGACAAAAATCCTTGATGATATTTATTCATGAACCGGGACAATCTCAACAGTAAAATAATTCATTGCCCAAAATATCTTTGCTGAAAAATTCAAATAGCCAGATGGTGGTTGTGTAGCCTTACATCCTTTGAAAATACGCTGTAGTCAACAGATTATAAGTCAGTGAGGAAAAGAGGGGTTGATATTCAGGGTAAATGTAATGTGATCATAACCATGTATCTCCTATATGCAGAATTACAAGAGGATAAGACGACAGAAAAAAATTCTATTTTCCTTAGTACAGGTCATATTTTGTGCTAAAAACAGATATTCTTGACTTTGGCTCTTCATAATTTCACAGGCTAAGAAAGTTCAGGACATCGCTTCTTCGCCTTTTGGCTAAGATCAAGTGTAGAAAGTTCAGGACATCTGCTCTCACTCAAAAAGTCACCATTGGAACATACATAAAGACCTGATGAAGGGCCTTCTGCATCATAAAATGCAATCATTTGATTCATCATTATTATGTAATATTAGGGCAAATCTATCAAGCCTTTTGCCTTATTTTGCTAAGCAGGATTAAATGTTACTCACCAACTGAAGAATTCCAAACAACTGTTACCCACTTCTGATAAATGTTTTATGTACTTGGCTTCTCTTGTTGCCATTTCAGCTGTGGATATGGTCCAGAGTTGGGGCATAGAAATATTTAGGCCTTACAACTGGGACACGTAATTATAACGATTGTAGTTATCTGACAAATACAATTGTCTATAATGGGCTGTGTTTCTTCTTTTGCAGACAACACTATGCTATGCATTTTGAAGGCAGCGTCACTGATTCAGTGACACGTGGCCGAGCTTCTGAGGTTCTGGTCACCTCCTTCATGCGAATGGTTACGGTAAACTGTCACACTATTGAGAAGATGGTTTTTTAAACCACTAAGAAGTGAAATCTGTCATGATGGTCAAAATAAGGATTATTGGAGATAAAATTATCATTGATGAAGCCACTTTGGTGACAGAATTCTCATTTTCCTTATGCCTTCTGCCTTTCCTTCATCTACTAGCCTTCAAATTTGCCATAAATTTTGCCATGGAAACATGTTACTTTCTATTGTTCCCCTGACATGTCAAATGTGGCATTCCCAACCCAGTACCTGGACAGAAAATGGTATGCGAAGTCCCCATTTTGGACTTCATAAAAATATGAAGCTCAGAGTCCGTTTGAATAGTAAAATAGAAAGTCAATTTAAATGATACAACTAAAAACTCACTAAAACCAATAAATGAAAATGTGAGATGTCGTACCTAAATTGCACTCACATCATCATAATTGTACAATTACACAAAAAGAAAAAATCCGTGAATAAATTGTAAAATTATGAGGAATTTTTGTTACTTCATTGTCATATGCAAAGCTTTGCTTTTCAGTGGGTCCTTAGAGACACATTTTTATCCCTGCCTAGAACTACGGGCTGTATCCAAACACATAACAGGGAATTATTTAGCTAACTGAATGGAAACCATAAAAGCAAAAGAAATCCAGCAACCCAAAAGGAGGTAGTTTTAAATGTGGGCACAATGGGGTGTTGTGTCTGTATTTAGGATTACGTGATTCAAAGTACACGCGCTAAAAGTTTTTCCACCAATTTAGCACACATTTGGGGAAAAGAATTATCTCCAGACCTTGTCCGTAGAAACAGCATGGATATTCTTTCAACAAATTTCAGTAGGAGATAAGTGAATACTTATTATGTATGACATATTGTACAAGATACAAAGTTAAATACAAGGGGGTGGGTCGAAGTCTATGTATAAAGAAAGAGTTACACTGGCACATAGTTTAAAAACTGTAATGTTCTGAACCCAGGAAGAATGTACTTGCAGTTGCTATGAAAGTTTGAAGCAGGATGCCCTTTATAAGAACTTCAAATAAGGTATTAGAATTATTCACGAATCTGCTCTGGCCTCACTCTCTCTGGGTCACTGCATCTACTTCCGTAGCTTGATTTATATTGATTTGTAAAGCTGTATCTCCTACTTTTTTTTTTAATTTTTTTTCAATGTTTATTTATTTTTGAAAGACAGAGACAGAGTATGAGTAGAGAAGGGGCAGAGAGAGAGGGAGACACAGAATTCAAAGCGGGCTCCAGGCTCCGAGCTGTCAGCACAGAGCCCAACGCAGGCCTCGAACCCACGAACCATGAGATCATGACCTGGGCCAAAGTCGGACTCCCAACTGACCGAGCCACCCAGGCGCCCCTGTATCTCCTTCTTACATCTCCCCCGTCAGCCTGACAGTCTTCATCCATCTGCCTACACAACTCTCCCAGGTGGATATCCCAAGTACCTCAAGGTTTCCCTCTTCCCCAACTCCTTTTCAAAGCTTACCCGTCAACCAGAATGCCTCATTCGAACATATTAATGCTTTCTCGTGGTCTTCAAATAAATGCTGACACCTCTAACACAGTTTTCAAGTGTCATGTACGTTGGCAACATCTGTCTCTCCTTGTCGAGAACCTTTGTTCTACTGAAGAGGAAGCACGGTTCCCTTTTGATCAGACGGGAGGTGCTGCCTCTATCTTCTGGAGCCCATAGCTCTCCAGCGTCCTGGAGAAGGTCGTCTGGAAAAATGGTGTCCTTTGAGCACAGACCTGCAGAACCACGCGACTGTGCAGAAGAGGTGAATCTCAGCCTCCTCACATCCAGAAGCCCCCTCGTACGCGACCGCTCGCAGATACAAAATATTTCTGCGCTTTCTGATTTTTACCATGCTTCTTTCAGGCTCTAAGATTCCAATTCCACTTCTCCTTTTGCCTGGTTGACCTCTATGCCTTCTTGAATCTCAGCTCAAACGTCACCTACTGAGGGAGGGTCTGCTGGCTCCACCTCCATCCCCCGGCTTCCCCTTTCCTTGTGCTCGGAATCCTTGTACTACCTGCTGCATCCATACTTACACACTTGCTTTGGAAGTTCCACGGGGCAGGGGCAGGGGCTCTTTTATTTTCTAATTGCAGCAAAATTGCCGAAACGTAATACTTAATATTTACTTTTAAATTTTTTTAATGTTTATTTTTGAGAGAGAGAGAGAGCAAGCAAGACAGGGGCAGAGAGAGAGGGGCAGAATCCCAAGCAGGCTCCAGGCTCTGAGCCGTCAACACAGAGCCCCATGCGGGGCTTGAACCCGTGAACTGTGAGATCATGAGCGGAGCCGAAGTCTGATGCTTAACCGACGGAGCCACCCAGGAGCCCCTTAATTTTTTTATTATGTCAATGAATGAGGCCCACATCTAGATTCATTACAACGGGAAGCAAACAGCAGGCAGAGGAAAATCAGTGTGTGGGGCTGATGGTGAGAGAATCCCAGACAGAGGCGTCTGTATCAGGCAAGTAATGACCGTACTTTCCTGCTGGCTCTATGTAAAAGAAACTCTTCTTTTTGTCTGTGTCTTTCTAGGTTTTTTTTAGCTTGTATCACATTTTAACTATGCTTGCTTACCAGCTTATCATGGGTCTTTCTCACCAGATTCTCCTGTTCTTTTATTGTGGTGGGGAAGGTATCGGTGGAGAGGGAGGGGGTCTCAGCTAAGAACCTAGAAGGGTAAAGATAGAATTATTTTTTCCTCCCCTACACGGATATAAGCTTGGGTGCATATTTCTTTGTTTTTGTTCAAAATATAAAGCCTAAGTGCCATTTTTACCGCTGCATGAGGTTTAAATAGTTGAAGGCAAAGCAAAGAGATAAAAGTACTGTTTTCTCATTCAACTCAGTCTCTATACAGATCAACAGTTTCATGCAAAGGTATTTAACTGAGTCATGTATTCAACAAACTACTATATCTATATCTATGGACTTTGTATATATAATATATAAATAAATATACATATATATACTTATATATTTAATTAAAGTATATATAATATAATATAATATAATATAATATAATATAATATAATATAATTAAAGTATATATATACTTTAGCATGTGAATGCTAAATACACAGATATATGTTTATTTCTTTATTTTGAGAGTGAGAGAGAGCAGGGGAGGGGAAGAGAGGGAAAGGGAGAGAGAGAAAATCCCAAGCAGGCTCCACGCTGTCTGTGCAGAGCCTGAAGAAGCTCGATCCCACCAACCCTGAGATCACAACCTGAGCTGAAATCAAGAGCAGGGTGCTCAATCGACTGAGCCACCCAGGCGCCCCGCAACAAGCTACTTTTGCAGGTTTGTTACGAGTCAAGCACATAGAGCTATGAAAGAAGAGAGTCCCAGTGTAGAGGAGAGATGGAAATCTCTATAACACAGTTCGACAGACACCGCGATGAACAAGGGTATTGGTAAGCACACCTGTGAAATGTGTGTGTAGAGGCAGAGGGTTGTCTTGGGAAGGGGCGGTTACAGTTCTAGACAAAAATTCCAACTGGAACTGATGCCTGATCATTAAAACAATCTGAAAATAAATGTTTCCAAAAAGGGAGCAGGATGTCCCAGGCAGAGCGGAAAATAAGTGCAGTGCAGCAAACAGAGACAGTCGTGTTGTGAGGGCTGCAGACTGAACAACCTGGTGTCACATGCATAGCAGTGGGGCAGAAGCAACAGTGATACTAGATGTGTGGGCAGAGGGGACTCACTGAAGGCCTTGTGCCCCTCGCATGAAGGTCAGGCCCCCGGTACTTTTGACAGATCTAAAACAAAAAAGTAATTGTCTGTTCCGCTTGTTAGAGAGAAAATTTGAAAACCCGTGTAGGAAAAGGATTGACCATGAGGCAGGAAACATAATTATAGAAAATTGTTGAGTCGTTTCAGCATCAAATCCTGCTTTCCAATTAAATCCTTTCTCCTTTTCATGTCCCTCTGTATCCCTCAGCTCTCAAAGATTCAGAGGAGAGAAATGTCTCTTCCCAAGGAGGAAGGGAGATTTATGTAAAGGACACTGACGATTTGCAGTGTAGGCAATTTAAACCGTATACACCTGGCCAGTTCTGAAACGGTAATATACATTTGAGCTTACATTGAAAAAAATCAATAGGACATTTGTTTAAATACATTCTGAATCAAAATCAGCCTCCACTGCTCATCGAACCTTTAATTTGCTCTCCAATATATGCCTTCATCATAGGGCCATCCCAACCAAGGAGAGGATCAGAATCAACAGATTCTTCACATTTAGCTATCTTTTAGTCATGGTAAGAAATTATTATGCTACCTGAAGGATACTTATGTGATCACAGGTGCGGGACTTAATATTAAAACTTATAAAAGAACTCAAACTATTCTCTTAAAACATTCCACGAAATAACAATCATTGCAGAATGAACACAAACTCCCTTAATTTATTTCTTAATTGCTGTGCTTTGTAAAGAACGATTAGTTTGTCAGAAATCCTTAAGACTTCTGCCTTCTCCATGGTGGCTAATCTAAGTGAAAAATACCAAAATGGTCTCTATCTTTAGCAACTTGCTATATGTTTCAAAAGATAGAATTAACGTCCTCAAAGTATTTTTGAAAGAGTATAATATAGAGTATAGTCAAATCCCCAAATCCTTGTGAATCACGTCTATGCACAAAAGTTTTGAGGGAGGAGACATTCTCCTAAACTCAAGGGAGGAATTCCTTGGAAAGGCGGGAAATTTCTGGGCCTTGAAATGGGAGAAATTTCTGGAAGATATTAATAACTGCCATTCATTGAACGGTTAACAAGTGTCAGGGACTGTTGTAAGTATATTACATCCATTTAATAATTGGTTACTCACAAATGTCACGTGAAGTAAATGAAAGAAATTCAGAACAGAGAGGCCACATTTCCCACAGGTGGTAAGATGGACTTGTGTTTACGTCCAGGGCTCCTCCCTTGTGCTGCTGGAGTCTCAAATACGAAAAGCATGAGCGAAAGGATGTGAATATGCCTGCAGTAGCCCAATGCCAGTAAGCCATTGGGTTATACTTTGAACTATTTTTTACAAATGGCGATCACTGGACTGAGTCACCTGCCTTGACTCAATATGTAACTTACAACATATTGTAAGTCCTGTGATGGTCCTTACATATTGTAAGTGCTGTGATGGTAAATTTCAGTCTTGAAATGGAACAATCGTTGGTCCAAAACCAACTGATGGTTTAGAAAGTAAAATGAGGGGCGCCTGGCTGGCTCAGTCGGTTAAGCACCCGACTTTGACGCAAGTCCTGATCTCACAGTTCATGGGTTCGAGCCCCGCATCGGGCTCTGTGCTGATGGCTCAGAGCCTGGAGTCTGATCCGGATTCTGTGTCTCCCTCTCTCTCTGCCCCTCCCCTGCTCATGCTCTGTCTCTCCTTCAAAAATAAACGTAAAAAAAAAAAAAAAGTAACATGAAGCTGGTTGACCAACTAAACTACAAGGCCCAAATCAAATGTAAACATTTGGAAACTCTGGATTTACAAGAAACAACTTTCCTAAAATTATACATTTTTATTACAATTTACCAAGTAAATTTATAAGGTAATTTACAAAGCAAAATTTACAAAGCAAATTACTCTTAATTTCAATAGTTACTGTGACAGAAAATATCGCAAGCAGAATTATCTACATATCATATATCCTATGCACGAAATATTAGTAAATATGAATAATCTTTGTGACATGAGTTTTTTTTTAACTTTTGCTTTGGCAAGTTGATATTATTATAAACTATCTTACTACATGAGGTACTGAGAAAATTTGCTTAACAAAAATGATCTCTATGCAATAAAAGAAAAGATAACCAGAGCAATGCTTCTTTTCATAATTATAAACATATTAGCTTGTTCTAAGGGAGGATTTTTTGACGTCTATAATATTCTCAAACTATGCCTTGAGTCTGTTTATAACCATGGGACAACCTGAGAAAAGATATTTGTGCTGTCTAAAATTCGATCAGAACAAATATCTGGAAAAGAGAATCATAGAAAACGTAAGGATAAGAAGACAGGAACTTCTATGGAAAATCGTCAAAAGATGTAAACAGGCAGTCTGTCCAAGGGGAACCCCAGAAGCCTAGCAAGTTCCTGCAAAAATGCTCAAACTCGTTAATGTTTAGAAACACGTCAACTGAAAGAACAACGTCCTGTCACTTCACGCTTACTACACTGTCAAATGCATTATAAACTAGGCGATGTGGGGAACGTAGAAACCCACTTGCACCGCTGGTAAGAAAGTTCTAGCTGCAGTTTCTGAAGAGAAGTCTGGTCTCACCCAATTAAGCATTCACGTACCTATGACCAACAGTCCTGTTCCGAGCGTACACCCCTGTCGACGTTAACACGGGGTAGGGGGGGCATATAGGAGACGCTTGCTCGAGTGTTGTTTCCCACCCAGGGAAACCGGAGCCCCTCTGGAGGTCTGGCTGAGGAGTGCTCGGAGGGATGCTCCCGCAGTGGGCATAATTCATGGACAGATTTAAAAAAAAAATTTTTTAATGTTTACTTAATTTTTTTTCAGAGAGAGAGAGAGAGAGAGAGAGACAGAACATGAGCATGAGCAGGGGAGGAGCAGAGAGAGAGGGAGACACAGAATCCAAAGCAGGGTCCAGGCTGTGAGCTGTCAGCTCAGAGCCCGACACGCAGCTGGGACCCACAAAACGCAAGATCATGACCTGAGCCAAAGTCGGACACTTAACCAACTGAGCCATTTAGGCGTCCCCATGGACAGATTTTTCAAAAGTGCTGTGTGAAAACTAAAAGCAAAATTTTGTATGTATCATGCACTGAAGGACATTAAAATAGTCTCCAAACATGTACATTTATATGAAAACATATGAACGACTAAATGCATCAGAATAGCGGCCTTTTGGGGCGCCTGGGTGGCTCAGTCGGTTAGGCGGCCGACTTCGGCTCAGGTCATGATCTCACGGTCCGTGAGTTCAAGCCCCGCGTCGGTCTCTGGGCTGATGGCTCAGAGCCTGGAGCCTGCTTCCGATTCTGTGTCTCCCTCTCTCTCTGCCCCTCCCCCGTTCATGCTCTGTCTCTCTCTGTCTCAAAAATAAATAAAAACGTTAAAAAAAATTAAAAAAAAAAAAAGCCTTCTGCACCTGCAAAATGCAGTGTTCCCTGGGTTGAGATGTTTGATCAACCCAACTGTCTGCGTGGGGAGCACTGGTCCCCAACTAAACCCTCAACGACACTAAGTTTTATATCAAGCAAACCCATGAATGAGGAACCAAAATTATGAATACAATAATATTAGTCCAGACAACATCGCGAAGGTATTCTGATTATTTGGAATAAACGTCATCAGTAGAGAACTATGGCTTAAAACCAGAGAAATACTTGCCAAGTCAGGAATCATTCTAAGTATATACATAAAATCTCTATCTCAAAACTTAAATTATGTACTAGAAGGGTTGAATAATTATTAAATAGATATAATTGCATCTTGGAATGCTGATTATGAATTTTTCTTAGAATTGCAATTTAAAAGACTAACAGCGGGAGAATAGATACACTAGAGAAAACCAGTGTGATTTGATGGAGACTCTATGTTTGATGATTATGTGATACTAAGATCTGAACACTTAAACCTCAGTTTCATGAAAGTAAGATAAAGTTTTATTTTTCTGGAAGTCTCCACAAGATCCTTATGAGCCATTAAGAGTTCATAAAAATAGACGTTCAGCTTTAAAGACCATGATCAGAGAGGGTTAAAAAATTTTAAGTTGACTAGCTCAAGGACAAAAATGAATGACTAGTCTTAATTTTCCTGCAAAATGTACTGTATTTATGACACGTAAAATAACAATTGAAAAATGAGATCATATTTTTTCATAATTTCCCAAAGCTTATCAAAACGCATGTAGGATTACAAGTGCATTTTATTTTTCCCTTTCACTTCAGGTTAATGTTGATTTCAAGCATTAGGTGGAAGGATCTTTCAGCTTGGGTGAGATGCTCTCTGCGTGTTTTCTTTTCTGCTGATTATGATTCATGACAGAAGACATGTGATTGATTCTGAGTAAAAACGACAAGGACAAATACAAGGGTTCTCCATGTCTCTTATAAAAAATGATTGATTAAATTCCAAAGAACAACATCATATACAATTGGGTAAGCATCCTGTAATATTCAAGCCTGGACTTTAAAAAATGATTTCTTGAGGCTCCTGGGTGGCTCAGTCGTTTAAGTGTCCGACTTCCGCTCAGGTCATGATCTTGTGGTTTGTGGGTTCGAGCCCCGTGTCGGGCTCTGTGCTGCAGCTCAGAGCCTGGAGCCTGCTTTGGAGTCTGTGTCTCCCTCTTTCTCTGCCCCTCCTCTGCTCATGCTGTGTCTCTCTTTCTCAAAAATAAAAATAAAATAAAATAAAATAAAATAAAATAAAATAAAATAAAATAAATGATTTATGAAAATATTGATGTCGTTTTAGACTTAGTTACAACCTAGTTAATGTGCACATCACTGAATTCTTCCATGCATTCATAGTTGAAGCTCAAAATTGGAATAGATCTCTAATTCAGGCCTAAGAAATTCAGCTGAATTATCCCCAAATATCACAAAATTGGAAGACAAAGCTCAGTTTTCCACTGCATCTATCCCTCGTGTTCACAGTGGTAACAACCCGTTTCTACTGGACCGTTGAACAGATTTCGGTCAAATATGTCCAAGTACCTCACGTGAAATAATCGGACACATTTTGTTCTGGGGACTGCGTTCGTTGTTCACCGCATCTTAATTGTTAATGTAATTTTATAATTTCACATAAATTTTGGTGATTGCATTCTATTTATTTTCTTCTGACTGTGGCTGTGGTGAAGGGGGAGATGTTATCATACTGTTATTTGGGTTTTTGCATTTTTACTCTTGTCTCCAGTTCTGCCTCCTCTTTCATGACTGAGATTGCCTTGGGAGAAGTTTTAATTAGCTTCCTAACCTGGGTCCAGATTGCATGTGCAGAGGGTACAGGAGGCAACGGCACACACAGCTTGTGGGTCCGCAGCTTGTGGGTCCGGCCTGGTGACTTCACCACTCACTGCTCATTCCACCTGTGTGACCCTGTCCTTCAAGCACACGCGTCCTAAATAGAAACTTAATAACGGATCACATCAATGTTTTACCAGCTAAATGCTCATTCGGATACGTATGATCGTGACAACTTTTACACCGCCGCTGTGTATTTCTTGCACAATCTGAAAAATGGTTACGATTTATCAATTTAATTACTTGAAATCAGCTCTGAGTAAATTAGCTCTGAGCTGTATTTCAAGGAAAAGCTCCTGTAGATCGGCTATTTTACAGAATGAATAAAAATTAAAAAAAATTGTTTTCCCTTAATATTTGTTTATTTTTGACACAGAGAGAGAGAAGGAGAGAGAGAGAGAGAGGCAGAGAGAGAGGCAGACTGAGGATCCGAAGCAGGCTCTGTGCTGATAGCCCAGAGCACAATGTGGGGCTCGAACTCACGAACCGTGAGATCATGACCTGAGCTGAATATTCCGACGCTTACCCAATTAGCCACCCAGTCACCCTGAATGAATAATTTTGCTGACATTTTCCTGTAAGACAGGAAAGCACACTATAACTTCTCTGGTGTGATATGCGAGACAGGAGTGATACACAGAACGGCACTTACATTTTAACATAATTTAATTTAAATGCATTGTAAATTTTCATCTTAATATCTATGAATTTTTTTATGTTTCACCAACCAATAATTTTGGATATGACAGGGTTCAGATAAGCAGCCCTAATGGTATTTATTTTCAGATAACCTGAACGGTCGGCGTTGCACTTAACATGCCAAAGAAAAATTGTTTAAACTTCAGAAACTGCAAGCATTTATACTACACCCGTTTAAAAACATAGTACAGAATATATCAATTGCAAGCGTGGGTCAGTATTTGGACGACTTCACGACCAACAACGCCCTCAGTTTGAGTATTTGCTGTGGGACCCAACAGCCAAAGTCATGGTTGTTACAATAAAGGGACTTGTTTGATCTCTACAAAGATATTCTTTGATGAGCACGTTAAGAAAGCACAAAACAAGTGCCCTGTGCGCTATCATTTAAGAAAATACTGATATACTAACTGAGCTTAAAATAGGAAAACAGTATTAAAGGCATACCATCAAGGTATCAAATTTCCTTTTCTCTGATTTCAAAGAGATCGGAATGACTATAAAGCGACTAGGTACTTGTCTTGCATTCAGAAATGTGCCTATTCGGGTATTCAAGGCACTGCGTGTGCCTCTGGCCTGACCATTCCACTGATGACATCCAGGTGGTGGTTGACACAGGCAATGGGCATATTTCGTAGTTGTATTCGCTCATTTCGACAGCTTAGATCTCTCCTTGAAAAGCTAGCTTACGGGGCTTCTGGGTGGCTCAGTCGGTTGAGCGTCCAACTTCGGCTCAGGTCATGATCTGGCGGTCCGTGAGTTCGAGCCCCGCATCGGGCTCTGTGCTGACCACTCAGAGCCTGGAGCCTGTTTCAGATTCTGTGTCTCCCTCTCTCTCTGACCCTCCCCCGTTCATGCGCTGTCTCTCTCTGTCTCAAAAATAAATAAACGTTAAAAAAAAAAAAGCTAGCTTACGTTATCATTCCCTTTGCAAGACCGTGGATATGATTAAGAACTCGGGAGTTAGGAGAGTAGATGAATAACGGTGAGTAAAATTATTTTGGCATTCTGGACAACTGGCGTCAGCATACTGCAAACAGTTTTAATATTAATAAGAAGCACTTGAAAGACTTGATGAAAGTCTTCATAAGTATTTTCCTGAGCAGGATGGTTATTGCAATAGCACAATCAATTACCTTTTTGTGATTTTTTCAGACATTACCAAATCCTTTTACATACCCAAAAGAATGTTACTCGCCAGAATTTAGACATCACTTCATATGGCTTTTACAAAGGGGAAAAAGGGAATAAAATACACTTACATCACTTTCCTTAGGAAATAATTCTCAGCATCTAAATTTTTTAGAAAGGTGGTTAAATGCATTTTTCTCTTTCAGCAACATGCATATGTAAAGTAAGCGTCCTGCTGCTGAATACCATTGAGGCAAAAGGAATCATTCTTTGTATATAGATCTGTTTCATAAAAAAGAAAGTAATAGGCAAAGTTTCCTTTATACTTTCCTTTCCTACTGGCTCTTGTTTCTCCTGAATCTGTATCTGCCCGTGATGCCCATAGGGAGCTGGAGACTTTGCAAATATCTCTCAGGGAGCCAAGGATGATGGAACCCGTACGCTAAGGATAGCAAGTTAAAATGATAGAAGGAGCCTGAGACAGGATTGCCATGGGGGACGACAGTTTATCATCGTGAAAAATCAACTTCTGGGTTCTGTATTTTGGAAAACGGATGCTCTTCTTTGTTTTGTTTTGAAAAACCAATATTTAGTTAAGCCTAATGGGTCAAGCTTCTGTTACACACAGCTAAATACGCCCAGAAATGTGCTGGAGGGTAAGAAGTTATGATGGACCCTCAAGACTGTTATGTTCATAGCTGGGACATTAGATTAGATCAGCGACATCCTGAGAATATTCCGGTAAGAATGCCTCTTGCGACCAGTGGGAGTTGTAACACACAGGCTCTCTGGGAGAAGTATCAAGCGTCCATTACTAGGACGCTGAGAGGTTAAGAAAAGATCATGATAAATCATAATTACTTTACATAGTTTTTATTATTTCTATAATTTTAGGAAAAAATAATATGGAAGATGAATATCACAAAAGAGCAGTAAAAGGCTGAAGAAGTAACTAATGAGCCAAAAAGGTCTTGACAGCTAACACATTTATTTTGATGACTTTTTTTTTAAACAGAAATCCGGGCTGAACTTTATTATTAGTTTCCTTTTCTGTGCATTTGTACATTTTTAAAAGCTGTGTCTATAATTTAAAACTATGAAAGGGAGATAAGCAGACAGTTTAGAAATCAACCAAATACAACTACCAAAAATTTTTTAAGTGTAAAAATTGAAAAGAAAGTTCAGAGAAATACCTAAGCAACTGTTTACATGTAGCAAAAGAACCAGTCGCTGAACCAGAAAATAGAACTGACATTCTTTTCCTCAAAAATTGTATGTTGGTCTGTCTGTTTAGGCCCAGAGTTTGAGACTGGAACGTACTCATGTTTTCATGATAAAGAGACTTGCTCTTTCTCTTCTGATGTGTTTTCTTCCTTCAGGGCTTATTTTTCTGATTCTGAGATTTATACTAGATATTTAAATATCTAGATATTTTTCCGTACCTTGACTTTACATTTTAAAATAGAAAATTACAATATTCAACGAGCTTTCTTCCAACATATATTGTAATGCATTTTATATACTGTGTCTTAGAACACCTTAGAACACTATTCATAGTTGCCTATTGCCTGGATTAAGAGAGGATGCTATGCTAAATGGAAATATGTGTGCATATATATATTATTTTTTTCAAAGAGGGTGGGGGAAAGGAAGGAAAGAGAACCCATATATAATTAATTTAATTTAAGATTGCCCAGTGGTAGAGAGCAAGGCTTGAAGCCTGTCTCTTAGAGTCTGAATTCTAGCTTCTGCAGCTTACTGTGTGATATTAACCAAATTACCCCCTTTTTCATTGTTTTATCAATTGTAAAGTGGGAAAAAAAAATAATGTTACTTCTCCCAGACTCTTTGTGAGGATTAAATAAATTAAATGCCTAATGTAGAGAGCATTCCTGATCTGTCTAAGCTCTCCATAGTTGGGTATTATTGCAGCTGGTGATGTTACGTAAGAAGACCTCTGTTTGATATCCGGTCAAACAATAAATCAGATTTCCCACTGAAATGGTTTCAAGACATGAAGTTGCTAAGTTAGTCTATGAAAGCACAGATTCTGGTTGCCGGCCAGATTCTATCTTTGCACCCAGAATCAACTGGATTTTGGTAGATTCTAGCCTAAATCTGAGGGGTTCTAGGGGCGCCTGGGTGGCTCAGTCGGTTGAGCATCTGACTTCGGCTCAGGTCATGATCTCACAGCTCGTGAGTTCAAGCCCCACGTCAGGCTCTGTGCTGACAGCCTGGAGCCTGCTTCGGATTCTGTGTCTCCCTCTCTCTCTGCCCCTAACCCACTTGCATTCTGTCTCTGTCTCTCTCAAAAATAAATAAACATTAAAAAATGTTTTTCTAAATCTGAGGGGTTCTTGATGATATATCTTGATAGCATATGGTGATTAAATGCTCAAATAGAAATGAAAGAACCTTCCTGAACTTCCTACTCGTCTACCTTAAAAACTGTTTATATTTATTTACATTCTGGACATGCTTTCATATTTTACCTTGTTAGATATGACATTTAAATTTATGCCCAGTTGGGGGCACCTGGGTAGCTCAGTCGGTTAAGCATCTGACTCTTGATTTCAGCTCATATCGTGATCTCACGATTTGTGAGTTTCAGCCCTGCATCAGGCTCTGCACTGACAGTGTGGAGTCTGCTTGGGATTCTGTCTTCCTTTCTTTCTGCCCTTCCCCCACTCACTTGTTATCTCTTCGAAATAAAAAAAAAATTAAAAATCTTAAATGTGTGCCAATTTTCTTATGAAATATTATAAATTTAGGCTTTTCAGAACAACCATCTATAAGAAATTTCAGGTAAGGCTTGGGTGTGATTACTGCAATTAGATCACTAATTACCCTTTTAAGAAATATGCTAGGAGAACACAAGATGGTCTACAAATGTTCTTAGCTGTTGCCTCAATGGGTCCAAATCTGATATTAATTAAACTGTATGTAACATATAGAACCTTTGTTATTCCCATGCTATTAATATAATCCGTTAATAATTTCTGATAAATCAAGTTCTGTGGCAAGAATTTCTGAACAGATAATAAAATTCAATCTGCTTAAATAAAAGATACCACATATCTCTCTTTTTAACTGGCAGATATATTCCCTTCCCCACAAAACACCACCACCTACAACAACACAATCATAGAAGACAAGAAAGGCAAACCTGTTCCTGCATGTGGTTGAGTAGTTAACACACACCTGTCATTGTTTCTCATCTCTTGTCAAATAAAATGACTTGAAATTAGCTTTAAAAAACCAAAGTCCTATTTCCTATCTGCTAAACCAAATGTTAACAGTCTGTGGTTAAAAACTGAATGATGCAAGTCAACTTATTTAAAGATTAAGGAGGTAAGACTGCTTCCAAAAACAAAAAAGAAGGGGAGAGCATGTAACAGGTTTATCAGGAAATTCAATTATTTAAGTATATCTCTTCTATTTGTATTTTAACATTTTAAAAAGTCACTGTCATAGTTACTTGGTCTAGTTACCTTGACGTTTTTTGGTGCTAATTGCCCCATTATTTTATGCTGGAGGAAGCTCAAAAAGACATTAGGTCTCACATTTTAAAGGGGATGGTAACAATTTCCATACTATTCAAATGTTTGACTTTTCGAGAACTCCGTGATGTGCCTACACAGCAGGGAGCTTGGTAAAAACAATTCCAACCCCTTTGTTTCCAATTCTCCTACCGATTCACCTACCGCTTTGTAGTTTTCTGTAATCGCACCCTTGCTTCCCATTGGAGTATGTGCGATGAAAGGCAAGACTTCGCTTTATTTTCTGTTTGGGAAGATCAGCAGCTGGCTGGGTGTTGGCACATAGTAGGCATTCAATATCTAGTGAATTGATTATTGGATGAATGGGTTAACTAAACTGCCTTTTGTTTGGAGCAAGAGTATATGTCAATGATGACTCAGTCAGAGACACGTTTGGAAAGCTAGCAGCAAGATTGGATAGCAAACGAAAACCAAGGTAGAGACCAGGCAGCTGATGAAAAAAAAAGGTTGTCGGTGTTACGACTGTCCATCAATTCTCAATGGAGTTATTGTTCATTAGGGGAACTGAATCCGAATCACCAGATCACGGAGATGCCAATTTTATTGAGGAAACCTTATCGAACTTGGTAGCATTGCTCTACATTTTCACAGGCGAATCTTTACGTGAATCTGTATCAATAGGTTTATAACTGTTATTGTAAGTAACGCTTTGGTGTTAATGGCCACTTTGCCGTGTACCCCTAAGCATTTTTGAAAACGATATTTTTTAGGCAGATATGTTTTATTCAGCGGGGCTTGGTTAACCTGTGTTATTAGCATACATGTGAAAATGAAAGTACTTAGCCACCCCACTGTCTTCAGTTTTCTCACTGTGGCAAACCCCTGTGGGTGTAGATTAAATGCTCACGAGTGTGAAACGTGTTCTAGTAACGCATCCCCATTCTATGGGTTTTGCTAATGCCGTAAACAAACAGATTTTTTTTTTTTTAGGAGAGGGAAGAAGATGGTATAAATGTAGGTGGGTAACTTGTTCAGTGATTGAACATAAAAATCAAGTGTGTATTTGTGAGAAGTATACTTTCTAAGAACAGCTGATCGTGAGGTATTGTATGATGGGACAGTTCCAGGAAATCATAAAGGCTCTCAAGCGATCTCAAAATAATGAAGTTCAGCACTTACTGAAATTGCATTCTGTGGTTTGGGTGAAAGTGTTGGTTTAAGAAGAATAGGAAATTCCGTGCAAACTTTACAGACTGAAGCTATTTTTAAATCCCTAGTAGCTTCAAGGACTTAATAAAGAACCAATATACCCAGCAGATTTCATTTCTAGAATTTGATCATATAAACATTTTCTATCCTTATTCTCTTCTTCTTTCGTTTTTGCCTCCATTTTAGTTATTCTATTCAATTGCCCACTCATCTCTGTTTACTTAACCCTGATATACTAGTTGCCTAAAGGTAGAAAGAAATCAGCCTAAAATAAATTGAGTAAATCCTGGCATATTCTCTTTGTGATTCTCATCCTTACCTTTTTATGATTTTTCTATAACAAAGATTTTGGGATACAAGATAGGTGACTTTCACCTACTTTTAACTTCTAGCTAAGCTTGTGGGTAGGGTAATGTTTTTATTCTGATATTATGAAATATACAAATTATCCATTCACATTTCGCCCGAAACGATTACCTGGCTCTTTCCTTCATTGGTTGCTTTCAGTTTTCAAATTCTATTCCATCCCTTTTATGACCAATAGGAGCAATTTCATCTACCACCAATGTAATCCTTCTGATTATATTGTATCTTTGTGTGTGTACTTGAAGATCCAACACAAATTGATTACCTACCTTTTTTTTTTTAATGTTTATTTATTTTTGAGACAGAGACAGAGTGTGAGCAGGGGAGGGGCAGAGAGAGCTGGAGACACAGAATCCAGGAGACACAGGCTCCAGGCTCCGAGCTGTCAGCACAGAACTCTACTGCAGGCTCCAACTCATGAACCGCCAGATCATGACCTGAGCCAAAGCGGGACGCTTAACCTACCGAGCCACCCTATTGCCCCGATTACCTGCCTTGCATATTTAAATCACTTTGTGATAGGCTTTGTGGACATTCTAAATTTAAGTAGCTAGGGCCCTATTGAATTATGACGTACACAAACAGAAGAGTCAGACGCCATAGGAAGGTGAGTAGTCCATGGTCACTTGATACATGATGCACAACACTGGGTATTATAGAAGAAGAATGGGTTGAACTCAGGTCCTGGATTAATTGAAATTCCAGGCTTAGTAGCATGAACTTTAGTCTATAATCCACAAAGCGTTTTTGCAAGTGTTGAGCTGGGCACTGCTATTATTATGAGAAAAATACTACCAGTAGGCAAATATGGCAGCTGTGTGTGCAAGGAAATAAGGCAGATTATCAATACTTTTACCCTGGATCCACAAAGAAGAAAACACACACCTTCTTTGGATTTATGAAAAAATAACCCGCTCCCTAAAATCATCATAGAAAACATTAACCTTGAATGAAGATTTCATAGAGAAGCTGGTAGTGAATATCTATTGGGGATTTTACTACTCCTGTAGCACTGCTCTTAAGAATTTACGTTCATCAATACCCAACGTTCACAACACCATGATGAGTGTCACATACTTTACAGATGAAGATACTGATTTCCAGAAAATTTTAAGTAACTTTCCCAAGGCAACAAATATAACATCAAAAGACATATAAATAAAATAAACACACAAATGAATTGACCCCATTAGCAATGCTCTTCTCTTGAAAACTAATCATCAGCTTTTCATGGAAGCTTGTGTTCCACCCTCTCCATCCCATTTTTCTTAACGTTGCTTGGAGGTTTCTACCAGCATATGAACAGACGATATGCATTGGTAAGTCCTGAATTACATATGTTGCTAGAGTTATTTTAAATTATTTGTGAGTTTTAGTCTCGCTCGTACAGCATTCATCAAGTGTTTGACAATGTGTCTCAGCTCAGAACAGGACCAGAACTTACCATCAACACTAATGGTCTTTTCAGAGTCTCACAGGAATTCAATTTTAAGAGATAATCTAGGTTTAGACGTTTTGGCTTTGCAGACCACTCAGTATTTGGCATTGTACTTTGTAGTCTAAAGATCCTCTCAAGTGAACAATTTTGTTTACACTGAAAGTTACCCAAGTGGCAGATTGTCATCTGAATTGCACTTACAGTGTCAATACACACAAGGGGCAAGCGTCCGGCAGAGAAAGCATGAACTTTGGTTTGGACACAAATACTCACGAGTCTGGCAAGTCAGTGGAAAGTTTTCCTTCTGCACCTTGTGTCTTAGGTCCCCAGTCTAGTGTCTGCGATTGCCAGAAAACAAAGAAAGAGATCTTTCCAGACTCCTACGAACAAAATACAACAATACTAAAAAAGCTTGCGTGAAATTTAATGAATGGCCTGAAGCACAATCTGAGAAATGGACGCCAGTCCGAGGAGAAACTTTCTGAGCTTTGCAGCCCCTAAGGCAAAATCAAGGAATAGATTTATCAATTCCTATGTCCCCATCGTCTTCTTTAAAAAAAAAAAATGTTTATTTATTGGGGGGGGGGGAAGGGGCAGAGAGAGGGCAACAGAGGATCTGAAGCAGGCTCCGTGCTGACAGCAGAGAGCCTGGTGTGGGGCTCGAACTCACAAATCACGAGATCATGACTTGAGCCGAAGTCAGACACTTAACCGACTGAACCATGCAGGTGCCCTGCCCCCATCTTCTTTTAAATGAAAATCTTTTCATAGATTTCCAAAATCATGATGAGCATCGATAGATGCAAATAGCAAATAGATTTCCACTGAGAATCCGATCTGATAACGAAAGGATTCCCCCAAAGAGTTTTTCTTTTCCAGGAGACAAACTAAATTTAGGAGTTCACAGATCAGTGAAGAGGGATTGACGCTCAGATCTGATGATCAGCTCATCTAGCCCTCAGAGCTCTACCGGGGAAGCTGTCAGGGCCTTGGTGGAACATGTCATTTACAAGTTTCCAATCTTGGGTTCTGGCAGCCAAAGGCCCTTCGTGGACATTGGTGAAACCACTAAATTGTCAAATTCACGAAGACACGACTAGGAAAACTGTTCTACATCAAAGCTAAGTTTATTAGAACTTACGGCTATTAGAATACCACTCACTAATAGTGTTGTAGGTGGGAAGGAAGAGTGGTTTAAGGCATTTCTATCAAGGCAAGGAACAGATCAGAATTCGGAAAAATTTATAATATATAATTTAGGATTGGTGGAAACTGCCAAGTGAGGGTCCCGAAGATGGTCTCGGTAAGAAAACTGTTGGGCCAAGTCAGTGGGCTACATTGTCTTTGACAAATGGATCGGTAGGACTTTCCTGAAGCAAACAATAAAGTTATTTATGGCTTTCCACCCTTATCTTTCCCTGGGAAAGCATTCTTGTAATAAGCAACCAGGTCATGCTGACACTGGTGGTCGGTTCTTATCTAAGTCGTGGGGACAGGTGCATCCTTAGCTGTCAACAACAATAGAGTATCCTTCCCTAGTCCTAGCATTTCCAGTTTCGTTTTTGTTTTTTTAAATGTTTATTTATTTTTGAGAGACAGAGTGCAAGTGGGGAGGGCAGAGAGAATGGGGGACAGAGGATCCAAAGCGGGCTCTGCACTGATAACAGAAAGCCCAACCAGGGCTCGAACCCATGAACCATCAGATCATGACCCCAGCCAGAGTCAGATGCTCAACCGACTAAGCCACCCAGGCATCCCTAAAATGTCTGTTTCTATGATTAAATTTTTGTTTAATATTTGTTTATTTTGGAGAGAGGGAGACAGAGCATGAGGTGAAGAGGGGCACAGAGAGAGGATGCACAGATTCTGAAGTAGGCTCCAGGCTCTGAGCTGTCAGCACAGAGCCTGACGTGGGGCTTGAGCTCACAAAGCTGTGAGATCATGACCTGAGCGGAAACCAAGAGGTGGACGCTTATTCCACTGAGCCACACAAGCACCTTATTCTCCTTTTGTTTGCTGAACCCATCAGCTGCCAGGGAACAGCCCTCTAAATTCGATAACTGTCAAGCTGTCTTCTCCTCATTGGGCATATCCCAGGTTTTTTAAAACTGAGTCGTAAACTCAGACCAAAGGAAAATATAAATAGCAATATTAATTTCAAATTATATAGATGTATAATTTCAGAAATAATAATTGAAAAATATTATATTGATAAAAGTTAAAGTATTTAGAAGTGTTATACTATGAATATTCATAGGCGAAATTATAAAGCCTTAAACTGTAGTATTAAAAACGTAATTACATTATGGTCATCTGACATATTGTGTCTCAATGTGTATCAGATAAAATAGAAGAAATGTAAACGTGGCAATAAAGGCTTTAAATTATTAAGATGCTATTGACTATGTTAGCCAGTCAATAGTAGCTGAAGAAAACAAAATATACCGCTTCAAGTTCCCATGAACGTTTAAACATTGGTGGTGTATTTACTTCTAAATTTTCAGTAAATATAGTCTATAAGCTTTATTTTCTAACCACACATGAAATTAGTATAATTGAATATCAAAAACATAAAACATTTAAATGTTTTAATTGACTATTATTTAAATTATGATTTAGAGACAAAATTAAAAAGCGTGTAAACATTGTTTAAAAAAAAGAAGATAACGATTGTGGTAGTCTATTCCTGGAACCATACATTTTTTGGAACTTCTCGTTTGAATTTGGGTGAGCCTCTGACTGATTCAACCCAGGGATCAGGATAGAAATGATGTCATAAAACTCCTGAGACTAATTTATCAAGCACCATGCAGTTTCCACATTGTTTTCCAGGTGCTCCCTCGGGGGAAACTCACCGCCACGTACAGAGTTAAACATTCGGAGATGCTGTGTTAGAGAAGACACGCGTGGTTGCGTCTAAGAAGCAAGTACTGAGACAAGAAGAGCGGATGGACTGCACATGTTCTGGATAAAGCGAGAGGGAATGAGAACAGGCATGGAGCCTCTTCAGACAGCAGTGCAGGTCGTAGGACTGTCCACAGGGAGGAAGAAGGGGTTTTGTGCACAGATCATGGAGCCGTTCTGAGGAGTATTGACCACACTCACGGGAATACCCTGAACCAAGGACACACATGTGAAGAGCCCCCCAGTGGGCAGGGATGAACTGGTGTTAGTACCTTCTCCATGCTTCCATACTGTCCAGAAGCAGCCTGAGGGATATGTGGTTTCCATGGAAACTCAGAGGTGGGTCCAGAGGGTCCAGAGGGTCACTTGTCAGTCAACCGTGCTCCTGGCAACTGGTTCTTTTGAAGGACATCTGAGTGGTAGTTCTTTCGACTGTCACAAAGACACCACAGTTGACCATCACGGTTGAGCTCAGCTTTCCAGTAATCTCCATCCAAATATGACACATGTTAGCTTTGTGGTCAACATGGAAGTTATATATATATATATATATATATATATATATATATATATATATATTTTTTTTTTTTTTTTTTTTTTTTTTTTTTGTGGTAAAAACGTGATAAAAGCAAACACCGAGAATATCCTTCAGGGATCACAGAACCACCTGTCTAGAACATGTGGCATTTTACTCTGTGCAGTAAAAATCAGATTTTCTGAAGGAGGCAGTGTCAGAGCTGAGTATTAATGGTGGGGGGTGCTCGTTTGGGAAGTTTGGTCAGTCAGGGACTGGGATGTGAGGGAGATTCCACACAGAAGGAAATTATTAACAAAGGCAGAGTAAAGGGGGTGCAGGGAAAACTCAAATTAGTGTTGCTGCAGCTTTAAATTGCTAACAAAGTGTTTCTAGAAATGAAATGAATAGTCTTGGGCCAGATTACAGGGCTGTGAGGCGTGGGGAGCATCTGCTGGCAGCTCTGACCCACCACGGAAGGGTGACGGGCGAGGCGGTGCTTTTTAAGAGGAACACTTCTGTTGACCTCCCAGACGCAGACCAAGGTGAGGCTAGTGGGACCTGCCATTTAGAGGCTGCCGCCATAGTCTGACAAGAAGCCATGAGTGCACCAGCTTGGTGGTTGGAGAGGAGCATTGCAAAAGAAGGGGGTGGGGGCTGGAGAAACGTTGTGAAAGTCAATCAGCAGGCTCTGATGAATGGCTTGATGAGGGCGTTGAGGGACAAAAAGGAGACGAAAGAAGAGCTTCTCGGTTACCAGAACTGGATGACTTCAACTGTGGCACCATTTTGAGGTGAGTTTGGGGATGTTCATCATCAAGGCTCTTGACCTTGTGAATGAATCTGAACACTATTCAGGGAGAGGTCAACAATGTCTTTCTTTTTTTTTTAATGTTTTATTTATTTTTGAGAACAAGAGAGACAGAGCACGAGCTGGAGAGGGGGAGAGAGAGAGGGAGACACAGAATCTGAAGCAGGCTCCAGGCTCTGAGCTGTCAGCACAGAGCCCGACGCGAGGCTTGAACTCACAGGCCATGAGATCATGACCTGAGCCAAAGTCAGACCCTTAACCAACGGAGCCACCGAGGTGCCTGTTCAAGGAGAGGTCTAAACCAGGAACAAAAGAAATGTGTGCCAGAGACAGAGTGAGCAGGGGACCGCAGGTTTATGGTGAACCGTTGCATTGGAGGGGTAAAGTGGTAGGAAGCAAAGGTACATTGGGGTCACTCAGAAGTGGAAGGATGGGAGGCAGTCAGGGGGTATTGAACTTGTTGTTATACAACATCCCGGGCCAAATTTCTACCTAAAGTTATTCTTTTGCCCAGGACTGAATGCACTGTCACAACTCTGTCACAACGACTATCCCCCAAGGAGTAATCTAACCAAGTATCAGTGCAACCGCTATAATAGGGAGCGGAGAGCAGAGACACCCCTCACGCCAGGCTAGGTGGGAAATGTGTGGTTTGCGTTGATAGCTTTCTCTCACTTTGAACTTGTCTTTAGGTAGAAGTAGATGGTACTTGCCTGCAAACAGTAACCCCACAATCTTAAAACAGAAAACGATTATATTTTATAGGTTAAATATTCTACTTAAATATTTCAGTGAGACCCTTGCAAACAACAGCAGAATGTACGGGACATGATCGGTAAAACCTGCTTGTTAATTGTTAGATGAAATACAGCATAGAACTTAAATGAAGCAATTTGGGAAATGCTATGCTATTCGTAGGTAGTGAATTTCTTTTGTGGTTCTAAGCATCTGCTTGGCACAGAATTTGGTAAGTCCTTTGGGACAGAGATAACTTCAAAGATTTAGACACACGGAAGCAGAAAGTCACAGGACAAAGGTCTGCAGGAATTCATAGCCATTCGAGAAAATTTTAGAATGACAGGGGATACGAAATTAGGTTTCATACAAATTGGATCCAGTTGCATGAGTGGCAGACAGCTGATATCTGCATTACATAGATAGTTTTCCTCTGCCAATCTCATCTGGCAATAAGGAGTATCAATGTTTTCATTATTGGCTCTGCAGGGGCCACAAACGGAGCTGGTCGTTTCAAACAATTAATATAATGCAAACACTATAAGAGCACATTGAAATTGGCTTGTGAGAACACGCACTAAAATGTTAATGGTGTTTGCTTCTGGGTGGAATTCATGTTCTTGAATAATCTACAGCTTTGTAAACGTAAAAGGTCATTACACCGATTCGGTTGTTCCAGAGCTCGTTGCCCCTCCTACTAAGATGGCCTTTACTGACAGTTTTTTTGATGCTGGATGTCAAAGTAAGTAATTTTAATTTTAGTATCGTTGCAGAGGTATCTACTACGAGCAAACCAATTTTCTTTCGATTGGTAATTCAGGCTGCAAATCCAGATGGACTTTCCAAAACCTGGTCAAGGCAAAGAACATGAATCTCTTCCAAAGGAAGTTAGGAACAGGGTGCCCGGGTGGCTCAGTCAGTTAAGCATCTGACTCTTGGTTTCGGCTCAGCTCACGATCTCGCGATTTTGTGGGGTTGAGCCCCACGTGGGGCTCTGTGCTGACAGTGCAAGAACCTGCCTGGGGTTCTCTGTCTCCCTCTCTCTCTGCCCCTCCGCATTCACGTTGTCTTTGTCTCCCTGAAAATAAATTTTAAAAAGTAACTATTAAAAAATTAAAAACAAAATAAAAGAACTGAAGGAAATGGAGAATCAACACAATTCACATGCTGAAATGTTTCCCAAGGCGTCCAGAGTAATAGACACTATTTTGGGGCCAGAATGCCTATGATGAGATCTTTCTATCCTAAGTTGTTGTCATGAAAGAGTTATGAACTTCCAAATGAATAAACGATTTACTACTTTCTTGGAGTAGGTTTAGGCCTGTTAAGCATGACATAAATTAAAACTGCTGTTTCTTGTTTTCTATAGTCAAGCAAATGTATTACATGCCACTGCTAATAGGAAAGACACTTATGCACTTGCCCAAACAGAAATCCAGCTCTTAAGGAACAATGATAAATGTTCTTTCTCTAAAATGAGAAGAGGAAATTGCTTGACTATAAACCATTCGATCGAATATTATTAATTATGCAGAGAATTTCATGATTTCATGAAATTTAGAGAGCCTTGCAGGAAGCGATATGATTTAGCAATATACTGACAATTAGCTAAAGAACGTATCATGCGTAGTGCATCCATATTTCTAGACACCAGCCTCTGATACATTAGGAATATGAATAATGAAAATATTTATCGGTCATTTCAAACATTAAAAATGTCTTCTTTAAAGAATGGGAAACATTCCGTCAAAGGAGAGAAATTCTATAGAAAAAAATTGATTCTGTAGCAAGACCAAAAGATCTAAAAGCATTTAGTATCTAAGATGTATGTTGAACTAGTTCAAGGAGGAAAATTAATTAGAAAGTGGTTAGAAGTTAAGAGTTGTTTCTTGGGACTAGATCTTTTTCATTTTTGAATTCCCACAGCCCTTGGTGCTTTTCTTGTAGCACATGCTAATCTGTCCCTTGGACTACAGCTTTTTATTCTTACGTTTTGCCTCTTAAAAGAGCAATGACCATTAATGACATATGATATCTACTTCAAAGAGACATAAGCTAAAATTCTTAGCTGTTTTACTTAGAATCTTGGGCCTCAGTTTTCTTGTTGAACAAATGGGGAAAATAAAATCTTGGAGACTTTTTCTTGCTGTCAAGATAATGCAAGTAAAGCATAAGGAATGTAGGAAGAACCCAATAAAAGCTATTTTATGGAGTATAAGCTACCTCTGTCTTTTTTTATATCTATTATCAGTACAGTCTATAGTAGGTTTATCAATCCTTGGCCAGAAGAATCTATATATAAAGTAATACAGTAAAACCTTGGTTTGCAAGAATAATTTGTTCCGGAAACATGATTGTAATCCAAAGCACTTGTATATCAGAGCAAATTTCAAAAACCATTGGCTCAGTTGCGGTCATGTGCCATTCAGTGTCACGTACTATTCGTATCGCAAGACTCGCTCATTTATCAAGTTAAAATTTATTAGAAATGTTTGCTCGTCCTGTGGAACACTCGCAGAACAAGTTACCCACCATCCAAGGTGTTCCTGTAATGATATAATTTAGAAAGTTAGTGTATACCATTTACCTATGATGGATTAAAACATCAATATGTGAAATACAGAAAGATATGCTACAGTCTTTATCTTTAAGAAAACGATGATGGGGCGCCTGGGTGGCTCGGTTGGTTAACTGTCTGACTTCAGCTCAGGTCATGATCTCATGGTTTGTGAGTTCGAGCCCCACATCAGTCTCTGTGCTTGAAATGATGATAAAATGGGCACCTGGGTGGCTCAGTTGATTGAGTCTCTGACTCTCGATTTCGGCTCAGGTCATGATCCCAGGGTCGATGGATCAAGCCCCAAGTCAGGCTCTGTGCAGAGCAGGGAGCCTGCTTAGGATTCTCTCTCTCTCTCACTCTTTCTCTTTCTCTCTCTGTCTCTGTCCCTCTACCCTGCTTGCGCTGTCTCTTAAATAAATAAATAAATAAATAAATAAATAAATTTTATCATAATAATATATATATCATATATATTAAAAAATAATACATTATTCAGTTTAGGATTCACTGCAAATAAAAGAAAACAAAGACAAAACAGAAGTAGTTTATAGAAGGGTAGAAGCTTATTTGTTTCTCGTGAAGAATTTCAGTTACATGATCCAATGCCGAGATGGCACCACATGATGTCGGTGACTCAGCCTCTTCATATGATTCATCTCTGTGCAGTCCTCCTCTTCAACGTCACCTCAGGGCCCAGGATGGCCGCTCTAGGTCCAGTTGTTACTTCTGCACATTATCCAGCAGAGAATTAAAAAAGAGTACAGAAATGCACATGCCTTGACGTGTGGAATGACCGTGAGACTTACCTGCTGTTATTCCTGAAACCCCATTGGCCAGAATTTAGTGGCAGGTCCACACTTAACTAAAAGGAAGACGTATTATCTTCCTCTTGGGCACCACATACCCAGCTCAAAATCTGAATTCTATTACCAAATGGAATGGAAGAATGAGTATTAGGGGACAGTAAGCAGTCGTTGTAATCGATGTACATGCAAATATATGCAAATTGTGCGTGTGTATCGTGCACATATGCAAATTGTATATGTATATGTAAATATATGCAAATTATATATGTGGTATATGAATTTCTTTATGTGGATTGTGAATACAAATATCTTCATAAAGAAATACTTAAAAAAATTTTTTAATGTTTATTTATTTTGATGGAGAGAGAGAGACAGAGCGTGAGCAGGGGAGGGGCAGAGAGAGAGGGAGACACAGAATCCGAAGCCGGCTCCAGGCTCTGAGCTGTCAGCACAGAGCTTGGTGCGGGGTTCGAACTCATGTGCCGTGAGATCATGACCTGAGCCGAAGCTGGAGACTTAACTAACTGAGCTACCCGGGCGCCCCATAAAGAAATCCTTTTTAATTAAATACAAAAATAAGCAGTGCCTATTCCTATAGGACGAGGTCATGGTGCTCAATAACCCTTGTATTTCCAGGTGACCTTGACAATGCAACATTAATTTTGTGATGGATGCAGGAATGTATAATGGTTAGGACTATTTCCATTGTAAGTAACAGAAATGTAGCTCTCTCCTAGGCACTGTCTGTTTCTGCGCTAATCTACTTGTAGCATTTATTAACTGCCTGACATGGTTTTTACCCTTTAATTTGCCTACTCTTTTATTTTATGGCCCCTTCCTCTAAGAGGTAAGCCCCACGAGGGCAGAGAAATCGTCACTCAGTTTCAATCTATGGCCTCACACCTGCAAGACTGCCTGAAAAAATAGAAGCACCTGTGTATTTGTCTAACGGATTACATTTCAATTACCTTCACCAGCCTTTCTTCCCAACCAGACTGTGAATGTTCTAGTTCCAGAAGCTCTGCTTGCTTACCAGCTCTTCCACTCGATTCCTAACCGAGGGCCAGGTACTCAGAAGCAATGGGGTGGTGGGGCAGGGGGCAGGCAGTCTGATGGTGGGCATGAGGAAGATTGGATGAAAAAGAATGATTTTAGGAAATTAATAGTGGATATGTCCTTGGATCCCTTAAACAGAGTCCTTCAAAAGTCCCGTTTGGCCAAATCCATGCTTAGATTATTGTCCAGAGGGCATATCTAACATAAGGTAAAATATGTAGACATAATATTTTTTCTAATGCACAGTAATTATAAAATAAACGTTAACGCTTCGTACCATTGCTTAAAGTGGCTGTCCAGTCATTTCATATTAATTGCCTTTTCTCAAATATTGGGGACTCTTTAGACTTGTGCCTAAAGGTTGTGAAGCTACCCTATAGGGACTCGCAAGAGAAGGGGCAAGTCAAGGTGCTGTGGATGTTGTCACAGTGATCTATTCTTCAGAGATTGCTCAATTAAGCCCGAGAAGTGGGTGCCGCACAATTTCTACTCTTTGAACAAGACTGAATTAAAACGGAGTGCAAATAATCAGTTTGTTTGTTCCAAACTTATCAGGATACTATCAGACTTATCAGATATTCTATTTAATTCCCCTATTTTTCATAATGCCGAGGAACTACGGTGCAAGATGTCACATGCCCTCACCAGATTGTATCCTAGACTTTCCCTTAGGTAATACGTTTTTGTTTTGTTTTGTTTTGTTTTTTAACGCTTTTTATTTATTTTTGAGACAGAGAGAAACAGAGCATGAACGGGGGAGGAACAGAGAGAGAGGGAGACACAGAATCGGAAGCAGGCTCCAGGCTCTGAGCCATCAGCCCAGAGCCCGACGCGGGGCTCGAACTCACGGACCCCGAGATCGTGACCTGAGCTGAAGTCGGCCGCTTAACGGACTGAGCCACCCAGGCGCCCCGTAATACGTTTTGATAAGATCCACTCTCAGCTTTGTATGCTTCTACTCTTTCAATCAAGCTTTTAGCAAAATCTCCAGTTTAATCAAATCAGATCATCAGATCATCCTGCAAGTTTAAAATCGCCATTCTGTTAATATACTTCTAAAGACCTAATACTGCTTAATAAAGAAAATTAGTCATGAATTTTATTTTGGCACTTTTCTCTTTAGGATTGGTTGACCTCCACTGAGAAGCCATTAGATTTTCAGAAACTGTAACTCTATTTCTTCTGAACTGTCTAGACTCTCTGAGCTTCAGTTCTCCTGGGTGTCGCTGGGCAAGAACCGGCTGGAGACAGGACCCAGCCAGACAACCGGGGTGCAGGGTTGTCTTTCCCATTCCTTAGTCACCTCACCGTGAGTTAATTTCTCACCCCTCAGTGCCCTTCTCTGCAAAACATGTTTAATAAGGACAGTTAACGAATAAGGCTGTTATTATGAGGATTAAAGGTACATGAGTGGCCGATAAAAGTTATGAGGTACAAAGTAAGTGCTTGACAAGCATTACTTTTATTTATCTTTATTTTTGAGAGAGAGAGACAGAGAGAGAGAGAGAAAGAGTGCACGAGGAAGGGAGAGGGGCAGAGGGCGGGGGGCGGAACCCTGAGCAGCCTCCTTGCTCAAACTGGAGCCCTATGTGAGTCTGGATCCAGCCACCCGGGGATCATGACTTGAGCTGAAATCAAGAGTCAGACACTCGAGCGACTGAGCCACACAGACGCCCCAAACATTACTTTTAATGTTATCTCAGAAGAAAATCTTTGGGAGAACACAGCACATACATGGGTTCAAAAGTGCTAAAAACATCAGTGTGAAGGCATCTAGCATCTAGCTTCTAGCATGTAAGTAAAGGTGTATATACAGCCCTTGGATTATATACGCAGGGACTGTATCTCTTTACGTGGGTAAGTTCGCCTTAATGATCTGACAGTGTACTGATATACCACTGATTACCATTAAAAACATAAATGTACACTTTACTTTTGAAACAAAGCCAATGCAGTTATTCGAAGAATATGCTTCTATCAGCAGGCAGTGAAAAGATAATAAAATATTCAGGGTCAGGAGGGAGAAACAAAATCCACTTATTAAAATTGATTCCCAACACCAGGGTTCCTTCTGTTTTACTCACCCCCACCCCGACCCCCACCCTTACTTAAACTTTGTTTTCTTCTGCTTTTTCAACGCTGCTTAGACTTACATTTTTCACCGAAGAGCTGGGGTTTTCTAAACGAGCATACACGATACCCCAATTCTGGTAGTATCTGTGTTTTTTCTACTGTACTCACTGGCAACTCTGTCTTTCTATGAAAAGAAACACACGTGGCTTCGTTGGCAAAAAGCTCTTTTTTTTCACTTGAAACAATTTAAACTCTCTCATATTTTCTAATATGGCTAATGTTGCCTCTAACATAAGATACTCCGTTCAACTTTGAAGACAGATCCAAGCCAAATCAATACTAAGTGCATTGTTTCTTTAAAGTTGTTACTCAAATGCCTGCCGTTAATTTTAGTAAATGAATTAGACATCTCTCCTCAGAATATGATAGCTTATTTGGTAAAGGCACAGAATTCAGCTTACCTGCATGAATAGTCTTTAAAAATTAAGAGATATTTGAAAGTGAATTGAAATCATCTTGTAAACCATGAACTGCATGCTAGAATGTTTTCTTACCAAAGATATGTCCTCTCTGTCTCATGCTTTCTTGTTTACATTTCCAAGCACACCATTGTTTACATTATTTAACTTTTAAGATCACTTTCAAATATCTAGGGTCATAGAAATTTAACTTCGTCCAACTGGTTGATTTCCACAAAATACGATCTTGAGGGATACAGCAAGGACTCTTGAGATTCTCTAAATAAACAAGACAACAATATGTAATTTAAGATGTGAACACTTAAAGGTCGAGCAGATTGTGTGGATTTAAAGCTTCTTCCAGGTAGAACACTAAAATTTGTGCCAGTTTTCTGCCTGACTTTTAATTGTACATACCTCAAAACAGTTCCTTATATCTGTATATCTTTTATCCTAACGAGACTCCCGTATCGACATTTTCCCGCATATCATGTACTTTCCTGCTATGCCCATGTTCACAATATTAAGAGAATGATATATGATAAGATGAATGTGTCTATTTAAACCCGGGCTTTGTTAGGTCACAAGTCCGTCATCCATCCCCTAAATTTTACACACACTCCAGCCTCCCCCAAACTCAGCCAACCACAGATACGCTCTCCATCATTACATTTTTGTCCCTTTGAGTGTATCACGCTAATAGAATTATACATAGATAAACATTTGAAACTGGCTTTCGCACAGAATATTATCTGAGTCATCCAGCCAAGCTCTGTAAACCATTTGTGATTATTAGTGCCACAGTCTTTTATCAATTCACCCACGGAAATACAGTTGTTTCCATTTTGTACAATTAAGGACAGAGCTCTATAAAACATAAGCACTGGTGGGAACAAATATATATATATATATATATATATATATATATATATATATACATAAATTTCTTTGGGGCAAATACTCAGGAGTGGGAATTTTGATTAATATAACAAGTTTAGTTTTAACTTCATAAGAAACTGCCAAATGAGTTTCCAGGTCGTAAACATTTGCACTTCATCAACAATGTGGGAGGGTTCCAGTAGATTCGTGCTCTGGTGAACTCTTGTTGTCACCTGTGTGCTCTTCTTCAGTCTTTCCAATGCCCGTGTGGTTGTGTATCATCCGGGTTCTAATTTGCATATCCACTCTGGGCGAATGATGTTAGACATCATTTCACATGTGCTTTCACCTTTCAGATACCCCCTTTGGTGACGTCTTTGTTCAAATCATATTTGGACCGTAGGTTTGCTTTTTTTTTTTCTGTTGAGTTTTGAAAGCTATGTATGTATTCTGGATACAAGTGCATTGTCAAATATTCCCAATTATTTTCTCAGTGTGTAGTGAGTCTTTTAAGTCTTTTAACGGCGTCTTTCACAGAAAATCAACAACGGAAACAAAGTATGTACGTCTTATTTTTTTATGTGTTGAAAATCTCTATTTATTTATTTATTTATTTATTTATTTATTTATTTATTTATTTCATTTTGAGAGACAGCACAACCAGGGGAGGGCATGAGAAAGATGGGGAGAGAGAATCCCAAGCAGGCTCCTCACTGTCGGTGCAAAGCCCAACTGGGGCTTGAACTCAGGATGGTTAGGTAACGACCTGAGGTAAAAGCAAGAGTAGGACGCTTAACCAACTGAGCCATTCAGGTGCCCCGGAGTGTTTATATTTTAAATCTAATTTATCACTTTTCTTTTATGGATTGTGCTTTCAGTATCTTGTCTCAGGACCTTTTGCCAAACCCCAGAACCCAAAGATCTTTCCCTATGCTTCTTCTAAGAAATTACAGTTTTGTATTTTACATTCAGATACATTCTCTGTTGAGAGATAATTTTTGTGTCACGGTGTGAGGTTTAGGTCCAGTTCCTTTTTAATAGCCTTTAAAAGCCTTTCTCCGCTTAAAAATATTATGTACACCTACCTGTCAAAAACTGATCTGTCTTGCTCAGAGCCTGGAGCCTGCTTCAGATTCTATGTCTCCCTCTCTTTCTGACCCTCCCCCATTCATGCTCTGTCTCTCTCTGTCTCAAAAATAAATAAAACATTAAACAAAAAACAAAAAAAAAACTGATCAGTCTTATCTTTGTGGATCTATTTCTGGACTCTATATTCTACTCTATTGATCCATTTGTTGTTTATCAATACTATGTTGTCCTGGGTTACTGTAGCTTTTTAAGCACACCTGCCATTAATATTTTTTTAAAAAACTGAACATATTCAGTACACGTATAATTTAATGAGTTTGGAGAAATGCATATAGCCATGACACCATGACCCAATCAAAGGTAATTAACATGTCCCTCCCCTCCAAAAGTTTCCTCCTGTGTGTGTGTGTGTATGTGTGTGTTTGCAGGCTGAATGGGTGTTGGCACAGGCAAACAGACTCCAGGGTCTTCCACATGGAGATTCAACATTCTCCAACATTCATATATATATATATATATATATATATATATATATATGTGTGTGTGTATATATATATATATATATATATACACACACACACACATATACACATATATACATATATATAAATATATACATATATATACATATATATACACATATATATGTATACATATATATACACATATATACATATATATGTATACATATATATACATATATATACATATATATAAAATTATATGTACATATAATTATGTATATATAATAATATATGTACATATAATTATATGTATATATAATTATATATGTATATATATAATTATAAATGTATATAAATCACACATATAATATATATATATAATTTTTTCACTCAGTGATACTATTTGATGACCCAGTAGTATTATCACTATTAGTCTTCCCATTTCTATTAGTACTTATCACATCAGGTACACTGGAATGGGTGTCTAGGTTTCAGGCCCATGGGATTGTATTAAAAAATAGATTACTAAAAGTAGAAGCACAGTATATTTATGCAGGCAACTACCTCCTACAATTATTTTTCTAATGTGAGCGGGTAAAAAGAGGACCGGCCCTCTGCACTGATGAGTGATGGGAGCCATTTTGCCTGTGAGAGGAAGTGGAACCAAGAAGTGGCACCAGGCTCTCCTGTTTCCTTGCTAACCCAACCTGCTTCCACGGAGGCTAGGACCCGGTGTCCTCTGTTGGCCCAGTGGAGGAAACCTTGACCAGTCCAAGCTAACCACAGCAAGTGAGTCGCATTGCCAGGGATAATTTGAGTGACCTTGTGACAGAATTTTGACCAATGAAGAAAAACATGTTGTGACCACCGGAATTTTAGGGGTGATTCTGTAGCATTTTACTTGAAAAATAATGGGTAGAAAATGATGATATTCTCTTTTCTGGCTTTGGGGAGTTGTAAGAGAACATATTGTTTGGAGAGATCGCAGCCATTTTCAGACTGAGGAAACAACACCAGTAGCCACAGCTTACACACTGAGACCGGCAGAGGAAAAGGATGGAAAAATTGCATTTTAGCTGATGTCATTAGCGACTGAGTTATTAGCCCTGAAACTGCTCTAAAACCAGTATTCTTATGTGAGGGGACTCTTCATTACTTAAGTACCCTTGGAGAAAAATAAGCTTATGTGGGGAAAATCAAGGTTGAAAGAGAATCTCTTGGTCAAATGAATGAAAAATTTAAAGACCCTTAGAAAGAAAGCTCGACTCCTGAAAATAATAAAATGTAGCCATCTGCCTTTCTCATTCCATTTGTCTACAGCTGGTTCATACACTTGCTGCTCTACTGTTTCACATTATTTTAAAAAGTACAGTTATCCAGAATAGATATAAAATATTTCTGATACCAAATATTTTTAATTATATGTTTCCCAGAGATTTTCATTCACTGAGTCTCAACCATTCTGGATTGTTGCCTTAGGATGGGGAAAATGTCTAATTAGGATCATGTTCCTCCCCAACATTTTACAGTTATCCTTTTTAAATCTTTTCGTTACCCGAGGCTTTGTAAGACATATCTTATTAAATTTTTTCGTGGTGATGGAGATGAAGATAATTTATGTGACATTTATTCTTGTTAGGCAGTCTAAGCCTTGTTCCTGAAAGACACAGACTTGGTAAGTTGTTCAGAAAACTGTGCCATTTTAGGAAAAGCAAGTGGTTGATATCAAAGGCAGACTGACAGAAAGACTACATATTTTTATTTTGGCGACATCCTGAGCAGGGTTTAGCTTCCAGCCCAACTACTTATTCTTGGTGTGACCATGGACAAACTTCATAATTCTAAACTTACTCTCACCTGCAATCACGGGATAGCGATCGAATTCAGAACCTATCTTATGGAGTATTTGCAAGAATACTATACATAATGTTTATAAAGTGCTTAGCCCAGAAACTAGCAGATGAGTTGTGCTAACAATTCATAGTGTTACTAATAAAATATCTTTTGAAACAAAAGGTTCTATCATCTGGGGCGCCTGGGTGGCTCAGTCGGTTGAGCATCCAACTTCGGCTCAGGTCATGATCTCGCGGTCCGTGAGTTCGAGCCCCATATCGGGCTCTGTGCTGACAGTTCAGAGCCTGGATCCTGCTTCGGATTCTGTGTCTCCCTCTCTCTTCCCCTCCCCCACTCATTCTCTCTCTCTCTCTGTCTCTCTCTCTGTCAAAAATAAATAAACTTAAAAAGAAGGTTGTATCATCTTTAAAGTTCCATAACCTTAACCTTAACCATAAACCTTCAGAAGCCCAAGCAATTCAATGACTGCAAATACCCACTGAATCAATTGAGTCAATGTGCTGGCAGGTAGACAAATTTTGTAAACGCTTTACGATAAAAGTTGCTCACGAAAAAAGGTATTCGGATCTCCATGCGAAGAAGCAAGAGTATCTTCCAGGTCTTTCTAAAAGGGGTGGAGAGGGAGAGGCTTGTCCATAACCCCAGGAGTTGTATCTTTCCCGACTAGTCTACACTCTCCAGCTGCTGACTCCGGGGGTTCCTGCTTTACATGAGCTGATCTGCATTGCCTGAATTCTCCTGTGCCTCCCATTCTGGGGGATTACGTGTTGTCCTGTGATCTCAGTTCTCCGATGGATATAAGTAAAGTCTTTGATTTTCAGTTGGCATAGAGTTTTGTTTTGTTTTGGTTTGCTTTGCTTTGCTTTGGTTATGAGGGCAGGAGAGACCATTTCCGAGCACTTTACATACCACAGAGGAAACCTCTCATCGCGTGTTTTAGAAACATGAGCTCTTCATTTTAGAAAAGCGTGTCATATTTCACCTAATCACATGCAGTTATGGTCCCTCCATGTCTTTTCCTGGTTGGTGGCTCATGTCTGCTCAGAATCCAACGTCCCATTGTCTGGAGGTACTGCATTGCACCTCTCCATTCACCTCTCCAAGATGAAGGACTTCCTCGTTGCTTAGCAGGTTTGTCAAACATGAATAAAGCTGCTATAAACATTTGAGTGCACGATTTTCTGTGAACATAACTTTTCAACTCCTTTGGGTAAATACCAAGGAGCAGGATTGCTGGGTTGTATTGAAAGAACTTGTTAAGTTTAGCAAGAGACCGCCTAACGGTCTTGCACCCTGGCTGTACGGTTTTGCGTTCCTGCAACAACGAAGGAGAGTGTCTGTTGTTCCACATCCTCGCCAGGATCCGGTGTGGTCAGTGTGCTAGATTTTGGCCACTCATTATTGTTTTAATTTGTTTCCATTTCCCTGGTGCTGTGCGGTATGCAGCGTTTTTTCACATGCTTACTTTCCATCCGTGTATCTTCATTGGTGAGGTGTCTGAAAGGTCTTTGGGCCATTTTTCAAATCAAGTGCCTTGTTTTCTTATTGTTGGGAAGCCAATCTAAAAAGACTACGCACTGCGTGATTCTCCATTGATGACATTCTGGAAGAGGCCCAGCTATAGACATAGTAAAAAGATCAGTGAGGCCAGGGGGTTGGAGAAGGGGACACACGATTTTTAGGAATGTGAAAATACTCTTCAAGATACCAGAGTGGCAGATAGATATCATGATACACTTATCCAAACCCACAGAATGTATAACACCAAGAATGAACCCCGCAACAAACCATGGAATCTGGTTGGTAATTATGTGTCAATGTATCTTCAGCGATTGTAATCAAGGTCATCGCTCTGCTGGAGAATGCTGAGACTGTGCAGGGTCATGTGTGGGGGGCAGGGGGTTCATGGAAAATCTCCGTGCTTTCCTTTAAATTTTGCTCTGAACCTAAAACCATTCTAAAAAATGAGTTTTAGGAATTATGTATCACGTATGAACACTATTTTTTAATACTTATATTTATTATTACTTTATATCCTTTTTCTCTGCCTTCACTAAAGACTCCAAAACAATTTAAAGATTGCATTAATATTAGACAGTATTTTAGATGTAAGCAAGAGAAATGCTTTGGTTAATTGGAAGAATGTTGAGTACCTCGCATGATCAGTAAGGAGCAATATCAACAGCTACTATTTACTAAAGGAGCTAAACGCTTACGGATGCAAGACTTGCCCAAATCATGTTGTAGAAAGTGTTATGTCAGGGTGTCATTTCTGACAGCATTATTGGCACTATCTTCTCACATC
Source organism: Panthera pardus (assembly GCF_024362965.1). NCBI lineage: Eukaryota > Metazoa > Chordata > Mammalia > Carnivora > Felidae > Panthera > Panthera pardus. The sequence continues at coordinate 83,179,119 of NW_026526710.1, read as the reverse complement.
TTTGTCAGCACTAGTGGATGTCATTTGAAGTGTGGGACAGCACTTCCAGTAATGGATGCTAAATATCCCTTTTACCTGCATTGATCAATTAATATCTATGGTCATGAAACATCAATTAGAATTGCATTATCAGGGGCGCCTGGGTGGCGCAGTCGGTTAAGCGTCCGACTTCAGCCAGGTCACTATCTCGCGGTCCGTGAGTTCGAGCCCCGCGTCAGGCTCTGGGCTGATGGCTCAGAGCCTGGAGCCTGTTTCTGATTCTGTGTCTCCCTCTCTCTCTGCCCCTCCCCCGTTCATGCTCTGTCTCTCTCTGTCCCAAAAATAAATTAAAAACGTTGAAAAAAAATTAAAAAAAAAAAAAAAAGAATTGCATTATCAAAAAGACTACTTTGAGGTTGGAGTAAACTGTAGGTGGGAAACATGGGGACATTGACCAGCCTGCAACTTTGGCTTATTAAGACAGCACGCCCAACACCCAACCCAACATACTGGGTCTGCCTCTTTTCCAGAATGCTTCACAAAGTTAATGAAGGCAGGCATCCATTGACTGACACATTTACTCCAAGAGGCTAAGCTGAGGGAAGCCTTTTATAGATAAGGAAGCTTTGCTTTTGCAACTTAGAGATGCCAGTATAAGATTGGTTAGTATGAAAACACCTGGATTGCAATAATATGATCATCTTTAATAGGGCAAGAATATACAACATTAATATAGTATCAGTGATGATGTAGCATAAAATATTAATGATTCGGTGCTGACATTTTTTCTATAAAGGCAGTGAGCTAGGCCCAAGAATAAGAGGCAAAGAGATTATGGTTACTATCTAAAATAATATTCAGTATTTTCCAAAAAGGATGAAATTGATCATTCCTTTTTCTGTATCACTTTTTTTCACACTTAAATTCAACTGGTTTGTTCCAAACCCTGCACACATCAAAATCTCCCTTTCATATGTCCCATATATTTATTCTATACATTGTTAGCTGCATTTTAGAAATATTTTCATGCAAGATACAAATGACCACTTTGTTTTGTTTTTTAGCAGTGTCTTCTAGTTTTCAAGGAACAATTTTAGAAAGTTGTCGTAAAGAATCAAGAAAAAACATAACAGATCACACAGTGTAATAAAACCTTGAGGTACATTTCCAGGAATGTCCAAGAGTAATGTTACCATTTGATCATAAATATGGTTTGGGATTTTTGTGGCACCTGTAAAAGCATTTTCTAATTATGAGGTCTCCTTGATAAGTTCAATTCAGTAAGTAACAGCTTTTGATCATAAGTGTTTAAAATAATAGAATGAATGAATGAATGAAAATTACCATTCAAACTTTAAACAGTTGTCATTCTAATGATTCACTTGCTTGATTAATTGTGCAAATTATCTGCTTTTCTGCTTTATTAGAGAATCCACAAGAAGGGAGGGGAAATAACGAGGAGAAAATAGCAGGTTGTGTTTGCAGACTTTGATTGACACAGGAGACTGCTGAGGCACAGGAGTCACCATTCAGATCTCAGTGAGCCATTTTGGAAAGTCAACTGGCACAAATACTAGTTGGTTATGGTCCCAGGTGGGTAACTGAAGCTCCTTGTTCATTGTATTTGTATTTTAATATTCAGGAATCATTTAACCACACTTCTGTGTATCTCGAGAATGCAGGTGCATTAGTGACTGTGACCTGGAACGGTGGTTGAAAATCGGCAAGATTTAGACTCTGTTTTTATAGGTGTATAACCTTGACAGACAATGGAGAAAAATACACAGAGAATAAATAGCTGATAAGTATGTTTTAATTTCCACATGAAGAGTAAAGATGACAATGGATGAAAGCGATAATAGGCAGAATGCAATCACACGTGTTGGCAAAGAAAACCTTAATTAAAGGAGTTCTTTCTTTTCTTAAATATGAACTCTGAAGGTAGAAAGAAGGGAAGGGACCTGAATTAGATTACAAAAAGAAAAAAAAAAAACATTCCAAAGGAAAGGAAGACTTTTTGGCCAGGCTTAAATATGGGAATGAGATAACGATGTCAGGCAATGTTTGCCAAATTGAAATATTTGTGGGGTATCGGGAAACAAATGACATCGTGGAGGCAGTAAATTTAGGGGGTAAATCCTTTTGAACCCTAGGCTAGACACTTACATTTTCTGCTGTCCGATCAGGAGGCTCTATGTACGTTTTAATTTTAAAAAGTGGCTTGGTCAGATGCAATTTGGGTAGGATAGATTGCATCCTGGGAAGGAGAATTTCAGGTGGTCAAAGAAATATCCATCATCGCCTATACAAGACTGCTTCAAATCGACATGATTAAGTTATCAGAGTTACCTGGAAGTTACCTAAACATGAAATCCTTCAATTTCAGAATTGAATTTTTAAAATTACTATTTTTATTATTCATCTTTTGTATTTTGGTTCCTTCCTTTATTTCTCAGTACCTGGTAGTCAGGCTTACTAGTTTAATTTTGCAGAGAAAAAAAAAAAAACATGACCACCCCTTAGAAAGATCTAAAAACATGCTATTATACATAGCCTGGTTTCTCTTCATGAATTTCTTGACTACCATCCTAGGAATTTTAAGGAACAAATATTTTGGTAACATGGAATGTTCTCATTTCAGTTATTCCACTGCTTTATGCTTTATTATGTGTGTCATTCATCGGTAACAAGTGAGGAAATTGTGTAAATTCTTCATTTGGACCGGTAATGTCATCATTTGTAAACTGTGGGGGGTCCTTGCTGCAACCCAAGCCAAGCTTGTCCTATGGAGCCCCTTCCTTTCTTGCTTTGCTTCCTCGTTCCAGCATTCAGTCACTCCCTATCCTCACTCTAAGCCACCTCTGATCCCTCTTCCTATTGCAGTGAGAGAGGGAAGCAGTGGGAGAGGTGCCTCCGAGGTTTCTCCCCACATTTACCCACTGCCCTCAAAGGGGCTCTGGAGCTGGCCTGCCTACCCAGCACCGTGCCGTGTGCTCCTGTCCACTGGGGATGGTTTCCCTACCTCCACCCTTCTCTTTCTCAAGGAGCCTTCCACAAGCATCTCAAAATACAAAAGTGTATATTTTGTACCCTGTTTCTTCTTTAGTATTGCCCCAGTTGTGTGCTTTACTTTACCCTAAAACATGCCTTAAAACAGCAATCTCCCCTCCCGTTAAACCCACAGACATCACATTCTTTGTCCCCTCCCTCAACTGGAAGAGATCTTATCAAGGCCTCCAATTCTTCCATATCACTCGGACTTTCCCCATTGCATTTTCTTGACACCTGTGTGAAAAATCAGTTGACCATAAATGTCGGGGCTTATTTCTAGAATCTTAATTCTCTTCCATTGTTTGATAGATCTATCCTTACTCCGGGATCATTCAGTAAAGTTGTATTAAATTTTGAAACAGGGTCATGTAAGTCCTCCAAATTTGTTCTTTTTTCAAAGATTGTTTTGTTTATTCTGGATCTCTTGCATTTCCCTATAAATCTAAAGATTGTTGCCAGTTTCAAAAACTGCCATTTGAAATTTTGATAGTAGTTTTGATGAATATGTAGATCAACTGGGTGAGGATGATCACCATTGACGATCATGCTTTGTGGTTTCTAGTATCTCTTAAAACAAACAAGAGAATCAATCAATGCTCTTATCAATGACCAAACAGTTGACCACAGAAATGGTCAATATTCAAATACAGTCCTGCATCTTTAATGATACAAAGGGGGGAAAATCCTCTCATATCACACCAAGCAAAAATAACAACAGATTCTCCAGAGACAAACTCGGAAGCAATCTTCAAAACATTACATAGTCCGAAATAAAATGCTCCCCTGATCAAGCCAAATCATCACTGATTAGGTCGAGAGTGACGTCAGCTTTCCTATTTCCACAAGCAGAATGATTCCCATTAATCATTCTGTGATGTGATTCCCATTAATTTCGAGAGTACTTTCAACCAGTTTTCTCATAAAATAAACATGTTTTATCGCCCCAAATAAAATTGAGTCATCTACCCCTGGTAGGATCTTGACTGACAATCTTTTAAACCTCTCTACTTCCAGGACTACAAATTGTGGGTTTGTCTTCAAATATAAAAATGCTTTCAAAGATGTATATTTTGCCCCATGAAGATCAGTAAATACTCATTGTCGATGTACTAGAATATGCATTGCATGTATTTGAAAAAAAATCATTACATGATCATGTTTTCCCCTTTCTCTTCTACATCACCATAGGCAGGGGTACATTCCTTTTAACCAGCTTGATTCTGTTACGTAAAGAAAACGGTAAAGGAAACTTAAAACTGAGAGTAAATAGTGGAGGTGCATGACTTTATTTTTCGTTATTTTTTTCTCAGGGATTCCACAAGGAACAAACTCACTATTTGCCTGAATGTTGCTTGTGGGGAAAACCTGGAATTTTACTAAAGAATAAATCTGAGTTGTTCCAATTGAAAATAGCTCCTTGCTTCTATGTCTGAAGCTTTTTGGTTTTTTGTTTTTGTTTGTTTGTTTGTTTGTTTGTTTTTTACCATAGAGAGAAGTGGAATAGTCTTGAGCCTGGAAAATTATCATAGCAGATGTCAAAATCCTCAGTAATTTTCCCATGAAGCACCTAATAATATGGATCAACATGGTTTCCAGGTGAACCTGCCAGGATACATTAGGAACAAAGCGTACCCCAAAGATACCTAAACAAATTTACCATATTGTATGGAATTATTTGATAGAAACCAATTACATTTTGTTATTTGTCTGCCAGAGGATAATGACTTTAGCTTTAGAATAGTTCACATAAAACCCTTTTTGAGACCATGATTAAATACCAGGCCTAATTGTCTATTAAGGACATATTTTGCTTGTGATGATAAAACCAAATTTTCAGTGTTCAGACCTATCAAGGGATTCTTCTGAATTTCCAAGTGCTATTCAAAGGCAGTTTCAATAAATTTGGTAAGGGCAAGGCTTGCTTGGTAGCAAACACTGAATAAATATATGGTGAAGGACTGGTTAATGCAAAAAATACATGCGTATCAATAGATCAAAACATATACTGAGGTCACATCCCCTGTCTCTGCTCATAAAGGCAGACACCAGTCAATGACGGCTTTGTGGTCTTCAATATTTGTACAAACCAGTGTTAATGTTCCCCTGATCTTGTAACCCTTCTGTAGTGCTTTGCATTTGATTTCTAAAAGAAAACAGGAAGAATTTTCTATAGATTTCAACCGGCTGTGTTTAGAGACCTGGGGCTATGGTCCCGAAGAGGTGGTTTGAATCTTGACTCCATTACATAATAGCTGTTTGGCTTTGGGCAAGTTAATCAACCTTTCTGAGCCTTAGGGTCCTCTTGAGAAAAGCATTAACACTGAACCTCAAAGCTGTCACTAGCATTAAGGGAGATAATGCATGTAAATCATTTAGCAGCCCGCCTGGCACAAATTAGATTTTCAACTGAGTTTAAGTGTTATTTTCAACATTCTACTTGTTCCTTGCAGTGCTTTATTTTGGTAAAAAGTTTTGTCATCATAAATACATTAACAAATGTATTTTGTTACAGAGGATGAATTTAAATGTCACTGGTCACAAACACTGGTTTAGCATTTCATAAGAACTGAATAACTTTTTGAGATATATGTTAAAATGTATTTTTCTTCCCTTTTGCTTCAAACCACCGTCAAATTATTATAGATTTAATTATTTACTGCCTTTTTATCCATCTGGCATTTTATTTCTCTCACTACCATCGTGTTGAAAAGAATGGTCATATTAAGCTATGCTCTCAGGATTATGCATGCGAATGTCTGACTTGAATTAACAAACCTGATGATTTTGATTCCATATTGCTTTGATAATAAAACCAAACAAAACCCCTCACATTATTACGGATAATTACTTTGTGAGGAAGAAATGGGTTGTTGTATCAGAATTGAAACAATAAGTAGAAATGTTTCAATGGCTATTACAAGTCCACAAAGCAAACCAGATACAAATGTTTTAATATAAGAAACGATAATTAATGCTATGTATTTCAGCTCTTTATTTTTACCTGATAGAGTGACAAACCTGTGAATATGTTGGCCTACGTACAAAGCCCTATTGCTTTGGTTTTTTTTTTTCCCCTAAGTCTTTGCAGAATGATGTATTTTGCTAAATATTAAATTATAAGATATAGCATCAAATGTGTTACTCAAATGCTAGAGTCTGAATGTTTGTGGGCCTTTAAATTCATATGTTGAAATCCTAACCCCTAGGGTGATAGTGGGGCCTCCGGGGGTGACTGGGTCATGAGGCAGGAGCCCTATGAATGGGATCTATGTCCTTAAGCAAAAGACTCCACAAAGACTTCTCACCCCCTTCCACCCTGTGAAGATAAGACCAGGAATAGAGCCCTCACCAGACCCTGCTGTCACCCTAATCTCAGATTTCCAGGCTCCAGGCTGTGAGAAATGATGCCTGCTGTTTATAAGTCCCCTAGTCTGTGGTATTTTGTTTTAAGTTTATTTATTTATTTTGAGAGAGAGGGAGAGAGAGGAGAGAGACAGAGAGAGACAAAGAGAGAGAGAGAGAGACAGAGACAGAGAGAAGCAGGAAGGGGAAGGCCCTGTGCCATCGGTGCATAGCCCAATGCGGGGCTTGAACTCATGAACTGTGAGATCATGATCTGAGCGGAGATCAAGAGTTGGACGCTCAACCTACTGTGCCCCTAGTTTGTGGTTGTTTGTTAGAGCAGCCTGAACGGACTAAGAAACCAAACGTCAGAGATCTGACATGCTATGAATAATTATACTGCCTTTCACTGCTATAAGACAGTATATCTTGGAAACAGTCTTATCAATTCTTTTTTTTTTTTTAATGTTTATTTTTGAGAGACAGAGACAGATCGTGAGGAGGGAGGGGGCAGGTAGAGGGAGACACAGGATCTGAAGCAGGATCCAGGCTCTGAGCCGTCCTCACAGAGCCCCATGTGGGGTTCAAACTCAAGAGCCGTGAGATCATGACCTGAACAGAAGTCGGACACTTAGCCGACTGAGCCACCCAGGCACCCTGAGTCTTACCAAGTCTTATTTCTTTCTTACAACAATTCCTTTAGGTGTGCAGGAATATTCATCCCGTCACCCTTTTACAAGGAATTGAAGGCGGCTCTGAATTGATAGAAATCACAAATCTACCTCATTTCTGAACCCATCTACTTGCCTTTTCCATTTTATCACACTGCCTTTCTGATTAAGGAGAATTTAAAACTACATAAATTTTTTGAAAACCCTTTTTTATGAAACCTAGATAAGATACATGACCCATTCTTGCAAGGCATAACAGCATAAATAACCTATATTCAATGATGTATGTGCCATTGGTATCAGATATGGGGGCAATGGTAGGACCTTAAAGGAAATCTGAGACAAATTTACCCATTAAGAGTGACAGGAATAATCGGTGCTCAGTTGGAAACATCAGAACTTTATAAAAAAATCCATCTCTCGTGACAATTTCGAGTTTAATGTTAGTTACCAAATCTCTATCTCTAGGCTTAAGAATTGCCTTTAAAGTTTACATCTACAGGGGCGCCTGGGTGGCGCAGTCGGTTAAGCGTCCGACTTCAGCCAGGTCATGATCTCGCGGTCCGTGAGTTCGAGCCCCGCGTCAGGCTCTGGGCTGATGGCTCGGAGCCTGGAGCCTGTTTCCGATTCTGTGTCTCCCTCTCTCTCTGCCCCTCCCCCATTCATGCTCTGTCTCTCTCTGTCCCAAAAATAAAATTAAAAATAAATAAATAAAATAAAAATTAAAAAAAAAATTAAAGTTTACATCTACATATATAGGAATAAATCAAATTTGTTTGTGTATCCCACAGGCCCCTTCTCTTAATGTTTGCAAACCTGGAATTATTTTTATATCCTGTCATTCAGTCCCAATTAATTTTGCAGCATCCACATTGATGTTAAGACCATGCCCCCAGTGGCCCAAGCCAGAAAACTTGGGACCATCCTGGAGAACTTCTGTAGTGTACCTTCACACAATTACCCCTGCGTTTTATAGGTTTTATTTTCAAACCCATCTTTTCATCTTTCCTCTTTCCCAGTCCTACGGTACTGCCTTAGTTCAGAACGTAGGCACTCATCACCGGAGAATGAAAAGTTTCTTACCTCGCTGATTCTGACTGTGAATGGATAACCGAAAGAAAAAGAATGTCAAGCCCAAATTGCTAGTCTCTGCTCGAGGCGCACGGAGCAAACAGCGAGAGCGTTTGGATGTTCATATTAAACAAACCATCGATTCTAGAGCACAGTTTGGATGGCAGGCGATCAAACACAAAAGTTGATCCCACGCGTTGCCACATCACTCTGTAAGTTCACGTCACAGCTTTTCCTGCTCTCATGTGAATATTGGACACAAGTTTACAAAGAGCAGGCACCTGAGCATTGAAACAGACACATGGCAAGTTTAAGATGGCTTGAGGTCTCCCTAACCCCGAAAGCACCACCGAGCCTTGATTAAAGCTAAAATGTCTCCTAATATAGGGACATTTCTTGGTTACTTCAGCGAAGTCTGGGTCCCCTCAGTTACTTCTGGGTCTCACAGTCTCCTTAGTTCGCATATAAGGTCCGTGAAGTGGGGATTAAGACGGATGGGAGCTGTGGGGTTACCACTGCACGAAGACAAGCGGTCGTCGGGGGTCAGCTGCTTGAACTAACATCCGAGGGACACCTGTACCCAATGGATGGTGGTCGTCAACACACTCAACTTTCTGGCCCTTCCTTTTTACTCCCCTACAATGGGATTTTATCTTAACTACATTTGCTTCCAACTAACTGCTTTCCTCTAACGCCTTATATGTCAGAGAAACTCAAGTCTTGTGCCTACTGTGCCCGTACATGCACAGCCCCCTGTACCTGCTACAGGTGGCAAAAATCGAAATGTCCGTCTCATGCCCAACTATTCTGGTTCCTTGCTTCTTAGTTCTCCCATCCATCTGCGACTTCCACCTACAGCCCTTCCCTTGGGGATTTGGCCTGGGGCCAGCAGGGCAGAGAGGGCCTCCAGCCATTTCTCAAGGATCACCCCAGTCTACGTCAGTGGATGGCAATATTTTTCTGGAAAAGGTCGGCTAGTAAATACGTGCAGCCTTGTGGACCATACATTCCCTCTCACAACCAAAGAAGTCATGGCCAATACATAAAGGAATACAAGTTTCGCAGCATAACTTTATTTATAGAAAGAGTCTGCAGACTGGGTTAGGTCCTTGAGATGTGCTTGGCTGGTCTGAGAACCCGGCAGGCTCTGACATCACCCCCTGAGAGAAAGCAGCTTTTGATGTATTCTCCCAAATCTTTGTATCTTATAATGGAGTCTTAGCCTTTGACATTGAAAACCAAACAAGAACCAACCAACGGAACGAAAACCTAAGCATTTGTGATTTGTGTTCTTCTCTGCACTGTTATAACACCTGCCAGGGGTCCTGGTGAAACTGGGAAGATGAGAAGAATCATGGAGAGGGGAAAGCCACGGGATCATCTATCAAAGGTTCCCGGATCTAGTTTTCATTCACATGCTCTCTTCTCCTCACTATTTCTTCTTTTGAAAATTTCTTTCCTGTGATGAACTCCGCTTTGCATTTAGGACTGACTCTGTATTTGTGGCTCCTCTCCAGGCCCCGAAGGGAAACATTTGGAGTCAATTTCATCCCTTTGATGTGGTGCTGAGCAATGAAATATTCCCATGTATAAGGAAGAGCCAGCTATATAATTAAATCTCTTCCAGATTTATCAAGGATCTTGATTTGGAATAATGGTGACAACTTTGTTTATGTAGCTTTTCTCATTGTTGTTTTCCAAACTGCCTCTAAGACTGCATCTCATTAATCCTAAAAATATCCCCATACAAAGTTCGAACCCTTTTCTGCTAATGTGTTATTTTTAGAAGTCGAAATGCTTGTCTCATCATTTAGTCAGTCTGCGGGATAAATATCAAGGCCATGTTTACGTAGATTATATGCTAACACTTTTAGTAACAATTAGAAATGATACACACATAATATCTCAATTACACTTCGCCAGAAACCAGTGATTCTCAAAATTATGCCTGAATCATGAACCGTTGTGAAGCATTCATTTGCCACAAGACAATTTACCAATTATTTAAAAGATCCTGTGACTTATCTCCCTGTGGTTTTAAACCAGAAAAAAGAGCAAAGGGAGTTTCTATAGCTTCTTCTTTGTTTTTCCTGAGCACTTACTCCTTTTCTATTGAAGAACTGACAGTATATGATATTGTGTCTCCTGCTGCACTTTGAGCTCTTTGGTATCAGGAATTTCTTACTTCCCTTTTCTTTTCCTAAGACCTAGAAGAGTTCCTGGAACATAACAGAAAATCAGCAATATTACTGAACGTAAAAGATTTCTAAATAAGTGATCCTGCACATCAAGTTATAAAAAGTAGGATATATCGAGTTAAAATTGTAGAGGTTTTGCCATTCCTACTAAAGACAAGTTCTAGACGGTTTTTTGTTTTGTTTTGTTTTGTTTTGTTTGCATGAAGTGTATCAACAGTGATCTCTAACTTCAGCTCATTCAAAGAGGAGTGAGAACTTTAGGGCTTGGATGAGACAATCTGAGTACTTTTGTTTCTCCACACTGCACTTGACAACAAAATTAGGATCTGGATTTCACTAACATCTTCTAGACCACATTGATTTCTATAAAACAAGTTTATGGCACTTGTATTTTATCACTACATATAACAATTCCCGTTGAAAAAATATGTACCGTTGGCCTAAGCAGGTAGGGGAACAAATACAGTGGCCAATAGTAAGCCATTAATTTATCTTTTAGGAGCAGACATGTGCAACGTTCTAGAGATAATTCTGTGCATCTTCAGAGTTCCACATTTGGAAAAGGAAGACCCCAATGTACCCCAAATGTCAGCTAAGAAAAAAAAAGATTGGCTCAGTGAGGTTTGACTGAATATAAGTTAGGCTCGTGGTGATAATCTTGTGATCAAAATAAATAGGAAGTTTTCATACAATGAATAAGAACTTATTCATACAATGAATAAGTATAATGAAAGTATGCTGGGTATGCTGGGGCTGGAAATTTCCAGAATGCTCAAGACATGACATTTTAAAACCTTTTCACTCAACATCTTCAAAGTGAACGTGGTTGTACGTACAGTCGTATACCGATTCTGAAGAGTAATTCATTTGCAATTTGAGATTGACTGGTGAGTTCCCATCCTACAGATTGTAGGAAATGCAAAATGAATTACACGCTGGACCCTGAGACATTTTATGTAAAAATGGAATGTGTACCAGGTGTGGTATTCCAATATTCTAGGCTTTGGATCTTGGGCCACAAAGTCTCCTTTCCCTCACGCCTGTCTCTGAAGTGGCAGGAATTCAGCATTTCTGGTTGCAAGTGCAGTCAGAAGAGAATTGTTTTGCGTTCTAATAGTACCAAAAATGTAGTTTATCACCTTGACGAAGTTGCTTTGAACTTCCTCCGAATGAAATAAATACTGACGTGTTCAGTCCATTTTGTTTCTGTTTTCCTGTCTCTAGTACTCAGTTCCCTTTGAGATCTCAATAATCATTCCTAGATTATTGGAATTAGTTTTTCAAGCATTTCTACTTGAAGGGCTATGATCAATGCCGATAGGGAAAAGGTCAGGTAGGCGAGGACCAGTAGAGAGTACACTGTTATTTTAAATCGTTTTCTCAAATACTTCTTTTTCTCGTCTCGATATTCTTCCGGTATGAAAAGAGAAGCCACAATGCCGAATCCTTTCTTCCTTCTAGATTTTAATTTAGTTTTATTTACCTGGCAGATTAACTTTATAAGGCTGGCTTCAAATAAAATAATTTGTAGGTAATCACCTTTGATTAAAATCTGTATCATGATTATGCTGTAGAAGTCAAACCCACACACACCATGAAAGCTTGGTAAAAGGGTTATTATTCTGCTGTAGAATGTTCCACATTCCTTCCATTATCACTTCAATCTACCCCATATGGCAAGTGGTGGTGATGGTTTATACCAGCTCATGAATTGTTCCATCATCAATTCATCGAAATGCTTCCGTTTCTTAATTGTTGCACCTTATTTTGTCCATGTGATAGAGAAATTTCAAAAGCTACAAACCGTATTGGCCTGGGTCCCATAGTTCAAGAAATACTGTCTTCTAACAAATAATACACTATATATCGGTATATATACATACATATATATGTATTTGTCAACTGTCAGGTTATATTCCATATACTATATTACAAATAGAATATAAGTACATTACAAATTTATGAAAAAAGCTCCCTAAAGGGGGTGGCGGGGGGAGAGAACGATGCTGACCTAAGTAACTCTGGAAATGAATGGGGTGCTTAAGACCAAAGGTAAGGAGTGACACGTGGGTTCTGTACTGTGGTTGAAACGCGATCTCCTGTGAGAGATTCATAGTACAATTAAGCAATCGATTAAAGGAAGGCAGGTGTTGGAAGCCAGATTTCTTATGGTTGGAGTGGGAATTTATGTGTCTGCATGGTGAGGAGGCCAGCAGGATGCATGTGGTCACACACCACAGTTGGAGACACCACGACGAACTCCAAGTGACATAATATACATACAGGTGGTTACGTATGAAAGATTTATGCATCTGCGTGTCTACACGGGTTAGTAAATTCAGATATATTTCCTTGTTCTGTCAGCTGAGAGGGCCAGAAAGCCAGAAATTTGCAGTTAGCAACAAGCGCACCTAGTTCCCAGATCTTAGTTTCAAACCATCTTTCCGGAAAAAGAACCAGAGCTCCTGGGAGAAATGGCTGATTCTAGCACTGGGATAAAAATATATATAAAGATGAGAGGCTGGCACATCTCAGCGTAGTGCCAGAAAGTATAAAAACTCCTGCACTGATAGGGATATATCAAAGATGGACCAGAGCAGCCAAAAGAGCTTCCAAAACTGGAACCACTTGAGCAACATAATAAATAACACAGGATTGCTCCCTCTTCCCAACATATGAAATAAATACCCGGGAGTCCATACTGATTATAAGTAAGTGATGGGATGAATTAATAAAGAAAGGAGAAGAGCTAATTCTCTCTTGCAGAAGAACTCCAGGTAATGTATGCAGTTACTCCATTCTCAAGGAATTAGAGAGATGTACAGGGCAAGTTACAGTGGAGACAATCAGCCAGGTGTCGAGACAGAATCAATGGTGACGGTCGGTACCCTTGACAGGATGGATAGAAAATGGCCTCTGTGGTCTTCCTCCCCAAAGCCCATAACCCTATTCTAATCATGAGAAAAACATCAGGTCAATATATAGATGAAGTCACTCCATGAAGAAGCAAGAAGAAAATACTTCAGTTTTGGACTCCATAATGTGATAACATAATGTAAAGAAGTATAAGTCAGTAACACAAAGAATTATACTTAAATACGCACAGAATAGAGGAATTTGTCAAACACTGGTCTTTAATTTCGAAATTACAGCTTAGAGAAGCTCTCTGTGATGAAAATAGAATATGAGTCATATATAATTTGAAACTTTCCAATTTCCCCTTTAAGCAGTAAAAAGAAACAGGTGTACTTAATTGTAACAGTGGTTTTAGTTTAATATATCAAAGATATTACCATTTAAAAACTTAATTAATATAATGTATTAATGATGAGATATTTAACTATTGGCATAGTACGTTTTGAAAGCCCAGTGTGCATTTTACAGTTAATGCCTACATGTCAAATATCCGCTGGAAAGATTTGCTCCGTATTTAGATTTCACGAGGCTTATAGTCAACGTAGTTGATTTATATACCCAATTTGTTCCAAACATACTCAAAAGTTTTCCAGACGCTTCAAAAATGTCAGTTTTTAAAAATTTAAGTTTAAATAAAGTTAAAGTATAAGGTCTTCAATTGTCCCAGTTGCTTTTCAGTTGGTCAATAGCCATTATTATTGAAGGCTACAAATGTAAAAAGATGGATAAATACTGGTTATCAGAAGTTTTATAATATTTCCTAACATAAACATTAATATAATGACATTTGTAAAATAAATTTATTTTAAAATAATATGAGAAGTTATTAAGAAATGGCAAGTCACGATTTTTTCATAAATTTGTAATGTACTTATATTCTATTTGTAATATAGTATATGGAATATAACCTGACAGTTGACAAATACATATATATGTATGTATATATACCGATATATAGTGTATTATTTGTTAGAAGACAGTATTTCCTGAACTATGGGACCCAGGTCAATACGGTTTGTAGCTTTTGAAATTTCTCTATCACATGGACAAAACAAAGTGCAACAATTAAGAAACGGAAGCATTTTGATGAATTGATGATGGAACAATTCATGAGCTGCAAGAGACAGAACTTTGCTCATCATCCTAGCTAGCTTATCACCCTGTTGAATTTTTCGTCATTACCATCACAATCTGAAACCACCTGAATTATCTGCTTGTTTACAGTAAGATACGTGTTCCTTAAGGGCAGAGGAACTTCATCTCAGGCACCACTGGATCTCCAGGGCTCAGAACAGGCCTCTGGTATAATACGTGTACAAACTTTTGGGTCTCCTGGCTGGCTCAGTCAGTTAAGCATCCAACTCTTGATTTCAGCTCGGGCCATGATCTCGAAGTCTATGCCACGCTGGGCATAGAGCCTGCTTAAGATTCTTTCTACCTCTCCTTCCTTCCCCTGTTTGCATGCTCTCTCTCTCTCTCTCTCAAAAATAAAAAAAAAATAAACAAATAAATATATAAATAATACAAATACAAATACACAAAATTTGTCAAAAGAATTGATATATTCATATGCTTATAAACACATATTCAAAGCTTAAAAGTAAAAGTGATTTAAATAAATTTTTAACTGTAAGACTATATATATATATTAATATATAATATATATAGTCCATGAACCGTATTATAGGTAATACTTTATCCATATACTACTGATAATATTTTTTATTATTTTTAAAATTTTTATAACTAAAACAATTTTTAATATTTATTTATTTTTGAGAGAGAGAGAGTGTGCAGGCAGGGGACGGGCAGAGAAAGAGGGAGACACAGAATCCCAAGCAGGCTCCAGGCCCCGAATGGTCAGCACAGAGCTCGACGCAGGGCTTGAACTCACAAACTGGGAGACCATGACCTGAGCCAAAGTTGGGTGCTTAACCAACTGAGCTACCGAAGTGCCCCTCTGCTGATATTCATTTGAAGAAATAACCCAAAATATGATGGCTGTGAAGATTATACTTGATCACAAAAATGGAAAGGAAATGTGAATAAGGTAAGAAAATATTTACATACTTTTTGTCAACTGATTCCCATAAGACTAAAATAATAAAGCCATTTAAATAATGCCTAAATATATTTATCAAGGACAGAAGGCATGTAGAAAATGCCAGCCAATAGATTTTAGTCTGCTGATGCATTGTCTATAGCCTCTATAGGATAAGGCAGTAATTGTGCCTTAGGGTTTTGCTTTTCTTCCAAATTCATACTCTCATTATGCCAAGGGCTTGCCTATTGTAGAGAGGCGGTGATGACAAGTCTTCTTTTTCAGCTAAGTCTGTAATTCGTTTCCCGGCTGCACCCTGAAAGTTACTTTACCTTCAGAGCCCTTTCTCTTATTAAAGTGCACATTTGTCTATGGAACCTGCTGGGTCCCATGATTTCTGAATATGATTCTGACAGATGATTATATTGTATTTATATCTGAAAGTAAATTAGCAGGTAGAATAATTATAATGTTAGCATAATTGCAACTTATGTCTGTTTAATAGAATTCCACGTTGAAAATAGCTGTTTGAGCTTCACCTTAAAGTGTCGATCTCGGCAGGGAGTCGTTAGCAAATCACAGCATACATTACCTCGTTAATTTGACGTCACTCCTTGAAGGCTTTCCAAACCTGCCAATATTTTCATGCTATAATAATTTGCTCCAGGACTTGTCACTGCCCTGCCACCTGACTCCCAGAACAGTGCCAGACCCTTTGCAAGGAGAAGACTTCCCATTGTATCCAACGTGGGGCTCTCCAGGTTGCATATTGCTGTGACATCATTTTAGCGTCTTATACTTCCTGTATAAGGAAGAAATCAAGATGGCATTCAAGGAGCTCTAGAGAAGAATGTTTTTAGAACCACAAAATGATGCCACTATAAGCCATGAAGTAAAGAATACATACATTGCAGGTAAGAGTTCCCCAAATTAGGGCCGCCTGGGTGGCCCAGTCGGTTAGGCAGCCAACTTCGGCTCAGGTCATGATCTCGCGGTCTGTGAGTTCGAGCCCCGCGTCGGGCTCTGGGCTGACCGCTCAGAGCCTGGAGCCTGTTTCAGATTCTGTGTCTCCCTCTCTCTGACCCTCCCCCGTTCATGCTCTGTCTCTCTCTGTCTCAAAAATAAATAAACGTTCAAAAAAAAATTAAAGAAAAGAGTTCCCCAAATTAAAAAAAAATAAATAAAAGCTTGGTTAAACCTACTCTTTCTGTCATCAGATAATGAGATAACTCAAGGTTAGTAAAGAGTAGCGAGAAGTTAGCATGTGAACATGAGGAGGAAATGTCGACCACTCATCAGGTTATAATGTTTATTTTCTTTCCTCCTGATGCTTCCAGCAATATTATTGGGAAGGAAATACTGGATTAACATGGCTTCATAAGAGAAAATGTTTGTAAATTACCATGTGAAGAATTCCAAAGTCAAGTAGACAGTAGAAATGGTTTTTAACTGTTCAATAAAACATTTCTATTTCTTAAAAAGTGGCCTTTAAATGTTGAAGTTTAAGGTTTAATAGATGGTAAATGTAAAATAAATTAAGAAGAACGCATTTGTTTGGTGCTCTGCTTTTTATTCTCAGTGCTAAAAAAAAAAAAAAGCCTAAACCATAAGCAAAACCAGCCCCCAGTTTCCATTTCTGAACATACATATGCCTGATATTTGAAAAATTCCTTTCAAATAAGATACAGCAGGCTGTCATGAAATACCCACTCTCCCAGTTTGAAATTTCAATCTAAGTATGTGTCCTTCTAAGAGTATATGCTCTGCCACTAGATGGGGATAAAAAGTTGTAACAGCTTTATTGTCCCTGTTGAGACAAAATCCTAAATACAATTGTACAGCCAAAGCAGGTTTTTTTTTTTTATGAAAAAAACTGCATTTAATTTACATTAACCTTTCCAAGTATTAACTAAAAATTAGGGTGCATTCAAAAATGTGTATTTATTATGCATTTACTTAGAACTTGGAATTCATTTTCTTATAGAAATAATGTAGAAAATTACTTTGTTTACTTGTCGATGAAACTAGTTTAATACCACATCAACATACTGACTCTTAGATTTATAGAATACTAAGGAAGACAATTCTTCAATATAAACCCCTTGTGATTACAAAGGGAAATGGGGTCGGGTCTCCTGGGCGGCTCAGTTGGTTGACCATCTGACTCTTGATTTCAGCTCAGGTCATGATCTCACGGTTCCCGAGTTTGAGCCGCACATCAAGCTCTGTGCTGACAGTGCGGAGCCTGCTTGGGATTCTCCTCCCCGCCCCTTTGGCCCTCCCCCTGCTCCTACTCTCTCTCTCTCTCTCTCTCTCTCTCTCTCAAAATAAAAAATAAACGTTAAAAAAAAAGTCAAAGTTCAATTAGGGCAGTGCTGCCTTACAGGCAGATTCTGGTCAAAAACCACTCCAGACAGGCTATCTGCATCACTTTTCTAAGCACAAATATTGTCTAAAAACGATTTTATAACCTCCCCAACTTTTCATGCTCAACCTAGTACACTAAAAAAAATATTAGGCAGTGAAAAAGAGTGGTAGGAAAAGATCTGACAGCATAACTATTCAAAACACCTGTCAAACTGTGAAAATATTTTTTCAGACAAAGGCTTAACAGTTAACTTGTAAACAGTTCCCACAGATAAACACGTGGGGGAAAAAGTCAACTAAAGGAAAACTGGATAGAGTGAATGAAAAGGCCATTCGCTAAATTCACAGTTGGTGAATGTTTATTCACATAGAATGATGTTAAAACTCATTAGTAACCAGGAAACTGAAAAATTAAAAATTCCCATGTTTTACCCGTCCTTCCGATATTAGAAAAAGCTGACAAAAATGTGGGGAAAGGCTGTATTCAAAAATTATTTGGGGAATGAACGTTGCCAGAGCCTTTTGGAAGGGCAATTTGGTTGCATTTGTAAAAAATTGCTCAGCAATTACACATCTGTGCAGGGAATCTTATAGAAATATTAATTTATGTATACACAGAAATAATCATGGGGATATTTGCAATATTTTTTTAATGGTGCAACATTAACAGCAAAAATATCCATCAGCAGAGGACTAGTTTTATAAATCATGGGTAAGACACTTCACTGAGATTAAATACAATGGAAATGGTAGAAGAGACACAAAAAAAATCTTCAAAATGTATTAAGTGAAGAATGAAGGGTTTCAGAGACATACTGAAGGTATGACTATATTTATGCAAAAGAAAGACTTAACTTATCTAAAACATATTTTTGAACTTACCATCTAATTGTAAATGCTCACTAAAAGGTTCAGAGAGATACACACTGTTCCCAAAAGTAGGAAAAGAAGTCGAACAGAAGAGACTGAAGCAGGATTTTCATTCTTCACTCTAAAGACTTGCCTATTGTGGAAAGATTCCTTTTTCTTTATTTTGTAATGCTTATTTTTTAAGTTTATGTATTTATTTTGAGACGGAGAGAGAATGGGAAGGACAGAGAGATAGGGAGAGAGAATTCCAAGCAGGCTCCACGCTGCCAGCACAGAGCCCAGTGCAGGGCTTGAACCCACGAACCATGAGATCACGACCTGAGCTGGATGCTTCAATGACTGAGCCACCCAGGTGCCCCTATTTTTTTTAAATAGCAAGAAATTAACTTTATCTTGTTACCCAGTATTTCTAATCCATTCACATACAGCACTGATGTAATTTCACAAAAAAAAAAACCCTGAAAAATAATAGCTTTTTTCCCATAGCTTTAGAATTGCCTGTATTTTATAGAACGTTAATAAATTTCTTAAAGATTATATAAAAACATAGCTGGTAGCCAGGTTGACCGACTTGCCCCTCTGATGCTCTGTAAATGCCTATTAAAGATTAAATTATTAAATATTAAAAGAATCATACTATTATCATGAAATTTAAATAAATAACTATTAATTACCCGAATTATGGTCATTTTTAGTTCATAGATACCATGTATTTAACATTTATTTAAAAAATGTTTATTTATTAAAGCACTTATTTGTTTATAAAATGTTGGTTAGAAAAAGAGGATTTCTATAAAACGAGTGAAATTTCTGAAGGCGAACAGTGCAAGAATTGAATAATAACTCAAGTAATGGTAGTGCAGACATGACCATCATCAGTTTCAAGTCCTGTCTGTCCTTCCCTGGCCCCTTTCCCCCACATTCATAGCTTAGCAGCGGTGTGAATTTTGTTTTGTGTGTCTGCTTACTATTTCTTTTGTTTTTTAAACTATTTGGTCTCCCCAAGTAAATTGTTTTACTTTGTCAAATTATTTGAATCATACCAAAAGCATTCTTCAGTGGCGTCCTTCATTCACTCAAAATTTTACTGAGAAATTATTCATACATACACATGAAGGCTTAAGTCATTCATTTCCACTGCTGCATTGCAGTTTTAGGAACATGGACAATTTGTTATGTTTATGTTACCAGTTTTCACTGTTACTTGTTTCCATCGTTGGACAGTTTCAAACCGTGTGGTGAACATTCACTGTATGTCTCCTGGGGGCATAGGTTCAACCATGTCGCTAAGCAGTGTCATTGTTGACTTACAGGATTTGTCCATCGTCAACTTGACTAGATAATGACAAATTGCTCTTCATTTTTTTTTGTATGATTTAGATTCACAGCAGCAATATAGAAAGAATTCCTATTTTTCCACTTTCTTTCATGCGCTTGATTGTTTGGAGATTTTAGTATTTACCACTCTGGTGAAATGGCTTTAATTTGCATCTCCCTGATCACTAATGAGGTGACAGCTCTTTTCCTAGGTTTATTGAACGTTTTTGTTTCCTTTCTTGTAAAACTCAAGTCTTTTGCCCATTCTTCCTTTGGATTGTGTGATTTTTTTTTTCATTATAGACTCAATGACGTTATTCATATTTTAGGAATACTAAATTTTTGTCAGTTACACAGTATGGAAATATCTTTTATTAGTGTGTGGCTTTAATTTCATTTGATTTATGGTCTAGTTTAATGAGCATAATTTCTTAATGTTACTATTCTCAAATTTATCATTCTCTTCCACTGTGGTTTGTACTTGATGAACCTGGCTTGAGAAGTGTTTTCCTATCTAAACTAATAAATATTCTACAGTGTCTTTTAAATATTTTATAATTTTGACATTTACAACCAGATCTTTAATAAACCCAGAAATGAGTTTTGTCTGTGGTTTAACATGGTGGTTCAGTTGTTTTTCCATACGGATCTTCTGTTATTATAAACTATTTTTTTAAGTTTATGCTTTCTTTCCCTAATATGCACTGTCATATCTGTTAAATGGCATTTTCAGTATCAGTGGTAATTTTCGTGAGTTCCTTTTTCCTTTCGTTACTAGATTTATTCTATTTCTACGCCATTGTTACTCTGTCTTAAGTACTAGAAGTTAAGATAAATAATTATAAATAATAAATAAATGCAGTTATTAGCTTTATGTAGTTGTATTGTTTCCCAGGACTGCTATAACAAAGTACTGTAGACTGAGAGGCTTAAACAACAGAAATTTATTTTCTCACACTTCTGGATGCTGGAAGTCTGAGATCGAGGTATCTGCAGGATTGACTTCTTCTAAAGCTTCTCCATGGTGTATAGATGGTCATCTGTTCACTGTGTCTTCACATGATCCGTGTGTCATGTTCTAATCTCTTCTTATAAGGACACCAGTTATATTATATTATATTATATTATATTATATTATATTATATTAATTGATTATATTAATTGATTATATTAATTGATTATATTTATTGATTATATTATATTATACTATATTGTATTATACTTTATATTATATTATATTATATCATATTATATTATAGTATAGTATATTATACCCATATGATCTCATTTTCCCTGAATTACTTCTTTAAAGGTCCTATTTCCAAGTACAGTCACATTCTGAAGTATAGGCATTAGAACTTCAACATTTGAATTATGGGAAACAATTCATCCTGTACCGACCGACATTCTGAAAAGAACTTTTTTTTTCTTTTCATTTGTATGTATTTTATTTTCTTTTCTTAATTCTACCCCGTCCCGTGTCACCACTATTCTGACTTGTAAAATTATTGCTTTTATTTGCTTATTCCTTGTCTGCTCTTGAACCTCTTATAAATGGATACATATGATATATAATCCTTGGTTTGTGACTGCTTTTGCTCCTCACGATAGAGCTGAGAGTCATTCTTGTTATCATGTGTATCAATAATTAATTATTTGTATTGCTGTTTAGTATTCTGTCCCCTGATTGTACCATTAAGCATTTGAGTTATCAATTCTGCTGATGAACATTGGATTATTTCTAGTTTCAGCCTATTACTTATAAAGCTGCTATGCACATTTTCTTATTGGTCTTTGCAATGGACTGACTGTGTCCCTCCAAAATTCATATGGTGAATCCCAAACCCCTAGTGTGACTATATTTGGAAATGGGGCCTCTAAGAAAGTAATAAAGGTTAAAGTGGGCCCAAAAGGCAAGGGTCCCAAGATAATAGTGTTAGTATCCTTGTAAGAACACCAGAGTGTTTACACTCTTTCTCTCCTTCAGTTGATCTGATTTGGGATTAATAGAAATAAAAACTGTGTTTTTATCTTTTTTCTTTATTATTTGGCTGTTGCCTCAATATATTACCCCTTTTGTCTAGCTTCTTGAGATCAAAATTCAAACATTTTATTTTAAATTATTTTTCTTATAATTTATATGTTTAAAGCTATAAATTTTCCTCTAAATCGCTGTTCATCTACCTTCCACAATTTTGATATGTTGTATCTTCATTATAACTCATTCTAAAATATTGTATTATCTTCATTATGATTTCATCCTTGACTTGTGAATTCTTGAAAAGTATATAGCCTAATATCCAAATATTGGTGATTTTTTAAGTTTTATTTTCGTAGCTAAGTCTTTTATGAGTAGGGATTATAGTCTGTATGATGTTGATCCATTGACATTTAATGAGACCTATCTTCTGGCTCAGGGTATGGTTTATTTGGCGAACATTCTATGAGCACTTGCAAAAACAATAAATACACGTGAAATAGTTTTGGTCTTGTGTGTTTAAGATTCACAAAATTAATTATAGTAATTTTGCTTTCTCTTAAAATATGAGTCTTTTTCTTCTCACTTTTAATTGAATTAAGGAAATAATTGTTTTATTCTTCTTATAATATGTAGTAATTTAACATTGGCTTATGTGACCCCGCATTCTCCTCTATGTTTTTCCATCTTTGTTTAGTCTGGGATTATTTTCTAAGATAACATTCACATTTGGGGGTAATTTTATACTCAAATTTGGAAAAATCATTTAGATTTCACTAAACACATTTAATTTAGATTCAAGTTTTCATTGAAAACTGATTAGCTTTTTTTTTCTTGAAATATGTGTACCAATATATTTTTCTAAGAGAGAGAACATATGTCCTATGTTTTGTGAGCTCTCACAAATTTTGAGAATGTTCTTTCACTGTAATACTTTTGAAAGACAGTGGTTGTGTATAGGATTCTTCATTCATGAACACTTTTAATTTCCAAAGAATAAAGAGACTGAATTTTGTATTTTGTTGTATTAACAATTTTTTTTTTACCTGCACACTTAACCTATACGCAATAGATTGCACATTGATAGAGGAAAATTTATATCTTTACAGATTCTGAAGTGATTGGATTGCAGGGACTAAGTTTAAAAAGGCAATGATTGGCAGAACAGATACAAAAAGGCAATTATTTGTAAATCTAAAGAATCTGTCCTTTATCAAATTTCACTGAAGTAAGCTTAAATTTCATGAATGTATGTGTATCACTGACCACACTTCTATTTTTATGAAAGTTTTCTTCTGTGCATGGTTTTAGGATATTTGCTAGATCCCTTTTTTTTTTTTTAACAAAATTGGGCATTTTCATATTCCTATAAGCATGATTCTTTTTTTTTTTTAATGTTTATTTTTGAGACAGAGAGAGACAGAACGTGAACAGGGGAGGGTCAGAGAGAGAGGGAGACACAAAATCTGAAGCAGGCTCCAGGCTCTGAGCTGTCAGCACACAGCCCAGCACGGGGCTCGAACTCATGAACCGTGAGATTATGACCTGAGCCGAAGTCGGAGGCTTTAACCGACTGAGCCGCCCAGGCGCCCCCCTATAAGAATAATTAATTACAGGCCTTTAAACCTTATTCTTTGACTGATATGCACTTAAGTATGTATTTTTCATTATCCTTTCAATTCCCCTTTACCATAATGTGTAAAATCAAAATAAAAAGCAAACTCATACAGTAATAAAATTGAGAAAAAAGTGACTGACTCAATTTTCAAGTAAACCTTGAGTCATTACATGAGTTGACTTATGTTTCATTCTTATTACCCGGGTAACATTTAACACATCAGTCCTAATTGCCTGACCACACAATCACAGATGTGATGATCTAACTAGCATATTGGCACTATTGTTTAGATTTCCTGCCCTAGGTTTCTCCCATATCCCTCATTTCAGTAGGGATCTGCACCTTTAGACAATATAGCAGCAGGAAAGAGCTCAACACAGACCTCCACCCCCTCCTCCAGTTCCTTCTTGTGATCACTCTGAAATTACAAATCTATTAGGCATTCCGTACGTATTGTAATTTAGGCATTTTAGATGTACGCATCCCAGAAAAATTAGTTATTTGATAGAAGAAACTAAAAATCACATCCATTGTCCTCTTACAAAGAAATTGATGACAGAGGAGTAAATGAGAAATGACAACAGAAAGCTGGAAATTATCAATTCTTTTTAATGAGTGCCACTCCTTTGCAAGAAAGAAAAAATATTTATAAAACTCTTTTTTTTTTGCACAAGAACTTAAAAAAGAGAAATGACATTTAATTATACATATGTTGTGTCTTATGTTAGCGGCTGCACATTTCCGTGGGCTCCAATTAACGCTATGTCAAGACCCTATTATCTGTATGCTTGTTCTACTATATTTGGAGTATTTACATTAAAGGGTAGAGCCATTTAAGGTAAAATAAAAAGAGGTCCCTTCCCCTAAAAGAGCAGCATAAATCAACTTAGACGTGCCAGTGAATGACATTGTATGTATAGATGTCAGAAGAACTTATTGTGGCTAGCTATTGATAGAAATATTTAGTAAAATACCAACTTAAGAAAATTACTATAGATGTAATGGTGCTTACTTTTATAATATGGCCACACTTAGTAGATGAATAGTTGATATAGAACAAATATCAAAACCCAGGGCTTGACCTATCAGAAAATACTGAGTATTTTAATTTCCTAAAATGTTTTTTCTCTTCCCTTTAAAAAATCATGCAAAATTTAAACATGTCAGGAAGAAAAACTGAAGAACCTTCTGGGGGCTATTTTTTTTCCTCCGTTTGGAATCACAAAACCAACTATTAAGATTGAACTAATCTGTGAATGATTAATTAAAATAATAAACTTAAATTACTTGACTTAATTTATCAAAGCTTGGCATGGGACAGATACAGCTTTGGTTGAAAATATTATTAACAAAGATATTAATAATGTTAGTAACATTAAATATTGATATTAAATAATAAATTAAAATATTATTAATAAATAATAATAAAATAAAATAATAATAAAATAATAAAATATTAAATAATAATGAAAATAATATAAACATATCATTAACATTGCAACAACATAAAATTCCTGGGTTTGATATGGTACTATAATTGTATAAGGTGCAACCATTTGAGGAAATTTTGCCAAGGATACAGGAACTCTCTGCACTATATTTGCAACTTTCTGTGAATCTATAATCATTTCAAAGTATTCAAAAAGTTGATACCATAATTTAGGACGACATATATGAAGTATACAACTTATTGTTCCTTCAGATGAAAGATTGAGACACAGTGAAATAAAATAAATGACTTAATAAAGGTCACCGAGAGAAAAACTACATATTATTATTTCACATACCTATACTATTATGTTTAAATTATTATTATGTGCAAATAATTTATTTTATTTAAATTGCATTTTAAGTACCACGTATCTCTTCTGTACTCGTAGAACCAGAATTCCATTGTAGTAGCATTTATACACAGTGTAGCAATGAAAAGTCCTTTCAAGTTTTTTTACATGAAAATCTCTGCATCTTTCAAAAAATTTATCTCCTCTAAATTAAATCCCTAAACAAAATGTCTCGGTACATAAACAGTATTCAATTAAGAAAAATAAAACATTTATTATCTAAATATTGTATCACAAAAGTAAAAGAGCTTGAGGAAATTAGAATAACATTTATAATTGGCACTCCCCAAGTATTTATAGATATTTCCTTCAAAATACTAATGAGAAATATTAATCTCCATAATAACTACAGAAATACATGTGATCCTTCATTTGTTTTGGTATGTTTATTTTTTTAATCTGTAGCAATTTCTTAAAGGAAAGTAAAAGCCTGTTGAATGGATTATATCTAAAGCAAAGTGGGTTTAAAGGAAATATTTTATCAGCAGGCAAAGTTACAAAATTATGTTGTCATCGAAAATCTATTGTGGCTTTCTTTAAAAGCAGTCTAGAATTTAGCGCTCTGTCTTGTACATATTTGTTATTTGAAATGTTTGGGTGCTATTGAATTTTATTACTATATATCAGTCCATGGTTCCATGAGAAAGAATTGACACATTCCAAAGGATTTAAACAAGAATAATTTGCAAAAGAGATTATTTACATAGGAGTGTGTTGGGTTAAGAAAACCATCATGGAAAAGCAATGTATTAAGAAACTAGCAAAAGTGGAAGTTATTTCCATCCCCTACCCCAGCTGAGAGCTAGCTCCCCGTGTGCCAAGAATTTCAACCAGGGCAACATCAGCCAGAGGACAGAGTATGGACCTCTGAACGTTTACTCATCCATAAACGCAATGAAAAAACTAGCACATGTTGTCAAAATCAATTTTGTCAGAACTCTAGAAATTAACTAAAGCCTTGCAGCAACCCAGGGAGAATTGATTTCAGAAAAATGGCTGCCTATCAGTAAGGGAAATGAAGTGTGTGGTGCTTTCACACGGTCTTGTCCCAGACCCCTACTCCCCGGTAGTAGTCTTAACAAGTAATAGCCTCCATTGTGGATCCTGGAGAGAGTAGTATGGGGCTAGATTTCTTTCAGTGTTAATTCCCAAAGAATTGTTGTTATTTGACCCATGAATATGTCCCTCCATCAGAGGCCATGTTGGATGGGATAGGATGTTTACAGATGGATGACGTAGTTATGTAGGGATCAGCGAGCAAGCATTTTAGCTTTTGTTCTAAGGAAGAGAGGGGGCAGGAAAGAGAACGAAGGGGACTTTATAATTTTATTGCAAAAGCATAAAGTCATAGTTTTACAACTTTATTTGCAAACCAAACACACACACACACACACACACACACACACAATGATGACAAATAGAAATTTAGTATTCTGACCATTTTATGTTTCTGATGTTTTTAAATCTTTGTCAAAGTCTGTTACATTTCTTATTTTTTGTTCTTCAATGTGTAGATAAATTTTGTAACAGTGACTTCTGGTCTGGCAATCACTTTTGATTAGGAATGCAGCTCACTGATATCTTCCAAGCAGAACAGTGCATTCTTATAGGTTTATTGTCTCTGTTAAAGGCATATCTCAACAGACCTTGCAATGTTGGAGTATCCAGTCTAACTCTCGTGAACCTGCTATGTGGGCATTTGTGACCAGGTCTCAGCAGGCAGTTTAAACCAGTGCCTGGTTCTAGAGAAGACGATGAACCATGACCAGGGGGTTGGTTTACGTGAATAAAATCCTAAAATCCAACTAACCAACATTGGGAGAAACTTATTTTTAGCATTTTGTTTTTCATGTTAGCATCTCAGTTGAGCTTTATATAGATTCCTGGGTTAATTATGATATTGGTTCAGGGAATTTCTGGAAAACTTTGCCTTGTAAGCCAAACGGTGTCTTTGGTATACCAGTGTGGCAACCAGCACTTTATCCGAGGGAAAGGATGGTTTGATAAACATTTATGCAGTGTTAGAGATGGGCTGTCCCATTATCCAGAAAAAAAAAAAAATTAAGTTGCAGAAGCAAAGGGAACCAAAACAAGAGTAATAGCTCTGCAAACATCTTTACAGCTTGCTTTATCTCTGGAGAAACTGTGAACGCTGATTCATATCTTCATTATGACTGTGCCCAGAGAGATTCTGTGCCCTAAAGGACCCCAAATGAGACCGGAATCCTTGGAATCGGAAGATGTCAGTATCAGTACGATTATTTTAAAGATGGGACTGATGATCCTGCCTCCAGTGGGAGTGGGGGCTCACGCCAGGCGCCTAGAGCTTGACTGGCAATGAGATTGTTTTTTAAATGTACTTGTTAAAACAGAGACGGAAGAAAGCTTAGGGGAGTCTCTCTTTGCCTCTACTTTTGAAATATTTCCAAGAACCTCAGAGCGCTGCAAAATCATTGCACCGAACAGTTGACGATTGTTTATTATTAGTCTGAATAGATTAAAAAAGACGTTTTTATGGAAGCTATTTCTTGACCGTGGTCGACCTCACGGCATTCAGAAGAACTCACTGTCTCCTAAATAGGACCGATTAGTTAGGGAGCAAAATTCTCCTCCATCTCATACCATAAGTTCCCCTTAAAAAGTTAGACTCCAAACCATCTTCCACATTCTAATTACATTTGCATCCTACAGACTGAAAACAGCTTACATTTGTGAGTATATTCTCACTACTGGGCAGACCTAAGAGGATTGTAATTGCCGAGTTACATAGAAGTGGGCTGCAGGCTTGAAGATAAGTATATTCAGAGAAGAAATACTAATAAAATGCTCATTTGAAAGCAAGACAACATGCCCGTGAGATATTTTAGGTAAACGCAGACTGAGGCGAGGTGACAAATGTGAGATGTGGCAATACTGAATTCTGTCTTAAAATATTTCTCTTCCTTTTTCCATCCACAGACATGAAACAGGATAGAAATCCCTCTAAAAAACCTCATCTGTATTGTGCGATTACTGGCAGTGTTAGAATGGCTCTCACCTTGACGTTTACTGAGCTGTGTATACTCACGAGAGAATTCCAGTGTTTCCAGAGCTGTTGGGCTACAATTGAAATTGTGTTCCCGCCAGTCTTTATTTAGGTTGTGTAGATATGATTGCTTATTAAAGAGACTACAGCTTATTTTGGCATATTTTGGGATTTAATCACTCTAGAAGGTGTTGAGTTTTATTGTGCATCGATACCATCATTCAATCAATTCTCCAAGAGTAATTGGAGTCCCTGGATTGAGCCATTCACAGACTGAACCCTGGAAATGCAAACAGGTCCATTAAAATCACACACACACACACACACACACACACACACACACACTCATACCCACCATGCACACACACACACCACACCACATGCACATTAAACTCATGGTGTACAATGTGCCGAAGTTGTATTTATATATCCAAAACAGTTTTCTAAATCCTGACATACATTTTGGCACCGAAAAGGAATGGTAACATTACAAGAAGTCTTTCATGATCTGAAAATTAAACTGCATTGATAACGATTTTTTTTCAGATAAATTCGACATTGAAATTAAACAAAAATGCTTATGCAAATCAAACAGCGCATTATGAGACTTAGGGTGAGGGATGTCAGAAGTAATTTATGTCACAGCGTGTCACTGGTTGGGGCTCTGTCAGCGGCAGAAATAATACACGTACGTGTGTCTACAGTATGTCCTACACGGGCACGTATCTACGTGCATTTCTGTATGTGATCGTCTGTATCTGTTAAGCTCAACACAAGTCCATGCTGATGTCCCCAACTCTCGTGCATCATCCCACGGATCATTCTAACCTCCCTCTTTTGCTCATCTCTAATTTTGACTCCAATAGTGAAAAACCCAGCTCCCACCCCACTACGGATTTACTGAATTGTTCACTTTCAGTATGCATGTACGGTTGCCCCAGAATTGTTAACCTATATTCCTGGAGAAACTGTACCAACTGGACAGTATTGTTTTTGTGCAATTCCTTTTGGCTTTGGTCTCAGAGACTCCATCCGTTTCCCAAGGTAGGTCAGCACCTGTTTTCCTCACTGCCTTCATCAGGTCGTCCTTTTTGGAAAATACATTTGCCAGGCTTCGGGTGTCTCCCGTTGCCTTGTTTCAGCCTCATTTTCTACATGGCCCTTTCACCTTCTTTATCCACTCTCTGCCTCCTTTAGATCTAGAAACACATATTAAATGATGAGAATAAGTGGCAAATCTTTACCATTTTTAGAAAGGAAATGCAAATAACTTTTTGGAACTTCAATCTATTTCATTTTCTTCTTATTATCAAAATCAAAATAAACTATTTCAAATGA
This sequence comes from Panthera pardus, assembly GCF_024362965.1. Taxonomy (NCBI): domain Eukaryota; kingdom Metazoa; phylum Chordata; class Mammalia; order Carnivora; family Felidae; genus Panthera; species Panthera pardus. Next base: position 83,149,496 of record NW_026526710.1, on the reverse strand, counting down.
AAATAACGCTAATTAGAACAGCTTCTTTCTTCCTAGGGTTTCATTTCTGCCTGTGGTTTTCCAGCTCATTTCACAAGATATTTTGCAGAAGCACAAATAAGGTTTTTAAGTGAAGCCGAATATACATTTCAGATTTTGATTCTCAGATATCATGTTGCAATAGGAAAAAAATGTTTTAAATAAAGAAGGAAGAAAATTCAAATTATCAAGAATTATTTAAAGATTGAATGTCTCTGGATCCTCTATTTGAACTCAAACTGAATAATATTTAGAACCGACTCTTGAAGTCACTGTTCAGAAAGCACTTTGCCATTTAAGATGCCTGGAGAACCAAAATAAATCTAATTAGAAAACTATGGGCCACATAAGCTGACTTAGCAGTTAATATGCCTTCTTTCCTTCCTTCTGATCTAACTGTCCCAAAGTATAGATATCAATATAGATATTGATAGTGTTTGGCACACCTCGAACTTCAGAAAATCTTGAGAATTGTAGGGTTATTTGAACCATGCGCTGAGCTCATTTTGTTGTTCCACTGAGTGAGTTGAATGAACTTTCTGGTTAGATTGATCTTTTAAACAATATCAGAGCTGGGGCACCTGGGTGGTTCAGTCAGTGAGGCATCTGACTTGGGCTCAGGTCATGATCTCACTGTTCATGAGTTCAAGCCCCGTGTTGGGCTCTCTGCTGACAGCTCAGAGCCTGGAGCCTGCTTCAGATTCTGTGTCTCTCTCCCTCCCTCTCTGCCCCTCCCCTGCTCACATTCTGTCTCTGTCTCTCTCTCAAAAATAAATAAACATTAAAAATGTTTTAAATAAAATAAACAATATCAGAGTAGATTCAGAGAAAAGTAAAGGAACTATAGTTCTTATCTGCTCACATCGAATAACCAAGGTCCATTACAGCGGAGCCAGGCACATAGCTAGAGTCACATAATTGTCAAATGAATGAATGAACAGGTATACATAGAGTTAACTCCACACCTGTTATGCTGTAAATACCAATATATATTAGCTAAAATTAATATTTGTAATAATAGTTTTCATTGCAATTATTTTTATGAGTTAGCATGATCCTTTGGATTTCTTTCTTTCTTTCTTTCTTTCTTTCTTTCTTTCTTTCTTTTTTAATGAATGTACCATATACTCAAGCTTTTTTCCTGATCTATAAAAAGTCCCTTCCCTACTCGGAACCTATGTGTCAGACATCCTCCTAACTGGACTGGGGATGCCCACCTTCTCACCAGGGGTGGGCTCAGTAATTCTACTTATACATTACCACTCTCACACCCAGTGATTCACCCTCAGTCCCTTGTGCAGACCATTCGTCTCAAATCTGCTGTGATCATGGGGTAGATCGTGTTTGCATGCAGGTCTCATTCAGCTAAGCCCTACAGAGCTTCGTCCGCTACATCCCATGTTACATGGAAGAATTCTTTTGAATTCAACCTAAAAGGAAGCTACTGTTATTACTCTTTAGGCCCTACGTACCTGTGTTAGTCAGCATGGGATGCTCTAGGAAAATACCATAGACTAGGCAGCTTAACAACAAACATTTATTTCTTGCAGTCCTGGAAGCTGGGAAGTCCACGACTAAGGCACCAACAGATGTCATGTCTGATGACAGCCCTCTTCCTGGTTGCAGTCGATATTGAACTTCTTATATCCTCACATGGCCTTCCCTGAGTGTGAGCATGCAGAAGGAGAGAGAGAGACAGGCCTTGGGTCTCTTCTTTTTATAAGGGCATTAAGCCCACCTGCTCGCATGACCTGATCTAATCGGGATCACCTCTCAAAGACCCTACCTCCAAATACCATGACATTGAAGACCAAAACTTCAACATATGGATTTGGGAGGGGCACAAACATTCAGTCCACAGCAGTACCTAATCTTAGAATAGTAGATTTATGACCCCCTCTATACCCCCCCCCTTTCTTCCCTCCACTGTAAATGATGTCACTAATCAATTAACACTTTTTTTTTCTTTCTGAACTGAAAGATGATCACAGAAATCCTTCTCAACCCAGCACTTGAGACACCACCTATGAGGCTCATGTTGGCACCCTCTCCTGAGTGTGCTGTAACCCCCACGACTAGATCAATTCAATTAACTGATGACAGTAATTGCTACTTTTGGTAGCGATGTTGGAGGAGCTAGAATAAAAGGGGGGAAAGTGTTCTTAAAGGTCTTCATTCTAAAAATAGTGTCATCAGAAGTATGATTTAAAAGCTGCAGTTACATTAACATACATAATAGTCCTATTTGCAGTTGGTAAAGCTAATGTGTAACTGTTGAACAAGTACAGAGAACACAGCTTCCGCTGGTTTTATTGTTTCCTAAATTCTGCGACCCTTTTGTTTTCTAAAAAATCATAAAAACTTTAAAAGGCAAAAATAGCTCTATTTGTCTAAAAATAGCGTTCACATCTTGGAAGGATCGAGAGCAGGGGAAACGCTTACATTGTGTGTTGTGGTTTGATGTTTGCGTAAGCCTGGTCCTTCTCGGATGACGCTGTCTCTAGGATACCACAGCGTGTTGCATGTGCCCAGTCGGAGATGCAGTACTGTCTCCATGGCTTTGACAACTGTTTTCTACTTACTCTCTCTGCAGGGAACTTTCTTCATTAATTCTTGTCAAAGCTACGTTCCTGGATCTCTCATTACTTCCTAGCTACTCTTTCTTTTCCTTTGGTGACCCTGTCCCTCTTGTTCCTTTTATCTTAACTATCCACCAGGTGTTGCCCTTTTCACCGTAGCATTTCTTTTCAATACATGTCCACGTGCATGGCTGTATTGATTTTCTGGGTTAAAGTGTTTTTAAGAGCAAGCCTGAAGGAATGAAGAACACAAGGAAACCTACATCTAAAAAGACTAGCTTTTAATCACGACTTTCCTGTGCATAGACACATTATTTTTGACCAATCATGAAGCCACTACAATCATCACTGCAGCGCCTTTATGATAAAAAGGTCGTTAAGTAAGCCCATTGGTTAAGTGAAGAGGCTTTATAACCTGAATCTGAATCTTGTGAAAAGCATTCACTGGTAGGTAATCTTGAGCAAGAACTAAGATCTGTGTGTGCCTCAATGTCCTCCTGTAGAAAATGAGATTACAACTGAACCTATCTCTAAAGCTTTCTTAAGTATTAAGTGCATTAATCACAAATGCTAAGAATATTGTAACCGATAGTTCACATTGTTCCTATTACCCTTATTAATGTTATCTTTGAAAATGGGATAGTAGTAACCATCTGTAAGGCCATTGTGAAAATAAACTTGAATAAAACAATTGGTATGTTACTTGATGTTAGGTCACTCCGTAAGTCTTTCTTTTCTCTTTGTGCAGTTGAATCAAATGTCTTTAACTCTAGTCATCTTTTCATTTAATGTTTCTTCATGACTTTCGATTCCATATATTTCCACATGTATAAAATCAAATGCACCACCCACCTGTAAAGGCAGTCCCACCTCCCAGCTCCCCTGTTTTTGTCAATGGCACCCCATTTCTGCATTTTTTGGAAATATTGAACTCATATTTACTCTTATCTTTCTTCCATCAATCTTACCTCTGCTGTTGCTGAGTCCTATGAGCACTTGTTCTTTTCTCCCTATTTTGGAAACATTTTAGGATTTATTTTTTCTCCTTAATCCCACTGAGAATAATAGTAGCTAATATAAATGGTACAGTTAAAAGTCTTATCTATGGAATATTAATAAAGTTACATTTTCATATAAAAATTAAAATGGGTAGAGGTTTGGGAATGAAAGATAGTAAAACATTGGATTGATAATGCCAAATGTGAACCTTTACATAGAACTATCTAATTCTTTGATGGAGTCAGAAAATATGTGACCTTTGGGCAGGCCTCCTGCTTTTGAGAGGCTATGTGATATAAGAGCTCAAAAATCAAAAGATCTTTTGTATCCAAAAATTGGGTTCTAGTCCCATAACTCAGTTCGGCATGTTGATATTTACCTGAGATATGATTTGGATCGTGTAAAATAAACTGCCTTAGATGGTTCCCTCAAAGGCAGAGTGAAGATGTTTGTAAAACATGAGAACAGAATGTGCAGTTGACCTTGATGATTTTCTTTGAAGATCAAAAGTATAAGTGGGATATAGTGAAATAATATATTGAATATAATTATTCAGTTGTACTACAAACCGCCATTGCAAAGAGGATACTTATTCGTGCTAGACTAAAACTGCCATAATTATGCATGGATGTGGGATTTGTTGCTTTCTTGTCCATGACTCAATAAGAAAAGATTCTATACATTCATTTTATTGAGAAAAATAACTTCCTCTTTCTCTCGTGGTCCCTACTTCAGTGAACAGCACTTACCCATCTGTCCAAACCCACTTCTTTCTCTGTCATTACCTTTCACATGAATTACTGCAATAGCATCCTGTCTGGATATTTTACTGTCATCTATCCTTCTCTCATCTATTATCCACCCAGCCGTTTGCATTAACTTCATTAAGTAAAAATTGAAAGTGCTACTCCACTGTTTAAAACATTTCAATTAAAAAAAAATTTCAAATTTCCCCTATTTCTCAAAAATATCCGTGGCTTAAAAGAACCCATCATGACATGAGATCTCTACAGGTTCATCAGCTTAGGCTCATCTATTGCCACAAACTTTCTTAAGCTTTATATTTCAACCATACCGACCTAACTCGGACCATTATTTCTTTTTCCGATATTTTTCATATTTCAATCACACCCATGGAGACCCATGAGACTGTGAACAGTGGCTGACCGTGTGGATATGCAAAGGACAGGTGTGGCTTGGGATCCAATGATGGGATAGCCTGCAGCCGGGACAAGGGGGTGTCTAATCAAAGGCCTAGTTGCAGCATGGAAAGGTCCATTAGGGATGGTGGTCAATGGCAAGGTAGGGGACAGGATGGAGCAAAGGCAGCCCTCAACTGATCAAAGTTTCCTCTAAAAACATACTTTGGAATAGAATAAGCCCTACAAATGGTCGGACAACATTTGCTGTTTGGGGACAGCCAGGCAGGGACATTGAAAAGAGAAACACTCGAGTTGCAAGACAAAGGTGATGTGTGTTAAAGTGATAAATGGGAAAAATGAAATGGATGAAATACTTGGCCACATATTTGGAGAAGCTGGTTCTGTTATAAAGATATTATTGAGAGTTATTTATTTATGTGCGTACTACACATAGTATTTTGTAACTCATGAAGCACGTTAACAATAGCTATCAATAATTTTCATGAGAGAATACATTTTAGATATTTCTGTCTGCAAGGGTACAGATGTATATAGCACAATACACAATTCAAATGAATGTATTGAATAATATTCAAATGAACTTTAAGAAACAGTTGCCACATACATTTTTTCCAGCAAAATTTTACGCTAAAAAATTAGAAACATATGTTTAATAACCAAAATGTCAAAGTAAAGTGGCTTGAAATAATTATCTCTTCATGTTAACGCCCAAATCAACAGCAAACTCCCTTCCCTCTTCAATGCAGCATTTCACTTGATAATTAGCAGCTGTATGCTAATTGCATTGGGAGCTCCAGATTTCCTGAGTATGCTAATTTAAAGTTCTGTTGAGTGGTGACTTTGTTTCATGGAAGCCTGAAGTATAAGCCATATAGAATACGCTATACAACTAATCCCACCCTCAGTTCCTGGCAGAGAACAAACTGAATGCCTCTGTTAATGGTACCTCACACTAAAGAGGAAAATTGTTATGGCTCTGAATCACGTCAGCAGTGACTGCAAGATGAGACATTGAACTCTTCTGAGATTGAGATCCCTACTGTGACCCGAGAGGAACCTGAATGCCAAAGAAAGACGAGGGCCAACCGGCAGTCACCAGAATCAAATTAACACGTCTCAGCTATACTGAGAGTTGAATCCATCAACTGAGCATTTTGAACTAATGTAAATATAATGACAGCTAAGTGCTGAGGGACCTCCTAATGGAAAGAGGAGAGCGTTAGGGACTCTTCCCAAACACGTAGGAGATGACCATGGAAGAAGTGATGTCAAGAGCGGAAGTGGAGTTGATTGTGATACACTTCGTATTTGATCTTGATTCTCCAACATTATTTGATTCGGGTTTTTCATTACAGTTCCCCACCTGACCCTTCTTCTGTGCAGGTTATGTACTCTGCTTCAACCAAAGGGAGGATGCCAACTTGAAATAATAAACCCGCTGTCTGATCCCTCCATTAGAAGTCTCAGTCATGAGACAGGACGTTGGTCTGAGAGAAGGCATCAAGAAATAACATGGAGAACCGTTGCTGTGTTACTACACAGGGGGACAGAAACCTCGTTGAAAAGCTAGAAGAAAGATTTTGTTTCTCTCTATGTGTTCTTGATCTATATGGCTATCATATGCTTTCATGATAATAAATAGTATTTCTAATATTTATTATGTGCTAACTGGATAAGGTTTTAGTATATACATTGTATGTGTATACGTATACGCACGCATGCATATACATTTAAGACAAATACTCTTTTTATTTTCCACTTAAAAAAGAAAAGAACCAAGTCACTTGAAACAATTTAAAGCAATGTTTATAAAGTCAATCAGCAGGCAAGTGGCTGGACCCAAACACTCTGGCCCCTGGGATCTGTGTACTTAGAATACTATTTCTCTATTTCTCTTGATTACGCGCACACACACACACACATATGCACAATCCCAAGGTTGATTGACACTTTCTAACGAGCTTCAATGTCACATGTATACTTAAAGAAAGAAAGAAAGAAAGAAAGAAAGAAAGAAAGAAGAAAGGGGTGGTACTGCAGTCTGCATAGGGCTGTACCAATTCCATTATCCTCACCTGTGTGCATAAAAATTAAAGGTAAAGAACTTTAGGATAAAGCATGTTTAATGGATTTATTGCCAATTTAACATCAAAAGACCTGGGTCGCTATTTGGAGACATTGCTGCCGTAAATTTCTACAAGTTTTATTTAAACCAGGCGTAATAGAAACTAGATGTACGGTTCTCTTCATCACCCAAATTACGAAAAGGAAAGCAAAACCTTTAGAGTTAACTTGAGAAGCATCGATAGCATAGGAAGTGAAAAAATAGAAATAAAACAAATGAATGAGTCTTTGCTTCATTTACTACTTAGAATTTCCTGAATATTTTCCCGGAGATAATATATGGACTTAAAGAAATAAAAGAAACAACATTAGTGGGATATAATACTTCGGGGAAATCAAGTGATTTCATTTTTAATGATACAAATTAATGTGATAATAACGATTATATATCTATCTATATATATATATGAGCTAAATATATTCTCTTTCTCTATTCAAAAAGCCTCAGACTGGAGACTAAATAATGCCACAGATATATATATCTAAATCAAAGCCATTCAATTCATTTTGTGTTACATGGCATCTTTGTGTAGGTGTTTCTGTTATACAACCTCTGTGCTATGTTATGCGTTACCTCAAAGAAGGACAAACCGAGAGTCCTCTGTCCTAACAGGGAATGGAAGATTCATCAAAAACTAAGTGTGGGGTGATATGCGTACCTTTAACCAGCAAACTTCTAAAATTTATTTATTTATGAGAGAGAGAGAAAGAGAGAGAAAGAACAAGAGGGGGAGGGGCAGAGAGAGAGGGAGACCGAGGATCCAAAGCAGGTTCCTCCACGTTGACAGCAGAGAGCCCGAAGCGGGGCTCAAACTCACAAGCAGTGACATCATGACCTGAGCCACCCAGGCGTCCCATCAACCAGCAAATTTTTATAAAATGCTTACTATGACCAATAGAACATAAGGTACAAGTGTGCAAAGATGGACCAAACATTTCTCCTGCCATCAAGAAGATTAAAATGAAGAAAACAGGCAAGTGATAAGACAGATGTAAATAGTGTGATGAGCGATGTAGGAGTGTTTGATGGGAGCTCATTAGAGGCATAACTCACTGGCCTAGAGATTCAAACAATCCCTAAGGAAATGACACGTAAGCTGAAGCTTAACATGTGAGTAGGGATTAATTACATAAAGGAGCCAAGAGGGAGTTGGAAATGGGTAGGGACTTGTGAGCAGAATCTCATGCTCAAGCCATTTAAGGATGCAGTTTGATCTCTTAAAATCTCAGTTGTCTCATCTATCTTTTAAGGTAGTGACTCTTGGCTGAGTTGTGAAAAAATATCAGAGATAAGCTATAGAAAGCACTAGCAAGATCCTGTAAACTCAGTAAATATGAGCATGGCTTTTTTAGGAAATTTCAAGCAGGTGTGTATTATGTGCATGTTGAATGACAGCCAAAGATAAAGCTGGAGAAGTAGGCATGGACCAGATCGTGAAGATCAGAAACGCCACATTTCCCGAAGAGACGCTGACAAGTTTTTGTCCCAAATCATCTGTTCAATACTTGAATAGCAAATATCCTTGGATGGAAGAGACTATCTCCCTCCAATGCAGAGAGTAGATTTCTTGACCAGGAAAGCTAATGCCTCCCTCCAGGCCAGAGGTTAGGCAGGCAGACCAGCAGCCTCTTTCTAAGACTGAGGATATCCTAGCAGAGGATATCTAAGACAGAGGATATTCTAAGACAGGGGTTCATCAGCAGTAACACAGACCTGTTGATTATAGGGTGCACAACAGATCTTGTCTCTGCATCATTCCCTTGGGACTTGGAGGCAAGGGAGACTCATGCAAATATGATGCTCATTCTGCATGGTTGCTGGGACCCAGAAGTACCATGCCTTCTGCCAGCGTTCCTGAAACACTAAGAGGCTAATGTGTTAGCTCTGAAGTATGACATTCAGAGTTTTTGAAAATTCTAAAATGCTTATGGTATTAAGGGTACATTACATGCATTTAATATAGTATCATAACAGTTTCACTTTAAAATGACAATATGTACGGTCCTCCAAGAATAATTTTGCCAGTGTTCAAATTTAAGATTAAAAACAATGTCAGATGGCAACTTAAATAAAGGTGAAGGGACACATGTTTTTCAAATAATAATACATATTTCATTTATTTAATTGTGTACATACACAAGATAGTTGAAAGGTCTTACAGCATCTAAATAGCTAAGGTTTTATTTAACTATCCATACTTCACGAGGTTCATCCCTCAGAAATTTCTTCTACACAATTTAAACTATAGTCACTGTAACCTTTAACACACAAGGCTTTCTTCACCTCTATGTTTTTCAACGTCCTTACCTCACCCTCACGCTTTAATTATAATTTGGTTGGGTATTGATTTCTAGATTGACAGTTATGTTTCCTCAGCACTTTAACTGTGTGTTCCATCCTCTTACTGCATATGCCACTGCTGATGAAATGTCCACCAAGCTAAAAATAGTTCCCTTGGAGGTCCTTTCTCTCAGATGCCTTTCAGACTTTGTGTTTGTTTTGTACGCTCTGCATTTTTATCAAGGTGTGCCTGAGAGTGGCTTTAGTTTTATTGCTGTAAATGTAATGGACTTTTCAACCTGATCACTTGTACTTTCATTAATTCTACTAAATTTTCAGAGACTCATACTTAAAATAATTTCTGCTCACTACAGTCCCTACACTTCCCTTCTAGAACTTATATTATAAAATAATGGTACCAATAGACTGTAATAACCTGTTTGTATAGAATGCAATATCTAGAACAATTGCAAAATGAGCTTATAGGAAAATATACTCCAAGCCCCATAGAAAAATTGAAATAGAATTCTAAACATGGCTCAAGGAATCCACATAAAGCCAAGAAATAGAAAACAGCAAATAATAAAATAATAAACAGAGAGAACAAACATAAAATAAAATGGCAGACTTGAGAATTACCGTATTAATAATCACATTAAATGTAAATGATCCAAATGCACAGATTAAATGACAGAGATTGGCAGACTAGAATAAATAAAACAACTCGATTATATCCCATATACAAGAAATCACTTGAAATATGATGATAAAGGTAAGTTGAAAGTAGAAAGATGAAAAATATATCCTGTAAATATCAAAAGAAAGGAATGGCTATATCAATATCAGATAAAGTAGATTTAAGAGCAAAGAAAAAGTTATAAACGATAACAAAGCAGTTGACCCATGAAGAAGATAAAACAATTCTAAATGTGTATGTGCCAAAATACTGACAAGTCTACAATTATAGTTAACTACATGAACAACCATCTCTCAGCAATTGATAGAAAAATTAGAAGGAAACCAGCAAGGATGTAGATGAGCTCAACAACACTCTCAACCAATAGGATCTAATCAGCATTTAAAGAAAACTCGATCAAAAACCAGCAGAAAACACATTTTTTTTAAGTGCCCATGAATCATGTACCAAAACAGAACATGTCCTGGGATATATACACACCTCAACAAATTTAAATTTAAATGTCAACTTGAATAAATCATGCAATATATCTTCTCTGACCAGGATGCAATTCATCTAAAAATCAAGAACAGAAAGATAACAGAAAAGCTTCAATTACTTGGAAACCAAATAACATACATCTAAATATGCCCATAGGTCAAAGAGAAAATCTCCAGAAAAAATAACACATTGAAGTGAATAAAAAAGAAATGCAGTATATGAAAATTTGTATGGCAAAGTAGTGCTGTGGTCATTTGTAACACTAAATGAGTACATTAAGAAAGCACATGGTCTCAAATCAATAATCTAAGCTTTCACCTCAAGAACCTAAAATAAGAAGAGCAAAATAAACACAAAGAAAGCAAAGGGAAGGAAATAATAAATATACAAGGAAAATGAATACAATTGAAAATAGAGAAATTCAATGAAATGAAGTTGGTTCTTTGAAAAGATGAATCAGATTCATCTAACAACCTCTAACAACACTGACAAAAGAAACAAAAAAAAGAAAGAAGACACAATTTCTAATATCAGGAGGGAAACAATGGCTATCAATGCAGACATCAAAAGGATAAAAAAATACATAATACTATGCACAGCTCTACATCTGCAAATTTGTCAAGTCATATGAAATGGACCAGTTCCTTGAAAAACACAAGCAACTGCAAGTTGCCACCCAATATGAAATAGATAATGTTAGTAATCCCAAAACTATTAAGGAAATTCAATTCATAACTTTAAAACTCTCAAAAAGAGATATTCATGCTCAGAAAGTTTCACTGGAGAATTCTATCAAATGCTTAAAGAAGGATTAACAACAATTCTACACAATATCTTCTCCCCAGATAGGAAAGAGAACATATCCCAATTTATTTTATGAAGCTTATTTCACTCAGAGAGAAAATATCAAATGCATTTTTTTAAACTAGTAATGAATACATGTGCAGTGAGATTAAAACCACAGTACCATTTTCAATCATTCGAAAAATGAAATGCTGAAGTCGTAAATCCAACAAAACTCATTCCAGATTTGTATGCTGAAAACTACACAATGCCGGCGAATGGAATTTTAGAAGACCTAAATAAGTGTACACACATATCGTGTTCATGGGTTGAAAGCCTTAACATAACAAAGACGTTAATTATCTTAAAGTCAGTATTTCAAGTCTGTATCCAGTCTCCCCAGACCAGAAAGAGCGTGCGCCATTCTTTCTATTTTTCTCTATGGCTTATTATCCTTTCTCTCATTTTTCTATTCCCATGGCTGAAGATCGACATTGTAGACTCCCGGAATCCTAAACATGATTTGAGGCAGCTGTTCATTCTGCTAGTGTTCCCCTGCCAGTGTATAATGGACGTATTTATCCCCTAGTTAAACCCTAGAAACCTGGAAGTGAGTGTTTTGTCCTGTGTTTTTTCTGTGTCTTTCTCTCCTCCCTCCTTACCACTTCCAAAGCCCAAATTACATTGCCCCAAAACCCTGGACCAGAAGGTGCAGTGTTCAGGGGCGCCTGGGTGGCGCAGTTGGCTAAGGTTCGAATTCAGCTCAGGTCATGATCTCAGGGTTCACGAGTGTGAGCCTTGCTTCAGGATCTGCACTGACAGCACGGAGCCTGCTCGGGATTCTCTCTCTCTCTCTCTCTCTCTCTCTCCCCCCCTCTCCCACTTGTGCGATCTCTCTCTCAAAATAAATATACTTTTTTTTTTTAGGAAAAAGAGGTGCATTCTTCATCCTTTCTGCCTTTCTGTATATCTTAGTACCCTCTTTTCTTAATTCTGGTCTCATGGCTGAATAAGGGTGGCCAAAGAAATGCAGGATAAAGAGAGACATGGTAAGTTGTTGTTAAGCGTATTCATTTAGTTGTATTCCCTTGTCATAAAGAAAAAGGGAGAGAGAAGAAGAATTAAATTATTACGAAGGTTTGGATTTCTCAATTAAGTTCATAATAAACAGTGAATCTTTTACAAAATATATTAGGAAGTGTGCGTGCAACAAAGTTGTAAAGCTACAAAAGGGAACAAATTCCTACTTACCCACCTGCCAGGTGAATCCTTCTGTTTGCTGTCTTTAGAACACAGACACCTCCACCCACTTGTCCCTGAAACATTCCGAGGGAACTACTGCTCTGTTGTTGGGATTTATTATTCCCACAGTGTATTTCCACCATATATGTATAAAACTATTTGTACGTCATCTAAGTGATATTGTCTGGTTTTTATTTTCTGTTCCTTGCTGTTGGTGTTTAACATTGTGTTTGTTATTTTTATTCCCGTTGACTCATCTACACCTAATCTAGTTCTCCTTTGTGCCCCACGGAATCCTATTGTATGACTCTACCGAAATGTATTTAACAGTTCTCTTCTTGCTATGAATTTATGCTGGTTCCATTCAAACCATATACAAAGCTGCTATGAACATTTCTATGCAGGTCTTCTAATGTCTTATATTAACATAATAGAGAACCATGGAAAAGACATTCCAGGATATATACCTAGAAGAGAAATAACTTCCTTTCAAAATAGACTAATTTCCTCCTACGGGAAATGTAACTGTATTATGGGTCAGAAATATCCAAACAAAGGAGTTATTGCTCCTTCCCTCACGGTACTTTCACACTTACACAGAGAAACTTGAAAACAAATAGTGCAATAATATGGTAGGTATGTTAAAACAGCAAAGACTCAATTGTGTTTCACTGGCAATCACATTGGATTGATTCAAGGGCTTCCTGGAAATGACCTTTGGATTGAATCTTGAAAGACGGGAAGCTATTTTACAGATGGACAAAACATAAAATGCATTCCTGGAAGAAAAGGAAGGAACCCATGCACCGAGGTTTGACTGTCTACTGAATGAATTCCAAATGTTTTGACATGAATTCAGTGTAAAGGACCTGGATTTGGTGTGATAAAAAAAAATAAATTGAAGTGGGAAGTATTTTTGCTAATATTCTGAAAAATAATTGATTGTCATGCTAAAAAACGACCAATGATATGTTTAATCTTTTAAATACTTTTAATCATTACACAAATGTAACAACTTTCCACTTTGCAGCAGTGTTGGTGGATTTCCAAGTCCCAAAGAATAATTTCTGGGAAAAAATCCAATTATCCCTCTTTTTATTTAATGGTCCTTTGAGCAGAATCAAATCTTGACATCTTATTAGACTTTGAATTTCTCTAATAGCCTCTTGGCTCAATACAGGCAGAAAATGTGTCTTAGTCATATTTGTATCCCCAGCCATATCATAGCCTCTGGAACTTCGTAGCTGCTCAGTAAATTTTGGCTGCATATGCCAATGGAGCATAACCATGAACATGACTAGAAATCTGGTACATCATAATGATTGAAAGCATGGGCGTTGAAGTCAACTATATCTGTCGTATGATAGCTAGGTGCAGGCAGTAAGATATTTAATTTCAAAGAACTTTATGTTTCTTACCTATAAAAGAAAGAAAACATCTGAGTTACTGTTCTCTCCAGGGTGCGTATTTCTAAAAATATTATGTAATTCAAATTACATGTAGGTCTCTGCTAGAGTTTCAGAAGGAATGTTTGTTGTAAATAAGAAAATCAATGGAGTGCAAAAATCTATCCACATGCTGCATATCTTACTTTAATGCTGCCGTCTATTATCTTGACATTATCTTTCACAGATTTTTAAGTTCCCTGTTAGAAAACAAGAGGGAAATATAATATAGAGGTTGTTTGGCCATAATCTTGCACTTTATCACATACAGTTCCGTTGCAGGGAAATCAACTTGGGAGCACAGATTTTAACACTAGAATTATGAACAATGAAAATATTTATATGACATTTCATACAGATTGAAATAATTTAAATACTCATAGCTGTCATAAAAACCAAAATCCTGACAAAAGATGTCATGCAAATAAATGGCTAGTCTCCAAATAACTTATGTCTAATACTGAAAAAGCACAATAATATTGTAAAGATATCAACACGAATTACAACTTCCAAGGAAGATATGTCAACTTACGAATTATGATTATTAAGACTTTAACCTTTCAGGGATGAAATTATGATTGACAATTGTCTCATAAAAATGAGACCATTAATGACAGACACCCTATTTCAAACTAGCACTATCGTTTTCTGCTGCGAGAGAGAAGGGAGTATTTAAAGGCAGACCAGTGTTTCCACTGACCAAAAGTTGAAAACTTATTTGTTTGAACGCATCAGAAAGTAGCTAAAACAACAAGAACAAGAGAATCTAAAAGTCCAAAGAAGAGAGAATTTGTAGGATTAAGGTGATGTTTTGCAACGGCTTCGTCCTTGCGGGTATTTGACCATTCCGGGTGTCAGCAGGGGGCTGCAATCCTTGTCTTGCTTTGAGAAGAAAGCTGGTGCTGGAGGACAGAGAAATGCCCACAACATTTGCAATATTTGGGTATTGGAATGGCAAGAGACGCACCAAAAACATGATCAGTTTACCTTTCAAGACATTTACTCAAGAATCTCAAATCTGTCCGGGGTGATAGCCAAAAGGGCTTTGTTGAAAACTCCTAAATTACAGAGAAGTCACTCTGAGTGTGGCAAGGAGAAAAGATTAGTGTTCACGACCCTGCGGGGATGTGGACTATATTGATCACAACTGGCTCTGAGTTGAAAACTCAGCTCAACCCCTTGGTGGGGTATACCTTTCATACAGAGGTAACTTCAGGGTAGGCTAAAATGACCTAAAGTATCACTCGACTTTAAATCAGGTCAATTCTATAACGCAAGCTTAGAGGGGAAAAAACAAAACAAAAACAATCCACTGTGAAAAGACAAAGCAACCAACAAAACTAGACTGAATGATGACTCAGGTCTTGGAAATACAGGCATTTAAAATAACTATGCATAGTATGTGAAACGCTATAGTGAAAAAAGGGACAACATACCTTAAAAGATTTGAGCAGAAGGATTGAAATAAAATTAAAAAAAAAAAAAAAAATATATATATATATATATATATATATATATATATATATATATATGGTAATGAAAAGAAAAATGCTTCTCAAATACCGGCACACGAATCTAACATCATTATACCAGACACAACCGAGAAAAGGATGAGTGGAGTAGAGGTAAAGACAGATCTATAGAAATTGCCTGAAGCTAAGAACAAACTAAAAGGAAAATAAGACAGGGAAAAGGCAGAGTGTTCGTGAGCTGTGGGACAATATCAAATGATTAAACATGCATGAAATTGAAATCTGAGGAGAGAGAAGAGAAAAAAAAGAATGGATAAGAAGAAGTATCTGAAGATATAACAGCTGATAATTTTCAAGTGTAACAAAAAACAGCAAAGCACAGTTAAAAGAAGCTCTGAGAAGCCTAAGTTGGTTAACATGTATCATACCGAAAATGTTGAAAATCAATGATAAAGAGGGAATCTTAGAAGCAACCGGAGAAAAAAGGGAAAAAAAATCATAGATTTCACAGGCGTTCCAACCCAACCTCTGAACAATTACTGTTGCGTAATCTGATTGTCTCTTTAATGGGTTCAAGCAGTTACTGGGCTTGGCTTCAAGAGGATATTTAGAGACTGTCATCTGTTCTTTTTGAAACACTCCTGTATAGATTCAGCACACTCAAGACCTTCAAGGAAAAATCAAAATACATGAGACCAGGCCACATAAACAGACAAACATACCGTAAGAACAGAGCAAGTGACAGAAGTCTCAAAAGGGTGATGGCAAGAGTATTTACCAAATGGTGCAACTTCAAATCCTAGAGTGTTATTAACAAACTCTCTGATAATAAAATAAATTCAAAAACTAGAATCAATTAAAGAAGGCAGAACCCACCTTGTTTTTAACAGATTTGCCTGGCCACAGGTTGGCAGCCTATTTAAATTGTGGGGAAAAGGAACCTCAAGGATGCCCCTACGGGTCCGTGGGGTCCCACCGAATACTGCCAAAGGAAAGTCTGTAGAAAATCCTCCGGGGAAACTCCACTGTCCAAAGACTCTGTCACTCAACATCTGACTCTAAAGCAAGGAATGCTGTGCACGTAAGACACGACACTTGAAAACAAGATGGAAAGTGGTAAGCATCTGGCAAGAATGTGGAGCAAATGGAAGTCCCGCACACTCGTGTTGGGACCGTAAGTCGATGTGGTCACTTTGCTAGACTAGTTGTCAAAAATCTACCGAACTGAGCCAGACTGCTAGGTCTGCTCTCCCTGGCAAGTGCTCACATATGTGCACTAAAAGAAGTGTATAACAGTCCTCACAGAAACTTTATGTATAATAGTCCCAAACTAAAAACGACTAAATGGTTCGCCAATGTAAGAATGAACAAATAAAGTATAGTGAATTCATACGATGAAATACCCTTCGGTAAGAAGCAGTGAACGACTACTAGTAACCATAAAACTATGGATGGGCGCTTAACTTCATGGTAAGCAAACTATGTAATGTATGAGTCTAAAAATATGATGCCATTGATATAAAATCTTTAAAAAAAAAAAAAAGGGAGAGCTCACCTGTGCTGCTGAAAAAAACAGGATAGTGACTTTTAAAGGCAGGTGTTTACTAAGTGGGGCCGGAAGATGGTCTAATGACGGGTGGTTTATGTTTCGTTTCTTCACGTGGCTGCCGGTTACGGGGGTTGTACTCATTTTATCAAAATCTTTGAAGCGTATGTTATGGTTTGTGCTATTGCTTGTCAAATGTTCCAACTCAATGAAAAGTTTTTAAAAATATAAAATTTGCCTAAAATACGGCTTCAATGTAATAACTGCCTCTTAAGGTTTGGGAAGGATTGGGTAAAATTGTCTATAAAACACTCAGCTTGTCATTTTATATATTATAAACACCCCCCAAAGTATATAATATCCTGTTTTGATCCTTCCAGTTGTTTCAAATTCCAAGCTTGATTGTATAGTCTTTTCCTAATGTAAAATATAAGAAGTCCACATATTTGCTACTGTCTTTCATAAAATACTATACTTCCTACATAAAAACAAAACAAACCAACACAAAACAAAAACAACTGTCCTCTATACTGAAATTTTATTAGTCACCTATTTAGTGTTTGCAGTTCATTGGGCACTTACTGGCTTTAAGGTGTAATAAGTTCTCTTTAAATTGTCGATGGTAATTTAGTGTTCAGACATGTGATTCATCACCCTGCCATAAATTTTCTGTTGAATGAATACAGCCTCTTTATGTTCAATAATATAGTACGGCGGTCAAGTGCACAGAATCTGTAAATAGACTGCCTGGGTTCAAACCCCAAATCTGTCATGTACTAGCGTTGTGACCTTGTAAAATGAATACGTGCAACCATCTTACAGTGGGAAGAGTTCATTCTCATGCTGGGGCATTTAGTAAAGGTGAAGTATCGTTACTCATGACAGTGGGTTTTAATCATTCACAGAAACATTAACAATCTTCAGCAGCTTGAATATAAGAAATGAAATTCATTACCGGGACAGTCTTGAACTCTTTAGAGGTGGATAATTTTTCTTTGGAAGCCGTGGGTGTATTTTCCATAAGAAATAAAAGTTGTTTTTTGCTTAATTCATCAACCATAAGGTGCTCACAGATGCCTAATTAGTGGCATGCATCCTGAAGGACAATGCTTGGTGCAATTTCTGTGAAAATGCCACATTCTGCTTGGCAACCCAAACTTTTAAATTCAGTCACCTTCTGGACGCGTGGCATTTCGTTTTTTTGATATCTCATCACTTTGGTCTTTAAAAGATGAAGTTTTCTGTGACTATCTAGATCACTCAAATAAACAGAAATCTCTTTCTCTGAAATTGTTACCACCACCGTCAACTGTTCTTTGTCTAAATGTGATAGTAGCTTCTGGGTATTTATAAGAAACATTCTTTGTACAATTTGTATTTGTCACTATCAGATTTCACACCACACCACACATGCATATATTACCTATTTTAATAAAAACTGATGAGTCCCTAATATTTTGAAGGCACTGCCCCACATTCAGGGAATACAGGGAGATCTAGAAGAGGCATGGTTAGGTATCAAATGAAATTTTTTAAATTGGGGAAAATAAAGCAGGAGGCTTTCTAGTCTGACTCTCGGAGTGTTAAAACTAGGAGAATGGGCAGAATGAGATGAAACGAAATGAATGATGAACACACCAAATCGAGACGACAACTTAAGCAAAGAAACAAAATTCGGTATACCTTAGACATGGTACAGAAACAGAAATAAACCCATTTTCGCCGAATTAAAGTTACAGAAGGAAATAATGTAAAGGTGGGTCAACCCCAGACTGCAAATGGCCACAAATATCAGAGCTAAGGATTTGGAAAGTAATTCTGTAGTCACTATAAAGCAATTGAAGATATGAAGCTTGGGGGACTTTGTGAATGTAATCATTCATATTTTGTAAACAAATGGGTTGACGTAATGATAATATTTATCCAGGGGACCCCAGCAAGATCAGAGTCCTGTCCTTAGTTCTCCGTTAAAAAAAATAATAATGTTTATTTATTATTTGACAGAAAGAGAGAGACAGAGCACGAGTGGAGGAGGGGCAGAGAGAGAGGGACACACAGAATCAGAGGCAGGCTCCAGGTTCTGAACTGTCAGCACAGAGCCTGACGCGGGGCTCGAACCCACGGATCACGAGATCGTGACCTGAGCTGAAGTCGGATGCTTAATTGACTGAGCCACCCAGGTGTCCCTAGTTCTCCATTTATTTCTGCAAGTTCGGAAAGTGAACCATATAAGCAGATTAGAAGACCCAGCCCAAACTCTTGTCTGCTATTAGGACCTGGGCATCGTGTGCCCATCAGTGATCTATCTGGGCTAGATTCTGCCACCCAAGTCTTTAGCTCAAACCAGAGGCAGTATTGGTCCTAAAACTGACCCTTGGAGCATGAGAACCATTAGAGAAAATGTGTTCCTTCATCATCAGCCTGGCCTGGACCTTCTTGGCCAAAGGTAATGAACGTTCGCAGCAACATCTGCTTCCAAGGAAACGGATTCCAACAAAGACAGGGAAGAGTAGAGAGCTGGAGATAAACGATACTTTCTCCCAAGAAAAAAGTCCTATTAGTATGACCTGAAAAATACGTCAAATGTGGCCACGTAGAAGTCTTTCTTAGGACTAAAGTAATAGAGTTGGTAAGAGGGTGATCTTTCCTCGAGAAACATCCCCCTGCGAATGTTGTGTTCTTTGACTTATCTCACCGCCAGGCCCTCCTGGAAATTCAGGGTCTTTTTGTTTTCCTTTTCTCCCACGGGAGGATAGGAGGGGAGCATTAAAGGTCACACCCCTGCTTTCAGGGGCTGCTTTATAAAGTTTACGCACGTTGTTCTTTTCTTGATTGCAGAATTTACTAGAAATTGACAAAGAATGGAGGGCACGGAATGAAGGGGGAGAGACAAGAGATTGCACTCTGGAGTGAAATCGCCTTGGGTTTGAGTTCATCCTGCCACTGACTGCGTAACTGTGAGGAAATTAATTAGCCTCTTCAAGCCTGCCTCTTCATCTGTAAAATGTGGTCGCTGCATAATAACTCCCTAATAGGCCTGATGTCAACTCCACAGGGCTGTGATTTCCATCTCTCCTTTTTGAACTGATGAGTGGCACCAACAGCAGGGGTGCCGAATGAGGATCTGCTGAGCGACCCTACAGAAATGCTTAGCATGATGCCTGTAACATGGAAATTGCGAGATGGATACTCATATCTATTATTATTATTATTATTGCTTATTTGTGAATGATCGCAGAAATAATAGCGACAATGCCTCTGCTTTAACGTGAGTAGTGGCTACGAAATGTCCTGCTGGCGACTTGTCTCAAATGGGTGGGAGCATAACTTAAGGAAGAATATGTTTCTTCCTATTTTATTAAAATGTTTCTTTCAACCAGAGGTTGTGAAAGGGCGGACCTACGCCGGCGGACTCCATCTTGTTCTGTGTCCTTCACCTTGACCACGCCTCCTCCCCTTGAGCAACCTCCCGCTCACCAGTTCAGACTTCCTGATCAAAACAGGCCTGGCAAAGTTCATAACAGGACTCCGACCCTTCCCCAGCCAATGGGCTGAGGCCACAGCCATTACCTCACCAACTGCCCCTAGACCCCTATAAAATCTTTGTGCTTTTGAAACCCGCTCTCTCTCCCCGGTATCTCACTGCTGCCTCGGTGCAGGTAGGAGATTGAGCTCGAGCTAGCTCAAATAAAGGCTCTTTGCTTTTGCATCGGACTCGGCTCCCTGGTGGTCTTTGGGGATCACGAGTTCTGGGCATAACAGTTGTACAATACAACCAATTGTATATTTCAACCAATATAGATTGCATTTCACTAACTTCCATGTCAGCATCAAAATAGTTTTTGTTCTTTAAAGGTTTCTTAAAATTTTACCAGCCCTGCATTCCTATAATAAATCTTAGGTGTCTTTGAACATAGCAGTTCTCCTAAGGCAGTCCTGGTTTTGATTTGCTAGGGTTAGGTTTGATGGCTTTGTATACTTTTAAAAATAGAATGGAAAACTTCTTAATTCTACTACGATTTAAATAGTTTTCTATTGACATTATGCTAACAAATTTTGAAGCCATTGACATTTTCCACGCTCAAGGACACTTAAATATGATGATGTTACTATTTCCTAAAGGTTGAAAAAAGAACTTGTCTATAGAATTGCCTTTGTCTTATTTCTTAATTGGCGGTCATTGCTGCTGAGGGAGCATAAGGCAAGCTGACAGGCCTCAACCCCCACCCCCTCCCCAGCCTCCCAACCAGGTGGGATATGTGTGATATTCCTCAGGCTCTCCTGACTGCCCAAGAACAAAGGAAAGCGGAAAAACAAATGGTTAACTGATAGCGATCGTAGTCCCGCAGGACCCGAGTCTCCATCTATTTACAAATATTTTAGTAAATTACAAGAAAAAGGGACCCTTATCAATAACGTAATCTCCAGAAACCAACCTACTCCATTTCCTGGAACCCCAACATCACCCCTCCATAGCGATATGAGAAACAAAGGCAGAAGGAAATGGCAGATCGAACTCAATTTCCTTACAACCTGCAGCCCATTGACAAATACTTGAGACTGGCAGAGTAAACCCTTTCTCTAGGAACTCAGTGCTAATGCTTTGCTAGAGGGCAAACAGCCCTAGTTTGATAGTAGCTAGGCCTCCACTATCCTGGGAGGCTCCTTTAGCATATGAAAATCTCACTGAAAACTTCCCCTGGACTTTACCTCCCCCAATCTCATAGTATATAACCAGTCTCTCCTCAGGGTCCTAGGGCAGCTCTTCCTGCCCACGGGTCCTGTCCCTGTGCTTCAATAAAATCACCTTTTTGCACCAAAGACGTCTTCAAGAATTCGTTCTCGGTCGTCGGCTCCGGACCCCACGGACCCCACTAACATCCCCGAAAACTTGATTAATTGCTTGACAGTGTTTTCCACTTATCCCGAATTCATCGGTTTATTTGGGTTTTATAACTTTTCTTTCACTTGTCAATTTATAATTCCTAGAGAAATCGATGGTGAACAAAATTGCCTCCTATCTTTGAAAGATCACAATTATATTTATAATCTTTTCTTACCTGAATCTTTTAATTATAATTTTAAAACGGGATTTTTTTTTTTAATCTGGGAAAACTATTGGCAACGAAGAACATGAAAAAAAAGGAGGAAGGACTGGGGAAGATGTGGTGTGGCTCAGTCCGGGAAATGCTCAGTTCATGAGATACTCCATCTGGGAACTCACTCCATCCATTTCTCCAATGGGATGGCTTAAGAATGTTTACAGAAAGTTGGGAGACAAGAAAGAAGGAATGCGGTCTAGGACCACATAGGAGAATTATGAATTAATTGCAGGATGTTAGGCTAGTAACAAAAATGACAGAAATATTTGGTGGAATTGGGACTATACAATTATATTTTGCTTTAATGTGCAGTTGTTTTTACAAGGTGTTGATCATGAGGGAAAGCCGAGCCAGTAAGGCTTCCGTTTTTTTACAATGCTGACAAAACAGCGCCGAGAGCAGTTTCTGGGCTGAAAACAATGCAGAGCTGACGTGAGTGCTGCAATAATAAAGAGAATCAATTGATTAATACAATTTAATAATACATTCATTGCATTAAAAGTGCTGAGATAAGTTTAGCTTCTTTCAATTCGCAAAGGTTGAGAATTAAGGGTGGGGAGGCTAGCTGCTACTAATAACCAAAACAACCATGATTTCTAAACAAGATTGTTTGGAAAATGTTTTTACTCTAAAGGGTTAAACATTTTAAGAGAAATAGGCCTATACGAAAAAAGGTAAGTTGATATTTTATCTTGTTTTAAAAGAAAACAAACTAGATAGTCAAAAAAATATTTGGTACTTGATAATAATATGAGCTTATAAATGAGGCTCTTTATGTTCTGTCTCAAGAGCAGGAAAACGAATTTGCAGCTTGTACCCGGCTGTTGACCTTCAATAATAAGTATTTAATTGATTCTCATACGTACAACCTAATGAACTATTGCACAAGTATGATGAGACATGGAATCCTGACACCCACATTCCGTCTGTTCCTCAGCAAGAGAAATAGCTAAGTTTTGGGGTTTGTGTGTGTGTGTGTGTGTGTGTGTGTTTATTGGTAAGCCAAGAATTACGGAATTCTGAGAGCATTTGGAACTTTCTTGTTTTGTATCTCAATATCCCATGGAAAGATGATTTTCTTTTAGAAATATAATGTTCTAGATTCATTTTTTTGAAAACTAGATGGCCCATACAATCTTCATAAAGTATTTCAACATATAGGCGTAAATAAAACAAAGTCACTAGACAAGTGAAAAGTGTAGTTTTAGTCAGCTGTTTGTTCTAGAAAACATGACTTGTTTGATAGCTTTCCTCTGGGGAATTGTACTTCTGAGTGAATTGTCTAAATTGACCAAATATATATATATATATATATATATATATATATATATATATATATATAGGCATCACTATTCTGAGCAGGTCCTGGGGATCCCTGGTGGTCTTTGAGACACTCAGAGCGTTCACGAAGTCAAAGTTATTTTTATGATAACTGTGAGACGTTAGTTGGTTGCCTTTTTACTCATTCTCTCACGTGGGTACAGTGGCCTTTTCTAGAGGCCAGCAACATGTTAACATCACAACAGATTGGGTACCGAAGCCAGTAGAAGATTACAGCTTTCTTCTATGAGGCTGATACCCAGCATATTTGCAAAAACTGTAAAACAATGGCAACTTTCTACTTTCTTTGTTTTGGGAAATGTGTTTTTTTTTTTCATAAAATGGTATTTATGTTCATGCACAATTTTTTAATATTACTTTGAAGGGAATGAAGAGCAACTTGCCCAACGTTACACAGCTAGTAAGGGGCAGAGTTAGGATATTAGCTGAGCTACTAGACAGAGGGGCTCCTGTGTCCACCCCATAACCACCAGGATCTGCTCCCACAAGAAAAAGAAAGAAAAAAAAAGATGGTGTCACGGTTTATAAAATATTCCATTTTATTTCATCTTCTTCCCCTAAAATGTTAGTTACCAATCATTCTGTATTTCGGTTTACTTATCTTGAAAATAATGATACTGACACAACTCAACTTGTATGTTATTATTAGTATTAAATGAGTTACTCCACGTAAAGTTCTTGCAACAGCACAAATTAAATGGTGCAGAGATGGTCAACATTAGTGTGATTGTTGTCATTCCTTTTGTCTCTTGAAAAAACGATTGATCTGTTTACTTTTTGCTATAAGATTCCTTACTGATGGTGAGCGATGATTACAACGTGTTTTATTTAATGAAACTCTAATCACCTAATATTTTATAAATATGGTAATTAATATTGTGAAAGGTGAAATCAAATGGGGCCCCTTACGTGGAGGGGCTTCAAAATGGATCCAGGAGGCCACTGAAGAGGTAGGTCTTACACACGTATGCAAGCAGGTGGAACTATGAACTCTTGAACAGGACCAAAGCGCAAATACCCCAAGGACTCAGCCTGAACACCTGTAATTCGCTTCAGCAAGAGACTTTGTTTAGTGATAGACTTAGCAACTAATTATACGCAGCCAATTAGTTTTCTGTCACCAAATCCAATCAAAATTATTTGCAAACATCATATAAAGGATTCACTTTTGTCATTAAAAACTCTTGAGTTTTTCTCCTGGGAAGGGGGGTTACTATTGGGGTTGCTGCTCAAATCTGAGTTCTCCGAATTGCAGTTCTGACACCCCAAATGAATGCTTTTTTTTTTCATTTTAGCTCAGCCTCTTTTCTCAGTTGGCAATATAATTAACTATAATTAATCAAACTAATTAATGACTAGTTTCATCAACGGATATTTCGCCACATGACAGGAAGAATTACATTAGCTGGACGTGATGATTTTCATGTGAGAAGGAATGATTGGGGCTAGAATAATCTAAATGTTGAACGCCTTTTAGCAAAATAATACTACTCCTTAGAAGATGATAAAAAAGTTACATCGTCGTTTAGTAAAATGTCCAACCTGTATCTGCTTATGGAGTAAATGAAATAGAATCACATTCTTAAGGGAGCTTAACCCTTAAGACTCTTGCTCGACAATGGTTTTAGCCCGGGCAACGCTTTCTAATGGCCATCGCTGCCATGCCAAAGTTGTACGCGGACGGGACCAGGCCTCAACTGCCCTGTGTGTCACTTGGTCTGTATCCTAGTCCTTCTCTAGTTCCACTAGTATGGGTGAGATGCTCAGGAGAGCGTTTCAGTCACATTTCACACGCGCGTCTGGGAGTGGGGACGTGAACTCTCGTGGGGATGCAGAAAGAGCCCAGCAATAGTGAGTCCATTACCTGTGCCCTGAACACCTTCCAGACTTCCCTCTGACTCATTCCTAGTAACAGACCTGTCTCAGCTTCTACCTGAGGGGAAACCAAGCAAAGCAAATGTCAGATGGAGAAATTCCGTATGTCTAAAACACCTCAAAGAGTAAACAGAGTGAGGAATTTTACGAAGACTCAATCCAAATAGGGCCCAAGTAGGAAGAGTAGTGTTTTGTGTGGAGGGTCCAATCTTTAGTCTTCTCCAAATGGGGTGATTGATGCATGGCCACCCCTCCTATTCACAGACGGGGCAGCAGATCAAATGAGGGAAAACAGTGACAGATAGAAGAAGAGAAGAAAGTGATCCAATAAGCTCTCCTGCTCCCCATCCTCATCACCCACAGACATCAGAGCCACCATTACGGCTCAGGTCGTCACGAAGCTGAAGCCGCTCCGCTCAGCCCTGTTGAGCTGGTGCGGATGTCCAGTGAGGTGCGTTTCCAGAACTTTTCAGAGACTTGTGACTTCCTTTTTTGCTGCTTCAAATTATTTTGACATCCTAGAAAATGACATTTAAAAAAGGTTATGAGCTATCTCTCACAGCCGATGCAACCGTTCATTATCTTGGTTTCGGTAATAGTTTTACCAGTGGATTCGTTAAGTCAAAGCCTATCAAGATGTTTACGTAGGAACAGTCCTGTCCATTACTCCGAATAACACAGCTGAAAATGTTTAAACTGGGACTATCTCAGAAAAAAAAAGAAAAAAGAAAATGATACCTGGAATGACCAGGTATCTGCAGATATTTGTATGTTCACATTTTTCCATATTTCCTTTAAATACATTTTTAGCACAATGAAATAGTAGCTTTGAGAATTGGAATTTTCAATAGATTGGAAATAATACAACACAGCTAAAACTCGATCTCCCTAGATCCTTTCTTCTCCCATCTTGCATAATGGTAATCACTCCCAAAGCTGCTATCTATTATTCCAGGATATGTTTTGTAATATTGTTACATATAAATATATCCATTTACCGCATGATATATTTTACTAAATCACAGATTATAGACCTATTTCTTCATTCATTTAGTCAACATATACATATTGTATGTCTCCTTTGTCTCAGGCATTGTTCTAAGTAATTGGTATAAACCAATATACAAACCAGAGAAGAATTTCCCACTCATGAAATTTACCTTCAAAGGATGGTAACGTATAATACTCTAGGTTGATTGAGGTCCATACAACTTGGAACTTGATAAGAACAAAACCTGTTTTAGTCACCAAATTAAAGCAGGCTATAAAGCGGTCACTGGTAATAGGAGCGGAAAGGAGGCCTACTGGGAAAATTCAGATTAAGGGTGTTGCCTTCCCATTCCAACCCATTGTTTTAATTACCCAGTCAGGAACAAGTTTAACTCTGAGACAGAGAAAACTGAGCTCAGAAACCAAGTTTAAGGCCTGAGCGATGAAGTCTAGGAAAGATCTTTTGTTATAATTTATTGCAGCTGAAACTGGCTGAAATCAATCAGACCAGAGCCTGCAAAATTCTTGAAAGAATTTCGCCGAAGCAGCTCCAAGCCTGATTTGCAACTTCTTGTGGCTCTTAATCCCCCAAAATAATCCCCAAGTCCCTAAACCCAAACCGGGAGGACTCAAAGGCTATCGGGTCCCCAAAAGAACATCACTGGGAGTGCCCTTGGACGCTGTGGGCTAAGCAAAGGGATGGGCAAAGAAGAATCAGCTGGTGTGCCCAGCCAGAACCACAGGCGGCAATAACAAAGGGACTTTGACGAAGGGCACAGATGGGCTAACGGGGCAGGGAGTCTTTCAGACATCAGTCCAACGAGATTTGACAGATGCTGTAGACTGATGTGTGAGCTGCATATTCCTTCTTCTGGAAGGTGGTTTTCATTATGGCTGTCCTGGCTTTCTGCCACCATCTATCAGGTGTTTGAAGGGCAAAATGACTTGTCCTTTAGAACACAGGTTGTGAGACAAGGAGAAGCCACAGCCACACTTGATGAAAAGAATTGCACGGGACCCTGAGATGAGAGTGGAGACAGGACCTCTCCGAAGGCTAGATCATAAAAAAAGGATTTGGGGAAAAGGAAAGCCAACAACCGCACGTGCAAAATCGCAGGGGAAGGAAAACGTCGGTTTCTTTGAGGAATGAGAAAATATCCAGGGGTGGCTGGAGCCTAGGGAACAATGTGGAGAGGAGAAGTCCGTGTCAACAGAGGGAGACGTTCACCCACTAGGAAGGGAGTCTCGGTTTCCAGGGAACTTTTCCGGAGTAATGTCTACACGTCGCCGTGTGGGGAACTGTTGGTCCTGGGCAGGAGCCGAGGCAAGGAGATCCCTTGCAAGGGGAACAGCACAACAGTCCTCGAGAAGGAACATAGTAGGTTTGACTGTGGGGGTAGCAGAGAAAATAGAAAGAAACGGGGTAAACTTCACACTGGGTCGACTCTGAGGGATGTGGGAAAGAAGGGAAAAATTGACGTTTCGGGTTTGAGCTGAATGGTGCTGACACGTTGAGATGGGGGGTGCCTGAGGCAGAAGGGGGGCACGGGGATTGAGAGGAGCAGACACACCCCGCGTTCTGTTTTGGATAGATTAAATGTGAGACTCCTTTTTTACACTGATGTGGAAATGCCAAGTAGATATTTTGGGAATATTTAGCACATAGTCTCATAGTCTTTAAAGCCAGGCAGCTTGATGCTATCACTTGCATTAAAAAAAAAATTAGGAAGAAAGAAAGAGTAAGTAGAAAAGAAGAACACATCATGACAAAGTGGGGGATATTCTAATATTTAGAGTCTGATTAGACTGGTTTGATGAATGTTTCCAAAGAGACCAAAAGGAGTGCATTGGCGAAAATTTAAAAGGAAAAGAAATACAGGGAAATGCTTCTCTCAGAAGGAAAAGCATTTCAAGAAGGAGGAACGGGTCAAGCAGAAGATGCTGAGTCTGAATCGAGAGATGTGTCAAGTACCAAGGGCCCGCTGAGTGGGCGGCCGGAACCTGTGCATCCGGTAACAGGGTTGTTTGTGAAACACAGAGGTCAGGAACCGGATCCGAGAGGCGTGTGGGAGAGAACAGAACGCAGGAAACGGATACAGCCTGTGTGGACAAACGTTCCCGTAAGGGGAGCCGAGAAATGGGTTGGTAGTTGAGGGCCATGTGGGGTGACGGGCAGTTTTAATACAGTCGATGTTAGAGCATGTTTCATCCGCAGATAGCAAAGCTCCAAGAGAAAGAAAAGAATGGTGGCAACGTTGTTCTGGAGAAAGGAGGATGGGATGGAATTCGGATGTCAGAAGCAGCGGTTTGCTGAAGATGAGAGCCACAGTTCCATCATAGCAGCAGAGAGGAGAATCCTGAGACACAGACACTGAGGCAGGTAGGATGTTGGGTTTGGGCATCGGGGAGAAGGGCTTCCCTATCCTTGGAGCACATCGACTTTAGATGGCATTTATGTCCTCCTTTCCTTGAGCTTTATAGACATCTTGCTACTGAAGACGCACGTGAGCTTGTGCAACGCGCGCGCGCACACACACACACACACACACACACACACATTCATCAGTATTCACTGCCGCTAAGCTTTTGATTGATCTCCTTCATGTTCTGTAATTGCCTTGGCCACAATAGATTGATTATTTTTATTACAAAGGATCGCACATATCTCTCTAGGGGAAAAATAACAGAAACCCAAGAAAGTGAAAAAAAGTCCGGACATGCCCTAGGTAATAGAGTATGCAGTACTCATGAAACACATTTAGGGGGGGGGAAGGTATATTTTAAGTTAACTAAAAAAAAATTGTAAGGTTTTAAGGATGTACCTATTATTATTGAAAATTTACCTATTTTTAATGGAAACAGTATTTTATACTGCAGATGGCTTGATATTTTACATGTCACTCAAGCAATGTTATATGTCCACACAGGGGTCTTTGCGTAAGGGATGCCACGCAAGAGCCTGAGCATCAAAGCGTTTACCTCATGGTCAGCTGATGTTTGAGCATTGCCTCAGTTTCACACACACACACACACACACACACACACACACACACACACACGGAAGACCAAAGAACAACATTCAGTATGATCGTGGTCAGACTTGACTGCCCCAGTTTGCAGATTCCAAATCTCTCAAAGGGAGAAAATTCTCCACTTGCCTTTCCGGTTTGGAATCTGGTGAGTTCTTTCACAGCTGCTTACCTCTCTGGAAGCCTCACTGGTGAATGTGCGCTGAATCATTGAGTCAAATAATTAGTCTGAACATTAACATAAAGCATTCCACTCTTCTTTCGCTTTTTCTTTTTCTTTTTTTTTTAATTAACTGAAATTGTTAAATAAACAAAGCCAAGTATCAGACTTTTTTTTTTTTCAGTGCCTCGGGGCACTGAAGGATTTGGTTCCCTGTGAGAAAGGAAAACAATAGTCAAGAACAATGCAAGTCTTGAAAAAAATTGAGTGATGTGGATTGGAATAACAGCCGTTTAACAATATCGAAAGGCTTATGAAACCCTTCTTCATAGCAGTTCAAGATCCCCCTCCCCCCAAAAAAAGTTATAAAATGCAGTGGGATTGAATAGGAATAGATCCAAGACATGATATTATGAATTATGTAGGTGCATCTGGGTGCCTCCCCACCTGTCAGCAGTCACTTCTGTGCATTTCATGTATGTTTTCTTTACAGATTTGCAGAAAATTTGTGTCCGCATATGTTCTCATTAAGGGGAGACGTTTGAAATCTTAGCCTGAATCATGTGTAAACACTTGAATTTTGTGGTCTTGGTTTACAGTATAAGAACAATTTATCACTTATTACAAGACTAACTGGCTTGAGAACAGCATCCATTTCTTCATGTAGAAACATGCCTTTGGGTGTTTACATGGTGATGTTGGAAAACCAGCACTGGCATGGAGGAAGATGTCAAAGAACCCCAAATTCTCTAAAACTATTTATGGATTTCACAACCCTTGATGCAAGTTCTACCTTTTTCCTCTTTGGCTATGTGGGTCATGAAGGCGGGTGTTCTCTTGCCAGGATTGAAAAGGATATGTGACAGGGTAACTACTCTTTTAGGCTGGTTTGGGGAACCAATCATTTCCTTTAACAAGATTTCCATAGAACAATAAAACCGAAGTGGTAAATAAAAAGTAACATGGGGTTTAAATCACCATCTAGATCTAAATGTGGATTGCATTGACTGGAGGTGGTCTACAGGTACTTCATTTTGAGGAAGTTCTAGGCAAAGAGACTTATATACCTCTCCCCAGACCAGCCGCATATACAGACCCCAACTTGGGACAACGTCAGGGCGCTGTCTTGTCTTTTGGGGCCCAATGTGGCATGGACATAGGACAGTCCTCCTGAAGAGTTTTAGACCTGAGAAGAAGGATGTGCTTCATAGGAATGGAATGTGAATTGTGTATGCGGGCACTCTGCTTTTGTGTGTGTGTGTGTGTGTGTGTGTGTGTGTGTGTGTGTGTGTGTTGTTGTTTGTAACCATTTTATTGAAGTATAATTAATATACCAGAAAAATTACATATTTAATGTGTCCAATTTGACTGCTTTGAACACATGTACACCCTCGTGAAATCATCTCTATCAAGGTAATAGGCCTATCCATCCCTGCTAAAAGCTTCCTTGTGTCTTTGAGGGTTTTTTTGTTTGCCTATTGGTTTTTGCGGTGAAAACACTTAACGTGAGATCTACCGCCTTCGCAAAATTGTAAGTGCACAACACAGTACTTTTCACTGAATGCGATAGGCTACACAACAGAGCTCTAAAAGTAATCCACTTTGTATGACTGAAACTTTACACCCACTAAATAACAACTCATTTCTCCTACTCCTCACCTGGTAATGACCACCATTTTATTCTTGGCTTCCGTGAGTTTGACTCTCTTAGGTACCTCATATAAATGGAGTCGTGTGGTATTCGTCGTCCTGTGACCGACTTGTTTCATTCAGCAAATGTCCTCCAGGTTCATCCGTGTTTTCACAAACAGCAGAATTTTCTTACCGTCCCACGCTGAGTAATATTCCATTGTGGGTATACACATTTCCCTTCTCTATTCACCTGTCAGTGAGCATTTGGGTTCATTATAACATGGCCATTGTGAATAATGCTGCAGTGAACACAGGAGTGGAGGTAACCCTTTAAGATCCTGATTTCAGTTCTTCGGGGTATATACCCAGAAGTGGAACTGCCGGATCATACGGTTGTTGTGCTTTGAATGTTTTGAGGAACCTCCGGACTACGGTGTTTCCATTGTGACAACAATGGCCATTTTACATTCCTACCGACAATATAGGAGTCTGATTTCCCCGCATCCTCCCCCAGGCTTTTTATCTTTTGTCTTCTTGATGGTAAGCCATTCTAACTGCTGTGAGGGGGTACATCATTGTGGTTTAGATTTGCATTTCTCTGATGAGTAGTGATGCTGATGATCTTTACAGAGAGCTGTTGGACATTTGTGTCTTTTCTTTGGAGAAGTGTCTGTTCAAGTGCTTTGCCCGTTGGTTACTTGGATTATTTGGTCTCTCAATTTCTTTTTTTTTTTTTGCTACTGAGTTGTAAGTGTTCCTTATATAGTTTGAATGTTAACCTTTTATCTGACATTTGACTTGCAAATATTCTCCCCCATTCTGTGTTGCTTTTTCATTTGGTTAATTGTTTATTTTTCTGTGCACAAGCTTTTTAGTTTGAAGTAGTCCCACTTGTCTAGATTTGCTTCTGTTGTTTGCACTTTTGGTGCCATACCCAAGAGATCACCGGTGAGACCGAGGTCAAGAAACCTTTTCTCCGTATTTTCTCCCCGGAGTTTTACAGTTCCAAGTCTTTTTTATATTTAAATCTCTCATCCATCCACTCTGCTTTAATTTTTTTTTTTTTAATGTTTATTTATTTTTGAGAGACAGAGTGAGAGCGGGGGAGGGGCAGAGAGAGAGGGAGACAGAATCCGAAGCAGGTTCCGTGCTGACAGCCCAGAGCCTGACATGGGGCTCGAACTCACGAACCGTGAGATCATGACCTGAGCCAAAGTGGGATGCTTAACTGACTGAGCCACCCGGGCGCCCCTTTCCGCTCTGCTTTAAAACCAAAACACTGCATGGTTTTAGTCTAGGAATGGGAGAACAACTTTTCAATAAGGAATAGCCTGGCTAAGTGTGAGCTTTATTTTATTTTATACATATATATATATATATATGTATATATTTTATACATATATTTTATATATATGTATATATATATATGTAAATATGTGTATATATATTTTTTATACATATATTTTATATATATATATTTAATTCTGAAACTCTTACGATAGTGCCAATCTTGCATATTTTCAAAAGGACATCTTTAAGTGTTTTAAACTTAGAGAATTCCTTGTGAATTACAATGAGGAGAAAATTACATTGTAAAGAATCCCTATTGCTGTAGGAGAAATGCAATTTCTTTGGGCTCAGCAGATATCAACACTTCAATTGTAATCTTTATAGACAAAGATAGACTAAGGAAGATGGATAGGTTTTGAGAAGACACTGAAGAAAGTCTTATCCGAGAATCACACTTATGAAGAATAATAAAAAAAATAGAGCTGCTCAACCTAGATAAGAAATGAAAAAACATACAATTTTTAGGTTATTAAATATAATTATATTTGTTAATAACAGTTTTAACATTATTGATAGTATTTGAGGGAATAAGAGAAAATTAGCTTAAATCAAATCTAAAGACTGCAGAAAATGAACTTCATTAAACATTAGAAGGGTTTTTAAAGTGTTCCTTTAGACATCTTTAAAAACCTTACATTTCATGCCTGGAATAATTAAAAATATATTTATACAGAAAGACGCGAGCAGAGAGAAGCAGAATCGTTCCTATTTTTCATAAAAATGTTTCCACATAAATCAGAACTTTCAGTGGCTAACTAGATACATAGCAAATCATATACACATATGAAATATGTTTATACAGATAGTGTGTGTATGTATACATAATAAATACACATATGTTTATATATGTTGTATATCTGTGGATAATTACTTTAATCTGATAAAAATCTAAGACTGAGCTCACCCGGAAGGGTAACCCAGTTCTATGACTTGCCCCAGGACCCAGAAAAACAGAACTTGACTTATGGAGAAATGAAAATAAATTCGAGCCTAACGTGCAATGGTTGCATTCCATAGAGGGATCATGATAGAAGAACATGTCTTATGGCATGAGAGACAGAGAGAGAGAGAGAGAGGGAGGAAAAGAAATCAACCTGAAGCCTAACCACTGGAATGTTGTAGATGAAGCACTTGTAAGCAATCCATGGTGTGAAGGTGGGGATACTGCATTTTTGTGTTTCTGGAATTCAACTATATCCTCCCCAAGATGAACGAAGGTACTCCTTATTTAAATACCAATCTGCTGACAACTTTCAAATTTAGAAGTCAGTGCAAGTTATTTCTCTGAACATCAGACTATTATATCCAAGTGCATGCTGGAAGTCCCCACTTGGATATCAAATATTCGTCTTAAATACAACATGTCAAAACCCAACACCACTCCTCACATATAGATCAACCCTCCCTCTTCTGCCTTCTCAGGAAGACTCCTTCCTTCTTTGCTGTGGCTCAGACCAACTTTGTGGAGTTATCGTTTAAGCCTCTCTTTCTTTCCTATCCCCAATCCAGTCATCAAAAAAAAAAAATTCTATTAACTATGTTTAAAAAATAGTTCCAGACGCTTACGAATTATATAACTATTACATCAGCTTAAGTCGCTGGGTCTCAAACTTTTGCCTTGTGATTTGCTTTACAAATCACTTTTGCCTTGTGGTTAATACTTTACAGTGGTTCAGGAGGGTTTTGCATTTATTGATATTGGGAAAATAGAAATTCTAACCATATGTGTTTAGTGACTCATTTGAATTTGACAATACATTGTTTCCAGAATATGCAAAGAATTCTTGCAATAACGATGACAGGCATGTCAGATGGCCCGACGCTTCATAAGAGAAGATCCACAAGGATCCAAGAAACATGTGTAAAGGTGTGCAACGTATGGAATAATCAGAGAAATGAAAGCCAAACCCACAGTCAGGTACCTCTAGAAACCAACAAAAATGGGAAAGTAAAAAAGGCAAACATACCCAGGATCAGTGAGGATATGCAGCCCGCATGGGAGCCCGCGTATTAATTGGAGCCCACATATATTGCTAGTGGAAATGAGAGCCTATAATAATGCGATTTTTCACGCGAGGGAGCCATAAGAGTGAACCTCTCAAGACTTCCAGTGACAGGGAGCAAAGTTGGCCAACTGCCTCCTTACTGTGCGTTCATTTCCACCACTGTGTTTGTGCCACAGCTGCTCCCAGCCGGTGACAGAGCCTGGCAGGGTGACCAGGCATACCCATCCCCAGCAGACTGGCCGGGAACTCACCAATGGCTTTGTTAAGCATTTGGGCTGTGCCAAATCATATCACCTCTCTCCTTCACTTTGGTGCAGTCTTCTGTTGCATTCAGATGTCTCTCAAGCTCTCTCCCTGTTGCTTTTCTGCCTCTTTTCCTTCATACGGGTAATGTACCAAGTACTAGCATTGCCTGTTTAACACCATTTGGGGGTCCCTTTCTTAGAGAACCGCCGGGATGCATCCTCTGCCCCCCCAGTCCCACTTTTAACTACTTACCCAAGAGAAAAGAGGAAACAAAATATATGTCCACGGAAAAGCTTCCATATGAATGTCACATCAACATTATTCACAAGATAAAAAACAGAAAAAAAATTAAATGACCATCAATTGGTGAATTTATAAGCAAATTATTAGAATCTCATAATACAGAACACCAATTAGCAATGAAATGGAACATATTAATATATGAAACCTCAAGTGAATAAAGTAGCTGAACACAAAAAACTCCATATCCTCTGGTTCCATTTTTATGAAATTCTGAAAGAGCAAAAACTGTTTTGATAGAAAGAGATCAGTGATTTCTCAGGGCCAGAGAGCAGGGAAGGAGAACGACCGATGCAGAGGAGAAGGAAAAGAATTTTTAGGGTTCTGGCACTGTTGGTTGGGTGATGGGTTCATAACTATATATACTTATCTAAATTTATGAAACTATATTAAAATATGAGAATTTTGTATAAATGATAAATTACAGCTCAATCAAAGTAACACAA
This sequence comes from Panthera pardus, assembly GCF_024362965.1. Lineage (NCBI taxonomy): Eukaryota > Metazoa > Chordata > Mammalia > Carnivora > Felidae > Panthera > Panthera pardus. The sequence continues at coordinate 83,114,190 of NW_026526710.1, read as the reverse complement.
AGAAAACTAACATATGTAAGTTTCTACATAATAAATATATAACACTTCCATTTAATTACATACTTTTTTGTTTATAAAATAACACATGCAATCTTCTCTCTGTCGTAATCATTACTCTAAATAAAACAAATACTCCATGTCTTTTCACTGGAAGACTCATGTTTTTCACAAAGGTGCTAAGATAAATCAATGGTGTTAAATTGATGTGGACAGATCAAAGTGTGAGTATTTTTGTCTATCATGAATTAAGCATAATTTACCCCAGTTATATAAGATGACATTCAGCTTCTATTATAGGGGAACTTGCCATCCTAAGAAATTTTCTACCGTATAAAAACAGCTTTATTTTTACTGTTCTTGGTATCAGATATGAAAGCATTTTATTCTCCATTTCACATATTGTTTTTATTGAGAATTGTTTTAACAGAAAATTTAAGTAATTTAGGAAAGGGGAATCACTGACTATGACACAAAATGTATCCAGAGCAGGTAGAAGAAGGAGACACTTGAAGTCGGCCCAGATTCAGAAGAACAGGAAGTCTAAATGTCATGAAGCTCTTAGAATAATTGATGACACGAACACTTTGGCTAAATCACAGGTCTTAGTTTAGACTCCTGTAACCAGATACCATAGACCTGGCGGCTTAAACAATGAACATTTATTTTTCATGGTTCTGGAGGCTCAGAAGTCCAAGATCAAGGTGCTGACAGCTACGTGTGGGGAGAACTGGGTTCCAGTTTGTAGGCAGCCATCTTCTGGTCGTGTCCTTACATGGCGGAGACAGAGGGCAAGCTCACTTCCTCTTCCTATGAGGACACAGTCCCATCGTGGGGGCTCCACCTTCATGGCGTGACTGACTCTCAACGGCCTCATATCCCGAAACCATTACATTAGGCCTTCACCATAGGCATTTGGGAAGGGACGCACGCCTTCAGCCCATAGCACCATGATAACGCCTTCTGTGATGCTGTCTGGCAGGAATCAAACCAGCTCATGTGTCGACAGTGCTAAGGTGTTTGCAAATTCTGAAATATTTTTCTTATTATTGATTCTCACCCGCTGTCAGCGCATTCTGTGGACATCAAGACTGAAACCATGGCTGTCAAAGTGCACGTTTTACCCAATGCTCACATTCCCTTTACATTTTGCCCAGGTTCCACTTACGTGATTCAACAGGGAGGGACTGATTTCGTATTGTCATCATTGGACTGTAGGTTACTTGATATATTGGCTTATAGGCCAATCTTACTTTTTGAGCATTTCCCTGAAGTCTTAAGAATGTAAGTTAAAGCATTCCTTTAAGCCTTTAAAAAAAATGCAAGCTGTAATTAATTCCTTTAAATAGGGTTTGGTGCTTCCCAGAAAATAACAGAAAATTCAACAACAGGAGAAATGTTACCCAGAACATAGAATTTCTTTCTTCAAAGTATTTGCAAATAGTCTGATATATTTTAAGTAGGCAGTTAACAACAAATCAAGTTATTTTTGGTAGCTGAAATTTTTTAAGTTGTTTTTTTTTTTTTTGCATGTCCCAGCACAAGATTCACATAAAAAGACCTATTGAAAAATAATTCAATTATTTCAAAATTACTATAGTATACTATTATAGCCAAGTATAAGTAAGTACTAAATAGCACAAGGATTTTTTTTTTTTTGCTTATTCGTATTACTTAATTGAAGATACATTTAAGAAGACTGTCAAACTTTAGTGAAATAAAGACTCACTGCCATTTTATAACTAAGATGTTACAAAATAATATCAAATCTGATATTTTCCCCCTCATATCAGAAACTATTGAGATTTTTTCCCCCAACACCTAAAAAACTTTGTAGAGCATATTGATCCTTGTCTCTTAAGTTAAAGCCATTAGTGACGATTTTTACTTTACCTCATTTTGCCTGTGTAATTTCCTACAAAATAACTCAGATACAGGAAGCTGAATAAAGAAAGACAAAATAGGGATGCCTGGGTGGCACAGTTGGTTAAGTGTCCAACTCTTGATGTGGGCTCAGGTCATGATCTCACAGTTCATGAGTTCAAGCCCCATATCGGGTTCTTCACTGATAGTATGCAGCCTGCTTGGGATTCTGTCTCTCCTTCTCTCTGCCCTTGCCCTGCTTGTGTCCTCTCTCAAAAAGAATAAATAAACTTAAAAAAATTTTAAAAAGACAAAAATAAAATAATAGTTTGTAATTGTCTGTGTCTGTGTCTTTGCCCATTGAGCAATGACACGATCCCTGGAACCCCTGGGCCTCCAATGACTATTTCGTAAAGTGATGAATGAATGGAGGCCGACTTTAGGAATCTGATTTAGGTCTGAATGAACAACAGTATTCTCAAAAGATTCTGAGCTTCTTCAGCCTCTGCTCTCACCTGCACCTAAGTTGACCGACAGACTAAATTCAATATTATCAAAACTTAACCCGTTCTACGCTGTGTATTTCACATACGTAAGTAGAAAACTTTGGTAAGAATGGAGTGGTCACAAAGTGAGCAGTGCCGAGAAACCATTGTTTACGTTTCAGATGACAAATCTAAATAAAACAGTTTTCCAGGACTATCCATTCTATAAAAAGCTCTAGGGATTACTACTCCCAGAAAGAAGAGCGAGAAAGAGGTGATGTCCGTACGCTGGAAGGTCAAGAGCACCTTAGGCAGATTCTTGGGGGACCTGGTCAACGGGAAGGATAGGATGAAAAGCACACATTTGTTTTGGTTGGAAATCATTTTAAAGTTCATGTCACTTAATAATACAGTTTCTTTACTATTAGCACTCATAATAATATTAGCATTCATAAATACCAAGTTGGTATTTTGGTGTTGAGTGGTGACATTAAAACACACGCATCACATGCAAATTGAGACAAATATACACAGATACTGTTCTCCTGGAGACTTTCTAAAACCTCAATGTAACCTAAAGAAATGTTTACAGAATCCACTAACATGTGGAAGAAACCTCGGAAATTTACAAAGAAGCACAACATCTGAGGGTTAATGGCCAGAAGGTGTCAGTTATTGTAACAGAGTGTTGTCTAGAGTTAATTTTTGAATGTGTCTTTTTATTCCTATTCAAGAAGCAAGGAAGTGACAGCAGCCTTGCTCTGAATTCAGCCAGTGGCTTCAAATAGAAATGGTTGTGGCACGAGTCGAGTGCTTTTCCGTCAAACAATCAGCTTCGGGGTTAATGTTCAGCGTGAATACTTTCTGACGTCACATCTCCTTCTCCCTGTTCTTTAATGAATCATGCCACACGGTGTTTTGTTAGAATGAAATAAATTATAGCCTGTGGCTTCTGGCCAACAAAAAATTGCCTTTACTTATTTTAAGACCCCATCATTAGTACATCCTTCTGGATGTTATTTATCTACCACCCACTACTGAGCCCTTAATCACAGCATTTTTACTTTTCCCCTTTCTTGGAATGAGACAAAAAAAAAAAAGTCAATTCAAGGTTTACAAAGAATGCTTTCCTGTCATGAGGCATTTACCACTGTCTTTTTCCAGGCGTATTTTGTTATCATTGTGTGACAGCAACAGAATGGTTCCCATTTCATTTTCGGTCACTATGTGCCAAGTTCCATTGTGTATTTGTCTGCTCAGAGCACAAGAAGCATGGTATTTCGACTATGAGTTTAAGTCCAAGGGCGAGGAAAGCATTTCGACCCCACTGCCAGATCTTCTCTAGGAAAAGGTGATGATGATTTTGTGTTTGTCTTTGTTGGAGAGATGTGGGAAGAGTTGGCTAGGCCAGTGTTCCCTGGATCCTGGGAATGTGTGCTCCTTTTTGATGTGGGAAACAAAGGCAGAAGGAAATGGCAGGTAAAATTAAATTTCCTTGTAACCTGCAGCCCATTGACAGATACTTGAGGCTGACAGAGTAGAACATTTCTCCAGAACTCCCTATTGTCTTCATGTTAATGCTTTGCTAGAAGGAAAAATAACCTTAGCTTGACAATAGCCAGGCCTCCGGTTTCCTGTGAATCCTCTTTGGCATATGGAAATCCCTTTGAAGACTTGCCCTTGATGTTACCTCCCCCAACTCCACAGTGTATAAGCAGTCTCTGTTCAAGGTCCAGGGTAGCTCTTCCTGCCCACGGGTGAACTCCTCATGCTTTAATAATATCACCTTTTTGCACCGAAGAAGGCTTAAGAATTCTTTCTTGACCATTGGCTCTGGACCCCACCATGACTCCCCAAACCCCATCACTCTTGACTATAGGGTCCAAAGGACCAATGGCAACCAGCGTGTAGCACACAAAGCTAACTCAAACGACAATAAAAGCAAGCCTCCCATTATCCATTCCTTTATGTAAAAACCCTTTCCACACTTGGCCTCATATACACAAAGGCATGTCTGTGAAATGTATGGTTGGTTTTACCCTGAGCTACATTTAACAATGTTCCCAATTGTCTTAATCTCTTAATCTCTCTTCCCAGTCCCTTCCTCTCTTTTGTGGTTGCCTCCTGCCTGCTTGAATATTTGATTTGTTGGTCTTTTCCAATTAGTCCTTCATGCAGAAACTCTTGCCTGTTCAAGTGAGGTTTATCTTGCCTTTGGCATTAGTCTGACTTCCATGGTTACCTTTGCAGTGAGTGTAGAATGATAAAAATGGCTTTACAAGAATATTTTATATTTCTATAGCTCCTTTAGGTGTTTTCAAATGCTTTTAAGATGGAACAGACCATTATAGTCTCAATGCCACCCTCTGAGCTAATTCCTTGACCTCTGGAGAGTGGATTTGTCAATGAAATAAACAACAAACAAGACGACAATGGCCTTATTTTAAATATTGCTATTACCTAAGAAGTGTTCTTTTGTTAAACACAAATGGCTGTGGGCAGGAGAGGGGATTTAACACAAGTGCTCTGTGGTAATCTTGCCTTAGACAAATTTGACTTCTCCTCACTGCCCTTTGTGTTGCATCATAGGACAACACACCCTTGCCTGAAATGATCTATTGCCTTGTTACAAGAAGGGTGGTCTGAAAGCTGGGTTGATTTTTGTGAATTAATAAATTGATGAGACACTAAGAAGATTAGATTATAGTTCCAGAAAAGGTGACCTTGGGGCAAGAGGTGGCCAGAACTGTCATGAAGGCTCGAGAAAACATTCATAAATGCAAGACAGTGATGTTAAAAATGTTAAAGAGGGACACAAAATATAGTCCCAGGAAACTGTGCATTGTCTATGACGTGGGGAACGAAGGCAAAAGAAAAAAAAATTATATTTCCTTACAACTTACAGCTCATTGACAAGTATTTGAGACAGGCGGTGACCTTCCTCTAGGAACTCAACGGCCTCCAACGTTAATACTTTGCTACGGGAAAAAGGCAATCTTAGCTTAACATTATCCTGACCTCCAGGATCCTGGAAGTCTCCTTTAACATATGAAAATTCCCTTGGAAACTTCCTTTATCTCTACCCCCATCCTCCAAATATATGTCCCACTGACAGACATCTGAAGAGTCTCATGACTGAGGTTTTATTAGACAGTAATAAATGACCTTTTCCTAACAACAGCTAGCCCTTCAAGGTCCCGGAAACCTTGCTTACAAGTTCCTTAGAGACTTACGCTGTCCCTACCCCACTCCCAACCTGAAGGTATATAATCAGCCTCTCTTCACAAACCCAGTGCTGCTCTTTCTGCCCACGGGTCCTGTGCCTGTGCTTTAATAAAACCACAGTTTTATACCGAAGACATCTCAAGGATTCTTTCTTGACTGTTTTCTCCTGAACCCCAACATTTCCACAACAGTCTATGCATTGCTTGTGTATTTCTTTTAAACCCATAAGGTTGTTTCTTCTAATTTTTCTCTCCTATTTTGGTCACTCCCTCTCCTGCACCTTCTTTAAGATGATCAAGGTATGGATAAAAGGCATGTTAATCAATATTTGTTTCTTGATATGAAATCATACTAGGCAGCTTCAGTTGTCTTTTTTAAAATTTAATTTAATTTAATTTAATTTAATTTAATTTAATTTAATTTAATTTTATCAGAAGTATCATTGCCACTTATCTGCAACTATAAACCTAATGTGATAGGCCAATACTATGGATAATTGAGGGTAGACTCCAAGGGGAAAATCATGTAAACATAAATGAACACATGAACCACCAATGTTAGGTATTCAGAAAGTAAGAACAGAATGATCCTTACTGGGAGAGACATAAAAAGCATTTGGCAAAAATTAGATGACAGGATGAATTTCTAGGTTTAAATTATAAAATTGAGTTCTTAGCTACTTCATATCTCTTTGAATCCTAAAGAGTATTTCCAGAATGTTACATGTTTCTTTTCCTCACCTGAGGATGATGTCCGGGCCTTGTCTTGGCACTTGGGTTTCCCTGTGTTAACAATGAAGGTCATTGCCATTCTCAATAACCAAAGGCAGGATAGACCTACTGGCTCTTTCATTGACCCTGGGTGGTGTGAGATGTTTGAGGCTCACTGACATCCAGGACCTTTAGTGGCCGAGAAGATGAGAGGCCCGATGGAGGCTACTCCTGTGGTTTCTTTCCACCTATGCTTTATTCGCTCTGCAGTTCCTTGGTCAGATTTTCACAGTTCAAAGTGCTTTTACAATAATCATCCATGTGGCCTAAGAAGCTCAGAGATTTATGGAAACATCTAAGGTTTTTAATAGTATTTGCCATTTGACTATGTTGACTATGTTGCCATGTTGACTCTATATGTGCTATAGACTAAATGTGTTCTCCCTCCAAAATTCATGTATCAAAGCCTAAATCCCCAATGTGGTGGTACTTGAAGGTGAGACCTCCAAGAGCTGATTGAAACCTGAGGATAGTGCCCTTCTTGTGATGGGGAAAATGTAGGATAAAATAGGGAGGGAGGGAAATGTTAGGGCCCGAGGTCCATGAGTGGGAAAAACGCACATGTTGGAACAATGCTGGGAGCATCTGGCCACAGTGAAACCCCTCGGGCGTAAGGTCCCACTTAAGAATGTGACAGACACCCCCTCTTCCCTCTCCAGTGCCCCTCAGGAGTGTGACAATCAAAATACCTAACTAAAAAAAAGAAACCCATAACACTTATGTTATAGGAGGGACGGCACGACCATGGTCTGATTCCTCACACAATGGAGTCGAGCCGATCAGGAAGGGACAACCCAGCACCTAGAGTTTTCCAGCTGAAAGGGGTAGATCCTGAGAAGGAATGAGGCCCGACCAAAATCTAATGAAGTCAAGACCCCTGCTTACTGTCACAGGCAGTCACCTCTGTGCAAAGAGAGCTTTCCTACTACTCTTACTTTCTAATCTTAGACTCTAGTAACTTTTGCCCGGTGCTCGTTTTTTGTCCACCTCTTTGTTCTTCGAAGTGCAGACACCACAAACTCCAGCTATTGAGGTAACAAAGCCCTGCAACATTATAAGAAGCGACGTGAGAGTGACGATCTGTCTCCGACCCCCATCAGGTGAGGGTACAAGGAGAAGACGGTTGTCCGCCTGCCAGAGAGAGAGCCCTCACCAGACAGTGGAGCTGACAGCTCCTTGATCTTGGACCTCAAATCTCCAGAGAGTCTATGGTCATTTACTACAGAAGCCCAAACTAAGACAATGTGGAAAAATATTCACTGAGCATCTATCAGATGTCCAACACTTAGAAATAATGGTAACAAAATAAACCCTAAGATCCACGAAGAATCTTCCGAATTACAGAGAAGATAATAGATATTAAACAAGTAATGATTCTACAAACACAATGATCTCAACGTCGGATTCGTTCTGTGAAAATGATTACGCGCTGCCGTGGGAGTGTGTAAACTGGTCAGGCGTCGGGGATGGAGGGAATGGTGGTGGCGTGTGAGACAGTCGGGGATGGGGACGTGGAGGGGCAAAGAGAAGATACAAGTGAGGTTCATCCAGGATCCACAAAAGGAAAGGAAGGCACCTGTGAAGGAGCTCGATGATTCTGGCAGATAAAACAAATGAGAAAGAACAGTGCACTTTGGAGAAACAGAGAAAAAAAAGGCCAATATTTGGGGAGGACAGAGACCCATGAGCAGGTGGTCTGAGTTAAGGCCGGACAGGGGTTAACAGGCAGGGCATGCTAAGCCGTGCTAGATGGTTCTACTTTTTTTTTTTTTTTTTTTATTAATGTTTACATATTTTTGAGACAGAGCGCACACACGCAGGGGAGGGGAAGAGAGAGTCAGAGACAGAATCTGAAGCAGGCTCCAGACTCTGAGCTGTCAGTGCAGAGCCCAACCCAGGGCTTGAACCCAGGAACTGTGAGATCGTGACCTGAGCCGAAATCGGACGCTTAACTCACTGGGCCCCCCGGGTGCCCCAAATGCAGAATTTTGTAAGAAGCCTACCAAGTAACTGCTTTAATAAATTGCCTGACTGATGTGTGTTCAGGTGGACTGGGTTTGTGTGTGTATAAATAACCTTGCTACTTAATAGTTCCACGTTTACAAATGGCCTTGCCTTGGTCTGTGGTCCGGCAGCCAAATACTTAACACCCAGCATTAGTATCTGAACAACGTGATACAACGTTTCTGTTGCAGTTTTGCCGTGAGCATAAGGATTCCGATGTTTCTCTTCAAGAGCGGTGTTACTCCTCACCAATGAGACATGATCAGAGCGGCCAGGTTAGTCTCAGTAGGGGCGAGTCCCAGTTGGCGGTGGCTTCCCGGTGGGCGAAGACGCCAGCCACACGCATTGCGCAATCTGTGTGCAGCTACTGAGCAGTTAGTCAAGGAAAGGGAGTCCAAAAGACTGTGGCACGATGATGGGCTGACCCTTGGGTCTGTGGTTCTTGCTTCCGATAACTTCAACGTTGTCTGGGTCCGTTTTATGGTTTAGATCCAACTTTGTTTTGTTTGTCTGTCTGTTTTTTGGAGGGGGGGGGCGCGAAGTGGAGTTTGTCTCACTCCCCTTTTACTGGTGTGGTCCTAATCCCCTCCTCTGCTCAACCTGTAACACTGTTGCATCCCACAATTTTCTGTTTGTGGGTCCGTGGAGTCTGTGTCCACCCCCCGGGGGGCCGCGTGGGCTCTGCCTTGAGCCCGAGCCATGCCTGTGTCACTCTTGGATTCCTGCTGGTGGTAGGCAGTGACACGTCTTGAGTCCCACTGCCGCTGCAGGCTGCTGGGGTGACGTGAAGGACAGTCACCACTCACTCTCCCAAAGGTCAGCAAAGAAAAATGACAAGCCTTCAGCGTGACCTTAGATGACCAACTTTCTCATCTGCTTTTATCATTCCTCCCCAGCTCAGCCCGGGGCATGACACTTAGGACACCAAGTCCCTTCTCAGAGGAGCTAACTTCTTGGCGTCCTTGATAGCTGTTCACTCTTGTTCTCCCCGGCAGAGAGCATTTGATCCCTTGTCCCTGTTGGTTAGCGAGGGGCCAGGGCTCCTAAGGAGTTAGCTGGCCCTCAGAGCTGTTGGTTCGGTCACGCCCTTGACTTTTGAAAGCTCAAAACAGGAGCACTCACTCCTGTTTCGCCTTTTGTTCCTGCCACATCCTCCCTTTCCGGAGTCAGGGGATTTCAAAGTCTAGGGGGAAAGGGAAAAGTGTGCAGAGCAAAGCAAAGAGCGGAAACGGCAGACTATCCATCCATTAATTCTCCCCATTACCTTTGTGCTACACTAGCAAGCCAGGAGCGGAAAGTGAAGTCACTTATGTCTAGACTGGCACAAGGGGAAAGCTAGCACTGCTTGTGGCCATTGCAAAGCTCAGGGGAATTGCAGACTTGAGTGGGGGGGGGGAGGGGAGAAGGATTTACAATCGCATAGGTTACGCTGTTCTCAGGCACTTTTAAGTTTTTGTTCCTCAAGCATTTCACTATCTTCCTTTTGAAAAAATAACCAGAACAAGTTCTTTGGTTACAAAGGTGAAAGACTGCATCAGATTATTTAGAATGACAGATGTTCAGTGTAAATATACATTTATGTGTATTTTAGCAGGTTTATTTCAAATGCTTACACCATATCTACACTAATACACAGGAGGTTTTTGGTGAACTTGACTCTAAATTCTCAGGGTGCAGAGGAAATAGATGAATGTCTAATTTTAAGGCTTATTAATTTTGTTGTGTGCACTTAATTACCATATTATATAAATGGCACTTTAATTTAGAGATATAACATATGTCCACTCTTACACAAAATAATTTTATGCAAGCTATTCACATGCATCTATAGGATCCGTGTGAGTAATTGAACCCATTTTTTTTTCAGACTACATTTTTTTTCATTCCATCTAAGCCGTTTGATTTATGGAATTTTTCAATTTGCATATGATGTTGTCACTAGATATTTTGACATCCAGACGCGACACCCATTGGGGTGGTAGGAGTTTACACAATATTGCTACTTATTCTATTTGTGAAGTTAATCTTTTAATATTCGACAACTGAAATCTCATACCCGAAGAAAAACCAACAAATGGCACATTGCAATTCCGTGTCCTGTTTTAACTCGTTCTAGCCGTAGTCCCGGGTGAGCCTCTGAAACGGCCCTGTATTGATCCCATTTCCAACTGTGTCTTCTCCAAATAGATACTTTCAACTTCTCCCAAGCAAAAGAGATCTATTCAAATTTGAGAAAAATCCAAAACATTTTAAGAGCTTTTCATTCTTCGGGATAATTGTTTTTTATGTTTACTTATTGAGTGGGGGAGGGGCAGAGAGAGAGAGGGAGAGAGGGAATCCCAAGAAGGCTCTGGCCGTCAGCATGGAGCCCCACGCAGGTACCATCCCGTGACTGCAAGATCATGACCCGAGATAAGTTGGACGCTCACCCGCCTGTGCCACACAGGTGCCCCAGAATTGGTTTCTTCTGAAGCTCCTCTCCAGATGCTAGATGGCTCCTCTCTCCCGGTGTCTACGTGGTCTTCCCTGGGTGTGTGTCTGGGTCCTAAGCTTCTCTTCTTTAAGGACACCAGTCACATCAGAGCTGACCCGAATGACCTCATTTTATTTATTACTTCTTTAGAGACCCTACTATGCTACAAGCAGAGTCACCCTCTGAAGTACTCTGGGTAGGGGTAGAACTTCAACACGTGACTTTGGAAGGGGGACCCAATGAAATACAGTAATTAACATGAAGTTATCAAATTCAATAACACCTTAAGCATCTAGAAGAATATAAACCGATAGATATTAAATTAGATACAGTGTCTGGGCGCCTGGGTAGCTCAGTCAGTTAAGCGTCTGACTTGGGCTCAGATCATGACCTGGCAGTTCACGAGTTGGAGCCCCGCGTCGGGCTCTGTGCTGACAGCTCAGAGCCTGGAGCCTGTTTCAGATTCTGCGTCTCCCTCTCCCTCTGCCCCTCCCCTGTTTGGGATCTATCTCTCTAAATAATAAATCAACATTGAGAAATGTTTGAATAAAAAAATAGATACAGTGTCATTTTAAGGTTAGATCTTAACTTGTGTTGCTAAAAAAACCCCAACCCTTCTCTCATTATTCTAAAGTGCTCTAGATACATTTAAATTTAGAAAATTTGAAGTTTCAAATTCTAGAGCTTTTAATATGGAGAATTTCAGTGTCAAGAAAAAGGAAAAAAAAAAAGAAATAGTCTACCCAAATTATAAGTTAAACGATTGTGATTTTTTTAAACATACATCAACCTCATTGCTAGAAATGTTTCCATCACTACTTTGATTACAAAACCTATATAAATATTTTAGTAAGTCATGTTTAGATAAATGCTTTTATTAAAGGCCATTGTAGAATCTATTATGTACTTCACAGGGATAACATGAGCAAGCTTATTATAGTAAAGCAATGAATTATGTTGGAGGTCAGTATAAAAAGTTGGTATATATGACTATAAGAAAATACATAATGCATTTATGTATTAGGAAAAAACTCTAGGGAAAAAATACTAGGAAAAAATGCTTTAAAATACAGATGAATTAACAGACTCTTTCTGGAATCTATGCATAACCCATGAATAAGAGATTAATAGTCAATGGAAAATAAATTGTAGGCAAGTTTATGTTGAATATATTGATGGAAATTTAGCTAAATGTAAAAATTATAGGTTCATATCATTTTTCTATGAATTCACTGTTGATGCATTAATATTTCCTCCAAAATATAATTTAGGAAGCAGAAGCAAAACCATGATGGCAAATATCATTATCTTGAATAAGATGCTCATAATACCTATTTATTTTTCTCCTAATATCTTATTATGAACATTTTCGACCCACATAAACATTAAAATAATTTTAGTGAATGCCCATACACAAACCATCTAGATTTTATGATTACTATGTTTCTAAAATTTTCTTTATCATATATGTATCCAACTATACATGGCTCTATCCATTCATCGACTTACTGTATTTTCTGATGTATTTCAAGGTAAGTTGCAGACATCAGTAAGTACACCCCCAAACATTTTAGTAAGCATATAATCTAAGGCTCAATACGTGCTTACACTTTTTTCCTTTTGAGGGGAAAAACAATAAAATGCACACAATTTAAATTTACCTTTTGATGAGTTTTGGTGTCTATATACCTGTGTAACTCAAAACCCTATTCAGATAAAGAGCATCTATAGGGGCACCTGTCTGGTTCAGTCAGTGAAGCATATGATTCTTGATCACAGGGTTGTGAGTTCGAGACCCAGGTTAAGTATAGAGATTATGTAAAAATAAAATCTTGAGAGCACCTGGGTCGCTCAGGTGGTTAAGCAGCCAACATCGGCTCAGGTCATGATATCACGGGTTGTGGGTTCGAGCCCCACATTGGGCTCTCTGTTGTCAGCAGAGACCCTGCTTGGAATTATCTGTCTCCCTCTCTCTCTGCCCCTATTCCACTCTTTCTCTCGATCTCTCAAAAAGAAATAAACATAAAAATAAAATGAAAGCTTTAATAAAGAATAAAAAACAGAATGTGTTCAAAAAAAGAACATCTCTATCACCCTCGGAATCTACTTTTAGTCAGTGTCCACATTCACCCACTGAGATACAGCCACTATTTCCATCTTTTTGTACCATAAATTAGTGACACTTGTTCTCGAACTTTCCATAAACAAAAGTATGCAGTCTACATACCATAGTTTTATAAGGCTTCTGTTACTTACCAGAATGTTTTTGACAGTTATTCATGTTGCGATTTGTTTTTGCTGTATAGCATAATTCCATAGTATGAATATATCACATTGTTTCCCTATTCTGCCATTGACGGACTCCTGGCTGTTGATCCTTTGGGGGATATTGTGAATAAATATGCCATACATTTTCTCCTTCAAGTTCTTGTGAATATTTGTTTTTATTTTTAAATACCTGTGGGTGAGTTTATGGGGTGTTTTTCTGCATTTAAAAGTCTTTGAATATGTTAAAATACATGGGGTTTTTCATTTTTAAACTTTAAATAAGTTACGGATCATTTTGAGAATTGAGTCGTTTACTTAACGGCGCGGCCTGAAGGCTAAGTTTGCCTCTGTCCTGTTTTGTGGGACACCGTCACTGTCATTCACTCCCTTACTGTCTGTGGTTTCTTCGGCACCACTGCTCCAAGGCAGAGTTGAATAGCTGTGACAGAGACTTCAAGGCCTACAGAGTCTAAAGTATTTACTATTTTTCCCTTTCTAGAAAAAGTTGTTGTTGGCATTATATTCTTTGCTTTTATTTTTTTTAGTGTGTATTCATTTTTGAGAGAGGGAGAGGCAGAGTGCAAGTGGGGGGAGGGGCAGAGAGCGAGGGAGACACAGAATCCGAAGCGGGCACCAGGCTCCAAGGTGTCAGCACACAGCCCGAGGTGGGGCTCGAACCCACGAACCGTGAGATCACGACCTGAGCCAAAGTCGGATACTCAGCTGACTGAGCCACCCGGGTGCCCTGTTGGCGTTATATTCTGTTGTCCTATTATAACAAATAGTACATCTGTATGTATCTCTGTTAGCAATGCCTCCTCATACTATCTGCATATTTATTTTTATTCAATTGTATAATGTTTCAAAAATCTTCTCCCTTCTCATTTGGGCTCATGGCCGTTCATTTTATCTATTATGGCTGGCCAGGGACCTGGGACAACAAGGACCGGCAGATCTTAGATAAGGGAGTCCGGAGGAAGGACATGTTGGTGGACACCTGGGCGTCAGCACCAGAGTGAGGACTTTGGTGTCACGAGCCCTATCCAACGCCCTCTAGAGACATCCCCCTTGGGAGAGTCACTGAACAGCTAAGCAGACACAGTGATTCAGCCATGTGACATCATCCAGCCTTCCCATCAACTCCCTCGGTGCTGCAAGCTGGAATGGACTGGCCACAATGGCAGAGATGGAGGTTGGTAACAGGCAAGCTCACTCCCGCAGCCTCTGAAACGTCCACGGTCAACAACAGGCAGGTGTATCCTCAAGGATACCAACCAGCTTCTTAAAAGAGAGTTGATGACTTGGACCCCTTCCATCCTAGAAAAGCTGATGGTGCATCATGAGAGGAAGAAATACCTATCCTGGGTATAGTTTTGCCTTTCCTGCCCACGGAACCTTTGTATGGCTAGGTAGCCAGTCAACTAACTGAAGGTTGACGTTGTCTGATCCACAGACATGAAACCCACCCCGCACGATGTGCGCCTGCTCAGGGGACACCTTCAGAGAGAAGGATGTGAAGAAGTGGCTCGGGATCGTGGGATCTGCTGATCACATCCTGTGACGCATCCTCAGGATGTAGCTCACTGGTAAAGCGTTAAAATGGCACACGGAACATGCCAGCTCGGATGAGGCACCGTCATCTAGGGTGCAGCATACACACTAAATCCGAGAGCACTGTCTGGAACAGTGTTGGGAGAAATTCTAGTCCAGGATCTCAAGGTCACACAGAGTGTATTGACCACTGTGTTCTTGCTGAGTCATGCTGTGACCAGCCAGCCATTGAGTAGGAAGAAGGGTCCAGAGTTGGGCTATAGGTGCTAATGCTTTCCCCTGAACGGTATTTACCAGAGCCAACCCAGCTTCCTTTTGGTTGGTGTTTTCCTGATTACCTATGTCTTTAAATTTGAGATGCCTTTTAAACGGCATATAATTTGATTTTTTAAAAACAAAATCCAATATGAAAAATCTTTATTTTTATAGGTTCAATAGGAGTTTAATCAGTTTGTATTTACGGTTTCCCAGTATAATTTATTTTCATATATATTTTTTTTTCTTGTGCTTTTCATTTACAGAAGTTTTTCTCTTTTCATCTTAGTCCCATTTCCTGTTTTCTATTTAATTATTTAAATTTTTGTATTCACGTTGCCTTCTATTGATATGAAAGTTTTATTTGTACTATATATTATACAATCTATTTTTTATTATCTTTTGATGGATTTTTTAATTTCCGACTACATTTTTTTATCCCTAGTTACTATGTTTCTTTTATTTTGAGCTTACTGATTCTATTTCTTTGAGTCTTGTAAATTTCTTGCATGCTTGATTTATTTGTTTAGCTGTAATCATTTAGATGACACTTTATGGATAGCCCATAAAAGTTTCTGTCATCTGAAGTTATTCGGGTTTGATTCCATCTTTTAATATGCCTGCTGCTCACACTTATTGGGAAATCACCTCATTACGTGAATTGTACTTTGGATCGTGGCTTCACCTTCAGGACGGTTTTTCCATCAAACATTCAGCAAGCTACCTTAAAAGCTTATACCACCAAGGTGTTTTCATCAGGTTACTTCAGAAACATTATCAATTGAGTTTGATGTTTGGGTTCATTTTTCAGCGTAGGGTTTCCCTGATCACGCTGGTCATGAATTTTAAAAATGGTAAATTAAAAAAAAAATCAGGTTTAATGGACCAGAAAATTTGTTTCTAGTCCTGGCCTCCCATGAACCCAAGATGTCTTCTCGTGTCGTAGCGGATGTGAACAATCAGCATTCTTGACGACTAAGAATGAATCCAATATGCACACCTGCATGCACATGCACACATTCACACACATGCACGCACATGCGTGCACACACGTGTACATGCACCCATGCACATGCACGCATATGCACACCTGAACTCCACAACCCAACACGGCCTTTTCGTCAGCTTGCCTCTTCCTCTATCAGTTTTCCCTTTAGTCCGACTCCAAGAAATGCTTTTTTTTCCCCCCATTGGTTTGGAGCCTGTGTATACGATGCAAAGCATGTCGGCTACGTGTTGTATGGCAATTCCATATTTTTAACGCGGGAGGATTTTTGTTATTTCCTTCGCCTTACCGATGTATTTCAAGGCTCGATATGAGTTGTGTTGTTACGTGACATTCTGAGAAAGCCACAACTGTATAGATTTTATTTTCTTTATTGAAAATAAAGAACATTTTTTTTCTTTATTTTCTTTACTTACATCATTCCACTCTCCAAATGACTTGAGGTAATTTAGAGCAAAGTTCGCGTGCATGAATGTTAACTTATTAAAAATTAAACGAAAATAGAAATTTCAATCAAGGAAAGAAAGAGAAACCAAATACGCCTCAAGGAAAGGTTAATTTGGCTGCCCCGGTAAACATGAACTATGACTCTAAGAGCCTCAATAGCTAGAGCAGAACGAAAGGCTATGGGAGGGGCCCACAGCTCATCAGAAAGGAAACAGCACACTCGTTTCTTCAGAGACAGAGCCCTTTTTTTGGCTGCACTTGGTCACATAGATGTCATCAGGTGACGCAATGGGCAGTGTGCCAGACGACCATTTGCAGATAATGAATTAGCAGAGTAATCCAGCAAAAAAAAGAATGTAGAATCTTGACCCAGACAGATACGGTTCCAAATCCAGACAATGATCTTTATTTATTTTTGAAACTTAGGTAAGTTTCCGGAACATTCGGACTCCCAGGTTCTTCGGCAGTACGCTGGTTATTACCACCTCCAGTTAGTGAATACTTGATAATTAGGGTTATGGTAGGATGCAGATGGTGTTGCAGGTTCCATAAAATTCTCCACTACTTTGGAATACAGGGCACAGAGGCCTCCTGCCCGTCAGAATGACAACGATGCAGACAGTTGGGGGACATGGAAGTAAGGCTCAGACGCATCCCTGATTTTCCTTGAAGCCCAAGACCACTCTTAAGTATGAAGTTAGGCCTAAACTTGGAGTTACTTTTTTAATTTTTAATTTAATTTAATTTTTAATTTTAATTTTTAATTTTAATTTGTTAATTTTTAAAAATATTTATTTACTTATTTTGAGAGAGAGAGAGAGAGAGAGCACACAGATGAGAGGGGTCGAGAGAGAGGGAAAGAGAGAGAGAGAGAATCCCAAGCAGGATCTGCACTGTCAGCACAGAACACAATGGGGGGGGGGTTGAACCCACAAACTACAAAATCATGACCTGAGCCAAAATCAAGAGTCAGATGCTTAACCAACGGAGCCACCCAGGTGTCCCCAGACTTGGAGCTTAGAAGGCACAGATCTACGGGAAGAACATGATACAAAAGTACTATCTCAAGTAGACATACAGATTTGGTAAAATCATCATGAATCCCTGAAGAGTAAAGAAGACATTGTTTTCCTCATAACTATGGGAGTGATAACAACAATGGCTACATAACTTCTCAGAAATGGTAAAAATAGGGGCGCCTGGGTGGATCCGTCAGTGAAGCAATCTGACTCTTGATTTCAGCTCAGGTCATGATCCCAAGGTCATGGGATCAAGCTCTGCGTCAAGCCCCGTGCTAAGCATGGAGCCTGCTTAAAATTCTCTCTCTCTCTCTCTCTCTCTCTCTCTCCCTCTGCCCCTCTCCACCACTTGCACTCTCTCTCTCAAATAATAATAATAATAATAATAAAGATGCCTCTTGAAAAAAAGAAGACACAGGGTGTCTGAAGAAGCTGGGCCACCAAAGGCCTGGGGAACTGGGTGTGCAGGTTTCCCCAACACTTGCCTGGAGAGGGACACTAAAGACTGGAGGTCAGGGAGCGAGGGAGCCCCAGAAACACCACTAACCCAGGAAACCATGTGTTCGAAGGCGGTAATTAAGAAAAGCCAAATCCCAACATTATATCGTAAGACAAAAGACTTCCAACTGGTTCAAGACCTAAATGCCACGGTAACTTGAGAAAAACATTTTAAATTATGAAAGAACACAGGGGCATCTGGGTGGCTCAGTCGGTTAAGCATCCGACTTGGGCTCAGGTCACGATCTCGCAGTTCATGAGTTCAAGCCCCGAGTCGGGCTCTGTGCTATCAGCTTGGAGCCTGGAGCCTGTTTCCGAGTCAGGGTCTCAACTCTCTCTCTGCTCCTCCCCCGCTCACTCTCTCTCTCTCTCTCTCTCTCTCTCTCTTTCTCTCTCTCAAAAATAAAGATTAAAAAAAGAATAAAATAAAGGTTAAAAAATAAAATATGAAAGAATATATATTTATATGATCATGAGCTAGAGGACAGGCTTTCTGAGCACAAGTCAACGTTGAGGTCATCAATATGTGGAATACTAGCTACAATAACCAAATGGTCCCTGAGATGTCAAAAGGAAATAAGCAGCCGATATTGTGAAAATGTCAATAAGACAGGAGCAGAGTAGGCCCTTCAGAAGTGAACAAATACACGGTGTCTAGAGGCATGTTGTCTTAGCCAAAACTTAAAAATAAAGGTAAATAAATAGTTGAAATGTGACATGCTTGGGGCGCCTGGGTGGCTCAGTCAGTTCAGTGTCTGACTTCGGCCCGCGTCATGATCTCACGGTTCATGGGCTCAAGCCCTGCTTCGGGCTCTGTGCAGACAGCTCAGAGCCTGGAGCCAGCTTCGGATTCTGTGTCTCCCTCTCTCTCTGCCCCTCCCCTCCTCCTGCTTTGTCTCTCTGTGTCTCTCAAAAATAAATAAACGTGGAAAAAAAGTTTTAAAAACAAAATAAAATGTGACGCGTGTCTCATTGATTAGTAATGATCAACAATATTTACATAGAAGGAGTAGGAAATTAAGTAGGAGTGAAAATCATCCAGTTGGCAGTGTTTATCACAACAATAAGTGCACACTTTTGTGAGCAGCAGCTACCCTTGTATAATCACCAAAGTACATGCATACAAAACGAAATAATAAATACAAAATAATACTATAAAAGGAAGAATGAACAGAGGGTCCGTGACAACAGATGGTCTCGTTTGTCCTAAGGGATGAAGTTTGGATGTATGTGTATATTGAGCTTGTCTGCTTGAGGACATCTGGGTCATACTATCTTGCTACTCTTCCCCTGGCTTAATCAGGTAAGCGAAACCATGCCTGTAGAGCCTCATTGCCTCTCCTGTCACTCCAATTGCCACAACTTCGTGAGAGGACGTCCTGTGGTGAAAGTCACAGGCTAATTGACTTATCTAGGTATTGGGTCCCGAGTGCTCAGGAAACTTCCACCTTATGCCTCGTCTCAGACTAGTTTTGTAACTATATTCGTTTCATAATTTATGTTCTTCATAGGACACCCCTTTGCCTCCATTTCGATGACTAACTACGTGCATACTTCTGTCCACCCTTGGAGTATAAAGGACATGCAGGATATTATTGTTAACTCTTGATAAATAGGTTCATTCTCTTACTCTAAACCCACCAATGCTATGTCTTCTGTTAAAAGAAAATTCCCCGTCCCGACAGGGGGGCTACAATCCAACGAAACATGATCTGCTCACTGACTCTTCCGAAGTGCATCTCTCCTTTCCTCCTGTCTTACACAATTCCAGGCACATCAATTGTCCCGCACCGAAAATACAAGAAGCATGCAGATACACTTTTCCACCCCGAATTTTTTTC
Source organism: Panthera pardus (assembly GCF_024362965.1). Lineage (NCBI taxonomy): Eukaryota > Metazoa > Chordata > Mammalia > Carnivora > Felidae > Panthera > Panthera pardus. The sequence continues at coordinate 83,094,488 of NW_026526710.1, read as the reverse complement.
CACCCCCGGAGAATTCCTTCCATAGATTGTCGACATGATATTCCTTCTCACTCCATTCTGGTCTCTGTTCTAAGATCACCACGGAGAGCATTTCCCTGACCACCCTACTGAAAATATCACTTTTCATCATTCACGGTGCACCTACTGGGCATTTTTCTCCATGCCGCTCTTCCCTAATTTAATAGTTCAGGTATGGATGTATGTATGTTCGTATTCATGTATTCACCCAGAGTATACATGAAGCAGTCTTTCTTAGCCGCTAACGTTGAGCATCTTGGAAGGCAGGGCGTTTGCTTGTTTTACTTACGGAGAGAACGTCAGGCAGGACAATACGTACAGAAGCCCCTCCCTCCCAAATCAATGAAAGTGGGGAGTGGTAATGAAAAAGAATACAGTGACAGGAACATTCCACAACAATGTACATTTTGGATGGTGGGATGTGGGGTGGTTTTATTTTCTTTTTACTCACTTGCATTATCATTTTTTTTTTTGCGATGGTTGTTACTTACATAATCAAAAGTAAAGAAGAGGGCAAGAACATGTGTCCTTGTAGACCCAAGCTAATCGAAAGAATAGCTGCAGTTTATGGGGTGCTAAAACGTTCCAGGCATCGTTGTAAGAGCTACACATTTAGGAAGTCATTTCATCTCAGCAATCCTGCCAGAAGCAAACTGTTCCTCTGCCTTGTTCCTTGACAGGGAAACCGACTCACAGAAAGGTGAAGTGAGTTGTTGGTTCAGTTAATAAGGGAGAGGGGGTGGTGATCGGTCTTTGATCCTGGGCCTGCTGTGTTTTAGAGTCCACGTTACCGCCCCCACGCACAGCCTACAAACCAGCAGAATTTGAAAGACAAATCTCCGCCCCAGATGTGTCCACACTAGCACAGAGTATTAAAAACCAACCAGCTCTTAGTCGGATTTTTCTCTCATTATGCATGGACCCTGTGCCTTGACATTTCTCTAAATTTAACAGTGGAGCTCCAGATTATTGCTGCTAGCAGCATGCGATCACTTTGTAGTCTTTTTATGGGTGTAAACCTTTCCCAGGTGGGGTTTTCAGCAGTTTCAATGGTAATTACATGAAATATGTTATCTTCAGCTGCTTTTATATTCACGGACATGGATTGTTGTTCTAGGCATCGGGGAAAAGGCCAAGGGGACCGGCTGCTTCACCTGGGTGAAAATGAACTTGATTATCCACCCTCCGGTGAGTCTGAAAATGGCATTGTTAATTTCATCTGTTTATTAAGAGACCGTCTCATTGTCAGAACAGGAAAAGAGCGGCATTACTTTGTTATGAGCGATGAGTTTGGCCTGACCCCTCCTGTCACCTGACACCTTGTTCTCATCACAGCCGGGCAAGATTAGAATATGTTTAGTTTCTACACCTCTTTTTAATTCTCTTTTTACAGCTCTCATCATTTGTGTTCCTGAGCCCAGATGCCCTAGTCTGGCGTTTTGGGGTGTTTTTTTTTAATGGATTTGCTTCTTTTGGAAGTGAAAAGAAATAAAGTCAGCACACACTTCCAGATCGCCAGTGCTCACTGACTGGTTAATATTCATGGGGCACGGCAGAAAGTCCTTCATTTGTAGTAAGAGGAATTGAATGTGTTCCCTTTGGAGGGACCTGTGCACAGCCAGAGGACGAGGTTAAAGAAACGAGGTAGCATTGGTCACAAAGAGGGCTCTAATAATTTTTTTAAAGACTTGTCTGATGTTGGTTTTGAATAAAGATGTGAGACCTCTCTGTTCAGCCCTTTTAATGAACAGCATGGTGCTTTGGATAGTCTCAGGAGAAAGACTCCTTTTTTTTCCATTATAAAGAACTACTTTAGTAGAATGTTTGATAATGAGATGCAGAAGCCCTTCTACAGTCTCTTTTATTACATTCCCCAAATGAAAGTGGCTGCTGGCTCTGTCACCCTTACTGCCTCCCTTTAAAAAGGAAACAATTATCTGACCACATCATAAATAAATTTAGGGAAATCCGACGTGTTGTACAAAGTTGGCCACGGAATCACATACACTCACCCACAGTTTGAGAGGACTCACTTGTCTAAATGTGTAGAGCAGTTGTGAGATGAAGCAGCTACTCTGAGAAAGTTCTGGAAAGTAAGGAAGGCAAGGAGAGAAAAATGGATCACTTCCTGCTTTACCTAACACCTGCCTTCCAAATGGAGTTTCTATTCATTTTTACATTAAAATAGCAATTGCAACATACCTCCTTCTTTTTTTTTTTTTTGAGTTTATTTTATTTATTTATTTTAAGAGACAGAGAGAGAGAGAGAGAGAGAGAGTGCACATGAGCCGTGTAGGGGCAGAGAGAGAGGAAGTGAGAGAATCCTAAGCGGGCTCTGTGCTGTGAGCACAGAGCCAGACCTGAAGCCTGACCTCACGAGCCGTGAGATCGTGACCTGAGCTAAAATCAAGAGTCAGATGCTTGACAGCCTGAGCCACCCAGGCGCCCTGCAGCCTATTTTCTTCTAAAGCTATAAAGTAGTTATTTTTGTCAAGATGGGCTTGGAAAGCTAATTTAGATGGAATTGTCTGCCAGGTGTGATCCCGTGATTGGTACTCATGAAAGATTTCCAAAAGTCAGATGGAAACTCTGTAAGCACACGTTTCATTTTATTTCAGAGTGTGTGTGTGCCTTTTGTACTATTGATATTGTTGGCTGATCCTGTGAGTACGTTAAAAATTCGAGACATACATGAAAGGGATTGCTTAGGTGTGGGCACAACAACTTAAAGAATTGAATCACTTTATATCCTGACCCACAGTACCACTCAATCTCATTAAGGTATTTCATTTCCAAAAACACGAAGTTGTGGCCCATCTAGGATAGTTTGTAGTCATTTTGGCACATGATTCACCCTGACACTGTACATGGACTTAAGAGTCTGAGAGAATTAAGTCTTTGGTGTGGTCTTTATCCAAGAGAAACACAAGCCGCCAAATTCAAGGAAAACTTTCCTTTAATCTTCTGGAAATGACCTTACGAACTAGAAATTCATGAAAGCAAAATCATTCCTTTAGGGCCAGGCAGAGATAAAAGTCCTCCACATTATGCTTTTTAAAACCTGTGAAGGATCTTCTTTGTGGAAGGAAAATTGTTCTGGACAAGTTAAACAGGCAAGGAAGACTTTATTCAAGGCTATTGCAACAGGGGAGAGAGACTGAACTCAATTCCCCTGAAGGAGAAGGTGGGAGGGTGAATCAGCGAGCGAGCGATCGGGATGAACAGGTGAACCAGTTGAGCGGGACTTCGAGGGGAGGCTGGGGAGTGCTAGCGGCCGGCTCTGCTGATTGGTACTCAGCACTGTGGGGGTTCCACCCTGCCACAGTGACTGGGCAATAAGGGGATTATCTTTCTAGATGCTTACATTTCAAGGGGATTGCTCCCAGGGCCCTGACCATGACATTCCTGGCTTATAAAACTGGCAGGAGGCTGGGAGACTTACATCTCAAGGAGCAAAGAGTTTACAATTGCAAGATTTCCAGAGGAAATGCTCTAAAGAAAGGGAAGTCTGGGCTGGAGACAGGAAGAAGCCCGTGCAAGGTGCACTCAGGCTGAGGGGGCGTTCTGGCCCTATTAGTGACCTTGTTAGTGCAGTGCCACTCGCTCAGATGCTCAGATTCAGAGTTGCATGCTAGAGAAAAGGTGTGAAGGCTCTGAGATCTGCGGTCGTCAAACAACAAATCTTAGCATTAACACATATATACACAAACACGTATGTATTAACATACATATACATATATTTTTTCACTGTCTACTTATTTATTCAAAATAGAAAAAAGAAACAGTTAACATAGTGAAAACAAAAAAGCTGAGGGTATCTTCAATAAACGAGGGGGTAAGTCCTCCCCAAAGCCCCAAAATGTGAATGAGGGATATTTTTGCCTTTTGCAGAATGTTATTGAGTTGGAATCATATAAGAGGTGGCCTTTTCAGATTGGTTTCTTTCACGTTGTAATAATACACATTTAAAGTTCCTCCTTTTTTTCATGGCTTAACTAGCTCATTTCCTTTTAGTGCAAAAAATATCCCATTGACTGGATGGACCACAGTTTATTTATCCGTTCACCTCCTGAAACACATCTTGGTTGCTTTTAGGTTTTGTCAGTCATTAATAAAGCTGCTATGAGCATCGATACGAAGGTATCTGTGTGGACACAGGTTTTCCATTCATTTGAGGAAATACCAACGGGCACAATTGCTGGAAAGCATGGGAAGAATACGTTTCATTTTATAAGAAACTGTCAAAGTTCCTTCCAAAGTGGCTGCACAATTTTGCAGCCCCAGCCACAATAAATGTGAATTCCTCTTACTCCTATTGGGGCCAGTATTGGCCATTGTCAGCGGTCCAGAGTTGGGTCATTAACTAAGGTCTGTAGTGGTATTCTGAGGTTTTAATTTGGAATCCCATAACGACCTATGATGCTGAGTATTTGTTTGTATACTTCCTCCCCGTCCATCATCTCTGCTGAGGGGTCTATTGAACCATCTGTTTATTTTCTTAATCAAGTTGTTTGTTCGCTTATTGTTTAGTTTGAAGAGTTCATTGTATGTTTTGGATGACAGACTTTTTTCAGATGTGTTTTTTGCGATAGTTTCTCTCCATTGACGGTTTGTTTTCTTGTTCTCTTGAAGTTGTTTTCCACAGAACAGAAGTTTTATTTTAATGACGTGCCGCTTCTTTCTTTCTTTCAGGACTCATGCCTTTGTTGTTGTATCGAAAATCTCAGCCACCCTACCAAGGTCATCTAGGTTTTCTCCTGTCTTATTCTCTAGAAGCTATATAGTTTTGTGTGTGACATTTGGGTCTGTGGCCCATTTGAGTCAATTTTTGTGAAAGGCACAAGGTCTGTGCTTACATTGATGGATTGATTGACTGATTGATTGAATGTGGATATCCAGTTGGTCAACACCATTTGTTGAAAACACTCTCTTTGTGCCATTGTGTTGCCTTGGTCCCTTGGCCAAAGATCAGTTGACTCTCCTTGTAGAGATCCATTTCTGCGTGCTCATTCTGTTGTATTGGTCTATTTTCTATTCTTTCACTGTGCAAAGAGACACAATAAATTGGGAGAATCGCCCCCTCAGTGTCACTGTAGCTGCTCAAACAGCCCTTCATTTCTCTTCACCAAAGCCATCTGTCGCCCTTCTTGGTGCCTAAGCTAGCTATTGTATACATCTCTTTGTTACTTGGCTGTACATTCACACACTAGGTACTCCTTTATGGTGAATGATTCCTTCATTTTATAAGGTGAATTTATAAATTGTGCTAATTTGTTTTTCTTTTAGACATTTTAATGCCATAAGATACACACGTTAATCACAACAGGCTTACAAGATTAATTGAAGGTGATTTTTGACCCAGAGTTTAAGTCTGTGGAATTTCCAAGCCATTTGCCTAAACAAGAGACCTCATAAATTTTCACTGAGTTTTGAGAAGTTTGAATCGTGTAAATATTTCACTGTAGAGTTGGTATAGACTGAATTCTGTCTTCCTAACATTCATGTTTAGGCTCCAGATTCCAATGGCACTGCATTTAGAGTTGGGCTTTATGGAGGTCATTAAGGTTAAATGAGGTCATAAGTATAGTCCCTAATCCCATAGATTTGGTGTCTTTTTGAGAAGAAGAGACATCACTCTCTCTCCACGTGAACATAGAGGGGAAATATCATGTGATAACACAGGGAAAAGGTGGCCATCTGCAAGCCAGGAAAAGAGCTCTCGTCAAAAACAGAATATGTTGGCATCTTGACCTTGGACTTATAGCCTGCAGAAATGTGAGAAAAATTGCATTGTTAGAGCCACCCAGTCTGTGATATTTTGCTATGACAGCCCAAGCTGATATGAAAACCAGTCAATACTCTTGATTTATGAAAAGGGAAAAGAGAATATTCTTTCTTACTTCACAGTATTGTTGGTATTGGAAAAGCAAGTACGTCAACCACCCAGGGAAAATGGTAAATCAGATAAACAAATTGATAACGATAAGATCAAAACAAGTATGACCTGAGATTCTAAAAGACCAATATATTATTTTCGCTTTCAGCTATCAGACCAAAAGTTAATTAAAAAGCAAAGACCATTAACAATATTTCTAAAATCATAAGCAGAGACGCAGCAATGTGTATGAGCAATGTGTTTCCCTCTGAAGTAGTCAGCTCACAATTAAATTTAGAAAAAATTAATTACCTTGTTCTTGGTTATGTTTAGCAAATGTCAAGTGTCCGTTGCCATCTGATTTCCACATGGCCTATTCACATGGTGTGCACTATGCCCTTAGGCAAGGACACCTGCTTTGTGTCACCTTTGCTGTGTGGCTGTGGTGGGGGGTTTTGCTGTTTTGGTTTAACGCACTGAACTGGGCAACCGTACAATAACCTGCTTACTTTCTTTCTCCTGGATGCATTGATTTACTGCCAAGGCAACTCCTCTCATTTAGTTCAGACCGCATCACCCTCTGACCTTGGGTCTTTCTTTCGGTTAGATGAACATACAGAACTTAGAACATTTAATTGAGCAGCTAAGAATATATAGCTTTGTTGACGATTTGAGGCTGATTCTAGAAACTGGGCTTATTACCTGGATTCTTTCTTTTGTATCCTATGGGTCGAATAATCTAGTATGAGCAGACAAGACCAGTCATGTCGTTGTAAAATACAAGAGCTGGAAGGAACCTTACAAGATAAAAGGGTGTCTGCAGCGTCTGACACATGAAGCGAGGACGATACACGTGGGGGTGAAGGCGCATTCCATGTCTAGACCAGATTCCCCCTTGTTCGCAGCCACTGACGTCTTCCTCTATGTCTGTCTGTTTTTCAGATCTGCAAGTCTGATGCTTCCGGGACTTCCGGACCCCTGCTTGTGAGCTGGCTTGGGGTTATGGCCAGGTACTTACCGGTCTGAGTCCAAAAGACAAAAAAGAGAACAAGAGAAGACAATTTTCACCAAGTACATTTATATAATTTACAAGATCACCCTGTGTTTCATGATTCTCACTAATTTTGAAGTAAAATATTACTTCCTGTGTGCTTTGCTGTGAGAGGAGGTTGCAGGGTGGTTTTTAAATGATCTCTGGTAAAATTCAAAATAAAATGAATTTTTGTGCTACGGTCTAATATTTGTCTACATTTCACGGCACATGCAGTCCACACATTCAGGAATCACTGCCCTGAACGGTGGATCCACACTTCTTTTCTTTTAATTAAAATATTTTATTTTAGAGAAGAGAGGCCAGACAGAGGGAGAGAGAGAGTCTTAAGCAGGCTGCACACTCAGCACAGAGCCCAACACGGGGCTCCATCCCACAACCCCAGGATCATGACCTGAGCCAAAATCAAGAGTCAGATGCTTAACGACTGAGCCACCCAGATTTCCCTAACATTTTCTAATAAGGTAAAGTTTCCAGTTTAACTATGGTACTTGACCATATTATGTTTCTTACCTTATTTGGTCTTTTTACATGAACTTGGTGTACTTAGAAAAATAGACTCTTTATTATTTTGCCATTTAGATTACACACCATTACTTCATTAAATTTTTTTATTTTGATTTTAGGGGGGGAGGGCAAAGGGGGAGAGAGACAGAGAGAGAGAGAGGGACTGAGAGACAGACAGAGTCCCAAGCAGGCTCCACACTCAGCATGAGCCTGACCCGGCACTCTATCCCATGACCTTGGGATCATGACCTGAGCCCAAATCAAGAGTCAGATGCTCAACCAACTGAGCCATCCAGGTGCCCCTACACACCGTCACTTCATATAAGTGTGTTCTTAGTTTCTCAGAGTGGCCTTTAGGAGTTTTCTTTTGCCTGAAACACATTCTTCTTCTCCCAGACCCCCTCCCAATGTGTCCTTTACATCCTCCCTTGGATGTCACTTTTTCTGCGATCTTTTTGAATTCCCCCAAGACTGGGTTACACATCGGGCCACATGATACTGCCTTTCCGCTCTCTGCACTCATAGGTGCTCACAGGCACGACCCCTGGCCCCACAGCGGGAAGGATCGGGGAGAGGCCTTGCCTTCTCTGAAGAGGCCCCCTAAGCTCACCCAGAGCAGCCACTCAGTAGCGGCAGCAACAGATTACTGCATAAGGTAGGGGGGAGAGGGACTCATTTGGATCACGTTTGATTGATTGATTGATTGATTGATTGAAAGATTTTAAACATGCTCACCGTAACAACCAAAAAATGGTGATTATCTCAGATAAATGATGTGTTAACTAACCTTATTTTGGTACACATTTTGCAATATATATGTGGGTCACATCATCACATCGTGCATCATAAACTTACATTATATCGACTGCATCTCAATAAAACTGGAAAATAAAAGTATTTCATTTACCCTCTAATTCCCAAGTGCTGTGGCCACCTACTCTTCCCTCCAATACCGTTGTTTGTACTGCTGCTCGCTAGGATCATCCTTTGTAGTGCGCGTGCCCAGACCCACTTCCGGTGGTCATTCTCCTTCTCTGCCTCAACTTTTAAGTCAGTCTCATCCCAAACGTCTCTCGTCTTTGGTTTTCTTCCTGTCCTCTACTACTTATCACGTTGACCCTCATTGCTTCATCTGTCGTCTTAATCAGTATGATGTCCAAATGTCTATTTCTCGTCCGCATCTCTCTTCAACTGATAACACACTTTTTTGCTGTGCATCTCCATGTGGATACCAGGAGGAGCATTAGCCACGTAGAATGCTCACGTCTGAATCTATCATTTTGTCTCCCCTACCTGTCTCGTAGGTGGGGACTCGATGAAATCATCCGAACTTGCACACTAGAAAGTTCAAATGGGAGACAATTTTCTATGGCCCTTCTTGTTAATCATTCCTACTATTCTTCCTGTTTATCTCTCCAGTAGTGTCCACATACCATGCCTGTAAAAAATTCCAGCTGTCATACTAGTCACCGGCCATTGAAAAGTCACACTACTGCAGTGTTTCTCATTCTCCCATCCATTGTTGACACTATCATGACTGTGACTTTGCTGAAACACAGTCTTGTCCTAGGGACTCAATGTCCTCAAGTCTTCAATGGCTCCATGTTGCCTTAGATTCCAAATATCTGAGGGTGAACTTCTAAATCTTTTTACTATCTACTTATTTTCTACATAAATATTCCCGCTTTTCACTGTATGTTGTTATTAGCCTTTATCATTGTCCATTTTGGAGAAAAGCTTTATGATTTATTTCATGACTCCATCCCATCCTGTCATGATTGATTTTGGGTTTTTACGAGTCACTTGTGTGGCATCTGGCTGGCTCCGTCAGAAGAGCACGTGGCTCTTTATCTCAGGGTTGTGAGTTCAAGCCCTACGTTGAAAACAGAGATGACTGAAAAAGTCTTAAAAGAAAAGAGTTCACTTGCATCTCACTATTTTTCTATGCAACTTTGGGAGATTTGCGTGTGGCAAAAAAAAAAAAATCCATATTTTTGATAAACTGCCCATTGGTTCTTAATGATCAGCTCATTTGGAACCACTGTAGTAAATGTCATTTTGTAGCAAAAATACAGGGTACATCACCAAGTTTTTGGTAATCTCTCTTTCTGGTAAGTTTGTACGTTTCTTTACAACTCAAATAGTATGTTATTGTCTATTGTTTTATTCCTAACATGCCAAAAGCACAGTTCCCCACATATGGTAGAAGCTAAATAATTAGTCCCTAGAATCAATTAGACAGAGTGTGTATACGCATACGTGACTGGATTCAGGAACAGAAGCTCAATCTCGGGTTTTCAAACATTTAAGTAAAATGTATAATGTCATCTCAAGTATCTGGGGATGAATGAGATGGGTTTGTATCGTCTGCAGATTTTCCTTGTTTTCAGGGTTTGTCGTCTCCTTCCTTTAGCAATATTCTCTGCTGTGGACTGAAGGAAGAGTGTCTTTGATCCACATGCTCAATGACCTACTTCTGTGATCATTCACTGTAAGCCCAGGAGTCGTCACTGCGTCACGGCTCCCTTTTCTTCTAACACCTCTTTCTAGTTAACTCTCACTTTATCTCCTCATCACAACTGTTTCCCCAGCTGTTTCCAAACCATTCGATCTGAGTAGTTTAATTTGTGAAATTTCTGTTTTCTTTTCAATCATCTAGGGTGGCCCTCCTCAAAGTAGCTTCCAAAATTCACACAAAATACAGCAAAGGGCACTGCATGTAGGTAGGGGGTAATCAAAAGTACTATTGTACTAATTAAGGTCGTGAAAGTAATCAGATATATTTTCGTAAACCGCAAATCACGTAGCTGAATATGGTTAAGTTAGGTAGGTTGGAAATTAAAGAGATTTTACTTCCTGGCTGATCCTCCCACCTGACAGGGGCAGGGACCTCTGTGCGTTCAGAGGTGTGGGAATGGGCATCTGTGCATGTGGAGGATGAGTTGCTTTTCCTAAGGTCTCTTTGGTCACTCCAAGGAAGGCTAGTGCGACAGAGGAGGGATAGAAATTTTAGGTGCATCATCTACTCTGGAATACAACGTTCCACTTTATTTTTTTAATGTTTATTTATTTATTTTGAGAGAGAGAGAGAGAGAGAGAGAGAGAAGAGGAAGGGCAGAAAGAGAGGGAGAGAGAGAATCCCAAGCAGGCTCTGTGCTCTCAACATATAGCCTGATGCGGGGCTCAATCTCATATACCATGAGACCATGACCTGAGCTGAAGTCAAGAGTCAGATGCTTAACTGACTGAGCCATCCAGACACCCCATAATATTCCACTTTAGTTTCCTTTCTTGATAGTCCTGGGTATCTGTTAATCAACACACACTTACTACCTACAACACATCACATACCCCTGCAATGGTAGAGAAGCAAAACCTTTGCCCTTGAAAAGTTCTCAATATCATGGGGATATAGCAATGAAAATACTAACTAAAATGCAGTGATAATATTTTTTTAAATATTATTTTAGAGATGGGGGGCAGGGGCAAAGAAAGAGAAAGAACCTTAAGCAGGTTCCATGTTCAGCGCAGAGCCTGATGTGTTGGCTTCATACCACAACCCTGGGATCATGATTTGAGGTGAATTCAAGAGCCGGATGCTCAATCAACTGAGCCATCCAGGTGCCCCTGATGGAAGAGTCTGTCTAAAGGGTTGTGCCAGAAAGAAATCCTGACTTTAATAAAGCGATTCGTTTTATAAAGAATTTCCACAAAAATTATCCTATTTAAGATCAAAGTAGCTCTTTGAGGTAGGTGATGCTTTCATCATGTGTTTGCCATTGAACAAAATGTGCATTTAGAGCAGTGCAGTGACTTCCCCCGGGCTATAAAGCTAGTGAGTGAAACACTGGGATCCTATTCCCTAACTATTGAGCCCAAGTCTCACATGCGTTTTACGTGCACATCAGCCGTACGTTCCAAAGTATGAGCCCATGGACCGATTTTCTAGACTTGCGGTGAACGCACGGGAAAGAGTTACTTTGGTACACATGCACGTGCAAACACGCGTGCTCACACACATGCACACACGTGCCACATCCTCAAGAGTACGGCATCTAATAAAGTAGAAAAATCTCAAGAGGTCGAAAAAATGTAAGATTAAAAGGCAATGACTATTTTCTTCAGCAAAAAGCACATGCTGATCAGCTCAAATAATTATTTACTCTGCTGGGCACTAACTTCATTCTTGCAACATTTGTGCAGCAAACTTACAAGGGGCAGGAAGCAAGCAATTCATTGCATTATATTGTGATAAATTCTACTGACGCGTGGGCTCCCTGCAGGGAGAGAGAAGATGAGGAGAGCCGTCTTAGGCTGTTGAGTCGGAAAAAAAAGTAAGAGGTAAGCAAGGTTTCACAGAGGAGACGATGCTTGAAGAATGTTGAGATTTTACCAGTGAGTAAGACTGACTTACCTACCAGACAAATGGAAAAAATACGATTCTAGGTTCTATCGCACACAAGATAAGGGATTCAGCTCAGTTGTGAAAAATCGAATTTATTGAGAGTCTTGGCCATCACTCCTGAGTGATGACTAACCAACCCATTTTCGAGAAGCTTAAGAACCCCCAAATAACTATTAATAAATGCGGAGCCATGCCTACGTCATCCATGCAAGTTATCGGCACACCGTCACTTCCAATGACATGAAGAAGATTACCGACCGCCATGTGGAATGTCGAGGTTTGGAATCATCGGCAGGAACACGCTCCTCCTACTTGCCTGGAGCCCAAGGAGTGGATCCGGGAGCTTTCTCCCCGCCATCCCTACTATTTCTTCTTCTTCTTTTCCTTAGATGTCACTGGTCAGCGGTCACCACTGCTCGGCCGCATCCCAAAGTGCCAAGCGCCCTCGGTAACCTGATAGTAGAATCGTCCTGATTTCTTACACATGAAACATTTAGCCGGTTAATACATTTATCACTTTTCAACCAGCTCTTCAGGTGTCACAGTCACACGTGTATTTTCGGCTTGGTTAACACGTCTGAGGGAACCAGCAGTCGGGCACTCGAGAATGTTATTTTTCTCTCTGAGTAGGTTTTCCTGGCTGGCATCCTCTTGCTCGCTGGGGAAGAAATAATTACTCATCTACCGGCTCCTTCGATGAGTTCACCGGACATACATTGTAACCCGGTTTCTATTATAGATCCAGACAACTCTTATTTATTACTTTGTAGGTCAAGGCACAGTTCTGCATGATGTGGAAGTTAAGTCGGTGCTTAAATTACCTCCTGTAAATAAGACTCATTAACCGCGGTGACCTGAGAACACTTTCAATTTAAGATTCTGCCCGGTGAGGAGAGTCCTTAGATTAATCCTGCGGCTGTACACGCCGCTTCCCTATGCTTTTCACTCGATGAGGCGACATCTTGGGTCCCCACAGCTGAGAGACGAGCTCCCTTAACTTCTTCCACATCCGCTCACCCCTCACATGTGACACTGAGTATTTGATATTTACGTAAAAATAAGAAAGAAGGAATCACCAAGGAACTTGATTTTGGCCTTCTGAGAAGGCCATGAAAACAGACTTCACTTGTTCCCCAAATCCACTCTGATGTAATTCTCAGGAACGATGCATGAAAACATCTCAGTGACACACTTTTCTTTTTAATATTTTTTTAAAGTTTATTCATCTGTGAGAGAGACAGAGCACAAGTGGGAGAGGGAGACACAGAATCCGAAGCAGGCTCCAGGCTCCGAGCTGTCAGCGCAGAGCCCGACGCGGGGCTCGAACTCACAAACCGTGAGATCATGACCTGAGCCAAAGTCAGACGCTCAACTGACTGAGCCACCCAGATGCCCCCCAGTGACACACTTCTAAAGTAAATGCCCCAATTAAAACTTTTCGTAGAATAAATCGAATTCAATTTTTTAAACATCCTGAAAAAAAATCTAAACGTGGAGCAATTTCTTTTCATAATACTCAAATTTACCCTATATAAATCACGCATTTTTATTAGATAAACGAGATATATTGTAGGACCAGAGCCATATTCCAATTCTTTGTTGAGGACAAAAACAACAGGCATTTTCATCTAAAAATTTTTAATGTTTATTTTTGAGAAAGAGAGACAGAGCATGAGTGGGGGAGGGGCAGAGAGAGGGAGACCCAGAATCCAAACCAGGCTCCAGGCTCCGAGCTGTCAGCACAGAGCCCCACACGGGGTTTGAACTCATGAACCGCGAGATCACGACCTGAGCCGAAGTCGGACCCTTAACTGACTCACCCGCCCAGGCGCCTCAAGACATCTCTATCTTTATAAACTTTACCGACACTGATGTTCTTTTTGTATGTGAAAATGAAATGCGTGGAATGGGAGACTGAATTTGGTCTGGAAGTCAAAACACTTGAGAGCGATAGAGAAGAACACTCGAAGTGAAAACTGAAATTATGCTAACACCAATCCTTAACTGCCAATATCACTCCTCTTCTTTTTCTGACAATAATAGGTACAGCTCGGCGTGATTCTTACAGACAGGAAAAATACAGGCATGCCTGTTTGTTCCCAATAGGGTCAATTTTCCAAGGTTGTAAATCTGATTCTTTCCCACTTGTCCAAAAAGTCATCGTGCGTATGAGGAGAAAAAAAATGCCCTTAGACATACGTGTGTGTCCTAATGTAGCTTGCATTTTGTTGCCTTTGAAAACATACTGTAACAGCACCAAACACTAGGTGTGAATGAGTCACCCAGTTCTGGAATTTCTGATGTAACTCCTTGCTTGGCTGGAAGAAGAAGAGTGGTGGCCAAGATAGTAGTGAGTTCCTCCCAGGAGTGGTTTGGCCGTGATTAGCCTTGCTCCCGGGCAAAAATACATGTCTGAGGTGAGCATGATGAGAAGAATATGAAGTAAAAGAGGTGGCTGGCGTGTGATGTGTCTTTAGAGACCCTGCAAGTTCCAGATTACTAACATGCATGGAATTGTCTCTATGACGGTTTCTCTTGGGACTAAGTCATTATCCTTGGTGTCTGGGAGGATCAGATTCTCATCCAGAAAATATTTATAGACTAACGATTACATTCTAGGTATCTGATCTGTATAAAAGTACTCATCCATATGGCCCCATCCTTTGTCACCTTTACAGTCTGGTCCAGGAGGCAGAACCCTGACGTAGTTGGAGAACAATGAAACGTTAGACAGCGTGCGACTCCCTCCTGTACAGATTTAAGCCCCACAGAATAGCATCCTGCCCTACAGTAGGCACAAAGGATTGCGTTTTTAAATAATGTATGGGATTTACACAATCCAAGAAGGCTAGGAATGAAATTCCAGGAAGAGGAAATAACATCAGTGGGAGGAAAAGGATGAAATAAACAGATGGTGTGAAAGAAAAGGAGCAGGTTTGCCAGATCAGAATGGTGTGTAGGAGTTAAAAATCCTGTTAAGAAAACAGTTGGGAGTTACATCCCAAGTTGATGCTGGAGAATTCTCACGTAGACACCTGGGATGATTTTAGGTTTCCAAGCCAGTAGGTTGTGCAAGGTGGTCAGACAGAGAGACGTGGGAGGCTAGGAAGGGAGGGATGATCCAGAGGCAAGGTAACAAGTTAGGTACTTTACAGTGATCCGGGGACCTGATCCTTACTTTCGTTGTCTGGAAGCTAGAACAGGGTCCGCTTCACAATACGTTCTTAATATCATGTTTTGTCTTCTGAATTAATACTGAACGCACCTGTCCTTCTCTAAGCCCCTGGAATTTCGAGAGAAGCAAATTGAAAATGCTTTCGAATCATTTAGCGCCATACAAATGTGAGGGGTTATTGTGTCAAAGGAAGGATGAGAAGGCCACGTGGGGAAGGTAATGTTGAAAGCATCTCCTGGAGTTGAAACTTGCGAGTAGCTCTGATGTGGAAGAATGTTATCTTTTTCAACCATGGAAGAAATGCGTCGATGCTAACGGAGAGTACCTGGAGCTTTGGCGATGGCAGAACAAGAATGCCTGTTGTTGTCCGCAACGTTATATATAAGTATTCATCTCTTAAATGTTGAGTATTTATTCGTCTAAGAAAACCTGCATCTTTTTGAGAAATCGATTAGTTACCTTCCTGGTTATGCTACATCTAACACAAAGGAACACAGCTACTGATGTTAGCAAAAAAATAGTAGGTAATGTTCCATCCGAAGAGGTGCGAATATGCAAAGTGGTTCCTTTAAATTATTTCGGCCAATTACCACACAGAGTTAAAAAAACAAAACAAAACAAAAAACTACATGATAGTCCTGACTTTAGAAAATTATTGCGTTTCTATATGGAAGCATGAGCTGGCACATGAAATATTACTTGTGACTTCCGTTATTGTTTATTGCCAAGAATGCCAAGAGGACATTGGGACCTGGAAACGCTTCCTCTGATCCCGGTTGGAACACTGAAAATTCCTAATGTGAACTTTTTATTTGCATTTGAACAGTCTTTGCTAATTCAGATGGAGAGAGCAGCAAAGTTCCTGGCTAGAGGTAGGGAAATGCTTCTCCTTGGGTTTCATTGTGTGACATTGGATCTAGGTAATTAATAAAGTTAACCCTTGACCCGAATCATGACAAATACTGTGGAATTAATTTATTTTACCTTTCACATATTATACCCAAGAACCATAGTAGTAATAATTATATCAATAATAAGTCTTGGCACTTCTAAAATATCGATGAGGATATGATATTTTTTGAAATTTCAAAGCATCGACCAGTATAAATGTGAAATATTAGTCTCAGGAGTGTCTCTGAATGGATTACTTTAGAAATTGATAGCATTTTAGTAGACTGTTTATTATGTCATTTTCTCATTGACAGGATTTACAAGCACAGACCTAGAAACAAATGATGGTTTTGTATTTTGTTGTTTTTCTATATAAATTATTATCAGTAAATGTGGCTACTGACCTGCCAGAGTCATTCTAAATAGTATTTAAATTTTTCTATGCGATGTCCAAAAGTGATGAGATCTAATACTTTTATGCGGTTCTTTTCCATTATAAACAAATTTAGATATATATTGATACCTATCATGAACTTTATTTTTTTCTTTCAATTATCACTAATGATGTTTTAAAAATGCTCTAGAAAATACAATTTTTGGTTTATAAATATATCCCTTTGATAGGCAGACATATGATTTTCTTGAGAGTAATTTTTTTCTGTGTGAGTCTCCTGTTTTCTACATTTACTTTCTATGACTTCTGATCGAAAATGCTGACAGAATTTTTAATCTCACATCACATTCACAGAACCTTTTTGTGTGTTTGTCTGTTTGTTTCCAGAGCTGAACCTCCTTTTCATAGATGAATGTAAAGCAAAATGCCAGCAAGCAAAAAAAAAGTAGTCATTTAACCGTGGAAAGCTCAAGTTATCAAAATCCTCAACCACAATAGGCTCACATTTTAATGACATTATTGTCACTGACTGGGGCAGAGCAGTCCTGTGTATCCGCATCACAAACACGCTGACGCATCTGTGGAACTTGTTTTCGAAAGAACATTCTTTAAGATACAAGGAGATTTGGTAGCGTGAGCGGAATGTACAGGATACTCTAAGACAGGGGAAATGTAACTGATCTTGTGCGAGGCTGTAAATTTATCCCTGAATTGCGCCTTAGAAAACAACATGTCAGTCTTGGCATATGTTGGCTGAAAGTTGTTTCACCAGTACCACACCCATTCATTCCTTCTCAGCCAAGCGCTCATCGAAACTTGCTCTGTTGAGGCTGCTAACGGGTTTGTTTTTCAAGGCAGATCACTAGAATCACACATCAGTCACATTTAAAAACAAAAAAAACCCCTCACAACATGTAAGTATCTGAAAGCATTTGTCCAGACTTTGTAAACAAGTTGTATTTAATGACAGAGGCATCTGTCCACTCGTTCGGATTTCTGATCATTAGTTTTTAAAATTCTTTCACCTTCTTTGCCCAGATCAGGGTTTACACACTTAATTGAAACGGTAGTAGTTTCCTCTAATAATCCACTCCGAAGAGATGAGGGGGTGGTGCCAGACAGAACTTTTAAAAATCAGCTGCAAGGAAAGAAGCTTTAGAGAGCTAAAACAATGGAAATCGTTTGTTTCCTAAATAAATGTGAACTTTGGGATGTGCAATTTGTGCAGATTATTCTTGATGTGTAATCTGTAAAGGTTAACATCTGCTCTTAAAGCTTTCGGTAATGATTTTTATTAAAGGTAAGGAAGGTTTTATGTGGTGGTTCTTATGGAGGTAGTCCTCTTTGGCCACTAGAGTCTCCTTCTTTCACGGAAGTGAACATATTTTTAGTGATTTTCAGTTTTTTTCGAAGAAAAGTACTTTGGCCTCTATATTTATTTGTGCCAGCTGGGGACCAGACTTTGTGAAGATGTGGGCACCTTTATATGTATTTTTTGGTTTGTTTGTTTGTTTGTCTGTTTGTTTTTGAGAGAGAGAGAAAGAGAGCACGAGTGGGGTGGGAGGGACAGAGAGAGAGGGAGACACAAAATCCGAAGCAAGCTCCAGGCTCCGAGCTGTCAGCACAGAACCCAACCTGGGGCTCAACCCACAAAACATGAGATCACGACCAGAGCCAAAGTCGGACACTCAACCAACGGAGCCCCCCAGGCGCCCCTTGAGCAACTTCATAAAGTCACATGTGTTGAATTTGGTGTGTATTTATATTTTCATAAAGGAAGTTTTTCGGCTAAAATATATTACTAAAAATATGTATCTGTTTATTCAGTGATGCTATCCTGTATCATTCCTGGCTTATAATACCTTTATATGTATTGGCACTTAGATTAAAAAAAAATTAGGACCATCCTTACATTCACTTGAGCTTAGTATATGAAGCAGAGTTTACCTACTAAAAGGTCATTGCTAATTTATATACGTTTCTGTTTTTTCTTCAGTTATGATTATGCCTGATATCAGTTGATATGTTGATATTATGATGCGGGTGAGCAAAGCTGGTGATTGAGTCCTGGTTGGAAAAGTCCAGATGTCCATGAATAAGGGAAAATTGGGTCTTATGACAACCAAAGTTTTATCAGTAAGAGGTTCCATGATACACCATCATGGAAAAAAATATATATATACATATATATTTAGATAGATAGTCATTTAAGCTAATATTAAACAGTACGTAAGCATGGGTGATTTGTTTAATAACCTTTAATAGAAATTGTTCTAGAATGATTTTACCATATATAAGAAGACACATTTTTAATCTTGAAAAATAAGAGATTCCAATTAAAATTTAATTTGGTATAAAATTGAGTTTTTCAAATATCTGTATTGTCATTTTAATTTAGGATGCTACCATATATATAGGCATGGTTAGCCAACGTATCACTACAAATCACTTACAACATGGAACTGATTATGCTGAATAAAGAGCGGCATTCCTCCTGTTAGAAATACAGAAATATTTAAAACCAATTAATATCCCAAGATTAATTAAACGCATTTCACAGCTCAAGAATCCCACAAATAAGGTCGTAATTAAAAGAAAGGCAAAACAAAGCATTCTGATGACAAGATAATCAGGGCATGCTGTATCTGCTTGGTGTTTTGCAGCAGGATAATATTTTCATAGCCCAGGGAAATGTTATTTCTTGGATAGATTTTTCTTACTGAAACCCAAAGCGGAGGCGTTGCTCTCTCAGGTGTGAGAGGAATTAGCCACATTACTGTGAGTCAGAGTCTTTGAAAGAAAGTTTATTTTAGACTCTGGAGGAAATTATAGGATAATTTAGATGATCAAATACGCCTGAGGGATAAAAACTATACTTTCTCAGAAGGGGTTATGTGAGAAACGGTTTCGCAGGTTCTCAGTGGCAGATGATCTCCAAATAGGGCCGTCACCATGTATTTTCTCCCGCACAGGCAGGCCGTGAGGTCCCCCTCCGAAGACGGAGAGGTCCCCATTCCTGTCTTTGCGCTGGTCCCGGACAGGCGCTGGCAAATAGAATCCTACAGAAGCGGAGGCTCCTGGGGGCTCAGTCAGTAGAGCGTGAAGTTCAAGCCCCACGTCGGGGGTGGAGCCTACTTAAAATAAAGGACTCCTACAGAAGTGGCTTTCAAAGAAACTCTGACAAGGAATGACTTTTGTGATGATAAGCACCCTGATATTATACTTTTTTCCCGGACTAACATAGATAAAAACTGAAATAAAGGGATAACTGCTTAAAGCTTATTAGAGACAATACAATAAATTAGGATGTTAGCATGTGAACGGGTCTGTATAACCCTCCCATCACAAAATCGAGGTAACCCTTCCATTTACTAAACAGTACCCAGTTTCACTGATTTTGCGAAAATGAAAAGCTAAGAATGGGGCAGGAAAAAAAAAAAAAACCCAGAAAAAAAATTAGTTTATCAGAGTTTGATTATTAACTTTTTTTTAATATTTGAAAAAATGGTCAAAGTGAATTTATTTGATTTCTGATGTATCGTAACTCTTCACTTGTATGGAACCACGCTTTGCAAAAACAAATACAAAAGGCTTTAAACTACGTAATATTGTGAATTATCTGAGCCATTACCATTATTATGGATAG
The DNA here is from genome assembly GCF_024362965.1 of Panthera pardus. Classification (NCBI taxonomy): domain Eukaryota; kingdom Metazoa; phylum Chordata; class Mammalia; order Carnivora; family Felidae; genus Panthera; species Panthera pardus. The sequence goes on along the minus strand of NW_026526710.1, from coordinate 83,074,526 downwards.
AACCATGTGAGTTACACTTCGTACGTGTGAAATATACACAGAGAAAAATGTTTACTATGTATGATTTTAATAGGAAAAAAAAAACATGTAATCCATTCAAAGTTTCCGTAAAGAAAAAAATGAAGGAAATTTTATCCCTGCTTGAGATTAGCGATAATATACTTACTGCGTTTCAAAGGGAGACATCACCACGGAGCTGCAATAATTCACAAAAGTGATGCATTTTTCTCATTTGGAAATACACAAATGTTGGATATTGTTGGATATTCTTGCCCATGAAACGGATAGTCTTAATTTAAAACAAGTCCGGCTGTCTAGTAAAGAAGAGAAATCCTTACATTTTTTTTTTCAATAAAATACCCTCAATCTGAATTTAAATATGCAATACCTAGTTTTAGAAAATCAACCAGTTACTTATTTAACTGTTTAAAACGTCCTGGAATAACAAACACACCTCTGTCTTCCGTTGATTCTGTAATTAGCTCGTGTCTGGCTCATTCGTCATCAGTCATGTCAGTCATTCTGCTAACCAGTCTGGACTCTAACCTTACGGGACATTCAGTCTGCTGTGAGCCACACTGACCGAAGGTAAGTCTCATTCATCTGCGTGGTTCTACTTGATTCAATTGTTGACTCACTAAACGACCTTCAGGGTGATTCCACTCAGCTTCCTTGTAACCAACTACTATATGCTTTTTATAAGGCATTCCCTGTGCCTACGAGCAAAACCACATTTTTGTAGGTAGTAGTGGTTAAGAAACGACAGCAACCATAAACCTTCGCAGTTTGGTTTTAAGTATCTCCTTTAAAGTAACCGGGGCTTTATGTTTTGGTCGCATCTTCTCTCTCCAGTTGACTCAGAGACTGTAGCAAAACTTACTCTCAAGACAGGGCTAGTAATGGGAGCAAGGAAATCGCACGTGGCAACTCAGCCTGAAGTTCAAGCTCATGGGCATTCTAAGCCTTTGTGGTTAGCCAACCAAGTTTGAATAAGAAGTTACCTGGGAACACATTATCACCCCTGCTAAATTAATGTGTCTATTGTGTCTTTGACTCTCTTTTCTTCGCCATTCATCAATCCCCATTTTGGCAGAAGGGGTGCAAAAGAGATTCAAAGTGGTTATTTCGAGCAGCGCATTGTTTTTCTTTGGAGGAGGGCTTTCTAAAAAAAGATCCGGAGGGAAGATTGGCTGAAGGCTTAAAAACAAGCTTCTGAAAATCTTCCACATTAATTATCTGATTAGAAAAGCCGACTTCAATACATCAATAATTGCCACTGATAAACAGATGATTCAGCAACTTTCCCTTTGTATTTTAAACTTGCATTCCCTTAACTCATTCTAATTACAAACAATGGATTAGTTAATGAATACAAAATGAAGGAAAAATTATAGATGTGCAAGTCATTCAAAGGTTATGAAACGGTTGAATAACAAAATTCTAGTAAGCTGGTTCCCCGGGATAAGAGTATTTGCAGCAGAAACATTTCTCTGGAGGGAGAGGGAAGCAAGCGTGAGTAACATGGGACTCTTTCAGCCCAGTGACAAGGAAAATAAAGGATCAGCATACTTGGAATGGTTAACAATACTACACGTTTTGCTGTTGTTCTTGGACATTCAGCGATCAAAGAACTTTTTCAGGTATTGTTATCAAAAGTCACCTAAACCAGAAAGGAAATTTACCTGGAACCAATTTGGGAAGAAAGGATCATGACAACTTACGCAACTTATGCTGTGTTATTAAATGTCTTCATAAAGTTTGGGTGGAAAAAGGGGTAGCATATTTTGGGGGAGAAAGTGTTGTACATATTTGGCATACAATCAATATATGCTGAATAACTGTGGCATCCATGAGAGACTGAATAGACAGACATTGGCCAGCCCAAATATGACAATAGAACTCTAATAGAATCCACAATTGGCAGGAATTAGTCTAGAAAGCCAAACAATAGCTTTGCCAGTAATTGGCCCCAAACGCTCAGAACCTGGTCAGTGATTGCCATCTTCCCAATTTTCTTTCTTTCTTTCTTTCTTTCTTTCTTTCTTTCTTTCTTTCTTTCTTTAATGTTTTTGTTTGTTTGTTTGTTTTTGATGGGGGGTAGGAGCAGAGAGAGAGGGAGACAAAGAATCCCAAGCAGGCTCTGCACTGACAGTGCAGAGAAAAAGAAACTTTTCTTCGAAATAAATTCCGTAACTAAATAGTGAAACAACATAAATTTAGGAGATAATTAAAATATGTATGACTCGGGGCGCCAGGGTGGCTCAGTGGGTTAAGCGTCTGACTTCGGCTCAGGTCATGATCTCCCAGCTTGTGGGTTCTAGCCCCGCAACAGGGTCTGTGCTGACAGCTCAGAGCCTGGAGCCTGCTTCGAATTCTGTGCCTCTGTCTGTCTCTGCCCCTTCCCTGCTCCTGCTTTGTCCCTTTCTCTCTCTCTCTCTCAGAAATAAAGAAATTTAAAAAAAAACATTTTTTCAAAGTTTTTTTGAAAGTTTCTTTATTTCTGAGAGAGAGAGAGAGAGAGAGAGCATGAGCACGGGAGGGGCAGAGAGAGAGGGAGACACAGAATCCAAAGCAGGCTCCAGGCTCTGAGCTGTCAGCACAGACCCTGACCTGGGCTGGCACCCACAAGCCAAGAGATCCTGACCTGAGCCGAAGTCAGGTGCTTAACCCACTGAGCCACCCAGGGGCCCCTTAAAAAAAAAAATTAAAAACTTGTATAACTCAACCGAGAAAACAATCTCTATTCAAATGGCTGTGTCTCTTCGTAATCATTATTTCTTACTGAATCTTATAAACCGTGAGATCATGACCCGAGCTGAGATCAAGAGTCAGTTGCTTAACCGACTGAGCCGCCCAGGCGCCCCAGCTTCCCAGTCTTCTGCTCGGCTTTCAAGTCAGGACTCACCAGGGAGAACCACGATACGATCCCTCATGATTCCAAGCCTAAAGCAAGAGACCCGTTTCCACTTAGTCGGCCTCCAGCCTCCCCAGACCCGTAGCCTCCAATCAGCACAGACCTGAAGCCTTTCTTCTTTTTCTTCACTATGAAGCTTTTCCACTCCCCTGCTCGCCTTGAGTCTTTACCAATCCTGATGGTGGCTGATCCCTTCGCTCTAGCGAACTTGGAATAAATAGCCTCTGCTTGCTCTCATTTGGGTGGCCTTTGTTTATTCCCATATCCGTAATCAGTCATTTCATTAAGTAGCTTGGCTATGAAGAAAAATAATTAGTTTGGGCAGAGAAGGTAAACAGACCTGCTAACCTAATGGCGTGGAATCTATAGCTCTGAGTTTCCATACAGTGAGGAATAGTGATCACGAGAGACACAGCCATTCGAATAGAGATTGTTTTCTCCGTTGAATCGTACACATTCTAATTATCCCTTACATTTATGTTGTTTCACTGTTTAGTTACGAAATTTATTTTGAAGAAAAGTTTCTTTCTGTCTTGCTTGTTTAAGTGGCTTTGGCTTAATCTGTGTTCAGTCATGCATAGGTACCAACTATAAACCTTGTATTCAACAACTTTAGAGAATGCAGTTTTAAATTTTTTAAGTTTATTTATTTATTTTCATATATATATATATATATATATATATGTACAGAGAGAGAGAGAGAGAGAGAGAGAGAGAGCAAGTGAGCAGGGGAGGGGCAGAGAGAGAGAGAGAGAATCCCAAGCAGGCTCTGCCCTGTCAGCACAGAGCCTACTGCAGGGCTTGAACTCACGAGCTGTGAGATCATGACCTGAGCAGAAACCAAGAGCCTGATGCTTAACCGGCTGAGCCACCCAGATGTACCCAGAGAATGTCATTTTATCCTACGTGTTTTGTCAGTAAGATAGGCCGCTTTCCCTGTATTGCTTATAATTCAGTTTGAGAATTGAGAAGGCGTCTCTAAATTCCGCACTCTTTCAGGATTCACGTCAAAAATACTTGGTCTACCATTTCCAGTCGTTGCATCGAAGTGCAAAATGTATATACATTTTAAAGGAAACCTGCAATAGAGAGGAGCAGCCGCATTGTCCGTAAAGACTTGGCTAAGTGACCTGGTGACCAGAAGCAAATCTCCAAGAGATCTCAACCCGGTTTTAAATTTTTTTTTTTCAACGTTTTTTATTTATTTTTGGGACAGAGAGAGACAGAGCATGAACGGGGGAGGGGCAGAGAGAGAGGGAGACACAGAATCGGAAACAGGCTCCAGGCTCTGAGCCATCAGCCCAGAGCCCGACGCGTGGCTCGAACTCACGGACTGCGAGATCGTGACCTGAGCTGAAGCCGGACGCTTAACCGACTGCGCCACCCAGGCGCCCCTCAACCTGGTTTTAAACAGCACCACAGGTGATCAAAGAGTGCTGGATCCAAATCATTTCAGGTGGATAATACGCCTCTTTGGATTTCTCAGCATATATGTCAAGACCAACAAGGACAGTAAAGTGAGATTAAGCCACACTGATGCTATCACCCTAGGAGTCACTGCCATAACCACACAGTGCTTAGAGCTCAGAGTGTATAAAAAGGACAAGCAGATTGTCAGCGGAAGATGATAAAGAGGATCTTTTGCATGTTACTGAGGCACGCAATATAGATTTTACAGAATACCACGTAGCATAACCTGAAGGCATATTTCGCACGCAAGAAAAATTAAACATTGCACTTGTTTCCACTTACTTTCATTGGAAAGCTGTAAAATCAAACTACCCGGGGGAAAGTTTTGCTTTTAAACAACATCAGATGTGACTCCAGGAAAAGCAGGGTGCAGATTTTCGCATTGCTGAACCATAAAGTGCTCACGCCTTCCTTCACGGACAGTCGCCAGTCCTCAGAGATCACGTGATACGGCGAATTCCCGCTCCCTGCTGCTGTTACTTCACTATGGGAGATGCTCTCCAAACCAGAAGAGAAGTCGCCCTCTGAAGCTGCAATGAGGCTGACATTGACATTTAGATTTCTGATATCAATTGTTTTAATTTTACATTTCCCTGGTGACACATAATGTGGCACATCTTTTCATGTGCTTGTTTGCCATGTGTTTATCTTCTTTGGGGAGGGGTCTTTAGCCCATTTTTAAGTCAGACTGTTTGTTTTCTTATCATTGGCTTCTTTATATCTTTTGGCTAACAGTCCTCTATCAGAGATATTTTGCAAATACGTTCTCCTAGTACGTGCTTGTCTTTTCATTCTTTTGATTGTGTCCTTTTCGGAGTAGTAATTTTTAATTTTAGTAAAGTCCAGCTTATCAATTCTTGTTTTTCATGGGTCGTGCTCTTGATGTGTTATCTAAATGATATCACCAAACCAGGCTCATCTAGATTTTCTCTTATGTTGTTTCCTATGACTTTAGAAACATTGTTTTTATTGTACATTGGTTTTTTTTTTGTTTTTTTTTTTTGTGAAAAATACATTTATTTTATTAAAAAATGCTGGAAATCTATAAATCCACTAATTAAGTTAATAATGTTGGCTTGTCTTAATAAAGAAAATAACATTTGAAGGTGCCTCTTTTCTACAATTTTATTTTATTTTATTTTTTGTTTCTTTTATAGAATTTTTATTTTTTTATTTTTTTTTTCAAAATATAAAATATATTGTCAAAATGGTTTCCATACAACATCCAGTGCTCATCCCGACAAGTGCCCTCCTCAATACCCATCACCCACCCTCCCCTCCTTCCCACCCCCCATCAACCCTCAGTTTGTTCTCAGTTTTTAAGAGTCTCTTATGCTTTGGCTCTCTCCCACTCTAACCTCTTTTTTTTTTTTTTTTCCTTCCCCTCCCCCATGGGTTTCTGTTAAGTTTCTCAGGATCCACATAAGAGTGAAAACATATGGTATCTGTCTTTCTCTGTATGGCTTATTTCACTTAGCATCACACTCTCCAGTTCCATCCACGTTGCTACAAAGGGCCATATTTCATTCTTTCTCATTGCCACCTAGTATTCCATTGTGTATATAAACCACAATTTCTTTATCCATTTGTCAGTTGATGGACATTTAGGCTCTTTCCATAATTTGGCTATTGTTGAGAGTGCTGCTATAAACATTGGGGTACAAGTGCCCCTATGCATCAGTACTCCTGTATCCCTTGGGTAAATTCCTAGCAGTGCTATTGCTGGGTCATAGGGTAGGTCTATTTTTAATTTTCTGAGGAACCTCCACACTGCTTTCCAGAGCGGCTGCACCAATTTGCATTCCCACCAACAGTGCAAGAGGGTTCCCATTTCTCCACATCCTCTCCAGCATCTATAGTCTCCTGATTTCTTCATTTTGGCCACTCTGACTGGCGTGAGGTGATATCTGAGTGTGGTTTTGATTTGTATTTCCCTGATGAGGAGCGACGTTGAGCATCTTTTCATGTGCCTGTTGGCCATCCGGATGTCTTCTTTAGAGAAGTGTCTATTCATGTTTTCTGCCCATTTCTTCACTGGGTTATTTGTTTCTCGGGTGTGGAGTTTGGTGAGTTCTTTATAGATTTTGGATACTAGCCCTTTGTCCGATATGTCATTTGCAAATATCTTTTCCCATTCCGTTGGTTGCCTTTTAGTTTTGTTGGTTGTTTCCTTTGCTGTGCAGAAGATTTTTATCTTCATAAGGCCCCAGTAATTGATTTTTGCTTTTAATTCCCTTGCCTTTGGGGATGTGTCGAGTAAGAGACTGCTACGGCTGAGGTCAGAGAGGTCTTTTCCTACTTTCTCCTCTAGGGTTTTGATGGTTTCCTGTCTCACATTCAGGTCCTTTATCCATTTTGAGTTTATTTTTGTGAATGGTGTGAGAAAGTGGTCTAGTTTCAACCTTCTGCATGTTGCTGTCCGGTTCTCCCAGCACCATTTGTTAAAGAGACTGTCTTCTTTCCATTGGATGTTCTTTCCTGCTTTGTCAAAGATTAGTTGGCCATACGTTTGGGGGTCTAGTTCTGGGGTTTCTATTCTATTCCATTGGTCTGTGTGTCTGTTTTTGTGCCATATTGTACATTGTTTTTAACAGCTCTTATGCCTTCAGCCACCAATTAAAAAAAAACAACATATATGGTTAACTTTCATTAAAATGTCATTGTCTAAGGACTCCAAAGGTAAGAAATGACATCCACAGGGGATTTTATAATGGGGAAAGAGAAAGCAGGGAGCATGGGCCAAATATAGGTCATGTATTTCTGTGTCTAACAGAGAGAGATTTAAAGTCACTCTACATGTAAATGTGCTGAAAGAAACAATAAAGTTTATTATAGAATAAATATGGCTTAATGGATGTAGGCGTATAAATAGGAAAAAAAAAAACGCACAAAGCTTTGCATAATCTCTTAACAATGGACATAATCTCTTAACAATGGACACTTTGTGGGGGCACCTGAGTGGTTCAGTCAGTTGAGTGGCTGGCTCTTGATTTCAGCTCAGGTCATGATCCCAGGGCTGTGGGACTGAGCTCCACCATTTTAGGATTCTCTCTCTCTCTCTCTCCCTCTCTCTCTCTCTCTCTACCTCTGCCCCTCTCCCCTGCTCATGTGATCTCTCCCACTCTCTCTCTCAAAAAAAAAAATTAAAATGAAAAACAATGGACACTTTGTCAAGCAATTTTTTCTAAAAGCAGGACAGTTGTACAATGAGGGCTCTGTTGGTCCACTGAGTTCCATTTTCTTCTTCTGCATCTAGGCACGTAGTAAAATAACACTTCACAGACTCCCTGAATGCTGAGCACAGGGGTGTGGGCAGGAGTGGCAATCCCCATGTTCGCCATGTTCGGGCTTGGCTCCAAGAGCTCTCTGAGACCCTCCTGCTCCCTATTCCCTGGAAACTTTGGGCCAAGCTGGTGGCATCACAAGAAGTGGGGTTCCTCAGCTATTCTTGAGGATCACCTAAACGGAAGGAGAAATAAAACCTTTTTGTTAAGTCAATAAGAAATTGGAATCATGATGTTTCTCACACATAGACCAACCCATCCTGACTAATAGACCCGCAAAAATGAGATCATTAAAACCTTTACTTTTCATTCTTGTAACTTCTTCCAACCATGAGGCATGTCACAACCCTGGGAGATTTTTAACAGAAAATGTATACTAGGTTATAGTTAGGGAAAACTCTAAAAAGAAGAAATTTGCTTTGACGAATCCTGTATGCATCACAACTTTCCCATATAGCCCAAAAGACTGATGGTTTAATGGGGTGAAACCCTACTTCATTAAACTTTCCTTGTCTGGAAATTTTGGCACAGAAGACTCAAAGATAATTTCTATTGAAAATTCAAGAAATTGCCCATAACATGATGGATGTGAGACCATCAAAACTAACTTCTAAAAAATAATCCTATTTCTAGGCTCTCTGATCCCCAGGATAATTCATGTAGAAAATAATATATGAGAAATACACTCGTGACTTAGGAAGCAAAAGCGGAAGAAGCTACTATAAAACAAAGTCTGGAGAAAGCTGAAGTCCTCAAGTACATGGAACTCATTTTCCATGACTCCAAGCATATGTTGTTGTACATGAGTCCCTTGAGAGCCTGGTTCCTGTAGCAGAAAATATGCCTTCCATGGGCTGAGAAGTGTCGTTCCAAAATCACATTAGCGACAGTAATAGGACTAGTTATTAATACTGAATAACTGCTGTGTGCCTGGAAATGTCCTCAGTGCTATATATGAATTGAGTTCTTCATGAATCGTTAAATAATAGTGGCTGCTAGGATAAGTTAGGGGAACTCACCTGCCGACAGTTCTTTGTAAAGTTTGTACCTTATCAGTCCAAGGTACCGTGGTAATACGATCTTCACTAGACTGTGGAATCCTGATTTGTCTTAAGTTTCTGATAAAAATGATAGACTCTGGGATTTGCAACTCGCATAAAAGGCAACAGTGCTCAGTATTGTCACTTCATCAAGTGACAAAGTGCATCGAGACTTAAAAGCAAACCGACCCCACTTAGCTTGGCTTTTCTAAGATTCCCTGTTAGTTACTGGCAGGTACCGTGACTGGGCTCCAGGTTTCCTGTTTCCTGACTGATTGCTTCTTTATAGCTAGCTACCCGCTGTAGTGAGTACGCTAATTCAATAATTTTTGTTTGCATTCCTGCTACCAAAGCCTACATTTTAATGTAAACTTCTTTTATGGTCTCATAAAAACTGTGGGAAGATATATTATGCATAGAATTTCCAAAAGTAATTTTTTTTTCCTTTTGACCCCATAAAATAAATAAATGTTGGTTGCTAAAAATGCCTAAATTATAAAATGCATATTTGATACTAATAACTGGAATTGTAAGATGCATTTAATTGCCTGCAGGGGCTTTGATGTTGAGCTAGACATACTCATGTTATCCCCCGAATATGATTATGCAATAAATAATGACATATGCAAATAAATAGTGGGTTTGCTTTTCATAGAAGATTAGATCAATTTGCTTGGAAATAACTCCTTTTGAACTAAAAGGATATTATCATATCCATGGCTGTGCAAGAAGGAAAACAATCTGATTTGGAAATTTCTTTCAAATTTACCCAAGAAAAGACTTGACAATAAACAGAGAAATAAGGAAGTGAATGAATGAATAAATAGATATTCTAATGTTTGCTCAGAAAATTATTATTATTTTTTTTTTAATTTTTTTTTTAACGTTTATTTATTTTTGAGACAGAGAGAGACAGAGCATGAACAGGGGAGGGTCAGAGAGAGAGGGAGACACAGAATCGGAAGCAGGCTCCAGGCTCTGAGCCGTCAGCCCAGAGCCCGACGCGGGGCTCGAACTCACGGACCGCGAGATCGTGACCTGAGCCGAAGTCGGATGCTCAACCGACTGAGCCACCCAGGCGCCCCTCAGAAAATTATTAAAGAGACTTATATTTAGAAGAGGCAGGATGAGCCTGTGTGTTAAAGCTCGGGAAAGGTGGATGCTAAGGACCAAAGATTTGTGTTTCTCCAAAGTTCCTATGTTGAAGACTCAATTCCCCGTGTGACCAAATTTGACGTCCTGAGGTTTAGATAAGGCTGTGAGGGTACAACCCCATGAAGGGAAGCCCCTTACAAGAAGATAACAGAGCTCTCTTCACCACATGAAGACACAGCTAGAAGGTGGTCATCTGCAAACGAGGAATCTTCTGGAACCTTGAGCCTGGACATCCAGCTTCTCAGTCTGTGTGCTTTTTTTTTTTTTTTTAATGTTTACTTATTTTTGAAGGAGAGAGAGACAGAGTGTGAGTGGGGGCAGAGCAGAGAGAGAGGGAGACAGAGAATCCGAAGCAGCTCCAGGCTCTGAGCTGTCAGCATAGAGCCCGACGCGGGGCTCGAGCTCACAGACCATGAGATCACGACCTGAGCCGAAGCCGGATGCTTAACCGACTGAGCCATCCAGGCGTCCCTACCTTAATCACCTTTAAACCCATCCTTCCTCACCTGCACCCCTGCAACTCTGGCCAGAGGCGAAGGACAACCAGCCAAAGGCCAGCACTGTACATTCCCAGCCATCAACCTCAAGGACACCCTCGTCACTGTCCCACAGTCTCACGACACACTCCTCCTCCCTACTTACCTGGAAGAGTATTTCACATCTTCTCCTCTCTCTACAAACCCCTAACAGCCCCCACCAGCCTGCAAACTCCTCTTCACTCTCAACTGACAAAAAACAAGGACACGAAGGGGAACTTCCAAATACCCACCTGCACCCGTGCCCCCCTCCCCTCTCCTGTGCACGAGCCCCACCCGCTGCTGACCACTCTGCCTTTGCTCCCATAACTGCCTCCTTCCTCTTCAGCAGTGTAAGTGGGGATTTTCTTTTTGTCATGAACATAAAAACATGATATGGATCCTCACACTGTTAAAAATCAAGTCTCCTGGCCCCTTATTCTTCTCCCCTTGGTCCTGTTTACAGAAAATCCATGAAAGGGTTCACTACGCTTCCTGCCTCCTAGAAGCACGTGCCTGGAGTTGCTTGTTTAACTCTAAGCAGGGAATCCAGTCGAGCCCCCTGGGCTTCCGACCCATGGAACACTGAGATTATAAACGAGCGCAGTTTTCAGCTACTAAGTTCGTGGTAATTTGTTAAACAGCCACTAAAAACGAATCCAGGTGGGGACGGCTTCCAGCTTCCAAAGGCAAGGTCAGGGTAGGGCTCATTAAGAAAGTGCCATGGCAGGCACCTGGGTGACTCATTTGGTAGAGATTCTGACTCTCGGTTTTGGCTCAGGTCATGATCTCGTGGTTGGTGAGTTGGAGACCCATGTCGGGCTCTGTGCTGACAGAGTGGAACCTGCTTGGGATTCTCTCTCTCTCTCTCTCTCTCTCTCTCTGCACCTCCCCCACTTACACACATACACACACACTCTCTCTCTCTTTCTCAAAATAAATAAATAAACTTAAACAAATTAAAGAAAGACACCTTACCCTGTGTTTCCTTATTATTAAGCCCCTGCCATGCATCAAGCCTCGGTTAGGCCCCCTGCAGATACAACAGGGGGAGGTGGCCCCTGTCCAGCTGTCACTTGCTCTGCACTTTGGAAACACTACTTAAACACTCTACGTTTCAGGTTCTTCACGTAAAAATGGGTGTATGGCTAACCTCCTTCAGCCGATGAGAATATTCAACGTCATAATGCATATAAAGTAACTACTAGTGAACCAGGCTCAACGTGGGCTTGTAATAAATGACAGTATTATTGTCACCGTCTCCCATTCAAAGGACATTATGTGCCTGCCAGTGTTGTTACCAGTAAAAGTGGCAGGAACAGGCAAAGCGATAATAATACTTTACAATGATTTGACTCGCTTCACATTTTATTTATTTATTTTTTTTTATTTTTTTATGTTTATTTATTTATTTTTTTAATTTTTGGGAGAGAGAGAGACGGACACTTAACCGACTAGGTCACCCAGGCGCCCCTGACTCACTTATCATTGTAAAGAAGTTTCATTCTTATTTCATTATTTTTTTTTATTTTTTAAATTGTTTTTAAATTGTTTTTAACGTTTATTTATTTTTGAGACAGAGAGAGACAGAGCATGAACGGGGGAGGGTCAGAGAGAGAGGGAGACGCAGAATCTGAAATAGGCCCCAGGCTCTGAGCCATCAGCACAGAGCCTGACGCGGGGCTTGAACTCACGGACCGCGAGATCATGACCTGAGCTGAAGTCAGACACTTAACCGACTGAGCCACCCAGGCGCCCTGAGAAGTTTCATATGTTATTTCATTATGATGCCACTGATCATCTGTGTAGGTTACTGTGCTTTTAAATTCAATGGAAACTAGGAAAACGTTACAGGATTTTATCCTCAATCTGTCTGGATACGCAAATCCAGCATTCTGTATGCTCTGGATGAGATTGTGTCAGACTGCCGTGATGAGTCACCATAGTTGAAATAATTCTTGCGCCTCAAATCAATAACATTCAGATGGTAAATATTAAAAAAGAAGCATAAACAATTGCTATAACATATTTTAAGGGATATGCACAGACATTTTTAAAACTGTTTTAAAAATACATTTAAAATAATTTTGTGCCTCTCAGTAGCCAGTTGTGCCCATATCGTGTCTCTAACGGAAATTCACGAAATTGCTTTCGAAACAGTGTCAACTTTCCTTTGATGTTTTCCAAAGAGTTTTGCACTGGAAGCTATTTCATTATATTTTAACTGTTTTTCCAAAGAATTAATTGATTTTCTTTAATACATTGTCTAATCGAAAATGCTAAAAAAGGATTAGCAATGATAAAAGCTATACTTATCGAGTACGCAGTAGGTAGCAGCCAATAAGATAAAGGCTTTGTGAGCATTGGGCCTGTCAACGTCACTATAGTTCTATGAACAAGATATATTCTCTCATTTTCCCAAATGAATAAATTGAGATCGAAGGAGGTCAAGTATCTTTTCCTAAGGTTTTACAGCTAGAAAGGTGAAGCTAGTATTTGAGGTTTATTATTTGAATCCATGTCTGAAGATAGCAGAGTGGAGTCAAAACTTCTCAAATTTCATTGCACGAAAAGGATTCGGAGCATTGTCAAGGTTCAGAGTCCTAGGACACTCGCCAGAAGTTCCAAGGGTGAGGCTCTGCGACTTCTATCTCTAAAAAGCAACTAAGGTAATAATCCTGGGGCAGGTGGTTGGGCAGTTACAATGCGACAAATACTGTGCGGTTGTTAATAGAATTATTAAGATAGTGTTAGGTGTAATTTTCTGTTTTAAAAGTTGTTACATTAAATCATCATCAGTGAAAGAGTTCAAATCTCTGTCCTCACTATTTTATCAAATGCGTTATTTTCTAAAAGAAGAAAACACTGGGTTCATATTGAAGTGTCTTTCCTCTGCTTCACCTAAGATTAATGCACACCATCGGACCCAGCGCTTTCTTCTAAAATCACCTTCCAAGGGTTTGTGGAAACGCGGGGCCAGACTGACCTACTTCAGAGAGACTTAATGACACTTGGAAAGTACCGATGCCCTTGTGCTACTTTTTTGTGAAAGTCAAACGTGCTTCTTTCCAATATATCTTTCAGGATCAAGTCTGGATTCTGATATTTCAGGCTACTTACTTCCAAAGTGCCAGGAAGGCTTCAAAACGTATTTGTGTCACAAGTGGATCCACTAGCAGGATTAATTCACTATCACTGGGGCGCCTGGGTGGCTCAGTCTGTTGAGCGTCTGACTTCGGCTCAGGTCACGATCTCAGGGTTCGTGAGTTCCAGCCCCTGCGTCGGGCTCTGTGCCGACAGCTCGGAGCCCGGAGCCTGCTTCCGATTCTGTGCCTCCCTCTCTCTGCCCCTTCCCTGTTCTCCCTCTGCCTCTCTCTCTCAAAACTAAACACACATTAAAAAAAAAAAATTAAATCATTACCATTAATAGTTTAAGAAAACAAAGCCAAAATAGTGTGGCTGTGGAGAAAAGAGTGTGTGAGGGGCTATATATAGGGAGTTGTGGCAGTTATTACAACGGTGCTGCGAAGGGGTGTAATTGTTAGTTGATCTAGCCCTTATAAAAATAGCCATCTTATTTAAGGGAATTACTTATCCCAAGTCTGTATTATTCCAGCTAGCATAGTTAACCTGATGGGTTTCTGCCCTCGAAATTGCTTGACTCAACTCGTTTTGACTTGGCCACGTCTTACTTGTGTTAATGTTCGATCTCTAGTTCTGAATGTCACCGGTGCAAATAATTATTTTACGTTAAAATATGAAAGATTTTGATTTGTTTTTAATGAACACTTTATAGTACTTTCTTCTTTTAAAATGCTTTTAAATGTATATGTATATATTATATATATACTATATATAATATGTATATGTATATGTATAATATGTATATGTATATATTATATATTATATATATACATTTATCCTCGAAAGAAACACATGTATATATATATTTTATTTTATATATGTATATATGTGTGTGTGTATATATATATATACACACACACATATATACACATACATATATATACACATATACACACATACACACATATATACATATGTATATATTTACATGTATATATACATGTACGTATATATATACATGTATGTATATATATTACATATGTATATATGTATATATGTGTGTGTATATATATTTACATGTATATATACAGGTATGTATATATATATATATATATAACGTATGTATATATGTGTGTGTGTGTGTGTATATATATATATATATATATATATATATATATATATTTATCCTCGAAAGAAACTGGAGAAATGAGTAAGGAAAGGGACACCTTTTTTGGTAAATAAGGAAAATGAGATTGGGAGGACTTTAATGGCCCGGGCAAGACCTCACAAGAGGTGGGAGCTGGGAAGCACTCCGGCAGCGTGGACCCCTTGCTTCGTGTGAGTTACTGATTTGGTGTGACCAACCTCTACCAATGTCCATGCCGGGAAGTCGTCTGCTAAATGGTGCATTTCGGAGGGCACCACAGCATTGGCCTCCGCAAATCATGTCCCCGAGGGGTTTGCCTGAAGGTCCCGAGACCCATCTCTCCTGGAGTCCTGCGATGGCAGCAGAGTTGTGCCGCCCGAAGGCAGGCCGCCCCCCGGCCCCGGTGACCTGGGCACCTGCCAGGCGCGCGGTGGACCACGGGCCGCCGGGGCCGTGCAGGGGTGAGGACAGGCAGCACAGAGGCAGCAGTGCTGTGAGGGGCTCCCACAGAAAGGAGGAGGAAGGGCCGGGGGCACCCTGACTGCCAGGGGATCCGGCCAGTGCTCCGTGCCCGCCCCCCGGCCTAGTTCCAGCGTCTTGCCTCCGTCGGGCCCTAACTTCGTGCCCGGGTCTCTTAAGTCGCCAGCGACTCACTACGAATGACTAGCAACGTTCACAGCTTCTCTCAGTTTAAACCTCATGAAGGTGTGGGGGGCACCTGGGTGGCTCAGTTGGGTCAGCCTCGGACTTGAGTTCAGGTCAGGATCTCAGGGTTGGTGAGTTCGATCCCCGCATCAGGCTCCCTGCTGTGAGTGCAGATCCTACTTTGCATCCTCTGCCCCCCACCCCCACCCCGCCCCTCCCCTGCTCTTTCTCTCTCAAAAATAAATAAAATTTTAAAAATAAGCCTCATGAGGCATAGATTAACATTACACTTCTGTTTTCTGTATATTAAAGCTTAAATATCAACCAGAAGAAAACCCAACAAAGCAAATACTCCAATGACAAAAAAGAAAAAAAAAAAAACTACAAAAGATGATCGTTGGTCGGTGAGGAGGAATGTAGTTTACATTCTGGGAGAAGAAAATAAGGAGTCGTAATTTCCTGAAGATAACCAATCAGTTGTTATTGTTGTTGTTGTCGTTTTGTAGGAAAGTCTCCTGAATAAGATTCTCTGGCCACTTCTCTTTCAACTCTCCTGCTTCTCACGTCTTTGTCAGGCTGAGTTATGTCTTCAATAAAACTGCCAACGCATTAAAATTCTAAAGCCATCAGTCACTACCCATGCTTATCATTATTTTTTTAAACCTCCCAGCAATACCGGAAAACGGTCGCCAAGAGTATATCTACATCCTCTTTGCTAGATCTGGAAAAATCGAGATTTGAATCATGGCCCATCGGCTTGTAACCCGTGTGACCACGGGCTAGTTACCTAACATCTTCATTGCCTCAGGTTCCCCATCTGTAGCAAGATCCTCACGGTGATGACCACAATGGTTGGTTGCGGGGAAATCCAGGATGATAAAGGTAAAATGCTCGGAACAGCATCTGCCAAAAAGCAGCCACTGCGGAAGGGCTGCTGATCAACGTGAGATCAGGTCCGCAGACACAGACGCGTAGGTGGAGGAAGCCAGGAGTCTTGCCCCAAATGGGGATCGAGCTGCCCCCACTGCTGTTCGCACTTGATCTTAGCCAAAAGGCCGAGAAGCGATTGCCCCACTGCTGTTCGGAATGCCGTTATTTGGAAGACACCGAGGGCGGCGGCAAATTCAAGCACTTATGTGATGTGTGGCTGAACTACGGAATCTGTTTCCATGCATAACGGAGACATATTCCTCTAACTAATTTACCAGCCATTGTATTGTCTCCAAAGAAAGGTGAAAATGCGTGACACTCTAGAAAACCCACAGATGCCATCTATTGGGAAGCTGAAGACCCGAGGTCTAAGAAACGTTTGCTCTCTTTTTCTCTTCTGAGCATCCGCCTCCAGCTTAGGGAGTGAGTGGGATGTTACAGCAAATTTTACTTTCTTTAGGGGACGCAAGGGCAGGAGCTCTTCTCATGAATACAAAGGAGGGTAAGAACTGTATGGGTGGAATCTCATGCTGACTACCCAGAATAGAATCTGCCTGGGCCGATCAGCATTATCCTGGTGTTAGGGCAAATCATGTGAAATGTTTACCCCTCGAAAGGATGCGGGCACAGAAAAAGTTGTGGCGATAACCTGTAAACAAGCCCGTAATGACTCAGACTAAGGAAGTCCGCACCCCTTATCATGATCTAAAAATCCCTGTGGGATTTGGGTCCCTGCCTATCATTACAAAGTCATTTATTTATTTATTTAAAGTGTTTATTTATTTTGAGAGGGAGAGAGAGAGCAGTGGAGGGGCAGAGAGAGAGAGAGAGAGAGAAAGAATCCCAAGTAGGCTCCGTTATGTCGGCGCAGAGCCGGATGCGGGGCTCAGACTCGTGACCCATGAGCTCATGACCTGAGCCGAAATCAAGAGTCAGACGCTGAACTGACTGAGCCACCCAGGTGCCCCTTGGGTGTTTTTTGGGTTTTTTTTTTTTTGAAACATGTTAATGGCATTCTAACCTTAGCATCCATGTTCTTACTCCTGTCCCTGGAAGGTTTTTCTCCGGGACCCTCAGAAGTATTTATTCTTTTTCTTACTTTATTCAGGTTGTCGCTGAGATTCAAGCGGAAACAGTGCAGCTCTAAGTAAACATTTCTGTTACCATGGGGTCAGTTACATGCACGGACACCATGTTGTGTGCAAGGCCACGATGGCAGTTTCAACTTCTGTGAGCCCACAGAACGTGGTGCCCACAGAAGCATCATGGGCAGGGGAGGCACATTCAAGTCCATTTTCTGTGTCTTTCAGGGTCACCCCCAAAAGGTTCTGTAGTGGTACAGCTTTCCACATTCAGGTGGTGCCCATGTGTCCCAGAGACCCCTCTGTGAACCGGGCTCACGTTTGTTCCCTGGTCATTGGTGGTCAAGATACCACCGGTGGCCCCAGGTCTGGATTGAAGCAGAAGAGGCAATTTCCCCAGGGCTGATGCTGAAGGAGCCTGGGTCACCTGCTCTTACACCGTGATCGTACCTTCTGGATTAGCCTGAGCTGGATATTTTATACACCGTGTCCATTTGATAATAGATTGCTGCTTTACCCACCCAAACGTCTGGCTAGATGGGCCAGATGACAGCCAGTTCACGATGGAAGCTCAACTCACATGGTCACCTGATAGCCTAGGGGGGAGTGTTCAGTTTCTACAAGGCCAAACGCTGTTTCTCAAAAAAGGAAAAGCTGCTTTCAGAAGAGGGCGCAGATTTCCTCCAGATTCTGAGAGGTCTGTGTGGTGGTTCTAGAATTGGCACTTGCCAGGGACTCCAGACAAAGTCCCTGTTTGTCATGGATGCCGGGAGCATCATTGGCCCTTGTTGGAGGGCAGGACCGCTTGTACTGTGGTACAAGCTGACATGTACCTGTCATGCTGCACAGCCTGTCCTGCTTGGGGGCCCACTTGGGGCAGGCGGTCTTATGGGCTACTCTGTGCACAGGTCGAAGTAACGCTCATATAGGGCAGATCAGATGTTGCCTCTACATTCATATCTTAACTTTTTAAAGTTTATTTATTTATTTTGAGAGAGAGAGAGGGAGAAAGCATGAGTGAGGGAGGGGCAGAGAGAGAGAGAGAGAGAGAGAGAGAGAGAGAATCCCAAGTAGGCTCCACACCACCAACACAGAGCCTAATCCAAGGCTTGAACTCATGAACGGTGAGATCCTGACCTGAGCTGGAACAAAGAGTCAGACCCTTAACCAACTGAGCCACCCAGACATCCCTCTCATATCTTCATTTTTTAAAAATGTGACACGTTGTAGGTATTCTACAAAAAAAAATTATTGTAAAGCATACGGAATTTGGAAGTGTGTGCCTCCAGAAAATACACAATAGTGTTGAAATGGCAACTTTAAAAACCCAAAGATCCCTTCCAATAGTAAAATTGTATAATTCCATAAATTATTTTTGTTTCTAAGATATTATTTTCAAAATAATGTATTATTGACAAAACACACTGTTCTGTATATATTCTTTGTTTTTATAAATGGTTAACAAGTATATTTAAAGTAGGATATTAAAGGTCATTTAGACCACAAAGACTTGTGTTTTTTCCTGGCAGGAATTTTTCTTGAATGAACAGCAGAGAATTTTTTTAAGTCTGTGTTTTTTTCTTTTAATGTTTATTTGTGTATTTATTGTAATTTTTTTTAGTTTATTTATTTTGAGAGAGAGAGAAAGAGAGAGAGAGAGCGAGAGAGAGAGAAAATCCTAAGCAGGCTTCAGGTTGACAGCATGGAGCCTGACGTGGGGCTCAAACCCACAAACCATGAAATTATGCCCTGAACCGAAATTGAGAGTTGGACACTTAATTGACTGAGCCACCCTAGGGCCCCTAAGTTTGTTTCAACGCAGATAGTAACTGAAAAAGTATATATATTAAATATGTATTATATTAGGATAAGTGATTACTTTTACCAAATTTAAAAGTCTATAGATTTTCCAGGAGGAACCTGTAGGTGTTCAAAGTTATATACTTATAAATAATATTTTAAAAATTTATTTTATTTTATTTTATTTATTTATTTTTTTAACGTTTATTTATTTTTGAGACAGAGAGAGACAGAGCATGAACGGGGGAGGGGCAGAGAGAGAGGGAGACACAGGACTGGAAGCAGGCTCCAGGCTCTGAGCCATCAGCCCAGAGCCCGATGCGGGGCTCGAACTCACGGACCGTGAGATCGTGACCTGAGCTGAAGTCGGACGCTCAACCGACTGAGCCACCCAGGCGCCCCTAAAAAATCTATTTTTTATGCAATGTCTCAAGAAAGCAACACTTTTACGATGCATGCACCAGGTTCATGATATAAATTTGTCATACAAATAACATACTTACACATCATATGATGAAATAATCATTTAGAATGAACTGATTCCTTAATAAAATACACGTATACCACCATTGAAAATGATTATTTGAAATTTATGCTATGTCACTGAATTTTCAAAAGTCGAATTCACCAAGAGAGTTGAACCCAACATAAGGCTCAATGGTCACAACTTCTGAGCTTAACTGAAAACATTTAAAAATGTACAAGAGGGAGAGGCACCTGGGTGACTCAGTTGGTTAAGTGCCTGACTCTTGATTTCGGCTCAGGTCATGCTCTCACTGTTTGTGGGTTTGAGCCCCGCGTCAGGCTCCGCATTGACAATGCAGAGCCTGCTTGGGATCCTCTCTCTCTCCCTCACTCTCTCTGCCCCTCCCCTACTTATCTTCTCTCTCTCTCTCTCTCAAAATAAATAAATATGTAAATAAAAGAAAATTTAAGATGTACAAGAAGGAATTCACTCTTAGGACCTCTGCAAACAGGCAGCAAACTGGTGGACCTCATCTGTAGAATTTTGCCCATCCTATCTGCTACTTCCTGCGTCGAAGATGTTCAATATGCATTAATGAATTGAATGGATATAGTCTTCACGCACCGTGACCCACGAAACGTCCCTCGTGTTCCCTCCTCATGCTCTGTGTTTCCCTCCCTCCACCCCGCCTTATCCCTCACCCACCGCAAAGCTGGTCCACTCCTGAACAGAAGTGCTTACTTCGCCGTCTGGCCCACCATGTGCCCTCCCCGTGTGTCTCGTCACTCGTCGGACTCAACCGTCTTGCTGTCGTTCACTCTGTGCCGCTAGCTTTATCTTATCTCTGCAGTCATACATACGCACTGCCAGCCAAGTGTGTAGTCGATGATACATAAATTGTTTGGGTTGTTTGATTGATGTTTACAGACACAGAAAGGTATTTGACTTTCTCGTGTTTACCCTAGGATAAGCTAGCGTAAAAGATTCAGTGTTGCAAAGCACAATGTGAATCACATACCAGAAGCCCATTTTGATTTCAGAGAAGTCATCCTGGAAAACAACTTGCCAAGTGCTCATTTAAAGATTATTTCTTTTAAAAACCGGATTGTTCTAGGCTATCCGTAATCTTACAATATAAGAGGAAGCATGCCATGTGGGTATAGGGATAGTGCCAACTTCAGGCAGACACATAAGTGCATGACACTTGTCAGTTTTACCTTTTTGACTCACTTAAAAATCATTTAATATAACTATACAATTCCATGGAAATTTACCAAAAGCATACTGAAATAGCCATGATATATTTTTTAAAATATCTAAACAATACCGTAAGTCTTCACCGTGCGACGCAGGGCCAACCAAGACTTCCGTGGGGTTGGACGGAACACAGCGCCTGCCTCTACCCACCCCTCCCACCAGGTAGACCCACGTGGGCTCAGGGCTCGTTTGCTTGGTTGAGCTGCTGATTCCTCCAAATGGTCACTGCTGGACAGAGGAAAAAGAATGGCCTCCCTAGAGAGGGTTTGTGGGTCAAGCTGCATTTCCCAATGCTTCGATTTGTCTCCGGGCCACCTCTTCGACACATCACCTCCTGTCTCTTACACCTGTTCAGCATAACTCTCAGCTGGCACTTTGCTGGTTTGTGTTGCTCCTGTCGGGGAGTAACCAAGCCCTCCTCCATCCTTCCAGGGTTGTGCACCTGTTTATTGTACCTTTTGCCACAGTCACAGTAATTGCGCATAAAGAGTTATTTTGGGATATGAAAGGTGCCCAAACCGGCACCTTGAGGAATCTGCTGAACTCCGGGTATCTTTCTTCGTGTCCCTGCCATGAAAGAGCAAACCCCTCTTCCCAGGATGATTGGAGTCAATGACCCCGGCCGCATACTGATACTTTTAGGTGCCTGATGGCCTACCAGGATGAGGAAGCCAACATGACCGGATGGCAGCCATCACCTGGAATGCTGCGATCACTTGCTCTGTCCCCTGGCACAGCGTGTCTCCCCTGGGAACCAGGACCTGTACAAGCACAGCCTGAAGTGGCCAGGACAGGAAACACAACTTACCCAATGGGCCTCTTCTACCAAAGGTCGTGCTGGCCCGAGATCGGAGTAGACACCACGTCTTCCCAGACAATTGCTCACGGAGTCCCATTTTTCTTATAGAGCAGGTTCCCTGGTCTGAGGTGCTTCTGGGCGAGACCCTGCGACAGCAACCAGTCTGAGCACTGGCGCAATGATGCCGTGCAGCTCCAGAATGTGGCCCATTCTCAGGAAAGACAAACAGTTCCCCTCCAGAGTGGCAAGTGTCTGACACAAAAAGGCTATCATCTCATGGCCGGCTCATTTTCTCCAAGGTTTGTACCTTATCTAGGCTCTGCCTCAGTTTCTGCTGCTGGTTGCTCAGGCTTTCAGCAGTGGCAGTAGCTAAATCCACCTTGGCGAGTAGGTGACCACATTGTTGGGCTCATCCCTGCCCCATGGTCGCTCCATTCGTGGGCAAATGATGCAAGTACAGAGGTGAGGAAGTTTAGAAGGTGGCTGACTTCCACTCAACGAGTTCTCCCATCTAGTTGGCTGCCTGGGCATCTCTTCGGCACTGGATGCTCTCTTGCATGTAACTGATACAAAAAAATAATAATAATAACCTCAAAAACCTTCCTTTTTGCCTCCCATCTTTCACTATTGTTCCTTCAAGGCTCCAGACTGGCCAGACAAGCCATTCCTCTGTGCAGGAGTGGATGTTTTTCTCGCCTGTGTCTCTTCTCCCAATGGGTAGCAATGTGTACTGCTTACAGTTGGCCTCCTGGGAGAATTTCAGGGTCACCCCTGAATGCAAGGTTAGTGCTATTCAGGGCGTTTTTGGTCTGAAATAATATATAGAGACCCATTCCTTGGACCAGGCTTAAAATATTTCTTCTTCTGCCAGCTGGTTGAGGTGTGCCTTTCCATCCCCATAAGATCATACGTGTGATAATATCAGCATTCCAGAGGCAGGTAAACATGGGGTTTTGGAACGTTCTTTTGTGTAACTTCCCATGCCCTTGGGCCTGCTCAAGGTTGATGCAAAAATGTATAATATCCCTTACATGGTGGATTGTTGGCGAGCCTCCCGGCCATCAAGCCTTGTTGGGGGATTCGGCAATAGCCATCTCGTGATGCTGAACACCCTTGGTTAGATCATCATTTGTCACTTCTCAGATAGGGGTTTAGTCACTATCAGGGCCTAGTAGCTGCCAGGACGTGGTTTGGGAATGGGAAATAGAACTTTCCTGAAGATGGCATGGTCTTGCGGCAGACTCCTAATGGTCTGCAACTGTGGCTTAACTGCCACATGGTGGCCTCATTGTCACCACACAAGAAGGACCACTGGGGCTGCCGCACCAAAAGACCCAATTGGCAGATACTTTTGAACTGCAGCCTGAACCTGCTTCAGTCTTTTCTTTCTCTCAGGTCCGCTCAAAATCAGCGGCCTTCCAGGGCGTCTGGGTAGCTCAGTCGATTGACCGTCTGACTCGTGGTTTCAGCCCAGATCATGATCTCACGCTTCTTGGGATCGAGCCCCATGCCTGGCTCTGTGCAGGTGCCAGGGAGCCTACTTGGGATTCTCCCTGTCTCTCTGCCCCTCCCCCACTCTCACTTACTCTCTCTCCCTTATATAAGAAATAAATAAACTTAAAAAAAAATCAGCAGCCTTCCAAGTCGTCCAATAAATGGGCAGCGGAAAGTATGCTGTCTCAAGATCGAAGGAGGCCTGCCAAGGGCTGTATTCCTTTCTTAGTGGTAGCTGGGATAAGATGCCAGAAGTTGCCATTTAATTCTGATGTGCTCCAGCACGTTCCAGACTACCAGACTCCTAAAAATTTCACTGGTGCGGCAGGTGGACCCTGAATATTCATGTGGTTTCTCTCCTCGTCTTTAGTGCGAGTATGACTCACAAGGGCATCCAAGGTACATTCCACTTCAGGCTTCCATGTCCAAATAAGTGATGAAGGCAAGATTTCTGGCTCTGGCTAAGTGTCAAAGTCAGCAAATACCACTGCCTAAAAGGAACTACAAAACTGGACAAAATTGGTAACAACAACACAGCACTCTGGAAATTGACTAAAGGCAAACGACAACCTAAGAATCTCTTGGGCCTGAAAAAAATCCGCATTTCAGGAAAAGGCAACTGGAGTTTGCGGGTACTCTGGCCTGAGGGTGATTCTACACCCGGCCTTCAGCTTGGTGATGCCGAATTTCTGCCAGAGGAGCGCATCCCGTGGGTACAAGATACTTCTCTGTTAACGTGGGTGGACTCATCTTTCAGAAGCGTGCGATGGCCATGCCCAGCAGCTCTGTTCATGGCAGTAACTTCTTAGAGTCAACAAGGGACAAAGGTTGCCAAATGCTGGGCTCTCTTAGCCTGAGGCTGCCATATTTTAGCAGAGTCCTGGTGAAGGCAGAGCATGTGCATAGCCACGACCAGACAGGCACCAAGATATTACACGTTCCGGGCCAAACCTGAGCAGTATGCGTGAGCAGAGGAGACCTGCACCTTGGCTTCTCATCTCATTTTACAAGCAAGATACAAGAATTCTTGGCAAAATGGTTTGTTCAAGCAGAGAATATACAAGATTAGCCTGGGACACACCAGAAATAAAGAAAGTGCTCCAAAAAAAAAATAATAATAATACAGTAATGAGTGTATGTCAAGGGAAAATGGATCCAACTGACAGAGCTCTCAGTGGATAAAGCTAGAACAATAATGCAATAAGAAATATATTCTTGAATGGTAACCCACAATATAAGATAAATACCCATGAGTCCTTACTGATACAAAAGTGGTAAATAAGTAGATAAATGAGGGAGACAAATTTTCCATGCACGGTTTCAGATTACGTGTCTAGACACTCGGCCTTCAAGGGGGTGGAGCATAACTCCTTATCTCTTAAGCGTTGAGTGCACACAGTGACTTCCTTTCAAAGCGCACAGTGTGGGGAGGGACAAGAAGAACAGATTCCTGGTGAGAAATCTGTCAGGCACCCTCCCAGGGTTCACGTCAGCAGTGGTCAGGCATGTGGGTAGCGTGCGCTCATGGGGGATGATGTGATGAGCGCCATCTCTGGTCTTCGTCCCCAAGACCCATAACCAGTATTTGACCACACAAGCCTCAATTAAAGGATCTAGGCTGCTATAGATACTAGCTGACCTGTAGTCCTCAAAACTGTCAAGGTCACTGAAAACAAGTGAAAACACTCACTATTTAGAGGAGATGAGGGGCCTTGGTGGTTCAATGTACTGTCATATTCTGCATGGGATCCTGGAACAGGTAAAAATCAAGGGTGTTTGGATAAAGTGAGTCCTTTTGATAACAATGTGTTAGTCTTGGCCTGTTAACTATGAAAAACGTACTTTATTATAAATGTAAAGTGTTAATGATATAGGAAATAGGATGGGAAGTATATAGGGGTTCTAACTTTTGACATTATTATTCTTTTTTAAATTTTCTTAATGTTTGTTTATTTTTGAGAGAGACACAGAGTGTGAGTGGGGGAGGGGCAGAGAAAGAGGGAGACACAGAATCCGAAGCAGGCTCCAGGCTCTGAGCTGTCAGCACAGAGCCCGATGTGGGTCTTGAACCCATGAACTGCAAAATCATGAGCTGAGCTGAAGTTGGACGCTTAACCAACTGAGCTACCTAGGTGCCCCTACCTTTTGACGTTATTTAAGCCTGAAACTACTCTAAAAAAGTTATTTAAAAAATAAAAAAAGAGGGGTATCTGGGTGGCTCAGTTGATTAAGCAACTGGCTTTTGATTTCAGCTCAGGTTATGATCTCTTGGTTTGTGACTTTGAGCCCCGCTTTGGGCTTTGTGCTGACGGTGAGGAGCCTGCTTGGGTTTCTCTCGCGTGCTGCCTCTCTCTCTCTCTCTCAAAATAAATAAATAAACTTAAAAGAATAATAAAGAAATACAGACATGGGGCAGATGTGAGAGCATCCCGTTTTGAATGCCTTATCTATGCAGACACAGTTCCATCCATGGAGGTCAGAAGCCTTACTGGCCGGACACACTGGAGTGCAATTCCGTCTAATCATTGGCTAATTCTTAAAAATTCAGACATAAAATTAAAAATGAGAATCTATATAAACAAAGAAAAAAAAGTGAATGGAAACATCAGGCTGTTTATTACAGGAAATACAGAGTTCACTGACTCAGCCCAGGAAGTACTAAACAAACAAAAAGCAGCAGCAACAATTATCAGACTACCTCCCACCTCTCCTTCCTGCCTTCTCTATGCTTTTCCCTCTTCCATTTACTTTTCCGTCTATTCTGTCTTTCCTCCAATACTCCTTATGAGTCAACTATGGTACCTATTATAGAACAGAGAATTTTAAAAAGTGAATAAGGATCTTAGACAAACTAGAGTGTTTTGTTTTTCTCTAAGTGTGTATTCATTGACACAGAGAAATAGACTGTTGAAGTATAAAAATATGGAGGGCAGCTTTAATGTTGCCCTTCATTGCCCTTAACCTGCTAGACCCATTGGAGGAGTGTCCTTGGCCCAGGGGATGATGAAGGCGATGGCTTTTACCAGCCTAGTGAAGACACGGCAGAGACTGAAGGCAGAGAAGAGTCTAAACAACAACCTAGCAGCTCAAATCCACCACACTCTCATTTCAGACAGAAAATGTGGCTCCAATTAAACTGGCTTATTGCAGTCAAGTGCCTGCTTTTAATTTAAGCCCTGGGGCATCGGCTAATTTAGACGGATGTTAACCAATGCGATAAAGTCCAATTACAAAATGGCAGATATACCCATGACATACAACTGCACGCCCGAGGACCTCACATCTAGTAGTAAAAGGAATTCATGAAATGACCACAATACAGTAGGGTCATGGAACATTCCTAAGAGCTATGCAACACAGAAATGAATGGTCCCCCGATAGGTGCTTGGGCTTCTCCTTTAGTTCAAACATGAACCTAACTTATTACCATGGAGGCATCGTAACTGCTTGTAGAAACTCAAAAGACAACACATAAATAATCAAGAAGTAGTAATTTCTAGTTGCAGAAGGGATGATTACACAACCTACTCTTTGCCAAACCGAGAGCTTCCATTCACGTTTGCTGATCGTGATAATTCTGTACCCGGTTATCACGGAACACATTTGTTACTCATGAAGGGAAGTATGGCTGCAGGAAGTCCAAGAAGTTAAATGACTTTTCCAGGTCACGTGGCAGGAAGAGAGGGGATTTGAGCCCACACCTGAGAGACCCTAATATTGAGTTCCCTGCCATTGAACCACCATTCTTGGCAACCAGCACAACTCTTCAGTAGAGCCCAAGGAACACACATATTGTACCTACAGGAGGCTTGCTTAGCTGTACCAGTCAGGGTCCAAGTAGAACACTGACACCACACCAGAGATGTGTGGTGACCTCTGAGAAGACAAAAGCCATCCACGTGGCAGTGCCGTAGAGAGCTACTCCTTAGAAAGTTTAAGAATAAGGAGTGGGGATGGGGAAAATTAGAGTTTAGAAGTTTGAAAGGCGGCCCCTCTGCATGGGCTACAGATATCTAAAAATGGCTCTATCGGCCTACGACCCTCACTCGGGAGCTCACCGGAGGAAGCCCGGCCTATCCGTCAAAGGAATAATGTGGTTTGAAGAGACCAACGCCGAATCACAAAGCAAAGTCTACCAGGATGGGTTTGAAGCGGAGAGAACAGTAGCTTGATAACCAATAGACTTACTGAGGCTGTATTTCCAGGCCCCCAGATGCCCTTTTTGCAACCGTGAGAAATTCTTCTCATGGGCGCAACTGGCTATGAGTCGCCACCGTGACTGAAATTAACTCATAGTCCGGAGCTGCTCGTAAGTAGGCATTTTGTTCTCCAAATGCCACGATTTAACAAAAAGAATTCAGAACATAACTGATCTGATACATCATGCATGTTACATTTTATTTATAAAACGATAGTTAATTTTAACCTGCGTCCCAAAATTAGTGCAGGACTGTTGGTATTTTTATCATAGACTCGCAAGTAAATATAGTTCCTCTGCTGCAAACTTACATAAAATATTTACTTAAGTGT
This sequence comes from Panthera pardus, assembly GCF_024362965.1. Classification (NCBI taxonomy): domain Eukaryota; kingdom Metazoa; phylum Chordata; class Mammalia; order Carnivora; family Felidae; genus Panthera; species Panthera pardus. The sequence continues at coordinate 83,046,914 of NW_026526710.1, read as the reverse complement.
AATTATACCACAAAAGCTTGTTCAAATGCCAGGCTCCTTTGGGAGATTTTCACAGTTGTCTTATAAGTGGACAGGATGGTTAATCATAGCGTAATTACTCTGACCTCAAGCCACATATATCTTTTTATGTATCGTGCTATTTATAACTCATTTTGGCAGATCAGCCTCTCAAATGTATAGGAGCCTATTTAGTAAGATGAATCATCATTATTGTCATCCAGAACAGACATGCCTAAGAGGTAACTCCTGGACTCCACCGAAATGCACTCTTCTGGAAACACAGAGGACTATAGGGAAGCTCTCAGGCCCATCACGAATTCACATTTGTATAGAGGGTAAGTCACACACACATGAACATTAGATTACTCACAGTATGTCGTGAGACTCGAATGTGTGCCATAATCTGTAAGTGTTATAACAACTGAAAGGAGAGAGAGAAATTCCCTACGGGACTCAGCGAAGTAGAAAGAAGTAGAATTTGAGTTTGACCTTGGAGAAGCATTGGCCTGTGCTCTCTTCCCCCACCCTCGCCGAGCACTGGACTAGCACTGGCTCAGACCACGTTAGCTGTCTCTCCCAACATTCTCTTGAGTTCTGCGGCGGGGCGGGGGGTTGCCTTGTTGGTCGCTGAATATTTAGTTTGTTTTAATGAGCAGAATCCAAACAGTTTGTGGGGAGGCAGTGAATCACACAGTAGCGAAGAAAGGTCAGTTGCTTGTGTTCTTGCTCGGAGTGCCCCCAGGAAAACAGGCATGCAAACGAAAAGGACGGTGTGCTACCCACGAAGGGACACTACCCACCTGTTCCCAAGACAGAAGAAACGCTCTCCCAAGCCAAGGAAACTGCCACCTAGACTATCAGTTCCGTGAGTCTTCAAAGTTGTTTCACGCAGAAAACCACCACTGTGATCAAGATGCAGGGGGCGCCTGGGTGGTTCAATCAGTCCGACTCCGGCTCAGGTCATGACCTTGTGGTTCGTGAGTTTGAGCCCCGCGTCTAGCTCGCTGCTGTGAGCTCAAAGCCCGCTTCGGAATCTCTGTGTCCCTCTCTCTCTGTCCCTCCTCCATTTGGGCGTGCACTTGTGCTCTCTCTCTGTCTCTCTCTCTCAAAAATAAACATTAAAAAAAAGGTGCAGAGTATTTCCATCACCCCCAAAAGATGCCCCAGGTCTCTTGGCAGTCTGCCCTCCCTCTGTCCTCAGCCACAGGCAACCACTGTTTTCCTTTTCGTTGTTACAGATGAGTTCATGTTTCATAAAAATGATATCATGCGTTACAGATGATGCACATAGGTTTGCACGACATGTGCCTGATCTGGTGACTGGTTTCTCTCACGCAGCAAAAGGCTTTTGAGTTTCGTCCATTTTGTTTCAGGCATCAGTAGCTGGTTTCTTTTGATTGCTGAGTAGTATTTGTGATATTATAGTTTATAATAAGAAATACGCATCTGGTCTTCGTCCTTTCTGACGCAGGGCTCTTTAAAACCCTGGAATCTTCTAAGTGGTGAGAGCGATAAAGGTGTCTTTTTTTCTGTTAATGAGGTGACTTTTGAATGGGGGCTGGTTCCCAGAGAAGTCAACTCTGTGATTAGTGGATTGCAGTTCTCAGTTCTACTCTGACCTGTGGGGAAGGGCCAGGGGCCAGGGGTTGGATCAATTGGCAATGGCCAATTTAATCAATCGTGTCTGTGTAATGAATCCCAAAGGGCAAGGTTCAGAGAGTTTCTGAGCTGGTGAACACAGGGAGATTCAGACAGAGTGGTGCTTCCGGCCAGCTTCTGTTCCTTCCCACATACCTGCCCCTGAGCATCTCCGCCTGGCTGTGCCTGACTTACATCCTTTAATAAACTGGTCATCTCGTGAGTAAAATGTTTCTCTGAATTCTGTGAGCCACTCTAGCAAAGTCACCAAACCCAAGGAGGGGTCATCGGAACCTTCAATCTACAGCCACTTCATCAGATCCCCTGTGACAACCTGGGCTTGTGATTGGCATCTGAACCGAGGGGAGTGTTCTGGAACTAAGCCCTCAACCTGTGGGATCTGATGCTGTCTCTGGGGAGTGTCGGCATTGAGTGGAATGGTAAGACACCCAGTTGGTGTCCCGGAATTGCTTGATGGTGTAGGAAAAACACCCTCGTAAATAGGACTTGGTACCAGGATTTTCGTATTCAGTTGTATGGGTTGTTTGTCTATTCAAGTACTGATGGATATTGGCGTCGTTTCCAGTTTTGAGCTATTACGCAGAAGGCTACTGTGAACCTTTTCCTGTACATCTTTGTGGACATGGCAGTTTTCGTCTCTTTTGAGTAGATGCAGCTCTTTCTTCTTTATGGCATTATTGTTTGGGGCCACTTGGTCATAGAGGTGGAATTGCTCTCTAACCCATTTAGTTATGTGTCGTAAAAGCTAAAGCTGATACGCTATGGATGAATGTATAAAATTACACTTTCCTCTTCTATTATTTAAATGATTTTATGTTTGTTTATTTTTAAGTGTTTATTATTATTTTCAGATGACCAAAGAAGCTATTCACTGAGAAGGGCAACTAGTCTATGTAATCCGACTGCCTTATAATCTGACAACCGATTTTAAAGTGAGTTTTGAATAAAAAGCATCTAAGGAGGTAGTTAGGGCACACAGTAGTCTAACCCCACAGCTGGCCAAGCTGTGAGTAATATCAGACCTCATCTGAAGTAATAATATACGCAAACTGTTGTGTCTCAAGTCAGGCATTGCTTGGAGCATATTGTAACTATTAAAACATTTACTTCAGACAACAACCAGAGGTAGGTATTTTTATTTCAGATAAGGAAAATGAGGCATTCGGATGTGAAGCAATTTGCCCGACATCACAAAGCCAGTAAGCAGCAGGCTTCGGGGGACAGTGGGGAACTCTATCCAAGCTGTCTTTTCCGGAGGTCACACACTCATTCTTCAGTGACTTTACTAAACTTTGCTGATTGAAGGAAGGAATCATGATTTATCTCTCTGTATCTCCAGTGCCTATTAGACTGACTAGACATTCAATAAATATAGTATGTTTTAATAACCCAAAAGTTTTCTAATATAAAGCTCTTGTAAAAAAAATTGATCTTTTTTTTGTATTTCATTAACATTTTCAAATAACATTACTCATCATACATATTATTTAAATTTGTGGGTTTTTTTTTAAGTTTATCTATTTATTTGTGGGTAGGGGGATCAGAGAGAGAGGAAGAGAGAGAATCCCAAGCGGGCTCCCCACTGTCAGTGCAGAGCCCGATGCTGGGCTCGAACCCATGAACCATGAGATCATGACACCGAGCCGAAATCAAGAGTTGGACGCTTAAGTGACTGAGCCACCCGTGCGCCCCGCGGATCATATTTTTTCAGCTCGTTTTTTTGGACCAACACATGAGTCAGCAGATCTCTCCCAGAAGTAAGTAGACTGTAGGCTATGTGGAATCTCTCCATCCATGATGATTTACATCCCAGGAAAACAGCCTTCAAGGTGTCCGATCGACCCCAGCTATTTGTACAGAGCAGACAGGTTTGCTCTGAGATCTGAAAACCTAACTCCTTTCATTCGGTTGAATTCCGCATATACTCAGCTTTTACCTCTCCTTTTGGGATTAAAAAAGAAAAAAAGTTAGAGAAAAAAAGGAACCAACGTTTAAAAGAACAGAAGGCACCTCACATTGAGGAACCGCTATCCCCAGGAAATTTCTATTTGTGGGCCGGGGTTTGCTCTGCCAGGGATAGATGACGCAGTAGTGGAACCAAGGGACTCTAACCTACTGGCAGTGCTCAGGAGGCATAATGGAGGTGAGATTCCCGGGTCCCCTCTCGCGGGCTCACGGAAGCCTTTGATGCCCCTGGGGCTGCTGTTGTCTGGTTTCTACAGGTGGTCCAGAAGGATTTCCAATGGACCCCATCTCTGAGTGGTTTACACTCACTTGAGTCAAGTTGCTTTCACCTCCTCACTCTGATCTTACCCCCAGGAAAAGAAAAGCCTTACAATCACTGCCACGCGGGTCTAGCTCTCTGAGGGGAACGGTATGCAAGGGGAGCCAGGATTCTGGTCCATGGGTGAAGCTTAGGCCATGATGAAGCAGTAACTCAAGGACAAATAACCCATCGATCCTCATCCTGTTAAATGATTTGCTGCCTACTTTCAACCCCCCCCCCTTTATTTACATTATCTCAGCTGAGCAAGATATTGGATTCGAATTACAACTCAGAATGAGAGAGATACTGAGATCAGGGAAGGGATGTATCTGTTCATTGAAAACTACCATTGCTGCCTGCCCACCACGACTCTGCCCGGAAATGGAACCAAATGGAAGGCTGAAAGTCTCTGCTGCCTGGAATGCACACCCATCACCATGTTCCTTTGAAATGGGTTATGGGGACAGTTGACCCACATTCATTCTTCACTAACGTAAGGAAGGAAAAGCTATTCTGTATAAAACAAATTCAGTTAAAATAATAAAGATTAGCGGTCCCTGGGTGGTTTAGTCAGTTAACAATCTGACTGTTGGTTTTGACTCAGGTCATGATCTCATGGTTCGTGAGTTTGAGCCCCGCATTGGGCTCTGTGCTGACCGTGTGAAGCCTGCTTGGGGTTCTCTCCCTGTCTCTCTTTCCCTTCCCTGGCCTCCCTCTCTCTCTCTCTCAAAAAATGAATAAACTAATAAAAAAATAAAGATTAAAAATTTTCAAAATGATAGAGCACCATATAAATGTAGGAAATTTAATATAAATCTACCACATATTGCAAATATCGAGCAGAAATTAAACAAGAATTGCTTTTTTCTTTCCTAGTTCCTAATCTTGACTTCCATTCTGAATTATGTGACAAGTTAAACATCATGTTTGGTCTTAAAAAGCGTGAATAAAAGGGAGTTTGAAATAGCAATCAAATCATTTAAAAGTATGGAGATTGAGGGGTTATTTGTCCTTGAGTTAATTAGTCACCGTTGCCTAAAGTTTCATCTATAAATGGAAATGTCAGCTCTCTTTGTGTTTCAATTACATTTTTTCTTGATTTCCAGGCCCCCTGGGTGGCTCAGTCAGCTGAGCATCTGACTTCGGCTCAGGCTGTGATCTCACAGTTCCTGAGTTCGAGCCCCGCGTCAGGCTCTGTGTTGACAGCTCAGAGCCTGGAGCCTGCTTCGGATTCTGTGTCAACTTCTCCTCTCTGCTCCTCCCCTGCTCGCACTCTGCCTCTCTCTCTCTTTCAAAAAAATAAATAAACAGTAAAAAAAATTTTTTTTAATTTCTTCTTGATTTCCACAGGTTGTAATTTTTTTCAGTGTTTTGTATTACTAAAAAGTCTATTACACTGACAATATTGATTTTAATATTTCTCCCTTAGACTTATAACTGTGTATGTGATGGGTAATGCTCACAATTGCAAAACCCAATAATTTATTGATAAATACATGGTACTCTTCAAAGACTAATTAATATTTCAGTAAAGTAACATTTATAGCCTTGTATTAAAATATTAACGCTAAAATGCTGAGTTATAGAACTGGTTATTTTTTTCAAGATTTTCTATACGAACACACAGAAACGGGCAATATAAATACTGAACGCCACAAAATTCAACTTTGATCTAAATTAGACAGTGTGTTGGGGCACCTGGATGGCTCAGTCACATAAACATCTGACTTCAGCTCGGGTCATGATCTCGCAGGTTATGGGTTCGAGACCCGCGTCGGGCTCTGTGCTGACAGCTCGGATCCTGGAGCTGCTTCAGATTCTCTGCCCCCCTCCCTCCATCTCTCTCTGTCCCTCCCCCACTCGCACTCGATCTCTCCCTGTCTCTCAAAACTAAACATTAAAAATAAATAAATTATCAGTGTGTCGCCACACAGCTGAACTTTTAAAAAAGTAAGTGATTTTAGAGGTGCTTCCGTGGCACGGTTGGTTAAGTGTCTGCTCTTGATTTTGGCTCAGGCCATGATCTCACTGTTCATGAGTTCAAACCCCACGTTGGGCTCTGGGCTGACAGTGTGGAGGCTGCTGGGAATTCTCTCTCTCCCTCTCTCTCTGCCCCTTCTCCACTCATGCTCACGCTCTCTCTCTCTCTCTCAAAGAAATAAACTTTAAAAAAAAGTAAGTGATGTTATATGGAGAAAACAGGTTAGCCTGGGAAAAAAACCACTTTAAAAGGGATATCTAGGAGTCACGAGAGGGGAGAAAAATCGCACAGTCAGGAAACCACATGTGGGCGTGATGGACTCAAGCTGCATCTTCAAGAAACCTAAAATTTGGATGGAAGAGGAAGAGAAAGCAAATTCTAGGGGAGTGGAATGGTTTGCACCAAATATGGAAACAAGAGACCGTAGCCTGTGCCTGGCACCTTTGGACAGCCTTTTTGGCCAGAGAACGGATTTCACTCGGGAGCATAGAGACAAATAAAGTTGAAAAGTTATGTTATATGCTCTTGTTTTTAATTACTGTAAGATTCTTCTGGCATCATACAAAATGGCCTATTTCTCTGCACGGTTGCAAGGCCGTTTTGGAAGCTAACGTGAAAACGCTTTGTCCTGGAACCACTCAGTGTCTCCTTTTCACTTATTTCTTCCTGGGTAACAGAGCACAGGCTGCAGGGGAAAGAACAGCCATAGAAACACGACTGGGCTAGGGTGTGGGAAAATGGGAAAATGTCTCTCAAGTTTACGAATCGATGCCAGAAGAGAGAAGATATTTTTATGATACTTTAGTCTAAATGACATTTGCTCTGGGTATCTGTTGGTAACCAGACGCTTTCTGTCTATGCCGCCTATTGAAACTTCCTTTATGACACTTATCCCAATGTGCTGGGTAAATGTCCTTTCCCCAGTCTGTGTTTCTTCCTAGTTGTCTATCGAATGAAAACCACAAAATGTAAGTGATGTGAAAAGGAGAAAAGGGAGTTTTTGCTCCACGTCCGAAAAGAAGAACAAAGACACAAACGGTAGGAAAGACCCTGCTTATCAAAGACTCCAAATGCTCCTTCACGTCCTCCCAGCCTTCCTGGAAGGTGGGTTTTCACCCTGTCACCAGTTCAGAAATGGGTTGTGCCTGGTGATGCCATCATTTTGGGGCCAAGGGATTAAAAATCCAGTGTTTTCCTCCTGTTTCTCTTCTCTTCCAACAGTGCCTGTAAGAGGTCTTGGGACAAGGGAGACGATGAGTCTTAAGAGAGAAGTAACCCACACATCTGTGAACGTTGCCGAACCCACGAGGGAGTGTGTAAGGGTGAGAAATAATCACTGTTGTGTTTAACCAATGAGATTTTGTGGCTTGAGTGTTGCAGCGTTAATTATTCTGAAGGACATGCATAGGTTCCTAACCGGTTTAATGCTGGTTTCTCATGCTTCATTCTGAAGAATATTTCGAGTCTTGTTTAGGGCCAAAATAAAGGTTTGCTGAAATGTAACGTTGCTGGAGAAATTAATGTTTAATTGTTAAGTACCACCTCACCATCACTTGCACAAAGAGAATGATTATAATCAAAGGGAACCTAAATTTAAAGGTCAAGGCCGAAAATAAACCCATCGGAGGAGACATTTACATGAAGATCATGCAGCCAAGATCATACGGGTAAATTGAGATCTTGAACTTCTAACACTCTGCACGTGTCACATAAGTAAACAACAAATAAATCAGCCCTTCAATAATTCACTAGGCAGCAATTCCCGTTGATTTGTTCTACGCGTGTTCAAAATATTTTTTGATGTAAATGTAGCCATTATCCACAGTGTACATCACTACTTTTTTTTTTTCCACAAAAGCCCTTGAATACGGCTATCGCATTGGAATTGGATTCTCTCGTTTTCGATTTCTTTTTTAATTTACATCCAAGTTTGTTAGCATTCAGCGCAATCATGATTTCAGGAGTAGATTCCGGTGACCCGTCCTCTCTGCGTAACACCCAGTTTGCATCCCAACAAGTGTCTTCCTCTGAATGGGATTCTTTAGATAGTTCTGGCAAGTACATAGAGAGAAGAAATTGGTTCTTGTTTGTTTGTTTGGGTTATTTATTTATTTATTTATTTATTTATTTTTAGAGAGACAGAGAGAGTGCAAGGAGGGGAGGGTCAGGGGAGAGGGAGAGAGAGAATCTCAAGCAGGCTTCACACCCAGCACAGAGCCCAGCGCAGGGCTGGATCTCACGAACCGCGATATCATGACCTGAGCTGAAATCAAGAGTCAGATGCTTCACCGACTGAGCCACCCAGGCTCCCGGAGGAGGAATTGTTTTATAAACCTGGTGTGTTTTTCCAAAGTAGCTGCATTACTTCCGAGTAAAAGGTTTGCTTTTGAGAAAACTGGGTCATCAGCGCCGTGCGAAGAAAACTATTCATGCCAGAGTTTACTGATCAAAAGAAAACAAGCAACAAGGTCCCCCTCTCCACCCTGCCACTGGCAAGAAACCCAACCAGACCAAAAAAAAAAAAAACAAACAAAAAAAAAAACCGTGTTCTCTGGAGTACATTAAGAAATTCTCTAAAAATCATACGAGGAAATTACTATCGTTTCTCCACCATTGTGCTAATTGATATAGCTGTAATCGTTAAACATGATTCCCATGTGACTTTACGTAAATCTCAAGTAGAACAAGGCTGTAAGATCCAAGGGGCTGTGCAGAAAACGTTAACACAGCAGGCCCAGCAGGACCCTCCAGAGGTCTGCTCCTGCTTGGCCCTCGGATGCTGTCGGGGGATGTGGATTTCAGGAAAGCTGCCCCCCACCATTCCTCAATGATGGTGGTTCACTGGACCGAAACTTTTTATACAAATAATACCTCTTATGTTGAAACTGTTTTCCTTCTGAGAGTAGGGGATTTTGGCCCTTGCCAGCAGAGGGCGTCTACATGATGGGCTCCCAGGAACCACCCCGGGTGTGAATCTCCAAGGAGCTTCCTGTGTAGACATTACCTGTGTTGTCTCCTCTCCTGGCTGAGGTTCAGAGCATTCCATAGGGAGGACTCTTGGAGACTTGCACCTGTTTTCTCTCGGATTTTGTCCCACGTGCCTTTTCCCTTTCTTGATTCTTCTTTGTGTCTTTTCACTGTAATAAATCATAACCATGAATATGAGGATATGTGGAGCCCTACGACTCCTCCGAGGGACCCCCCAACACAGTGACAGAAATTGCTAAACTTGTGCATCTGTCTGTGTGCTTATTTCTGTTAGTTCTTGTGTACTTACTCAGCTGGAAATAGATGGAAGCTCTGTGAATAAAGAATGAAACGTTCACAGAAAAATAAGACATAATTCATATGGCTTCTGAAAAATAAGGTATGTAGAAAACAATAAATAGAAGTCACAGTTAGGGTTCAAGCTACACATTTGTCTTTAAAATAAACATAAAGGTCTTATTTCATATATCAACTTGTGGTTTTATAATTCTACAAGCAATTACTCTGCTGGAAAAAATGTTTTATAAATATCAAAAGAACAAGGATTGGTTTATAATTCATTTTCAAAATATCCTCATGTGCGTGGGCAATTTCCAAGCTTTTATTTTGCCCACTTCATCTCGTAGCTTACGGGTTCCATAGTCAACTTACTAATTGTATTACAAATTTCTTTAAATCGAAGGAACTGCTATTTTGACTTCAAATGCTTGGTGTCCTTTTTGGCTTTATTTAACTATAATCTACAAATTTGAACTTTGACTTTTGAGTGATTGAAAGACATAAAAGAATTAACAAAAATGTGTTACTCATCATCCGTTTCTATCACCACATTTTCAGGAGAAAGTTACGAGATGCTGACTGATATGATTGCTCTAAACCTATTCCACGCTGTCATGTTTTTATGGCTGGTTGGTTATTTTTAATTGTACGTTATGGAGATTTTATTTGCATTTCAGCTGGCAAGTTCCTTAAGTGAAGAACTTTGAGGTATTTTTTATGAATATCACCAGGAATTAAATTAGAAGTACTCAAATAATATTTTAGGTTGTTATTCTAGTAGTAACTTCATATCACATGTTCCAAGGGACATCAGAGCTGTCGACCATGAGAAATTAGACAGAAGGGACTATCGTAGAACAGTCCATCCTGAGAGCAAGAGTACAACCTTGCAGAGTAGGAGACTCTCTCGTAAGGGCGATAATGTGGGCAGACAGGGGGTGGGTTGGTAGAAGGAAAATTGATGGTTGTAGTTATTAGACTCAATTCGCAAGACTCCTGAAGATTTCCTGTACCTTCTTTTTGGTTCTCACGTTGCTTTGCTTTCTGCATTTTCTGGTTCATCCATGAGTGATCCATCCATGGTCGAGACTCTGGACCATTTCTTGAATTTAGCAACTACTATCCTACTCTATCTCGGCAGGACCTCGGGCCCAAGCAGAACCAACGTGCTGAAGCTTTGAAACATCACCGAGGCCCCAGAACGCGTGAAGTTGGATTTCTCCGGACTTACCCACCGCCCAGCGAGCCTCAGGGACTACAGTCAGCAGTTCTAGTGCACTGGAGATTTGAGTTAAGGACGACAGTCGGCCCCATCTCCAGGCACTCTGATTTAATTCCAAGGCCTGGCTGAAGATGGGCATTTGTAAAGCCTCTCCAGGTTCTGGGGATGTATAACCAAGAGGAGCCTTGATACACAGGGTGATCACAAAGCTTATTGCTCTGATCAGCTTTCTCTAGCAACTGTTCGAAAAATGTGTGCGTGGTAAAGCAGCTTAAGGCTTAGGAGAAGAAGTGACAGAAAGGCAGATCTCCGAGCACACAGTAGCCAGTGGGGAACTGGGAGATGAAATGATCTGCGCAGCAGTGAGGGGCACAGGCGTGCTGGGCAGGTGCATGGCTTTCGATGAACTTTGGCCTCACTGGCTGTGGGATCCTCAGACTTCAGGTCCCACATCTACCCATCAAGCGAGGGTAATACTACTTTCCTCTCAGGTTTGTCATGATTATCGACAGCTTAAAGCCCAACGCCCCAAAATCCAAGATTATTTTCGCGATGTTGAGGAATAAAAACTTTAAGAATCAAAGTAACTATTTTTCGGTGCTGTTCCCTTATTTAAGATTTAGTGTTCATCAAATTGGAAAGAGTAATGCCATTCCTCTATCTGAATACAGTGTGGCGAAATCCACAGAACGTTAGCATGATGCTGAATGCTTGTAACTGTGAGCTCCTTTAGTCTGGGAAGGAAGCCTGAGCTAAGTCGGAGCTCCGTGTCCTGTGGGGGAAAATTGTGGATATGCCTGCAGACGTTGTATTTCGTTTCCTATTGTGCAAAAATTTAATGTAATTCTACCTAAAACCATAAACCTCAGGTAACCTGATACAAATTCTCTTTTAAAACTTGTGGTAAGAAAATGAATACTAAATAAGATGCTTGCTAATGATATTAATACACAAAACATAGTTCAACAATATGAAAAGGGATGTTGACATGTGTAAATGACCCATATGAGTGAATGGCACGCACAATTCTCTATTTGTGGAAAAATGCTACTTATTCTCTTCGGATATGATAACCCCCCCCCCATATTTTCTCAGAAAAATGATTATCCTTGGAAATATAGTTTTTGTATCATATTCTTTTCATTTTTGCCCAGCTCAGTCCATCTCACAAAGCTTCAAAATATGTCATTTTATTTCAGAGTAAACAAATATATGCTTACCTATTCACCTTGTAATTATTACAGAAATTACCATTTTTTGCATAAATTTAAAAAAGCAATGACCATATACTAACACATCCTATCCGTTAAGAAAGGAAAAATCACTGAACAGCTAGAATTTCTTCTTTAATGAAATTAATATTGCACTACGATTATTTTGATTATTAATCAATTATCAATGATTGTCCGCATCTTAAAATTCAGTAAAGGCTAGTGGAAGGGTGAAGAACATGGTATAGTACCCCTAAGAATTGGATTTAAATCTTGCTTCTCTCAAAGATAAACGTCGGGGTGCCTGGGTGGCTCAGTCGGTTAAGCGGCCGCCTTCAGCTCAAGTCACGATCTCGCGGTCCGTGAGTTCGAGCCCCGCGTCAGGTTCTGTGCTGATGGCTCAGACCTGGAGCCTGCTTCCGATTCTGTGTCTCCCTCTCTCTCTGCCCCTCCCCCGTTCATGCTCTGTCTCTCTCTGTCTCAAAAATAAATAAAACGTTAAAAAAAAATTAAAAAAAAAAGATAAATGTCAACACCGTTTATTTATTTTTAAACCAAATTTTTTAAGTGTTTATTTATTTTTGAGATAGAGACAGACAGAGTGTAGTTGGGGAGAAGCAGAGAGGTAGGGAGACACAGAATCTGAAGCAGGTTCCAGACTCCAAGCTGTCAGCACAGAGCCCGACGCGGGGCTCGAACTCACCAACTTCGAGATCATGACCTGAGCCAAAGTCGGTCACTCGACCGACTGAGCCACCCAGGTGCCCTTATATCAACACCTTTTAAAAGCAGTTGCTTTTGTGAACATCAGTGTACATATTTGTAAAGTGTGAGAACTGACCTTGTCCTGTGAAGTGTCTTTCAAAAAATAAATCGTTTAATGCAATTCAGAAAACAGTGAGTAAATATCAGCCATTTATTATGACAAGGCCAGTAGTTTAAGCTTCCTCTTCATACTCAATTGGTCAAGCAATTAGCAACATTTAAGCAATCATTCACCTGTACCAAGCAATTTTATATAGCAAAGGGACCTGTCTTTTAATAAGAAAAATAATTTATGATTAAAGCAACCACTCATAAGAAATCTGCTTAGTAAATTTAAGTTTTCTAAATTTTTATTTTTCCTTATGTGCTCACAATTTCAATAAAGTGTATAGTGTCTCTCATGTATTTGACTTCCTAAACACATATTATTTTTCGTTTCTCATATGTCATTATGTAATATCTAATTTGCATTGTATAATGGTCTATGAAAGATTCCCAGACTAACACTCATCGTATGCCTCGGGATAAATTGTTCTGGAAATGATTCCCAGTTCCTATTTTCTGGATGCTAACTGAACACAGTGTTGACAATCCTCAGCATCTTTTTCATTCATCAGTACTCAGCAGTTGAAAGCAGTGATACCCCTGGACGTATTGGTCAAAATCCCTTTCCAGAAAGACCTAAAATTCATCAGTCACATGGGAATTTAACACAATAATGGATATTATTTTCCTACGTTACTACTTGCTTATATTTCCTAATGCAAAAATAAGATTACTATAGGTAGTAAACTAACAACGAATAAGAAGAGTGGCTAATTGACCTATTTTAGATTGTTTTTATAAGAAAAATATTTTAAAACGTTATCTCTGGCTCTAGAAGACCAGCATTCCCACCAATAACAACTAGAAGAACTGTGAAGGTGACCTTAAGAATCTGTTTAAAGGCATCTGAGCCTGACCAAGGCAGCGCTGATGTTAAGGTTAATGTCATAGAGGGAAAGGGTCCCAACTTAGGCAATACTTTTGCCTTTGGGGTATTTGCTGATGTTAAGTAACAGTTGACACTGAGTAGAGCTTTTAATAATCTCAAGAAGCAGTGTTGGGAGCACTGAAAGATGGAATTCAGGAATCCCCAAGGAGCATGTACCTCAATAAGCATATACCACACTTTGAGTTTGGATCCAGTAATGACTACAATGTAAGAATAAAAGCAAACATGGTAAGCCAGTTCTCATAAAAACTCAAAGCTACTTTTCATTAGCCGAATTCTTACTTGGTACATGATGATCTGCCCTTATTCTGACTGTTTGCTGTAGATGTATAATTCCTTCTCTGAGCGAAAATAACCACACCTAGACTCTTAAATGATCTTTATAATTTTTCAGACACAACCATTATTCATTGGGAAATAGCAATGCACAAGAAATTTAAGAGTTGGCTAAAATCAAAAATAAAGATAACGGTATAAAAAGACCCATAGGACATCACAATATTGCAATTACCAATAACTTAATCATGAGTAATCTAGAATGTCAGGAGAGAATAAAGCACTATGAAAAATGATCAAGAGAAATTCTACAAGTGAAAAAGCATAAAAACATAAGTTAAGTCAATCGGTAGTTTTAATACTAGTTTAGACACCCTCGGAGAGAGGAATAGTAAACAAGAGATAAGTCAGAAGAAAACACGCACATCGAGGAATAGAGATAAAAGCCTGAAATATACAGAAAGAAACGGAAGGTAAAAATTGAGTATAAGAAAAAAGATCTCAAACAACTGTGTTTGGAATTTGAAGAAAGAGGAGAGAGAAAAAATGAGATCAGAGCAATATTTGGAGACGTAATGAATGACATTTTTCCTCCCAAATATTAAAAACTCCACATGAAGCTCTATAACCCCAAGCACTGTAAATATAAAGAAAACAAAGAATCCTAAAAGCATCTACAGAAAGACTGCCTTCAAAGAACAGGCGACTTTTTAACAGATAGAGGAAACTAAAGGAAATGGATAGATCAAAGTACCTCAAAGACAAAAATATTGTCAATTCAAAATTCTATACATGGCAAAACTGTCCTCAAAAAAGGAAGTAAAAATGAGGATTAATGAAGAGCAGACTTGCCTTAAAAGAAAAAAAGAGTTCTTCAGAAAGAAGAAAAATGATCCTAGATGGAGGTATGGATATGAAACAAAGAATACAGGGACACTTGGATGGCTCAGTCAGTCAAGCATCTGTCTCTTGATTTCATCTCAGGTCATGATCTCAGGGTCGTGGGATCTAGCCCCATGTTTGGCTCGGTGCTATAAAGATAGAAGGTGAAAATAAACATATTGCAAAAGATGTAAGTTGCAAATATGAACCAAAGGAAAGCTGGGAACACTATACAAACAACAAATTCAGTATTCTTTAATTTCTTTAACATATATTTAGTTTTGAGAGACAGAGAGAAACCGAGCACAAGTGCGGGAGGGGCAGAGAGAGAGGGAGACACAGAATCCGAAGCAGGCTCCAGGCTCTGAGCTGTCAACACAGAACCTGACACGGAGCTCGAACCCATCAACCAGGAGATCATGAGCTGAGCTGAAGTCAGATGCTTTTACAGACTGAACCACCCAGGTGTCTACAAATTCAGTATTCTTTAAGAAGAGAGATATTATTGAGATCGAGACAGTTCAAAATATGAAAGGATCAATACATCCGAACCAGGTAAGAAGTCTAAATGTGTTTGCATCTAGTAATATAGCCACCTGAAATTAAAGGTATCAGAGCAAGTGACTCATCAACTTTAAAATTTTTTTTAACGTTTTTTTAATTTATTTTTGAGACAGAGAGAGACAGAGCATGAACGGGGGAGGGGTAGAGAGAGAGGGGGACACAGAATCGGAAGCAGGCTCCAGGCTCTGAGCCATCAGCCCAGAGCCCGACGCGGGGCTCAAGCTCACGGACCGCGAGATCGTGACCTGAGCCGAAGTCGGTCGCCCAACCGACTGAGCCACCCAGGCACCCCTAAAATGGAATTTTGTGTAATTGTACTAAACTACAATTTAACCTTTTGACTACATCTAATCTAATACTACAGGAAAAGAATCATTCATCCATTTCAGTTACTGTCAACTAATGAAACAATTTGAAAAAAATTAAAATCGATGAAGTTCATATCATTTCTCCTTCCGTTCTATAGTTGCGACTCTGCACAGAAATTTCCATTATGCCGTCATTTTAATAACATAGCGATGCTTTCTGTGGGATGTAGACTCTCTGCCACTATTGTTTCAAGTATATAAAAATAACTAATATTAAAGATAATAAAATTAAAAGCAATTTCTGTATTGTGTCTACATTTTCAATTATAGGGAGGTTTTGAGAGATTTTTAAAAGTTACTTAGTGGGGTGGCTGTGTTCATTAAACCTTGTCAAGGGTGATTTATTTTCATGCTAGAAAGATTTCAGTCAGGAAGTTATGAACTGTTATGCAAATTGTAAATCAGTAACGTTTACCGAAGACGATAGTAAGAGAATATGGACACGCCCTCCTGGTGTCTCTTGTTCCTCATTGCACAGATTTTAGTGTCACATTGTGCTCCAGGCAGGGGTCTTGGGCTGTCAAGACCTTGCCCCTGTGGCCCATCCGGACTTGCCTGACTTCAGACCTTGACCTCCTCTCTTCCGTCACGGGACTTATGCAGTCTCGTGCTTCTGAATCTGGATAGCTAGTTTTGTAGCTGGCACATAAACTATGACTTTTTAGAGGCCTATAGGTTTGAAACATACTTTTCAAGTTATAATTTCAAGTATTAAATATTCTACCTGCTGAAAATAGTGCTTCATAAAGAAAATAATGATAAAAATGCTGTTAATTTTAAGATGTTAACAGATTTTTCACGCCCAGAATGCTCATAACCAATTTTTAATAGATATTCAGTGATTTCAGTGAGTGGTGGTGTCACTTCATTGTCTGTTACTTTGCTTATGAATAAAATGCTGTTTTCCACTGATATATTGATATATTATCAATTTCTTTTGCTAGGCATTGAAAGAAACAAACATGAGAGAGAAACATGAATCAGCACTTGACTTGGCCCAATCAAATAAAAGGCTCTCCTCCCAAAGATATGCTTTGATTATTGTTCAGTGACATAAACTGAACTTTCCAGAAGTTTTTGCAGAACACGGTAGAAATGCATTTCTACGCTGCCAAAATAAGGGCGGCAATTCTTTCTTTGCTTATTTGTTTATTACATAGAATAGGTGGTAACACACCTTGTATGATTTTAGCGACCTTATTAAGTAATAATATTTTACCTTCTTTCTTTTTCTTGGATATTCCTATAGACTAATGCCTCATTCCTTTGTTTAAAGAGTTCACATTCTCTGTAAAAAGTAGTCTGCATGTGAGTGTTGAGTGTGGTGTGATTCATACAAAGAGAAAAAAGAGAGATGCCGTATATTTTCTATACACACTGAAATTAATTTGAGACGAGTTAACATATATAAGCACGGCTTCTCAAAGTTCTGCACGGGCACCTCTAGTATACCTGGGGACCCTAGGCTGTAAGAACTCATGGTAAAAAGAAAAGCCCATAGAAATTATTTGTACACCTTTCTTTAATCATAAAATTAGTGAGAATCTGCTATTGCTTTGATACTTTTTATTTTCCACTACATACAAACATATTTTTTGTTGTTTCCTATAGACTTAAGAGAAGAACTCAATATTATTTGTTTAGTCTTTGAAAGAACACAGACCATTAATGTGATGCTCATTGGCTTGTAAATATCTAATTGTAGTGTTTTTTTGCAGTCAATTTTACATTTATACTTATTTATTAATGTTTTTTAGGGGGGGCTGAAATTCTTTTGGGGGCAACTCTGAGCAAATTAAAACTGCTACACTTTAATATCAAATATATAGCCATATGGCGGACAACCATGCGAAATGACTCATGGTCAATTATAACAAGGATGTGACACATGGTCCTACTTACAAAAAGATTACAGGATTATTTTCCAAGTTGTGGTATTTGAAACTGAAATTGAAGAAGAGCGGAAAAGAAGTGAGATGTAGATTTTAATCAGTCAGTAAAGAGTTATATTTGGGATGGTTCGGGTGCTATATATAGTACAGAACCCAACTTAGAATCAGTCTGCAGGTCTCTTCGTCATGCGTTTAATGAGTTTCTCTGGCTTCTTTGTTGATGGCAATGCTCATGTAGCTACAGAATGATGACAAAATGGCAGCTGTCATTGGAAATGGTCTTTTGAGTATTTATCATCTCTTACGCAGTTGGAACGTGAGAGCTCTTTCAGTCCAGATCACCTGCTACTGGCCACAATTCTTTTTGGGGCCCTACTGAATAAAAACAGAGCAGAAAGCTAACATATGCTTTCTTCTTCTTCTTCTTCTTCTTCTTCTTCTTCTTTTCCAGGAACAACACCACCTTGTACAAGTCTGTATATTCAAAGCCATGGATCCGTCATTTTTTCTAAGAATGCCATAAAACTATCAAGTTATGTTATAATGATGACTCTGTTCAACTCATCACGACACCGAAAGAAGGAGCGTATTGATGAAAATGCTAAGAGCGTATCAACCAAGACCAAGATCAAGTGCAATGAATGGAGCGCATGTCATTTAAATACATGGCAGATATTTATACGGAGGGCCTCCTACCTGTAGGTAGAGGGGGGACACGTGTGATCAAGACAGCTCCTATAAAAGAGAACAATTTTCAATCATAGAATAGAATAGAAATACCAGGCTTCGGAAGACATAAATAAAAGAATGTTCCCTAAAGAATGTTAACTTTAAGACAGATTATTAGTGAAGAGTAATAATTAGCTGAGGGAAGAGGGTAACAGTGGGACGGGAACCAACTGAGGCTCTGGTACAAGTTTTATAATAGCGTTAGTCATAATGATAATAGCTAAAACTTACGTACCACCTACAATATATACTGGGTGTTTTTTAAGTACTTTTCTTAAGTTATCTTACCTAGTGCTCATGACAACTTTATGAAGGAAGGTACTATTACTGCATCCATATTGTGGATAAGAAGCTAAAGCCCAGAGATGTTAATTAACCTCCACAAATCACACAGGTAATATTTGGTGGAGCCAGGAGTCTTACCGAGTCTTACTATGGCCATTGTCTTAAAGCAGAAACCTTTCTGGAGTGTCAAAAAACCTTTAATCATGACACCTGTTGGGGCGCCTGGGTGGGTCAGTGGGTTAAGCGTCCGACTTCAGCTCATGTCACGATCTCGCAGTCCGTGAGTTCGAGCCCCGCGTCAGGCTCTGCGCTGACAGCTCGGAGCCTGGAGCCTGCTTCGGCTTTCTCTCTCTGTCTCTCTGGCCCTCCCCCGCTTGTGCTCTGTCTCCCGAAAATAAATAATAAAAAACGCTAAAGGGTTTAAAAAAAGACACATATATATCCCTCCTTTGTCATGAGAAGGCACATTTCCAATAAAGTCTTGCTTTTTATGCTACTTTCAAACGTTTCATATATTTATATTGTTTTTATTATCTGTATACCAATAATAATTATGATACAACAGTTCAGAAGAAAAAATTAATAATTTAGGGTCACAAGAAGATTTTAAATTGTGTGTACATACACATATGCATATGTATATATACATATATAAGTGGAAAGATACTATAGATGTTGAGTGAAATATTTTTAGAAATCAAAGCATACTATATTAGGATGGGATACTGTGGGGAAGGTGAAATACATTCAGAAGTTCAGAGAGGAAAATGCAACGATGTAAAATTCACAGCTGTTAATGAGGGTATTTTATTCCTTTTTTTTTTTTAATGGACTCTGGTGGGCATTGAATGACATTGGTGTTTATAATCTATAGCATATATTTAGGTGAGATAAAGTAGCTGTGGTTCTTAATGGCATCTTTTACAATATTACAAAATACATCCTTTGTAACTATTTAAACTCATGATGAAAACCTAAGATGCCGATTTAAAATGAGAGGTGAGGGGCACCTGGGTGGCTCAGTCAGTCCAGCACCCGACTTCGGCTCAGGTCATGACCTTGTGGTTCATGGGTTCAAGCCCCATGTCGGGATCTGTGCTGACAGCTCAGAGCCTGGAGCTGCTTTGGAATCTGTGACTCCCTCTTACTCTGCCCCTCCCCTGCTTATGCTCTGTCTCTCTCTGTCTCTCAAAAATAAATAAACATTTAAAGAAAAAAAGAGAGAGGTGATACTCAAGAACTGAGTAAAAAAAAAAAAAAGATGTGCTTTCTCTCCCAAACGTGGAAATTGTGTTCTTCCTGCCTCTTTCCTTCACACTGAAGAAAGATGAAATGCCCTCCGATGTGGCCCCATCCAAGGGAAGGTCACAAATCACCAACCAGCAGGTGTTAGGAAGAACGAATTGCTTGTGAAGTTACAGGTATGAGAAATTAATTGAAAAATGGTTAAATTACGAAATGTTTTGGATGCCTGTATCGTTGCAGGACACATTCAGGTTCTTAGGAATGATTCACGTGCGCTCATGGGACATTTTAGCAAATACGTTTTCAGAAGAAAAGACCCAGACTAGACCTGTTCTCCCTTTCCTTTTCACTTAAGTTCAGCAGTGGAAGTCACTTAGGAAAAGTGTTTGGAAACGTATCTTCTGAGATTGTTAGGAGCTTCAGAATGTCCGTGGTCTGGCCAGCTGCCACGGCAGTGTTCCCGATTCAGATGAAAACGAGTTATGTAGAAGGCGCTAACCCAGGGTGACTTGGGAATGCTAATTATGTCAAATTGGGGGCTCCGGAGAGTTAAGTACACTCTACAAACCCCTGTCAGGGTGACACATCTGTCAATTTGCTTTATGCCATAATTCTAGAAGTTATTGTTGCTTTCCAACTGTGCAAAACTTTGTCTGTGTTTGTTCCTTTCACCCCGCCTCGTGGCGGAGAGAGGGACTAATCCCCAGAGAATGGAAACGCTTCTCCAAGCCACTGTCTTTTTATGTTTTCCCACGTGTACCTTAGGTGAAAACAAAACTAGACAAAAAAAAAAAAGGTAAAAACTTGAAAGTTCAGATTTCAAACTTTCTGAAAGCAAAAGTGAGTCTCCGCCTGGCGTGGGATTGACAAAGGACGCTCTGAGAAGCAGACAGCAGCATCGGGGTCACCTGGAACGTGTTCGCAACACAAATTCTAGGGCCCAGAACGACTGAGTTAAAGTCTCTGGCGGGGCGCCTGGGTGGCTCAGTCGATTAAGTGTGGGACTCTTGGTTTCAGCTGAGGTCACGATCTGATCTTGAGGTTTTGTGAGTTCGAGCCCCACGTGGGGCTCTGCACAGCCAGTGTGGAGCCTGCTTGGGATTCTCTCTTTCTCTCCCTCTCTGCCCCTTCCCCGCTCCTGCTGTCTCTGTCTCTCTCAAAATAAATAAAGAAAGTTAAAAAAAAAATTCCCCGGGGGTGGGGCCCAGAAGTGGGTGTTTTCGCCAGCCCTCCACGCGAATCAGACACACACTGAATTTTGGGAACTGCTGGGCTGGAGTAATGCCCCGGCTCGTCTGAGAGATCAAAGCCTGGTTTGAATCCCAGCCCCGGCACTCACTGTACACAGGGCATGTGCTCATTTACTTTTCTCCTCTCAGTCTCAGTCTGATACTCATACATTGCACAGGATATTGACTAAGATGGCATTCTTACAGAGAAGAAGGGGCAAAACACCTCTTAGAAGGTACCGTTTGCTTCTCAGTCCCGGAAACCGAAGTGCCATACGATGGGAGGGGGAAAAAATGGAAAATACTTGGAGCCTTAGGACAGCAGACACTGTTAGCAGAGCCAGATTTGGGCTTACATACGCATCGTGAGAAAGAGAGTTACTCCTGCTGGCTGTTTTTCACAGATCGCCAGCAACCCACCCACCCATGCTAAAGGAGTGGTAAGTTTCCCAAAATTGAGCCTGGTGAGTTTTCCTAACCTGTCAGGTGCGTCCCCTGAAAACCACACCGAGATGAATGGAGCTTCAATGTGTTGTGAGCATTTAACATTCACTGCTCATCCCATGTGCTCATTGTAAAGAGCACTGAATCAGTTAAATTAGTGACTATTTTGGAGCGGTGAGTCAGTGTGGGAGTCTAACAGCTATTCTCTGTTAGTGACTGTTAATTTTAAGAGAAAATGTCCCCTTTTTGGAACAAACAGACGATGTTTTCAGAGACAAGACGTTGAGGAGATGGGATGTCTCTTCTGTCCTGAAGGGAGAGTTTCCCAAATCAACCTGGTGTCCTTCAGGAATGTGTGCAGAGAACCCATCAGAGAAGCTTCCTTATGACTCTAGCTAATATTTGACCTGCCTGCTCTCACCCTCCCTTTCCCTCCTTTATTTTTCCTTACAGCATCGATCGATCGATATCTGACCTTTGAAATATGCATTGCCAGATACGTGAGTTTTACAAAGAAAGGATTCTGCGTGTTTGTTCACTGCTGTGTCCTCCACACTTAGAAACGTGCCTCAATATAGTGGCTGCTCAATAAACAAATATTTGTTGGGTGAATGAATTATTCTCTTTGCTATTTTCATCACTATATGATCATCAACACACATTTTCAATATAGTTTTTCATCAGAAGCTAAATGTCCTTGCCCCTTAAGTTCTATTTTGAACAGCAACGATTCCAATAACTACATTATCAGAAGCCTATCGTCCCTATGCGATGAAGAGTTAAGTATCCCTTCTTAGCTAGAATTTAACACTGCAGGCCATTTTCCTTTCTGTTTTTAAAACATGTTTTTAATGTTTATTTACTTTTGGGAGAGAGAGAGAGAGAGAGCGAGTGAGCAGGGGAGAGACAGAGAGAAGAGACACAGATTCCGAAGCAGGCTCCAGGCTCTGAGCTGTCAGCACAGAGTCCGATGCGGGACCGGAATCCACGAACCATGAGATTGTGACCCGAGCCCAAGTCAGACGCTTCAGTGACTGAGACACCCAGGGCCCCCTTTTCCTTTCTATCGAAAGCACTACAAAACAGCAACTTAAGACGTAGGCCTCTGTTTCCATGTCATTCTTTTCTTTTCATGTTCGACATTTAAAAAACAGCGAATGAAAGTACGCGATGACACTTGAAAATACAGGAGAAGAAGATTGTTTAGCTTGCTACGGTAAATTTCGATTTGGAATAAGAAAAACAAAAGAAAGTCAGCAATCCACAGAGCTTGCAGGGGAAAAATGATTGAGAGGAAGTGCAGAGAATAGAGTAAGGCATCAATTTGCTTTTGCAACCTCTGTGACAGGACAGTCAGGAATGCCAAGAGCAAAAGAGGAAGAACCCAGAGAGCGACAGAAAAGTGCCCTGGAACTAGAAGCTCCTGCAAGAGGTGGGGGGGGGGGGGGCAGGGATCTGCCCCCCCCCCCCCGAGCCACCTCAGGGTGAACGGAAATCTTGGGCTCCTTCAGAAACGTATTCATGTGGTATTTCTTGAAAAAAGCAACCACAGCCTATCACTGCTCTCAAGCAGCTCAGGAAAGAAGAAACTATCAAGGATTATATTTATGGTTCTGCAGCCTGAGAAAAGTTGAAACGATTTTAAAGGAAAAAAATCTGGGAGAAAATAAAGACACGAGCTTTCTGATTTTACATCAACAAACGACCGAAGGGAGACTAGTTCTCATTTCTTTTTCAAGTAGTTCTGTAGAATTTGTCACTGATCTTCTTCCCAGTTTCTACTGTATTTTTTCAAGAATACTGTCAATAGGCCATACGTGCAGGACGATCGGAATGGGGAATCAAACGGGTGGGGGAGATAACTCTGGGCCATTGCCCACAGATTCCGGTGTCACCAACAATTCTGTGGTGGAATTGGGAGGACAGGTGAGGTCATCAGGTCAGGGGTCAGGAGGAGGGGCCTCCTGAGCTGGAATATCCCACCCATTGCCTGAGCCACTAGATTTATAGGCAAGATTATACATTATGTGGTATGATCTAAAAGGTCTTAATTAGGGAGACCTTTCGCATCACTTCTCATGGACAAAATCTCGGGTTTGATTACAGCGTGAATAGGGTATTACTCTAAATCATGCCCTCCCTTAGAAGGTACAATCTGGGTTTCCACAGTGTGACCTCTAGCTTGCAAGAGCCCTAGGACACACACTCCTGTGCACGGATGGTATTTTATGATGGAAGCTTTTATGCATCCTTTTCATTGACAATTCCTTCAACTGAATTTAAACAGTGTTTAGATTGGCAGATGCCTTGAATGTCGCAAGCTTAATTACCAATACTGTTTATCCTCAGTGTCTTCTGGTTTGAGAATCTTCATTCATCTGAAAAGGAATATTTTGAACGTGTTATTCCATCCTTTCATTCATAAGGAAGTAGCAAGAAAACCCCGCTGATGGTGCTGAATAAAGTAGATTCGTACAAGAAAAAGTCACACAATATCTGAAAACTTGTGAAGGTATTTTGGGCGGATTGGCATGTATGAGCCAGTCGTCCACGGAGCCTCTGGGCAAAATCAATAGAAACCAACACGTAAACACCCATCAATCATAATTTATTTCCGTTTGAATTTGTTAAATTTGTATGAAAGTAGCGAAATATATATTAAGCAAAAACTACGGTTATATGCACACGTGGACAACTCACATTGTAGAATTAGTACTCAAGAAATAACCATCTAGACCTTTGTCAGTAAAATGGAAATTCAAAGAAAACTTAGATATTGTAGAAATATTTTCTCAAAGGGAGGAGAAAAGTGAAAACACAAAATATCTTCTAAAATAAAATTTTATTCGGTCTAGATATTTAATGTTGACTTTGTTCTCTATTTCTTTCCTTCAACACCATCTTTTTTAAAAAAAAATTTTAATGTTTATTTTTGAGAGAGAGACAGAGTACGAGTGGGGTAGCGGCAGAGAGAGAGAGGGAGACACAGAATCAGAAACAGGCTCCAGGCTCTGAGCTGTGAGCACAGAGCCTGACATGGGGCTTGAACTCACAGACTGTGAGATCATGACTGGAGTTGAAGTTGGACACTTAACTGACTGAGACCCCCAGGAGCCCCTCCTTCAACAGCATCTTAATATCAACTCCCAATAACGTTTGAGCTAATAACGAGAAGTATCTCCTAAGGGAATAAACCTAAACTGG
Source organism: Panthera pardus (assembly GCF_024362965.1). Lineage (NCBI taxonomy): Eukaryota > Metazoa > Chordata > Mammalia > Carnivora > Felidae > Panthera > Panthera pardus. The sequence goes on along the minus strand of NW_026526710.1, from coordinate 83,022,431 downwards.
CATCCTACAACATTATTGCAAATGATATCTGATTCCAATATTTGGTCTTCAGGGTCATATTTATTTGAATATTAAGTTTCAGTATTCATACCATAATATGGTCATTTAAATCTATGGGGAAAAGATGGGTTATTCAATAAATATTGTGATAATAAGGAAGCCAGTTAGAGAGGAATAGCGATGGATCAGAAGTTTACAACTTCTACCAAAATAAATTCCAAAGGGATTAATTATGTGGAAGAAAAACAAAATAAATCATAAAGCACTAAAAGAAAATATAGATTATGCAAAATTTGGCATATGGAAGATCTTTGTAAGCATGAAACAGAAATCAAGAATCACACACGCACACACACACACACACACACACACAAAAGACACATAGAGGTGGTTACCTAAAATATTGTGATATTCCGCATGGCAAAACGCTATCACAAATATAAAAGAAAGTAAAGATGATAATTATGAAAATCACTCGTGTCTATCATGGCACCATAAACTTTGTATTCCTAAATATCAATAATAATAATTAAAGATAAATAAACCAATAGGAAAATGAGGAAAGGAACTGTCAGAGGTTTCTTCAAACAGGAATGACTTTTAATCAACACAAAATATTATTAATCTCATTGATCGTAAGGAAACAGAAGCTGAAAAGCACAATAAGATAATATTTTTTCTAGCAGTTAAAAGAGATCAAAAAGTTTGGTAACTATTGGCGAAATGTGAGGAAAGAGGCATTCTCATATTCCATATTAGTTATTAAGAGATAATTAAGAAAACAACCAACCAAGAAAACCACAAAATGCAGTGGATTTAAAAAGATCGATGTTTATTTCTCTATTTTGGCAATGTCCGCCCATCTCAGGGTCTTTGTGCAACTCCCCTCCATGAAGTCATTAAGACACCTAGGTTTATTCCATAGAATTGCTCAGCCATCCCCTGGGAAGACATTCATCCATCCATCTCTGTATAATGTAAGATGGATTGTCGCTCTTTCTGCGTTCTGATAGAATGGGGGAGAGAGAGGCAAGTTGTAGGGTTCACGATTCCCTTCCAGTCCCTACCCAGGACTTCCCCCACTTTGTGCCTGATAGGAGGGAAAAGATAGTCATTAGAGAACCAAATCGATGACAGGTAGTCCCAGGGATTCGCTGAATGTAGTGAAACACTTGTTTCCACGGGAATATGTCTGGACCCCTTGACCACAAGCAGAAGGGAAGATAGTGAGTAAGTGTGATGAGTGTTTCTTCTCCTACACTTGGGTTTGGCCTGGGAACGATAAGGCAGCATAGCCTCGAGCTGCTTGGGCCCGTGTACTGTCAGGTCCTTATGACCAGTTGCTACATGACCAGAATCAGTTTATCAAATTAGATTCACAGGAATCTGACATTTTGCTGAGGGCAACATTAACTAATGGTTTCAAAGCCTGAATTCACACAAAGGAAAGATCTGAAACCATCAACTGAGCTCTCCAAGGTCCTTTCTCACCACCTTGACATCCTTTGGTCTTGAAGAACACGAAAGGTCCCTAAGCAAGTTGTGCAGTTTCTATTACTTATACGGATGAGAGTTATTTTGTTATGAAAACATTTTCTACTCAGTTACGCAACTGCTGTAAACTCATGTGATATTTTCCAAGGAACTATGCTCCCTCGACCCTCAGAATGCAGAGGGTTTATCGCAAGTGATTCTAGACAACCAGGTATATCCTGCTTGCAGTGCTTCACAGGTAAGCGGTCATACTAGCAAACACTTGTTATCTTCTTGCTGGAATATCTGATAATAGGATGTTGACAAGCAAATAGTTCACTCACCTTTTTTCTTTCTTGGGGGCTTCCCACTGGTAATGGGAGAGAAGAAAGCACAGAATTGCTGCTTAATCTTTTCCATCTCAGATGTCCATATCTAAATATTGTCAATTGTCTCAAAAATACCCCCTACAATATTCTGTTCCCCATGATCCACACATGACATTTAGTTTTCATGTCTCTTTATTTTGCCCAACTCTCTAAAAATCTCTTATTTATTTATTTATTTTTTTGGCTTTTGTGAGAATAACATCTTTATGAAGTTCACATTGCTTATCCTACAGAATCCCCTACATTCTAAATTTCTCTGCTTTGTCTTTTTTTCCATCAATATAGAACACAATTAAAACATTGTTGACAAGAAAACTACACAATACTGCCTATATTATGCTATGCACATTTTTACTTTTTTATTCCCAAATTATTCATTACCAGTTGTTATCGATAGGAGGCACGGCTAATGCTACTCATCGACTGATGAGTTAAATTGTTAACACCATGAATTAACTGTGCCTTGAGAATTTAGTCGTTAGTACAAAAGAAAAACTCTAAGGGACATGACTTTCACATGCATCTAAATGCTTCATTGGAAGCATGATTACTTAGATATGCAGCTTTTCTCAGAACCAGGGATTCTTGTCTCTGAATCTAAACAGATTCTGGATTGATAAAGCAGTGGAAAAATGACCTACTTAGGGTGAGTATTGACTACAGCTGGTGCCATTCAAAGTTTGATTTGCATCTCCTGTTTTCAAGAAGATAAACAAATGATTGCTTCTTTCTTATCTATATAGTTCTTGGACTCTAAAATCCAGATCAAGATTTGTATAACCTTCTGTAGAATACTTTATTGATTGTGTGAACATGTTGGGTGCCTAGGGGGTGTCATGAGTGGCTATTTTATGACCTTATCATTTTACTAAACTCTCAGATAAATTTCTTGGTGATATTTATATCATAGCCATTCCTCTTGATATAAAAAAAAACATTTATTTGCCTCTTTATTGAAATTTCACTGTACACTTCTAAATTGAATGTGATTCCTATCGATTTCTGTCCTTTTCTGCAGGTGAACTCTTTGCGGTAGAGTGCTGGGTAATTTCTTCTTAAGACTATAACTTTGTACCTAATACCAGTTGGCGTCGAAAGGTTTTCTATATTTGTAAATTTAACAATACTTTCCATTGGAAAACATCAGCATCTTACACCCATACTTCAGGAGGGTCCTTTACCCTTAATATTATTGAGTCCTTTAACTTCTCAGGAGTGTATCCAACACACTTTTATAATACTTCATATTTTCTCAATATGAGACCAAAACTGCAAAGTACTTGAAGATACCCATATACCTTTCTGTGTCAAATCAGCATTTTCTGATTATTAAAAATGAGTAAAATATATTGTGTACTACAGTGACATTGCTTATAGTCATTCATACAGGTGACAAGACATTAGATGATTATTAATTCCAGCAATAATAATTGTTTTGTAACCAAGAGTGAATTTGCATAGTTAGAATAGGTACTGGGTGTCTTTCTGTTGCAATGCAACAAAAAGAATATTGGGGAGAAATACAATTATTTTAAGTTATAGAAAATGAAATGCTAGAAAATCATATTTCAATAGCTTTAGAGAGAACGATGCTTCTTACTTAAGACCACTATCTTAAAGCATAATTTCTATCATTAAAAAAATTAAACTTTGATCAGCTATAAAAATATTTCTGGAAATAAGTGACATCTTGTTTATTTCTACACTAGCATCCATTGAAAAGAACTTGTGATGTTGGCAACTTTCAAGAATAAAAGAGCCCACTGGTAGGGTATGGTAACAGGTGAAGCGGACAGGGAAACATTAGAAGAATGTGAGTATAACTCCTATTTTGAGATAATTCACAGGATAAAGAATGACTGTCTCTACTAAGGGTTAAAGAATGGAGTGTTTTTAACCTGCAACCAAAAGAAAAATGTCCACTTGAATCTCACAGTCCTTCACATTATTACAGGTGACTGTCACAGTATAATTTAATAACAAACACTCTCAAGATTATGTCTAGGCACATACACTCTTTAGGGAAAAGGTGAGTAAAATTGTATTATTAGATTATTTATTATTAGCATAACTATTTAAGTTTATTCCATTCCATTTTTATTTTCTAAGACTTAATAATCAACACACATTTAGCATCTAAAAGCTAAGCACTAACATAAAACTTGATGAAATAAAGAATATTATGTAGGTCATATCTTTAGTTTGATATTTGATTCAGTCCCAAATGCTCTTGTGTTTGAAATGAGTTGTCACAGGATTAAGCCAATCACAATAGGTTAAACTCATTTTTGCTTAAGTTTTCCAATACTTGAGTTTGAGTGTGGTAATAATTATAAAATGTATGTAATTTTACTAATGTGTTCTATGTATTCTATAAAATTTTATGATCCATTTGTTTAGATATTGGTGATACAGATTTGGGTTAACATTTAATTGATATATTTTCTGTGCTATTTTTTTATTTTAGTGAGAGGGAGAGAGTGTGTGTGCTGGGGAGAGCAGGGGAGAGAGAGAGAGAGAGAGAGAGAGAGAGAGAGAGAGAGAGAGAGAGAATCTCAAGTAGGTTCCACACTCAGTTCAGATCCTGACATGGGACTCAATCCCACAACCCTGGGATCATGACCTGAGCCAAAATCAAGAGTCAGACGCTCAAATGACTGAGCCACCCGGGCGTGCCTATATGCTATTTATCACATGTATTCACTATAAATTAGGTAAAATATTTTTTCTAGCTCAAAATAATGTTTATTATAAAATAAATCTTATATCCTGAAACTTCTGTCTTCCTGGTATCCAAATAAAACTGAGGGGACCCATGAACACAAGTCCCACTGACTATCAGAGCCTGATGGCCCAGGGACCTGTCCCTTGGATGGAAGCACAGAAATTGTGGTACAGATTTAGGCAGGGTGGACACATCCTTTCTCAGACTGAGTAGGATTTTTATTTGAGAAGAGACTCCTACTCATTCCACCACTTTGCTTATTAAATGGGACATTCTGTTGTTCTTTTCAAAAACCAGGCACCATCAATTTCTGAACTGAATGGACTTTGCTACAGTCTTTGGAAATTTCTCCTGATCATATTGATTGCCCTACTCTGATAGTCTCTTCCCAGCTTTCCTACAGCCTCTTGTCAAATCCAAATTCAGTCCGTTTCCCTGCTTCTTCTCTGCAGTAGGTTTCTAAAATTTTTTTAATATATTTTTAAATGTTTTTATTTATTTTTGAGACAGAGAGAGACAGAGCATAAGCAGGGGAGGGGCAGAGAGAGAGAGAGGGAGACACAGAATCCGAAGCAGGTTCCAGGCTCTGAGCGGTCAGCACAGAGCCTGACGCGGGGCTCGAACTCACAGACTGTGAGATCATGACCTGAGCCGAAGATGGACACTTAACCGATTGAGACACCCAGGTGCCCCTGCAGATTTCTAAGTTTTAAGGTCTCTAGGTCTTCAACTTGAAATATAATAACTGTATAGATTGAGTAATAGCAGATAGTAGAGTTTACTAGACCAACAAGCATTCCATAGATTGCTGCTTGATATGTGTGGGCGACAGCCAGATGGGTTCTGCCCTTGACTGTTTATTATAATATTTTATCATTTACTTGCTAGGATATAAAACGCCGGTTAAAGAAATATATCAATAGTGCAGAGCGAGGAGGCTGTCATGAAGAATGGCTGCAGAAGAATTTACAATGGACTTTGAAAAACTATAATGAAAGACCAAAACAAGAAATACAAAATGGAAGAGGGGAAAAAAGTCCAATCTTGTGTACAGGTGTGTGCGTACGTGTGTGTTTAAGGAAGAAGCATTGCAGGATTGAGGACAGTGGATTCTGAAGTTAAATAGAACTGGGATCACATCAGTGAAATAATCACTATTTCTCTCATGGGTTTGGTCAACTATTTATTTCCTAAGACGCAGTTTCCTGTTTCCTAAATGGAAATGCGAAGGTTAAACAAGATGATATGCATAAAGTGCTTAGCGTAGAGCATAACACGAAGTGGTCACTGCAGAGATGTCGGTGGCTCTTATCACCGTCACCATTATCATTGTATGCAAGAGAATGAAATTAAAATCAATTCACTAAACAAAGGCTGGGTTAATAGTCAATCGCAAGCATAATACGAGCTGCCGAGAGAGGTAAGTCAGTCGTACGCTAATTATCAGACAAAATATAGCTAACCTCAAGGCTGGTAAACAACCTCTGTTAGCTCATGGCTGGTGCTTCTCGAACCTGGATGTGCACATGAATCACCTGGGAATCGGAGCACATCAGACGCTTGCATAGACCTGGGTGAAGAAGTCTGAGACTCTACATGCCAACTTCTTAGCGGGTGTTGACGCTGCTGGCTGGGGACATTCGCAAGAACTGGTCTGGAGCGTATGTTTCACGCTAATTGCCAACTTTGAGGAAAAATGATACTCTTTTGAGGATATTCTTTCAAGGAAAGTGATGAAGAAAATGAAAGATTAGGAACGGGTTCGTATTACAGAAGTAATCGAAGGCACTGGCTGTAACAGCCTAGAAGTTAATTTCCCTTAAATTACTTGAAAAGCATTACAAATAACTTATTAAATCTTCTTTAAAAAGTGCTTTTTCCTGGGGCACCTGAGTGGCTCAGTCGGTTAAGCATCCGACTTTGGCTCAGGTCACGATCTCACAGTTTGTGGGTTCGAGGCCCACGTCTGGCTCTGAGCTGACAGCTCAGAGCCTGGAGCCAGCTTCGGACGCTGTGTCTCCCTCTCTCTCTCCCCTCTCCCACTCACACTCTGTCTCTCTCCGTCAAAAATAAATAAACATTAAAAAAAATGTTTTAAGTGTTTTTCCCCCATCTCCCACATTTTTGAGGAATAGGAAACTTGCAGGGACTTTAAAATACGAATTTATGCTACTTAGCAAATGTCACACATAAAAGTGCCAAAATTGATTAATTATATGATATGGTCCATTTTGCTAATGTCATCTAGTAAGCTGAAGGTCTAAAGTGAATTTTATAGCACTATCAGCAATAGTCAAAGTATGGAAAGAGCCCAAATGTCCATCAACTGACAAATGGATAAAGATGTGGTGTATACACACACACCCACACACACACACACACACACACTGGAATATTACTCGGTGTACAAAAAGAATGAAATCTTGCCATTTGTAACGAGGTGGATGGAACTAGAGTGTAATATGCTAAGCAAAATAAGTCAGAGAAAGACAAATATATGATTTCATTCATATGTGGAATTTAAGAAACAAAACATGAATATACAGGAAGGGAAGCAAAAACAAGATAAAAACAAAGACAGAGACAAACCATAAGAGATTCTTAAATACAGAGAACAAACTGAGGGCTGCTGGTGGGGTGTCGGGTGGGGGGATGGGCTAAGTGGGGGATGGGCATTAAGGAGGGCTCTAGTTGGGATGAGCGCTGGGTGTTATACATAATTGATGAATCACTAAATTCTATTCCTGAAACCATTATACTATATGTCAACCCACTTGGATTTAAATTTAAAAATATGGACTTTGGGAAAGAGAGAAAGAATGAAAGAAAAAAGAATGAAAAAAGAAAGAAAGAAAGAAAGAAAGAAAGAAAGAAAGAAAGAAAGAAAGAAGGAAGGGAGGGAGGAAGGAAGAGAGAAGTAAAGAAAAAAAGAAAAAATTACTGAAAAAATAAAGGTCTAAAGTTAATTTTAAATATTCATTAAACAGTCTATGATATATACATCATTGGTTTTCCCTGGAAATTCCATAAAATAGTCTGCATTTGAAAATTCACACAAGTGTATACACAAGTATATATATAAATATCTACTTATGATATAATAAATAAAGCATAAGCAAATAAAAACTGATTTATGAAACTAGCCACTGTAATAGATAAAATTAATATTCTAGAAAAGCAAAGATACAACATCAATTAAATTTTGTATCAGTGAACTAAACTGAAAAAGATCCATTAAGATTCTAAGAGTCAGATATACAGTCAAGTTCTTTTTTTTAAGTTTATTTATTTATTTTGAGACACACAGAGAGAGAGAGAGAGAGAGACAGAGCACAGGAGCAGAGGAAGGGCAGCAGTGAAGGAGAGAGAGGATCCCAAGCAGCCTCAGCTACCAGCGAAGCGCCTGATGTGGGGCTTGAACCCACGAACCATGAGATCATGACCTGAGCCAAATTCAAGAGTCGAACGCTTAACCAACTGAGCTACCCAGGTGGCCACATTCTGTATCATAGTTATTTCATTTCTCAGAATAATTTGTCGTGCTTTATTCCCAAAATAATATCAGCTGTTTTCATTATTTTAATTAATAGTGGTTCTAAATCTACAAAATAAATAACTATAACTAGAAGTAGTGGATTATAAACAAATGACCATCTGATAACCCCTCGTTCTTTTAAATTGTTCTGAATGAAACACCAAATTTCAAAATTGTTGGCTTATTATGATGCTGCCTCGTTTTCATATTGGTTTTCTGTTTCCCTGCCAGAATCACTATTAAATAGATTGCACTAATAATAGTATTTGCTTCGTCGAAGTTACCGAATTATGTAACTAATTTAAAAAATGGGGATCCAAGTGCGCGTGCGTGCGTGTGTCTGTGTTGAGTTTGATTTTCTTAAAATGTTTCGATATTGCCAGCGTTATTCAGATTTCGACGTGGGCGACTGGCAGGGACAATAAGAATCTTTGCCCATAGTCAGCATTCTCTCTTTCCAAAAACTATGGCAAAAAACAAAACCCAAAAAACAAAAAAACACAGGAAGAATATGAAGGGGGAAGCATCTGAAGAGCCTAAAATGTGTGGGCATCATTCTGTGCATTGAGAGGTTAGAAATAAAAGAGAACAATTATGTTAAATTTTAAATTTTCCATCAGATATCAAATTAAGCAGTGATGCTTTAGTTATCTACGGAAACAATTCTAAAAATAGTGCTCAGAGCCCATGAACTGTGACATATACTGGGCATCCTTGTCTTCGTAGTATTGTCACATGCTAGATTGCACCCTCGATGTTGTCACTGGCTGAGATAAGGTGGTAGCCTGTAAAAAGGGTGCAAATTAGGAAAGCAAGAACTTTAAACGTCCTCTTTAAAGTGGAATCTTTCAGGGGCACCTGGGTGGCTCAGTCATTTACGCTTCTGACTCCTGCTTTCAGCTCAGGTCACGATCTCACTGTTTGTCAGAACGAGCCCCGCATGGGGCTCTGTGCTGACAGCGCAGAGCCTGCTTGGGATTCTCTCTTTTCTTCTCTCCCTGCCCCTCCCCTGATCCTGCTCATGCTCTCTCTCTCTCTCTTTCTCTCAAAATAAACAAAATAAATGTTTTTAAAAACTATAATGGAATCTTCCAATTCTGGATCATACTGAGGCTCTTGCAGAATACGGCATTTAAGAGGCAATAACTGCACACGAAATACGACCTTACTAACTTCCTGCTGACCGGAGTAGGTTGGTCTTCTGCCTCGTTGTGTGTGCTTTGCTTTGTAATTTGATACAAGGCAGTGGACAGATTCGTACTGTTCCCTTCCCTTCATGGCTCATCACGCTGGAGTCAGGTGAATCACTGAGGGTTGTCCCAGCTTTCTTTAGTGGCGTGAAACCTGACATGATAGCTAGGTCAACGAAAAGCATGTGACTGCACAGGGGCAGCAGTGGTCAGAGAACTTCGCTGTGAACTCAGGGTCATCACGGAATATATCCCAGGCCTCAGTGAAGGTAGGGATGCACACTTTAAACACCCGTTAGCCTCCTCGAATCCACACGTGGTGGCGTTAATGCAGGGAGGTCCATGCTGCGGAGCGCTGACACTCACTTTAGAAGAAATACCTAAGAAAGGGAGTGACGGAGCTCTCCAGGACCAGCCAACGACGAAAATAGAAAGTCTCCTGACGTCCAGGTTTCAGAACATCTTCGGAAGTACGAAGACGACTTAGGTAAGCCACATTTCCTATAATGCCCTCTCAGGAAAATCTGGCGGGGCTGGATACGTGAGGTGGGAGTTCAGAACAATGGAAACGATGCTAATTCTGTCCACTTCCCATATTGTAAAGGAACAGCAAAATAGCAGCGACTGACTGGTTGAAAGGTCCCGTACATTCTTTGAAGAGAATGAGAACAACACCTTTAATATCAAGATAACTCACCCTTAAATATACTGCTGTATACAGAGCGAGGATGTCACTAAAAATATGGGAAAAGAATCCGTAGATACAACTGCCTTTCTTATTTTACTGCAGTTTGAAATTGTCACACTTTGAAACGGCATTCATTCCGGTCTAAGAAATTAATTTGTATTTGGTGTTTGCTCACTTAGCTTGTAGGTATAGACCTGAAACACAGAAGATGTACCCAGGGCCCGTAAGCGCCTGAATGCTGGGTCACTGGTCCTGAGAAAGGTCACAGTGACTTTGCCCGGACAAATAGACGTTATGCTTCTGTCTCGGTACTTAGAATTTACCTCTTTGATCATCCAAAGTGGATACACTCTGATGAGACATTCTTTCCCGTTGACACGATCTTAGGAAATCTGTTCTAAATTTAGATGGAATTCTAGCGTCAGATTGAATGATGAAAACATAATTTCTCCTCTTGTATCACATTTGAAAGACCGATTCATTGAAATACAGCTTCCGCCCCAGGTTTTTACAAGTGGAGACAAAGCTTCCATCTAGGTTTTTCAAAAGTAAAACGATTTTGCTTCCGATACACGCGAGTTTTATAGCGTGCAACATGAATACGTCATTTTTGGATGACTGTTCCCTCTCTGACCATTACAGCTGTGGCTTCCTTTTCTGCAGTCGGAAGTGCTATGTAGGAAAAGTGTTCTAGTTTTTAAAAATTAGTTGTTATTTTGTAGGCTAAACAACTGAATTTTCTTCTGTATTTCACAGACCTTCCAAAACCATTTCTTAGATTTTATAGCAAAATATGTATAGTAAGAAGAAAACGTATTAAAAGGGAAATGGATCTTGAGAAACTTAACAGAAGACCATGTGGGAGGGGAAGGGGGAAAAAAAACGTTACAGAGAGGGAGGGAGGCAAACCGTAAGAGACTCTTAAATCCTGAGAACAAACTGAGGGTTGATGAGGGGTGGGGGGAGAGGGGAAAGTGGGTGACGGGGACTGAGGAGGGCACTTGTTGGGATGAGCGCTGGGTATCGTACGGAAACCAATCTGACCAAAAATTATATGACAAAAGGGAAATGTGAAAGACATAATAAGGGAAATGATAAAAATAAACCTATTGAAGAGATTCTAAACAGTTTTCGAAATTATTTGAAGAATCTTACTCCTTACTATTTTAAATTTACACAGTTTAATACTTCCCATTCTGTTTTGTTTTATTTAAATATCTACATAACATCATCATGTTTGCAGTCCATTTTGTGAATGCACACACATTTTCAGCTTGATTATAGGGATTTATCAAGAATCAGAATGGTCTAAATGCAATGTGGCATCCTGGACTGAGTCCTGGAAGGAAAAATAAAATGCGCTAAGCGGGGGGGAGGTCCTGAAATGCAAATTCAGCCTGGACTAGAGTTGGCAATAGTGAGACTTGTTGGTTTCCTGTTGTGACGAGTGTAACTGCTACTGTCAACATCAAGAGACACTGGACTAGGGGCTGATAACGACTCTCTGTATTACTTCTGCAGCTTTTCTGTAAATCTAAAATTATTCCCGAGTAAATTTTTTTATTTTATTTATTTAAAAAAAACTTAATGTTTATTTTTGAGAGACAGAGACAGAACACAAGCAGGGGAGGGGCAGAGAGAGGGGAAGGCACAGAATCCGAAGCAGGCTCCAGGCTCCGAGCTGTCAGCACAGAGCCGGACACGGGGCTCGAACTCACGGAACGGACCGCGAGATCGTGACCTGAGCCGAAGTCGGACTCCCAACCGACTGAGCCACCCAGGTGCCATGTAAATTTTGTATTTTAAAATTATAACCCCTCAACCACATATTTCTATCCTCTATAATGGAAACTGCAGTTATTGTGTTAATAACCTGCCCTTTTTTATAATTTGTAGGAGACCGAATATTAATTACAATTAAAATCTGCTTATAATATTTCCTTGAAAAATAATGGTAAAAATTAGGGTTTATTTTCTCATCCTGGTAAACTGTGCCATCCTGGTGGCGGTAATGAAGATGAGTTTATTAATAATGATGAGTCATGTTCATGCTTTCATTTGTTTAGAGGATTGCATTTTCTATTTAATGCCTTTTAGAATACGTTTTTGGATCCTTATGACAGTGATCCATTAAAGGCCAATAAGTGAAAAAATGTTATTCTCTAAGAAAATAGACAACCCCATACTTTAAATACAAGCATCAGGATCATTGATTTGGATGCTTCGTGGCTACATGAAGTTATCGCAAAGATTGTTCCCTTAGATCACACGTTGCTACCACAGAATGGTTTATGGGCTACATCCACCCACCAGACAAATAAAAAATTAGCAGCATTTGTCACAGATAATGCACTCTATTCACCAGATGCTAAAGAGATAAATCCACTCAGCAGATTTTGAATTCATAATGGCCATCTTCTATTCAACGCACTGTCTGGCAGGAAATAGACACAGATTTAAAAGTTCAGTGACTTTACAGCCAAAACACAAGGGACACATCTGCTTTTACTGACAATATTTCCCGAATCTGAAGGATAATTGCCAGATATTACTTCAGATCAGGACTAGGTAGTAATCAGATATGGACTGAAAGTTTGAGGAACTAGGGCATTTTGTTAAAAACAAACAAACAAACAAACAAACTTGTATAAGAATGTTAATAACAAATTAATTCATGACGACCCTGAACTGGAAATGCCCCAAATGTACATCAACATGTCAATGAGTAAACAAATTATTGTGTATTCATACAATAGAACTAGGCCGTTATTATGAACATTCAAGCTGCCATGAAAAGCAGAGAATAGTGAGATCTCTAACAAAACAGAGAAATAGGTTTGGGATGGGGGAGAAAGATGTTCAGTTCAACTTGAAATCTGTCAGACAGACTCCAAAGCAGAGGAAATACAAAGAATAGAATCCCTGCCTTTATTGTTTAATGGAAACCAGGCTTATCAAGAAGCTGATTCTCTAGGTTTATTGGGCGTATTAATTTAAGATAATAATATATTTTTAAATGACTTTCTCATGACCAGGGAACTCTTAGTAAGTGCATAGTAGTGAATAGCAATCCATTAGCATTTATAATTGTTTTAATTGAGACAGCAATTTATTCTGAATCTCAGAAGTAATTATTTGTTGGACTGCTTCTTAATTTTATTAACATACTGTTTGGTCCATAGGAAAAGAATGCATAAGACAAAATGCTATTTATTTTGGATTACTTATGCAGAATATATTGAGTAGATTGGATTGTAATTGTTATGTACAAGGGCATACTGTGCACTCGAGCATAAAAATCATAACATCTACATTTGTGTACTTGAGTCTAAAATAAAAATGGCATAGAAAGGGGAAAGTATGGGTAGAAAGATATCTGACCTCACTTAACATTAACAATTTAATGATGCTGAATTTTATCCTGACCAGGACTTTAAAATATCCGTAATTCTCTATTGCAAGCCTCCTCCCCTGGAGTAAAGAGCCTTTCATCTGTGAACACGTATCTTTGACTGGATTCTGAATGTTTTCACTGACACACTCGCTCTTTCTTAATGCTCAACCTTATGTCGAATAAGTAATTTAATTAGAATCCTGCCCTGTAGGCTACTAAAAGTCTTATTAATAGATAGAATAAACATATTTAGAACTGAACGTCTCTTAAGGGAAGCAGCTATTACATATACTTGATGCACTTAAAAATATTAAAAATAACTACGTTAATTTCAATGACGTTGGTTCCTGTCAAAGCTCACATTGTGACTTTCATGAATGCATCTCACTGTCCCACCTGCTAGATGATATTAGTGTCATAAACTCAAGGAGGCTATTGAATGTAATTGTTAGTATGTAGATAGTAGCATTTTTGACAAATGCTCAGAGTTGTAAAGTGTCTATTATGTTTAGACACAAAGAATATAGAATAGATTTGCTTTATATTCTGATAATGTTTGTTACTGTTTTTAAGACTATACTGTTTCCATAGTTACAGCAAGAAGCTCAAAACCCCTTTTTTCTCTGTAAAGTGCTAAAGAATAACTTTACAATACGCTCATAGAATGCGACATTCACTGAACACGCTATCATATAAATACAGGTTTTATTTTACTGTCAGGCCACACTATATCACACGTGAAATTATGAGCAGGAATTTTTGGCACTGAAAATGAATAATGCTTAATATTCATTCGGGGTTCTCATCAAAACAAGTGAAAGGAAGGGGAGAGACATCATGGCACTCAAAGTCACCCATTTGTTTATCCAAATCAGTGCTTGAAAATTAGAATGAAGTTGCAGTTTCCTACATCAATGGAGACCCATTGTGACTTCGAAACAGTAAACATTTGACAGAAGCTTCTGGAATGGAGGTCCTCTCTCCTCCCATTTCCACCTCACAAGTCTCTGGGTCGAGATGAACCATCCGCTCTCCCTCCATCACCTAATTCTGTTCATCATGCTCACGTCACTTATGCCTTCAGCCCTTTCTTTGCGCACCGAGAGGGCAAAGGTGACAGAGAAGGATTGACCTCTCCCCAGCCCAATGGGCAAGTGAGCAAGACAGGAGCTCGGGCAGTGAACAAAGCTGCACGTGCACAGAAAAGTGTGAGCTTTACAAAAGCATGATTCTAGAACCTTGCCGGCCATCTGTTTATTTTGATGAATGCCTCCGTTAGAGAGGCACGTATAGAAATTAGCAAGCCAAGAAGCACCTTTCCCCAAACACCAGTGGCTGAGAATTACTGTTCTTGGGCTTTTTGATTTCCAGGTTGCACGTGCAGTTTCAGAACAAGATGGACGCATTGGCAGCGGTTACGACTTTGACGAGTAATGGAATCAGCCAACTCTTCCTAAACCACCTGCTACCCGTGCCTGCCTGAAGTCATCTCCTTACTTCAGCGTCTGATGGCTTAAATACACTGGTCATCTGTGGCACTGTGATGTCCTATGAACCGGGTCAGTATGATTTTTCATTAATGAAAAAAGAAATATGGTCTCCAGTTACCCCTTTCATTTTCCTGAGGTTAGGAGACTTTGTTCTCAATTTAAAACCGAATTCTGTTATCAATATTCCTTGGAAATTCTACTTAATTAAAATGCTCGAGTCATAAAATTTGCCAAATAAAAACTTAGTTAGGTTTTTCAATTAACTGCGTTTAATTAGAACTATATAATATGGAGTGGATTTGCTTGTGTACCTTTTTGTAATCAAAGAAGTTGGGGTTTGGTCAAAATAAAGAGAACATTAAAAAAGTAATGGATATCAGTAGAATAAAATGTGCTTCATTCCAAATTAAGTTCTCCTCTGGCTGACACAACAAAGGGAAAAAGCCTCACCTTCTTGGGTAGTTTGTCAAGAACGCGTTTCCAGGACTCCGGTATGCGGCCACCTAAAGCCGACACAGAGTGGCTGTGGCTCAAGCCACGAGGTGGTTTTGTGTCTGTGTCCAGTGCAAACCCGTGTGACCAGGCGTTTTCATGGCACAGACTTGGAAAACAAAAAGCCAGCATGTAAATCATGTGATGTATCAATTTTCTTTTCTTCAGTTCAAAAAGACAAAATAATTTCTACCAGCGTTCAGTAACACAGCAACAAGATTCTACCCCAGTCTTTAAAAAGAAAGACAATAAAATGTGCCTTTGGGAAAACTCTGTGATCAAGGTCTGTCATCTGCATTTCTCTTTAAGGTCCTGGTAATTATTTTCAAGGATGTGGACAACAGTGATGTCAGAAGATCATCCCCGGTTGAAAGCATGCTTCTTTCCATGCATATCACATTCGTGACAAAACATATGGGAATAGAATGTCCTGAAGTCAGCTGGGGCATTCCACGTTTGTAGTCATAGATTAATATTTATAAATTTGCATTAGGAAACGTTTCGTGCTCATAACATCCTGATTTGGGGGGTAAAAAGTTTCTTTTGATGTTGTTCAAACTATAGTGAGAAGAATAGAGGCATATATTTTCGATCTGGAGACTTCAAGTGAGTGCTTGATCTGAACCACAGGCAATCTGGCGAATCCTGGCATTTTACAGGACAAGAGAACGCGGCTCAGCAAAGCTCATGGCTTGACCTGGGTCAAAGGGAGGGCAAGACACGTAGACACCCACAGGCTGAAGGAATGTTCACTACTTTGCCTTAACCGGGCAAGATGTTTATTTGCTTCCTGTTGGATTTATTTCCATTATTTTTTTCAGTTGGATTAATACATTATAAGCTTCTCTATTCAGGTGATACCAGCTGCTATAGCCCAAACCAGAGCAGAAGGGTAACTGTCGCCCACGTAAAGTCCAACTGGTGACTGTCATAAGTCGCCTTTTCTGGAAGCAGAGGCGAGATGCCCTGTGGAACAAGGGCTATTTATTAGGGGTTGATAACTGTGGGTACCAGAGAGGAAATGGTAAGCAAGGCGGCTTAGAGGGGAAAGGCACAGTACCGTGTAGATCCCATAAAGCCTCAGCCAAGCCCATAGGACGTTCAGGAGCATAACCCGCCGGCCAGAGTTGGCCCGAAGGTTTAATTGGTTGCAGTACACCCGGGGGAAGCAGCTAGTGAGGTACTGAGACAAATCCTGAAGGAGCTGACATCCGGATATTATCTGCTGATGGCGTCCTATCTCCCGATGGAACAGAAAATCATAGATTTGACAGATGGCGTGTAACGGAGGCCCTAGCGATTGGGGTCATGGTTGTAATAGTGTTCCGTGATTCTCCAGCACCTGCTCTTTGTCTCTAGGGACCAGGATGGTCAGTAGTAGTTAAACGGCAATATATTGGAGCTCTGAATCATCGAGCTCAGGATGGCAAAGGGTTTCTCTAAAGGATCACATAGTAAATATTTTAGGCTTTCTTTTTAAAGTCTATTTATTCATTTTGAGAGAGAGTGAGAGTGCAGGTGTGAGTGGGGGAGGGCCAGAGAGAGAGGGAGAGAGAGAATCTTAAACAGGCTCAGCGCTGTCAGCGTAGAGCCCCACAGGGGGCTTGATCTCATGAACTGTGAGATCATGACCCCAGCTGAAATCAAGAGTCCGATGCTTAAATGACTGAGCCACCCAGGCACACCTGTTTGGGGATTTTTCAGCCAACTCTGATTTCTGTGACATATTCTTCTTGTCGTTGGGTCCCAGGATCCTCTGAAATCATAAAAATTATTTTTAGCGTATAAGCCATATGATAATAGGTTGTAGTTTGGATTTGGCCCCCAGGCTGTAGTTTGCTTGCCTCTGATTGATATTCTTTTTTTTTTAATTTATTTTTTTTATTTTACTTTAAAGAGAGAGAGAGAGTGTGTGTGAGCAGGGAGAGGGACAGAGAGAGCGGGAGAATCATAAGCAAGCTCCACAGTCAGCATGGAGCCCAAGTAGGGCTCGATCTCATGACTCTGAGATCATGACCTGAGATGAATTCAAGAGTCATAAGCTCAACTGACTGAGTCACTCAAGTGCCCCTATTTTTTTAAAGGTGGCTCTGATTTCTGTCACCTTCCACTCCCCCTGGTGCAGCACAGTTTTGAGTCACTACCTTGGCTGAGGGCGAAGGGACAGTATCACAGGCTTCTTCTTGGCCCTCCCATGATGAGTGACATTTGTTACCTGGCTCTCATGTGCCCCATTCTAACAGGGGTCATGACTGTACCTGGGGTCTTCAGATAATAACCTCAACCTGGAACCTGTGTCCAACAGTCCTCGCAATGGTTTGAAGTACTCTTTTCTCAGTGTTATGGGTTGAACTGTGTCCTCCCAGTATTTATAAGTTGAAATACTAGCCCCCAGTATTTCAGATGTGACCTTAATTGGAAACAGGTCATTGCCAACGCAGTCATTAAGATGAGGCTGTCCTGGAAACGGTGGGCTTTAATCTGACTGGTGTCCGTATAAAACAAGATTTAGACCCAGACAAAAACCCAGAACGAGTCATGTGAACATGAAGGAAGCGTTTGGGGTGCTGTTTCTAGAAGCTGAAGAACACTAAAACTTGCCATCAAGCTCCCAGAAGCTGAGGGAGGGGCCTGGAGCAGATTCTCCCTCACGACTCAGAAGGAGCCAATCTGGGGTCGTCTGGGCAGCTAGTTGGTTAAGCATCAGACTCTGATTTTGGCTCAGGTCATGGTCTTGTGGGTGGTGGGTGGGTTCGAGCCCTCTGTCAGGCTTTACACTGATAGCTCAGAGCCTGCGTAGGATTCTCTCTCTCTCCCTCTCTCTCTCTCTCTCTCTCTCTGCCCCTCCTCTGCTCACATGTGCACTCTCACTCTCAAATAATTAAAACAAAACAAAACAAACAAACAAAAAGGAGTCAACCATGCCTATACCTTCATCTGAGACTTCTAGCCTCCAGAGCTGTGAGAGAATAAATTTATCTTGTTTAAGCTGCCTCCTTATAGCAGCCTTTAGAAACTAATACACCTGGAACTCATTCACCCATGGAGATGACTGGAGGGCCCCTGGCTGAAGGACAGAAGAATCATTGCCAAGTGGCATGTTGAGTCCTTCCTTCTGGAGACATGGCCCCCCTTCAGTCAGTGCGTTCGTTCAGAAACCTGGCTCAGGTCCAGAAATGGAGCAACAGATTTGGGCATTTGGGGGGACTTTCAGCATCCTGGGCATATCTCCTTGATGTCCTCTGATAGTACAAACTCAGCAGTGCCCTGCTGACTTCCCACCCAAGGTGTTCTTAGCGTTGCTGCGTTCTATTAATTAGCTCCGTAACTTTCAGTGGATTAGCCTTCTTTCCCGTTCTCGTTCCATCATGATGATGGTGATGCGCTATCCACTTGTCTTCTTTTGTTGTAGGGTCCTGTCCTGTTATCTCCGTTGCTATCAGTGTGTATAATTCTGCAGTGCCCTCTCTTGCCACGTGCCCTGGCGTAAGGAGGAGGGCTACAAGTAAACATTTGCAGATGCTGGCGCCCTTGTCACCAGCTCATTCCTCGTGATGGGACTGAGCTGATAGTTAATGGCAGGCCCTTTGGACTATGTTGTGGATAGGGCGCCCCTGCAGGTCATACACAGTACACTCACTCTGTCGTGCCCATATACCTCAGCCTTTCCATTCGTTGGCCAGCATCTGCTACGTGATTCTGGTATTTCGACTTCACTTAGGGCCGGAGATGCACAGTACAAAGAAGGGTGGACATTCATCCAGGCTGAAAAGGGGAGAATTAACTGAAAGTCTTTATATACAATTGTAGACTCATTCCCTGCACTCATGCACAGATTTTTGCATGTCTGGCGTCTGTCTTCCTTCTGAGTTCCCAAGGAGATCCAAGCTTTCATCCCTGGAGAAATTAAGTTTCCTTAATAGAAGAGTAATCTGTAGTCTAGAATTTGGTTATCCCTCAGCGTAATTATATCTAGCTTGCTTCCAATCACTCGTAAGCAAATCTGACAATGGACAAGTCTTATAAATGTATCCGAATTTCCCACTATCTTTTAATCACATTACTCTTTAAAAATATAAAACAAAATATGCACAAACAGATACTTGAGAAAGGCTCCACATTGAAGTACACACTGAGGTTTCTACCAAGATGAATAAAAATAAAATCAACTAAATATACCAAGGTGAAATCTCATAAAATTTAAGATAATCAGGAATAATGAGAATATTCTGAATGCTTTCGGAAATAAAAATGCTGTTAAATTACACAAGAAAGAGTTTCAGAATTTTTTCCCTTTTACTTCTCATTTTCAGTACCGGACTCGAAATGCTTTCAAAATGTGAAAGAAAAAATGTTTTCAATCTAAAATGTTATACCTCACAAAACTATCAATTAAATGAAAGCCAAATAAGAGACTTTCCAGTCATGGAGGAACTGAACAATTTCTTCCCCTTGCAAGCTTTTCTCAGGAAATTATATGACAAAACATTTCAGCCAAACAAAATATTATTATTATCATTTTTTAATGTACTTTGTCGTCAAGTTGGCTAACATACATTATATACACAGTATGCTCTTGGTTTTGGGGGTAGGTACCCATGATTCATTGCAACACCCAGCACTTAATGCAACAGGTGCCTCCTCAATGCCCATCACCCTTCTCCTCTCCCCGCCACCCCCATCCACACTCAGTTTGTTCTGTGTATTTGACAGTCTCTTATGGTTTGCCTCCATCTCTGTTTGAAACTATTTTTTCCCCTTCCCTTCCCCCGTGGTCTTCTGTTAAATTTCTCAATTCCGCATGTGAGTGAAAACATACGACATCTGTCTTTCTCTGGCTGACTTATGTCACACAGTACAATGCACTCCAGTTCCATCCATGTGTTGCAAATGGCAAGATTTCATTCTTCCTCATTGCCAAGTAGTATTCCATTGTATGTATAAACCACATCTTCTTTCTCCATTCATCAGTTGACGGACATTGGGGCTCGTTGCCTAATTTGTCAGCCAAACAAAGTATTAAACTAAAAAGTGTGGGATCTGCTGTATCGGTTAGGTCACTTTTCACCTTCTAAAAAAGTATTATTTATTTATTTATTTAAATTAGTTTTAAATATATAATTAATATATAATTAATAATAATTATATTATTATTTAATTATTTATATTATTTATTTTGAAGGAAACAGAGAGAGGGAGAGAGAGAGAGAGAAGCACAGGATGGGGACAGAGACGATCCCAAGCAGCTCACGCTGTCAATGCAGAGCCCGGTGCAGGGCTCAAACCCACAAACCGTGAGAGCATAATCTGAGCTGAAACCAAGAGTTGGACGCTCAGTCAACTGAGCCACCCAGGCACCCCAAGGTCACTTTTCATTTTAAATATCTGAACACCAATAATAAACTATCACAAGCAAATAACAATAGCAACAGCAGCAGCAATAACAATAACAATAATAATAATGAAATGGGTCTTCTTTACTCATTTGTATAACAATTTAGGGTCCAGGGTGGTGTTGGTCTCAAACAATGCTTTCCAGAAGTGGTTGCCTCCATCTTTTAGGCCACTCCTCTACCTGTTGTCTCAATTCTCTCTTCCTTTGACTGCAAGAGAATGTGACAGATCCAGACACATCCCCTAGTCTGATGTTCAGAGGAGAAAAGAGAGCTTCCCCCCCGCCCCCCGCCAACACAATAATAATAATATAAAGCCTCATCACCCTTCTTGGCCCAAAGTGGTTACTCCAGCAAAACTGCATTAAGAAGAATTCGTTAAACAGTTTAACCTGTTCAGAATCCACCTCTTGTTCTGAAAGTCATTTTCAGTGAAATCACATTTTCTGAGAGCGGGATAAGGCAATTCCCCCAAAAGATTTTATGGATGCTGACAGAGCGACAGATACCGAATACCCACTACACTGAAGAGACAAGAAATAGTGCGTTGAAGAACAAATGAGTGAGGGCTGGAAGAGGGAGCATTTAAATTAGAGATTACCAAGCATCAGTTGGGAGCTGGCAGAGAGAACATTTAGGTTAGAGATTACCAGGAAAAAAAAATGTAATTCCGCTAGAGCACTCACTAGGTTAAACGTTTTAAAAACAATTTTGTTAGGAAGAGGACATTACAGTAAGAAAAAGTCAAAAACTCTAGTGAAAAACAAAATTTCTAAGGGAGAGGAATATAATCATGGCTCACCTTTTGACTTTGGAGTGAACAGCATTTACACGATCATTGGATCGTCTACACAGTAGATATTCATTTTTATTTCAGTAAATATACTACAAAGCTCACCCAAGGATGAAGCAGGGTGAAGATTATAGATAAATCTTTAGCTGCCATAACAAGAAGTAAATAGATTGCGTCTCCCTTTGAGAACTTAAGATACAATAGACTATGTAACTTCACAGATATGGGTGTTACCACCCGAATGAAAAGGTAAAGGATGAAAACTCAGTTGCCAGGGAGGGAAAGAGGGAAAAAGGAAAAGAGGAAGGAGTTGTTTTTCAGTAAAAGTCTTTCAAGATTATGTTTTTTTTTGTCCCTATCCATATGTTATTTGGGAAAAATTAGCTTTGTGAAGAGAAGTTCAAGGCGTCTCTATTTGTCCAATGCCAACTCCAGAATCACAGACTCTTCTAAGTTAAGAATTATTCACTGTTATTTCAAGTCTTCAATAATCTGTACATTTGTGTGTTTCCTTAGATTTACTTTTCTGAACAAAATACAGCCAAGAACCAATTTGGAAACACAACAGCCTTTTTCTTTCTTGCATTCCACTAACACCAACTTCTTACCATGGGTTGGTATTGTCACTGGCCCAAAGTTTGTACGGCCCAAGTTTGGATGTCATAGATCAACAGCTGAGCATAGAAAATAAGGTGGATAACTGGGGGGTGTGAGCATCATATCCATGCGGTCCCTGGTGGCTTCTTCTCTCGGCTACAAAATGACGTACCCAGTCTTGCCATTCACTTTCCCCCCAGATACTAGGAATTGTCTTTAGGTAACAGTGACAGAAAAAGAAAACAAAAAAAGGTCACACTTAGTTTATCTGCTCGTTTTCCTACAATTTGAATAGCTTTACATGAAGAAAACCAGCAACCTTGAATGAGAAAATAGGGATGTGTTACGTCGCAGAAAGAAGCACAAGGCTTGTGGGGGAAGATAAAAGATGGGAGAGAGAGAGGGAGTGTCTTGCATCCTGCTGACGCCCCACCTGTTTCTGGCGAGCACCCGTCTGTGAGTACCTCTGTGAGTGCCGCAGCCTGTCTTAGTCCTTCCTGGTGGGATCCTTCCCCCCTCCACCTGCTCTGCTTCTCCAGGCACCTGTTTCCTCTCCCACCAAGTCTCTACCACCCCCGACCTGTGCCAATGACTTTATTCAGGGATATTTTTGCTATTTGATAATTCTTGAAACTGACCTAGGGAAAGGGTTATGGGTGAAGAATGACGTGACTTCCGGAATTTCTAGCTGCAAACCATGCATTCGGCACTTTGTTTTTCTGCTACCCGGTCCTTTTTTCTATAAATGTCACGGGGTGCTTCTAAAAGTACCAATATATTTGAACCGATTTTTCATCACACCTATTGGATTTTAGTACAAACAAATTGAGACACGATTTTAAAAGCCGTAGAATCAGAATCAAAATTTTAGTGTGTGTTAGAGAAAATCATTGTGCGTTTTAACTGAAAAGTAAAATGACTTAAACAATATCGGTATAGATTACTCCCTTACTAGAAATTCTGGAGGTAATTTCAACAGCCCAGAGATATCATCAAAGAGGTTCTTTCTATACCACCATCTGTAGTATATTGACATTAGCCTTAAGCTTGTCCCCTCCTGGTCAAAGTGGCCACGTGGCCATGTCTTTACACGTCCCAGGAGTCATCCTTGTAAAAGATTTATATGAGAAAGCTCACACTTGCTGTGAGTTTGCCTCTAGGCTGATATAATAAGTTAAAAAATAATAGGTTTTCATATCTTATTGTTCAATATTGGGTCCTATAAAACAGTATTTATCAAGAGCCAACTAAGATACAGAGATGACGTTTTAGCTCTTAAAATAAACAAGTAATATGGGGCGCCTGGGTGGCTCACTAGGTTAAGCATCCGACTTCGGCTCAGGTCACCATTATCTTGTGGTTTATGAGTTCGAGCCCCGCACCTGGCTCTCTGCTATATTAGCTGAGAGCCCGCTTCAGATCCTCTGCCCCTCCCGCACTCTCTCTCTCTCTCTCTCTTTCTCTCTCTAAATAATAAACACAAAGTAAATAAAATAAAATAAGATAAAGTAATAAAATAAAATAAGCAAATAAATATAGAATTTCTTTCTCATATAAAGAATATTTTGATTCATTCAAATCTCCAAACTTAGGTCTCACTCTCAAAATATTTCTAAACGGCAACCCTAGTAATTTCTTATCGTGTCAATACTCTGTTCATTAACTTAGCCATTATTTCATTTACACACTAATATTTACTTATTCAATTACACAAGTCGTAACATAGGGCAGAGGCCGCAGGATCTAATGTTTAAATCTATGGATTCTGCAGCAAAACCGCCCGTGCTTGAATCCACTCCTTGGTATATAATTCAATCTTGCTGTGCCTTAGTTTTGCTATCTGGAAAAAATGAATAAAATGCACATACCTCATGGGGTTATCCTTTTTATATGAATTACCATATGCAAATTGCTTAGGAGACTGCATGGCTCCCAATAATTTCTCAAGAATAATTATTATTTAGTTAAATGCAAATAAAAATAGTACTGAAGGAAAAGACACCCTGGTTTCATAATTGCAATATTTAATTGTTTCTGTATGATTGAAAGGCACAGGCATCAAAAGCAAAAATAGACAAGGGCAATTACATCAAACAACAAAGCTTCTGCATCGTGCAGGAAACCATTGGCAGAGTGAAAAGGCAGACGCGTGACCTAGAAAATATTTGCAAACTGCATACCGGATAAGGGGTTAAGATGTACAATACGTAAGAAATTCCTACACGTAACAGCAAAGAAATAAACAACGACCACAGCAGAACCCACGGCCAAACAAATAATCTGATCCAAATGGGCAAAAAACTTGAGTTGACAGTTCTCCAAAGAAAACGTGCACGTGGCCGACAGATATAGGGAAAGACGCTCAACGTCACTCATCAGGGAGACGTAAATTCAAACCACAATGAGCTATCACCTCACACCTGGTAGGCTGGTCACCATCAAAGAAGCAAACAAACAAAAACTAGAAAATAAGAAGTGTGGTAAGGATGGGGGTATAACCTGGAACTTCTGAACAGTGTTGGTGGGAATAGAAAACTGAGCAGCCCCTGTGAAAGACAGGATAGAGTTTCGTCACAAAATTAAGAAGTGATCCAGCCGTTTAACTTCTGGATATTTATCCGAAAGCACGGAGATCAAGATTTTGAAGAAATCCTTGCACTCCCACGTTCACTGCAACGTTATCTGCAATAACTAAGTATTGAAAGCAACCTGGTGTCCATCAGTAGATAAGCAGATGAAAAAAAAAAACGGGATTTATACGCACAATGGAATATTAGGCAGCCTTAAAAACGAGATGCATCCTGCTCATATGTGCTAACATAGGTGATTTTGGGGACATTATGCTGAATCAAATAAACCAGAGACGGACAAATACTGCATAATTTCATGGACATGAGGCTCCTAGAACAGTCACTGCCATAGAAGCAGAAAGGACACCTGGAGACGTCAGGGGCTGGGGGAATGCAAACGGGGAGTGACTGCTGGCCAGGTGCGGAGTATCAGTCGTGCAAGATGAAAAAGTTCTCGATATGTGTCCTGCAGCAATGTGCGTAAAAATAACAATATTGCACCGTTCACTTAAGCTTTTGTTGGAAGGTAGCCTTCATGTAATGTGTTTTTACCGCAATTAAAAAAAAAAAAAAAAGTCAGTTCAGTCCATTCAACCCCAGAAAAACTGAGTTTGCTTTGGGTGTGTATACCACGCAATCTAACAATCAGCTGAAGATCTGACTCTCTATTTTCTGCTTCCACTCGGGGCCGGACAGCATCCCGAAAGCCTGGGCTCTGTGCTGCCGTTCCTTGCTGTCCAACGTGACCGGAATGAGATTTCATCAGACAAAATTGCTTTAAAGCATATTGTATCAATCTGGACTCCTTTCTTGTGCAAATGACAATAAATCAATGTAAACTGACTTTTGCCAAACTGGACTTATTGACTCGTAAAACTGAAAAGCCCAGGAGTAGTACTTTAGACACAATTTAATCCAGAAGCTCAAATTATTTGGAATAATTTGTTTCTGTTCTGCACACCCCCCTCCCTTTTTTTTTTTCTTGCTCTTGGCTTTTTTCCTGAGCTTCCTTCTCATTCTCAGGCTCATGTCCTCCTTTCTGGCAGCGGTCCCACCCTGAAAGCCTGCATGCTTCTTTCCTAGCACATCTGTATTATCTTATATACTACAGGCAGATAGTAGGTTGGTACATGATTATCATTCTTGAGTAGCGCAGTAGGTTCACTAAGACTCAACAGACAACATAACCATATTCATAAAGACCTAAGCTAAGCATCCATTTGGCTCCTAGTCCATTTGGACTAATGGATTCGATCTGAATATTTAACAGAAATAGTGTCATTATATCTCACTGTCTTGGTCGCATGTTCACCCCTGACCAGTCACTCTGGCCACCAAATTTACTGCATTGGTTGGCTGACCTTACATCATCCTGTAGCCCTGGAGGCAGGAGTGGAATGAGAGATTTTTATGTGTTATATGGTCTGAGCAAAATGCAGACTTGTTAGATTTTAATAATCCCTTTGAAAACTGTGTTCCGCCTTCCATTTCTAGTCCCCGGATTCTGCTTAGAGTGATGGGCCTGTATTTTGCACTTAGTATTCTAGAAGAGCAGACTTTCTTCTCAAGCACCTCTAGCCATATGTATGTCGTTACAAATCCTGAGTTGTGTGCCTAAGATAAAAGAATATGAGTCAAAGGTATATACCAAGAATAAATCATAAAAAATCCTTATTGCTAAGGGTAACAAGAACAATGTGTTCCACCTTTAAATTAATATATAGATGGTCTAAGGAAAGGCAAATCCTTCATTTCAGAAAGATGGATACTATGGTACTTGAAAGTAAATTCTAGATAGATAAAAATAAGGTATTAAATTCCAACATGAACATTTAATATTTATTTTCTGTCTGTCATCTGTGTATCTAATCTATTTTCATTTTTTGAATGCCTTTTTCCTATTTTGGGGGAGAGCAAAATTATAACTCTTTTATTCTTTTTGAAGGTAAAAAAAAGTGATACACTATTTGTATCACTGGGTAATTCAGCTGGCCTACGTTTTGTAAAATATACCCTTTGGCTGTAGGAAGTGTTACTTTAGCACAGCACATCCACTCTTCATGAATCAATCTGACCTTCTTCTCTCACTGCCTTGCAAATCTACTCTCTGTGTATTCAACACAGAATCTTCTTGAAAAAGAAAATAGGAACTCGAAGAGAAGAGACTTTATTTAAGAGCTACACTCTTCCCTTGAGGACTTTGTCTTTTGAAAAAAAATAATTTGGGAGAGACTCCAAAATACAAACAAAGAGATTAATTGTTGCGACCACAAATTTGCACAAATAATATATTTGACATAAATCTGACTATCCCCCTGAATTCTCTCAAATCATCCTTAATATGTGTTGTAGACTTCGATAGCGGTCACATCTATTACAGATAACTTTCCTTTTTTTAGTGTTGAGAAAAAATTTTGTATTGAGTGTAAGATTTCAGGAGGAAGCTCCTTGGTAGCTACATGCATATCACGAGGGATGCTTCATACAAATTTGGAAATAAATTTCTTTTGCAGAGCAAAGGGAGAGAACTGGGTATAAATCTAGCAGGCTATGCACTCAGTGAACAAAAAATATGACTAGCTTTCTTTGATTATTTCTGAACTCAGTTTAACCCTCAAACTCTAATATTTGCTCAAATGTAGGAAAGCAGTTATTTTCCATCCTGAAGATAACACGATCACTTATAATTGAAACTTCACTTCCCCCCTTCCCCTCGTTGATTCTAGACCAATGATGAGGTTCAAGGATCAGCACGTCCTAATTGGGGAAGTCCTGTCATTGTTTTGAGAGGAACAGAATTATTAGCAAGACCTGGGAATTAATGTGCAGGTGCCAGGCTGGGGACAAATTATAAATATCAATAAGGCAATTTTGATATGAAGGAACTTTCCCGTGACTCAGAATTGAATGATTTGACAAGGACACCTGAAGCAAGTACGAATAATAAACTACTGGAATGTTCCCTTGAAGCCTCGAAGAAAAGAATGGCTTGCGATGAGTCACCTGGGGATGCTGCTTTCAAGGGTGGGTAGCACCCTCAAGATCCATTCACAGATTCCGCTAATCGCGTTTGTCTCAGAACAGGGACAAGACTTCCCCAGTGAAGCCACGCTGAGACCTTAACCTAGTAACTGACCTACAATTGGTGAAGGGAGACGAGGTCAGACCTTGAGAAAGCAAATATCAACCTCGTGGCATTTGCCAGGAGGTAAGGAATGACCGCCCATCAGTGGAGTATTTGTTACTATATGGTCAGTGAATGATTCAAATCCAGAATCCCATTCTAAGAATCTGCCTCCTCGGAACACTTTGGATACCAAAAGCACTGTTTTCTTTGCCTTTCCCTGGGAGAAAACAAACAGACGAAAAAAAAAAAAATCTCTGGGTTAAGACTCTATATATAAGTGGCTATCTTATTTATTTTTAAATTTTTTTTTTAACATTTATTTATTTTTGAGAGAGAGAGGGAGCGTGAGCAGTGGAGGGACAGAGAGAGGGAGACAGAGGATCCAAAGCAGGCTCTTTGCTGTGAGCACAAAACCCAATGCGGGGGTTGAACTCACAAACCGTGGGCTCATGACCTGAGCTGAAATCAAGAGTCAGCCTCTTAACTGACTGAGCCACCCAGGCCCCCTTGTACATAAGTGGTTATTTTAGAGGTTCTTCTAGGAATTATTGTCAGGGTGTTGGGCACTTAGGCTAGGAAAGGAAAGAAGCCACGTAAGTGTGTGTTATCCAACAAGCCGCTACTGAGGGCAGCTCGTCCTTAATCCTGCTGGTTAATCTGGAAGCCAAGGTCAAACACTTTGGGATTGCACTACAGGTTGGGTGAAGGAGACCAGCTCCTAACAGTCATTGTTTGAAGGTTGCTTTCACCTTTCCCTGCTGACAGGTACTCAAGAGTGAGCTTCCCAGAGGCAGCTCGTAGAAAAGCCATTTGCAGGTGCTGGCTGTGCGAGAGGTAGCCTGGGAGAATGCTTCCTCAAACATTTGCCTTTGAGGTTTCACTCTGACTTTGTCCATTTCATCTTGGTTTTCAAATTGGTTTGTATGTGGCTGTTCATAATATTCTCTGGCTTCTTTTCCATTTTTATTTTTCTCCTTCTCGTTATTTGCTTTGTTTATATGCCTCTTATTTCCTTTCTTGCTCTTGACCAATCTTATCAGAGACTTATCTGTTGAATATGGTTTTTAAAAAACTAGAATTTGGATTTGATAATCATCCTGACTCTTTTGGTCTATTTCACTGATTTCTAGCATTTTCTTTGTTATTTCTGTCTTTTCTTCCTTTGAGCGTACAGTGTTTTCTATCTAGGCTTTTTTGTTTTTGTTTTGGAATTAGAAACCCCATTTTCTTCTAAACCTTGCTGTATAGCAACCCACAGATTTAGAGATTTGTCTCTACCCTGGTCATGAAGTTCTAGATTTTGATCTTTCCCTCATAATTTCATCTTTAATCTTAGAGCCAGGCATTAAATGGAAATAATTTTTATTGTCGTTGGTATTATTGTTTTGGTTTCCAGACATGGGACATGAAACTATACTTTGGATATTAGTTTCTATGTTATTGTATTCTGACAGTAGGTCTGTATGCTTATTCGTTCAATTTACCAGTTTTGTTTTTTTGCATAAGATGTATTTATTTTTAATAAACATGTAATAGAAGTTTAAAATGTGTTTATTTTTAAGGGCACCCAGGTGGCTCAGTCGGTGAAGCATCTGACTCTTGATTATGGCTCAGGTCATGTTCTCACAGGTTGACAGGTTGTTGAGATTGGGTCCCACATCGGGCTCTGTGTCGACAGTGTGGAGAGCCTGCTTGGGATTCTCTCTCCCTCTCTCTCTGCCCTGCACCCTGCTTGTGCTCTCTCTCTCTCAAAATAATTCAAAAAACTTTTAATAAGTAAATAAATAAATAGTATTTATTTTTGTTGAATTAAAACTTCTGCTCATATCAAATACATTGACCTTATATTCATATGTTCTCAATCTTTGCTAACTTTAGATATATTTAATCAGTTTCTACGAGGATTGTGGTAAGGATTTTCCAGTGCAATTATTATTTAATATAATTGTCTCACCGTTTTTTCATTTATTCTTTTTTAAGAAAATGTTAATCTGACAGGAACCCTCTTGCACTGTTGGTGGGAATGCAAATTGGTGCAGCCGCTCTGGAAAGCAGTGTGGAGGTTCCTCAGAAAATTAAAAATAGACCTACCCTATGACCCAGCAATAGCACTGCTAGGAATTTATCCAAGGGATACAGGAGTACTGATGCATAGGGGCACCTGTACCCCAATGTTTACAGCGGCACTCTCAACAATAGCCAAATTATGGAAAGAGCCTAAATGTCCATCAACTGATGAATGGATAAAGAAATTGTGGTTTATATACACAATGGAATACTACGTGGCAATGAGAAAAAATGAAATATGGCCTTTTGTAGCAACATGGATGGAACTGGAGAGTGTGATGCTAAGTGAAATAAGCCATACAGAGAAAGACAGATACCATATGGTTTCACTCTTATGTGGATCCTGAGAAACATAACAGAAACCCATGGGGGAGGGGAAGGAAAAAAAAAAAAAAAAAGAGGTTAGAGTGGGAGAGAGCCAAAGCATTAGAGACTCTTAAAAACTGAGAACAAACTGAGGGTTGATGGGGGGTGGGAGGGAGGGCAGGGTGGGAGGGAGGGCAGGGTGGGTGATGGGTATTGAGGAGGGCACCTTTTGGGATGAGCACTGGGTGTTGTATGGAAACCAATTTGACAGTAAATTTCATATATTAAAAAATAAAAAAAAATAAATAAATAAATAAAAGCAAAAAAAAAAAAAAAAAAAAAAAAGAAAATGTTAATCTGAGGCTATATTTTAGCTGCATATATGTTCAGGAACATTGTATCAGTTTGCCATACTCTTTTTCCTGCAAATACATAATAACATTTTTTCCTTCCAGATGTTTATTTTGCTTTGATTCTATCTGCTGAAAATTAAAATTGTCATCCAGTATACATATTTGACTGGGATGCCTTTTGCTAATCATTTATTCTATGTCTATAAACTATGTGAAATATTTCCCTTACAGATACGTTGCTGATGGATTTTATTTTAGTTGATAAAATTTGATATCGAATCAGAAACACTCCTTTCACTGATATGTTTAACCCTATAGGTTTATAGTAAATTAAATTATAATCTAAATAATTATTGTAAATCTATTATAATTATAGTGTTCTTTTGCTTTCTTGCTTTATTTATTTAGTTATTTATCTGTTTTCACTTACATCTTCCATTGGACGGGTTGAATACTTCTTCACCGACGTGAACATTTTTGGGTTGAATACTTCTTAACTGACATGAACCTTTTATATTTTTTACTCATACAGTGATTACCTCTAATTTATTTATTTAGAGTTAGGGTCATGTTCCCTACCAATGGCTTGTGATATTCAATATCTCTATTTTTTATCCAAACCAGACAGGAAACTCAGAATACACTTAAACTCTCTGTTCTTCCCATCTTCCCCCATACACAATATATGTCAATCGCTCATTTAGAGAACAATAAATTTTCCTAAGACTTTCCTCACCTTTACTTCCATACTGCAATATATCCTCCTGAAGTCATTATTCTTCTTGCTATAACACATCCTTTATGTGTTCTTCAAAACTGAGTATGCTAAAAATATCTTTCTTTTCCCTCTTGAATTAAAGCAACAGTTTAAATGCAGAGAGCTTCCTTTAAACCTGACCGCACAGCTCTATTGACTTTCTGTACCCAGTGTTACTTTTCAAAAGAACGCTATGAATATAACCCCACTTCTCTGAAGTGATCTATATTTGTTTCTGTTGAGCTGTGTTTTTGTTTTCTTTTTCTTTCCTGTATAATCTTTGAGAATCTTCTCTTATATTTGGTTTTATTAAATGTTATTATTGGAATTCAAGTTGTTTATTTTTTTCTCCAGAAAAACGCTGTTCAGTACTTAGATGCGTTCTTGGTTTGAGGTCTGACAGCACTCTTTAATTATGTTATTATTAACTTCAGACACTTCTCATATTTTGTCATTTTTTAACCCTTCTTTCACTCTGAGATGTATGCATAACCTTACATATCTCTCCTCCATACCTATTAACATTTTCTTGATGCCTTCCAGGAAAGTACTTCAACTTTGATCATATCAATATATTCATTATTTTTTTTTTAACATTTCAACAGTGATCACTGTTATACCCAGTATTTCCAAAGTCTTCTCCTTCTGTGTCAGTTATCTACTGCCATAAAACAAAGCAGTTCAGAGCCTAGTGGCTTAAAATAATAATCAATTTATTAACACATGGTTTCATGGTTAGCAGTTTATACTGGGCTCAGCTGAGTGGTTTTTCAGCTGGTCTTATCTGAAGTCATTCATTCAACTGGTGGATCAACCAGTGTTGGATTGTCCAAGATGATCTCGCGCAGATGTCCTCGAGATGGCTCTGGCAGTTGGCTGGGGGTTTGGTGTTCTAGCAGCCTTCACTGGGATGGCTCATCCATGTTCCGGGTGGTATCATTCTTCACGAGGCTGTCAGTGTTCTCCAATGGTGATGAAAGACTTCTCATCGACAGAAAGTTGAGCCCGAATTTGTAAGCACTTGCTTAGTCTCTGCTCATAACATGTTTGCCAACGTCTCATTAGCTAAAG
The DNA here is from genome assembly GCF_024362965.1 of Panthera pardus. Lineage (NCBI taxonomy): Eukaryota > Metazoa > Chordata > Mammalia > Carnivora > Felidae > Panthera > Panthera pardus. The sequence goes on along the minus strand of NW_026526710.1, from coordinate 82,990,021 downwards.
TAAGTCACCAGATTGGATTGGTGGAGAAATGAACTCCAACATCTTTATGGGGGGAGGATCACCATCATATTTTAAAGGACTGTGCGGAGAGGGAGGGAGGAATTATGGTAGCCATGTATGAGAATGCTCTACTGCACCTTTGTAACTTCTTAAAGTTTTCAATAACCTTCCCTTACGGTGAGCACCTTTTCTTACACTGGTATAAGTATTATATCTTGTCTTTCTTTCAGAGTGCTTACACAAAGTCATTTGTTATTTTCTTGGGGGTAGCAGCTGTCTTGATATGATACTTATTAAAGAAAAAGCAAACACCCAAGTCCTAGTTGGTTCTTCTCCACCTGAGTTTAGGGGATGGGAGTTTGGAGTATGTCTCAGGACAGGAAAGCTCTAATGTTTTCACCTTGATTTCCCGATCGCTTGCTCAGTGCTTTATATGTAAATCGATCTAATTATGAAGCAACTCTGTATGTTACCCTTCCTGACTCATAGGTGAGGGAAATAGGCTAAGAGAGTTTAAATAATTTGGATGCATCTACTAATCGACAGATCTGGCATTGTAGAAAGAAGTTCCTGACTCCAATCTTCTTAACTGGCACATGTCACATTTAAACACTAAAAATCTTCTTCAGGCATTGCCATTTCTTCTAACAGAAGAAACTTCTGATATTATTTAGCGTGGTCGTCCGTCAGGTGTATCCACCTGCTTTCTCTTTTTGGTCCATGTGTGTGTCTGTATGAATGAATATTACTCATTTGTTCCAGTAGGACTTGAAAACAGCTCCATCAATGATCTCTGCCATCGCCACTTTTTACCTTCTGTGTGCCAAGGCTTTTGATTTCCCTATTGGTGTTTTCTACAATGCACCTGCTGTTTATATTAATTGCTCTTTGAATTCTTTTTTTTTTTTTTTCTTCAAGAGTAACCTTCACGGACACAGGCTCAGCAGTGGTGGCTCTGGGGGCATGCCTACTCCGGCTGGAGTGAGTAAGTGGGACAATGGTAGAAAACACGAGGGCCTTCCTTTGAGCTCAGGTGAAACAATTCAAATTGAACAGCGAGGTTAGTTTTTGCTTTTGTTTTTCCCTGTGAGCAAGAAGATCTGGGATTCCAACAGCTACCACCTTACAGATAAAGCAACGCTGTGGAAACCACTGCACTTCCTTTGGCCTCATTTTCTGCATTTTCATTTCATTTTATTTTATTTAAAATAAATAATAAAATTATTTTGAGAGAGAGAGAGAGTGCAAGTGGGGGAGAGGGGTAGAGAGAGAACCCCACACAGGCTCCCTGCTCAGTGTGGAGTCCTACTTGGGGTTCCATCCCAAAACGCCGGCTGAAATCATGAGTCCATCACTCGGCTGACTGAGTCACCCAGGCACCCCCATTTTTATTTATTTTTCTTTTTTAAATTTTGTTTAATGTTTATTTATTTTTGAGACAGAGGGAGACAGAGCGCGAGTAGGGGAGGGGCAGAGAGAGAGGGAGACACAGAATCCGAAGCAGGCCCCGGGCTCTGAGCTGTCAGCACAGAGCCCGACACGGGGCTCGAACCCACAACCATGAGATCATGACCTGAGCCAAGTCAGTTGCTTAACTGACTGAGCCACCCAGGCGCCCCCAAATTAAAATAATTTTAACTGAGTCCTCTTTGATGCTAACTCACTTATTACTCAATTATTACTCAGATATTACTCAGTTCTCATACTCTGACCTTGTGGGAATGTCTGGTTCCTGTAATGCCAAACATGTCACCCACCTTATGGTATGTAAGTGAAACCTAAAATCAAACACCTGTTTAATAAAATATTCAAATTTGTATCCTATGCATATAGGACAATCCTTACTGGTCAGTGCTTTCCCTTCCCTGTCTGTTCCTTTGCCAAAGGCCGGCGCTGGGCAAACCACGGATATAGGCCGCTCTCAGCGCCCCTCGGAATGTTTCTACTTTATATCATTTCCAACCAGCTCTCCTTTCCTTCGCCTCCGTGAGAAGGTATCCTTCTAGAAGAACTGTGGCTGTGGCGAAGGCATGCATTGCGCACAGCCAGTCATAACTACAAGAAAGCCTTGAGTTCCACGAGAGATATATTGAAAAATTAGCTATGTGTGTCGATTAGAAAACTATTTTTGAAGATTTTTATTTCAAATGATACATTTACTAAAAAGCGTCGACTGCATTTCCCCTTGGTGTTTTTAAACGATCATAGCCATCACTGCTTGGCAAAAATGTGGTTGCAGTATCACTCCTTTCTTAAAATTTTTTTTTGCAACTCAGTCTGCCCTAAAACTGGGGGAAAGAGCTATTTCACATTTTTGTTCTTGAAAATGTGTGGGATGTTTCCTTATACATGTTGAGTATAAAAGCGGCTGGACAGTCAAGGAAAGAAGGTTACAGGACTTTGCTATTATATATATCTTAAAAAACCCAGTATTTTTCATTCAGCATTTATTTCCACACACGGAAGCTTGTTTCACTCTTCAGAATTATTTCATGAGTCAGACATAAGTCCTGTCCTAGCCTAACATTCAGGGTTATTTTCAACAAGCAAATGTTGGTTTTTATTATCTTCTAAAAATCACCTAATAACACTCACTAAATCATCATCATAATATGACATGCCCTAAATAAACAAAGGAAATAAACGAAGGTGATGCTATTGAGTTATATAATTAAGAATACAAAAATGGTATGGCCACATAAGCAATCGTCCCCTATCCTTCTCATTTAGTAACTTTAAGTGAAACTTTGTATTCCTTAATAGAGGTTTTTTTCATAAAATAGAGACATTTCCTCCAGCTTCATTTACATCATAGGGCTAAATTCCTTTTTCCACTACAGGTGGTTTTCTCCCCAGACTAACAGTGAGCGTACTCTGTGCATAACTCAGGACGATGGCGATGTATCTTTCTATCTCGGGATGCATCTTTATAAAAGTTCTTTTGGTTTGTGCCGATCTACAGAACCCTAGCTACCAATTAGGCTGCTGATTGTTTACAAAATCTTGATGTTATTTTTATAAGCCACTGTCAACTAACATTAATCAGGAGGAAAAGAGAGTTTTTCTAAATTTTAGCAAAGACTGGTGGATCGTGGAGTTATTTCTATTCGCCTCACATTTCCCCCAACAGAGATAATAACACATTGTTCCCGGAGCACGACTATCATTTAAAATGAAACAACGTAGACAATGACCACGCGTCTGTAAGTACTGATGAAAATTGGTTGAATAATGAAGTGCTCTGATAATTCTCACCCACAAGAGGCTAATATTCGTGAGATACCTGACAGTACAATGTATTCATGCTTCTGAGAAGACCAACTTTTATTTCTCGCGTCATGTTCATAAGATATCCTGTCTGGTCTAAATATAAGGTTTTAATGATTTTAACTCTCTTCTTTATTATGAAGATTTTCTACTCGTGACATATTTACAGGCTGTTGAAGGGAAATACGGCTTCCCATGTTGGTTGAAACAAGTTTCACGTTGGAGAATGGCAGATAACTTTTAAAGATATTTCAATATTTGGCAGCAAATTATTTATTAATACAAGTTTTGATAAACTAATGCTATGATGTGTAGATTGTTGATCTGATAAAATGGAAAAAACAGCTTTACGTAACTACGTAAATAAATTTAAATAACTTCTTTAAAATAAAATTACGTAATGCAGAGTGGGTCAGAAGCGCTATTTTATTCCAGTTATTTTTGTAACCTCACCTGTTAAAGCCAGAGAAAACCAACCTTAAGGATGCTAACGCTGCAGAGGAATTAATGGAAGAGTCCTGGAGCATCTGCAGTTTTATAATTTGCTATACAGAACCACGAGCATGCGCACAGAATCAGAGTAAGTGCCCCCCCCCTCCAATTCTTTTAAGGGTTCTGGGGATCTTTCCTAACCATTCATTGTGATCAGGTGCAAGGGCAAGGAAGCCAATGTGACCTTAACTGGGTTCAAAAAGTATGAATTCTACCTTATGTTCTATACGTGGCCTCTATTTGGATGCTAACTTAGAAGGACTGTGGCAAGCACCCTCTTCCGGGCCAGCCCGTTTAACTTTACGAAATCGATCAGTTTATAACCACTCCCTTTCAAAATGCTCATGTCTTGAAATCTGACCATATGTGTGCACATGACCTTCCTTGGAGAAGCTGAACTTTCCCCATCTGTTGGTGTTTCTCAGAAAGAAAAGCCTGGTGGGTCTCCATTAGGGAAGGAACATTACTTGGCAAGTGGTGGGTCTCAAAAGTGAGAAGGCGATTTGCCAAGAGAGCAGAATGTGGTGGGTAGTTAAAAGTCTTTCTGTGTGTCTCTGTAGGAAAATGAAGAGAACTTTCAAGGAAAAGTTGCAGCCACAGCCCGGGAGCATCAGGGCCATGGTGCAAAGGCCACATCATCATCTGTTTCAGTCTCTGGGTGAGTGAACAGAGGACCTGGTCCAGGACATGCCCTCAGCACTGAGGCCACAGAAAAGGGACCTCACAGCCCCAGACACTTCCCCAGAGAGGACTGAAGCTCATAAATCAAAGAGGCAAAGAGGCCCTTATTTCTGAGAACTTGACTTCAAACACAGACATATTGGCCACTAGGTTGTGCAGAGGAATGAGACAATGTATAAAAAGTCTGGATCTCCAGCACCCCCCCTCGATTTTTCTTTTTTTGTTTTTTTCTTCTTCTGGGATTTCCTTCCTGAATTTCCTGCAAGAACCAGTTGTCTAGCAAAATTTCGGTGGCCACTTCCTTGGCCCAGTAACAAAATCTGGGTCCTGGGAAACCGGTCCCGGGCACAGAGGATGAAACATGTTAGACATACTTGAGTGGATGGATTTTAGCAAAGACCAAGGTTCTGTTCTCTTATCTTCAACAGGCAACTGAGAATACAGTAGTTTCCCTGTAGGTATTTTTTTTTTTAACGTTGTTACTGTTTTATGGAATTGTTTTATCACTCTCCTAAAGAAAGCATATCTTCTGGATGCGAAACAGAATTGCCATCCCCTCTGAAAAGTGTCAACATTCCACTCTCAACGTGCACCGTTGACCATTTTTCAAGCACCCTCCCCCACCACCGGGCCCCTGAACCTTTGTCATTTTATTCACAAACCTACTAGTTGCTCGAACCGGCTGCTGGTCGCCCGCTGGTCGCTTGTGCTGCTTTGCAGTTGGGACGTTTCTTCCTCAACTCCACTCCCATCCACTCCCCAACCCCCGCGCTGCCACAATATCACTCCTGGGCCCCGTGACTCCCGCGGGGCCTTCTTCCTGCTTGGCCTCTAGACCCTTTACAGGTACGCACGTGGCCGCATCCACCCCGGGTTGGTGGGGGGCGCTCCTCCTGGCTCCCCGTCCCTCTGCTCACTCCTTGCCCTTTGCTTCAGCTCCCAGCCCGCCCAGTGGAGTTGGGTCTCCGCGCAGTCTCTGTCTGTCTGTCTGACACTCCAGGTCTCCGTTCCCGCCTGCCCCAGCTGCCCACCGTTCACTGAATGGATGGAAACGCACTGACGCACACGCACACACACCTTTTACCCACTTTTACCCTCGTCGGGGACTTGCAGCCGCCTGCAATCCAGAGACCCGAAGCTCGGTGCAAGGTGTCTCGGAGGTGGCGTCTGGGCTCGGGGAGCCCCCTCCCCCCGGACTCGGGGGTCGCCTCACCGTCCCCCGACCCCCACCCCCACCCCGGCACCTCCCCTCGCGGCCGCGGCGCCGGAGGCAGGCGGGCCGGGCGCGGGCACCGCCGCCGGCACGCACGCCCCCACGTGGGCGGCCCCGGGCCGCAGCAGCAGCAGCAGCAGCAGCAGCAGCAGCAGGTGCCGCGAGGTGGAGGCCGGGCCGGGAGCCCCGCGGCGGCCGCAGCCCGGCGCCCTCGCTCTCCCGCCCCTCTCGTCTCTCCTCGGCCTCCCAGCCCTCGCGGCTCCGCGCCTCTCCCCCTTAGTCCTTCCTACCCCGTCTACCCACCGCCGCCGTCCCCAGCCGGAGCCCCCAGGACGCACGCGGAGGGGAGCGGGGGCCGGGGCGCCGCGGCCCGGGGGCCGGGACGGCGGCCGGGGCTGGGGGTGGGGGTGGGGGTGGCGGCCGGCCCCGGGGTAGCCGCGAGGTCCGGCCGGCGGCCGTGGTGGCGCGGACAGTCCGCAGCGGCCGGGGAGGGCGGGACGCGGCCGGCGGGGACGGGGAGGTGCCGCGGCGGCCGGGGAGGGACTCCCCCCGCCTCCCGCGCGCCCCGGCCCTCCGCGGGGCCGCCCGCCGTTTGCTGTTCCTTCTCGTGCGTTTATTCGCATTTTCCAAGCTGGGGCTTTCCCGGAGCTGTTTCCCCAGCAACTCTGTCCCCCCCCCCCCGCCCCCCGAGTTTAACGCGCCGCGCGCGCGCGCGCATCTGTGCCCGTAGCGGTAGGGTAGGAGGTGTTCTGCGTCTGCCTGGGGGGTTTTAAATATCTTGGGGAAGAGGAAGGTGTCTTCGCGGAAGCCGTTCGGTGCGGGCGACCTCCGCATCAGGCCGGGCGATTAACCGCGAAACTTTTAGGGCTGCCTTTGCCTCCGGCGCGCCCCTGCCCGCTCTCCCCGCCTGTGAGCGAGCGCAGCGCGTGGCAAAAGCCTTCCCCCCCGACCCCTGATCAGAGAGGGAACCCGCTTGCTCTGGGCAGATGCAGTGTAAGGGGTGGCAGACACCCCGGCTGCGATTTCCAACCCCTGAAAAGTGGTAACCGGACCCCAAAGGGAATTTTCCCGCGGTGGCCCCTCCCCCTGGCTCGCCTTGGATGGGGCCTCGGGATCCAGCTCGGGATTTGCCTGCTCCCTCCGGGGCCCCTCGGCCGGGGCTGGCGGAGTGACGGCTCCCAGCCCGGTCCTCCTCCCTCTCCCCTCCTCCCCCCCCCCCCCCCCCCCCCCCCCCCCAGGATCCGAGCGGGTGTGATGTCCTTGCAGCCGCCGCCGCCGCCCCATTCCGCCGCGCACCAGCCCCGGGGGCGCTGGCCGCGCGGTGCTGCCCAGTCCTGCCCCGGCGCCGGGCTTCCCAGAGGGTCGCGCAGCCCACGGCTATGACTCAGGCGCCCACTTGGTAACTCTGCCATCTTCCTGCTCCTTTCCCCCTCCCTCCCTTCCCCGCCCCCTCGGCCACCCCCCCCCCCCCGCTCCCCTCCGCCACCCTCACGCCCTCCTCCCAGACGCCCACCCACCCGCTCAGCTCTCCGCAAGATCGCAGAGGTGGCGCGGAGCCCGGCGAGCCGATGACGGACCCCTTCCTCCTGTCTTCAATGCCTCAGCGGAAGATCCCCAAGGGCTGGAGAGAGGAGGGCTGCCGCTGGACATCCTCCCGGAGAGGTTGCTCCGACCTGCTGCTCGGGGTGTATGAAACCGGGGACTGAGCGAGCCCCAGCCGCCGCCGCCGCCGCCCGCCCCGTCGCTGCCGTCGGACTGGACTGGCCCCCGCCTCGCCGCGCCCGCCGCCCGGCCCCGGCCCCGGCCCCGGCCCCGGTCCCGGCCCGGGCGCCCCGGGGCTCGCCCCGCGCCCGCCGCCGCCCGCGCGCCGACTGCCCGCGCGTCCTCCTGACAGCTGCGGCGGCGGCGATGATGCAAAGGAGGAGGGTGCTGCCGCCGGCGGTGCTGATGGTGGCGACCGGCGCCCGGGTGTGATGCGAGCGTCATGGTGGGGATGCTGGCTTCGCGGCGGTGAGACAGCGAGCGAGCGCGAGCGCGAGCCAGGGGCGGAGGACGCCGGAATTCGGATCTGGCTGCTGTGTGGGCTCGGATCTCTCTCCCCTCCCCTCTCCCCCCCCCACTCCGTTCGGTTCTCGGTTGGCACACTGAAAATCCCCCGACTCCGTCCTCTCCCGACCACTGGAAGTCTTCCCGTCTCTAAATGGAATTAGTGGAGATCGGAGCCTCTGGTGTAAGGAACAGACATGATCTATGGACGCAGTTTGTTTCACAGTGAGTACCTTTCCCGCCGCCGCGCGGGGCCACTCGCCGTCCCTCCTCCCGCCCTCCTCCTCCCTCGTGGGCGAACGCGCAGGGAGAAGCCTCACCGCCGCACTCCAGCCGGACCCCGCAGTCCCCGCCAGTCCGGGCACCTGTAAACTTTCTGGCTTGCGGCACGGCCGGCCGGGGCGTGGGGGCGGCGCGCGGCCGGTGGTCGCTGGGTGTCAGACTCTGCGGAGGAAAAGCAGCCTTTGGGTCTGCGGGGACGTCCCGGGGGCGGAGGCGAGCACGTGCGGGCGCGGCCGGGAGCGGGCCCGGGTGCGGGCGCAGGTGGAAGGGGGCGGCGCGCGGGGCTGCCAGCCGGGGGGGATGCAGGGAATCGCCCTCTTCCCGGGGCTTCTGGAGCTCCGCGGGCCCACGTTTCCACTCCAGGAGGTAGTGCGCGGTGCACCTGAACGCGGCGCTTGCGGGGAGGGCGAGTGCCAGCCTCAACTCCCGTGGCCCCCAAGACCTCTCGGGGTGCCTTCTCGGGGTAGCGCGTGCAGTGGAGGGGAAAATGGCCTCGGAAGGCACGGAGCAAACGGCGATAGAAGAAAAACGTGCGGTGGGAATTTGTTATTAACAAGCAAGGATTCCGGTGCGAATCCTGTGCCACGCAGTTAGAAGCCCGGCTTTGTGGACGCGTTAGGCATGGTACTTGCTCCAACGTGTGATTCCACCACAACAGGAAAAGCAAAGTAGAGACACAGGGCGCGTACAGCCTGATATTGGTGGCTGTGCACCTGCGTGTCTGCGTGTGCATAGAATCATGGCAAGTTAAAATAAGAGGATCTATGTATATATATATATATTTTTTTTCTGTTTAAACAGACAACAACTAATGTTTCACTCTAAAAGATGACCAGGCAGAAGCACAAAGTAATAAAATTGATGTACTTTCTCAAATACTAATAAAAAGGCCTACTGCTTTTCCTGGAATAATCTTAAAACGTAAATTTATAAGCCCCTGCCGGCGTGCTTCGGTTTAGGAAATCGCTGTGAATGATACTCTCCCTTCCCCCAATTCATCTTTAAGTGGAGATGCGATTATACACCTAATGGAACTTAGAGATTTTAGGCAACTGGGTAGAAAATAAATGACAACGATGAAGTGGAAGAGGAAAAAGCAGACCTTGTGAGGACCAGATTGTTTGATGACTTTTCTAGCTTCCGGTTTTACAAAAATATTGAGCCAGTCAAGATGTGCCAGTAAAACAGAAGTTCAGGTTTCAAATGGTCCTTTGCAGATTGACTCTTGTTGCAGTAAATAAAACCGAAAAAGAGGCTCAATAAAATGCTTCTAGAAGTCACCTTTCTCAAAGTAAGAATCTATTTCTGGGTAATACCAAATATGAAGTCAACGTGAAGGTTAGAAGGAATTAATTTCTTCGCTTAGAAAATGCTGAGGACAGGGGTTGCTGGATGGGACAGTACCTTTTCATAAGAAACCTGTTTATCCTGCTGCCCAGTGCCTCCAATTCACATCCATCGGTTTTCCCCTGTGCCCCTCCCCCACCTGCCATAAGATTCGCCTGAGTATTTATTTTCTAAAATACAACAACACTGGCACTGCGTTCTGGTCCCTCTTGGTCCTCCTTGTTTGCCTTTTCAGACTTTCCCCTGGCTTACGCTCTTCCTTCAGAGATGCTAGCAAAGCCACTCTTGAAGGGCAGTTTGGACACAATGCGGGTCCCGAAATCCTACTGTAATGTGGCATTAGTAGATGACAGCATTCCCTCCGAAGTCTTGAGGAGCACATTTGCAGCTCAGGTCCCATCCAGTCTTAACTTGCGTCAGTTCTGGGCACTAATTGTCCTGACTTGTACATTTGTAACCAGTTGGGGCATGTTCTGAGTTAGCTTGGAACAGTGAGCAGTAATAAACTTAATATGCTTTGATATTATTTGAGCTTTCTGGGGTTATCGAATATGATCATCTCAGTGTATACTAATATGATCTCTTTCTCGTTTTTCTTTTCTGTTTCAGTTGTAGCAAGTTTAATCATCTTCCATTTGTCTGGGGCGACCAAGAAAGGAACAGGTGTGTTTTTGGGGGTAAACGCAGTGGAGGACCTCTAATTACTTATGTTTCGCTATTTTTCTCATATTCTTAATATTCCAGAATATCTGAACATTTTATAGTGTGTCTAATTGATTGATTTTGACTAAGACAACATTTCAAAATTAATTTACTAATGGATACTATAAGAATGTCCTCTCTATTTTTAGTCTTATAGAAAATTGGATGATGCCTCTTGTTTTCATTTTTTACAGAGAAGCAAACCACCTCAGAAACTCAGAAGTCAGTGCAGTGTGGGACTTGGACAAAACATGCAGAGGGAGGTATTTTTACCTCTCCCAACTACCCCAGCAAGTACCCCCCTGACCGAGAGTGCATCTACATCATAGAAGGTAAGGGGCAAAGAATCAGGGCTGGGGAGAGCTCTGAGCCAGACCTGGCCATCTCTATGCTTTGGGCGGACAGAATGCCCCAAGACATCACAAAGATTGGTTTTCGAGACCATGCACATAAATATCTCTTCAAGAATCAAGAAACTGTAAAATGTGGAATCAAGCTAATTATTGAAATTATTAGTAATGGGTTAAGATAAGTAGAGTCTGGCGAATAAAAGCAAATCAATAACAGTTAATTTTGCAGTTGGTTTAATTGATCCAGAATTCTAAATTAGTGGAATGGAGGCACAGGTTGGCATAATATTGCCTAACGTACAATGGTTTTGAAACTAGTATTTCATTGGCCAACAGTTAGTAGAATAACCTGTACAGTTGTTAGTGTTTCGTTAATAAAATACAAAAATACATATTTATGTCAAAAATAAATCTATAATCATGGTCCCAAACAATCTGAATGATAGTTGCCTTAATTTGTGCTAACAAGTGACATTATCATACTTGAATGCCAAAGTCAGGATTCCGAATTATGATGCTTCTTCTCATCATTCTCTTTCCTGACTCAAAAGATAAATAGTGCTGAAAAAGAGATTCATTTCTCTTCGAACATTTCCAATTTCCATTACCCTTGTAGACACCACTCGATTAAGTACAGCTTTCTAAAATAAATGATCATTTCATCTCGTGATGAAGATTTCAACATCACAAGTGTGAATACCTAATAGCCCCAAACCTGCAACCCTTCCCGCCCACACAGGCACAGACAGATTGGTCTACCTTAATGAAAAAGACAGTATATGTTCAATATCTGCTTCTAAATGAGGGGCATGTTCATTTGGTAGATGTTTCAGAGAAGAGGCTTTCTGTTTAACTGCTTTCAAGAACTTCTATCTAGAGGGACACCTGGGTGGCTCAGTTGGTTAAGCGGCCGACTTCGGCTCAGGTCATGAGTTCGAGCCCCGTGTCGGGCTCTGTGCTGACAGCTCAGAGCCTGGAGCCTGTTTCAGATTCTGTGTCTCCCTCTCTCTGACCCTCCTCCGTTCATGCTCTGTCTCTCTCTGTCTCAAAAATAAATAAACGTTAAAAAAATTAAAAAAAAGAACTTCTATCTAGAAATGATTCTTTTATCTTTTTGTAACTTTTAAGCTAAGGATATTGCCCTTCTCCTTTTTGTGCGTGAGGTTGAACTTTTAGCAAAGATACACTGCACTCCACGAAGAAGGAAAGAGACTCAGCTCTGATCATAAAGGCTAAAACTGAGAAATGTGGGCTCTGGCAGTTTTATTTCTCAGATGATTGATAGAAAAGGAAACTGAAATATGGAAATTCTGGGTTAGACTTAGTTGTTCCCTTTATCAAGTTAGTATTACCTATCTATTATGTGTATATGTGCATGTATGCATAGATATGTATGTAAAATTTTCAAAGACCTTATCATAGGGTAAAACATTTAATCCTAGGGAGTAAGTTTTTTTTTTTTTTTTTTTTGGTCCTCATTTTATAGACAAGGAAACAGGCACAGAGGGGTTAAATGTCTTGGTTAAATTCACCTAATTCGTGTTTTGAAGAATCAGTATTTTAAAACTTCGAATTGTTAAAAAGAATAAAATCAATGACTTCTCTCATTTAAAGGATTAATTCAGAGGGAAAGTTTTGCGTATTAATTGTGCTTTCATGCCTATTAAAAAACATTGCTCGCATTTCAATCTCATGCGCATAGTCACATTCATTCTTAGTTATGGCAAGGACAAAACTTACAGTTGGGAAGTGGATAGAAGCTCCCGTGGCTATTGGTTATATTTCTACACCCTTTTTGAAGTACTCTATCCTAGCCATGGTTTTCCGTCCATGCATTTATTTAACAGATATTTTTTGAACAACTACTAAGAAGTAGCCACTCTTCTAGGCACAGTGTAGAGAGCCTTCAACAAAACAACCACGGTTCTTGCCTGTGGAACTTATAATATGGTCTGGGGACCATGCCCCTTCCAGTCAAAAATCTGAAGGCACCTCCCCCCCCAAACTAGCAGTGTTTGTTCGGAATAGGAGAAAGAAGACGAGGCTACAAGGGGGAGCAGGTGTTTTCACTCAGTTTTGTAAAACTTCCAGGAGAGAATTCTCTGTACAGAATGGCAGGTGCAGATGTGCTGAGATGTGGTATGATTGGGACCCACAGGGAGAATCGCGTGGGCTTCTGCGTAGGGTGAGGGGAGCGGCAGTGAAGAGGGGCTCAGGAGGCAGAGGGTCTCAGAGAAGGAGAACTTGGCACTCCATTGGCTCTACCCATGGATATCTGAACGTTACATTCTAGACAGTGGGATGTCACTGAAATAAATTACGTAGAGAACGAACCCGCCCTTTGGGGGAAGTAACTGAAGGAAAAGAAGCAAGCAGGAACTATTGTGAAAGCCCACGTAAGCCACAGGAAAAGCCTGACCCGCACAAGTGACGTTGGCTGTGGCACCAAAGGAAGAGATGAGAGGTATTTAGGAAACTGAGTTGTGAGCGGCTGGAGGTAGGGATGGGAGATAGGAAATCCCAGGACGATTCCAAAGTGTTTGGCTTGGAGACATATAGAGGGAGGTAAAGGATACGGGTGGAGAAGGAGTGTTTAAAGGAAAATTAATGGGCTCCATTTTGGTGTTTATGGAGATGCCTCATAAAGACATTGGGTATGTGAGTTTTCAGCTCACTGGAGAGCTCTTTGCCGAAAATAGATTAGAGGTCATAAATATAGACTGTGGTTGAGGCTCTTAGTATGAATGAAATGATCCAGAGAGAGCATTTGGAGCACTGGTTTTTTTTTTTCTTTTTTAAATCTTTCAGAAAATACCGATGCCCGGGTCTGCCCCCAAGAACTCTGGCTCAGTTGGTCTTTGCTGGAGCCGCAGGTAGCATTACGTTGCGATAGCTCTCCATTGGGATGCCAGTGGCCCCAGAGCACTGGTCTGGAAAGAGCAGAAAGAAGATAAGGGAATAGTCTTCTGAAAAACAGCGTGTAGGGGATGGGAGAGTAAAGGAAAGGATGACAGGGAGGCGGTGAAGGACAAGCCAGGGAGATGGACCGGAGACGAGGCGAAAGAGGCCTCAGTACCTAGTGCAGGTGACATTTCAGGAAGAAGGGAGAAGCCGAGGTGCCAGTTGTGACGGCCAACAAACCTGAGGTAAAAGCGAACACATGTATTGCATGAGGCCCCTGAGACGCTGTTAGGGAGACACTTGAGGAGGTGTGCACTCGGTGCCCTAGCAGGCGTGGGGGCCGGCTCCCAGCGGACGGAGGTGTGGGTGTGGGTGGTGTTGATGGACCCAAGGTGGAAAGGCAGTTACTTTCTTCGTCTCTCCGTCTTCTTGCAGCGGGGGCAGACTGTCATACTTAATTCTGAAAGGAAGAGCCTGTTCTGTAGGAAAAGGTGCCTTGAAAGTACAAGAGAGGGCTAAAGGATTGGCTAAGTTTCTGGAGGTAAGGTGAGGTTCTGGTAAACACAGGTGGCGTCCCAGTCACAGAGAGGAAGACTCCTCGCATGGATCTCAGGTTGTCCTAGAATTCCCTCCAATCAGAGGCCATATTCTGTACCTATGTTCAGGTGAAAGCGTCCAGAGTTTTCAACGCGCCCAATGACACGGTAAGACTTCTCGAAAAGGAACTTCCGATTAACATACCAGATGACTTGCAGAAGATGTTACAGAGAAAGGCAGCCGTGAATTGAGAGATTTGAAGGGAAAGAACATGTAAGTGTAGGGAGTTGGACTTAGCTTCCAATGGCTTACGTGCACCATAAGCCGTTGTCTTGAACTACAACCACGTGCTCTTTGTTTGTTTGGTTATAAGTAGGCTCCATGCCCCGTGTGTGGAGCCCAATGCAGGGCTTGAACTCAGGACTCTGAGTTCAAGACATGAGCTGATATCAAGAGTTGGACGCTTAACTGACTGAACCACTCAGGAGCCCCTATGACATCCTTCTTTTTAAAACGTTATTTTACTGCCTTCTAAAATTCAGTTAGTGGGATTTCGTGTATGAGCGTGTGTGGTTGACGTCTGCACGATGGACCAAAGGAAAGTGAACTGTCCGCGTGTAGTCCTGCCTAGGGAAAGCCATAACGCTGGTATGTGTCCTGATGGAACATTGAGAGGTTTGTTCATCCACGTTGGAGGGAACTTAAGTGACGATGAAAATGAAGGAAATGTAAGTGAATTCGTGTTCGATGACCATGCATTTCTTAATAGCGAAAAATAGATGGATATTTGTTGATCAACAGATTTTTATTAAGTAAGTTAGCACAGGGCTGCTCTCTTTGCTTTAAGGTTCCCTAGCCGTACATTATTCACATCAGAAAGAAATATCCTATATTCTGAAATCGTTTATTTCCTTCGGAAACTTATATTGCCTTGCCAAAGAGGAAATGAACCAGCAGGCACATTCTATAAGATGGTAATAGGTATAAATGTTATACTGAATGCTAATACATATATGGGTCCAGTGTCTTAAGCCTTTGCCTTTTTGTTATTGAACTAATAACCTTGAAGGGAAAAAAACATAGTTTTCCAAGTGATGTCTTAGGATATTTTCCAATTCATAGATTTAAAAAAACATCACTGGAACTTCATCAAATCTGTCATTAGGTAGTAACTACATTTGTTGCCCTTTGTGAATATATGTTACTGGTAGATAAAATCATCCCTGGTTTTGCCGGTAAGAGCAGTAAATGTCTCTTTTCAATGTCCAAAGACTCATAAACATTTTTAGAGATTAAAAATAATCCCCAAAAGAGTCTTATAACACGCATTGACCTTTAACCAAATGAGCTTCAGTTTTATCCTCGGGGATCATCAGGGTTATATTTTATTCTGTAAGTCTCTAATTTCCAAGTCATCGTGTATCTCAGTTCTCTATCAATTTTTGACATCCATGCACACAAGGCTTTAATTTTAAAGCCATCAAGGGTGATATTCAATACATATTTAAGAACTGGTGTGGTGGGGACAGCAGTCGTTTGGAATCATTACCGACCACATGGGGATCAGGCCTTCCTTGTGCCAGGTCTTAACTTTGAAGTTTCTGGAGGGCGTTGGTCCCCGAAGAGGGCCACATGGCAGGGAAACACTCAAAGGACTCGAGGCAACAGCTGTTTACTAACTAGGATAAATATGTGCGGATATTTCGACAACTGTTATGGCCATTCTGGGGTATCCTGGCTGAATATCAATCTGGAGTGCCAGGATTTTGAGCTGTTTTGGACATGACAAGGGAGGAATGGAAGGGTGCTAGCAAATGCATTCATGTAGAGGTTTATAGAGCCACTGGCCCTCTGAGGCTCTTCCTAAGAGAGCTATCAAAACGGTTATGGAGATAAGCTCGTTTACTCTTCTGCCCCAAAGAGGTATTTTTTTCTTTTTTCTTTTCTTTTTTCTTTTTTTTTTTTGAGAAATCCTCAATGATAAGTACTGTGCTGAGTGCTGAAATACGAAGGTGAATAGATTTTTGTCTTTCGTGAGTATATTTAGAGAGATGGTTCTTTAAAGCAAGAGTTTCCTACACAAACGGGAGTTGGCGAAATTGGAGACCGATACTCCAGAAAGTGGCAAAATACTTGAAAGTCTGAAAGAGCATGAGGCCTTCGAAAACACCTGTGCCTCAAGCGGCCTCAGCTTGGGCTGTGTCTGGAGGGGAAGATCCTGGAGGAGTGAAGTGTAGGACCCGTAAAGGTCCTGCATGTCAAGTGCATTGATCTTTTTCCTGTAGCTGATAGAGAGTTGCTGAATAAGTTTAAACCTGCGGGTGCCGTGGTAAGGTTTGTGCTGTAGAAAAACTACTCTTAATATCTTCGTATGTGCGCTTGGGTGCAATCGATACATCTCACGGGGACTTTTCGAATGTTTGGATAACTCTGTGCTGAACGATTCTTAAGTGGTTTTTGACCTCAAAACTGGATACTTCGGCAAATACGGGAAAAGGGACAGAAAGAGGTCTTTCTGTTTACTAAGCCCGATGGTAGTGGTCTTTCACAAAAGCACGGTGATCATCGGGTCTGTGTTAGATATCTAAATGGTCATTTTGTGTCTGAATAATGTTTTGTGCAACATCATCAATTTTAAGGAGCATCCCTGAGACATTCTTACGGGAACGTTTTCCCTTAGAAGGCTAAGTGTGACAGACTTGCTTTGTGCTCCCATGATGTCAGACTCAGAGTTTGATAGAAGATCTACAGATAAAATTGGAAGTCGCGTCACAGAAATCAAACTAAAGACTTAAAAAACGGCCTCCTAGACATACTCTTTCCTTTTTTTCAGCTGCCCCAAGACAGTGCATTGAACTTTACTTTGATGAAAAGTACTCTATTGAGCCGTCTTGGGAGTGCAAATTTGATCACATTGAAGTTCGAGATGGACCTTTCGGATTTTCTCCAATAATTGGACGTTTTTGTGGACAACAAAACCCACCTGTAATAAAATCCAGTGGAAGATTTCTATGGATTAAATTTTTCGCTGATGGAGAGCTGGAATCTATGGGGTTTTCAGCTCGATACAATTTCACACCTGGTAAGTAAGGGTTTGTTTGTTTGTTTGTTTGTTTGTTTTTTCATACAATTATTTTTCTCTTCCTTAGTTTTCTGTCCTCATAGTATAAGAACATTTGTAAGACGGCTTCATAGGTTTTCAAAGAATTTTCTAGTTCTATTCAACATCACACCTACCGTGCTTTCTCTTTTCATTTTGTAATGAAATGAAATTTCCTGAACGGAAAATAAATTTTCCTTAAAATTTAGCCTCCACTAGAGGTGAAGTGTAGTGACTCAGGGGTCTGTATGATCATCAGGAGCACAGTTAATTAAATGGACTTCCATTATGCTGAAATGTGTAATTTGAGAGGTGACTTGTAATAAAGAAACTAATTACAGTATACATTGAATCCCTATAAACTTGAAAAGACAATTGTAGTGTAAAATGTATCCATCTAAATGATCTTTGGAGAGCTTGAATAAAAAATTCTTTTGTTCTGAAAATTATAATTTTTAAGGCAAATGGATCTTAGCATAAAGCAGTCTAATCCCTTTTTAGAAATGCAAATTCCTAACAGTTGTGATGAAAGCCAGAGGCCCTTAGCAGCCAAATATTCATTTGCTGCAGACATTATCCGTCATTATATAATTATTCATCCTGGGTCCATTTTCCTTTTCACCTGCTAATATTAAAAAAAAAAAAAAAAGGGTCTATGATGTTGACTGGCTCACTTGATGATGAGTTGTCATTTATTACAATAAAAATTGGTTATCACCTTTTTAAATTGCAGCGTCAGGCTGAAGCGATTTGACATTTGATGAAGTACAGTCCTTTTTTTTTTAATGGAAAGATGACTCAAACTTACCTGAAGCGCATTATTTCTATATGATTACATATATTTTTAGTTTGTGTGGGTTGCTTTACTGAGGCGGTAACAGGCATAGGTGACATTGGAAGATGCGTAAAATTTGTTGGGGTTTCTATTCTATGTTACACAGGTAACATAAGAGCAGGGTTCTGCTGCTCAGGTGAAGCGCTACAATTTTAAAAATAATTAATATGAGATTAACGATGACTGTCGTTATGATATTATGGTTTATGTCGAATAGGTCATGTATTGACAGCGTTGTACGTATCAACCTCAAGCATTAGGAATGTTTTTATAGTATCACTAAGAGATATTGTGGTTTTAATTGTGCTTTGTTGATACTGGATCCTTCACAGGAAGCAGGAGTATTTCACCCTGGCGATCAGACTAGCTTGATGTGCTCCAAAAAGTTGCAGACGCTGAGATTATTTTAACTAGTGCTTGAGTTGTGAATGGAAATACATTTTTTTTCTTAACGGATAGTTTTGGGCACAGCCAGGACTTAAAGATAGGTCTAGGTTTTTGTACGTTATATTTTCATCCTGGGATTGGAGATCAGGGGGATAGTGTCTAGGACTTAAGACTCAGGTTGTAGAAAGTTGTCGGGTCCACTTTATCAGCGTTAAGCGAGGCTATCCACATTTCTAGCTCTGGCGGAGATCACATAAATGGTGGAGCCCAGTCTGCTTTTCCAAGGGTTTTGAAAAGCCACTGTGTTCCCTGAGCAATGTTCTTTGTGCCTTGTTTCTTTAGAGCCCCTTTTACTTTATCTGTATACAAAAGGGGATTTCACTGCCATGAAGGACTGGATCAGAAAGGAACGAAAGGAGATGGTTCCGTGAAATTGAGGATGAGTTACGGATGGGATGGACTGAGGCTTCTGTTTCCACTCAGATAAAGGAGAGTAAACTAAGTGCAGGGGGAGGCGCACACTTGGCATATGAAGGAACAGTGGGACCATAAAAGGGAGACTTGTAAAACTTCCATGACTGCAGACTCTGACGTTCCGTGGCCCAAGGCCATTGCCTGAGTGGCACAGTAATCTGCTACTCATTCCATAAAGAGCCAGTATTGAGGAAGCCAATTAGTTAATGAAAGAGGAAGGGGGCAGGGATTAGTAATCATTTAGACAGCGTTTAGGGAATAGGGGGTCAGGCAGGCTTCGGTTTAATTTGGGTTAATTTGGACTGGGGACGATGCTTTAAGTGGTGATTTGGCGAAACTAAAGCCATAGAGTTCCTGAAGTCAACGTCATGACTTAAAAGTCGAAAGCCTTGCCGCAGTCACCAAGGCATCCAAATGGACCAGGCATTGGAGGGGAGAGCCCCGCCCACCAGGTCACTTGCAGAGCTGGACCCCAGCACAGCTGTGAGGAACACTGGTTTGGGGACACCATCGGGCCTCAGCCCTGGCTTTCTTATTTCTGGCCTGCTGTAAACTGTGGACATGATCCTTAATGTTCGGTGCCTCAAAATTTCAGTTGATAAAATAGGGACAATACTGACCACCTGTTTTTTGGATTGTTTGAACACTGGCCGCCTGCCAACCCATGCATCCTTGTGGATTTTTCACTTCAAATACGAGATCTCAACTATCAGTAGCTATTGTTTTTATTAATTTGATCATGTGTTCTTTAAGAACAAAGTAGGGATTGGCATCGTTTATTGGGAGAACAAGTATCCCTGAATTTTTCATTTACAACTGCTCCTTCTCTGCTTTGGGGAGTGAATGTGCGAAAGCAGTACCTGTAAGATGTTACTTTTCCTTGTTAGCTTGTTTATGTGGGTCTAGGCCTCCTTGTGGGGGTTATAGTTATGCCTGATGGCAAGTCATCAAAATCGTCAAAGAAGAAATAGCAGTGGGAAGGCCAGGTGGTCTTTATTATTGTTATGAATTTACTACGATCTGGAATCTCAGTCTTAATTTATAGTCTCAGAAACATGAAGTCAACACACTGAGAATGTACTCACATTTAGGAATTAATCATATCAACCAAGCTAAAAAGGCTGAATATACATATGTCTGTGTACACGTTGATACATGGTACACACACACACACACGTACACATGTGTAAAAATATATGCCTTTTTAATAAGAATGCTTCAAATCACACAGCCCAGTTTTTCTTGTAAGCAAACATAGACACATACACAGAAACAGATAGAAATGTTTCTATTTCTTAATATCTGAGTCTCTGACTTTTCTTCCTATACGGCTTTAAAAAAAACAGCCTTTTAGTTTGGGACTCTTATGTTCCTAGTAGCTCTGCTTCTGGACTGGTGGTGGATGGGAGCTGGCTACCTAGAGGTCATGTGTGGATATGCAGTGTACGAGGGCAGAGCCAGGGACGATGCCATGGAAACACTCTTAAAGGGGTATTTCCGGGGCACCCGGGTGGCTCAGTCTGTTGAGCATCAGACTCATGATCTTGGCTCAGGTCATGATCCCAGGGTCTTCAGATCGAGCCCCGCGTTGGGCTCAGTGCTGATTGAACAGAGCCTGCTTGGGATTCTCTCCCTCTCTCTCTCTCTCTTGCTCTCTCTCTCCCTCTGTCCCTCTCTCTCTTTCACACTCTGTCTTTCCTTTAAAAAAAGGGCAGGGGGGGTATTTCCTATATCTCGTGACACATTGAACTAGTCCTCACTTTTTATTTCATGGATTATGGCTACTTTTGGATACTGTGTCAGTGCCCAGGCCACAGGGCACTGATGAATCACCTAGGGAGTAGTCGAGCACGCATAGGGTTGTGAGGGTGGGCAACATGACACAGGAGTCGGCTGAGTCTGGTCCTGGGATCTGCAGAAACCAGGGACAAGGGTGAGGCCTGGAGAAGGGCAAAGGGGCCTCACTGATACTCTCCCACTTCTGAGAAGAGGGATGAGTTCAGAATCCCTGAAAATGTTAAAAGCCACATGATGGGAAGTTTGGTAGCCCACAGATAATTTAGTGAGAAAACATAGAAAAGTGCTCATAGTAATAAAATGATATCGTTTTCTCATCTTATAGGACATTTTTTTTAATCTTAAAGATTTAAATCAAATGTCCTGCAGAAAAATGAATAATGATTAGCCTAGGCGGGGGGTGGGGAAGAACGAGGAAGAATTGAACGGGCCGAGATGGAGATACAGTGAAAATTTATTAGCACTATTATTAACACTTTCATTTTTGAAAAAGAGGCTGTATTTTTTGGTACTACTTAGACAAATACAAGTACTCAAGCTAAAAAAAAAAGAGACAATACTGTAGTTGGTAATTTTTAAATGAGTTTTCAGAGCAGAGGAATACCCTTTCTGTGTAATCCACATTTTTTTAAAACTCAAACTGAGAATGCTTTCCACGTAGAAAATAATTCTCCCTTACAGTACAGCCAGCTGCCTACATGCTTCAGTGTTCTTTACCCCTGGAAAATATAAACAAAGGAGAAACCTGTAACATCTGCTCTGTGCCCAGCCCAGTAGCATTAGGAGGGACTTTATTCAATCTTAAGGAAGAAAAACATGCAGGATGCTATCTCTTGGGGAAAGTAATCCTTCCAATCTCTATTTAGGAACAACTATCTTTTGTGAGCTTTGAACTTTCCTTTCTAGTGGAGACATTTTCTGCTAATCACAGGCATATAATGCAATGTTTGTGAAATCTTCCTCTTTTGCCGATCTTTTTTTCTGAGCTGGTTTTATGAAACACACCCTCTACATGCCCGATGAGAGAGGTGCAGTAGTCAGGTGCTGCCATGGAAGGGAGTGGTGTTGTTAAATATATTGCAATTATTATGATACTTTGTACTTAAACAGAAGCTTTCATCTGAGAGCTCAGAGTGTTTGAGGAACATTCTGCCCAATTCCTAGCTTCTTCTTAGACTCCAGGCCGATTGACATCAAAGGCAATGGAAAGGACGCAGTGCAGTGCAGTGATTTAAACTGAGTGTTCTAAGATTTCTACGCATGTTAAATGAAATATATTATTAGGTAAAATATTGTCATGGACTCGATGTTATTTTAATTATCCAGTGTGGTGCTTTTCTTCTTATTTGAAATGTGAATGCATGTGTGAGTATTAGCCATATTGACAGCTCCTAAATTTTCTTCTCTATGTAATCAGAGTTCTGATACATGGTTTGGTAAGAAAGAAAAAAAAAGTAAGTGCTTACATCTATTTATCTATATCATTTTCTCAACGACTGAATTTTAATTTTGCAGTAAGAGCTGAAAGAATAAAAGGCTGAAGTTGAAAGAAGGGCTTGATTTGATTAATACAAGATTGAATGAGTTTAGATCAGATAGCATTGTGTGGTCTTTCTATTATATTTACACTGTAGACCCGAAATAGTCTAAATTCAGCACAGCAAAGGCTGTCAGACAGAAAAGTTATGAAACAGAGTCACAGTTCCTCTTTTATTTTACTGAGGTACCATTGCCATGTAACATTGTGTTAATTTCAGATGTACAACATAATGATTTGATATTTGTATACACTGGGAAATGATGATGATAAGACTAGTTTCCCTGTCACCATATACAGTTATATAATATGCAATACATTATTATTGACTACTGTCCCCGTGGTATACATTACATCCCTATGACTCGTTTATTTTATGACTGGAAGTTCATACCTCTTGATCCCCTTCTCAAATGTCACCCCCCCAAATCCCCTCCCCATCCGCCCCCCACCCCCGGCAACCATTAATTTGTCCTTTGCTTCTGTGAGTTGGGTTTTATTTTATTGTGGTTTTTTTTGAATCCACACATAAGCGAAATCATACAGTATTTGTCTTTCTGTGTCTGATTTACTTCACGTAGGATAATGCCCTTAAGGTCCATTCATGTTATCACAAATGGCAAGATCTCATTCTTTTTATGGCTGAGTAGTATTCCACTGTGTGTGTGTGTGTGTGTGTGTGTGTGTGTGTGTGTGTGAGTATTTGAATTCATCTTCTTTATTACATACATAATTTTATAATATTATATATACACATATACACACACACATATATACAATCTTCTTTATCCATTCATTCACTGATGGACACTTAGGTTGTTTCCATTTCTTGCCTATTATAATCAATGCTGCAAGGAACATAGAGGTGTATATGTTTTCAAATTAGTGTTTTTGTTTTCTTTGAATAAATACCCCGAGGTGCAATAGCTAGATCATATGGTAGTTCTATTTTTAGTTTTTTTGAGGAACCTCCATACTGTTTGCCAGAGTGGCTGAACCAATTTACATTCCTGTCAACACCAACTGTTTTTATTTCTTATCTTTTGGATAATAGCAAGTCTTGGAGATGTGAGATGCTATCCATGGTGGTTTTGATTTGCATTTCCCTGATAATTAGTGACGTTGGACATCTTTTTATGTTGGCCATTTGTATGTCTTCTTTGGAAAAGTGTCTATTCAGATCCTCTGCCCATGTAAAAAAATCAGATTATTTGTTTTTTGTTATTGAGTTGTATGATCTCTTTATATATTTTGTATATTAACCCTTTATCAGATACATGATTTGAAAATAGCTTCTCCTAACCCATAGCTTGCTTTTTTATGTTGTTGATGGTTACTTTACTGTGCAGAAGGTTTTAGTTTGATACAATTCCATTTGTTTATTTTTGCCCTTGTTGCCATTGCCTTTGGAGTCAGAGCCAAAAAAAAAAAAAAAAAAATCACCAAAGATTATGTCAAGGGGTTTACTACCTATGTTTTATTCTAGGAGGTTGTATGATTTCTGGGCATATATTTGAGTCTGTAATCCATTTTGAACTACTTTTTGTGTGTGGTGTAAGAGAAGGGTCCAGTTGCTTTCTTGTGTGTGGCTGTCCCATTTTCCCAGCACCATTTATTGAAGGGACTGTCCTTTCCCCATTGTATATTCTTGCCTCTGTCATAAGTTAATTGACTGTATATGTGTGAGTTTATTTCTGGGCTCTCTGTTCTGTTTCTTGATCTGTGTGTCTGTTTCTATGCCGACGCTATGTTGTTTTGATTACTATAGCTTTGTAATGCAGTTTGAAATTAAGGACTGTGATGCCTTCAGCTTTGTTTTTATTTCTCAAGATTTCTTTGGCTATTTGGGACCTTTGTGGTTCATAGGAATTTTAGGATTATGTGTTCTCTTTCTCTGAAAAACGCCAGTGGGATTTTGATAAGGAGTTCATTGAATGGATAGGTTACTTCGGCTGATATGGATATTTTAACAATATAAGTTATTCCGATCCATAAGCACAGAATATGTTTCCATTTATTTGTGTCTTCAGTTTGTTTCATCAATGTCTTGTAGTTTTCAGTGTATCGGGCTTTCACCTCCTTGGATAAATTAATTCCTAGCTATTTTTTTGAAGCAATTATGAAGGTTTTTTTTTCTTAATTTATCTTTCTGACAGTGTGTTGTTGGTGTATAAAATGCAACAGATTTTGTTATTAAGTTTGCATGCTGTGACTTTACTATGTTCATTAATTAGTTCTAACGGTTTTTTGGTGGAGTTTTCAGCACTTTCCATGTATACAATTATGTTGCCTTCCAGTAGTGACAGTTTCGTTTCTTCCTTTCCAATTCGGATGCCTTTTATTTCTTTTTTTGCTCCAGATAAGACTTCCAACACAATGTTGAATAAAAATGGAAAGAGTGGGCCTTCTTGTCCTGTTCCCAATCTTACAGGAAAGGCTTTTGGCTTTTAACCATCGAGTATGATGTTAGCCGTGGGTTTGTCATATAGAGCTTTTAGTATGTTGATGTACATTCCCTCTTTACTTGCTTTGTTAAGAGATTTTATCATAAGTGGATGTTGCATTTTGTCATGTGCTTCTTCATCTTTTTGAGATGATCATATAATTTTTATGCTTTATTTTGTTAATGTGGTGAATTATATGGATTGGTTTGTGGACATCGAACCATCCTTACAACCCTGGGATAAGTCTTGCTTGGGCATGTTATATACTGATCATTTTTACTTAATTCAGTTTGCTAATATTTTGTTGAGGATTTTGCACTTGTGTTCATCAGAGATAATGACTTTTAATTTTTTCTTTCTTTCTCTTTCTTTGTTTCTTTCTTTCTTTGTTTCCTTGTTTCTTTGTTTGTTTGTTTGTTTCTTTGTTTCTTTCCTTCCTCCCTCCCTCCCTCCCTCCTTCCCTCCCTCCCTCACTCCCTCCCCCCTCTGTTCCTCCCTCTTCTTTCTTTCTTTCTTTCTTTCTTTCTTTCTCTCTCCTTTTTTTTTTTCTTTTGTGGGGTGTCCTTGTCCGGTTTTGATTTTAGGGTAATACTGGCCTCATAAAATCAGTTAGCATTTCCTCCTCTTCAATTTTTTGGAAGATAGATATAAAATCTTCTTTGAATGTTTAGTAGAATTCACCATCTGGTCTTGGATCTTCCTTCATTGAGAGGTTTTTGATTACTGATTCCCTCTCCTTGCTAGTGATTGGTCAATACAGATTTTTTACTTCATGATTCCATCTTGGAAGACTGTATGTTTTTAGGAATTTATCCATTTCTTCTAGGGTGCCCAATTTGTTGGTGTATGACTAGGCACGGTAGTCTTTTATGATCTTTTGTATTTCTTTGGTCACTTGTAATTCCCCTCTTTCATTTCAGATTTTTATTTGAGCCCTCATTCTTTTTTCTTTGTGAGTAGAGTTAAAGGTTGATCCATTTTGTTGGTCTTTTCAAAGAACTAGCTCCCAGAAATGATTGCTCTTTTCTCTGGTCTTTTTCGTCTTTATTTCATTTATTTCCACTCTGTTTCTATTACTTCCTTTCTTCTGCTAATGTGGGGCTTCATTTGATCTTCTTTTTCTAGTTCTTTAGGTGTAACATTAGATTGGTTATTTGATATTTTTCTTTTTTTTTAAATTTTTTAATGTTCTGTTTATTTTTGAGAGAGAGAGAGAGAGACAGAATGTGAGTGGGTTAGGGGCAGAGAGAGAGGGAGACACAGAAGCTGAAGCAGGACACAGCACAGAGCCATCAGCACAGAGCCCAATGCGGGGCTCGAACTCATGAACCGCGAGATCATGACCTGAGCTGAAGTCGGACTCCCAACTGACTGAGCCCCCCAGGCGCCCCTGAAATTTTTCTTGTTTCTTAAAATAGGCCTGAATTGCTATGAGTTCTTAGAACTGCTCTTACTGCATCCAGTTGAATTTGGTAAGTTGTATTTTCATGTTCATTTGTCGCAAGGTAGTTTTCGATTTCTTTTTTTGACCCATCGTTGTTCCGTAGCATGCTGTTTAATCGCCTCGTGTCTGTGATTTTTCCAGGTTTGTTTCTGTGATTGATTTTCGGCTTCATACATTTTGGGTCAGAAAAGATGCTTGATATGTTTTTAACCTTCTTAAATTTAAATTTAAATTTATTGAGACTTGTTTTGTTGTTCTTTTCTATTCTTTGCTTCTTTTCTTGTTCTCTTCTGTTGTGGCTCCATGTCTTTCTTTGGTGGGATGCTCAGATTTCATTCTTAGTATCTTTCGTGGCTCTGTAGGTTTTTGCCTTGTGATTACCGTGAAACGTACATATCAGTTCATAGGTACCAGTCTATTTTAAGTTGAGAGCAGGCTGAGTTTGAATGCATCCTGAAGCTCTATGTATATACTCTTTTCTATGCTTTGTGTTTTTGATGTCGCATTTTACATCTTTTTCTTTTCTGTATCCCTTACCTAATGGTTGTAGTTATGGTTATTCCTACTACTTTTGTCTTCTAACCTTCATGCTAACTTTATAATTAGTCCATGGCGTTTACTTTTACCAGTAAGGTTTTTAATTTTATGTTTCTTTGCTACTAATTAACGCTATTCATTTTCTGCTTAAGGAAGTCCCTTTAACACTTCTAATAAGGCCAATTTAGTGGTGGTGAACTCTCTTAGTTTTTAAGGAAAACTTGGTATCTCTCCCTCAATTCGGAATGATAGCCTTGCTGGATAGAGTGTTCCTGGTTAGAAGTTATTTGCTTTCAGTACTTTGAACAGAACATGACAGGCTCTTCTGGCCTACAAAGTTTCTGCTGAAAAATCTGTGGATGGTTTTGCAGACATTCCCTTGTATGTGATAAGTTGTTTTCTCTTGCGGCTTCTAAGATTCTTTCTTATCTTTTACTTTTGAGATGTACCTATGATGTGTCACGGTGTTGATCTCTTTGGGATCATCTTATTTGGGATTCTCTGGGACTCCTGGACCTGGATGTCTGTTTCTTACAGCCCTTTGGACCTCTTGGATGTAAGCCCCGTTGATTTTTAAAGCCAGATGTTTCAGAGGCTCATCTCTCCAGTGCAGGTCCCAGGGGCTGGGATGCCTGATGTAGGGCTCAGGCTTCGTGTTCCTCAGTGATACATCCTGTGTCTGTGAGATTCCTCCTGCTCGTGCATTGCTGTGCTTGGGGGGTTTTGGGTGAAATCATATCTCTGCTGCTTCTACCTTTTTTAATATGGCCTCTTTGTCCTCTATTGTAGAGGAGCTGTCCCAGTAGTTTTCAGGTCTTTTTCCAAGAGAATTGTTCTGTATGTGACTGTCGTTTTGATGTGTCCCTGGGAGAGGTGAGTTCAGGGTCTTCGTATGACATCATCTTGAACCACATCTCACATTTTTTTTGGGGGGGGGTGGTTATTTTTTAAGAAATTGAATTTACAACTTGTGAGTCACAGAAGTGACAAAAATTTTAAGTGTGCAATGCGTCCCAGGGTATTCGTGCGGGGGCAGTTTTACCCATCCCTCGCTCCCACCTAGCCCATGACTTGGGTAATCTGATCTGTACAATACAGGGGTTAGGGGGAAGAATGAGGAATGAAGAGAGAGACAAAATGCTGTTTGGGCTCGGTGGGTGTTCAGGAGAGAAGTTGAGAGTGGGAGAGAGGATTTCCAGGATTAGCTGCCATCTGTGCAGAGAATACTGGAAGCAGTAACAAAGGAGAAAGAAGACTTTTACGAAGTTTCCTGCACAGAAAGAACGACTTCTTCCACTTCGTTCCTGGAGAGGCAGAGAAAAACGTTTTAAGTTGTTTATATTTATTTAGGGGTTAGTTGCTGGCACATGATTTTGAACATGGTACCTCTGGGACTGGACCGTGTGGAGACTCAGGCATAAGTTCTGTTGTAGATGTTTCTTTTCTTTAGATCTGCAACACTCCTTGGAATTCACCTCATTCTGCCTTTTCATTTCATAGATGAAGATACCAAAGGTCTTGATAAAATCTGCTGCCCGGGTTTATGACTCTGTGTAGAGGTTAAGTTACTCCTTGTTTGTCTATTACATAACAATTATGCTGATGCACCTTCTTCAAAGGGTAGAGATTATGACTTTAATTACATCACATACTGCAAGCACTTTTAGTACCGTTACAGTAGGAAGTTTAATTAAGGGGGAATACTGCATCCCTCACATTTTACCAGGAACCAGTGCTTGGATTTAAAAATCCATCTTTGTCGTGCCGTCTAAAATGTCTTTCAATGCACAATGACCAAAGAGACCCTGAACGAGTTGCCTCTGCCCCCTCTACCTGCATTAAAGACACTGCCCTTTCCACCCATCTGAGCCTGAAGTGTGTGATTCATTTCCTGTGCTCAAATATCTGCGATGACTGACATGCTCAGGTGCGTGCAGAATGCTCTCATGACTTGAAATCTGAGGCCCACAAGCTAAATACTCCAGGGAGATCTTCAGCGTCTCTCTCCCAGGGCTCCCACAATTCTTCTCGTTCCTAATGCTTGTCTCGTTGACCTTTTCTTGTAAAGCTAGTTGGTTCCAGGCATCAGCACCATTATTTCTCCGGGGCTGCTGTATACAGTTGTGCACATTAAGGACCCTCAGTTGAAGGAGAAGGAAGGGCAGATCCCACTTACATTCAGATACCTGGGGGCAGAGCTGTGTCCTGAAATCAATTCCACTTATTAATTTGCACAAAGGCCTCATAGGGACTGGCTGAGGCCATGCCTCGATCGAGCGTAGCATTACCTCTGTACCCACACGGTGGTCCCAACGTCAAAGGACCAGCCTCCACCTTTCGCTTAAATAGTCCTAGAGACTATTTTCTAGAGATAAATCCTATCATTTAAGCAAGGGGAACATTTAAAACACAAAGCGAAAGGAAGAAGTAAAGCATATGTTTTCTCTCCATTTTGCATCGTCACGGTTTGGGGAGAGGCGGGGTGTCTGTAGTCGCTCAGCTTCTTGGTAATCTAGAAAATTCTACCATTTAACTTACCATTGTATATTAAGAAGTATGCATTTCAGATTCCAAACATCTGATGTATTTTGCCTAAGAAAATATTATTACCTAATTTTTTAAACATGTTCTTTCTTAACAATTTGTATACAGTTTGAAGCTTATTGTTATTTTATTTTTATGCAAAAAATCAAGGAATTTTCAGGACAGCAACCCAGCATTATTAGTTTCTGGACCAAAAGTGTCTCCTTATTTTAGAATTTGTATGCCATTATAGCTCCTTATGTATAGCTCATGCAACTATTTTTTACATTAGTTTTTAAGTCTATTTATTTATTTATTGAGAGAGAGAGAGAGAGAGACCGTGAGCAGGGTAGGGCCAGAGAGAGAGAGGGAGAGAGAATCTCAAGTAGGCTTTGTGCTACCAGCAGAGAGCCCAACGCCAGGCTCAACGTCACGAACCCTTGAGGTCACGACCTGAGCCAAAGTCAAGAGTCCGACATTTAATCGACTGAGCCACCCGGGTGTCCCTCATGCAGCTGTTCTTGAAGTGAATGCACAGAATAACAGTTTGCACCAGGCTGTATTTGCAGTTACATTTATTCAGCAAATGTGCTGTAAAAATGCAGTAAATATAAGATACATATACTTGTATATGTACATATACTTGTACATATGTACATATGTACATATACTTGTATCTGTACATATACTTGTATCTTAAGATACATATACCTGTAGAAATTCACTATATACAAGGCTCTATCCTCCATACAATGAGTTTATAGTTTATAAGAAAACAAAAATCAGATAGACTGTAGTAGACAATGTCCCTATCTCCTCCTCCCTCCAAAAAGACATGTTTATGACCTAATCCCTGGAATCTGTGAATATATTTGGTTACTTGGCAATGGGAATCAAGATAATAGATTGGATCAAGGATACAAAGATTACTTTAATGCAGGGACATTAACTTGGATTATCTGGGAGGGCCTGATATAATCACCAAAGTTTTCAGCGTGAAAGAGGGAGGCTGAAAAGTCAGTGTCAGAACCATGTGATGGAAGAAAGAATCCAATGCCATTTCCGGCCTTAAAGGTGCAGGAAAGGCCCATCAGCCAAGGAGTGTGGGAGCCTCTAGAAACTGGAAAAGGCAAGGAATGGATTTTCCCCTCGAGCCTGCAGAAAGGAAAAAAAAGGCTTTGCCGTCAAATGGATTTCAACCCAGTGAGACTCATTTTTGATTTTTGACATTCAGAACTGTAACACAATACGTCTGTGTTGTTTAAATCTCTGAGTTCATAGTAGTTTGTTACATCAGCAGTGGACACAGATAGAGATGTCATGCCTGAGAGTAGAATGCTGCTGTACAAACTCATCTGAAAAAAAATGTGGACGTGGTTTTGCATCTGGGCAGTGAGCAAAAGCTGGGAGAATTTCGAGGAGAAGCATGACAGAAAAAGCTTCTCTTGCCTTAAACAGACTGTTAAGAGGTGCATGGATAACAACTTGGCCAAGGAGGACTCACAAGGAAATGAAGAGTATTGCACATAAAGCATATATGCCTTAAGGAATACGTATGTCATCATAAGCAAACTGCTGGTTGAAACGCCGATGTTCAAGGTGCCAATCTTGAGGACTCGGAAGGAAATGAGGAAGGTGTCCTTGGAAACAGGAGGAATAGAATTTCTTGTCGTGTTGAGTCAGAGAGATTAGCAGAATTGTGTCCTGGGGTCCTATGGAGAGCAGGACTTGGGTATTTAACTGAGGAGATCTCCAAGCAAAGTGTTGAAGGTTCAGCCTGGTTTCTTCCTTCTCGTGCTTTAGGAAAACACAAGAGGGAAGAGACTGTTTCAAGAACGAACTTTTAAACCAAAAGTAATTGAGGCTTAATGACTTGCTAGGTTACGAGCAATTCCAAAATTAAGAGATTCACTGCCTATTGAAATTTAGGGCTTCTTGGGATGGGGTTGGAAAAACATGCCGTAGGGAGAAAAACGAAGGTATGGCTGGGCAACCTTTTGCTAACCCTGTGGAAAGATAAAAACATCAAAATATTCAGTCTCATAAAAGGCTCTTTCAAATGATTAAGTGTGTGACTCATAAATCTCTTCAGTCATCTCAGCAAAGCCAAAAATAGAGATGGGATTATCTAGAAAAGACCTGTGGAGGAGACTCTTGGCTAATAGAGTGAATCTCGTGAATAAACAGGAGGCCCATGAGGTGGTTGAAAATGTTACATCAGCGGAAACGGTGCCATCTTGAACTTCAGGTCTTGAGACGGGATGAAATGAAAGGAAATGGTCAGTTCCCCCAATATCTACAGGTGAGAGACGGGATGATAAAACTCCTCAGCTACACACTTTCTACTTTCCATGAAAAAGGAAGGCTGATTCAGATGGACAGCCCCAAGCCCAGAGCATGGAGCCTTGAGCCCAGAGGTGGAGTTAAGAAACACAGAGGATAATTTCCAGGCCCCTGAAGCCAAGTGGAATTTTCCATATGGATTTCATGGTTGCTTGGGACTGCAAGGACTTCCTTTTCCTTTCATTTTCTCCCTTTTTGAAAAGAAATGTCTATAAATGTTACTGTATGTCTCCCTCACCATTGTGTTTTTGGAACGAGTAAGATGTTTCTTCTTGAGTTCAAGGTTCACAGATAGAATGTATACCCAGTGCCTCATCCATACCTGACGGAAATGATGCAGGTGTTGAGCTGCTGGGATTTGGACTTTGAGTTGATGCTATAATGGGCTGAAACTTTTGGGTGTCTTGGGATGGGATGAATGTATTTTGCATGTGGGATGGACTTGAATCTTGGTGGGCCACAAGCTAGACCATGATAAGAAGAATAATGGCCCACAAAGGTGTCTACATCCAGAAATCTGGAACCTGAGAATATGGTGTGTTACATGGCAAAGGGAAATTAAGGTTGTGGATAGAATTAAAGTTGCGAATCAGCTGATCCAAAGATAGGGAAATTATCTCAGATGATCTGGATGGGTCCACTGTAATCGTAAGGGTCCTTCCATACAGAAGAGGGAGGTGGAAGAATTGGTGTTGGAATGATATAATGCTCATGAGGAAGACTCAAGTGGCCATTGTTGGCTCTGAAGGTGGAAGGTGTCCGTGAGCCAAGGAATGTGGGAATCCTCTAGAAGCTGAAAAAGGCAAGGAACGGATTCTCTCCTAGAGCGTGCGGCAAAGGAACACAGCCCTGCCAACACGTTGATGTTAACTCAGTAAGATCCATTTCAGACTTGACATCCAGAGCTATAAGATGAGAAATATGTGTTGAAGACACTAAGTTTGCGATAATTTGTTATGGGAGCAAAAGGAAACCAATAATTTAGCATGTCACTAATTTTTTCAAAAGGTGTTTTGGAATTTGGGAAGTGATATCGAAAGTACGCAAAGGGAGGGCGCCTGGCTGGCTCAGTGGGAAGATCATGTGACTCTTGATCCCGGGGTTGTTAAGTTCAAGCCCCATGTTGGGTGCTGAGATCACTTAAAAATAAAATCTTGAAAGAAAGGAAGTAAGTAAGCGATGTAAGAATTCACTGTCGGGATGAAGAACATAGTACTTTTTGATTCTCTCAGTTCAAAATTTTAAAATACATTTTGGTCAAAATGCAGACTACCCAAGCCTTTCCGCTTGACTTTCCTACACACAAATTGACACTCTGTTTTTATGTGGATGTATCCGTGTGTGTGTGTGTGTGTGTGTGTATCATTTGATTTTATGTGAATGCCATCTTTATGCATAAATATGGCTGAAACCCCAACAAAATAATGACTTGCAACCCTTCCCAAAGATGTGCATGGGATGGTGGTATTTTTGTTGGTGGTAATAATAGCTATTTGTAGAACCTGGCACTCTTGAAGCCTCTGCCTCTTCACGGTGTATCTGCCTGATGTCTCTGCTTCAAAAGGGCTACGCTGTCTGTTCCTGCTTGCTCCGCTGGCCGGCTTCCCACCATTTCCACGGCTGTGCTGAGATGCTTGAAATTCTGCTTCAGTACATCCTTATGGCATTTTCCCTTCCCAGCGACTCCCAGACACTTCACTTCAACTAGACTACCACAAAGAATTACAGAGTGATTATAATCCAGTAGGACTCTCCACCATCAGCAAGGCACGTACCCACCAAAGAACGAAATTTGACTTCTTTAAGCAGGAAGACGTATTAGTCATAAATATGTCACTTCTGTTCTGTTCTCCGTTGATCATAACCCAAATCAGAAGACTGTGTTATTCCCTGGGAACGGCTCTTCTGAAATTTGCACTTCAAAGCCCCAAGGAGGTTCTCTAAGTGATTCAGAGAGAAGAGTGATACAGAAATCGGTGCTACCTTAACACCGCCCCAGATGCCATTACGCCTGCTGATGCAGTCAGAGGGGAAAGTGTAGCAGATTTGGCGGGCAAACAAAGTGGAATTGGTAGAATGGCCAATGGCTGTGCTGATGGAACTAGGGAAGAAGACGGTTGTCATGACAATGATGGGTAAAGTCTGAAGTTGAGGGTTTCCCCGGGCATTGCGGTGAATCTAACTTTGCAGAGACCTTCTGCCATAGATCGTTGGTTAACTGGTGAGAAAAGCATTCCCGGTTTTGGTTGCATGTGTATTTTGCTTCCTTTTAACGATAATTTGCAAAGTGTATTTCTATCTCCCTTTTACATTGAAAAGAAAACGATCATCTGAAAAGTAATACAGCCATGCTGCTTTTTTGCTGACAACTGTTTTTACCTTTTGTACTGTTTGTTATTTTCCTGGATTCTTCCTCTGCTTCTGCCTATCAGCCAGTCTTTCTAGCTTTTTTTGTTTTGTTTTGTTTTGTTTTCCACTTACCTGCAGTGGCTGTGTACCTCTTTCCTTGACCTCTCCCTGGCGATGTGTCTCCCAGTTCGTTTTACCTAACCCCTTCTCTAGGCTGTCGAGTCTCTGGGCTCTGTACTGTCCTTCTTGACCTGCTGGCCCCATCCGTATTTATTTATTTATTTATTTATTTATTTATTTATTTATTTATTTAATTTATATCCTGGTTTCCTTCCACATTTTCTAGAAAAAAAAAATCCGGATACTGTTTCCATCTGAACCGTTTATGA
This sequence comes from Panthera pardus, assembly GCF_024362965.1. NCBI lineage: Eukaryota > Metazoa > Chordata > Mammalia > Carnivora > Felidae > Panthera > Panthera pardus. The sequence continues at coordinate 82,956,044 of NW_026526710.1, read as the reverse complement.
ACCCTTAATAGAGGAGAAATGTAGCAATTATATAAATAAATATGGTAGTTAGTTTTCTGTTCGAAATGTCAGGGTTGGCATTTATGTTCATGGTGCTAAGCTTTTTGCTGCCGAGCTCGAATTAGATACAGTTTTTCATTTAACAGCAACTTACATGTTCTATTCTAGAACATAAAGTAATCCACAATAAAAACCAACGTTCTGTTAAGGTAAAGCTGCTCAAAAAATGTGATTTGGTATGGGATGCCTGGGTGATTCAGTAGATTAAGTGTCTGTCTCTCAGTTTCACCTCAGGTCATGCTCTCATGGTTTTGTGAGTTTGAGCCCCAGATGGGGGTCTGCACTGACAGTGTGGAGCCTGCTTGGGAGTCTCTCTCTCTCTCTCTCTCTCTCTCTCTCTCTCTCTCTCTCTCTCTCTCCCTCTCTCTCTGCCCTTCCCCTGCTCATGCCATGTCTGTCTCTCTCAAAATAAATAAGTAAAAGTCAAATTTTTTAGAAATGTGATTTGGTATGTTTTTCTGATTATCTTTGGATGAAATATTCCTTTATGCCTAAAAGTAGCCATGTTCTAGAGAAGTTCCTCTCTGGTTTCAAACTGTTTTCAATGTAACTTACATTTCTTCATCAGGGAAAAAAATTACTAATAATTGAAGCTGTCATTTTAATACATATTGAACTAAAAAGAATTTATTTGGGGTCTTTCTCTTAAAATATATCGGAAGCTACTCATTTCCTTTCAAAGACTATTAGCAATATGCCAAATCATTGCCATAGTCTATTTGTATATGTCTTTAGTTTTCCATTTCTTCCTAAATCCATTTTTATCAGTTTTTTCATAATTTCATACAGCATATGAACTTGCGTGTATGTCTACACACAAAATCGTTTTACGAAACATGGTCATAGTGCTAGACTATTATCTGAGTTCAAATTCTGGCAGTTTGCTTAATCTCTTAGCTGCAGTGGCCTCATGAGATCAGCATTTGACCCATTACCATTACAGATTTTGCTACCCAAGGATACCGTCAAAATACTGACATTACTTCTCACATGGCGTGATACTCCTCAAGATCACATCTAAACCCCTGGTTCATTATTTCATTATTCCTTATTTCACAGATTAATTCAACGGCAATAAAAGATTACTGACCCTGACCCATAATTGGTCCAAACGTGCCCTATCCTAAATACTGAGACATGAGATTAAGATTCAGATTCTGTTTTCATGGAGCTTGCGGTGTACTTGAGAAATAATATTTATACCCAATGTGATGAATGCCATGGATAAGTAGGGGAGCCACTCGATGTGACATGAGCCATAGCTCCATCATGCCCCTGTAGACTTCATTACAGCAACATTCCTTCTCTCTGTTAATATCCAACTTCTTAAAAGGAAGCACTTTGGTGTGCCCCTTTAAATTTCCAGTGCCTTATCAGCGCCTAGCATTCACTGACACTTACTGAAATTTCTATGAACAAAATACCCAGATGTGTTACCGAATGAATGAGTGAATGAGTGGAGGTGAGTAATCCAAGAAGGTAGGGGTAAGACACCAGGTACGGAAAAGTTGGTAAACTGTATAGCGGGTATTCCAGACCCTTCAGAAAGTGGACGTGTGACTTGGAAAGGAGGAGAGTTGAGATAAGATCAGCAGAATCATCTGATTCGGACACTGAAGGCTCTGTAAGCTGTGTCCATGGACACAAACACAACTTCAGGAGAAGTGAGAAATGTACTACTATTTTAAATCGAATCGCAGTGGATGGATGGAGTAGAGAGAGAAAAGAAGACCAGAAAATGAAGATAAAACAATGCAGGCACTGCAAGTAGGACATTGCGAGAGCCAAGGAGGGAGTAGTGTGTGGGACGCTATAACGGAAGAGCAAATTTGAAGTCAGTAAGATTTAGAGACACATCGGGTGTGCATGAGTGAGAGCCGAGGACATGACTGAGGTCGCTATCCTCCGTGATTCGGTGATGGGTTGTATCATAACTGATGTTGGAGACTAAAATTATAGGAAACGGTACGTTTGCTTTTAAAGGTATCCAAAGAGAGATACCAGCGTGGTGTCCTTGAGGACGCGATGCACACGCTGTTGGCAATTTAGAGCCGGACCAAGGAAGAGCAGCCAGGGAGGGGGAAGACAGCTGATCAGGGAACTAAGCGCAGAACCCCATCTAATTATGACGTCCGCATATTAAAGTGGAACCTAAGATGAGTTTGAGCCGATACTCTCCTCGAGGTAAATTAGAACACAACACTGAGTATTTGGGAAGGTTAGATGCTATTCAGTCCTGACCTCTTTCTTATGGATAGTTTCAGCAGGTTATCAACTGGAACCAGTTTGTCTGTGGGTATAGTTGGACTTGAGGGATAGTTTTTATTTTGGGAGGAAGGAAGGGAAGAGTACTTCTTTGGTCCCATGCTTGGAGCTTTCCCACCGCTAGGGACTTCCTCCTGAATTATGGAGAGAAATACTTCTAGGAGACTGGTTACACAAAGCAGACTTATCTGGGATATGTCTGAAAGGTGCGGAGGTAGAACTGAGCCATGGTGCCTATTAGATGAGCAGGTGTAATGACATTTGGTTTTTCTTCTGGTATGACTTTGCCATACTTCCTTTTAGGAGCGACCTCATTTGTTCATACTTCCTTTTGAAAATATACTATCTCTATTATGAGGATGATTGCAGGTGTTCTGCAAAATTTGAAGAAATACATTTGGTCCAACTTAACAGAATGGGGGGTATGGTGGCGGGGAAAAGGGAAAAGAAAAGAGTCACTTTTCTCTTTTCATTGAGTTATTTTCTTCTTATTCAGCCAATATTTGCTACTTTATCTGTTGCTTGATTTTCTCTGTTGGGATTTACACTGATTACGATTGCAAGCTATAACAATGTAAAATGGCATTGACTACAATTTAGATGGTTGGGCTGAAATGGGGAACTATTTTGCAAAATATTCTCATATATATATCCTACATATTTACAGGAAAAAAATAGCTTTTTTCTTATGAAAAGTGTTTTTTTTTTTTTACTAGGTAAAACACTTTCCTCCCAGATTTCTCTATGACATTATCCAGCATAACAATATATGATAAATGCAGTCATTCAAAATTAATTCCAGTGAAATAATGGTATAATTAGGTGGTGATTCTTGCTTTCTACCATCTTATTATAAGATATCCATCTTAATAAAAATAATGAATTATTGAGTTCCTCTTATATGTCAGGCATTGTTCAAAGCACTTTGCTTGCATGATCCCATTTGATTTTTACAGGTATTATATCATTGCCATTCTTCTCTTGGATTTTTGAAAAAAAAGATTAAAAATGTTCAAATATTGTGCTCGAGGTCATCTCCCTAGCAAAGCTGAGACTTGAATACAAGAAGTGTATATATTTAGGTATTAGTCCCTACTGTCAACAAATTATGCATTTGCTTCAGGGCTTAACTTCTCAAAAACATTGATTTTTTTTCACCCTTTATAATTTTATTGTGGAGTTTTGAGATGTTTTTGGTGATCGTAGAATTTCTCTTTTCATTAGAGTCTAACATCTTTCATACAACAGCAGTATTTTCCTCCTGTATCATAATTAAGCAAGATATTTGCCGTGTATTTTTAAAATTGTAATTATAACATTTTAACATCATTGGCATAATCATCATCATCATCATCATCATCATCATCATCATCCTATTAGTCACAAATATTAGTAATCAAGAATAATAATATCACTGCTTATAATTTATGTTATGAGTTCATTTTAAGCCCCTAAAAATAATATTCATATTGTTCAAGTACATTGTAATGCGTATTTGCCATAGAAAATGGCTAATTCACTCCATCTATGTGTTGTCAGCTAGTAAAAATATAGGGAATGACAATTTCGAATGCTGAAATAATAATGGACTTCAGCCATATTTATTCGCCTCTGCAGGTGCTGCTTTATATTTCTTTGTACTTTGCAAGACAGTTGTGCAGCGATTTCAAACTTAGAGAAAAATTACAAGTACAAACTATCTTCCTTCCCCTTCCAAACCTTTGCTCTCTATATTTTATTCATTTTATTTAGTGGGAAAATAGCCTCAATCAGCTTTCCCTTTTTATTAAACTTCAGAGAGAGCTCCATATGTTTTCTGTCTATTGCACTTTCTTGACCCTGAATGTCAAAAGTGGTATAGCCCCTGTTAGTGGTGGCAGGTGGGAGCGCCCTGTGACACAGTTAGAAGAACACAGCTTTTGTGCCAGCCGGGCTGAGGCTAAGACTTCAGATCTGGGAAATCTGACAACAGTCTTGGGCAGTTGGTGAGCTTGGGTTTACGTTGCAGTTAGGATACCATCCAGCTACTAATTAAAACAAAACCATTAGCCCCCCTGAGCTTGAGATTTCTTGTCTGCCGAGTGCTTGTTATAATGACTGTTTGATCCAGTTTTGCAAGGACTAAGTAAGATAATCTATGTGTAACCCAATTGATAGGATACTTTGCAGCTTCTCTCTCGTCGGGCCTGATCGTAGATTGTTGGAAACCATTCCGTCGCTCCGTACCCAAGCCACAAACATCATGGCAAAGTCACTGATCCGCAGTGCAAAATTTACTAAAGGTTTTTCAAGGAGCTGGGTTGGGTAATTATTTCGGATAGCAAAAAGCAGATTTCCTAAATGTTTTCTTGAAGTATCTACTTCCCCTCCAAATACTCTTTTCCTCTCCCTTAGCTCAGATTGTATCTTTCTGTAAGTCTGATTCAGATTCTCCCTCCCAAGTCCCTCCCCTCCATCCTTTTGATGATCAAAACAACAGCCAGAAGAACTGTCACCAACACAGGAGGCTGTCAACCGTTAAAGAACCAACAACCATTGTTCCTTAAAGGTAGGCTGATGGTAGGGGTGAGGAAGGGGCACCCTTCTTTGGAAAACGGTTCCTTCCTTGCCCTGGCCTCTAACAGTTAGCAGGCACACTGCGAAAGGTAGTTAATAACCTCATGTTAACTGTACTACAGTCACCATTCATCTGCTCTGCCTGGTGTCTACCAAGCTTTTAATTACTGTCCCACTGTGACCACATCTTGTGTCCGCCATTCGGCCCTTAAACCCCTAAAGCAAACACTGATCTCACCAGCAAATTTACCTTCCTTGAAACTGACATCAGTCTCGGTCTTATATCTGTATTACTGGTGAAATCCCAGAGTGTAATTTCTAAGAAGCTCCTTGTTTTTTTTTTTTTTTCCCCTTCACCTTTGAATTTGCTGTTGGAGCAAACTCAGATTCCTTTTTGGGGTTACATAATGCACGTTTGTGGAAAATTTTTGTAGGCCGCTAGTAGACTTTCTGAGATCTTTCTAAGTCATCCTCGGTAATTATTCCCCTGTTGCTTGTATCATTAGAAGAATGATCCTTGAAATATGAAATGCCGGACCAGCACCTAAAAATGCATTTGTTGGGTTGTGTGCCTTTAATTGGCTCTCTGATATTATGTTCAATGGCTTCCAGATCTAGGGTAATAACTGTACACATAGAAATGGAATGTTACTAGACCGAAGATGCCTACTTTAGAGACATTCTTGCTTCCTGTGAGAATAAAAGGCAAAAGCTGAGCATCGAGAAGGAGAATTGCATTCAGTCCGCTCATAGCTTTTAGTTTTGCCTTTTCCTACCTCCATCTGCCCTGCTTCCCTCCCCTTGTCCATGTGGAGAATTCATCTTAGAATCCGACCTGGTGTCTCTTTCAGGCAGATATTTATTCTGAGCTCCTGTCCTGGCTGGAGAATGGCCCTATAAACTAGTCTCTACGGATGAGGAATTGCACTCACCCAGACAGGGCAACCTGCATTTTAAATGGCAACTTACACCTTATAGGCAGAAGGACAAAGCGGGAAGAGTTTGCAGGAAAAGAAACAACTTCTGGCTCTGAGGGCATGGAAGGTCCATTGCTCATGGACGGCACTCATTAACCGGTGTTCCTTTAGCACCTCCTCTGTGTTAGGCACAGGAAAAAAACAGATACAGAGGCTGTCACTGTCCTCCAGGAGTGAGACATAAACAGACACATGCGGTCAGGGCGAATGCAAAGGCTATGGCTGAATTCAAAACAGAAATAGCTTAATAATAACCTTTCTTGAATATGCTTGGACATTGGAGCCTCAGAAAAAAAAATTAACCTTTCCCCCTTCTCTGTTCCTTTAATGTGGATAATATCTCTCTATTTACACTCTCTGTATCCCTTAGGGAGAGTGTGTACTTTTTTGTGTGTGAAAAGAAATTAAAGAAGTAGGCATTTTAAAGGCATCGGAGGTGTTCTGGTAAGATGAGGGAAGGTTATCTCCCCTTGAAGGCGCTTACGTAACACCCAGGTCCGATGGGCCCTGGACTGAGAGCACGCCGTGTGACCTTGGGCAAGTTCTTCATCCATTTTGGTCTCTATTTGCTCATTTATAAAAGGAGTGCATAGAACTTGATGTCATCCCAGCCTGTTGGGGCTCTCACATTCTAAAATTGTAGAATCAGTCCCATGCCATCAAAAATGGTTTTCGCCGCATTGATCGCCTGAGTTTGCAAAACAAATTCGCACCGTGTCCCCTGTTCCTCTGTTTTATAGAGGAGCAGGTTGAACTTTGTAACATGTCTTAGTCCGTTCAGGCTGCTAGAGCAAAATATCACAGACTGGGCAGCTTATAAACAACAGAAGTTTATTGCTCACGCTTCTGGAGCCTGGAAGGCCAAGATCAAGCCACTGGCGTATTGAGTATCTGGTGAGAACCAACTTCTTGGTTCACAGACAACACCTCCTCATGGTGTCCTCACATGGAGAAGGGGAAAGGCAGTTTTCTGGGGTCCCTTTAAAGGGGAAACTGACCCCATTGTCGAGGGCTCTGCCCTCACGACTGAATCCCATTCAAGAGGGCCCACCACCTAATACTATCGTCTTGGGGATTAGGTTTCCAGGAGAGGAATCTGGGGTCGGGACGGGGGCGGGGCACAAACCTTCAGTCCACAGGCGAGCGGTTAAGTGCCTTGTACACGCTAAGGTCCCATGAACTGGAGGGGCTGACAGTGACAGCCACCACTGCTGGCTCTAAATTCTACACGGTTTCTTTTTATTCAAATAAGGAGACAACAGATTCATATCCTTCACTTCCCATCCCCAGCAGAACTCCGTGACACACGGCGTCCATACAAGAGCTCTGCAATAAGGCGATTATTTTATTTACACTCTTTTGACATTATAGTAACAGAAATGTCCATTTGTTAAAGGTCCTGTGTCAGTACTTGGTGGAACAGTAGAAAAAAATAATAGTAACAATAGGCGAATCCGTTTAGGTCCTTCCTGCATTGTTGCCTTTAACCTCCATGACAACCCTAAAAACTACAGCATTATTCCAGACAAAACAGGCTATCATTTTTTCCGGTTGCCCGCAAATTGCAGTCAGAACCTTACAGTTGAGAAAAATAGATCAGGAAAAACTTTTAAATCCTAAAGACCACTGTTGGATCTCTTCCCACGGAACCTCAGGGACCAAGATTGTGGTTTGTATTTCACCCACAACTTGCCAACAGTCCTTGCTAAGTAGAAACCTGAAGCTCCATAACGTCTCAGAATAGGAGCATTTTTATCCTGGTTGGGGATTCTCTAAGAAAACCAGTCTTAGAAACTGTGGGTTCCCACAGGAAGTGAGGCTAGGACCTTGTCACATGCGGATGAACTGGCCCAGGGTGACTGGAGAGTTCCGGGACCCCTGTGCCCAGGAGTTTGCAGCATATGTAAGCAAAAGGAATGCTGTCTGCTTTCTACCTGAAGAACCTCATAGGCTAGAGTCTGGCTGGAGCAGCTTGTGATGGAAGCAGAGATGTCGGAGGGAAGAGGGTCACCCCTGCACTCCCCCTTCTTGGCGTAGGGAGAACGTATGCTTCCCCGGGCCAGGTGGTCCCTGCCCAGCCAGGTGGCATGTGAGGGAGGCCAAATCTAGTGGAGTTGCAAGAATTGTTTCAAGGAACGATCAAAGAAGATAAGTTGGAGAAGAGTCCAAACTGCTCAGGAAACTGTGACCTCTGCGTGAGAACCATTCTTTAAATTAAATGCCTCCCTTTCACAGAAATTCATCAACAGTCAAGAGAGGGCTCCAGATTTCAATAGCTAAACATATGAACTTCTCCTTTTCCTTTAACCTGTCCCTCAGCCAGACAGTTGCAGAGGATGGGAGGGGTGAAGGAACTAGGAAGAAAGAAGGACCTGTCTCCCTTCTCCCTCTGCAGGGTTTTCGTAGAGACATGTGTTAGGGACGGAGATGGGGGAGAGATGATGTTTTGGTGATGTGCACAACTATTGGATTTTCAACAGCTGAAATATCAAGAAATCGAGTCTTAATGAGAGTAGCAGGAAATTTCTTAGAAATTAAAAGGCTGTAGGAGCATCCCAAGCTCTCGTTTACTCACAGGGAATGGAAATTCTCCATCAAAGGCTAGAGTTGGAAATAAAGTAAAGTAAGATTATTCCTTTTTTTTTGAGCCTCATAGATACAAACCTAGCAAATCAGTTAGGTATTTGTATTCCTCTATTAGAAAGAAGAAAATGGCAGCTTAACAAAAGTTGCAAAATGTACCCAGCACCGGTCCGTTTGCAAATTACAGCAGAAAAATTAAAGACCCGTGTGGTCAGACCCTAACTCCTATGCAGTGCTCACTATGTAACCTAAAATGACGAATGACCCTTCCAGATATCTTCACAGTAAGGAAGAACAATACTCCGACTCCATTGTTCCTTTACTGGGTAACGCAACGCTTGTTTATTCTTAATCCAGGTGACTTGGTATGCTTTCATTTGTCTTACTGCGCTTTCCCTGGAGATCCAATTCTGCGTTCAGAACTACTTACTAGGCATCCTTTAAATGTATGCTAGACGTTGTGCTTGATGTCCAAACTTGAGCTCATTGGTTCCACACCCCCGGTGAACACCACACGCTGAACGTTCCCCGAGCCAAGTTCTGTCTGTGATTGCTCAACAGCACTACGGTTCACCCAGAAACTCAAGTCCACGTTGTATGAAACACGTTTGATTTTCTCTTTCCTACTCAGTAAGTCCTCATCTCTCACTGAAATGAAGTCGTGGCAGGTGAGGGAGTCGGAACAAGTCTACGCCTACCTTTGAACAACGTGATAACCATTTTAGTTTAAGTCCTGAGAAAATGAGTAAGTGTTGAAAGTTTAGCAATATGGGAGTGGCATAATTTGATCTGTAATTTAAAAAGATTATTCTGGCTCTCAGGTCTACTCGGTAAACTTTTGTCGGTTTATATTGACATATACGTCGTGTAAGTTTAAGGTACACGTTGCATTGCTTGATACACTTCTACCTTGATCACCGATTACCCCCCTGGTCTTATCTGATGCCTCCATCACCTCACATGGTTATCATTTCTTTTCTGTGGTGAGAACATTGAGGAATCATTTCTAAATACTGCCTCCTGGGTAATTGCTTCCTCTTTTCAGCTTCCCTCTTCCCGTCTCAAGGCAGAGAGGAATCCTTACATTACATTCCAGTCTGTGTGTGTGTGTGTGTGTGTGTGTGCGCACGCACACACACACGTACGCGCACAAGCACCTATATCTTTCTCTTGCTCTCTCACATTGCATTGTAATTACCTATTTACATAATTTTTCTCCCACTAAACTGTGAGATTCATAAGGAAGTAAGTGAGTCACATTTGTGTTCCAAACATTAGCTATCGCGTCAACATATGGAAGAATGTACTTCAAGTATTATCTCCTCCTCACCCATTTACTGCCCAACGCACTGCTGTTTTCACTTGCCTGCCCCATTTCCTCTTCAAACTCAGCAGTGTCCGTATGTCCTTCTCAGAAAACTAAGTTTTTCTTCTGCGTTTCATGTTTGGGGTCATGACGCTGCCAACCGTGGTCCATCGAGCAGCGAACTGTGATTACCCACCATTCTTCCCTCTCCTTTACCCCCACACTCTGCAAAAATGCCTTCTGACGACTTAATGAATCTGTATCTTACCCCATCTCAACACTAATCGCAGGCGCTCCTATTTTTTTTTTTTTTTACCTGGCTTATTAGAACAGATCTTGAGCTTGTGTTCCTACTTCAGGATCACCCGTCCCATAATACCCAAACATCTGCTAGAATGCGCTTCCTAAAATTCACATCTGATCCTGAAGCTGGCCTAGTTAAAGTCCTTTATTGGCAGCTCTCTGCCTGCAGAATAAAATAGAAACTCTTTAGCAGAACATAGAGCGTGTTTTGTGATCTCCGACTGCCCCAGGGCTGGACTTTGGGCATCTTGACCCACACTCAGAACACCCAGTGGACCACCAGTTGTGCCACTGACAACACTGTTGCTCTATCTCGAAAGTTCCATTTAGCAAATTCCAACTCCTAGCTTAAAGTCCACGTGAAGACCACCCTCCTCTGTGAGGTACTTTATAAAAAGTTTATAAAGTTAATGCTTATCCCTACTCTGGCATTTGTGATCTTTCTGTTATAATGGTAGAGTTGTGACCTCCCCACACTGCCCGCCCAGCTTATTGTGAGTTCTTCAGCTTGAAAATTATGCCTTCATTCTTTTTCCTTAGTTTTTACCAGCAGTACCTGAGCATTGCCATATATTGATCATGTTTTCACTCAAACAATATACCAGTAAAAACTCAAGATGATATTTCATTTCTCTAGTCAATGAGAAAGTTGGAGATGATTTCAGGGCCAAAAATAAGCACATAAATACATCAATGAGTTAGAAAACACAGATTTTTCTCTGTCTTCAACTTCGTTATGATCTGAACAACAATGTCAATGAAATTGACAACTAAGTTTTCTTCAGTACTTCCGTATCACTCATAAAGAAATTATGTTCAGAAGAGTTGATTAACTTAAAAATATCATATAACTTAAAATAGAATTTGGGGCTCGGGCCCACATATTTTTTCCATGTTTTATTGCCTAGCATAGCCTGTGTTTATGTGAACATTGATAATAATAAATACTAAAGATCTGGCACAAAGTCACCCATACTTCGATCCTTTTAACTGGTGTTCTAAAGATTTTGCTACATCAGGATATAAGCTGTGGTTCAGAAGGAAGTGTCTCACCTCAGAGAGTCTGGTTAAAATTCGGCTCCACAAGTTGGTACCCAGGTGACCTTTGGAGACCTTCAGATCCCTCACCTATAAAATGGGAACCATATTAAGCTCATCAGGTTACGGTGACAATTTAACAAGTAAGGGGCATGCAAAGTTTTCAGAACATCGTATGGAATATAAGTATTTATTACAATGGTTATTCTTCTCCAGATTTGGTGTAAACACCTGAATCTTCAATGAATATTTGGGCAAGAAGCATGATTAGATCTGTCCCCAGAGCAAGAAGAAATTTTTCTAGTGGGATCTTTTAGTCGTAAGCTAAGTGCAACCTACAAATTGTTGTATTCAATCAGTGATTATCCTGTCTTATTCTTCTCTGTTTTGATTTTATATATCAAAATTAACTTGGTGGTTGTCATGGCCACCAAAGAAACAGAACTGAAGGAAGGGAAGTGTGATAATACAGTAACTTTTTGTTTACTCTGAGAAGCTTTTTACCACCTTGGCTGTATTTTTCTCAGATTCTTCACCATTAATCATCACAAGGGCAGCTCTCCCTGCATTTTACCCTGTTGAGAGAAAATGTTCTACTTCTCTCATAAAGTATTTCTTCCTAAATCTTCCTACCTTGGTGACCTATCTTTGCTTTAAATTCTTGTAGCATTCCCCTTATGGACTCTATCCCCACATTTGGTAATAGTGTTTATTGCATGTAGATGTGTTAAATATTCCTAGGTAGGTTTAACATCCTTTGTTCTGAGGCTGTATCTTATTCAGTGCCCACCATGGGTCTTTTGGAATCAATATATACACAATGATTTTGGGTTTATGACCAAAGAAAATAAAGTGGAATAAATACTTAATTTTTTAAATTAATAATAATTATGTACATTAGACAATGTTCAAACTATCCAAGAGTATTTCTAATACTTTATTTTATTTTATTTTATTTTACTTTACTTTACCTTATTTTACTTTTACTTTAGTTTCTTTTTTTTTTTTTTTTTAATTTTTTTTTTCAATGTTTTTTTATTTATTTTTGGGACAGAGAGAGACAGAGCATGAACGGGGGAGGGGCAGAGAGAGAGGGAGACACAGAATCGGAAACAGGCTCCAGGCTCCGAGCCATCAGCCCAGAGCCTGACGCGGGGCTCGAACTCACGGACCGCGAGATCGTGACCTGGCTGAAGTCGGACGCTTAACCGACTGCGCCACCCAGGCACCCCTACTTTTACTTTAGTTTCAAGATACCAGCCTTATAAATCGTACATTAGAAAATCGAACAGCATAGTATCACTTGCTAACAAAAATATAGCAATATTAAAAACAGCTTTTATTACCCTACTACATCAGTAAAAATATACGTATAAACACCAAAACTGTAAAGTTTTAAATGGAAGACTGAATTGTAATAAACCATAGATGAGCCTATGCATTACTAACAGCCTGTGGAAGTGAGAGCAGCAGGCAGAATATATTAGGTTAGTCTAGTCACACATCAATCCCTTGGATGACACTAGGAAGCCAGAAGATGTTGCGTAACAGGACTTATAAACATTAACTGCCAGATGTTACCCACGAGCTCCAGAGACAGAGTTCTAAGATCTGCTTAGTGCAGCGTATGGGTTCATAAAAGCCTAAGGAAGACTATGCGGCTATTTCTTAATTCTTCTGCAGTATGATTTAGAAGTGGCCGTTCCTGAAGAATAAATATAAGTAAATAAAATCTGAAGGGTTTATATTCCCCTGAATGAAACTTGATCTTTATGAGGGTGATGCAGATCTCTCTAATTTCAGGCCTCAGATTTATTAACTATGGAAACAATAGTGTTTCTCCTAAAAATATTTTGCGTCATCCTGGAATTTCTGTGATGTCGTGAAATATTTTTAAGTGAATTTCAGGGACCCGCATTTTTATTTGATTTTCTAATAATTACAGAACACTCTACGTTGCATCAAAGTTAAGAATAAGCACATTGGAGAGCTAGCAGACATTTTAAAGCTATGACCCGGTTCATCTGTCAGTTATTTATTTGTTCATGTGCCTGGCACCGGAGGTGACAAATAAATAAAACCGAAAACCTGCTCATACCCTCCCTGGCGAGAGGGGGTACAATGTGATATGTCATAATAAAGGTAACATGTGGTCTTTAGGAAGTAAGACACCCTGAACTCTGATGACGCCAAGCGGTAGAGAAACATGGAGGACGTAAGACCATATCTGATCTCGAGGCATTTAGAAGAATCACTGTGAGGAAGGTGTGAACCGGGCTTGCGGGCTCTCGGACTGCAATGCCCAAAGACAGAGACGTTATCTTTGCTTTTCTACCAAAGACATTGCAAGTGATTTGGCTTGGTTGAGATAAAGGCTGTGCACAAAAACATAACGAGTGATGTGTTTGGAAAAGTTATCCAAGATGAAAGTCCGTATTTGCTACGCTAACGTATTTGAATTTAGTCACGAGACAGTGGAAACCACCAAAATGTTTTATATATGGATGTGAGCGTAGTTGAAACAGAAACACCGCCAGATCACAAGATAGTTCATTGGAAGAGGCTGCAGTTGTTTATGAGTTGGGACGCTGTAAAAGGTGTCCAGGTGAATGAATATCGGTTCCAGTGGTAGCACAGGAAGTGAACAGGAAAGATGTAGCTTCTAGTGTTATGATGATCTTAAAATTTATAGCATGTGCTTTCTTTTTTTTAAGTCTGTTTATTTATTGACTTTGACAGATACAGAGACAGCGTGACTGGGGGAGGGACAGAGAGAGAGAGGAGAGAGACAGAGAGAGAGAATCCCAAGCAGGCCCTGTGTTGCCAGCGTAGAGCCCGATGGGGGGCTCAAACCCACGAAGCCGTGAGATCATGACCTGAGCTGAAACCAGCAGTCAGATGCTTAACTGCCTGTGCCACCCAGGTGCCCCTATAGTATATGTTTTCTGAATATATGTAAGGAGAAGACCGTGAATTACTTCAGTTTGAGATGCCATTGAAATACGGAGTGGAGTAATCCGGTGTCTTTTGTTTTCTGACACACCAGCCCACAAGTCTCTGAAGAAATAGATCGTTTTTAACTCATTGTTGTTTGTTGCTCCTGTGTTTGAACAGAGTTTCACATTACAAAGCGATCCAGCCAGAGGCATCCCGTCAGGTCTTGGCATGGAGTTGGTAGTAAAAACCATGGGTGTGGACAGCATTGCTCATCAGAGAAATGCCAAGAAAGATAAAGACAGAACATTTGAATGGATATACTAGCAAGGGATGAGGCAGGCCGCTGGTAGACGAACCAAAAGTCAACAGTCAACAGGGTGGCTAGTGGGTGTCAGGGCAAAGGGAGCTTCAGGTGGGACAGTAGGGGTCCTGGAAACCAAGGGAAAGAGACGTATTCAAGTCACGTCAGTTTGCGATGGAGAAAATGGAATGCGATTATCCATTCGATTTTAAGGTTACAAGAAGTTATTGATATTCCTACTAAATACAGGGTCCTCCCGGTGGTTAAGGTAGAATTCGGACTGCTGAGAACTAAGCCATGGACAAAACTGAGGGCTGGAACCTGGAAGTGCAGGAACCTCTCTACCACCCCCGCCCCCGGAACCTTGTCTGTGAAAGCGATAGTGTGATGGCAAGAAGGGAGAGGGGGCAGGTGGTTGAGTTTGAGAGGTGGTGCAGAGTCAAGGGGACGCTTTTAAGTTGCACTTTTTGTCCTTTCTTTACGCAAATCTTGTTTCCACAAGGGATTAGCTTCAAGATAGGTTTCCTTATGCCTGGCTTCTACCTGGTGAAACCCACCTGCCCCCCCGGCCCCTGCCACCCCCAAAATAAAATGTGCTCCTGAAACACTTTCTCAGTCTTCCTTATTATACCGACTCAGGGAGGGGTTGCAAGCCAACTCTCAGAGCCCGGGACCCTTGCTATTTTCATCACATTTATCACTTCTTGCTTGGGATCCTTATTTAGATGCCCCAGTCCCTTCCAGTGCCCGGTAGAGGTGACAGAACAGTAGCTAGCGGTGCTAGTGGTGCTAGCGATGTCTCTGGTTCCCACCTCGCTGCAGCCACCCTTGCTGACGTTCGGACACTGTCCAGGCTGCTGAGAGTGTGGACGCCGACAGCTCGTTTTTGCCAATTCCAGCAACACCGCCTCCGCCCTCTCTCGCCTCCGCCAACACAGCGCTCTCCCAAGTCCCTGGATGCCTTATACTCCCCATATGATGGCATGATGAGACACTAGGTTTTTTGGTACTTCCTTTGATTTCAGCTGCGTGTGTAGATCTGGAGACTGCATTGGGGCAATCTCAGAGACATACACTATGACCTTCCGAGTCACCCGTCTTCTTGATATGTGCACCCTGAAGTCTCTCTTTTCTTGCAGTGAGATTTATTTACTCCCCCTGTGGGTACGCTTCAAATAG
This sequence comes from Panthera pardus, assembly GCF_024362965.1. Lineage (NCBI taxonomy): Eukaryota > Metazoa > Chordata > Mammalia > Carnivora > Felidae > Panthera > Panthera pardus. The sequence continues at coordinate 82,940,539 of NW_026526710.1, read as the reverse complement.
ATTCAGAAATATCTTGCCCTGCCTGGGCCAATCCTAGGGTAATGTCTTTTAGGCTCAAGCTGGAGCGCGGCAACGTTTATCCCTACATATGGACGTATTGCCTTTGGAGCTGCAAGGATGTGATAGAACAGGACAGAGAGCGGCGCTCTCTTGTTCCCAACTAAAGCGCCCTGGTGCGGGCAGGGTTTGAGAGAAACCGGCCAAACCGTTTGTTCCAATTCTGTTTTTATCATTGCATTTGTTTCTTAGTCAACTTTCCGGCAGAGGAGCAAATAATTTGCTTGTATTTCGAAAAGTAAACATCTGCTAGAGTAAAATAAACGTAGGTCCGTGTTAACCCCTACAGTAGAAGCTGGATGTTCAAATCCGCATCTCAGCTTCACCGACTTGAATACGGCAGGTGTGTTGGGAATGGGCTAGAACTGAAAATCTAGCAGTGATGATAATAACAACAGACCTCGTAGTAGGGCTTCGTAACTTGTTCGAGTGTCTCGGTTATCTTGGACGCTATATTCTTCCACCAAAAAAGAGAGCGAGAGAGAGCATGAGCTGGTCACATTTCATTAAAGAAAATCGCTGTTGGGGTTTTTGTTGGTCTGTAGATTGACTCCAGGAGAGCTAGCATAGTTCGTATGTTTAGTGTTGTATTTAATGAACATGGTGTGTGCTGTGTCTCTCCTCTTATTTCGGTCATCATACCTGGTGCCTTTCACTACCATTCAGTGAGTCTTTTAAAATCTCTTGACCTCCTCCTTTTCTTTTTTGCACGAATGGCAGTATTCAACTTCTAAGGGAAATTAATTTTTTGCCATTAACTTTTCATTTAAATTGTATTCTGATCTGATCAGAAAATGTGGAGTGTTCCTTGTTACCATTTTGTTTACTGATCTTTCCTGCATTTGAGACTGTTATTGGATCTTTTTCTTTTCTTTTTTTTTTTTTTTTGCTTTTGGAACTACCTCAAGATTTCCTTTAAGACCAACCTCTTAGAGATCAAATCCCTCAGTGTTTACTTACTCTCTAAATATCTTCATTTCCCTCTTCATCCTTGAAGGATCCTTTTGCTCACTGACAATTCTAGGTTAACAGGTATTTTTCCCCAGCTCTTGGTAGATATTATTTGACTGTCTGTTGACTTGTGTTTTTGCCATTGGAATGTCTGCTATCATTCTGTCACTTCCCTTAATTGACGTGGCCTTTCTTTCTGCCTCTTCAAGGTTTCCTCTTCATCTTCTGCTTTGTGATTTCATTGCCATGTCTGTAGGCATGGATTTCTTTGTGTTTCTTTTTTTTTTTTTTCCATGGAAGATATTCTACCTCTGAGATCAATGGCTGCATATTTTCACCAGCTCTCAGGAATTTGCAGCTATTCTTTCTTTAAATATTGCCAGATGTCAATTCTGTTCTTTAACAACGTTGTATATGGAAATTCCATTTTTGATCTCTTTGTTGTTGTATTTTTTTTATAATTTCTTATTGTCCGCTTAGTTTTGAAGATTCCACTCCTGAAAATGTTGCACACATATCCATAAAAAGTATATTCTGTTTTTGATGACTCCAAACTCTAATGATCCCCCCCCCTTTTATTGTAAGCTCTTGTTCTTTAGATCTATTCCCATTAATGTGTGCTAATTTGGGGGAAACTTTCCTCCAAGGATGACCCGGTATCCTTCTGCTTTGTTTCTCCCCGTAGCAGAAGAGAACATTGGACCAGTCCCATTTCAGGATACCCCCAGAAGTGTCGGTACAGAAAAGGTGCCCAGGCCTGGCTTCCTTTTGTTCTTTTCCAAAGTTCACAAGTGTTGCTGGAAGAACCACGTATCAGAGACCACCTATTTCAGGACGCCCTGACATTCAGACCATTTTCCTACACTCCTGTTCCCCGAATTCCCTCCTCCTCTGGATCTGTCTGCCTGTTCTGGATTCCAGGTGTTTTTTCTCCCAGCTACCGACGGCTAGTCCAGCCGAGGATCCAAGCATAAGAGGGGCTCAGCTGTTGGTTTTAGGATTGTTTGGGGCTGAGACCGTTTGTGCCTACCGAGACCGGTGAGGCCTCCGTGTGACTGGCAGGACTTCTGTTAGGGAAGTGTGTCTGCATGAGTGCGTGCACATGTGTGTGTGGACATGTCCATGGTGCATGTGTGTGCATACGTGTGTGTGTGGTGCTTCTCGGAACTCCCAATCGCTAGTATTACAAGACACAGAAGCCCTCAGAGTTATTTTCAAATATGGTAAAACCTTGGATTGCGAGTGACTTGTTCTGTATGTTCCTCAAGATGAGCAAAGGTTTCTGATATATTTTAACTTGATATCGACGAGCGATGTCTTGCACTACGAGTAGGACGCGATGCCGAACATCACATGATCACAACTGACCCAGTGATTCTTGAAATTCGCTTTGTTATACAAGTGGTTTGAATTACCAGCATGTTTCCGGAACGAATTATGCTTGCAAACCAAGATTTTGCTGTAATTATTTTATTATGAATATATTAAAGATCAAGAGAATATGAAAGGACTAAATATAAAATTCTACCAACCTACTACTGAGCCTTTACAAATATGGGAAAGTTTCCATGAAATAGATAACTCACAAATTTGAGAACAAAATAGTAACTACTAACGTTACAGAGATAACAGTCTATCATTTCCAAACCATCAAAGAATAAAACGGGAAACAAATCTTATAAATCAAAAGAAAACAGGAAAATAAGAAAAAGGAAATGAGACAAAAAACTAGGGTTAGGTGAACACAAAATAATGGTTGTAAAAATAAACCCAGATGCTTCACTAATCAATATAAATGTAAATAGAATAAACTCTCCAATTAAGAAAACAAAACGGGGAGAAGTGGATTCCACTAAGGAAAAATGTCAGGACCATAATACTTACAAAAACACACCTTACCTTAAAATATACCTGCCTACCTGCAGGAGGGCTGAAAATCAAGGAATATAAAAAGATAGACATTAACTAAAAGAAAACTATCTACTTCTGATCTCTTTCCATGGATGTTACCATCGGCTTATGAGTCCATGGCTGGAGATTTCTTACTGGTTAGAACTTCCACAAGAACATTTGACAGCTTTTCTTGTTCTATTATTCTAAAATTAAGATGTAATTTTGTTTTTAATCCCAAATCTCTTTTATGGTCACTTAAGTTGCTTTCTAGTCCAAGAAACGAAATAGATACTTCAGAGCTATTCTCATCTTATGACGTCCTCCGTAGTTAATGAGTATTTCTCAGAACATTTGCTATTGTTCAGAAGGGATATATAATTCATCTGTACCAAGTATACAGAGCCAGGTAATTATAAATTCAATTTGAGATCATAATTTTAATATTGAGGCTCACAAAAACCTCATGAGAAAAGCAACACATTAATAGTAGAACGCCATGGAAATATAATTAAAAATAGAGTTACCTTCAGCTACGTCCCTGCCCATGATTTGAGTTCATTAGTTCTTTAACAATTATTGCATGGGTACCCGCTAAATGTTCGGAATTCTGAGAACTATATTTACGGAGATGAAAACAAACCGGAAAACTCTACCCACTTTCAAAGTTCATATCTAATCCATTAGAAGTTCAGCTTGAATAAACATTATTACTGTAGAACAAAATGCTGTAATACAGACATAAAATTGTATAATAAAGTCAAGCCCTTGCTCCCAAAAGAGTTTTTTCCACATAGCAGCCAGAGTGATCTTTGAAAAATATAGTCAAAGTTACTCCTCCATACATCCGTCTACTGGTTCTTTTTTTTCGATAAGAGTTCTTCCATTGCTAAGCTCCTCTTTGGTGAAGGGCAAGAGAGTAAATATTTTGGGGTCACACCATTTCTGTGGCATTTATTCAGCTCTGCCCTTGTGGCAGTCAAGCAGCCCCAGATAGGGCATGAATGAGTGGGCATAGAATGTTCCAGTAAAACTTATTGATGGACTAGAAGCTGTTTGGAATATCCTTTTTTTTTTTGGAGGGAGGGAGGTTGGAAAATTGTTGCTACTGCTGATTTTGCTTCCAGAAACCTGACAGTGTAAGCAAATTTGATAATTTATAAAACAGCTGACGGAACCATGGAAGTCTTCACAAGTCTTCAACTTTTGTTCCTCTGGCAGTCCGTGTTATTTTGATAACAGTAGCACAATTATTCTCTACGTTGCAGTTACAAGATGCATAAAACTCAGGGGCAGAAAAATGTCACTCTATTTCATAACTAAAATTATGCTCTGGACTCTGAGGTCACAGTTGTGCTTGACGGTTGTCAACCTTCCAGTGAGGTTTCTTTCTTTCTCTCTTTTTTTTAAGTCATATTCAAGATTCAGCCCAATTCTTTTTGATGTACTTTCTGCAGATGGCTTCTGCTCTCTGCTCCATTTCCCCACGTCCTGCAAAGGGGACATGAGGGCGGCAGCGGTCCTGCTGTCATTTTCTGTGCTGTGGCATGCAGCTGTCACCATTGCAGTCTGAACAGTGTTCTCGGTTGTCCCCTGGTTGGCTCGCCTCCATAGCACCCTGGACAGCCTGCAGCGTCCTGGCATCGTGAGCCTAGGGGAGTCAGGCCCCCTCTTCCAGTCCACTGACTCACTCGTGCGCCACAGTCCCCTGGTGCCCACCCCCCCCCAGACCCCCGGCCTCTGAGACTGGAGTCCTAGCCGAGCTCTCAGAGAACTCCTGCCATCCTCTCTGTGTCTGTGGGTCACATACAAATTCCCCGGCAGCTGTGAGAATCCAGTGGTGGGTAAAGACCCTTGCTCCTCTCCCCTCGGGGGCTCACTCCTTCTCGATCGGATCCCCGCAAGTGAATATCAGCTCCTCCACTCCTCCCTTCTCTTCCTCTACCTCCACGGGGACAATTTAGAAGACTCACAGGCTGCCAGCAGGGCAAAGTCCAGGAGGCAACTGAGGTGGGCAGTGAGTTAACTGCCCTGTGACTGCCTCACACGTCTCCCATTCTAATTCCTTCATACTAAATCTTAGTATGCTCCACTTTAACTGTGGAGCAGGTAAGACCATGGGCTCTGCCTACAGACTCAGGTTCCTGCTTTGCCACCTGTTTGCAGCATGATTGTCGCCAATCCTCTCGGTAACCTGAGGTCTCACTTTCTTCAACTTTAAAAATTAGGATGATAACTGCCCTCCGAGAGAGGTATCCCTCTGAGGATTAATGAGATCATCAATGTTAAAGTTCCTACCCAGGACCTGGCATATAGTAAGACCTTGCTAAATATTATATGATTCTTCTGAGATATTCCCACACGTTTATTGATTTATCTAAAAGGAGGACATAAAGGGCAAAGTAAGCTCATCTCCGGGAGACAAGTAAGGAGCTGGGGAAATGATCGGATGTAGTGCGCATCAGCCAGGGGAAGCTGTTTCAGGATCAGGAAGCACAGGGGGACCTAAGGCTGTTTCCTAGGCAGGAGGTGGGCAGGAGAGGGATGTAGGGCAGATCATGAAGGGCTCTGTGCCATCAGTACACACACACATATACAGGGTATGTAATACTGATACGTGTATGGATTTATAAGGAGTTGGGTTACATGATCATGGAGTCTGAGAAATCCAAAGATCTACAGCCCACAAGCTAGATGCCTAAGAGAGCTGATGGTTTAGCTCCAGTCTGTATCCACCGATCTGGGAACCAGGACAGCCACTGGCACAGTTACAGTCCAGAGCAGGCAGGCTCGTGACTCAAGAAGAGCCAGGTTTTCAGTTCGAGTCCAAAGGCAGAAAACTGTTGCCTAAGCCCAGCAGTGTGGCGGGAGCTCTCCCCTCTGGTTTCCCTTTTTGTTCTATTCTGGAATTCACTTAATCAGTGGGTAAGGCTCGCCCACATTAGCGAGGGCAGTCTTTTTACTCTGCTTACAGATTCAGAGATTAATTTCATCCAGAAATAACCTCAAAGAGATACTCAGAATAATGTGTGGCCAAACGTCTGGGCACCCTGTGGCCCAGTCAGGTTAACACCATCCTACATGTTTTCAAAGCTGTGGCAAGGAGGTCAGATGTCTGGTGAACAAAGGGCACTACCAGGAGGAGAATGAATGGGCCGGGGTGGAAAGAGGCACGGAGTTCTATTGCCTAGAGAGGTAAAGGTGGCAAAGGGGAAAGCGGGTCTGTGTATTCTGTAATTGATTTTGCTTTCCAGTCTGCCTGGTGGTTTGCCGCATGTTAATCTCCTTGTTTAATTGCCCCACATTGAGGCGCATTGTAATGCTGAAGGTGAAACATGAGAAATAGGAGCTTATGAAGTTTAATTCTCATACATATATTGTTATTCTTTTTTGAAATATAAAAGATCATTTATCCTTCTCTTATTGTCTGCATACAAATTAAATGATCATTAATGGACTATCCATACATCAGAAAGCCTCTTTAAAATTTTTTAGAGTAGCTTATGAATTTGAATTTTTCCACTTATGTGGCTTTAATGTAAAATGTAGTCTTTCCTTCTAGTACAAGAGCAAAAATAGAAACCTTTTAGTCTTTCTGGCCCCAGAGTATCGCCATCTACATGTTTGAGCTTCAGTTGCATGTGTCTCTCACCAGTAAAATAAATTTTGAAATAGAGACTGAGAATATTTAAATCGAATGAGCTAAGAAAAATTAGGTCCTGATATAGTATTTAAATTTCATGTCCTAAATACAGTCTTTGTCACATCAAATAGAATTCAAAATTAATTTTATGTCTTTAAAGAAGAGAGTATACATTTTCACTTTCCGCATATTTTATTTAGAAATCGATCTACACGTAACATCGTTGCCTTTGCCTAAGATTATTTTATGTTTGCTGCATGTCTCATTGTGTGAAAATTTTCATGATCAGAATTTCAGTGTTTAAGGAAGGAATTTTAACATGCGTATGAAGGAATGAAAGTACAATTATATTACACCTTTTAATGTGTTCAAACATTTTAAATGAGCCTCTTTTTTAATTAATTTCATTTTTAATACGAAGTTTATTGTCAAATTGGTTTCCATACAACACCCAGGGCTCCTCCCAACAGGTGCCCTCCTCCATGCCCATCCCCCCACTTTTCCCTCCCCCCACCCCCCATCCAACCTCAGTTTATTCTTGGTTTTTAAGAGTCTCTTATGGTTTGGCTCTCTCCGTCTCTAACTGTATCTCTTCTCGGCCTTTTGGCTATGATCGAGTGTAGTATCTGTTCTTATCAGTTTAAATGAGCCTCTTTAAATCCAGATTTCTTTATATATTTTAGTGTTCGCATGCCTAAGATGAATTAAACGCTTTATGGCCAGGACAAAATTTAAGAATGTTATGGAAATATCTCATTTTGAAATAAACCCAGTATTGATGTCCAATGTTTTTGAAATCATAGCATCATTTAATTTTAAAATATTAATCAATTCTCAAAATTTCAGCAAACATAACAGCCCTTCAGAAGCTTGTCCATTTCTGTAAAGCAGCCACATCCAATATAAGAATTAACTAGTGTTTGTGATAAGTGCATATATGTCACTGGATTGGAACGTGGCACAGTTTTATGTAGCAGGACCTCTCTTATCTCTGTTGGCTGGATGTGATTGCCACATGATTCCTGAGGCCCTATGTTAACACTCTCCAGGATAGTTCTCAACACAAGTGGGGAAGAACATTGAGAGACAAAGAAAAGGGGAGAAAGTAAGGAGACAGGAAGATGAGAAGGAGCAGGGAGAAAGAGGAGGAGTGATTTAGATGGACTGTGACTTTGTAAGTGGATGGCAGATGGAAAATAAATGGAAGAAAGGACAACGCAGTGGAGTTTATGCAAAAACATTTTCATCTAAGCTAGTGGAAAAATGGAATTCATTACAGAGGCATGTGTGTGTTTTAGGAATAGAATATATATATATATATATATATATATATATACACACACACACACACACACACACATATATACACACATATATATAGGCATGTATATATATAACCACACTTCCATTTTTATATTTTTAGCTAATTTTTACTTTTCTGTGCTATTAATATTGGAAAATTATACATATAATTGCAATAGCTATCATGGGCGTTTCAAAAGAACGTATTACCTATTTTCTTTGTTTGGTAGATAAACAATAAAATGTTTTTTGTAAAGTTGTGGTAATAAGGTATACGTTTTTTTCCCCCAAATTGTAATATAAATATTTTTATCAAGTCAGTTATAACATTTCAATTAGCCAGGGGTATTCCATGATTAAAAAAAATGCCTCGTGTTTAATTTTTAAAATCTGAAAATACTAGCTGAATAAGGTCTTGATTACTACAAAATAGGCTTAAAATGTTAAAAAGGAGTACTTTGCTCTGAAGATCAAACCGTCTATTTTTATTTTGAGGAAGAAGTTCACGAGAAGCGGCTACACTCTTTCCAGCATGCTTTTGCCACACAAGGATTTGAGCTGTCCATAGCGGAATGTCCTAAGTTACTCCCTGTGATTTAATACTGTTTCTTAAATATGGAGGAGCCTATTGCCAGAGGCAGAATCCAGGATATATGCTCTTGTCAATATTTTCCTTAATATCCTCAAGTTGCGAGAGACAAGTGCCTGAGAGAATTTATATTTCTGCTTGAAAATGTTATTGATTTCAGGAGTCTTCTAAAAGTGAATAGATGGTGGGACCAAGTCCATTGTATGTGTTTTTCTTGCTAATTTCCAGACAATTACTGCTAAATATATTGATACCCTTTTAGTTTTGTTTTTGATCACTGTGTGATATTTCTGATTAACAATAACTACTAAAAATCAAGAAGTACAAAGGTTGGATTTTCTTACTGCGGGGCCAGTCAAAGGCTAATGTTATTTAAGACGCATGCCAGAAAGATCGATAGCTCAGTGGGTAACATCTTTATCAGCTCACATGGCAATTCTCAGGGAGGATGCATCGCATGGCTACTCACGTGGCTATTGACACGGCCGAGTCCTCACTGGCCGTTGGTCCGAGATAGTATTTCCTTGCTCTGGGGTTTCCCTATAGTTCACAATATGAGAACTGACTTCCATTAGAGCAAACAAGAGACAGAGAGAGAGAGAGACAGACAGAGACAGAGACAGAGACACAGAAAGAGAGAGAGATAGAGATGGGAAAGGGTGGAAAAGGAGAGAACAAGATGGAAGCCACTGTCTCTCTAGCAAATTTTGGAAGTAACGTTCCATTGTTATTGCCGGAAGTGAGTCACTATTTGTTAGAAGTGAGCTACGGGTGTAGCTCACACTGCAGGGGAGGCAGTTACACCAAGGACATGAATGCTATCAAGGGTGGGGGGTACATGCAGGGCATTCTTAGAGGCTACTTACTGCGTGGTGTTTGAATCTCTGTATGTAGGTTTCATAGATCACTAATCTTTGGTATTTGTATCAACCCTTTGGAATAAAAACAAGAACAAACACAAACACACAGGTCTGTAGTTTAGTGCATTAAAACAATAACAATGTACATCTCTCACATTTTTGTTGGCTAATTGGTTCCTCTGTTTCATGTGATGACGGCCTGAGCCCTGAGTTGGTTCAGTGTCCTCAGTCCCACGCCAAGCAGTTGGTGTTGGCCGTAAGCTGGGAATTCAGCTGGGGCTGTTGCCCGGGGAGACCTGGTTCTCTTCCATGTGGCTTTTCCATGTAGTCTGTTGACTTTGCTCTCGGTATGTGTGCTGGGCTCTGTAAGAGGGAACAACCCAAGAGTGAGTGCTCCGAGGAAGGAAGTAGACACTGCCGGTCTGTTAACATCTAGCTTCAGAAGTCCAGGATGGCACACATTTCTGAGTGCAGGGGCCACCTCAGGTTCAAAGGGAGGGCACATAACGTCCACCTCTTGATGGGCAACTGTCATCTCTATAACTGGAGAAGAAGAATTCTGCTGGAGAGCATCTTTGAAGATTGGCTACCTCAGTGTGACCCCTGGCTGTAACTATCCACGTACTTGCCACCAGCTAAAGGTGCTCACCCCATTCGGGAGCCTCAAAGTGTCACCTCTTATGACACAACCTGAAGCCTAGTATCCCGTCATCTACATATTGGGTCCAAGCGCAGATGACACGGCGTGTCAGCACCCCACTGGCACAGCTGTTCAAATGCAGCTCCCTGGGTGGCCAGGCCTGTAAACTAAAAACTCACATTATCTGCGCTCCTGTCCATCCCACCCTCCCACCCAACGTGCAACAGTGAGACCCGTATGGAAAACCATAATTAGAAACCTCCCATTAGAAAGAGGAATATCGGGAGGCTCCCAGTACTGTCATTCATAGTAATTCTAAAATCCAGCCTGCCATGAGTTACCATTTCCTACGATTGGCAGCAGGAAATTTTCCTTGTTTGGGGCTCTTTCCCCTTGGGTGCCTGCAGTGGCTCTGGACTCTGGGCTCGGAGCTCTGATTTTGGAGGCTTCCTTCCCCCTCAAAGCAGTCCATGTTCTCAGGGAGTAGGCTTGTCGGCATCCTTCCTGACTAGAGGAGGTTAGCACCCTGGAGGCCTCTTTCCATTTTGAAGTTTCTCTGCCCCTTTGAATCAAAGCTGGTATCAGAGTCAGCAGGACTTTGAGGTTTACTGTGTCACACAACATGATCCACTCCAGCTTGCTTTGGGGAAATGTGCTTAAGATCCTCTGAGACAGCTGCCGAGCTGAGGAGTCACCTGAGGTGCCCCTTCTCTCTGCAGTTAACCAACAGTCACAGAACTGTTCTGCTCTCCCGCAAAGGAGAGGGTCCACTGTCGGCACTCTGGATTGATTGCCCCCAGCTTTGATTTTACTTTTAGAGTAATTTTCAAGTTGGAGGAGTAAGAAATAGACAAATGATAATGGAGTCCTGAGTTGGCAAAGTCTCCCCTTGATTCTGATGAAAAGTTCCTGTCACATTGATCTGTATCTGTACCTTATCATATGCACCTAAGAGAAAGCATTTGACGCTCAGCTTTTTTTCTAGAAATCGCCTCAGTGAGACCCCCAAGTTCATGGACTGCATTGCCATTTTCCGTGTTACCCAGGCAACAGTGTCACCACATGTTCCACCATGAAATAACACAGGTGTCTGTAAAAGTCCAGTAAGATTTTTCTAAGTGTCCTTCCAGCCACCACTGGTAATTTTCTCAAGGGCTTTCTGACCTCCAACTGACTACCCAGTTCCAAAGCAGAAAATGGAATTCTTTTTCAGTGGAGGAGTAACAATGTCCATTACCATCAGCAGTGGACGAGAGCTCTCATCCCACACCCTCACCAAAACTTGATGTCAATCTTAATCTGTGTTTCTGATTAGTAACTGTGTAATGGGATGACATCGTTGTGTTAATTCCTGTCCAATTGTTGATTATTAAGAAGATTAAGTAGCTTATATTATGTTTCCTGGACACCTGGATTTTTTCTTGCGTGAAATACCTGTTCAGAACTTTTGCCCATTTTATATTATGTTGTCTCTCACATACTGTCAGTCTGTAGATACTCTGGATGTTAGGATTTGAATATGTGTTGATAATATCTTCTTGCAGGTGTGACTCGAGTTGGCAGTCACCTTCTAGCATGCTGCATACATCATTCCAGTGTCTTCTGGATTCTGTTGAATGCAAGTGTTAGTTCCTTTGAAGAAATTGCTTTTCTTTTTCTTGGGCTGTTTTAAATATGTTCTGTCTCTCAACAGCTTTTAAAACCCTGAATAAATTGTCTCTTTAAATATTGTATGCCCTCCATTTTCTTCTCTTTTTATAAATCTGGTATGATTAGCATCTCCCACTCTGCCTTGTTTTTTGCTCCCACCCAAAAGTGGTATTTGGGGTCATATGGTGATTATATTTTTAATTTTTTTAGGAACTGCCATAGTGTCTTCCATAGGCACTGTACCACTTTACCTTCTCACCAACAGTGCACAAGAGATTTGGTTACTTCACAACCTCACCAACACTTGTCATTTCTATTTTATTGATAGTAGCCATTCTAATGGGTATGAGGTGATATCTCATTGTAGTTTCGTTTGCTTTTCCCTAATGATGAATGTGTGATATTGAGCATCTTCTCATGTGTTTATTAGCTATTTGTATATCTTCTTTGGAGAAAGGTCTTTTCAAGTCATTTGTCCATTTTTGAATCGTGGGTTGTTGTTTTTTTGTTGGTGGTGTTGTCGCATTTTAGGACTTCTGTACCCATTCTGGACATTAGTCCCTTATCAGATACCTGCTTTGCAAATATTTGCCTCATTCAGTGGGTTGACTTTTTACTCTGTTGATATTCTTTTGATGCACAAATTTTTTCGAGTTTCATGAAGTCCAATTTGTTTATTTTTTTTTTCTCTTGTTTCCTGTGCCTTTGGTATCATATCCAAGAAATCTTTGCCAAAGTCAGTGTCATCAAGATTTTAACCAATGTTTCCTTCTTAGAGTTTTATAGGTTTAGGTCTTACATGTAGGTCTTTGATGTATTTGACTTAATTTTTGTACATGCTAGATAAAGGTCCAAATCCACTATTTTGCACATGGATATTGAGTTTTCCCAGAACCAGTTGCTGAAAACGCGGCCCTTCCAACATTAAGTGTCTTGGCACCATTGGCAAAAATCACATGACCGTAGATGAGAGGATTTCTTTCTTTCTTGTGTGTCACTTTAGCTCAAATATTATACACAAAGCACTGGACGGAAGGGGGCTAAGGCAAAGAGACTGGCTAGGATTCTGGTACCCTAAGGTGAAGAAGGCCAGGAGTAAGAAGACCATGGTAGACTGGAAAGGCAGATTAGTAGTGAGACATTTTACAAAGACTATTTGAGAGCTCTTGGTATTTTTTTTTTTGGTGAAAGCCAAAGTGTGAAGGAGTCAAGTTCATTTTGTTTTAGAAGTTTTCAGCTCAGGTAATCAGGAGAAGTCTAGTGATGGATAAAATGAAAAGTCTAGAGGAATAAAATTGATAGAGTCCCCCATCAGTTACGCTCTCTGACTAAACAAGAGAGACCTAATTCTCTGCTTTTCAACTTAAGAATTATGATATTGATTTGTATTGCTTTAGACCATTGCTTTGGGGAAATCTTGCATTATTTTCACACCTCTTAATGAAGTAGCTTTAGTGCTCTTATATTTGAATGACAGAAAAATGAGCAAAGGGAATGCAGATTTCTCAAGTGTCTCAATACACCGCTGAGTCTTTGACTGCAGTTTCAGGGGAAGCGAAGCATTTAAGGTTTGGTAACATAGCACCAGCTGTACAGTTACACAAAAAATTTTTAAATGCCAATGGAAAGAGATGTCAGTATAGCACTATTAAATGTTCTAAGACTTACATTTCAATAGACACATCGAGTTGTGTTTGACCTAGGCCGGAAACATGGATTTTTTTTTTAATGTTTTTAATGTTTTATTTATTTTTGAGAGAGAGAGAGAGAGAGACAGAGCATGAGTGGGGAGGGGCAGAGAGAGAGGGAGACCCAGAATCTGAAACAGGCTTCAGGCTCTGAGCTGTCAGCACAGAGCCCGACGCAGGGCTCGAACTCACAAACTGTGAGGTCATGACCTGAGCCAAAGTTGGACACTTAACCAACTGAGCCTCCCAGGTGCCCCTGGAAACGTGTTTGATTCTTGCAACCCTTAGATGACAGATTTGGGTCCAAGTGGACCCTGAAAGTCCAGCTCTGTCTGGAGCTCCCGCATCTATAATTCTTTCCGGTCCCCAAGATGGAGGCTAAACTTTCGAGAACTAATTCTTTCTCAGAGGCCGAGGAATTTAAGAAGCCGTAGTCTAATTTTCTTAACCTGGGTTCAAAACTAGTGTTGACTGATCCCTTGTGTTCTCAAGTGAAATGCTCGTTAAAAACCACCGGTTTCAGCCACTCATTCCAACCTTAGGAATTGCTGTGATATTGGAAAAATTAGTTCCAGGGGGACGAAAAGAAATGCAAGAAATGCAGATGAAATGATTCAGGAGTTTTGTTTTTGTAACTGTTTAATCCCCCTATACTTAAATGGACCGAAGTCACCTGCTAATGAAGAAGGAAGTACATGGTGGGCTCTCCAGTTCTGAGACAGGTGCATGCATCTAGAAGTCTCTGAAATCTCCAGCTGTGATACTAGGTATAATGCTTTTTGTAAATGGATTCATACATATTCAAATGAGCTCAGTTCTACCATTATCTAAAACTAGGGTATAGATTCTGAGCTAAATTAACATAAAAGGGCTTTTTATACCTAGTATATGTTGTCATATGTTAAAGGAAAAGTGGATGTCTGGGCATTTACTGGGTATCTGTCCTTATTTTGATATTTGTAAATATGCATCAAGAACTGCATTATGAGTTTTCTGCAGGGATTCTCCATCTGACCTCAGGCATCTGAGGAAACGAGAGTCATTCTTCATGAACCCCAAAGCTAAGATGCTTTCTAATAGAAATAAGTACAATATGCAGAATAGACAGTGAGGTTACACGGTGGGATTTGACTTGTAAATATGGTTTTAGAGCAACGATATTATTTTAGGCATATTTTAAAAAGTTTTGAAAAGTTTAGGTATTACTATATCCGTTTACCACCCAGGAGCTGAAATTCTGAAGTGTACATGAACAGAATAACGTATAGAGCACTTTAGGAAATCTGTATCTTATCCGTTACCTGGCTCATTTTCGTAAGTTCTCTGCTTTGTACAGTTGATATTGCTACCTTAATTTATTAGAAAGGAGGCAACTGATACCTTAGAAGGTAGAATTCTCTCAGGAATCGGTGCTACCTCACACAGGTTTAGCATCATTCAATGTTTCTGGTGATTTCTTCCTCATGAAATTCCTATTTGACCTCCTCTCTGATGTTTTGTATGTTTCGGTTTTGCTTTTAGGGTCGTTTCCTCTAACATAATATGGTTTCAGAGGGTTTTTCTTCCATGTTTTACTGCCTCACTGGAGAATCATTTTGGATCCTCTTAACCTCAGTCACCCCAGATGATGCGTCACGCACACGTGGCTTTTAGAAGAAGTGCGTGGCTGGGTTTTGTGGGTTCAAAGTGCAGAAGGAGGGCTAGAGTTCACTGATTCTGACCTGGGTCAACGGAGATGAGAGTTGGGGGTTAAAACTAGGACACGCTTCCTTTCGAAGACAGAACATAGTAGCTCCAACTCTTCGTCCGGATGGGCGACAGTTCGTGCTGTTATGTCATCCCCTGAGCATCCCCAGGACGGATCAGGGGATGAATCACGCATGCTCCCATGAGAATCTACTGGCAGGGCCAGCGCTTGGCATTTTGCATTTGTTCTTTCCCCCTCCCAGCCCGCGATGGCTCCGCTTGCCCGTGTGCACTGCTAGCCCCTGGCATAAAAACTCCACAGTCCTTGCCAAGGGCACCAACAGAGGACGCTCCCGCGGTCTCCAACTAGAGGCCATTCCAGCTCCATTTAGAACCTGCTAAGGCTCATCAAGTCGAGTGGAAGCACGAGAAGTCTTGTCTTGAAGCTACACGTGCCCGGCTTGCACACCTTTATTCCGTCCGCGGCATATTTAGTTAGCTGTCACTTACAAGGCTTTCTCACGGTACTTGCATTGCTATTTTCAAAAAAGATTTGGGAAAACGTAACTTTTTCTGGCGAACGTGTTTTTTTTTTTCACTTTCAGTGACAATTTGTTTAGCTTACAGTGACACAGCGGGATAAAAGAGGCTGATGCGAGGATAATGCCATCCCCTAGCATGCACACACACACACACACACACACACACACACACACACACACACACACAACTTGTGGTGCCACCCGCACGTTCAATTCTTGGCATGTCAGAGCCAGGAATATCTTCCTCCTCGGTAGCCGAGTATCACACCTGCTAGCCCGGGCCCAAACTCTCAAGTTCACCCACAAGACGTCATTTCCTACTCCTCTCTCGTAGGTGTGGGCCTCAGAGGCAAGTGCCGTACTCCCTGTCATAGTATTTGCTCCAAACTCTCCTATGGTCAAGAATCCTGTCCCTCCCTGATTACTATGAAATAACATTTTTTTCTGTAAAAAAGTTCTTTTGTTTCCATAGAGTTGACACACAAGGTGACATTAGTTCCCTGTGTACAACACAGTGACTCGACTTCTGTATATGCTATGTCACACTCACCTTCGGCGTAACTATCACCTGTCACCGTGCAGCTCTCTTACGGCCTCATCCACTGTACTCGCTCCGCTGTACCTTTTGTTCCTGTGACTTACTCGTTCCAGAACCAGAAGCCTGTATCTCCCCTGTGCGTACTGATAAGCATTGCTGAGCGTTGGGAAAACGGGAAACGTGAAGTAACTGAGAAAGAAGAGGGCGTTGGGGGTGTCCATTTGCTGGGAGGGTCAGCATTTGTTGTGCCAGCAAGAAATGCCCTATTAAACCAGGTCTATGAAAAAGATGGCTCGAAAGATGGACTCATTCATTTGAGCTTTCATGTGATTTAGGAGGTACTTAGCTGGATGAGGGAACAGGGGCTTCTGGGAGAATTGGGGGGGCGGGCGTTGCTAATGATCAAGAACTTGCCTGGTTTCCTTTGCGTTCAGTATGGAAACACCAAACACGTTTTGGACAATTGGGGATTTTTTTTAATTGCCTTCATTACTCTTGCTTTTCT
This sequence comes from Panthera pardus, assembly GCF_024362965.1. Lineage (NCBI taxonomy): Eukaryota > Metazoa > Chordata > Mammalia > Carnivora > Felidae > Panthera > Panthera pardus. The sequence continues at coordinate 82,923,998 of NW_026526710.1, read as the reverse complement.
GAAGATTTCTTCTTCCCTTCGTCCTGCAAGTTTTTTTTTTTTTTTTTTTTTGTTATTCTACATGGCAAATGCATTTTCCCCATAGAAGAATATTGCTATCTTGTGACTATCTATCAAAAACAAACCTTGCAAAAGCCTGTTTAACGCGAGCATGAGCAAAATCAATATTCTTTGCATACATTTTGTAAAAGAGAGTTCTGTCTTCTCAATTTATTTAAAACTGTGAGTGAATACAAGCATCGTGAGAAAGCTTCCTGTGTTACAGCTTAATAAGTAAAATGAGGAAACAAAACTTCTGTACAAGCCGTGCAAATATCGGTAATATATTAAAGGGCTTGTAAAATTCTTTCCTGAAACTCTTTAGGTTTCCATTTCTAAATCCCATATATGAGTAAATTTTATGTTAAACCGGAAGTCATGATATGCAAACTCTGTGCCCACCTTACAACCCTTGGGAAGAGAAACTCTATTGTGAAGTTGTAACTGCCAGCCTCATACGTATCGATAACAGTAACCTTGGAAAATGCTTAAAATATTATACTATGGATTCTCTGTTAAAACAATGTTGCTTCTAGACAAGACTGAAAGGAATCAGATTATTAAAATAATATGTTGATGTAAGCTATTTTAGTACTGCACTGTCAAGATTTTTTGCAATTGCTTTTAAAAACGGCATCTTAAATTCAGTTAACTGATTGCAAAAACTACAAAGTCAGTATTTTTCAATCTTGAGTAGGAAACAGGGAGCCAACGCTGAGATGGGTCACAGACAAGGAGGGAATGCTAGAGACAGTGACCCGGCCATTGGAATGGCAGTTAGTTTCCATACGAGAGCTGATTGAATGCAGATATACCCACAGATATTACAGGACTTTCCAAAGTAAATAGACGTGAGACGTGGAGACATTATATAGCTTATGACAGAATTCAGGATGTGTGAAATTATGGAAGCTTGAGGGAAATATTGGTTAACTTTCTCCAAGATGATCCTGTTGGGGAGTTGAGCTGTGCCTTGCAAAACATATCAAAGTATCGAAGTTGAGTTTTATAATCAGAGGGTTTTATAGTTCTATTTACACGGCCAGGTCAGGCAATTACATTCTCCCATAAACTGTTGTTAGAGGAATACCACTGTGTTTTGTGATATCATGGCATCCATGACCTGGAAAAAGCCTAGACCAACCACATTTTCAGCTCAGGAAAAAATACATTCCAGACATATTGAATGATTGGTTTAACATTGTAAGTTAGCTGTAAAACTTCTAGGTTTTAGCTCAAAACAAGTTGCATTTTCTATAGTAACTGAACCTCCATTTTGTTCATTTATAAGATGAATATGCCTCTGACTTGACTCAGTTGTAGTCTAATCGGGTAAATATTCATTTACTGAAAGTCCGTCTACAATCTGGCTGGCATTGTGGAAATCTCTTTCGAGTATGAAATAAATGTGTCGCATGGCCCCGAGTTAATAAATTGCAATTTCGAGTTTTGTTGCAAGAAGGCGTTGACCCACGATACAAAGGTGGGGTTGGCCAGGACAGAAGTTCTGCAATATTTTGGTCTTAAAACATCTGTCCTCTCAGGAAACAACTGAAGACTTCATAGGGCTTTGGCTTATACGGCTGTGTCATTCAATGCTCATTACAGTAGAAATTCAAGCTAATAGCATTTTAAATATCTATTTATTAATTCATAGAAAAATTACACTAATAAACCTATTATGTGTTATTTTAAAAGCATTTTTAACAGCATCGATTGAAATTAAAATATTAATTAATAAATATTGAAATAATACTTAGAAGAATTACATTGCTTTATGTTTCTGGAATTCTGTTTAATGTCTGGCTTCTTAGAAGACAGCTGGATTCTCAACATCTACTTGTTCATTAAATGTGTTGCGTTGTATTCTTAGGGTTGAAGTATATGAAGAAAATTCAGTCTCGAGATAATGTAGCTGAAAAGGAGACGAGTGTTTTCATAGACTTTTCAGATAGATTCTACCTCAAACCTCAGAAAGTAATAGCTCCTTAAAGGTCAGTTGCAGTGAGGAATGTGAGACCATATCAGTGATTTTTTTTTTTTGTATTCTGTTACATTAATATCTATCTTTTTTTTACCCATGCCTGAGTTTTTAACATTTGACAGTTAGTGGATCACTGTTTTACAGATCTTCCAAATGTTGACCCAGTCCATTGTTGCACACCAAAAATTATATTTGTACATTTAGTCAATGCTTTAAGTATTGAGAAGCTGTCAGATGCACAGTGATGGATATGATTTTCTTTGCTGGAAGCTTGAATTTTATCATTGGCAGCAAATATTATCAGCTGTTTTCCTTAAAGTCAACAGATTCACTCTGTTCGTTCTGCAGAAAAGACAGGCCCTTAAACTTTTAGATTAAAAAGAGTGGCAATTTTTAGTGCTTTGTCAAGGAGATTTTGAAATAAAACGTTCTTTGCCCGCACAAAGGTGTAATGATGAGTTATACAACGAATACGAATGGCTGTGGTTTGGTACCATTGTCTTGAATCGTGCTAAGGCATCAGAAGTTTTATTTACCATTGCGTTTGCAACGTCAATGCAAATGTCAACACAGATGTTCCAGCATCACTCAGAACATTCAAAAGTTTGCTAACAACTTGAATATTTCAGCACGACTTGCATTTGTTGGCAAGCAGCTCCTTAGGAGGCCTTTGGTGATTGGTTCACACTGACGCTGGATGAATTCGAGCAAAAGCAGCAGCTCAGCCATGTCTGAACATCTACTTGTTACCCAGAAGTAAAATTCTGTCGACAAGGTATTAACTCTTTCTTCTCGTGTAAGGCTAAGACTTTAAATCTCCAGGTGATTGTGTGGTTAGAAAGCAGTAGAGTCTGCTGACTTCTTTCTTTCCTGACTATTCAGCCAGTAGATATTCAGCAGTGGTCGCTTTGCATTGCTTCCCGAGGCCCCTCATGTCTTGTGTGAGCTAGTCCGGCCTCGGCAGGACAGTAACTCCCTTTGCAACATGCTTCAGGGCCTTTATCATTTTCAGTTTCAAAAGGGTGCTGAAAGATCTTTTACCTTTGAAAAAGGCAGATTAGATCTACATCTAAAATATTCAATACTTTTTAGAACAGTTGTTGATGTCAAAATAATGTTGCAATCAAACTGCCACGATAAAATTGCCAGAAAATATTTTTCTGCCCCAATCACAATAAAACAAATGATTCACATGTATGAAGCTGAAGGAATGATGGCTTTTGTCATGATTTCGTTTATTATGTACAGCTTTCCCGTTTAATCTGGAGTCGACCTCTCCTCTTCATGAGTAAGATACTTCTTTGGAATATTAGTGTCATCCTTTTCTCCAGTTTTAGACCTAGCCCATGGAATGGTGGTGGAGAAAGTCAGCCTCTTGGTCTCCTTCATCTCTGGCAAATGTCCCTCCTCACGGGAAGAAGAATATATTACAAATATATTTCTTTTATTTCAGGGGAAATAGCGAATTTCAGAATATTCATACATTTAGATACAGTTTTTAAAACTAGAAAAAAAATTTAAATATTTTTACACATATATGTAATTCTAACATAAGACAGAAAATGTCCTGAATTTTGGTTGTGCTTCCATATAAGTTCAAGACGTAATTCTAGATTTCTTTTTTTTTTTATTTTCTTTTAATGTTTATTTATTTTTGAGAGAGAGACAGAGCGTGAGTGGGGAGGGGCAGAGAGAGAGGGAGACACAGAATCCGAAGCAGGCTCCAGGCTCTGACCTGTCAGCACAGAGCCCGACGTGGGGCTCGAACTCACGAACTGCGAGATCATGCCCTGAGCCGAAGTTGGATGCCCAACCGACTGAGCCACCCAGGCGCCCCAAGACGCAATTCTAGATTTCAACATAACAACGTATTGGACAGAAATCAGGTTGCAGAGATTACAGCAGGGAAAATTAAAGCTAGCCCAATAAAATCCTTGAGAATAAACGGGATTAATCTCTGAAAATGTACATCACTTATAGCCTAACCCCACTACCTTAGAGTGTTCTTGAAAGCACAGGCAAATATTTTAGTAACCGTAATAGTGATGATGTCATCACATATCATGTCTGGAAACTGCCATACATTCCCGAGAAACTGAGAATGTGGAACGGTAACGTTTTAGCAGTGGTATGAACGTAGTTTGACTTTTGCGGTAGAATAAAAAATCGAAAAGCTCAGTGATCTCAGGGAACTGAAGTTAATTCTTGCTTCTGTGGTCTAATCAGAGTCAAGGAAGAGGCAGTACAACACATCTTCTTCCAGGAGCTGAAGCTGGCGCAATTCCGCACCTTCACTGGGTGGCTTTTGAGGTGGACCGTGGAAGACGGAAGAGGGAATTTTTTCCAGTAGTTTTTATGAGCTCAGCCTTCAAGTGAAGTTCAGCCACTTTGTCCACATTTCATTGGGCAGAACTTGGTTCCGCCGCTACCCACAACTGCAAGGGAGGGTGGGGGGGAACGGAGTCAGCTGGGTGCCTAGAAAGAGATTTGGGTTTGGTTTAGTAGAGATTATTCTCTCAAATAGCACCTAATTTGATAATTTACTGTGAGACCCTCTGGGAAAGATGTAGTTATACGTGTAGTATGTCAACAGTATAAGAAAATCAACCTCATATTAAGTAACTATTTTTTTTATATATATACACAAAGAAATACGTTAGATTCAACCATATTTATGGGGCACCCACCATGTACAAGCAATGTTCTAGGTCTTGGAGAGAGAGAGAGAGGAACAACAGGTAAGAAGTCCCTCAGAGGGTGTGCTTTGTTACAGTCTGGTGGGAGGAGATGGCCAATAGAAAAGCAAACAAATAGAGGTGTCTGGGTAGCTCGTGGGTTAAGCGTCTGACGCTTGATTTACACTCAGGTCACCATCTCAAGGTTCGTGAGTTCAACACCTGCCTCTGGCTCTACGCTAACAACGCAGAGCCTGCTTAGGATTCTCTCTCTCTCTCTCTCTCTCTCTGCCCCTTCCCCTCATGCTCTTTGCTCTCTTTCGAAATAAATTTTAAAAAGCTTAAAAAAAAGAAAAGTAAATAGTAAAACAATAGAGGATTTTGATCAAAGAAGTCGTGAAGGGAGAAAAGGAAGTGAGAGGCAGGGCTACTTTGGAAAGGCTCATCCAGGAAGGATTTCCTGAGAAAACAACACTCCTGTCATGAGATGAAGGAGAAAGATCCACCCACGGGGTGGTAGTGGGGGGGGGGGACAGTACAGGCAAGGAAGAGAGCCAGGTCACATACTGGAGGAACAGGAAGTGTTGATGTGTCTTGAGAGGAGACAGCAAAATCAAGAGCAGGCAGTGCATTGGGCCAGGGGGTCAGGGGCAAGGGCACATGGAGAATTACAGTCCTTTAAAAACAGCTGTGATTTTATTCCATGGGCAATGGAATGTCAGGTGAGTATCACGATTTGATTTATATTTTTCAAAGCTTATTCGGATTGCTTAGTGGAGAACGGATTTGGGGAGATCCTGGGTAGAAGATGGCTTTCCAAGCCTAGCTTCGTTGTGCTTCTGCATAATAATTTCTGTCATTGCCCCCAGATAACCTGGGACCAAAAAATCAACCTTCGTGTTCTTAAATTCAGTCTAGGCTGCTTTAAAAAATTATTGTGTTGTTTATTTTCTGTGTATTTTGCAGGTCATGGGGGGGCATCTGTTATTGTCACTGTGAAATTACCGATGGCTAACTGAAATGAAAGTGCAGAAACGATTTTTTTCCTAAAGTTTATTTTTCTCCCCCCCATTTTTTTTTAACCATCAGCACTCTCGCTATTAATACAAAGACAAAAATAAATTTTCAACTCCCAGAACTGGCATTTCTCTCAATGTTGCCTGACATGAGTTATAAAAATGACAAATTTAGCCTTCAAACCAGAAAATAGAATACCAACTACCCTTCCCCAAGAATCACAAGAACAGCCACACAAGGCTGAAACATTGTAATCAATGATGACGATTATTAAGCATTATGCAAAATAGTAAAACCGATACAATGAATAATAAAGAATCTGGATAACTGAGGTGGGCGAGGTTGGTGTAAACATAAGGAAAGATATTTGGTGTCTTCAATACCAAGAATACAGCTTAATGGTGACAACCAATCTGAGTAATTCTGTACAAAACATAGTTCTTTTATGGTACAAAGTAGATAATAAATATACATTTTTAAAGAATAACCAAATATCCATTAATTTAGACGAGGGAAAAAATTACTTGGGGGTATCCTGATCCAAACTGACTAGATCATCATCATTTCTGCTTCTTTCATAAACGTTGCATACAAATACTTCTTCCCCCCTCCTTCCTTCTCTCTTTTCCTTTTTCTTTCTTTTCTCCCTCCTTTCCTCCCTTCTGTCCTTCCCTTTCTCTTTTTTTTCCTTTCTTTCTTCTAAAAGGTAAGAGGACTGTTTTCAAAATAATTATACAAAGGAATTTATATCTTGATTCAAAATGTATTACCACGTTATAATTGTGTTCTACGATAAAGTGTGTCTAAATAGTTGACATAACTAAATTGTAGCCTGGCTAATCCAGGCCGTTTAGTTTCAATAAATCAGTACGCATTACTGTTTAACAAAACTAGGAAAAAAAACTGTAATGAAGATAAGTACGGTAATATAGTCAGCCTGAAGCCATGGGCCTCGTGTATCCAAGGATAGACACATACAAAGAAGTGCCCTTGGATACACACAGACATCTATGCACACACAGCCTTGATATCCAGAAATAATTGCCTCCTGAAAGTTGCTACCCTTTCATGTTTCAGTCCTCGACTATTGATGAGCAGTGTCTCCCAACATATTTCTAACTTTATAAGATTTTTAATTTATAGCCAATACCATAGTAGTAAAAAGAAATTAAATGTCAAAGTCACCTTTTAACTTGGATACCATGTGTCTCCAAGAAAAATCATAGCCTTCATGCCTTTACCCATAAGTTAAGGAAAATCCAACTCAAAGTAACAGGTTATAAGGACGTACATTGTTGCAAAAAGCAAAAGGCCCAGAGAAGTGTGACTATGGAGTAGTTGAAGAGGGTGCACCAGGGAGATCCAGAAGGACTCATGGTTCTCGATGGTTCCATTCTGCTCAGCCTTAAGAGTTAGCATCTTCTCACATTAGTGCCCGTCAACCTCATAAGCTGACCGCCATGCATGACCCCAGCGGGTCCCCGTACAAACCAGACCATGACGTGAGCCAGAAAACTAAATACACCCTGTTTCTTTTTGTTCTCGAAGAAACTTTCCTCAGAAGCCTTCCACTAGGCTCACCATTATATTTCACTGGTTGCGTACTAACCTCAAAATCAATTTCAGGATATGGAATCAAGACCACCGTTCTTGGCCTATAACAAGTAGGCCGCTTCTGAGACTTGTGATAAATCAAGCTTCCCCCAAGTACATGAGCAGACAAGGACACATATCTGGCCCCGGGGACCTGGTGTGAGGGGAAAGGCAGGGAGAGAGCTGGGGTTGAGAAGGCACAGCAGACTACTGAGAAAAACTTGGGGAGCTAGCATGGAATAAAGAGGGAAGAGGGCTGCTGGAAACAGGATGATGGCGTTCTGCTGGGGGAGAGAGGCCCTCGGTTTCACACCTTAACTCTGTGCTCCCGGTATTGCAATGGCAAAGAGATTTGTGTCCCCAAAAGTTACAGAATTTGTTAAATCAGGCAAAATGACTGTATGTGTCACAGATGGAAGTTTATTCAAAGCCTCACTTACCTATGGATACATTTTGCAAAAACAACCAGTGTCCGATTGTGGAGTCCGAAACGGTGAGCAGTATTTCCATTTGACGATTACATGAAGAGTGGCCTTGGAAGGTCTTGAAAAGTGGCTTCTTGCATATTGACGAAAAACCCTGTGGTAATAGTTCGGTTTTATAAATTAACATGTCGGTCTTAACATTACCATGCAGGCGTTTATTTGGCCACTTAATTTCTCTTAATCTATTTCTTGGCAGATTCCTGAATAACGTAATGGTGTATTACTCAACATCGTTTTAAGTAATAAATGCAGAATAAGACTAATTATCTTTTTCTCAATTTTTAAGATCCTGACTTTAAGGACCTTGGCGTTTTGAAACCATTACCAGGTTCGTAACGTAGATATTCAATAATGTTCAGAGGTCTCTGTTTTCTGCTCTGAAATATACTTTTGGTTTATTATTCAAGCTCCATTTTTGTATGTTTGTTTGGCGTTTCGTTATTTAGCATGTGAGTTTGAGATGGGCGGCCCAGAAGGAATTGTGGAGTCTGTACAGATTATGAAGGAAGGCAAAGCTTCTGCCAGCGAGGCCGTGGATTGCAAGTGGTACATCCGGGCACCTCCACGATCCAAGGTCAGTCTTAAGGGGAAAACAGATTCGACAGTCAGCTTGGGAAGTGTCTGCAACATGCACGGCCTTTAACCCACCGGACGCGCTTAGTAGGTTTCAGAGTGCGATCATAAGCTGTCATTCTCTTTCGGTTTTGAAATGCAACCTGTCTCTCCCCATCCAAGGAAACTTTTGGTGTCGTAAATAACATGGAGAGGGTGCTGAAGAGGGCATTTGATCACCTGCCCAAGAGACTACAATATAAGGTGTAGTAGAGAGTGTGCCCAAGAGGCTGTAACGTAACTGCCCCCCGCTGAAAAATGGATTGAAATGCTATCTGTAAGCTAAGATTCTAAGTATAATTACACATACGTTTTTACTGTCAGTATCTGCACTCTGTTCTTGTTTTAACCTAAAACCATATCTTTGGAAGAAATTGCCCAAGACTTGTAAAATCATGTATCTGTGGCATATAAAATACCTTATGATAAGGCTGGGGGTCTGTGCCCAGGCAAAGAGACCAGCCAGGACTTCACCTCCTCTTACCCTCCTTTCTCTCTCTCTCTTTTTTTTGAAAATTTTTTAATGTTTATTGATTTTTGAGAGAGAGACACACGGTCTGAGGGGGGAGGGGCACCGAGAGGGAGACACAGAATCCGAAGCAGGCTCCAGTCTCCGAGCTGTCAGCACAAGAGCCTGATGCAGGGCTCAAACTCCTAGATCGCCGGATCATGACATGAGCCAAAGTTGGACACCCGACCAGCTGAGCCACCCAGGCGCCCGCATCACGCTTCTTTCGATTGTCGTTATGAAAAAGTATTGCTGTGTTACCAAATCCTCTAGTGTTTTCATAATGTGGCAGGAGTTGGAATTTTATGTAGGTTACCTTGAGTTTCAAATGCTGGCAATACTTTCTTAAAATTGTTAATGTATATGTTATGAAATTAAGTATATTAGAGGTCAGATTCAAACCCAGGCCACTATTTTGGAAATACTTCTTTAGAACAACCATACTTATCCTACTACTAAGATATGAAGAAATACTGGGAATGATTTTGTCAGTCACTATCATAGGTGGAGACTGTCGATTATTTGCTTATCCTCCTCTCTTTATTGTTATTCCTCAGTTATATTGTTTCAACCGAGCATTATTGGTTTATTGGGTTTGTAGTTGACTATTTATTGAGCTTGAAACAGTTGGTTATTTCGTTAATAGATTTAGCGGCTCTGTAAAATCTCGAGCACCACGCTGGAGAAATGAAAAAAGCATGCCGGCCACTGTCTTCATGCTTCCAGTTTAATTCTTAGACAAATATGTAACCAACTAATCCAAGGAATGAGACAGGGTTGTTGACGTGTTTATAAGGTGTAGTACAGAGCGGGAGAAGCGCGTGTATACCTCAGAAGGTAAGTCACACGTGGAATCAAATTCCGCCAGGGTGTCCACTGAATTTTAATGAAAAACAGTATTGTATCAGGTAGACAAGGTGGGAGGGCTCTCTAGGTAGAGGGAATAGCCATCAGGGTCATAGAATCATAGGACAGTGAGCTTTTTTTAGGAATTGAGTCATTGAATGTGACCAAGTAGAATGGAGGTGGATGGTGAGTCTTTAAGTCAAAGGGCTCTGTAGGAACCCTAAAGAACTTGGATTCACCCCACTAGCATTAGTGATACACGCAAGAGTTTGAAGCAGGAAAATGGTGTGATCAGATTTGCATTCTGGAAAAGTAGGTTTTCCTTGTGAAGTAGCGACAGAAGACTGAACACTACAGGCAGAAGACCCAGTAGGAAGATGTGGCAGTGATCCCCACGGTGGTGATGATCTCCATGGTGGAGGTGATCCCTACGGTTGAGGTTGAACTCCACAGTGGAGGTGATCCCCATGGTTGAGGTGATCCTCATGGTGGAGGTGATCTCCACGGTGGAGGTGATCCCATGGTTGAAGTGATCCCCATGGTGGAGGTGATCCCCACGGTTGAGGTTGAACTCTACAGTGGAGGTGATCCCCACGGTTGAGGTGATCCCCATGGTGGAGGTGATCCCCACGGTTGAGGTGATCCCCATGGTGGAGGTTGATCCCCACGGTGGAGGTTGATCCCCACGGTGGAGGTGATCCCCTCGGTGGAGGTTGATCTCCACGGTGGAGGTGATCCCCATGGTTGAGGTGATCCCCACGGTGGAGGTGATGCCCACAGTGGAGGCTGGTTGTGACAGTAGACAGGTAAAGGAAATAGTCATGATAGAAAAAGGAGAATTTGGTGGCTGGCTATCCAGGATGAGGGGAAAATAGAGTGATCTTGAGGAAGCGTGTTGGCTTTCTTCACTTGACTTTCCCGTCAATGTGTCTCTGGGGTCTGCGTGCAGTCTGAATGTGCAGCACCCTCTCCCCAGACTTCCAGTTACAGAGATTCAGAGCCGTGCTCTGCTTCCAGTCTTTCCACCAGCAGGTCTCTTTGCATTTGTCCAAATCTTTGAAAACGTTTGTTGTGTTATGAAGAAAGACACAGTGATCCCTCCTTAAAAACAAAACAAAACAAAACAAAACAAAAAACCAAGGCTGTTCGCAACATAAAAGGCAACCCCCTGCCTGGATTATAAGGGAGCTAGATTGCTCTCTTACATAATCTGTGGGTTCACATGCAAATGCTATTCATTTTTCTTAAACTCTATGAATGAAAGATTAGAAAAAAATTTTTTTCCAGCTGGAAACATTTGAGCCCCACCTCATTGTTGTTCCCGGCATCTTTGTCCCTGGAGTGTTAAAGAGAGGGTTTTTATGGGAGTGTAAACACATCGTTTTTTTTTTCCCCCCGGATGGTAAATAGGCTGTCTTTTGTACAATTCCAGAGTAACAATACCCAGTGTACCTGTCTGTTACAGAATTTGGCATTCTGTGACCCAAAGGGGAAGCCGCCTGCAGAGTTAGACAAAGATGACTCTATTGTGACAGGCTTTCTCTGCGAAATTAAAGGTGATAGGATAGGAAGTGGCTTTGAATAACGGTGGAGAAAAGCAAGAATATGACTGCCTATGTGGGCTTTCTGTTGTTGCAGACTTCCTAGCAGCTTGTGAGACTAGACTGTCAAAGCACAAGTTAAACTTGAAGTGGCCCGTGGTGAATTTTTGAATGATAACTGGGGATTGAAACATAGTTGCACAATGCAACTAATGCTAAATAGCTCACTGGGGTTCTACTAAAACGTATATCAAGTATTTACATTGCTTCTCAGACTTTTTGACAAATAGAAAATAGTAACACAGATGATCACCTTTAATTAGAAGGTGATTCATCCAGATTTCTTAGAATTTGGCATGCTAGAGCCAGAAAGAACATTGGAAATCGGCTACTGATTGGCTCATTTAAAGGTGAATAAGCTAAGACAGGATAATGACGTCTTACCCGGGGTTAAGAGTGGAATCCAGAGATGTCCCTCTGTAGATTCTAGAACAAGGATGGCCACAGGGTCTTATGGCTTCCTGTTCTGGATCTGGTACAGAAAAGAACCAACAGGGAAGAATGTTGGATGATCACAGCAGGGTACCTATTTGAATGTTAATTCCGTGAAGGCTGGGCCTTCTTTATCTCTAGATACTTAGTACCAAGCCAAATGACTGTCATTCAGTTAAAACTCAGAATAAAACAACAAACTGATGTGTATCTAGAAAAATGGATGTGGTAGCCATCTTCAGACATTTAAAGGACTGTCGTAGGACAGACGAACAGGCAGGTAAGGGCTAATCTGCAGTGTTTCAAGTATTACAATTTATTTGAATGCTCAAAGCTGGAAAAAGAATAGCTTTTGATTCAGTACAAACAGGGTTTCTGCTTTTGGTTTTAATAATGGAGCCGCCCCAAAATCAAATCCATAAGAAGAATCCAAATAAAGTTTAGCAGAAATTTTGTACAATAATGTTAAAGTCAGGTAATTTTTTTGGCCCAGGTAACATTAAACTCCTTTCAAGATCAAAACGTGATGAGTCTCTGATAAATGCCCAAATATTTGGTTTGTTAGTACAGAGCTAAGGCGAGATTTCCATATCCTGACTCCCGGTCTGGTGTGATGTCACAAAACCACACTATTTGGGGGAAATTGTCAAATTTGTTAAGATAGGAAAAGAAATAAATCAAACACTTATAAAAGTACAGCAGTGAAAATAATTAACTTAACGATTAAGGTGTTGGGACAATAAAACTCTAGCTTTTAGTAATCACCCATCATTTAAAACTTCACGTTAGTGTTTAATGTGTTGTCACGTGACTCAAAAATGTTTTAAAGAAAATTAGCATTAAATAAACAGGAAAACTTGACAATTATAGTAAGTCAATATTTTATAGTGAAGTTGCTTTAAAGTTAATTATATGATGAACTTAATTGTAGGCAGAATCTTAGATACGACAATCCAGGATTTCCAGCCCCGTCGGTGGAACTGTGAATATAAAATATCACATACCTGATTATGTTAAACTACCTGGCAAAGGGATTGTGCCGAAGCAATTAAGGCTACCACTCAGTTGGCTTGGGTTAATTAAAAGAGAGTTTATCCAAGTGAGCCTAATCTAACCACATGAGCCCTTTAAAAGCTGGATTTTCTCTGGCTGTCGGCAGAAGGGGAAGTCAGAGGAACGAAGAACGCTGTCTAAGAGCTAAAAGTGATCCCTGGTAACTGGTCATCGAGAAAGCAGGGATCTTGCTCCTAGAATGGCAAGCAGGTGGGTTTTCAGCCTCATATGCCCTTAGCAGAGAACACAGGCCAGCCCACAATTACTTCTGCCCTACAGACTCAGAGATCCGAAACGGGTCTTGAGTAAAGTTGCTCTATTTCTGGTAACTTGTTATGGGGCAAGGAGAAAACTAACACAAGAGATGAAGGGTAGTAACTATCCTTGATTACAGTGATAAGATTTAGGGTTCTGAAGACTGAGTCTGACTTGATTATCTCCAAACACGGAAACAAAATTGGGTAAACACAACGAAAACCGCCCTTGGACCTGTTAGGACTCCACCCGGTTTGCGAGCGAAATCTCAGTTTCGCACTGTCAGATTTTGGAGACGGACTTTAAGTGCTTTGATACTCGCTCGTACATGCCAGAAAAATCGCCTTGATATTCGTATCAGGACTTGTTGTAGGGTGTGTCTTTTCAACGATTCAGCAAAGAGTATGATGTTCTGATGTTCTCCTCCAAATACAGGGGATGCTGCTACATTCCGAATTCATGGGATGTCATATCTAAAATGATAAGGCTGTCATGTCCGGCCACAAATAAGACAGCAAGCTCAGAAGCCCCAGGCTACACACTTTTTCTTAAGAATGTGGCTTTCTTTATCAAAGTGGAAAGTAGTTCTGAAACCATGGACAGCGTTTCTCAGACCGGAGTGTATTTAAAGTGTATTTTCATGGAGAAAGCTGTTCTGGCAAGTCTTAAATAATTGCCCCAAACAGTGTCTGTGTTCTGCATATCCTTGTGACACGAGGGGAGGGACCAGGTTGAAAGGCTGGTATTAAATGTTTGTTTGTAAATATTATTCCTTAGTAAATTGTTAGCTAGAGTTATTTGCTTTAAGTGCACAAAAGGGATTCTGTTTTCCATATTAGTGTGATTTGGAAGCCAGATATTACTAGAAATTACTTATGTGCTCTGAACCCCCTCTGGTCCTGTTCAATAAATCACTTTGTCAGCTCAAACTCTTGGTGATTGATTAGAAAGAAGAATGCATCAAAATGATTCACTGAGAGGAGATGGTAATCTGACTATTTTACTGGGGTTATATATGATTCTGTTTATCATTTCCCCTTTTTCTCAGCAGAGAGGCTAAAGAACTTTCTGTAGTTTTCTACCTTAAATAAAAACCGTGACAGTCTTTCCCTCGGTGATCTTATGGCCCAAACCTTAGGCTGGCAAGATACCATTTAAGTCATAATATAAGGAAGGCTGTGAGATGATGTATCCTAGAGCTAGTGTGGAGAAGCACGATCGCTTTTCTGGCTAATGACATTGGCTTTTGCCCCAACAGCTCTGCCCCCAGTAAAGGTAATAACCGCTGGCATGTTTTACTTCTTTTCTTCAATGATTAAGAAAAATGAAGTTAAACAATAATGGAATGCTCCAGAAGGGAATATATAAAAATCCAGTGACTAATTGTTCACTTCCTCCAGAAATAGTATTCTGTCTACTAAGAATGGCCTTTAAATAGAAAAAGGGGCTTAGATTTCTGTCACTCCATTTCATGTAAGAATACACATCAGTCACCTCGCATGGAAAATGTGGAAACTCTCTAGAGCTGTAAAATGAGAAACTATGGGCTGAATATGCAAATTGCCTTTCTAACAAGAGCAGTGCTTTTCTGTAAACCAATCTTTTTAAGAAAATTTAAGACAGCCATTTATTTCAGAGGGACCCATTTGTTTTCTGTGACCCTCGTTTTTATCTGGATTTGCCAACAGCTTGGTTTTGCTTGCTCACTTATTTGTTTTATTGGTGTTTGCTTTCTTTAACTTTGTGACTTTCTTTCTGGGCTATAAGTCTGTGATAATTAAAAAAAAAAATTATAGGAGTCTGTGCAGTGCAGTGAGAAGTAGCAAATGTCCAGCAGACCTGAGTTCAATACCAACGACTTACCTAAGGGCCTGGGTCACTGTGAGAAAGTGACTTGGCTGTACCCACCCCCCCCCCCCCATCTCGGCCTTTTCATTTTAAAATGGCTGCAGCAAGTGTATGTTGTTACTGAGAGATTTGAGCGAAATCATGCGTCAGCGCAATGTCTTAGGTTATTGCCGGTACACGATGCAAATAATAAATTAGCATCTTAAGCCGGGCTTCTACATGCAGCGTAAGAAAGATACTCGAAATAATTGTTCAGGCCAATTAGGCCACTGACTCATTCAACCTGGAAACAGCAGGCTCTCAACTATCTGTCTTTCTTAAATTAGTCAAACGATTAATTCCTTCTTTCTGTGGGCATAGTGTTTGGTTTTTATAGCTTTGGAAGGACACTGGAGGGAAGGGTTACTTTACAAGACACTCCAAAGGATCTTTGCACCTCCCCTACCCAGTATTTCCTCCTATCGGTAACTATGCATATTTACGATTCTAATTGCAAATTCTTTTGAGGGCTAAGAAACTCGGTTGGGTTGACCGTATGGTACTTGAAGATTAAAATATGTATTTGATTTTTTGTTGCATTTAGCAGGTTTATTACCTTATAAGAAAAAATCTCTAGATTTTATAGGTATTTATATTTTTATAGTGCTTTCAATTTGTTTCCTTTAGTCAGGATGGGGTGATGAAGTACAGTGAAAAGAGCTGTAAAGCAAGGAGTAGGTATTTTATTCCTATCGAAGGTTCCCACATTGATTTACTTACATCCCTTGAGCAACTTTTTTGTCTCCTTCGCTCCAGCTTCATGGTCAAGGTCATCAGAAACACCCAACACCTTGTTATAAATCCACGTGGAAACTCATAAAACAAAGCAGTTAGGAAAACCCTGGAAGGTTTAACATTCCCAGGTATGCCTGGTTCAAGGAGACATTTTGGCGTTTCCCGGATGGCTTTCAGGAATGTAATATTTGGTTGGGAAAAGTGAATCCTAGATGGGTTACCTGAGTAATAGTTGACCTTCTGATAAAATAAAGTACAACGCCACTGGGAAGGAGGAACATGCAAGGTGTTTTAGGACGTATATATTATGTGTGTAGTCACGGCAATTAAAGTTAACATCAAAGTGTCTGGAAATTTTAGATTAGCTCGAACTGTAATGTTACAGACCGCCTGTGTATGTGAAAACCTCACCAAGCAAAGCATAATAAAACTCGAGTGCCTCCCAGTGTTTCTCAGTTTTTGTCCATTTCTCCCTATTTCTCTGTTGTTCTTCCTCAAATTTATAGGAGTATTTCTGGACTTGGGACTCCCATTTTATTATGTTCAGTCAGTTCTCCCTAATGAGTCTGTAACAAACTGTCTTGTGGTTTTCTGACAGTTCAGAGTTATATGAAAAATACCCTGTTTGGGGAATTTTTGCGTATGATTTCCTACTGCAAGAAATAAAAGGCCAGTTATTCTGTATAATTATTAGTTACAGCCCTTAAAACAGTCGGGTATACAGGGACGCAATCACTAGTTGCCGGGTACTGAAATAAGTGAAGTCAATGACAAAATAGAACTTTCCAGTCAGTCAGTCAGTCATTCACAGGCACATCCCCTCAGGAACTTTGATGGAGTGCCCCGCATATACAACACATGGTTCGACACTTTGAGTACAAAAACGTACACCTCTGCCCCAGCTTTTTGGGAGCACGTGGTTTAGTGACACTAAAGTTTCATAGAACCAGTAACTAAAGCTTATAATACATTCAAACTAATATTTTATCATAGAGGATGTAGAGAATAATTCTACCGTGGCTGGAGAGTGGGGGCACTTGAATATTCGGCACCGGTGTGTAAAAAAATATCAGGAAGAGGTTAGTAGGCAGAAAATAGGGATGGTCATTTTTGTGTGACTAATGTCATATGCATAGAGGATGGCATTTTGTAAAGTAAGTGTGAAATATTCAAACAGAAGAAGAAGACTTTGCCCGTTCGTGATTTTTAAGCTTTTTTTTAAAAAAATATAATTATTTGGAAGTAGTTAAAGATTGTAGTAGGATTGTTAAATTTGTTTCTTAGAAATATAACTTTGGGGGCGCCTGGATGGCTCAGTAGGTTGAGCGTCCGACTTCGGCTGGGGTCATGATCTCGCAGTCTGTGAGTTCGAGCCCCGCATCGGGCTCTGTGCTGACAGCTCGGAGCCTGGAGCCCGCTTCGGATTCTGTGTCTCCCTCTCTCTCTACCCCGCCCCCACTCATGCTCAGTCTCTCTCTCTCTCCGTTAAAAATAAATAAACATTAAAAAAAAAAAAAGAAATATAACTTTGACTGGGCCGGGCTGTGGGAATGAACTGGAAAGTAAGAAACTAGGACATATCCAGGGCCGGCAGGAGACTGCTGAAATATCATAGACCTGTCAGAGATGGAAAAGAACCATTCTGAAGGTGAAATTAATAAAGATCAGTACCCCATTCAGTTAGAACATTGAGGACAGAAGAGAAATGTCTTTTAATTTGAAACATTGAAACTTTTAAATTTAGGGCAGACATACTGAATCTGAGAAAGTTTTGTTTTATGGGATTCAGAGTTTATGAATAAATGAGCAAAATGAATATAGAGATGGAAGCGATTGATTTGTAGGTGAACGCGTGTCTTTGGTTTACATCCATACCGCATTAATGACAGAAGGGTATAGAAGACGAACTCTCATACATAGCCTTGCGTGTTAGAAAACACTTAGTCACTTAGTAAGTATTTGTGAGGATGCCTTCTGTATTTCAGAACTATTCCAGATATCCCTGTCACAGAGCACAGATTGTTTTTTTTCTTTATATCACTTCTTTTGCTGTGACATTACGTCCCGGTGTCATGGTTTCATGACACATATTTTCAACACCGAGCCTCACTCTTTTGTTCACTGTTGTGTCCCCAGGGCCCTTAACAGTGTCTGGGACAAAGTCAAAGGCCAGGGTGTAGGTAATGCCAAACTGATGGCGTGCATGGACAGATGACTTCTTTTCACACTTATCTGTAGCTAAATTAACTGCTTGTGAGTTTTTACTGTCCATCGGAACAGAGTCAAATAATATCTGTTGACCATGAAACCGCATCATCTGCAGCAGCGTCATATTGTGGGAGGGTCAGAGCCTTGGGAGTTAGAGAGACCCCGTCTGATCTCCAGTTTATACCAGCGGAGTCTTAGTTTCATCATCTGAATAGGACGATAAAACTTTGTAGAGTAGTTGGGAGTATTTAAAAATAATCTACGGTGTAGGTTGCATGGGGCATTGTTACCCATTAAATGTTAATTTAATTTTTATTTATGTGGACTTAACTAAATGGCTTTGACTCTATGTTGTGGTGAGAATAATCATAGATTAGCGCCCTTTCTTTAAATTTTTTTTTAACATGCTCTACTTGAAAAATGAAGCAATGTGGTTATGGGAAGGGATTTAAACAAAGTGAAATCAGAGACTATCTTTTGACACCATTTCTGGTTCCTTTACTATTAATTCAAACAAGTTGTTATCCTACATGTATGTCCATGAAGAAAGGAAAATAACACTTGAAAAAAATAGTAAGCACGGTTTGATGTTAGTTGTACATCTTTATTTCCTGCTATCCCCAGGAGAAAAATCATAAGACTGAGTGTAATCAAGACTGTCTTGTGAGACTAGAGAGAGAGGCTGGTACTCACTGAACTACTTGCGTGTTTCGATCTGCGGAAATGACCGCGGCTTTGTTGTTACTTTACAGATCTACCTACGTTTCTTGGACTACGAGATGCAGAATTCCAATGAATGCAAAAGGAACTTTGTGGCCGTGTATGATGGGAGCAGTTCCGTGGGGGACCTGAAGGCTAAGTTCTGCAGCACCGTGGCCAATGACGTCATGCTCCGCACAGGTCTTGGGGTCATCCGCATGTGGGCCGATGAGGGCAGTCGAAACAGCAGATTTCAGATGCTGTTCACATCCTTCCAAGAACGTAAGATTCTCTGCACTTGACTATTTGTCCTTCACATATGTCATATGATGCAAGTCTCGTAAGCCGCTAATGGTGTTTTGTCCATGCAGCGTGAGCACAGTGGGGTGCGTTGTAACAAGGTGTTAATAACACTGAGATTCCCTTTCCTTCATTCTGATCCAGCGGCCGGAGAGAGTTACCTATTACATTCTGCTTCCTTATTTTAGCATACGCATGATAGCCTTGGTTAAGACAGTTCCCGCTTCGACTGGGAAATGAGGATTTTGTTTGTCTCTGGTTTAGCTCTTACGAAGCGTCTGGAACTTCAGCAGCTTCTGATGAAGTTTAAGTTTAAGTCTTAAAAACCTGCATAAAAATATTTGGTAGGTTCTCTTTAGTAAGCTTCTCTTGCAATTCCATTTATTGCAAATAGGTCTGAGACGACCGAGTTCCCATTAAAGTAAGCAAAGAGAGAGAATTGCCTGGGAGGAGAGTAAATAGAAAAAGTTTCAGAAAATATTTAAAATGGCACCATGGGTGATATCCAGAATTATGTGCAAACCGCAGCAATTTTAGAAAATTATGTTCTAACAAATAATGAGTCACATTAATAGATATATTTGGAATGTTCTTCAGAAACCCTGAATAATTCATGTTTAATAAATTTATACAAATGAAAAAAAAATAATCCTGAAAAATTCCGCTTTAGGAAATCAGCAGCCTGTATTTTGAAACTATATATTTTTAAATAGAAAAAATAGTTTTGAAATCGCCAGAATTTCTCAGTGATTGGCACAGCATCCAATATTTTTTCAATTCATAAATGTGAAATATATTAGACAATTCTTTCAGGTAGTGAATAGGTTTGGCTTTAAATTCCTGTCTGACTACCCAGTTGGAGAATTCTGGGACCCTGGAAGTGGCAAACGTCTCAGTCTGTGTCAATCTCGATTCCACCATGGAGTGCATTATCTCTCCTGGGATTACTGCAGATTGAAACAGCATGTTGCTATCATGTCCTCATTTCAACAGTTGATCAAAATGTTAGAGGTAGAGCATTTTTATGTCAGCAAGGTATTGGGCCAAAAAAAAAAAAATCTCGTCGTTTTCTTGGTTAGAGTGGGAAGAAATTCAGACTACAAGGTCAGCCCATTTGGTGTCCTTGCTGATTACCCCACTGTCACCAATAGGTTTTGCCTTTGGTGGGGGGGGGGGGTTAAAGGTACTTATTTGATATCCTTATCAATGTTGGGTGATAATATGTTGAAAACTCGTATTTCATTTAAATGATACACATAAGGAAGGGCTAGCTAACATGTTAGATAATATAATCAATTTTTTTAAAAGATCACAAACATCTATTTTTATCAACACGATACCGTAAAATCCAATGGGGGTAAAAATGAAAAAATACATCCTTAGGTTTCAAATATCAATTAAAACAACAATAGTATAGAAGAGCCCTGCCTCCTAGGACTTCCTAAAGTTTTATTTCATTCAAACACAATATGAGCTAAAGCTTGTTTTTGTTTTTGTTTTTTTAACAATTGGCAAAAAATATCTTTTGCAGTATTAGCTTCTATGAAGGAAAGGTAGGTAAACAACTCAAAGAAGGTCGGCTCTTGGGGAGCCTCACTGGTCAAACTGTAGATTTGCAGCACCTATTCTGTTCTGGGTATTGTTAATAAGGAGGATCATCCATGGGAAGTGGCTGGCCAGGATGCAGAAGCAACTAGAATCATGAGACAAAGTCAAAGGAAGAGCGGCGTAGTTTATCTGAGAGATTTTGTTGTTGTTTTGTTCTAAATGTGGTCACTACCTGAGACTCACGCTGGTGATACGGATTGATGTCTGAAAGGTGAGATTTGTTTGTTAAATTGTAGGGAAATGTTGGAGCGATACTTAGGAAAAACGTGTAGCTCACAGGATGTGTGGTATTCCCAAACTGAATGGATTCCCATAGAAGGTACAGGCTCTGGCTAGGTGGCAGTCAGTCTGCAAATGGGTCACCAGGTGGTGTGAATGGTGTAGGGGAATGTCTGAGTTTTGTAGGGAACAAACTGGTAAACTTCGCTGATCCCGTTCAACTCTAACACTGATTGAGTTCCATGAGTCTTTAAGATCCTGCTGGTACAAGAAACGATGCATTATGTCATACTGTGCAGATGCCATTGGAAGTATTTCTATTTGAGCTGAAAGAAAGAGTTTTCATGCAGGTACGTAAACGATCTCCAGAAGTCCTCCAAGCGGGTGGACTTTTCAAAGTTGAATCCAGAAAAACCATGGCATCCGTCCTCCATAGGAGGAAAGCACCCCAATTTTTATGTTCCTGCACAGTGGATGGCTTATCACGGTCACGTCAGTGACAGGTGGTACAGTAGCATTCTCTGTGTTTATCTCATAAAGTTTACAATAGCTCTGATTAGAACAAATTTATCGTCCATGTCATGTTTCCTCTGTAGCTTTTTGATATTTTGCATTGTATTGCTTTATTTTTGGCTGAAACTGGTTGGACTTCAACCATGACATGCCAAGGATCAAAGACATTGTGTGATGACGTGTGTGGGTATGGACCAAGCCTTTCCGTATCAAAGTCAAGGTATTCCAGATAAGAGATGAAAATTTCAAAACAACAAGAAATGAACTTCGATCAGTGCTAATACTTCGGTGATGCTACTGAGTGGCTTAGGTCGTTTTAAGGACTTTAATGAGGAAATAAAGGAACTCTATTTATGACGTTTCAAGTTCCCCAAATGGTATTGTTCTAGTCCATATTGGTGGCTAAGAAAGTATTTTGCATTACCTTTTTGTTTTCTTGATGATGATAGGTATAACATTTATATAGTATATATATCATATATGTAAACATAGTTTATATGTAATATACTCTCTTATTTATATTATATAATCCATATATAATATTAATAATATACATGCCTCTAATCTTACTCCATACACATCCACACACATATGGAGTGAAAACTATTGGTGTGAAATCAACGACCAGCTTTGTCTTACTCAAATAATAAGAAACCACTTTGACGTTTTTCTTGGTTCTTAGCATTTATTAGGCAGTATGCCCAGTGCAGCGTTGAGAAGTGCTTACGGCACATTCAACAATATTCTAATATATGTCAAAAGGTCTCATGTCGGGACCATATGATGTAGTTTTTTGAGTAGAGTTGACACCCAATGTTCCATTAGTTTCAGGTGGACAACTTAGTGATTTGACAAGTTTGTCCATGATGCTATGCTCACCACAAGTGTAGCTCCCCTCTGCCCTACTACAGCACTGTCACAATATCAGTGACTCTGTTCCTTATGTTCTGCCTTTTACTCCTGTGACTTACTCAGTCCATAACTGAAAATGTATCTCCCCTCTTCTTCGCCCCTTTTGTCCATCCCCCCAACCCATCCCCTCTGGCGACTATCAGTTCATTCTCTGTACATATAGGTCTGATTCTGGTTTTTGTTTGTTATATTTTTAGATGTTAAAGGAGAGCTCAGGGACTGTCTCTTCTAATCCCAAACATTTTGTGAATTCAGACAGAATAAGAAAAGATCCAGGGAAGGAAACTGACTTTCCCTGCGCACCCAAAACTCCATGCTTAGTGATTGAACAGTCCCGTGGCAAGGATCGAAGACCTGATTCTGAAGCTCATAAGTTCTCTTGTGGATGACTTTATCACTTGTAAGGAATGGACAGAGCTCCCATTTTCTAAAGATGATGAATGATAAAGATGACGATAACAATAGGGAACACTTCTACATCAGTCATATAGCTCAGACATGTCAACACTGGTTTATGTGCTTTTCAACCTGAATTTTGATGCCTCTGTCCTATCCGCTGTGCCTTCTGTCTACATGTTGCACAAACATGCTATAATCCTACAGTACTCCACTTTCCTATGCCCTACAAGATTAGACTCAAGTAAAATTATAACCAGGGACTTCTGCTCTGGAACATACTAAGCTAGAGACTAATGGATGCTAAACTGGTGCTGATTTGTTACACATCAATGGAAAACTATTGCAGGTTTTGGTACTGAAAGTGAGGTGTCGCCCTAACAAATATCTAAAACGTGGAAGCGGCATGGGATCAGGCAGTGGTCATAGGTTGGTCGAATTTTGAGGAGCATGCTAGAAAAGGGCTGCATTGCGTTAGATGGGCAGAATAAATCTGGACTCCGAGGGCTGCTGGGGAGGGCTGGGACGGAACCGGGGGAAGGAAATCGTTGTTTTGCCGTGGCGGAAAGCTCAGAGAAATTGTCCTGCAGGACCTGCTGAGGGACCAACACTGGCTACGTGACTAAGTAAATTACTGCAGAGAGTGTTGAAGGCATAGCCTGGCATCTCTTGCTGCTTACAGTAGCTTGTGAGAGGGAAGAAGCAAATCGAGGGGAGAACCCGTGAGCAAAAAGCAATCAGGACCCGAAGGTTTTGAAAACTGCCAGCCTCTCCAGGTGGCAGAGATGTTAAAAAGTCAGAAGTGACTGCCAAACGCATGGCAGGGGATGAGGCTGAATGTGTGACCGTATAGCCTCTGCTAAATCACCAGAGACAGCAGAAGAGCACAGTGTCGGTAACAGAAGGGCCCTTTCCGGAGGTTGGAGGTATGGCTCACAGATCTTCCAGACTGGAGGGCATCCAGGAGGACTAGGGCGCTGACCCTCAGCCACCTCAGCAGGACCCATGGGGAGAGACAGGATTGCATCAGAGACTTTGGGTGAGCATCTGTCTGAGAGCAAAACCCAGTGAATTTCAAGTCAGGGCCACGGGCTTCTCGAGAAGACCACTTCAGCAGAAACTCTTTTGGTTTGGGCTGAAAGAGGCAGAGTACCGATGAAGAGACATCGTCAGAACCCCCAAATTCTTGTGGCATGGAGCCATCAGATAAAAGTGCCCAACTGCAAACGTATGTCACCATTCATAGAAAGGAAGAGTGACAGCACAGCACCACCAGCCTGGAGGGTGAAGCTCATAGAGACAGAGGGTTTTTCCTAGAAATGGAAACACAGTACCAAGAAATCCAGCATTTGTCCTGCTGGACTTCAAAACTATTATGGATCAGAGACTCCCGTTTACTCTCCATTCTCCCTATTTCCAACCAGACTCTATACCCATGATGCTGTGCCTCTCCCACCATTGTGTGATGGAGTGTTGGGACAGGTGATTTGTCTCTTTGGTTCTGGGGTCTAACGGGGGGAGGAAAAATGGTCTCTTGGGGCTACGGTCTAGACTCCTATAAGGGCTGAACCTAGGAGCCTCTTCTGTACCACATTTAGATGGCTTAGGTGTGAGGTTTGGGACTTTGAGTCAGTGCT
The DNA here is from genome assembly GCF_024362965.1 of Panthera pardus. NCBI lineage: Eukaryota > Metazoa > Chordata > Mammalia > Carnivora > Felidae > Panthera > Panthera pardus. The sequence goes on along the minus strand of NW_026526710.1, from coordinate 82,899,784 downwards.
GTAGTGCGGTGATACTCACGGGAGCCGTGAGAAAGGGAGAATCTATTTTGCATCCATGACAAGAGTGAGGCACTGGGAGCCAACGAGTGGGCAGTGATAGGCAGTGATGACCCCAACATTTCCACCTTTTGGTGTATAGAGCTTATACATACCTCTCCGCTGAGTGCAGGAAGAATCTGAACATCATGGAATGTCACTCCGTGATCATGTTACATTTCGTGGCAAAAGGGATTTTGCATGAGTAGTTAAGGTCCCTAATCAGTGACTCTGAATTAATCAAAAGGGAAACTGTCCTGGTGGGGCTGAGTATACACAAAAAATACTGGTGATAGTCTTTAAGCCCTTTTAAAAGAAGGTCTAAAAGGCATGAATGCAAGAAGTCAGAGGCATTCTAAGCTGTAGCAAATACTCCTGCTGGCATTTACGGAGCACGCTGCTGTCACCGACTTTGAGTCTGGAGTTCTCTCTTGTGCAGCAAAAGAGCGGACACAGAATTGAATATGAGAGAGGCTAATGTCAGGGAGGAGACAAGAGTCCTGAGCAAGGGTCCTGTTTCTGTTTTATTAGGACCAGAAGGCTTACATATGTGATGGACATGCAGAAAGAGACAATACAACAGTGATCATTAACTCGCGTGTGAGAGAAAAGGGGTTTTGATGGTATGTGGTGTTAGGGGTCAGGGTCAAGACAACGTCCCGGTGGTGAGAAGACGGCCATTTACTGCAGGCACTGGGCACCGTGTCTATTTTAACTTTTCTAGGGCTTAGACAGATAGAGGGTGCCACCTCACTAACACGGCATTTTTCTCACTAATTCGCCCTGGGCACTTTCGCCCTGTAGCTGCTTTTCCCTCTATGCTTTGTTTTATTTCACGATTAATCCTGGGCTCTTTTGCCCTGGTGCAGCGACTCTCCGACTCTACCTGTGCTTGGACACTTTCATCCTGTGGCGACTCTCCCCCCTAAGCCTTGTTAACCCATTGGTGCAAGCTCAGAGAATTCTTAAACTTATTCCCCACACATTGCCACGTTGTAGAGAAGACCATGTGGCAGAGCATGGGGGTAGGCTTTGGGAGCCGAGAATGTTGCCCATCTGAGAGCCAGGGAGACAGGGGGAGCCTCAGTCCAGCGACCCAAGAGACGGAGTGCTCCCAATGACCTGAATGTAAGGCGGTAAGGTTGTAGTAATTTGTTACTTCGCAATAGAAAACCAAAACACATTCCTGTTGTAACAATATGCACTTTCGAAGGCACTAGATAATCCGGATGTCAATCTGTATGTGTCACTTACATATATTAACTGATACGTTATGATTTATTAACTGGTTCATGCTTTTTCTAGATTTGGTAGTTGAGGAGATGCGGCAAGGTAGAATTGTAGGAAAGATATAAAAAACAATCACTCTAACATCAGCTTGACCCTAAAAGTAGAGTGGCCACTAGGTTATTAACCTAGGCATCCGTGTTTTCATTTTGATACTTACTTGGAATCCCTCCATCCGCCATTTTGTTCCTTCATCTAACGCATAAGCACCCAACCGCTGATGGCCCAGAGATGAATGGGATGGGGCTACCGCACTCATTCGAACTGAATTGCAGCGTGTGACTCACTCCAGAACACGTTCATTTCCATCTGGCACTCTACTCCACCCCGTCACCACGTACTTCCTCATCGACTTTAGTGAACTATCCACTGAAACGCTGTACTTTAAAAAGCCTTACTCTTTTCTCATAGGGTCTTGTTTTCCTCTCTCTCCAGCATTTGTTTATATTAGTAGCATCTTTGCTCTTTGGCCACAGCGAGCGATTATTATTTCACCGTTTAGTTTTATTATTGTTTCTTGTCTGGAGCATAGTTTGGCATGCCATCTGTCTCTTGTGTCCACAATTTACATTCTGTCCGCCGGGGTGCACATGCCCAACTTTGCAAGATACAAGTAAAATTGTTCTGTGACCTCAGTAAACTAAATTTGGTGGATCCTCAGGGTGAAAAGTTGCAGAGATGTTTGATTAGAAGCGTCCAAGTGCACTGAGCTCAGGAGCTCTCTGAGAATACACACCAAAACATATTGATGATCATCAACTCACAACAATAATGTTTCATTTGCTCTCTAGAAAAAGCAAGCCCCAACACAATTACAAGTTTGGGGTAAATGATAAGATCCAAAGGCATGGTGTTTTCCTGCATTTCACCCAGGAAAGAAAATGACCTTCATTAGAGGAAGCCATGCTGCTGATCGTAAACTGATGTTTTAATGTAGAGATCTCCATGCCTCACTGTTAAGAGTCGGTGCGTTTTGAAACATTGAAGACTACTTTGCTAATACAGGAAATATTTACTTATATCTGTCATACAGCTGCATAAATACCAGATGGCACATATAGAAATATCAGTAAGACACAGAATATGCTGGCAAAATTGCTGCACATGTGTCCTATTTTGGCACCTGTTTCTAAAGTAAACATAAAACACTGTGTGGCTAGGGGATGTATCATATATATAAGCATCAAAAGTAAGATAGGCGTTAATATAAAAACATAATTAAAATAAAAAAGGAAAAGCTGAATTGAATAATTGGCAACAAAAACAGGAGGGTAAACATTCTTAACTATGAAGAATAAAGATTGGAGTGCCCGGGTGGCTCAGTCAGCGGGGTGTCCAATTTCGGCTCAGGTCATGATCTCACAGTTCATGAGTCCGAGCCCCGCGTCGGGCTCTGTGCTGACAGCTCAGAGCCTGGAGCCTGCTCCGGATTCTGTGTCTCCCTCTCTCTGTGTGTCCCTCCCCTGCTTGTGCTCTCTCTCTCTCTCTCTTTCTCTCTCTCTCTCAAAAATGAATAAAACAAAAAAATTTTAAAGAAGCGTAAAGATTGTATAAGACAATTAGAGAAAGTTATATAAGCCAACGAGAAGAAAATGGGGCAAATAAAGTGAAAAATCAATTCATAGAGAAGCAGAAATGGCCTGTTGGTATAGGAAACATACACCGGTCTGTGTCAGTAAACAAAGAGATGCAAATTTCAGTAGGAATCAGGCCTGTTTTTATCTATTCAATTGTTTAAAAATATAGCCATAATAAAATACCCAGTTTTGTAGATGGTGTGAGAACGAGAATATATGCATGCTTTCTTCTGTTGATCTGAAACTTAATCTAAAAATGTATGTATATATTAGTGATAAGTATGTTTAAAAGCATTTAAACAATGAAAATTAAGTGGCTTGGTTAAATGCTTCTTGGAACCTGTATATATTCTTTTAACTCTTTAGATGCTGTGTTAGAATGATACAAACATTGAGCTATGTGAAAAAAATAAAATTCTCAAAGCAAATATCAAACAAAACACACATAAAAGTATATCGTAAGTATATGTGATAAATATTTAATATAGAGTGTCTGCTGTATATGTAATGCATGTGTGTAGAAGGCAATTCATTTAAGGTAGCAATAGTGATTAATTTTAGGTGTCGAGGTTTTTTGATCCTCAGTGTTTTATGATTTTTCTACAATGAACAGTTATTGTTTTGGTAAACATTTTTTTAAAAGCAATAAATATAACTTTGATATGACTTTCTAAAGAAATGTATTAAATCCAAGAAAACAAGAATATAGATGTTCTTTTCTATGTTGGGAAAATCAAGACACATCTATGATGTCAGGAAATGATAACTAATCAATAGACTTTTCTGGGAGGTGGTAATTATACCAACAGGTGAGGACAGGTCACTATCTAATGACCTGTTCTTTCAGACTAAATAATCACCATGGTTTACACTAGAATTTCTCCACTAGAATTTTTACCCTCAAGACTAGAATTTTACACTAGAATTTTTACCCTCAAGACACTCACCTGATGGCTTGTTTATGGCATGACAGATGCTGATGGCTAAGCCTATGTTTTTCTAATGTCCTTGGAGCGCTAGAGTTGACATCGGTCCTTCCTCCTCTGGGTGACATGAGTGAATCTTTGAGTTTGCTCTAATTTTAAATGATGTCAGTAGTTAGAAAATGTTGCTCTTGACCATTTCATAGCGAATCGTGACTGATGACTTGCAGGGTGTTCTAGTCAAAAGCCATTGGCTACTCATGTCAGAGATCTCACTCTTTTCCCAATTCGGCCTTTCCCGCCCCTGTTGCCGTGTTGTGTGGCCATAGTTCCATCTACAGGGGCTGGTGGATCGTGTTCTGATTCCTCCGAGAAATTAGCTACTGGTGTAAATAGGGACATTGGCTTCATTCCTGTTGCTGTTCCTTAAGCACATTTAGTGTTTAATCAACAAAAATGTATTATTTGAAATAGATGTCACTGGGTTGAAACCATGGTGTCAACAGGGCCACTGTCTTGAGAGGCCGTAGTGAAGCGTGCATTCCCTCACCTGTCCCAGTTTCTAGAGCTGTGCTCTTCCCATTGAGTGGGTTATATAGCTCCTTCTCCTTCAAAGCCAGCAAGGTCACCTTTGGTCTCTCTTGGATTCCTTGTTATATATCACATTCTGTCCCTTGGAGCTCCTCCTTTCCTCTGTAAAGATGCCTGTGATTACCTTGGCCCCTCCTGGATAATCCGGAATAATCTCCACATTGTGAAGCCCATAATCACATCTGCAAAGTCTCTTTTGCATATCAAGTAACGTTCACAAATTCGGGGCATTAGGATGTGGGCATCTTTGGGAGCTATTATTCAGCTTACTGCAGTAGGTTTGCTGTTCTTATTCTGTTTTTATTTGTTTGTTTCTATTAAATTGATAAACTCTTCACCTAAAATTATGAAAAATATAGTTTATTGGACTCGAAGACCAAAGGTACACAATGCCAAATGGTAATGGTGTCTCTAAATACATGTCCCTTTCATGCCCTACTACTGAATATGTATTCTTCTATATAATGAAATTATTTAAAAGTTGAATGTTTTTATTACTACAGGAAAAGTACAAGAAGAGAATGTATCATAAATATATAAATATATAATTTTGGTATGCATGTATGTGTTTTGAATTCTAAAATTAATGTTAAGCATTTTTCACAACAAAATTACAGATTATTTCAAAAAAGTGTTTTGGGCACCTGGGTGGCTCAGTTGGTTAAGCTTCCGACTTCAGCTCAGGTCATGATCTCTCAATCCATGGGTTTGAGCCCTGCATCGGGCTCCGTGCTGATGGTTCAGGGCCTGGAGCCTGCTTCGGATGCTGTGTCTCCCTGTCTTTCTGTCCCTCCCTTGCTCTCCCTCTCTCTCTCTCTCTCAAAATAAATATTAAAAGAATTTTTAAAGTGTTTTAATTGATAAAAAAATCAAAATAGTCTGAAAATATATGAAAGAGTACCCATTTGGTGACAGTCAGTTAATTCCTCTCCTTTCTTATCTATAACACCTTGACTTTAAGCCTCAGTTTCTTTTACAGAAAATGAAGGAGAGGTTATAGAGTAGCTGTGAGTTTTAAATATATGTGTTCAAAACAGAGCTAATGGTAAATGGTTGGTGATAACCATTGTGTCTATTAATGGGATACCAACATACTGAAACCTTTATAGTCAGGAGTTTCTTACTTTCAATATAATGAGAATTTTGAGCAAGGGATAATAATATAAAATTGTATAGTCTGCCAGGGACCTACCCTTCCTTCCTCTTAAGCATGTGATTGAGTCCAGTTGTACCATAAAGAGGATAACGATCAGAAATATTTTAATATTGGAAGTAATACTTGGCTCAAATTACTTTTTTTTAAGTATGTATATAGATTTATAGGCTGGTGGAATAATTAAAATTTAAAATCAATTTTATTGAATGGTTTTTTAGACTAAAATATTTGCCTTCCTTTAAATAATGTTGATTTCCATGTGTATGTGTTGAATTACTCAGAAGATTTTGCAGAATTTTCAACGAACTTTTTATTTATTTTTTTGAGAGAGATAGGAGGCAGTGCAGAGGGAGAATAAGAATCCCAAGCAGGCTCCACACCCAACACAGCCCGAGGTGGGGCTTCATCTCATGACCGCGAGATTGTGACCTGAGCTGAAATCAAGAGTCGGACGCTTAGCCAACTGAGCCACCCAGGCACCCCCCCATCAAAATGTTTTGATCAGTGTTGTCTTGGTGAGGTTGTCAGTCTGCCAGATGTTGTGGACAAGAATAAAGGCAGCAAATTCCTTGTAGTTTTTGGCAGGATCCTTGGGGATCACATGTATTGATCTCTTTGATTCTCAGTTTACAGCTGTTGTAGTTTATGTCTATCACTGAAAGTAGATTGCGTGTATTTGTTGTACGGAGACAGAAAATGATTATTCTGACTTGTTAGCCTTTGAACTAGGAGGATCACAAAGTTGAGGCTATGATGGTCCATTCATTTTCTCCACCCTAATCTTTATTTACCTCAGTTCCCGCTTTGGGGACTTGGCACTTGCAACAATGAAACCAAATCTAGTGACTTTAACGGAACAGCATGTCTCAACCAGCTAACTGTTATAGACATGTACACCAGTCATGAAAACAAACCCTGAGATCCATGTCTGAGTACTGGTAATAATCAGACTACAGACCCCAAGGAAATGCAATATCCCCCTTATGGTAATTGTAGACCTATCTAATTAGGGACGATGAATAAATCATCATGTAGCTGGCCCAAGGCAGACATAATTATAGTATACAAATATATGTTCATTCTTGGGATCAAATAGAATGGACAAGATCACGATGTGTCTCGTGTCCTATGTGAGGAAAGAAATGATCTCTATCTATGGAATATAATTTTCTCATGAAGATGCTTTTTCTTTTTTTTAATATGCTGTCTTTTTGGGACAGTAGCAATATGCAATTCTAGCAGAAAGATTGGGGGAATCTAATAAATGTGAGTGGGATTAAATTGAAATTTGTGAATAGATTTTCTTGTATTTAAAGAAGAGATTAAAATTCATCTTAATAATTCGAGATCTTTTGACAGATAACTAAGTCACATTGGAACATAGAGTTTTGGAGGCAGATATTGATCTTTCAAAAAAAATATATGAAGATGATAAAGGAGATGAAGAGAAGAGGCACAAATCTATTTCTGGCCTGAAATCTGGTCAGCATTTTTCAAATAAAATGTCATTTTCTCTAATTGCATAGCCTAAAGGGCATTTTAAGTTTAAAATATGGTGGCAGGGGAAATTTTTCCATTTATTTGGGGAAAAACAAAACATTTGTTTTGGGGACAATTCGGATGGCCAAATATATTTATTTTTTTACATTATATTTTTCTGGAATTAGAATATCTTGATTCAAACGTAACAAGCTAGACACTTTTCAATCCAGTTTTTGAAGGCTTTGAATTCCTACTCAGATGCTTACTCATAATTGATATCTCTGACATGTTAGCTATTTTCTTCCATTAAATTCATTAAAAAAGTTTAGTTATTTCTTAGAAATTGAAATCTGGTCATTTGCAGCAACATGGATGGAACTGGAGGGTATTATGCTAAGTGAAATAAGTCAGACAGAGAAAGACAGATACCATATGTTTTCACTCATATGTGGATCTTGAGAAACTTAACAGAAGACCAGGGGGGAAGGGAAGTGGGAAAAAAATGTTACAGAGAGAAAGGGAGGCAAACCATAAAAGACTCTTAAGTACTGAGAACAAACTGAGGGTTGATGGTGGGTGGGGGAGAGGAGAAAGTGGGTGATGTGCATTGAGGAGGGCACTTGTGGGGGTGAGCACTGGGTGTCGTATGGAAATCAATGTGACAATAAATTGCATTAAAAAATAAAAAAATGAAATGAAAAAATAGAAACTTCTTAAAACCTCAAAAAATAAAATAAAATCGTTGTCAGAATAGAATGGCAAGATGGCACTCCATGTCTATCTTACTGTTGAAAAAGTTTTGTTCTGATATCTGTGAGTTGGTAGGTATTTATTAAGCACCTCCAAAATGGCATGTGTTTGTTATTCAAAGCCCAAGTTATACAACAGTGAGCAAGACAACTCCTTTGCCTTACATTTTTATAAGAGGAGACAAATGACGTACAGAGAAGTGAATTTAAGAAGATAAATTAAAGTCCTAATAAGTATTTGGAAAAACAACAAATTAGACGAACATGATGGAGAAGGGTGTGGATCTCATTGCGCCATGGTTATGGTGGGTGACATTGGAGTTCAAGAGGTAGCTGAGTTGAGATGTTGGATGAGCACAGGGGGTATTGAGGAGTTTGGCATTCACTCTGTTAAAGGAAGGTTTTGGAGTGTTTTAAACAGGGGTGAGCAATGGTTTGATTTATACTTTTAAATGACCAAATTTCCCTTGGCTGCTCTGTCCATGGATCTGATATAGAAAACGAGGTGTTGAAAAATGGCCATGAGCCACTTGTACCAATGGAGATGGCAACAAGAACTCGGCAGATAAATAGATAGTAGATAGATAGATAGATAGATAGATGATAGATAATAGATGGATAGATAATAGATGATAGCTGGCTAGCTAGCTAGCTAGATAGTAGATGGGTAGAGAGATAAGAGATAGATAGATGATAGATAGATAATAGATAATAGATCGATAGATAATAGATAGATAGATAGATAGATAGATAGATAGATAATATATGGATAGATAGATAAGAGATAGATAGATAGATAGATAGATAGATAGATAGATAATGGATAGATAGATAATAGATAAATAGATGTATAGATAGATAGATAGATAAGGCTGACACAACTAAAGGCTCTTTGGACATGGGTGTTGAAAGAGAAAAGACTCAAGAAAGACCCTAACCCTTCAGCCTTAGCAGCCTTAATGTTAATAACTCATGGCCTTTATTAACATCAGGAAAGTGTGCGAGTGGAAGAATGATGTGGGGAAGGGGTAGTTAAAGAGGAGTAAGGTCACAATTGTTTCCGTATCATCTAGCCATGTTTCACTTAAGATGGTACTTAGAATCCCAAGAAGAAGTTATGTCGGGATTTGCTGGTATGGTATACATCTGGACTTCAGATGGGAGTCAGAGCTGGAAGGGTAAGCCCAGGAGAAAATAGAGTGTCAGAGGCTTTGCAGGCTTCCCAGGATCCCCTGGGATAGAGAAGAGAAGGGGGGCCTCTCATGATTACCCTGGAGACCTGACTGCAGGGTTCTGAGAGGCAGAGGGAAAATCGTCTCTGTCATCTAGATCAATTAAAATTATTAGTGAATAAAAGTAATTGCGTTTCCAAGTGCACTAGATTTTGCTCTTTAGCATAAATTCATTACTTAAATATTTAATGCAGATATGTATCACATTTCCATATTTATGATAAACACAAGCTTTATTTCCATCTCTCAGGCAAAGTGGTAGGCTCTAGAGCATCCAGAGTATCAGGAAGTTTTGATAAATCAATGTCTTCAAGGCTGATAAAAGTTGAATTCTACAAATGAAGCAAGGACGTGTCAATGTACTCTAAGCTGTCTCCTCATCCTGCTGCTGCTCGACACATTCCTGCAACCATTTCCATCCCAACTTCAGACTGGAGAAGGGATGGGAAAGAAAAGTGAGCAGAGGTAGAAGACTCGGTGATGTGGGCGTGTGAGCGTGTGTGTGTGTGCATGCATGTGGCAGCACCCACAGAGGCGGTGAACTTTTGACAAACTTCACATTAAACAAATCCGAAGAATCTGAGAGAGGCAAGAAGCCGGAGAATGTGGATGGAGAGAATGAGATTTGGGTCAGGTGCTGGGAGACACGAGGGAGCATTTGAGCTGTTATTTAGCTGATATTATTATTAAAAGAAAAGTAGGATCAAGCATCACTTCCATTTCCAAATTTTCTTGATGGAGTAGCGTGTTCTTTGGCTTTGAACTCACCTACCATTGATCGTTTCATTAGCCACAAAGCACAAGGATGTGAAATATCAGTGTGTCAGAGAGACATCTGCCAGGTTTTATTTTCCGTTTCGTTTCAATATTTCCTGAGGGTAGCATTTAGTGGATTTCTGAATTGAAAAAGAATACAATCAGACAAAACACTAATTTGAAAAGATACGTGTACCCCTATGCATATTGCAGCATTATTTACAATAGCCAAGATATGGAAGCAGCCCAAGGGTCCATCAATGGATGAATGGATGGTGGTATGTATATATACAATGGAATATTACTCAGCCATAAAAAAGAATTAAATCTTTCTATTTGCAATGACATGGTTGGATCTAGAGAATATTATGCTAAGTGAAATGGGCGAATCGGAGAAAGACAAATACCGTGTGTTTTCACTCATGTGTGGAATTTAAAACCAAAACGAATGAATAAAGAAAAGAAGAGACAAACCAAGAAACAGATTCTTAACTGCAGACAGCAAACTGATGCTTACCAGAGGGGAGATTTGAAATAGGTGGGGATGGGCTGAAATCAGGAAAGGGGATTAAAAGGACACTTCTCATGATGAGCACTGAGTAATGTACAGCATTGTTGAATCATTATATTGTACACCTGAAGCTAATATAACACTGTATGTTAACTGTACTGGAATTTAAAGACAGATAAAAAAAAGAAAATAATAATGATAATAAATAATAATAATAAATAATAATAAAAAGGAAAGCAGTTAAGGAGACATAACACTAATAAGTGAGAAGGAATTTTAGTGACTTTGGCATTAACAAAAGTTATTATAAGCTAAAAAAATTAATTACAAAAAGGGAACAAAATTTATAAACATGTGACACAATACTGAAAAATGATCACACGTTCGTGAATAGACTTTTAATATTACAGCCAATATGTTTTATGGTTCTTTATTAAAATTTTAAATGCAGTTTTCTTTACACTTAGTGTTGTGACTGCTCTTCTTTCTCTCGTCATCCCTTACCTAATTCAGATATGTTCAAAATTATTTTTGTGGTCTCTACTGAAGTTTTTATTTCTTACAGATCAGCAACATATAGGTATAAATGTCTCAGACGCATGTAGGATTTTCAACATCAGAATAGAGTCAAATGCTATTTCAGGAAATCTGGTGCATGCTCGCCACCTAGTGGTGAGAATGGGAACATGTGAGGATTTCAAAACAACCCAAAAGAAGGGAGTGAATTCAGTGAAATACTAAGTTCAGTCATTAGCTTTAAATATATAGTAAGTTATAGATGTTATGTGAAAACTACTATGTGACTAGTTAAAATATGAAAGACAAAATAGATTTTTAAGAATACTATTTTATTTTTTTCATGAAAAGTTAAAAGATTTTTACCAATTACTATATATATGTGTGTGTGTACATATACATTTCTACATATTATTTACAATAAAAGCTAAATATATATTTGTATATATACATTTATATATCTACATATTATTTATAATAAAAGCTAAATGTAACTTGTGAATATCCTACAAATAGTCATTGTCACCATTTTGGCTTATTTCCAGTCAAATTTTCCACATGTCTCTTTGTGCGTGAGGCTTTATAATTTACAGTGATCTGTGTCCTCATTTGTCACCCAACTTTATACCTTAGTAATTTCTCATCTCATTCTCTGTTCCCTTCAGAAATAAGAGATCTGTCACCATAATTTTTGAACACTGGGGCAAGACTTCTCAAGATTTTGCTTTTTCTTTTGTTCTGGTTTGTGTATCGAGTGGTGGTATACTAATGACATTGGAGTCATCTGGACTAAACAAAGTTAAACGGGCTTCGTGGCACAAGAGCTCTGTGAACAAGGGTCCACCAACAGCCGGTGTATGGAAGGAAATGCACCATAGTTCATCTTACTTACTAATCCACAATATATTTCTTCCCGCTAGAGCAAACTGTTGCATTAAAATTTGTGTTTCCAAAGACTTTATCATGAGATGTTTGGATAAATGTTCACTTACGGTATTTTAAATTGAAATTTTAAGCCTGGATTTAAGGTACCCGTAGATATTCTCGAAACCTGCATCTGTGCGTCGTGTTTCTCTGTCCTGAAAATCGTGTCACTCAGTTGCAGGACACTCTTGTCACTTATGTCCAAACCTCAGTTTATAAGATCACTAGAGACTTCAAAAGAATACGCCTTGATTTTATAGTGGGACCAAAACACCACGATCTGTTCTGCACACTCGCTTTTCTTGCCTTCCAAGATGGCGTCTGAATAGCTCTCTTTACAATTTGGAATTAGAAAATGCATCTTATCCTCATGGTCTTGTTTTCCTGCGAATCAAGGAATATCATAACACACATCTAAACCTTCTTCCTGGAAAGTAGTACAAACACTTGTTAAAATCTGCCTTTTATTGAAGTTAGCGAGCAAACAATCCATCTTCTGTTTCTTTTTTAGAGTTAAAAACTTGAGTGATATTTTACACTGGGCATGGGTATAGCAAAGGGGTATACTTCCCGAGATCTTTAAATAACTTAGCAAGGCTCAGTTTCAGGAATGTCCTGAACATATCTTAGAAAAGTGTCTTACAAACGTAAAAAAAAAAATTGGGGGGCCTGGGTGGCTCAGTTGGTTGAGCGTCCGACTCTGCATTTCCACTCAGGTCATGATCTCACGGTTTCATGAGTTCAAGCCCCACATTGGGCCCTGCACTGAGACTGCAAGACCTGCTTGGGATTCTCTCTCTCTCCCTCTCTTCCTTCCTTTCTTGTGCTTGCACTCTCAAAATAAATAAATAAACTGAAAAAGAAAAAAAAAGTTGTCTTTCTTGCGTAGTTGCCTATAAAAAGTGGAGACAGTATATAGACTTACTTTTTTTTTTCCTTTTTATAGGTAAATACTAGAGTCACATAGAGTCAAAGAGCTTGGAGCTTCAGATTTGTGGTGTATTAGTGACTCTTTTCACATTTAAATACATTACGGAATTCCTATGATTGCTTTCGAGAGAGAGAGAGAGAGAGAGAGAGAGAGAGAGAGAGGGATAAACACCTTCATTTCTACAGGTTGTGAGGTTCATTATTTGCATTACCTACCCTTACGTTACTTCACGTAATATTAGAAGCAACTTGAAACCACTTTTTACTTATAGACGGGGGTTGTCCGCTGAGCACTCGGGACGGGATGTTTGTAAATGAGTGATGGAGGTTGTAGAAGATAACAGCCTGGAGAAAGATATGCTAGGGAAATTTACGAAGATAAATGTCCCCAGTCGTTTTTGAGGAAGTGATGTTTCATGACGCATTACTTTATTCCCCAGTCTCTTACGAGTGGGAATGAACTGGGCTGTTGCTGAGGCTGTGCACCCAGCTGTGGCGGTCAGTGTCCATTGGATCTGCCTGGTCGGGTCCCATGAAGAACTGATTGTTACATATTTTAAATGTCACCCCTGCATGTAATAGCTTATAGAGCTCTGAGCTACAACCCATTTCATTATATTATTTCTCTTACAACGTTGTATTAGCTAAAGAACAGCTATGCTTTTTTGTTGCACAAGAAGGTAAACACCTCTGTGTAGAACTCCTCTTTTTAGACTGTATTGATTGCACGCTGTTATGTGTGAAACCTCTGCTCCATTCTTTCCAGCCTGCATTCTCATTTGGTGTTGACGAGCTCTCTGTGAACGACCGTCCTCACTTCACAAATTAGGAAATGTGTAATATTAGGTCACTGAACTGGTCTATTCTGTGTCTCCTTAACATCGTATGTTTTATTGGTTGATTTAATTTTGGCGAATTATTACCGTAATTCAAGAAGAGCTAATGTGTGCTTACTGTGCCTCGGACGACAGTGGTTACGGGTTTTAAAGCTCGATCACATTTAATTTTCACAGCTGTGTGTGGTAGTTAAGATTCGCCCCCTGTATAGATGTTACTGAAACTCGGGGATCTTGAGGCACGTTCGCTCAAGGTCACACAACCTGGAAGTGATGGACCTGGGTTTCAGTCTCAGACATTGTGAATCCACGGCTCCTGTGCGATGCTCCCCTCCCGGAGCAGCTCCACGCACAGTTCTAACGCTTGTGTCCATAGGCTGGCACTATCCGAAGTTCTGTGCGTACTTAAATCGCTTAGGTAAGTGTTATCCTTATCCCCGTTTTACAGATGTGACAACTGGGCCCATCCTCAGGGATTATCACTCCTTGCAGCCGAGACCCAGCTCTGCCCACAGTAGCGTTGTCGGGATCCTTCCATCCCGTGGTGAAATGTCTGCAGAACACAGGCGAAGCTTCATCCTAACGTGCAGTCTCCTACATAGGCAAACAGACCAACCAACAAAAAAAGACTGGTTGCCCGAAAGCGTCTGTATTGGTGCAGGAGGGAGGCGGGAACAGTGAGGCAAGACCCATTTTTCAGTGTCAGACTATCCATTCTGTGTTGCCTGAATGATTGAAATCAGGAGCAACGCTGTGCTTGCACACATGACATTCTGTTGGCCGACTAGAATATTCCACTACTCTCAGTTTCTGTCTTTTTTCTTTTCTTAAAATGAAATACTTAGCGTTGCATCTGGGTAATGAAATGATGAGGTTCCATAAACCCTTCCACTGAAGCGAGATTGAAAGAGCCGCGGTCATCGTATCTAAGTACACTTTAAAAGCAGTTCAGAGACACAAAGCCACGAAAATAGTTCCTCCTGTGTCTTTTCTAAAAGCCAACGCGAAGCTGTATTTGCTCTTCCGCTGACAACAGAAAACCTCCTTCCAGAAAGAAGTGGACTCTTTTGATCATGGGAACTGGGCGCGTAGGTACTCCGAACCGTAAGGATTGTTTCCTCAGCTGCCGCGTTTTTGGGCGCGAATCCCACCCTTCACTTGAGCTTCTTCCAGATAATTTTAGGAAATAAGGAAGCTGGTATTTAAGAGGCAAGAGCTTTTGGCAACGTATACTGAAGTTCTAAGCAGAACCAGTCCTCCGCCAACTGGGAAGATGTGTCTGGGTCAGCAATGGTGAGCGAGCCAAGGAGAGGACGCTGAGCTGTAGTCTCTGAGAATATCGCAAATCGGACCGCCCTTGAAGACCATTCATGGCATGGAGGTTAGCTCTCCACCACTCAGCACACCTGTTGGAGTCTTCCGCTTCCTGGGATACTCAGCCAGCACCCTGGCTGGACTTAACCTTTTGCTCGGTAATATTAATCAATTAAACCTCTCTGTTGAATATTTACCATAAGCCTAGGAACCTTAAACCGTATGAAAGCTTAAAAATGAAAAATTTTTGAAGGCATTGCCCTTCGTCTCAAAGAACATGTGGGAAAGATGATAAGCATATGCTAACCGCCAAGCTCTGTTTAAAATTGTAAGTATAATAGGATTTAAGAAAAAGATAATTTTCTCGGTAGCTTGGAATAGTATTTCAAAACTGTACAGATAATACAGTGCAGATATGATTTGGATAACAGAATGGAGAAAGGATATTCCAGGGCAGAGAGAGAGAGAGAGAGAGAGAGAGAGAGAAGGAACCGTGTTTGGCCACTGAGCCACAGATAACGGGAGTGTGCTGAGGGTCATGGGAAATAAGGTCGGTATCCAGAGTGTGTCCAGACATCCTTGAAAACACAAGAACATAGCTTGCTTTGGGAGGCAGGAAGTTGCCATTTTATCTTTTCAACAGGAGATAGAAGTAAGAATCTTTGGTGAACCATTGCATACCTGCATTTATTTTTTTTTAAGTTTGTTTATTTATTTTGAGAAAGGGGGAGGCCCCGAGAGGGAGAGAGAGAATCCCAAGCAGGCTCTGCGCTGGCAGCGTGGAGCCCGACTTGGGGCTCGAACTCACAAACTGTAAGATCGTGACCTGAGCTGAAATCAAGAGTCAGACGCTTAACCGACTGAGCCACCCGGGCACCCCGCAGATCTGCATTTACAGGAGAGAAATACTCAGACGTACGATAACGAGAACACTCAGAAGCCACTATGTTGTATTTTTGGTGTTGTCTATGAAACAACATTTATTTTTGTTCAGGGACTGTAAGTTGTTACACATTTGTTTCGTAGCCGCTGCAAGATTTGCTTTTTTTATCTTTCTTGTTTGCATAGCAATTCTGTAAATACTGGCAAAAGTAAGAGAAAAGATAGTCTAGTACCTGCAATAATAGAAAATTTAAAAAGCAAGACGATCCCAGTTAACTGGCACATTTGCCTGATCATTGGATGAAAAGAAGTGTGTCAGGAATGTGATTTATTGGCCGTCCTGGATTACCTATCCCGTTACCAGTGAAATCGCCAGTATTTAATCATAACTGATACAGGCACATGGATTTGTAGTTTTTTGGGTTTTTTTTTAACTTTTTATTTAGTGTTTATTTATTCTTGAGACAGAGAGAGACAGAGCATGAGCGGGGGAGGGGCAGAGAGAGAGGGAGACACAGAATCCGAAGCAGGCTCCAGGCTCCGAGCGGTCAGCACAGTGCCCGATGCGGGGCTCGAGCTCAGGAACCATGAGATCATGACCTGAGCCGAAGTCGGTCGCTTAACCGACTGAGCCACCCAGGCACCCCTGGATTTGTAGTTTATAAGAGATGTTCACAACCAAGAAGCAGCAGAACTACAAACACAACTGCATTTGGAGCATTTGGAATTCACAGTTTGGTGTTCTTACGAGTATTCTATTGTACTTTGTTCAATTACAGAACGCAGAGTCATTTTTATTCACATACTTAAAATTGTAAAATCTAATGCATCCTACTTAATAGTAACTGTAGTAATTTTTCCAACTCATCCTGGAAGGGAAGTAAGTATTTATGCTCTCTTAAAGGTTTTCTTCACTCGGCGGATAAGTGTATTTTCATTTTTTAAGTTTATTTATTTACTTTGAGAGTAGGGGAGGGGCAGAGAGAGAGGGAGAGAGAATCTGCACTGTCAGCTCAGAGCCTGACATGAGGGCTCCCAACTCACGAAGAACTGTGAGATCATGACCTGAGCCAAAATCAAGAGCTGGATGCTTAACCGACTGAGCCACCCAGGTGCCCTGATAACTCTGTTTTCAGTACCACCAGAGTCTCTTAGGACGTGTGTATTTCTCATGGTTTTTTACTAAAACATTTTGCAACCACTCCACTCGCAGAAAACTCCTTTTCGTTCTGTGTGCACAGTTTGACAACATTCATTATCTGCTTAACAGACCGTATCTGTTCTGCAAGAGCCATTACGGTTGACTACAGAAATTTAAATTTAGCTCCATACTAAAGAGCAGATTTTTGCGATAATGTATCAGATCATTAAAGTTTATATTATAACAGGCTTATATGATGTTTAACAAGGCACTAGCCCACGTTAAGCGTGATACTTCCTTTTCAAAATGACTACTGCATATTTTCTACCTTTTAATGTGTTTTTTCCCCGAAAATGACTCTTGCATTTTTTTTTAAATCTTTTGCCAGACTTTAAGACCATAAACTCAAACTCTAGCCGAGGAAAGAAGGAACTAGTCTTCTGGAAGCGGGATAGGGGAAAGGGTGTGGAGAGCCAGAAGGAATCCCTTTGCTTGAGTTAGCTACATCTTTACCATGTTTCTGATTTTCAAGACTTGAGTGTGTTTTGTTTGTTTGTTTGGTTTCATTTTGTTTTGTTTTGTATTGTTTTTTGGGTTAGGATTTCTCTAAGAGTGTTAAAATACACCAAGTTGCCTTATGCAAATTATTTGTGTGACACTTGTGGTTAATATAGCAAATGTACCTAAAAAAGGTAACTTTCTAAAATACCTGTTGATATATAGTCTTGAAGGTGTGAAAATCATTACAACATGACTGTGGTATTTAGACAATACTGATCATTAGTAAATCTTTATTGACCGATTTTCTAACCACTGTAAATTATGTGTTTTGTATCTAATATGCTTTTCTAGGATACTCATCCTTAAAAGGATCTTAGAACAATTACTGAACAAAAACACGAAACACAGAAATTACGTTTTATAAGATATGTGGGATCATTGTGAAGTTAAAAGCACGGTCTGTGAACTATAATCCCTAATTCAGTATTACTCTAGAGACTGATTTTTCCTTTTTTTTAAATTTTTTAACGTTTATTTATTATTGAGAGACAGAGAGACACAGAGTGTGAGCAGGGGAGGGGTAGAGAGAGGGGGAGACACAGAATCCGAAGTAGGCTCCAGGCTCTGAGCTGTCATCACAGAGCCCCACACGGGGCTCGAACTCACAAACCGCGAGATCATGACCTGAGCCGAAGTCGGTCGCCCAACCAACTGAGCCACCCAAGTGCCCCTAGAGACTGATTTTTCTAAACATCCTATTACTCTGATAAAAAAAAGGAATGTATTTTCCTAATATGGAAGTCCTATCTAACATTATACGTTGCTACATTAAACTTGTACTATTTCTCCTATCTTTGTATTGTATACCTTCTGGGCATCCTTCCTTTATCTCCCAGCACCCTAAATGCGCATTGTATCTGGCGACCATGGACCATTGTAACATAATGTTACTAGAATGTGTGAAATACATGAAAGTAGGTTAATTTCATCAATCATGTTGATGGGAATAATATATATTTTTATGTTGTTCAGGATTAATTTTCTCTTGTTCTGAATTTCCATGACATTTTTTGTTTTGTTCATTTGTTGAAATAATGCAAGAGAGATTTGCTTAATGTCTGCTTTCTTCGTTCGTGTTTTGTAAACATATGCTTTACAAAATTATTTCAATATTAATTAATTGAATTAAGACTTTTTGCATAATACAACTAAATTTGTACATACAGAATTCCAGTGTAAAGCATAACGTTATGCATGTAGTGGGCACTTAATTTTCGTCACATGAATGCAGCAAGTCAAAAACAAAAAAAAAAGAACGCACCCATATAGATAATGTACTTCATTGTTATCATGGAAACCCTCCTGTGCTAGTTTTGTAAGCTAAGCACATCTAGAGAAGGGCCAGCTCTGTTCACAACATGGGAAATAATTACCACAGTAGCAACCCCTGAGAATGGAATGTCGGATCGTTTATCTCAATTTGATGGCAAATTATCATTGTCATCTTTTTGTTTTTCGGTTTGCAATCAGAGTGATTTACTACTGAATCACCGTTATGACTTTTTTCTTTGCTTTTTTTTCTTCTTCTTATTTTTAGCTCCCTGTGAAGGCAATACATTCTTCTGCCATAGCAACATGTGTATTAACAATACACTGGTCTGCAACGGACTCCAGAACTGTGTGTATCCTTGGGACGAAAATCATTGTAAAGGTAAAGACCGGTTCTTAAAATTTGCAAAACTCCTCTGCCTGTAGAGTGGGAAGAAGTTTATTACAGTGCTTGGATGTATCAGACTTAAAAATGGACTGTCTGTGAACTGTCTCAAGCTTCGTGTGTATTTGGTATTTCATTTGTAAACCCTAGTCTTTGCTTTCACCAGAGGTCTCCTCATTCGTTGATGCATAGTAGAGTATCCTTAACACTGGGATGCTCATTAAAGGCATCTTATGAGAGCTTGCAGAGCCATGGAGAGGAAATGCAGTGCAGTGTGTTTAGTGCAGTGCGGTGTGTTTAGTGTGTCTAGTGCAGTGTGTTTTTCCTATCAGACCTGGTGCCCTTCATCTCTGCCTGCAACTCTCCCTTATTGAAATGTCTTCATCGGATAGTAAGCACACATTCTAGAGGTCAAGTGCGTTCAAGGAACATTTGTGCTTTCAGGTACTCCCAGCCACTTAGCTCGACTTCCAATTTTGCTCCCCGAATGCTTTTCTTCCTTTCCCATGAAAATACCTTCCAGCGCCCCTGCTCCCTTCTCTAGCCTGTACACAAAGGTCTGTTTACTTGGATAGCAATCCTCGGCTTGGCTATGAATGTTATGTGTTTTACCTGAAAATGCCAGGTATATTCTTTTACTCACATTCAATATTACCTGATTGGCAAAGAAAAAGGAACAGGCAATGAACTCTTTCATGTTCAAAGTCCAGTGTTGTCTATTAAACCATCTTCTGTGGACAGAAGCAGACAGGCATCGCCACCCTAGCCCTGGTTGACGTAGTGAGAAAGGCCCAGCCTCTCAATTATTTTGAGGATAGGAGTAGGTGATTTTTCAAGGAGCCACTTCTGAATGGATAGATAGGAAATTACGTAATTTGTGCAGTAGAATCTTAAATCGGCACTGTTAATGACTGGTAGTCCTAAGCTTTATTTGTCTAACGGGATTGGTTCCCACATGCATAGGGACTATTTCACATGAGAGTGGACAGAAGAGAATGTGAACAGATATGCATTATGAGCTTTCAGGTTTCTCTTCTCCAGGTGGCGGAACCACTATTTCGATTTCTGATTCATTCTTTTTTGAGAGGGGATCACACCTTTACAGGTTTGATTGTTGTTACTGGCTCAGCTCAGAGACACTGTGGGTTCAGTTCCAGACCACCGCAATAAAGTGAGCCAAACGAATATTTTGGTTTCCTAGTGCATATAAAAGTTGTTTGCACTATTCTGTAGTCTAGTAAGTGTGCGATAGCAATATGTCTGTAGAAACAATGTGCATACCTTAATTTAAAAAAATACTTTATTTCTTGGGGCGCCTGGGTGGCTCAGTCAGTTAAGCGTCTAACTTCAGCTCAGGTCATGATCTCATGGGTTGTGGGTTCGAGCCCTGTGTCAGGCTCTGTGCTGGCAGCTCGGAGCCTGAAGCCTGCTTCAGATTCTGTGTCTCCCTCGCTCTCTCCCTCGCTCTCTCTGTCCCCACTCATGCTTTGTCTCTCTTTCAAAAATAAGTAAACATTAAAAAAATTTTTAAAAAGTGCTTTATTGCTAAAAAGTGCTGGCCGTCATCAATCCTTTCAGCGAGTCCAAATCTCTGGTAACAGGTTACCATAATAAATGTAATAATAATGAAAAACTTTGGAATGTTGCGAGCACTATCAAAATGTGACATGGAGAAAAGAAGTGAGCCAATGCTGTTGGAAAAATTGTGCTGATAGACTTGCTCGATGCAGGGTTGCCACAGACCTCCAATTTTAAAAAAAACATGTGTCTGTGAAGGACAAGATGAAGTGCGATAAAATGAGGTATGCCTGTAATTTATTGGAGTTAGTTTCATGTACTAACCTTACAGTATGTTCTAAGTAATTCGCTGTGCCCTGGAAAAGAATGCATTTTGCCATTGTTAGGTGAACTGTGCTATAGATGTAGGTTGATAGCACTGTTCGTCTTCCATTTCTGTTTTTATTTCCTACCATGTTTTATCTACTTTTAAAAAATCCTCTGATGATTATGGTTGAACTGCTTCTTTCTTCACTTCTGTAAGATTTCATTTTATGTATTTTTGAGTTGTTGGGTCTGTACAGGTTTGAAATTATTGTGCTTTCCTGATGGATTGACCTTTTCATCAATCATTATCAAATGATCTTCTTATTTTTAATAACTTTTTGCTTTAAAGTATTTTGTCTAATGTTAGCACATCCACTCTAGATTTCTTATAAATACGGTTTGTATTGCAATCTTTTTCCATCCATTGGCCTTTAGTCCATCTATATCTTTGGATGTAAAGTATGCCTTCTATAGACAGGATATAGTTGCATCTCATTTTTTTGATCCACTCTGAAAACATTTGCCTTTTCATTGGATTGTTTAATCCCTTCATATTTCAATGCTGGTATTGATATATAGTTGGATTTACATCGGCCATTGTACTTTCTTTTCCCCTCTGTGTCCCATGTTTTTTTATCCCTCTTTTCTTCTTTATTGCTGTCTTCTGCATCGAGTGAAAATATTCCAGTGTAGCATTTGAATTCCTTTATGATTTTTAATGTATTTTTGGAGTTATTTTCTTAGTGGTTATTTTAGGGGTTATAACATATAGCCTAATTTCCCAAACTATATTGCAGGTTTATACAATTTAATCCCAATGACATTGTTTATGTAGGTCTGTTCTCTCTTCCTTCTTACCTATTACAATTGTACATATTACTTTTATGTACATTACAAATCAAAGAATACATCACTGTTGTTACTTTATATAATTTTAGAGCAAGTATGTATTCACATAATTCATTATATAACCCTTTCCTCCTTACCACTTCTCATTCTTTCCTTTGTTTTTTGTGAATTCACATTACCATCTGATGACACTTCCTTATTCCAAGACAGTTTTGCTCCTACTAAACTCACTTGTACTATTAATACCAAATATATTATAAGTTAAAGGCCCAATAGTACAATTTTATGCATATGATATTACTCTTTTAAAAAGTTCAGGGAAGAATGCAGAATATATATTCAACTATACTGTCCTTGGTAGTTACGTATATGATCGCCTTTATCGGCAATGTTTATTTGTCACTTTAATTCTCTTTGTACTTACTTTTCTCACGTGGGTTTGAATGACTGTCTGGAGTTGCTTGGTTTCGATCCCAAGAATTTCCTTTAATATTTCCTTTACTGCCGTAAATTCTTTCAGCATTAAATTATGTTTATTTCTGTTTACCTGGAGATGTCTATTTGATCTCCATTTTTGAAAGTTCGTCACGCTGGATATTAGATTTCGATCAACAGTTTTTGTTTTGTTTTGTTTTTTGCCTGCAGAGTTTTAAATTTGTCGACCCTCTGCTTTCTGGCCTCCAAGATTTCTGACGATAAATCACCTGTTAATCTGATTGGGAGTCCTTTCTGTGTGATGAGTTATTTCCCCCTTGCTGCTTTCAAGATTTTCTGTTTCAACATCTTTAATCTCATATGTCAGAGTGTGGGTCTCAATTCATTTATCTTACTTGGAATTTGTTGAAATCCTTGGATTTTAGATTGTTCATCAAATTTGGGAAGTCCTCACCCTTTATGTGTGTGATTATTGTCCTGCACTTTCTTTCTCTCCTTCTTTACTCCCATCCCATGATGTTGGCGCCATTGATGGCTTGTCTTATTTTTCTGAGGCTCTGCCCACTTTCCTGGATCCTTTTTTCTTAGTCTTCTTCAGATTGCATAACGTTCCTTCACCTATCTGCAAATTTGCTGTTCTTTTCCTAGTCCAGCTGAAATGTACTGCTGAGTCACTCAAATGCAGTTTTTATTTCTGTGACCATGCCGCTCAACTCTAGATTTTTCACTTTTTTCTTTTTTAGAATTTGTTTCTTTTTTTTTTTTTTTTAAGTTTTTTAATGTCTATTTATTTTTGAAAGAGGGAGAGACAGAGAGTGAGCAGGGGAGGGCAGAGAGAGAGGTAGACATAGAATCCGAAGCAGGTTCCAGGCTCTGAGCTCTGAGCTGTCAGCACAGAGCCCAGTGCAGGGCTCGAACTCACAAAGATCATGACCTGAGCTGAAGTCGGACGCTCAACCGACTGAGCCACCCAGGCGCCCCTCATAATTTCTGTTTCTTCATTGTTATTCTGCATACAATGAGGGTTTCTCCTCATATTTTCCTTTACCCTCTTTAACCATCGTTTCCTTTAGTTCCTTGAACATATTTTATAACAACCGCTTTGCAATCACTGTCTCGTTGTCTTCCTAGTCTGCTGTTTGGCCCTCTCTAAGGCTTTTTAACCCCCATGTATGAATTGCATTTTCCAGTTTCTTTGCATGCCTTGTGATATTTTGTTGAAAACTTCATGTGAGGGGCACCTGGGTGGCTCAGTCAGCTAAGCATCCGACTTCGGCTCAGGTCATGATCTCACAGTTAGTGGGTTCGAGCCCCGTGTCAGGCTGTGTGCTGACCGCTCAGAGCCAGGAGGCTGCTTTGGATTCTGTCTCCCTCTCTCTCTGCCTCTCCCCTGCTCATGCTCTGTCTCTGTCTCTCAAAAATGAATAAACATTAAAAAAAAGAAAAGAAGATAAAAAAAGAAAACTTCATGCTAAATAATGTGCTGTAGCAATTCTGGATACTGATTCCTCCCTCCCCGGGGCCTATTGCTACTTCTGTTTTCTCCTTGACTTGTTTGTGAGCACAGACCAGGCTGGCCTGTTTCAGTGACGTCTGTCCTGACGTTCCTCCACGGAGACCATGCCGTGGTCTCAGATGGTCCTGATTTAGTGAGGCGCTCTCTGACCATCCTTTGCCTGTGCTGTTTATGTGTCTTTGTTGGTATCACACCCAGCTGTTAGTCTCCACCAAGTGCCAAATGATTGCTCTGTTGTTTTGGACAGTTCCCAGGAGTATAAATTGTTCCAAGGTCTGACCCAATTCAATTCCATTGTGTTGTGGGGTTAGTCTTTGAGTTCAGCCTTTATGATTTATTCTAAATTACTAGTTATTTTCCGGACATTTTACGTTAAACTGCTACCTGTTCTCAGGTCTGGCTAGTTGCTACTGAAGAGCTTGATCGTCTCCTCTTAATCGCTTACCAGAAAACGTCTGTTGTTTTGGAGATCCCTAGGCTTGAACTTCTCCACACTGTTCCAAACAACGTAACATTCTTTGGGGAAAGCTCTGGTGCTCTCTGTTCTTGACTTACCTCTCTTCGTGGGCGAAACGTCTGCATTACTGCTCTGAGTGATGGAGGGAGGCAGGGGCCGTGACCTACTTGTCTTGGAGTGACACCCCTACTTTATGAATAGCGTACTGCCCGAGGGTGGTAACCTCTGGCTTATCAGCTTGCCCCTCCAGGCAGACGGACAGACTCTGCGAGTGAGCTTGGGCAAGTGTGCTCAGAGACAAGCATTCCCAGCCTGCTGCCCTGCTGTAGAGCTTCTATCTTACCAGTGGGGGCTGAGAGGAGGAAAAGCCCTTGATAACTCAGCATCTCCTGCCTAGGATAGAGTACCTGCACTAGGGATTCAGGGGGCTGGTGAGAAATGCTAGAGGTTTGCTCCTCCTGGGGAGACACTGCAGCTGTAGGAGGGAAGGCTTAGGAGGAGGAAACTCTGTGCTGTTGTCTGAAACCTCCCTAAGTGTCCATCATGGTGAATTGGGGTGGGGTTGGGAGAAATGGGTTCAAAGGCCAGACTCTCACTGTTCTTAACGAAATTTAGTAACTTTTCTTGAATAAATGTACTTCCATTTGCTCTTTCCATTAAGATAATTTCCAGAAACTATATACACACACACACACACACACACACACACACACACACACATATATATAGTATTTCCAGATACATTTCCAGATAATTTCCAGAAAAAAAATATATATGCACATATATTATATTTATTTATTTAAATCACTTTTACCAGTTATGGTTGTTTCACTGGGGAAGAGGCCCATGGAAGACATCATGCCACCATTCCAGAAAGTTCTGTCATGAAATTGAATTACCTTTTGATATCAGAATATTGTTGTTATTTTGAGTTCAATTATCCATGTCAGGAATAAATTCGAAACCATATAGGTAAGTCTGTGTTCCCACTAGTGGAGTTTGGGATGTTTCCTTACACCTATGAGAAGGAAAATGATTTACCGTTTTTAACATTACTAATCCGTTCCCAAATGTCATGCTGAAGGTCTTGTAAGACCTTCTCCACGCATATATTTATGTTTCAAGTAGGGGTGCCGGGCAGTGGGAGGGCTGTCTCTAAGGCCGGACGATAGGGCCCCTGTGAAAAGCGAAAGGTTTTGTTTATTTCTAAAGACTTGTTTTTGTCACTCGAAGCCTGTAAGAGTCCCATGCTGAGCGTACGTCTTATTAAAGTTCTCCCTATGCGCCTTGACTACCATATTAATACGCGGTGGATTGTTTCTTGTTTTGTTTGTTGTTTTCACTCTCCTCAACCTGTAGAGAAGAGGAAAGCCAGCCTGCTGGACCAGCTCACCAACACCAGTGGGACTGTCATTGGAGTGACTTCCTGCATTGTGATCATCCTTATTATCATTTCTGTCATTGTGCAGATCAAACAGCCTCGTAAAAAATATGTGCAAAGGAAATCGGACTTTGACCAGACAGTTTTCCAGGAGGTGTTTGAACCTCCCCATTATGAGTTATGCACTCTCAGAGGGACAGGAGCTACAGCTGACTTTACAGATGTGGCAGAGGACTTTGAAAACTACCACAAACTGCGGAGATCCTCTTCCAAGTGTGTTCACGACCACCACTGTGGGTCCCACGTGTCCAGTACGAAGGGCAGCCGCAGTAACCTCAGCACAAGAGATGCTTCTGTCTTGACGGAGATGCCCCCACAGCCCATCAAACCCCTCATCCCGCCCATGAACAGAAGAAATATCCTCGTCATGAAACACAGCTACTCGCAGGATGCCGCAGATGCCTGTGACATCGACGAGATTGAGGAGGTGCCCACGACGAGTCACAGGCTGTCCCGACACGACAAAGCCGTGCAGCGGTCAGTATCAGTAGATTTTTTGATGACGACTATAACCTGAGGACCAAAATGCCTCCAAGAATATTGTGTTCTAGTCGATCTGCATTTTTCACTTTCTTTTTTTGTTAATGATTCAAACCATAGGATCTCGAGTTTTTTCCTCTCCTTTTCCTTTCCCGTGTCATCCATAGGCTTCCTGAACCCTGTTTATGTACACATGTGTTTGTGTGTGAGCACACACAGACCAAAGATAGTTCAGTTATTCCCACGCGTACATGACATTCACTTCTACACAGATTAGGGTTTTAATTTCTATCATAAATACGACTTGCTAATTTGCATCCACATGGTCATAAATACCGCTTTCGTCAACTTTCAATATATTTTCAGATATAAAATGATATTTGGAAGTAACTGCCTTACCAAGATGGTTAACCCATCTTGTTGAATAATTTTAATTAAAAATAGCATATTTTGCAATATAATGTATTCTATTTTTTGTATGACAGTGAAATTACGGAAATCCTTTTTTTCTACAGATCACATAATACTTATGTTACAAATTGCATATAATAGTATGGTGTGCTAAACTACAAAATATTTCTATTTAAATGTAGAGAAAAATAGTAGCAACATTTAGTTCATGTTCCTTTTAACAGAAAGATACTATTATCTGTATCGAATTATTAGCCATAAAATTAGTAAAACTTTTGAGGAAAGAAAATTTAATTTAGAAAAAAAAATCGATTTTAAGTCCCCTAATCCAAATTATATATGTTTTATTTTGCATGTTTACTAGCATTGAGTTGGTTTTATGAATGTACATACTTTTTTAATTCATTAATGCATCTTAAAACCTAAAATATTTTTAGTTGATTTAGTATTTTTGCATGCTGATGGAAAAAAAAAAACCTATTTCCACAGTTTTAAGAATTTTTAGGAATGCTTTTAAGTAAGTATTTGTATGAATATTTATTTTTTGTGCAAATATTACTTTGTTGAATGAAATAGCCATAACATTCCAGGTTCTGCCTCATTGGGTCTCTAAGCAAACATGAATCTGAATACAACACAACTAGGGTCTAAAAAGAAAATTCAAGGTAAGCGAATGTCCTTGGTTCCTTCTCCCACCTTGTTGTATTCTGTTTTGTTTTGTTTTGTTTTGTTGCAGTTGTCTTGTTGATATTTTAAGGAATGTGCTCTTTATTCATAATTTCTTGAGGTACATGTTTCGTAATATTTCGTAATCAGAAATATAATGGGTTCAATGCTGATGGAATGATGATTTGCCGTAGACATATCTTTCAAAACAGTGTTCACCTGCTTACCATCAAGCATTGTACGACAGTGTTATTAAAATGATGTGAAATCAGGAAGTGAAATTTTACATGGTTTAAAGTTAAAATCCGAAACTTAGTCAACTCTCTTTAAAAAGAGCAGAAGAAATGCGAGTTTTTCATAATAAAAATACTTGAGGATTGGCTCAATATAACCGAAGTCAGTATATAAAGTTGGTAATTTCCTGATTGATTTCCTTTGGCAATATTCTACTCAGTCTCCTACGCTAAGTATTTGGTGGTACTTATGCGATTTGTGCACTCTTATTTTTGCATGAATACATAGCTTATCTCATCCAAATTAAATGTAGCATGTTACGTCAAAATCTATGAAGTCAAATTTTATGATATAAAATTTGAATGCTTGACAGTGTAAAATGTTCCATTAATACCAGTGGTCTACGTGTACATCTATTTTGTGATCAAATATCATAGCAGCTTTACTTTTAGCACTCGCTAATCTATATCTGTATTAGACTAATCTGTCTCCAATTAAATTTGCTTGACAGCTAAACTCTTCAAAACACTTCAAGCCTATCAACTATTCTTGAATTAGGTGAATGCACTTCCATGCTCTATATTACCTTGATAAATTGATGTATTTGTATGCATTTTTCATTGGGAGAAAATGTTTTAACTGTGTTTTATTTTCAGAGAAGAACTATTTATACAAAGATGGGGACTGTGAAAAGAAAATTCTATAGTGAATTGTGAAAAGTGGACATATTTCTAAATTCATTTCCACTGCCTTTATCCAATCTTAAGAATTGCAGACATTTGTTATTCCTTCAGCAAGACATCCCCGCTGCACAATGATATGTTCATTTCGTAATTTGGTTGCTGGCCACCAAGTGCTCCTTAGGTTTTAAACACATTTTGGGATTTACTGGAAACTTGAAGAAGAAATTAGTTCCTGATTAAGACCATCCCGATTTTTATTTTTACTGTTAGTTTCACTTTGTTTCCATGTTGTTTTATGTCCTCGTTATATGATTGTACGTTGTGTGATACGTGAAAAATACGATTGTGGATGAACTTTGTGTTACATGTACGTTGTTTTCATTAGATAGACTGCTTGAGAATAGTGCGCTCCTGAGGGATTTTGAACATGCTACAGTTAAGAAGTGAAAATATGGACCATGGACACACCAGCTAGAGGTTTTATGGACTATAACCATCTATTGTTGGATTATGATTAAACGCAGCCGAAAGTCTTGAGCAAAAATAACTACACTGCAATAAGAAACATCTCATTTTTTTGTTGTTGTTCTTTCCCAAATTCCCCCAACTTCCTTTTTGTTCTATATCGAAGGAAGACACTAAGTTTCAGAAATCGTTTTTGAAATCAGGTATTTTACCATTCGTACCCTTCAATAGAAATGTTTTTTGATGAAGCACTTAGCAATATGACTGAATTGGCAGTGTGAGAAACTATCCTGCATGTCAGTACTGAATATTTGAGTTGGAAAAATATCCTTTTTGTTAGACACATTGTAAAAAGCATGCATTCTTGAATACTGCTGTTACACTTCCATTTCTTTGTGTCATATGCTTGCTACTTGTAACTTTTGATATAAAGATATATAAAAATGTATAATAATTTCCTAACTTGAGTTAAGAAAAATGTTTTCTTCTATTAGAGTGATAAAAAAAAAAAACACCTGACTTAACATAAGTGCTCACTTTATATCAACTCTTTCTACCTGTTAGGCTATATAGGATGTCTTTTAGAATTGAGGCTTACTTCTCTAAAATTTGATCTCGAAAATTTTATGGAATATGTTCTTCTTTTAGAATAGGAAAATCTTTTTAAACGCTTTGAAATCACAGATCCTTCTATGCCCCCACATTACACCATTCTGAGTTGCTCTCATACTGAGACGCAAAATACTACCTGAAAGCTTACTAATCATGATGTGTTTAATATAAATAAAGTAAAACCATATGATATATTTACTTGCTGTTGAATTATATACACACTCTATAAACTTTGATTTAGTGAATGGGTACTTTTTAATATTGAATGTGTATTCTTAGAAAATAAACTTTAAAAATCAGAATTACTATCAATCTGCTTACCAACATCGCCCAAACTGCTGAATTCTATAGAATTCTGTCCTTTGAATAGTAAAGCAATCTAGTCCATCACAATTCAAACTTTGTGACCCAAGCAGGCTTTACAAACCCATAGATGACTTACTTGCATACATCCTTATTAGGAATTAAATTTTATATATGCTACAAAAACAATTAAATGGGAAAGAAAATAAAACTTCATGATAGAAACGTTAAAGAATTATCATAGCAATTCTGAATAATCGATATTGAAAAAAAGTCAATATACGTAGTCACTTCCATGCATCTGATAAACTGATGAATAGAAAAAAAATACCGGACATGATAAAGAAATGTTATTTTTATTGTTTTGCTACATATTTTATACATACTGCTTATGTCATAATGTAGCCTTTATTATTTAACTTGACTGATTTATTTAATCTCAGGCCAACTCTTATGCCCTTTAATTCAAATGTAATGCATCCACAGATTGCTAACCATGTTTATGTTACTTTTTCTTTTTTAGAAATCTTCATAGGCCCTTTACTATTTGGATGAATAATCTCAAAATTATAATATATATATATATATATTTATATATACATATATACATATATATAATGTATAAATATATATATATACACATATTTATTTATTTATCTCAAGACTTATTTCTAACAGAAAACAAAGGAAAATAAATTAAGTGACCCACTTGCCCTGTAGCTGTCCATAGGCAGCTCTTCCTAAATCTGCAGATGCTTCTGATCTGTTGGTTCACTGCTGAAAAGATCTTTGCACCAGAAATCTGCTAAAGGAGGTTAGCAACAATGAAAAGTCCAACCACACTAAGTCAATTGCTAAAGATGGATTTCTTATGTACATTTGAGGCACAGCAGCTCCAGGGGCAAAATACTTCTAATGAAGGATAGGTCTTTTCGGTGGTCATGCTAAAGATACTTAAAAATGGTTTTGACGAATCAGAAGAGAAGGTAGTGACGAAGCTAAGGCTAGGACCTGGAGGCATCCTGTTGGCCCTTGGAATAACCCTGGATGCTGGAGCTTGAGATCGTGGGGGTCCACCATACCTGGGAGGCCCTTGGAGGAGGCTTCTTAAAAGCCACTACTGAAATTTATCAGTATATTAAACACTTCCATTTACTGGCATGTCAGACCCTGTCACCTGAACATCAACCTTCCAATTTCAATCGGGAGACACGTTGTAGGTAAGGAATGAGATGTTTCAAGACTCTCAAGATGTTTCAAGATGTTTCAAATCCAGTTATTTTAATAAATAATTATATTTTTTGATAAAGTGAATTTAAAGATTACTTACACAAGTGCTTTATTAATTCCGTAAGATGTTCTCCAAAAGCATAATTACACACTATATTAGTTAATTTGAAAAGAGCCATTTTCCTTTTATTTCTTGTATTTTTGAATTAACTTTCAAACACCAGGAGACATATCCTGATTATATGCAACACCTGTGAAACCCTGCATTCATCCTCTTCCTTTTGTCCAAGTGCATTTCACCTGCCTAATTCGAGATGGGTGTGCCGATTGGGGAATACTGTTTGGGGGGGGGGGGCTGATTTTATATACGTGCAATTTCTAGGTATCATATTGCCAGGCAGACTTATGTAATGTTTGATTTTCTATCATTCACTTGCATTTGCTCGGACAATTGAAATGTGGCTATAAACAGAACTGTAGATCAATGTCACTGAACTTTTAAAGGAGAACAGTCCACATTGTGGAAATGCCAGCTTTTCTGTTTTGCATTATTTTTTTCCACCAAAAATATTTTAATGGGTCTGACTCCATAAACTGCCATTCTTGGTGTTTAATAAGGTTAGGTCTTTGACAAAAGCTGAATGAATATTCACGTAAACTGTTGCATTAATTTTTCTCTATTTTTCCCTTAGGAATTTGGGCTTTTCTCAAATTTGATAGCTTTTTAAAAAATCCCATGAATCGATTTTCCTCGACTTCAGAATACCATTATAAATGACAGAATCTGATACTGGTTCCTGTTACCTTAATTAAAGTAATGGTGAATAATTTATTGATGTTTTGGTGGTGAAATAAATGATAGCATTTTTATCTTATTATGAAGTTTGTCTATTTCAATGATGAAAATGAGTCCTGTCAGATTCCAGCTCTGGAGGGAGGTTAAATAAAGTCTTTAAAAGTCTCTAAATGTATACGACTTGGAAAGCGAGTTTCAGTTTCTTCCCACTCTGCTGAAACAAGTTCGTTTTGATATCCTGTCTACTTACGCATTCTTCTTCTCTTTGCTTGTTTCTCTCTGTCACGCTCATGGCACAGAGGGCCCAGTCGGCAAATTGTTAACTAGAGAAAGAACAGAAGAACCAGGATTTGAATTTATTATAAATCTCTTGTCCATTTAATTTCACATCCCCCTCTTAAAGGTTGAAAAAAAAGTAGCAAAATGGGGCACCTGGGTGGCTCAGCCCGTTAAGCGTCTGACTCTTGATTGCGGCTCAGGTCATGATTTCCAGGTTTTTGAGTTGGAGCCCCAGGTCGGGCCCTGTTCTGGCAGCTCCAAGCTTGTTTGGGATTCTCTCTCCCTCTCTCTGCCCCTCCCCACTCGTGCTGTCTCTGTCTCTCTCAAAATAAATAAATAAATAAATAAATAAATAAAATTAGGAAAGAAAATAAGAGCAACATAAAATATACATTGTAAAAGTAGCCAGAGATGTGTTTTTATAATTTTATTCCAGAAATCTTATCGCTTTTGTTAACGTAGATGTATCCTGATTTGTTTTATTAATGAGTTGTTTAAATTGTACTACAAGTTTCTTTAACCGAATAATAACATTCAAGTAAATCTAAGTGTCCTAGAAATACCAAACATAGGTGACCAATGTCAGACATTCACTATATCTCATCATTTTTTATTGTTGCCTCCAGTTCTGTACTTCTTTGTCCATTATTAAAGAAGTAAATGCCCTCTTCATATGTCTTTAATTCCTCAAAGGTAGGAAATTAAACTCTACCTGCTTCTCACTTAGGTCAGTTACCAGGGTCTAGGGTTGGTTTCTAGAAAATGTTTTATTCCCGCACCAGTATGATTGTACAGTTTACACGGGTTTACATTCATAGTAATTGTGCAGTCAATGTATTCTCATTTGTCCCCAACTCCTAACACATCTCCAAACTCTGAGGCATGCCATTTTATATTGGTCCATTCTTTGAAAAGTGATTTTTTTGCTCTGCTCCTAATAGTCACAGGTAGAGACACAAAATATAACAGTGAGCAGAAAACACAATGTATAAATTACTTAAAAGGAAGTATTTCTTTTGTATCACACTATAAAATGCGTACTCTTTAATCACTTTCTCATGAGTTAAGTTTAACATCAACATAGCCAGGGGCGCCTGGGTGGCTCAGTCGGTTAAGTGTCTAAGTCTTGATTTCAGCTCAGGTCATGATCTCACAGTTTGTGAGATGGAGCCCTGTGTTGGGCTCTGTGCTGTCAGAATCTGTTTGGAATTTCCTCTCTCTTCCTCTCTCTGCCCCTTCCCCACTCACACCCTTTCTCTCTCTCTCAAAGTAAATAAAAACCATTAAAAAAAATTAACATCAACATAGCCAGCCTCTTTTGAACTTGTACAGTCTATATACTGGGATTTTTCTTAAATGCTTTGGGAATGAAAAAAAAAAAAAAAGGCCGAAATCTATTGGGGAACATAATTATGGAGCTTCATAGAAGGAAGGGTATTTAGAAGAGCTAGATCAAAACAACAAAATGCAAAATTATTTGCCAAGTTTTTCACCTTAAAAAGCTAATTAGTAACCTTCTTCATGATCTTGAATGGAAGATTACATATATTCAATTGTCAAGAGAATGTAATAAAGACGATGCTTTATGATAAAGAAGTTAGTAGCACATGAGATACACATATCTTCTCAAGGGGATCAAGAGAGGCTTAATGGATGGTTGTCTTTCTAAGCAGTTATTCAAGGTTGGAGACCATCAAATAGTGGGGCAGGGAGAGATTTGTGCCTAGAGAAGTTTGAGCAGGGAGTAGTCTTGGGAGGCCAGGTATTCATTTGAGTTAGCTGGAGCGTAGGAGTAGACTAAAGGAGAAACAGTAAATATAGTTGGAAGAGTAGTTTGGCATTTGCATCATGATTTCTGAGCACGTGTAGTTTCATCTAAAGGAGTTCATGTTTTTCCCAAGGAGAATGTTTTAATGTTTCATAGCGTGATATGGTTTATGAACTATACTTTAAGTCGAATCCTCTGACAGCAGTGTGCTTGTCCAGCTGAAGGAGACTGGAATAAGTAAAGGGAATCAAGAACAATACAAAAACAAAACACTAAGAAAGAATAAACTGTTGGTAGATATCCAGAAATATCTGTCTTGCTTTTCTATTTCCTGCCATACTTTTTTAAGTTTCAAGATTGTGATTGGCTAACTAACCAACACACTGAGTGCTATATGCTAAACACCCTTCCGAGCATTTGACAGTTAAGCATTCTGTCGGTCATCTTAGCAGTTCCAACACTAATAATAGCAATGCTCGTTGTTATGGCTGTTACTCCACTGTATATAGGAGGACATTGAACACAGTTTTAGTAACTTTTCCAAGACCTCACCAAAGGGAGTGATAAATCCGACTCTGACCCAGAGCTGATTAATGCTGGAATCAGCCAGCAATCCTCACCCATGTGCCTATGGCCCTCGAAGAGTCAACATACATTTTGCCAAAAGTAGTTAATTCATATTCATAGTAACCCCATCGTGTTGGCTTTCCTTCACTGTAAACATTTATATTATAGCAACTTCTCTCTGCCCTGTAGCATTTAAGGATCAAATGACAATGCATCGGATGATATTTTGTGTATCCTTACGTACGTTATCAAAGTCGTGTGTAAACTTCATCTACAACCGACACAGAACAAATGCATCGTCTGTCAAGAGCAGTAATGGAGATGATCTCCAGCCCTTCCCGTGTTCACAGTGAGATGATTGACTTCCAGAACCCACTGACTGTTATTCAAGGGAATGACATTTTCTCGGATGCTTATTCTATCGTATCATCTCATTGAACTCCAGAGCTACTAAATGACCCTGAAAGCCCTAGTCATCAAATATACGCAGAAATACCAACACTTGGAAGAAAATCCTGTTTTCAATGCCAGCCAATTTCTGGATATGAATCTGCATGATATAAACAGTGGATAAGCAAGCATGCAGACAGCTATATTGAAAATTACAGTCTCCTAACCACAATTATGATGTAAAATGTGATATAATGCGCTAAAAGTCATGTATCCCTTTTCAACAGGGAAAACTCAAATTTTAGGTTCATTTCATCCTACTTATGTGCTCCTAAAAAAGCTGTCTGAACCCTCCGAGCTCTGGGGCCTTTATCTGTGAAAGAGAGGGCCTATACCCCATGAAAACAGTTGCTGAGACACTTGGAATCAGTTGCGTCCATGAACGAACAACACGAACCCCGTTTTACTAACGTGGGGGCTGTCTGTCCATTTGTGCGTTACCAGTCTGTTCTCCAGAGTGGGAAAAATGTCTCCGATATGTGACACCTTTATAAATCCACGAAGCAGCCACTCCGTGTTTGTGATTCCCAAGGGTTTAGTCAGCTCAGGAAAAGACCTCAGCTTTCAAGGCAGCAGTCAACTGACATCAGTGAATGAGGGATCACGAATGATGGGACCAAATGGAAGGAATGTCGCGGTTGGTTGGGCATAATGAGGATGATCATGGAAGAGACACCAACACAGATATGGTATAAATAATATGTTGGGGAACCTGGGGGGCTCAGTCCCTTAAGTGTCTGACTCTCGATTTCAGCTCAGGTCAGGGTCTCACAGTTTCAGGCTTCATGAGTTTGAGGCTCAAGTTGGGCTCTGTGCTGACAGTGGAGAACCTACTTGGGATTTTCTCTCTCTCTCTCTCTCTCTCTCTCGCCCTCTCTCTCTCTCTGCCCCTCCGCCACTCAGACACATGCTCTCTCTCTCTCCCTCCCTCTCTCTCTCTCAAAATAAATATACTTAAAAGCATGTAATTGAGAATTGCTAATTTTTAGAATATAAGTGTTTGAAGACAAGCCTCAGGACTGACCAATTTGGGTATCCTTCAAAATAACTGTTAAGGGCATAGTCAATGTGGGTCTGTTAAATGAGCAAATGAGTAGAAAAATTACACTTAAAAATAAATAAATTTTTTATTTGTCACAGATAAATGTCCTGACCTGACTCCTGGCTTGTATTTATTAGCCCTTCCTTCTAGAAGTTACAGAACTAAGCCAGTTTCTAAAGTAAGTCTAAAGAGGGGCACCTGGGTGGCTCAGTCGATTGTCTGACTTCAGCTCAGGTCATGATCTCCCGGTTTATGAGTTTGAGCCCGGCGTTAGGCTCTGTGCGGACAGCTCGGAGCCCGGAGCCTGCTTCGGATTCTGTGTCTCCTGTCTCTGCCCCTCCCCCACTCGTGCTCAGTCTCTGTCTCAAGAATATTTTTTTTTTTAAAGTTAAGAATAAATAAAAACAAAAGTAAGCCTAAAGAAGTAACGTTTAGTAACCATTGTTACAGGCACACTAGCTAAAAAGAACAAACAAAAAAGCTAATTTGAGGTTCTGCTTTCTAAGCAAACACACACACAATACGAATAAAAAAAATGGGAAGTTTTGAAGAACCAAAACTTAGACTCACATTTAAGTAGAATTGCTTTGAAGTACGTATCTAGCCAGTATACTTAGGATCCGTGGATCATTCATGATTTTTAACTTCTCACATCTGCTCACTTTATGAATGAAAGTGTCCTTTAAAAAATATCACTCTTTAAAACACAAGTTTTCCAGGTAGATCATCATCGTTAAGATGGATCTTAGGAACACACTTTCGTATAATACACCCACCCCACTTTCTGAAAGGACAGTCTTTATGTGTTAAAAAAAGAGGGGCGCCTGGGTGGCTCAGTCGGTTGGGCGGCCGACTTCGGCTCAGGTCATGATCTTGCGGTCCGTGAGTTCTAGCCCCGCGTCGGGCTCTGTGCTGACAGCTCAGAGCCTGGAGCCTGCTTCACATTCTGTGTCTCCCTCTCTCTGACCCTCCCCTGTTCATGCTCTGTCTCTCCCTGTCTCAAAAATAAATAAACGTTAAAAAAAAAGTTAAAAAAAAAAGAGTAAGTCATTACCTGGTGATCCCAACTATTTTGCAAAATGTTAATGCACTTGGGGCCAAACACTCTCCGTTCACTTTCGATAGCCAAGCTTTCCCCCCGTTTATATTGAGACGTTTATGAATTACGTAGGTATTTTCTGACCAGACCTTTACCCTTCAGTTGCTTGTAAATGGGCATCATTTGTTTAAGGACGGTGCCTGTTGGTGAGATCTGCTATCTCACCTCCAGTTTGACTGCTCTGAATTACCAGGCCTGGGACGCTGCACACTGGTCGTTTCTTTGCCAGCTGGTCCCCGCTCAGGTCTCCTAACAGAAGGTAGAGGAGGAAGATGGAAAAGCAGCTAGAGACCTCAAGGACTTGAGTCTGAAGGCTGCTCAGGCTTCATATAGCTTATGAACTCGGCGCTACCTCCTAATTCCCTGTCTGTTTTCTCGACCTTTCAAGCTGTGCAACAGATTCCTTTTATCACACTCCCTCTTGATGTAGCCGGTCTGTTTTCTGTTTTCCTGGCTGGAGGATTCTGATGGGTTTTAACTGGCATGTTGGTCCTTGTTAAGAGCATTTGAAGATTCTGCCCGGAGATTCTTGTGCTTAGCTTTTGAGATCTTGTCTAGTTACATTTCACACACTGGCTAAATTATTTCTGAAATATTAGTTTTATAGCATGAGCTCTTAAAAAATTTATATGACGATCATGCCTATGTTTATAATGAACAGGTGTTCCTTTTCATGGGGTGGGTAGTCCTCAATTCCTGTTGAGATGGCGGGGGGGGGGGACATTTGTAGTGACAAGACCTTGACATGAAAACATTATGGATCCTCTTTTGAATTTATATTCCAGACCTAGCCAGCTCCGGGCAACTTCTTAATTCGTTTATGCGCACCATAATCAATTCTTGTGTATCCTTACATTTTACTTTCTTCTTCAGGAATAGAGTGGGTTTTTTGTTTGTTTGTTTGTTTTGTTTGTTTGCTGTTTGTTTTTGTTTTGTTTTTGTTTTTGTTTTCCAAATGCTTGGGCAGTTTTGGCCTACTGACACCTTCAAGAGAGCCTAGAGACCCTGTTCTGGTGTATTAGAAGTTTCAGGGCATTTCCGAGGAGGGCTAATAATTGAAATTCTAACGAATCAGCCACAGAACTTGCAAAGTGAAAATTTTATAACTTCGGTTTTTCACAGGGAGTGCCTTTGAATCTAATCACCTGGCGGTAAGAATTCTAATCTGAGTCAACCACCCTCAGACTTTCATCTCAAGGGAACAGGGAGACAACTAAATGTGGCTGATAGGTGAACGGAGTAATTTTGACTCAGTCTGTGGTCTATTTAATTGCAATTTTCTGCAGTTCGTGAATATACAGGAGAAAAGATCCATTTTTCTGGCTTAATCATATGAAACCATAGCTTGTTATGATAAACTAATTTCGTGCAGAAAATATTCTTGACGCCATTTAAATTTGGATTTTTACCAGAACACTCACATGTATTTATCTCAGTGGAGTGACAACCAGCAAAACAGTAGCTGTGCATTAAAGTATTAAAAAAGTCACCATTGGCAAATATTCAGCTTACACGGAACACTGTCCTAAGTATCTTACAGGTATTTACACAGTTAATTCTCATAACAACCTTACAAGCTAGATATTATTAGCTTTATTGTACAGATGAGAAAATGAGGTCCAAAGAAGTTAAATATCATTGCCAAGATCATGTAACTAATACATCATGAGGCCCGGATTTAAACTTTGGAAGTCTGGATACAAAATCCGTGGTCTTTTTTTGTTTTTTAAATGATTTGTTGTTTATTTATTTTTAGAGAGAGAGAAAACAAACAGGGGAGGGGCCGAGAGAGAGAGAGAGAGAGAGAGAGTATCCCAAGCAGTCTCTGAGTTGTCAGCTCAGAGCCCGATGTGGGGCTTGAACTCACAAACTCTTAACTGCATGACCTGAGCTGAAACCAAGAATCAGACGCCTAACTGAGTGAACCATCCAGGCGCCCCTAGAATCCATAGTCTTGACTGTTCATCAAATTAGTTCTCAGTGATTTCCCACTTATTATTTTTAATAAATGGGAAGAAAGATATTAGTCACTGATTTCATTCCACTCTTTCTAACCTAGTGAGCACAGAAACAGGAGAGAGAAGGAATAAATGACAGAGATAACAGAATCAATTCTGCTTGAAAGCATTCTTTAGGAATTCCTGGGGAGATACTGGAGACCTGTCGTGGAGAATCTCTACGTACAAAACCATTTTAGCGTGATGCACCTGGTCTGTCGAGGTTGCTTTTAGTAAATAAATTTAGAGTTTATGGATTTATAGCACGAGGCCTGCTAAAACTGTTAGAGACAGCACGTGACTATCTCAGTAGTAAATGACAATGTCTCGTAACTAAAATATCTCACTTTGTACAAGCGATGGCTTACGTGCAACACTTCGAGAGCTCCTGTGTGTGTAAATGGTATTGAGGTTCTCCCGCCGCAGCTATAAAGGACCCGGTGAGTTGGGTTTGTATACCCAGCTTCCACATACGTCACCTTCAGTGCAAAATTACCTCTATTCTTTGAATTATGGGTAAATTTTGATTCTGTGGGAGGTATGTGATTCTTGGAAGTCTGACTTGGAAGTCTGACTTGTTTGCTTTATCGCGGACTTTCCTCCAGTTGAAGTCTTGTGGAATTCAGAGTTCATTGCTGAAGCTGTATGCTTGTTTGGCTTGACTTGGTGGTTGTCATGAGTCCTGTTCATGTGTTCAACAAACACACAAGGAGGAACAGCAGTTGCTGTTCAATATTCAATATTGAACATTGAATATTCAATATCCAATAATGAACCATATTCAATATTCAATGTTCAAATATTCAATAAATATTTATTGTATCCATACTAGGTTCATGGAGCTGTTTGAGTCACCAGACAAAAGATATTCACTCTTTTATGTCATGTAATCTAGGCGAAGGAAACAAAATAAAGAACAAAGAAAAGCAATAACAATAAAAATCCTGTGGCCTGTTGTGCATGTACCTTGAAAGAAAAATAAGGCATATTAGGGGCTAAGTGTCGAGATACAGGTTTGGCATTTCATGCAGAAGAGACATGACCAGGCTCTCTGGGAATGTGACGTTTGGCCAAAATCTTAATGGAGTAAAACGGACGCGTCAGTATCTGAGGGAAGAGATTTTCGGGCAGAAGGAGTGTACTGGGTATGGTTGAGAAGGTGCTGTGGTGGGAAAAGAGGGGGAGAGAGAAGGCAGGAGCCATCAAGGGTGGAGTGGCCAGGATTGAGATCAGTTAGGGG
This sequence comes from Panthera pardus, assembly GCF_024362965.1. Lineage (NCBI taxonomy): Eukaryota > Metazoa > Chordata > Mammalia > Carnivora > Felidae > Panthera > Panthera pardus. Next base: position 82,859,882 of record NW_026526710.1, on the reverse strand, counting down.
TGATGAAGATTTTGTTCTGACTGAAATGGGAAGCCACTGGAGGGTTGTGTCAGGGTCACAACATGGCTGCTTTCCCTGCTCTGTTCTGTCTGCTGGGTTGAGGAAAGCCTGTAAAGGAGCAAGGGGGAGGTCACTGAGAACAGGAGGACATAGTGCAGGTGACACATGAAACAGGTGTGGCATATCTGTCAGGGTGCAGAGTCAGGAAAACCAAAGCCACTCTCCATATCCCGGGAATTAAAATGCATCTAGGAATTTGGGGCGCCTGGGTGGCGCAGTCGGTTAAGCGTCCGACTTCAGCCAGGTCACGATCTCACGGTCCGTGAGTTCGAGCCCCGCGTCAGGCTCTGGGCTGATGGCTCAGAGCCTGGAGCCTGTTTCCGATTCTGTGTCTCCCTCTCTCTCTGTCCCTCCCCTGTTCATGCTCTGTCTCTCTCTGTCCCAAAAATAAATAAACGTTGAAAAAAAAAAAATTAAAAAAAAAATGCATCTAGGAATTAAGGGCTTATATAAGCTTTGGAAAACCCAAGGAGCAAAGGTCAGAGAAGCTTCCCCAAAGGTCTTTAGCCTGATGATGCCTAGAAGATCCTGAAATTCTCAAGATTCTCTGGAAAACGCCACGAAATTATGTGAGTCTACAGATAGTTCTGAAGAACATGCCTGCACATATGTGGGTATCATACATGCCCATGAGTCTGGCTGTGCGTGCCTTTGGAGAATAATGGCCTCCTCATCTTTTCCGTCAGTAGAATCTCTCATGAGTGCTCATCAGTGACAAATCCTATCATTAATTTGTACTTTCTAGAATTCCTTGACCTGGGATTATTACCTGCTTATAGTATTGCTTTCAAAGTCGTTTTCTTTTTGTATGTCATTATTCCTCAATGCCTTGGTAGAGAGGAGAGGTAAATACTGTATGGTGACACTCTGTCCTCTGGACCTAGTTCACCCCAATGAATTTCATTATGAAATAGTTAACTTGCTGATTTTTATATCATTCTTTCCTACCCGTGTATCAGCTTTTTGAGGAAAGTAGAGATCCTTTTCATTTTTGTATCCCCGGAGGATAGCACCTTCCTGGAATATCCTGGATGGGCAATCAATACTTTTTGTTCGAATGAAAAACTTTTCCATGATAAAAGGAATCATCATAGGACAAATTGAATGCTAACACCTGAGAGAATCGATACGGACAAGTAGAGACGTGTGTAGTAAAGAGATATACACCATTCAAGAGAAATTATCCATACAAAATTACAATTCAAATTTGAGTGAATTTGTGAAGGAAGTATAGGAAATAAAGAAATGTGAAGAGCAGGAAAATATATAAGAAGCAAGATTTTTTTTTTTTTTAAATAAAGTATACAGGGCATAGCTAGGCTTAAAACAACTCCGGATTATTTTGAGTATACCATTTCATTTTTTCTGCTTTTTTTATTATTATTAATTATTATTGTTATTATTTTCATCAGGGAATCTTTCAACTATTCATGACTGACTTGGGAAGAAAAGATTAGAGATTTATATTCTCAAGGCTTGCCAAGTATAATTGAATTGATATGCTTGTATTTTTTTCAGATGCCATTACACTTTTGGTGCAATACTTTGTAAATAGACAGCTCAATCTTCTTGTCAAGTTCTGAAAGGACATATCTAAGGACTATCCAAGAAAACATTTTGGAGATTGTGCTTACTAAAAAAAAAAAAAAAAATGCAATCCCAGCAAAATCCCTTTAGAGCCGGACTTGATCCTGTTGTTTTCCATGGAGCACTCTCAATTTACCTGATGGTCCCGGGCAGGTTAGAACACGGCAGAAGCTGGAGCTCAGTCACAGCAAAGGCAAGCGAAACCACACATCTGTTAGGAGAGTCTGGTTTTCAACAACAGACACTTAGCTTTCTCATGTTTTAGAGTAAGCATTCATCATGAAAATGGCAAGTTGCTACGAGTAAGATAAGGTTAACTATAAAGAAGATTCTTGGACACACATTGTTTTGTTTAACTGTATCCTGACTGTCATTCTGAAGGAAGATGTTATTACATTCTTCGTTTTACAGGTAAGTAACCTGAATCTTAAAGGAAGTCAACCGATTTACCCGGTTCGCAGAGCCAGTAGATGGAGGGACTCACAGACCCTAACCTAGGCTTCCTACTGAATACTCATTTTCTCTCAAAGTACTGACTTTATATACTGAGCCCCAGAGATGTGCTAATGCTTGATACACATTTTCCAGTTCAACCCTCAGAACCACATTATAGGGGTGGGGGAGGGTTGGTTGGTAAACAGCCCGTGCTTTTTCTGAGGGGAATCGATGCTCGGTGACTCTCAGTGACCAATGCCAAAGAAAGAATTTAAAACCATTTGGAGGGCAAAAGCAAAGCAAAACAAAACAAAATCAAAACAAAAAACCAATAATATGTATACAACCTCATCTCTAGGAAAGCTGTTTTTCCCCAGCATCAGAAGTTATTTATTTGGTTTCTCTTCATAGGAATGATGTTGGGTTGTCTGTTCTTAAAGAAGCACCACCAATCTTCTCTACTAGGACTGGAAACTAGGTCTCCAAGTCTCGCTTCCTTCTCTGGCTCTGGGTTAGAGTTTGTCAGTGACAGACACTCACAAGGGATTTAAGGGGAAGACGGAGTGGAAGCCATTCTTCTCAGGAGGTCTTGGGGGGCAGACGCAGCGGCTTCTTGGCCACACCCACGAACTCCCAGTTCTCCATCGTGGTGACCAGACACGGAAGCTTCTACGTGTCTGTGAGCTCTGGCTTCCGTCCAGTCCCCGTGCTGCGGTCAACGGTCCTCAGGGACTGCTTCTCCAGTCCTTCAGCTACTGCCTTCCAGACTTTTACTAGCCATCTCCACTCACATCTGTGGGATCCCCAACTCCCATCTTAAATTCCTCATTCTTAAAATGCTCTAGAAATTCTATTTCCCTGACTGAACCCAGACTAACACAGGTGGAAGGTTGGTACTGGGGCCTAATCCCAAGTGCGTGATCATCAGTAAAGGTGCAGTGTTTCTCTTCTGAAAGAAACAAAGAATGGCCGCTCAGTGGAACACACTGGAAATTTTGGAAATAATGTATACTGCAGCAAGTTCACTTAATTCTACCCAGTCGACTGTGAAGGGGAGGGAATGATAGAAGGCATCAGAGAAATAATTAACATGTGCAAAGAAGCCTGTGGAAATGATAAGGTGAATGTTTACCTAATTCTTTTACCAGTCAAGTATAGTGCCCTTGGGAGGAGAGGAACGACATGTATTGGCTTTGATATAAGTGGGTTGCACACGCATGTGCAAAAGGATTTTGACATCATAAGAGCAAAAATAGGAACCGTGTTCTCAGTATCGAGAAATGAGACGAAGGATATAATGTGTTGATAAGGATATTGGTAGATTATATATTGACTATATTTTAAAAAGCCTGTACTCTAGAAAATGTGCTTTACTTTTTACTGTTAACATGGCCACCATTTGTTGTGTCTATACAAGGTTTGAGCCCATTGAGTTTATAAGAAATTACGTATTTTTTTGTGTGTGATAGGTAATGTAGTACAAGCATATGAAAATAACATGTTCAGGTAAGCAAATGATTTAACAGCCTGGATTGTTAAGTCGTGGATCATAAAGATAAGGTCTTAGTGCACCCCAAGGAGCAGCATATTAAAACTATATACGATGGAAAAAAACCAGTTTCTTGCGTGCAGGGTATACGAAACTCAAACATAAAATGATGGTACTGTCACTGATGCTGTCATAAAGATTAATGCAGAGGAAACCTTTTTGAAAACGAAATATGCTATTAAATGTTCATTATGAGATTCGGCCCCATCTATCAGTATCCACTAAATAAAGATTAACAGCCTTCTCTCTACTACAGATGTTACTTATTCTGTCTTGGTCTCAGATAAAAGAATCTTTATCCATAACACTGCTGCAAATTTCTCATTGAAAGGAATCAAGACAATACACAAATACATTATGTGACTCTTAACAATCTGATCGAAATAGTTACAGACAATATTTTGTTTGACACAAGTGAATACTAATTTGTGAATTCAAAATATGACTGATTTAGTATAATATCTTCAAAAGAGCAAGAAGAAAAACTAGGTCTGTAATATGGTAAATGTGTAGTGAGCCTTTCGCACAGTGTCGCAAAGAACGTATCTGGAGCCGATTCCCAGTTAAGAATGTCACTTGCGGTGACAGCAAAGGTGCCTGGTTTCAGTGTCTTTCACCTGAAATGTTCAGTCTCTTGCAATTGTCGTGAGTGGTGATGAATTGCACAAACGTCCAAGAGGAACCTTACCTGGTGGTGTTTGCCTTCACATATGTTCAACGTCATGCCAACTTTTAATGTAGAAACCTAACAAATAAAAAGAATTGTCTCAGAAAATAAAATTGTTATTGTGTTTTTATGAGACTTCTGTCCTGGCTACTGGATTTTATAGCTTCTACAATATCCACTTTCCCTTGTTGCGTGACCTTCATTTTGGCTGAAACACCATCCATTACTGGTCTGCAGTCAATTCTCAGTACCTGTACCCCTATATTCCTGTTGGGGGTGCTCATCACCCGTGTTCCTCAACACAACCACCCCCCCCAACTGAGGTAAACATTACTCCAAGCATTACTCAACAAGTAGTGTAGGAAACAGTTATCCCTCTAGATGGAAAATTCCATGGAGAGCAAGAGCTATGTTTTGTTTAATTACCTCCCCATATACAGTATCCAATATAGCTCCAGGAATATAGTAGGCTATCAATGTACATTTGGTGAACGAATATATATAAATGATGTGGATAAAATATTTTTGAATAATAATTGATGTTTAGTTTCCTTTCCCTCCCTTCCTTCCTTCTCTCCTTCCTTCCCTCCCTCTTTCCCTCCTTCCTTCCTTCACTCCCTCTTTCCCTCCTTCCTTCCTTCCCTCCTTCCTTCCCTCCTTCCTTCCTTCCTGTTTTCTTGCTTTCTTCTTCATATCAAGGGCCTTGTAGCTTCCAGCATCAGGACATTTTTTCTTTTAAAATAGTCATCTTGGCAGGAGTGAGATGTGACCCATGAACTCAATGGCTCATACAAACAAACATTTCTTTCTTGCACTCCTTACACGTCAGAGGCGGCGGGTTGGGGCCTTCAGCTCCCCTTCCCATGTTTCTCATTCTGAAGCCTGTCTGGAGGAGATGCTTTTGTTGAGGATATGTGGTTCCTATTGGGAAGAAAAAAACCAAGAGAATTGGAAGAAATTCAAATGACATTTTTGATGCTTCTGCTTGGTCTTGATTCATGCCACATTTGCTCACCTTCCACTGGCCCACCCTGTAACGTGGCCAGACCCAGAATCAGTGGGGAGGGACATAAAATATCTTACAAAGAAAGGGGAAGCAAATCTTTGGAAACAACAATACAATCCACCTTACCTGTCTATAAAATTGCTCCTGTAAAGTAAGTATGTTTCGGAAAGTAGCCCCCATTTTAAGTGTCACTTCCAAGGACCAGGATTTGTTATTCAAAATGCTTAGTTAAAATCGCATAAATTAGAAAGTCCTTTGGCAACAAACACTGAATTCGAGGTGTACAATTTAACTATCTGTGACCTTTGTAAGTTTCACGGTCGCCAGCCATCTCTGAATCTTCGCGTCAGGGTAGGTAAAAAACTGAACTAAAATATCTATCTTATAAAGTTTTCATGCACATTATATAATAACATGTAAAAAAAAAGTCCAAGGGCAGCTCCAGATTTAGAGCAGCACCTCACCCCTCTTCTCCTTTCTCTAAAATGTCCTTTTGCTGGAAGAAACACTTAGTTTCACTGCTTTGCCCCGTACCTGTTGGCTTCCTGAAATCTGCTTTCTCTTGGCATCTTTCACAAGAACACACCTAAGCTACGTGACATCAACTGGCTTAGATATTGACAGCTGGGGATGTGTTCTCCACCTCCAGGGCTCAGGGTTCAGCTGGTGTCTGTATCCAACCTCAGGCAATATATTATCCCAACATACAGTATTTGGTATAAATAAAGGAAGGAGTTTTGTTTTTCCTTTTTAACTCTAGAGATCTGCTAGGTCACTGTCATTCCTGCCGTCTCTTGCTGTACCCTTCAGAAGCAAGGCATTGAGAGACTTATGTAAGAATATAGTTTCTGGCAGCAGGAAACTCAACTTTTCAATTTTATTCTTGAAGAAGAATCTCTCTTCTCTCCCGCCCACATGCTTTTAAAACATCTCAGAATAAAGTTACTGTTTGTGCTGTCTTCCAACTCGAATAATCTGACAGATTGCTTCTGAAAGAAATCTTAAGTTAAATCAAAATACGAAACTTTAATTAACAAATATAAGCAATGCTGTACATATGGATTTTGCCTAAAATCATGACAATTTCCTCTGTTTGTCAGGCCCTTGGTCAAAGTCAAGAGTGTTTGTTAGTGTGACTTTGGACTGGCAACAACAAACAATAAATATTTACGGAGCTATGTAAAGTGTTACGATGTACATGTATAATTACATATGTATATTTTCTACATATATAACAGTTTAGCAATAAAGTTATTTAATGGTGCTCACGGGAAACTGTCTCATTTTTGTATTTCAGAGAATATTTGTCCACTCAATCAGTCATGCCTTCATACATTAAATCGGCTTTTATAAAGTACGAGCTCTGTACTAGACTCTTCTGCTGAGACCTAGAAATGTAGGTATAATCATTCATAGTCTCATGAGGAAGACACGGAAATAGATGATTACAGCACCATAGATTCAAGCTACATAGATATATAAGTGTACTTATATTTATATTGCATAATATAGTAAATATTCTCATATTATATACTCATACACACATATACATACACCTACATATATATATATATATATACACACTCATAAATTGAGTATTGTGAAAGCAGTAATTCCCCGAGAAAATGAAAAATGTATGTTTCTATATGCCTGAAGTTGGCCTTTTTTTCTTTTTTTTTAAATACACATTGCCTTCTTGTGACATCGTAATGACAAACTTCCATGGCAGAGGTAAGATTCAAATCCAGTTTGCCTGGCCACGAACCCTGTGTCCCTTAAGTGGCTCGTAAGCAGGCAGTCAAAGGAAACCATTAGAGGCTGTCAAGGCCTTTCCAAGGAGAAGGGCTGCTGTCACTGGTTGTAAATGGGGAGCAGTTTGTCCCAGGAGGTGAGATGAGACAGTAAGTCGAGACCAGGTTGTCCGCTGTTCATCATGACGGTCTTGCTCAGGTTATCTTCTTGCAAATTAATATATTCACTAGCTGTTCGCTCTTGCAACTCAAACTTTGCTGAGCACCATGCCACATCTGGAGAGACAATGATGAACAAAAGATCTCTGACTTTGAGAAGCTCAACATCCCTAGCAGAGAAGAAAGGCATCGAGTATTCACCCAAACCATTGCAAGACGATGGGGAGAATGAGATCAGATTCTTGGAAGGCTGATGTGAGAGAAAACACCTGTTAAGTTTAATTAGTCTGAACCAGTTGAATCTCAGTGAATACGGAAATCTCTGAATATGGAAATTATCGAAATTTCTGTCACTTGCCAGGCAGAGTTGTCCAGATCCCTTTTCAAATTAGCCATGTGCCATTAATTCCGCCCTCACCCCCACCCCCACCTCTTGTCCTGTAAACAGGACAAGGGCCTTTGAATGTTTCTTTTAGTTTCAATCAGTTCAGACTACAGTTGGCCAACTTTCAACAAAGAGAATCCCTCTTTAAGTATCTTGGAAGTTTCCCTGGCTCTTCCTTTCTCAGTCACTACGTATATTATTTCCCACTAATTGCCATTGCTGACATTCAGACATTTAAATTTTCTAAGTGGACATCCTAGATTAATGCACCTTCCTTTTGATGAAGAACATTCTGACCTCAATATTGCATTGGTCCCAAACTGTCATTTCAGAGACTCAGTTTGCATTATAATAACTTCTGTTTTAACCCAAGGTCTTTGGTATTTTCTTGCCTCCTTCTTCCTCCAGACTGACTCTTGGCAATCCCTCAGGAAGTTCATTGTCTTTCCTGCATTCCGGAACATGCCTGACTTTATCAGTCTGGTGTGGCCACTCTGCTCTATTCCGCTCCCAGAAACTTGAATTCATGTATCATAGCACACCACTGCAATGACAGTTTTGTTGGTTATTTTTCTTCAGTGTATTTCAATATGTGAGACGAAGGATGGTCCTATTTGTATTTTATCACTAGAATCCAGTAAAATGGCCCATGCAGATTGTGTCCAATAAGTGTTTATGGAATTTATCAGCAAATTTCTTCCGCCCCAGTGTTAAGACAAAATTTTACTAAGTATTCTACTCATGATTCCTTGCATGTCTCTTCCAAAATTGCTCTCTTTTTGTGAATAATTATCTTACATTATGTATGAGTAGACACTTTGTCAATTAACCCATCTGAACTGCATTACCATGAGGGAGGGAGTGGTTGGGTCTATTTGTTTTTTCTGTCATAAAAGTTTCCCAAGAATTAGGTGGACACGCTGAGGTTTTTAATATCTTTCGGAATCTGGGGATTAAAGCAATATCCTTCAGGAGAAATAGCAGAGTAAATTTAAATGAAACATTCTTCCTTAAATAACTAAAGTGTTAACCAATATTAATTATACTAATTATAGTATTCATTCTATAAAGATGATTAGGGTCTTGGGGGTGATAATGAAATATGTAGTTTTAGAGAATGCGGATTTCAGGGGACAGATGAGGCAACATAGTAAAACTTTAATATAAGAGTTAGCACATTGAAGTCCTAATTCCTTATTAACTTCTATTTTCTTTAACTCCTTAAATTGTTAAGCTAATTTATTTTGTATTTTGGCGACTTATTTATGGACAAATGGAACTGTAATAGACATAGAGATAACTTCTTATCTTTTTTCTTCTTTTTTTACTTGAGAGAGAGAGAGAGAGAGAGAGAGTATGAGTAGAGGGAGGGGCAGAGAGAGAGAGAGAGAGAGAGAGAGAATCTTAAGCCTTCTCTACTACCAACGTGGAGCCCAACGGGGGGCTGGATCCCATGAACCTGGGATCATTACCTGAGCCAAAATCAAGAGCTGGACACAACCGACTGAGCCTCCCAGGTGCCCTGGTATAAAGGTTACTACTTTCTTTAGCACGAGTAAAAGAGCAGTGATCACTTTTAATTAATTTACACTGGGAAGCATAGTTTTCTTGTATTGATCATTTATTATCACTTCCATTTCACACTTTTTCATTTGTACCCCATCACGGCTTTCCCACGACCAAACAAAATGCTGTGGTCCCGAGACTGCGATCCTCAGGGTTAACCCATATTACTACCACAGATATTTCATGTACATTTCTATATATGAAATATATATAGATCACCTGGAGGGTTACCGCAGGTACCGTTACCAATATTCTGTTACAAGTGATTGGAGTGATCTGATGGCTAAACCTGCCTATGAGTGACTCTAATTAGTTACCATCAAGGTGGCGCTCAGTATTGTCTAGACATAAACTGCCATTTTTACATTTCTTTTGTTTTTCAGTCTTTGCCCAAACCTCACTCCCTTCTCGGTCTTCTCTGTGAATGACAATAACTGGAAGCAAAGGGGAGAAAGTCTCTACCATCTAATTAAAGGAAACTACATCAAATGACGTACACAGCATAAAGTAACCCGGGAGTCATCTGGTGCAAGCCACTGGCCTTCCAGATGAGAAACTGAAAGCCGGGAAATTTCAATTACTTCCCGAAGCTCTTTCAACAGATCAGAGAATACGACCTCGTCCTTCCAATCGCCAGTTCAGTGCTGTTTGCAGAATGCCCCGCACAGACTATTGAGTGAACTGTGTCAGGAAGAAACAAGATAGACCTAATGCATCTGCAAAGCAGATTTCACTTTCCGAGACAGTATTTCAGTCGATACTAACGACATCGGAAGGGGGAAAACATTGTCTCTTTAAAAAAGAAAAAAGAAATACCAGGTCTCTTCAGTCAGAATGTTGTGGAATTTAATGATTTCTTGAAATACGCTGTAGGTGGAGAACCCGGAGGGGGCCAGAGGTAAAGAAAGTTGCAGCCACGTTGGCATACTAATTACCAAACCGGTTGACACAGAGCCTTAGGTATCGCTATTGTCACAGCAGATAAAACACATCCTTTTGGCTTGTGAAGGTTTTGGAGTCCTTTCATGAAGCCAGATGGGTTCTAATGAATGCGGTAACGGTACACAGGCCTACGTCTTTTTATTCCTAACTGGCAGCCTGAGATCCATTTGGGATTTACCTAATGAGTCTACCCCGGGAAACTACCCTTTGCATTAATTAGCTCTATGGGCTGAACAGGGGGAACACGCAGAGGGCTGTTAAAATTGAGGAGACAATGACAAACTCTCAGTTCTTTGGACCCGTAGCCTTTTTAAATCTGAAAATTGTTTTTATACAAAGGAATGATATTCCCGGCACCCTGGAGAGTTGCCCAGCCTTGAGAGTGTGGCCAAGAACATTCCCCCTTTTTCTTCATGACAGGATCTCAGTTTTGTTTGCAGCACCCGTGAGCCCCATGAAGTGTTTACCTCCTCGCGTAGGCGGGGCCACGTGAACGAGCTCTAGTCAATGACGCTCAGGTATGTCTGCTGAGTGTGGCTTCTGCGGACGCCATGTTTTGGGGGCCAAAAAGGAATCAAGTCACTCTTTGCTTTTACTCGCTTCTGTCCGTTTGGACGGTAGACATAGTGAAGGTGAAGCGTTTATTTGGATTTTATAAGGAAGAAGTCTCCATGATGAGGATGGCCGAGCAGAAAAATACACAGGGTCCAAGACAGGTTGGCCTCACGTACGCATGTACCTCTCTGGGCTGGCCACTGACATTAAAAATCCCAGTCCCTATTTGGCTAATCACTGATATCCCAAGCCCCAGGGGGGTTGAAGTGGTCTCTAAAATGTTTTTGTCGGGGCGCCTGGGTGGCTCAGTCGGTTAAGCGGCCGACTTCGGCTCAGGTCATGATCTCAGGGTCCGTGAGTTCAAGCCCCGCGTCGGGCTCTGTGCTGACAGCTCGGAGCCTGGAGCCTGTTTCAGATTCTGTGTCTCCCTCTCTCTCTCTCTGACCCTCCCCCGTTCATGCTCTGTCTCTCTCTGTCTCAAAACTAAATAAACGTTAAAAAAAATTTTTTTTTTTAAATAAAAAAAATAAAATGTTTTTGTCAATTAAGTAAAGGAAAGACTTAGACTTTAAGAGTCACCTTTGCTTGCACGACATGAGTTTGCTTCTTTTCCTGAAAAGATAGGGGAAAAAAGCCCAGCCTCTCACTCTTGACCGGCATACCCACAGTCTACTCACACAGAGCATTTGTGTGCCCCAAACACCCAAGGATCATAGGAAAGGTTGCCTGCCGTTCAACCCCAATACACAGTCAAAATCACTTAGTAGAAAATTTTTTTTAACATTTATTTATTTTTGAGAGACAGAGAGACAGAGAACAAGCAGGGGAGGAACACAGAGAGAGGGAGACACAGAATTCAAAGCAGGCTCCAGGCTCTGAGCTGTCAGCACAGACGGATGTGGGGCTCGAACCCCACCAACTGGGAGATCATGACCTAGCCGAAGTCAGTGGCTTAACCGACTGAGCCACCCAGGCGCCCCTAAAATCACATAGTAGAAATTTTTAATTTGGTGCGCCTTTCTGGACCCTGCAAAAATAGACATTTTCTTGACAATTTTTCCATGTGATGCCTAGGGTCCTAGCCCCTCTCTGAATCTTCTCTGCAGTCCTCAAGTGCCACTTTTATGTTTTTATGTAACTTCTGTTTGAAACTTAAAAGCAATTCTCTCTTTTTTATCTCCCCAGCAATAGTCTGACTTTTTCTTTTGAGGCCATCATACCAATACAAAGCCTGACTTTCTTCCTCAACCATGTTTTAAAGTATTTTGTATTTGTTTGCTCATATTTTTTTAGAAAACTTTTTATGTTGTTTTGCGAAGAAGAATATCGGTGTCGGTTATTAAAACATATGGATTGCTTTCACTTTGCTGTAAGTAAAGGAAGAAACGATGTAGGTGTCCATACTGATGTGGACTTATGTCTAGTTTTATATTTATAAAAATGACCATCTATGTGGGTGCTATTAATTAAATTTCTACTTCGGAGGGTGGATAAAGTCTTTAGAAATGTCTTCGGAAACATCACCGACTCTCAGAAGCTGTTGAAGAGGCAGCTAGTGTTGCAAAGTGGGAAAATCAGACGGTCTGGCAGGCACTTTGGCGTTCTGTAACCATTTCTATGTCTGCATCTCCCTGAGTTTCCATCTATTAAATAGAAATAAGACACTGCGGTCATCATGTGGCTTTGAAGATTAATGGTACTGTGAATATAGGCTACATGAGACAAGAATTGCTGGGAAATGGTAGAGTCCTTGATTTTCTGTTGAGAAAGAAAACCCATCTTAATGTGTAGATTGCAGACTCCATAATTTTTTTTAACCAAAAGTTGATCTGAGTTTTCCTAATGGCGGTTTGCCTTAGATTTCTTCTCAGTATCTATTCTATTGAGTGTTAATTCAGGCAATGAGCTCATTATCCCAGATAGGAGCACGTTACTATCTGGTGATTACAGCCCATGACACAACAGGCAATGAGTACTCTACAATCAACTCAAAATAGGCTTTTCTGGCATGGCAAATGCCTCACACAACGGGCCACCGGCAGCACCCCCTGCAGTGTGGCCCAGGATGACTCACTTTCAAGTATTTCCTTTTTTTTTGCAAGCCAAATCATCTGCACATAGTTAACGTGAGAGAAAACGGGTGGAAAGAGGTGGTTAGTGTTGGAGCTTGGAATACAGCTGAAGATCATGACCCGAAATTAGCCCTCACCAGCCCACAGAGAGACCAAGGAGAAAACCAGGGAGGTTTCCTGTTTAGATTCCAGAGCGTATACAAGCATGTGGTGTGAATACCTATTACTCGATCCCTCTGGGAGGGTTGAGCTTTTATACTTTAGAATCGGCGTCAAGACCATGTTGAGAATACAGAAAGGAGAAATACATTTGCCTTCTCCTGTTTCTTTGCCAGAAACCACACTATCAAATAATACATAAGAATAGGGAAATGTTTGTGATGCCTTTTAATTTCTATGACAAAGAAAATGCCAGTTTCAGCATGAAATTCTTATATACCTCTCTGACTAGGTAAGATTTTTTTTTTCCTTCACTATCCAATTATTTTGGCATGAGATATAGAGTTGTCTGTATCTGAGGGGTGGATATTGCTCTAGGAAACGATTTTGGATTGAAAACGTCCTTGATGTAAGTAACTCACATCTCTGTGTTCTTATTAGAGCTCTGTTCACCATGCAGGTTGTCTCTTTCCAATCCCAGAAAAACACGCCGAAACGACATACAGAAAATATAGCGAAATATATGAACACCATTTATTATTTCATGACTAATTTCCTAAAAGCTGTACTTTACAGTCATGTGTTAGGTGAAATCAAATAATGCAACGTTGTGCAGATATAACTGATCTCTTTTTGAGTCAGGAACTCCTGATGGCACTTTTACCAAAATGACTTTTATAATATTTAAAGCCTACGTTGTAAGATACGATAAAAAATGTATTGGCATAGTTTATTGATCTCTTTAAAGTATTAGGTGTGAGACTTTCATAGATCTTTAAACAATATATTTTTAGGAGGGTTGAAATTGAGTTATTACTTAAATATACTTGAATATAAAAAATAGTACGATCGTTCAAGTGTTTTTTCTAATAGCTACAGTTTATTAAGTGCTTCCTCTATAACAGGAATTGTGCTCATTGAGTTATAGGAATTCTCCTATCTGACACTCACTGCAACCCTGTGAAATGAGTATTATTGTTTTTCCCATTTTAAAGATCAAGGTTCTGAAGCTTAAAGAGATTGAGAGTCTTGCCAAAGGCAAGTTGACTGGGTTGGACCCGTACCTGTTTAACAACAAAGCTTGCATTATTAATGATATGGATGTTCTTCTAAAACATTCTGCCAATGTTTATATCCTTATTTCTTTTCAATACAAGACTTTTATCTCTAGGCTTCCAGCGAATACTCTTAAGATTTTAAAAATAGATTCTGGGGGCACCTAGATGGCTTAGTCAGTTAAACATCCAACTCTTGATTTCAGGTCAGGTTCTTGATCTCACGGATCGGTTCATGAGTTCAGGTCCCAAGTCAGCACAGGGCCTGCTTGGGATTCTCTGTCTCCCTCTCTCTCTGCCCCTCCCCCACTGGATTGCCCACTCTGGCTCACTCTCTGTCTCTGTCTCAAAAATAAATAAACATTAAAAAATAAAAAAAATCGTTTCTGAAGTTTATGTAATAAGAGCATGACATTAAAGTACTTCTCTTTGGTTCAAACAATCTAATCCTACAGAGACACATCATTGACTCTGTGTTCAAAATGGCGTGCTTCATAGGACTGCCATTGTAGAATTCTTAATGTGATGAACTTGACCCTTCTGCCTTAAATCCTTGCATTCCTGGTTGAAGAGAACATCCTAGGACGGGGTCTGTGATTGTAACTCTCCTCCTCTCACTTAAAAGCTGTTATGGGGCGCCTGGGTGGCGCAGTCGGTTAAGCGTCCGACTTCAGCCAGGTCACGATCTCGCGGTCCGTGAGTTCGAGCCCCGTGTCAGGCTCTGGGCTGATGGCTCGGAGCCTGGAGCCTGTTTCCAATTCTGTGTCTCCCTCTCTCTCTGCCCCTCCCCCGTTCATGCTCTGTCTCTCTCTGTCCCAAAAATAAATAAAAAACGTTGAAAAAAAGAAAAAAAGCTGTTAAGTGCCTTTGTGCCTAATGAGACATTTGGGTTTTGCATCTGGTCCTATTGGTGATTTGGGGTTTTCCGGGCTAAAAACATAGCATGAAGTTAGTAAGCCTAAAATTTAAGCTAGGCTTGAAAATAACATCCTTAGGAGGCTTCAGCTTTATCACTGACTCCAGTTCCCCATCTAGAAAATGGAAACCATAATATTTAGCTGTACCACAGTGGGATGTTGTGAATGGCTAATTACAAGGATTCAGCTTATTAAAGTTGTAGATAATTGCTAAGCATCTTTTTAACCTCTGCTCTGCACTGCCAGAGGGATAGAGGCAATGAGCTAATGGGTTTCTTCCATTCTAAGTGTCTGATCATTAGAGTTTGAACATCTGCACAAGAATGTGCTTGTTGGTGAAAATCAAGCAGAATGGAACGTGTCTCTACAACAAAAGGGGCTGATGGGCTCAAAATAGGGCATCCACCTTTGAATATCCGCTCTAGTAGGTCCTACACAATCTTTCCCCTGCTTCCTGGCATCCAGATTTCATCTACTCCACATCAACCAGAACGGGCTCCTCGCTGTTCCTCAAAGGGCAAAGCCCTGCTATTTTGCCTGGTAAGCGCTTCCCCACGACGTCCACAGCGTTGGCTCGCTGACTCAAGTTCTCTGCTCACCTGTCATCCTGACAGAGATGACCTCCATGGGCTCTCCATCTCAAAAGCCCCGCTCTATTATCTTTTGCCCCTACAATCCTCCCCGGTCTTCCACCCCCAGTCTTTAGTCCGTTACCCTGCCTTATTTTTTATAGTGATCACAGTCCCTTCGCACATTATATCTGGTTGTTTGTTCTCTGTCATCTTGTTCTCTGGAGGTAAGTTCTGTGAGAACAGGGGATTTTGTATGTTTTGCTGACTACTGTATTCTCAACGCCAAAAGGGTGCTTGGAATATTTTAAGCAGTCACTAAGTGCGTGGTGACTAAGTGGATAAACGTATGGGGAATATTTCTGCATTATATATTCTTCAGTCTTTATCTCCCAAGTGTCTGTTTCCAATAATCATTAATGGGGTCTACTTTTGATTTTTTGACATTTCTAAGGCAGAGGAAAATCTTATCCTTCAGGAAGTCTTGAAAGCAACTTAAAACTCCCCAAAATCAAACCCTTAATTTACTATATAAACACCAAAAGAGAGGGCAACAGAAATATGTGTCTTTGATCTAACATTAGTTTTTCATGTAGTTTTATCATCATATACATCTGAACTTATTTTAAACTTTCTGTGGCATACTGAATCTAGTGTAGACCGAGGTTCTGCAAGAACCGAGTTCCAATCTGAATAAGACATTTGCCAACTGAGTGTTGCTTGTGCTACAAATTCCGGGATAATAATGCCTACTTATCTATATTTTTCTCATGTGAGTTGGTTACATAAGGTCATTCTAAGACATCTAACAAAATTACTAATGTATATTGGGATCTAATATGTGTTAGTTTTCCTTCTTCACAGAGCAAGATACATAAATCTTTATTTACCCTGGAAACCAGGCATATGTTTCAAATATCTGTTTTTTCTCCTTTCAAAGACTGGCTACGTCACCTCTGGGTACTCTGCAGATCTTTCCGCTGTTGATGAAGCTCTGAAAGGCTCCTTCTTCAAGCTCTTACTTCTTCATTCTTATGGCTCTTTTTCTACTTTTTCAGTATTTGAACTTTATTACTTGAACTTCCTGTCCTCCAACAATCACATCAGTGTTGGTGTTTCTAAAGATTCTGTTCTTGTTCCTTCACTCCCCTTTCCATAAATGTTCTCCAAATGATTTTGTCCATTTTCTTCTTTTTACTTTAATCCACATGCTAATGATTCCCAAGCCTGGCCGTCTAAGATTCAGGCTCCTATTTTCAATCAGTGCCCGGCCAGCTCTATATTGATGATGCCTCTAATAACGTTGAAAAGTGGAAAAGTTTTTGCTCCCTAGTGAAGTTGGTCTTTTTGCCATATTTGCATGATAACTGGGTGGGGAGGAAGTAGGAAAAGGGAGAAGACAGAGCTGAGTTCTGGTTACTAGTTAATGTGGCAGCAACAAATGAGAGGAGGGGGTGACAGAAATGCCCTGACTCTCAAATATGGTGTTGGTTATCCAGACAAGTAACTTTACAGAGAAAGTGGGCAGGTGCTACTTTAAGGTAGCTTTAAGTTAACATCAACAGAGATTGATTCAAATCAAACTTGGATACGACACAACGAAAAGAACACATTATCCCCCCCCCCTTTTTTTTGCTTCTCAGATGCATAAACTGAGTCAAATTATATAAAGACAAGAGATAAACCAACGTGAAAAGACGTTCTGAAGATAACTAGCTGGTAATTTTTGAAAGTGTCAAAGTTGAAGAAAGGTTGAGAAAGAGACATGATTTTAAGGCATGATTTTGATCTGGGTCGTTTTGCTATAAAGAATGCTGTCGAAGTCATATTTCCTTTGTAGACCTCAGTTTTTCCTTCTGCAAAATGAATAGCTTGGGCTAGTTTTCAAAAATGACAGCTGATGTTTATCAAGTGCTTAGTCTACCCTAGGTACACGCGCACACACACACACACACACACACACACACAAATGCTATTGGAACAACTGGAAAAATTTGAACTGGGTCTGAGGATGATATTGTAGTAATGTCCCCATTTTTTTTCTTACTTTTAATTGGCCATATTGTGATTAGATAGGGGAAGGCCCCGATTGTAGGAAATACACACTCACTGTAATATTTGGGATGATGGACAACATGTTGGCTACTTTTTCTGAAATGGTTTTGGGGAAAAAAAGATGTTTGTCCTGTACTTGCAATTTTTCTGTAAAGCTTGAGATTGTTTCAAGGTCAAAATAATTTTTAAAAATATATGGAGAGTTTTCCTAAATGTCAGATAACAATTGGAAGATAAAAGCTATATAGCAACTTAATCAGAATTATATCTCTAAATGGTTGTTCTGGCAGCTCTGTGGAAAGTATATGTGGAGAGTGGGAGAGTGGAAGGATTGTAACACTCTTGGAATGTGACTTTTGGGGAAAGATACAGTAAGGTTCCCTACTGGAAGGACACATTGCAAAATAGCCACCCATCCTCCAAGCTGAGATGGTTCCAGGCCAATCTCTCAAAGTGCATGCCTATAGAGAGAGTCCCTGAGAAATGCAAACCAGATGGAAAGCTATAGCAGCTGTCTACACAATAGGTGATAAGTGGCTGTAGGGGAAGATGACTTCCAGATATATTTTGGAAATTGAATAGATAGAAAGGCTGAAAGATTTGGTCAAGGAAAAGAGAGGACTCAAGAATGACTCATGCGGTTTTAGCCTGTAACTCCAGCAATGGCTTAGTGGGGTATCATTTATACGTGGAGAAGAGGGATGAGCAATTTGGGGAGAAAAATCAAGAATTCATATCTTGTTACGAGTAAGCAATTCACTAAAGAAGAAACTCAATGATCGACACCTACAGATTAATATCCCACTTCATTAGTATTCAGAAAGTAAACAAAACATTGAAGCGTTTTTGACCTGTGAGATAAGCAAAATCTTTTTCTTTCAAATTTGATTTCTATTATTGATGTTTTGGGTACAGAAACAGGTTCTTTTTAAACTGATAGTAGGCAGATAAATTGGAAAAGTCTGAATGGAGAGAAACTATGGCTCTAATATGAAGCCAATAATTCATGCTTTCTGAAAAAAGCAATTCTACTTTTATAAAGTCACCCAAATGAAATTACTAAGGATGTGAAAAAAATATTTAGCTTTAAAGATCGTTCCTCTAATGTAGCTTTAAATACAAAAAAAAAAAAATATCCGCTACATTATTCCTACTATCCATATAATAGGATGCTATTCATTTGCGGTGAACAGAAGCGCTGGTCCTTTTTTCTGGAGTTTCCAGTGTGTTAATGTAAAAACTGGCCCTGAGATCCCCAGCTTTAACATCACCTGTCCCTGATAGACCCAGGATGAAGCGGTGAGAGAACGACTAAGAGGTGGTCCGGTTTTCCTTCAAAGGAGTCATCACCCTTTAAGGACCCCAGTAAAGATTGCCTTCTGAGTACCTGGGATGGAAAAAAAAAAAGAGGTGGGGGAGTGGAGGGAGGGGGAGAGAGAGGGAAAGAGAGATTTCTTCTTTTTACCTTCCCAAACCAAGTGCGATGGGATGCAAAAAAACGATGGACATGAAGGTTTCTGCCAACAAAACAAAAATGGCAAACACCAAAAACACAGGCTAAACACCCTTCCCCCTGCAGAAAAATATCATTTGGAGGTGGCCTGCTTTCCAAAGAAACCAGGCAAGTAAGGTAAATGTGGCTGGAACCGATCCTACTGAGGGCGTCATCTTAAAAGTTTCTCCTATTGGGGGTTTGGGGGGCTGGGGTGTTTTGGGGAAAAAATGTAAAATCACCACATGAGGAAGTACTCCCTACTAAGAAAAAACAAACAAACAAACAAACAAACAAACAAACAAACAGAATGCCAAGAATCTGGTACCAGCTAACACCAATGGTATTTGGTTTCCAAAACCTACAGAAAGGTTCAGGTACGTGATTTGGCTTTTAACACTTTTGCCTCCTTTCGTGAGTGAGGAGACGCGGACTCTATTAGGTACCCCAAATCTTAGTGGCTTAACACACCATAATCTTGTGCAGATCTGAGGGGAGGGGCTGTTCAAGTCCTGGTGGTCTTTGAGGGCCCAGGGGTCTCTCTGGAGCATCCGCAGTCAGCTCAGGGGGCCCGGTGGAAGGCTGACATCTCTCTACTAGCACCCCATTGGCTGCGCTCAGTTACATGGCCCCGCGGGAGGGAGGTGATGTGGTCCAAGGTTTCGGTGAGCTGGTCCTGCCTGCTTCCATGCTTCCTCTCTAGCTGGGCCCTGGGACCCAGAGGAGCCAGAGGCAGCACAGGGAGTTGGGGGAGAGAAAGGAACAGAAATAGGATAAAAAAGGCAAGTTCCTCTTCTCCCACTGAACCTTAGACATCACCTGGGAGCAGAGATGAGGGGGCAGACTTTGAGCTGGGTGATAACTGGATTTTTAAATAACTGAAAACAAGATAATTGTAAAAAAGAAAATTAACTGGAAAAGTTCTAATATCATCTCCATACGGAGCAGGGAGGAGAGAGCAGACAGCTTCAAGACAGAGGTTAAATAAAAAAATTTTCCTCCTTTTGAGGCACACAATTCAACCCAATTAATTAACTGGTTACATTGTTGCTTCCATATGCTGAAATATAATGCCGCCATTAAAAATCATGTTGCCTATTTATATTGTATTTGCATGGAAGAACATTCTTGATGAACTATATTAGAAAACAAGTAATGTTATAAGATCATACTTTTGCAAGATAAGTGTATGGAATTTACACTATAGGCATCAGTATATGCATATATGTGTGTATAATTTGCACACATAATTTCCATGGAAAGGATAAGACTAGTCATCTCTGGATCATGGCATTTACAGTAATCAAACATTTTTCTCTTTAGATTATGTGTTTACTAATTTTTAGGTACCTGTCATGACTTCAGGAAGGGAAGCATAAAAATAAGGATGATGTTGTGCAATAAACAGTAACAAGTGAAGTTATAAAAATATGTTTGATGTCTACCTACCACATACGCCTTGATTCTGTCTTAACTATTGTCTATATTTTATGATTTTTTTTCAGTCTTATGAACGTGCGACATTAGCGATGATAATAAGTAAGCCGAAACCAATAAGGATATTTGCCTTTAGATAAATAACATTTTCCGTGAATCTTTTATCTCAACCAATCTCGTTATACATCTTTCATTTTTTATAGTTTCTCTTACTCTAGTAAACATGAAATAAGAATTGCAAGACTTATTTAATAACAGATGTTTCTGCAGTTGGAAAAAACAGCATCCTTCACAATTTTGTGTGGCAAATTTGCATTACAGGAAGTTGTGGACACCCTTTCTAGCAGTAGGGGGCACCAAGGTCTTTGCCTTGTAGCACACAGAAAGCGCCAATTCCATGGTCTTGGCCAGAGGAAAAATAGTCAGCTTTCCAAGTGTAGCCAACCCTCAGGACTCAGTAATTTTCCACACACACTTCTTCATCCAACACAAGCTCCTTCACGTGTTCTGTGGTCTGTGTTCTGCTCCCAGAGGGTTTACTGCATCAGAGTTACTGGTCTCTCAGAATAACACTAGGGGCTACTCAAATTCAAATTAGAAGTATGGCCATCTATTCACTGGCTTGGTCTTGATGTCCTTTTCTTTTTTATTGGTAGCCCAACCTGCTTTTATTTGTGTGAGTCTGTCCTACTTGTTGCACAGAGTATTGAGAGATTTTACTGGATAAGATTTAAGGAGGCTGCATTACTACTGTGGAGTCTAATTCATGATCTAAATTCAGTGTCCTACTATTACGATCAAAAGTCAGTTGATTTGCTAACTGATTATTGGCATCCAGTGGACATGGGGATACTGTGCCTCGATTCTATGAAATTCCAACTAGGGAGCAATAATAGGGTAGGTATCACATTCTAGGCTGTCCAGTTTTTTTATATTTTCACTGGAATGGTATTGTGCACTTAAGATATCAGGATAGATCGACCATATCACATCTAAATCTATATCTATATGTTCCTTATGATCAATCAAAGCTGGAGCCATAGATTCCGTTATTCCCAGGTATAGTTACTAATTATTTTGTTCTTTAGGATTGCATTGAATGCGTAGATTGTTTTGGGTGGTATTGACATTTTGACAATATTTATTCTTCCAATCCATGAGCAGGGGATGTTTTTCCATGTCTTTGTGTCTTCTTCAATTTCTTTCATACGTTTTCTATAGCTTTCAGCATACAGATCTTTTACCTCTTTGGTTAGGTTTATTCCTAGGTATTTTATGGCTCTTGGTGCAATTGTAAATGGGATTGATTTCTTGATTTCCCTTTCTGTTGCTTCATTATTAGTGCAAAGAAATGCAGCTGATTTCTGTACATTGATTTTGTATCCTGCAATTTTGCTGAATTCATGTATCAGTTCTAGCAGCTTTTTGGTGGAGCCTTTCAGGTGGTCCATGTAGAGTATCATGTCATCTGCAAAGAGTGAAAGTTTGACTCCTTCTTTGCCAGTTTACCTTTTATTTCATTTTGTTGTCTGATTGCTGAGGCTGGGGCTTCCAACACTACGTTAAACAACAGTGGTGAGAGTGGACATCCCTGTCATGTACCTGATCTCAAACGGAAAGGCCTCAGTTTTTCCCCATGGAGGATGATATTAGGTGTGGGCTTTTCACATATGGCTTTGATGACGTTGAAGTATGTTCCTTCTATCCTGACGTTCTTGAGGATTTTTATTTTGTTCTTTAAACTGAAATATCAATACTACTATAATATTTAAGAGAATGATGAGTTTATACACATATTTTTTAATGTTTATTTATTTTTGAGATGGCCAGCACGAGTCAGGGAGGGGTCCAAGGCGGGCTCTGCGCTGACAGCAGGAAGATGATGTGGGGTTTGAACCCACAGACATGAGATCATGACCCGAGCTGCAGTCAGATGCTCAACCAACTGAGCCAACCAGGTGCCCCTAGTGGGTTTATATTTTTAAGTCAGTTGATCTAGTCACAAACAAAAATAATCGTTCTCTATTTAAAAGTTAAAACTGTGCCAAACTTTTGGGAAAGTGCAACTTTCCTGAAATCTCAATTCAATAATTTCTAAGAAATTTAGTTCTGTCGTGACAGCTCTGAGAATGGAAACTGTCTTTTGCAAATATCAAATCCCATACCTGGCTTTATGCAAGGCCATACCCTGAAATCTTCGGCACGTATCAAGTGGTGTTTTAAAAGCACGCAGGGAAATCACTGTTTGCAGGACTCAGATGATGGACTTTCTTTTATTGTGACCAACTGCTGTCTAAGTTACCCCCTCAGCTAAATTTAGATTTGGTTAAACCTTGAGTTTCCTGTCACGGTAACTCAAAATAGTTTATGGTATTATTCTGGAGGCTGGCTGTTACCAACCTCCAGAACGTGTTCAATGTCATCTGAAACTGTCTTGAAAATGGTGAAAAGTTTTCATGTCGAATGTTTGTTTGTTTGTTTTTAACTACAAGGTAGTTCCCAAACATGGTACCCGAGTGGGATGTAGCCAGGATGCTTCTGTCAACGTTCAATGTTGGCATCGCCTTCCACACGGCCGAGCTTCGCAGAACAAGTGGCATTGGCATCGGTGCTTAACCTGGTGGAGGTAATGTTGCTGGAGAACAGTGAGGAGGAATGATCTGAGCAGGGAAACAATGCGCAGAAAATTGGAGTTGACAAGGCGGGTATCGTGTTCAGGCCACCATCTTATTATATGGTGTGCCTGGGGCCAGATGGGGGAGGGCGTTGGACCCAGGCGAAGGGATTTACACTTTTTATTTGTAGGCAGTTGGAAGACAAGGAAGGTCATGCATGAGAAACAATGTGAACAGGAGACCAGAGCAGCGGGACTGGGAAGCAAGAGGGTTGTTCTGCTCGCTGTTTGTGAGATGGCTTCGAAAGGGCCAAGTCTGGATGTGTGCGAACCAATTAGAAAGCGCTATAAGAATAACAGCAGCCCTGTGTGCTCACACTTAGGTGTTGAGGGTATGTTTTCACATGTTGTAAAGTTAATTCTCTGTGGTAGTTCAGCCCTGAGGAAACAGAGGGGCCAGAGGAGTCTTAAATGCTCACAAAAGACAGCGGTGTCAGTAAATGGCCCCGCGGGTGTGAGGACAGAGGCCCGGGACTCAGGGCCAAACCCTGGCTCAGCTCTGTGGTCGGGGGGCCAAGCACCTGCCACCCCGTGGGCAGGCCAGCGGCATCCACCTTTCTGCATGTCCCCAACGGCCTTGTGTGTCAGTCCGGAGAGATGTAGTCTTGTGCATAAAAATCGAAAAAAAAAAAAAAATCAGAGCTCTGTTCGGAGAAAGCAATTTGCGGAGAAGGATAAGCAGTCTGATCAGAAATAAATTGCGAACTGGTAGAAGCGGTTTCTATGATCAGCTCTGCTACCGACTTGCGATGACTTTGGGTAAATCGCTGAATTGTGTGATTTCCCCATGTGGAAAATAAAGAGCCAAATGAGTTTTGAGGACCCTCTAGCTTCAGAGATTCAGCTTATATTTCACATTGAAAGTATCTGCCTCAAGGCGCTAACACGTTGTTCAGTTTCCCAATAAACTACTTTCCAATAAATGGACCGCCTAAGGCAATTTGAATAATAGTCTCTCTCTTTCTCGCCCTCTCTCTCCATCTTTTTTTTCTCTCTCTCTCCCCATTTCCTCATTTTAGATTCATGCTATACTAATGTTATGCTAATTACCCTATCTGTTGCTCTGACGTCTGACTCGATTGGTCACGTAAGGCACAATCCTCCTCTTGTCCTGTTGTCTCAGCTGAATTATGGGAGTTTTCACTTGCCAAGTGGGCGTGGGGGCAAGGGCAGGGCCATGGCGCCCTTGGAGAGGGCTCCCAGGAGAAGACATTTTATTGGCACGGCTCCTGCTGAGACCCCACAGTTGTCTTTCTTCATGGAGCAGCTGGCTGGTGAAGTTGTGTATTTTGCTGATGGATCTGATGCGTAGTTTGAAGTCTGTTTATACCTGTCAGTGGGTTTTATAACATCTCCCTTATGGTTTACATCAACAGTATTAAGTAGAGTTCATGGTGTTCATCTGCTGTTAGGAATAGCGGGCGGCATTTTGATTCTTTATTGTCACCTAACAATTACGAGAAGGGTTTTAAGGTCCCCTTCATAGGAACTAATGAATTGCGTTGGGTCAGAGGGAGCTATCCAGATTGCAGGGTCACATCGATTTACCAGAACTTTGTGTTTCACGTGAAACAACCTTGTCATCATTCCCTCTGATATTACACGCAAAAGAAAAAAAAAAAAACAAAACCAATTATAAATCCCTGCCAATGTGTTAACTCAGTGTTTTCAAATGTTTTGCCAGATGTCTAGAAAGTACCTCAATTGCCTTTCTTTCTCTTTGAGGCTGAATTGTCCTTATTGGCTTCAGGGTTCAGGGTTGTGGAATGAAATCTCTGTTGTTTCTCTAAACAATAAAGCCCTTCACGAGAGGAAGCTGTTTCTAATTTAAAGAAAAGTAAGTACATTTGGTAAAAGCCTACCTACCTACGGCGTCTACCAAGGACTTGTAAATGGAATGACTTCTCTCAGTACAGGAGACATTTGTGGGCTTTCCGTTGAATTCTCCTTGGTGCAGACGATAATAAAACATTCAAAGCACTACAGAAACTAGCGCATTAATTAATGGCCATTATTATTACTAATTACTGAAAACGTACTTGAAAACCATGTACGATCACATCACAATATTAAGAAACCGATATGCTGTGACCGAGACACTAATTCAACCTTCGCTTCTGTTGTAAATCTGAGTTTATTGGCTTTCTTTTTAATCCTCTAGGGATCATTCTCTAAATCCTATGAATATATTTGGTTCAGTGTATTTGTATTTTCATTGAGTTCGAAGTACTTCTTTTATTACCCTAAAGACTTCCCAATTGACCTGAGGAAGATTTAGAGGTATATCGTTCCGTTTCCAAGAGTTTGGAGATTTTCCTAGTTCTTTGTGTTATTGATTTACAGCTCGGTTCCACTGTGGCCAAGGAGCACCTTGTCTATGATTTCAATTGCTTCCAATACCCTGAGGTTTGTTTTCTGACTCAGGATGTGGTCTACCTTGGTAAACGTGCCACGGGCACTTGAAAAGAGTGTGAATCCCATTGTTGTTCGAAGTGTTCTGGAATTATGGATTGGTCCTCTTGGCTGACGGTGTTGTTGGGTTCTTCTCTACCTTTGCTGATTTTCTGTATACTGTTCTGTGAATTGTTTAGAGCCAGGTGCTGGTCTCCAACTGGAAGTGTGGAGTTGCCTATGTCTCCCCGTAATTCTGTCCGTCCCTGCCCCATTACCATATTCTGCAGCTCTGTTTTTTGCACACACTCATTTGGGGTTGCTATGACTACTTCTTGGTGGATCGTTATGTAAAGTCCTTTTCTGTCCCTGGCAATTTTCTTTACCCTGAAGTCAATGCTAACTGATTTCAATAGAGCTACCACTGCTCTCTTTTCGTTAATGTTTGCAGGGTAGAATTTTTTCCATCCTTTGATTTTTAACCTACCCATATTATTTTTGAAGTGGGTTTCTTATAAACAGCTTATAGTTGGATCGGGTTTCTTTGTTTACTTTTAGCGTTCGGTTGTTTATTTTGCTTTGCTTTGCTTTTTTTTATATGTTCATTTTGCAAATCTCTGTATTTCATTTGGTATATTTAGACCATTCAAATATAATTGTACCTATTGATATCTTTGTTCTTATGTCTGCCATTTTGTGTTTTGCTTTCAGGTTGCTCTGTCTGTTTTTCATTTACTGGCCTTTCTGGGAGCTACCTAAAGAATTTTTAGAATTAAATTTTTTTAACGTTTATTTATTTTTGAGACAGAGAGAGGCAGAGCATGAACAGGGGAGGGGCAGAGAGAGAGGGAGACACAGAATCCAAAACAGGCTCCAGGCTCTGAGCTGTCCGCACAGAGCCCGATGCGCGGCTCGAACTCACGGACCATGAGATCATGACCTGAGCCGAAGTCAGAAGCTAAACCGACCGAGCCACCCAGGTGCCCCAAGAAATTTTAGAATTAAAGAAAAAAGAATTTTTAGAATTTATTTCAATTTATCCATATAGCATTTGGGTAGGTCTTTGTGTATAACTTCGAGTGTTTGCTCTACGATTATATAACTCTAACAATTCAGTGTACTCTTGACATTTTACCAGTTTGAGGAAATAGAGCAATTTTACTTATCTTTGTGTTCCTGTGCTCTTTCCTATTTGTAATAGAACTGTCTTAAATATTTCATATACATGCATTGAAAACCACATAAGGCACATAAGGTGTTATGTTTTGCTTTCACCATCAAATGTAATACAGAAAACCCAAGAGGAGAAGGAAGTCTGTTGTATTTACCCATATTTGTGCTTCCTGTATCCTTCCTTTCTTCCTGATTCCACAGTTGGTTCTTGGTCGCTTCAGCCATTTCTAGAGTTGCTGCCACACATACTGTGAGTTTTCTCCATCTGCAAGTATCTGGACTCCCCTTCCATGACTGAAGGGTATTTTCTCTGAATATGGAATTTGAGGAGGAGAACCCTTTCCTTTCACCACTTAAAAACGCTTGTCTTGATGAGAAATTCCCTGTTGTTGGAAATCTCCCCCCCACCCCCTTGGTAAGATGTCGTTCACTACTTCAACATTTCTTCTTTGTCCCAGGTTCTCATAAATTTGACCGTGATGTAACTTGAGGTGGGTTTCTTCAGGTTCATACTGCTTATGGTTCCCACCGCTTCTCGAATCCATAGGTTTATGTCTTTGGCCAAATTTGGGAACTAGGTAGCCATTATTTTTCAGCTACTTTTCCAGTGGTGCCCCTCCCCCCAGCTCCATCCAGGACTCCCATGGCGCATGGTCTAGGTCTTGTGCTGTAAGCACCCTGTCACTCACGCTCCACGTGTTTTCTTCAGTCCGCTTCCGTATTTTTTACATAACAGGCATCATATAGTATTCTGTCTTCAAGTTCACTGGCTTCCTTCTGTTACTCCATTCTATTTTTGAGCTGATCCATTGAGCTTTTTGTCTCACTGTATTTTACAGATCGAAAAGGTCTGCTTGTTTCATCCTTGTATCTTCTCTTTCCTTCCTGAAATCTTCCAACTTTTCCTCTCACTTGTGCTTGCAGTGTGGAAACATTTCAGTCGTGTCTTCTTTCAACTCCTTGCACATAATTCCAGCACCTGTATCATTTTGGGGTTTGGAGTCTTTTGGTTATCTTCTCATTTAAATTGAGTTGTTTGTGGTTCTTGGTATGATGAGTGACTTTCAATGCAACTGGGACATTGTGAGTATTATATTGAGACACTCTGAGTCTTATTTCCATTATCTCTTTTTGCTGGTCTCTCCTCACACCCCTCAGTCAGGAGAAGGGACCAACACCTCTTTACTACTGGGGGGGGTTAGAAGCCCAGGTTCTCAGTTCAGTCTCTGTTAACACTGAGGGGGAGGGGTGGGAATGGGCTGTCTTACTCCATTTCCCTATTAGACCCTCAGTGTCTGGGAGGGATAGGGGCACCTGGTTGATGCTCCACGCTTGGCTGCTAGCATTAAGGGGAGTGGAGGGGTTGGCCTCCTTCCTGCCAGGCACTAGTCCATTGGTAATAGAGCCCAGCAGGGAGGTGAAGGGGCATCTCATGACTGCTGGTAGGGCTGGAAGTCCTGGATTTCCATGTGAGGGCACCTCGTTATTGCCCTGATGACACTGTCCAGTGTGGAGCTTGGAACCTGGGGAAATCAGAAATCTAAGCTCCTTATTCCCTTTTAATGATAGTGATGGAATGAGACCTCATTTTTTCTTGTGGTATTTGCTGGGGTAGAGAGATTACCGTCTAAAATGTTCTTTCTTCCGAGGACCCCCTTTTCTAAATCCTTGAGCCAGAGACAATAGGCTGTTTCGACTGTGCTCATTCGGGTTTCTTGTTTGCTGTAGAATTCTTCAGCTTCACAAGTGGTTTATATGAGCCCAAAGGCAACCCAGCAACTCAGTTAAACTCCTTCCTTGAGTTCCAAGGTCACCAGTTGGTCTGCCTTCTACCTTGCAACGTTTCCTTGTGTTTTCTTCATATATAAGGTTCAGAGTTTTGTTAAGTGCTTAGCAGAAGGAAGAGGAGGGAGAGTCCCATCTCTCCCAAAGCAGAGGTCCCCTATATGATTCCTTTAATGAAACATGTCTACAAGGCATGACATTCCCGTTAATTTATTAAAAAGGGAGAACGTCTATTCGTTGACAATTCAGGAAGCTCATGGTGTTATCTGCTCACAGCCAGCAGTGAAGGCAGAGCAACAAGGCCCTTCAGAGCCCCAGATGACATTGTTGCTAAGGGATAGCAAGCATTTATAGGGACTGAGTCACAGAGAAAATGAATCGGGGGACCTCTTACATTAGAATAATAGGCTCACATCACCCCGGCAAATACTCGTCCTCATGGTCCATGAGGGTAAACATGACTGATGTAAAATCGAGAGGGGTGAAGAGCAGAGAATACATTTTTGATCAAGACATTGTCATGGTGATAACGATTATGATTACATTGTGACGAATTCCCACTTGCTCTGAAACCGCTTCCAGTAACTTCAAACAGGAGCACCAGACAAAAACTGTACCCAGTTGTGACACTCATTGTGACTCACGCTCTGCTGTGCTATTCTTGCTTGGATAACAGTTTAGTGCATGTTGTTTCGTACTTTAAAGCAGAAATGTACAGTTTGTGTAGCATCGAAATTTGAGCCCACTTCTTTTACTGAAGAAAGGTTGATGTAATTTGGAGACTTCAACATTGCAATAGCTAGCATCAATATTATTTTATAGTAGAGGAATGTCGGTTTTATCAAGAATAATTGAATGTCTAGGTTTTGTGCAGTAACGTTCAATATTCATGATCTAGAGGCTCTTGGTTCACTGAGTTCCTGTGGTTGCTTTGTATTACTGTTGATAAGGGTATTTCTGTGGGCAGAGTGGACAAGAATTAAAGAAGGCTTTCAAAGAAGTGTTACTTTATTTATTTAATTTGAAAGACAGATGGTGAGCAAAATCATACTTGTTTGTTTGTTTGTTTCAGAGTTAGGAGGATCTTTTGGGATCCAAACCATCCCCCTAACATAAGATAGATAACAAATTTTTATTTTTATATACACTTCCTGAGAAGATGAGTTCAAAAATTTAGCAATTAGGGGCACCCGGGTGGCTCAGTCAAGTAAGTGTCTGACTTTGGCCCAGGTCGTGATCTCACAGTTCATAAGTTCAAACCCCATGTCAGGCTCTGTGCTGACAGCTCAGAGCCTGGAGCCTGCTTCAGATTCTGTGTCTCCCTCTCTCTCTGTCCCTCCCCTGCTCACTGTCTGTCTCTCAAAAATAAACATTAAAAAAAATTTTAAACATTAGCAATTACAAAAAGCTTTGTTGAAGTCAAGGTAAACTATTTAAGTGATTCTCATACAAATTATTTGATTTCTGAGCCCATATAGATATGAGGAATATGAACACCAAAGCTATATGGGACTCAGATATGGCAATGAACTCATTTAGGAGCAAGAGCACAGTTATTCTATGTCACGGAAAGAGCGTGACTCGGGAGGGAGGCAGACTAGAGTCTGAAATTCCATCGCGGATGTCTGATTCTCACGTAGCCTCCATCATGTTTGTTGCCTCTCTTAGAATATGGGGAGAAAAGGATTATGGGTGCTATAGATCTGAGCGATGAGGACTATCCTTCTTTGGGGGAAGAACACTCCGAAGCCTTTTCTCCCCCTATAGTCTTACTCACCCTTTAGTGGCAGCTAACGTAAAGGGAACAGCATTTCAGGAGAACAACTTCCTACCCTGCTCTCAAGACTCATTTTACTCAATTAAAGGAAAATCACAGCTGTTCCTCTTCAGCTGCTGCCAGATGCTTTCTGCCAAGGGAAACAGTATCAGGAAGTTAAACTAGATCAAATCATCTGAGGCTTGCTGCGGAAATGAACAGTACACTTGGCCTCTCCGGGACACTGTTGGGTCTACCCACGTCCTTTTCAAAAATGGAACTAGAGACTGCAAACACCTGGGCATACAGGCATCCCTTTCCTAAGCCTTTGGTTAGCACCAATCATAACTGAAGGCTCCACCCACCTTGGCCCTTGTTGGAAACATTCTCCTATTCTATTTAAAGTTGGGTGTAAAGAAACTAAAATAAAAACAAATGTCTATGTCAGCAGTAGGGAAATATTTCCCTAATGATGACATGATGTGAAATTGATTTTCAGAAACACTCAAAGCTGAGGGAAGAAAAAGTGTCACTAAATAGCTATAGACAACTCTCTTTAAAAAAAATTATATATATATATATATATATATATATATATATATATATATATAGACTGCAGTTTCTAGATTCTTGGGAAAGTATAAGAGAGACATCTACTGGAGAGAAGAGGCCATAGCTTGTTTATCAGATGAATGCTCAGTTTCAGGGAGATAATAACACAACTATATTCCCATTGCCCTAAGATTTTATACCATAGACTTCCGAGATGAACACGTTACCATAGTTATGAAGATTCACTTATGAAAATGTGTGAACACCATATGCTCAGAGAAGGCTAAGTTTAATTCAGAAGCTGAATACAGAAACCACTTGGGTAAATCAAACATCTAAATATATATGTATATATATATATATATATATATATATATATATATATGAAATTTAAACAATGATGGATATTTTTTGTGAAATACTTTTATTTAAAAAATTAAAACATTTCTATAAACTATATACCAAATCAGAGGCACTATTATATTATAAACTAGAAAACTAATATCTCTTAGAAATTGAACTAGCACAGCATTATAACTTAAAACACTAGAGCTTGGTACAGGCCAGAATTTGGAAGTAGACAAAAAAAATTAAGTACTGCTTATTGAAGTAATACAGGCAAAAGGCTAGCAGAGATACACAGATGACAACTGAACGGTTTCTAGAACATAATAAAAGCACGAGTTTCAGGTCCTGCTCCACTGTGGCTGCGGATAAAGTGTCAAGAGGTTGAAAGTCACGTAAAACTCACTGGAAGCTGAGTTGCACCAAAGCCACAACAAGTCCTGATTGATTTAAATCAACTTGGACGAACTCTCCATGCAGGTTAGCCTGGGTGGGTGCTGGGGACCTTGTATTAGTCTTGTAGATACACAAAATACAAATCTTTTCAGTATTCTCACGGATACTGGGTCTTAGTTCTGGGTGTAGGATGGGGATTTACACCACAGAAATTTATGTATCACAGTTTGGAGCCAGGGAAGTGCAAGACCAAGGTGCCAGATGATTGAGTTCCTTGTGAGAACCCTCTTCCTGGTTTTCACGAGAGGCCTTCTTACTCACATAGTCGAGAGAAAAAAAAAATCTCGTCTCTTCCTTTATTGCAAAGGCATTCATCCTGCCATGATGGCCCCATCCTCGTTACCTGATCTCACCCTAATTGCCTCCCAAAGGTCTCACCTCCAAATAACATTGCACAGGGGATTAGGATTCAATGTATGAAAAGTTAACAATACTGCATTGTGACTTAAAAAAAAAAATGTCAGAGTAGATCTCCCATTTAGTGCTCTTACCACAAAAGAGGAGAGGCGTAGGGAAACTTTGGGAGGTGATGGGTAGATTTATGACCTAAAGTGTGAAGACGGGTTGACAGGGGCACGCATGGGTCCAAACTCATCAAATTATACGTCTTTAAGGTGGAAGTTCTGTCAGTTATACATCAAAAAGGCTGTTAATAAAAAAAAATCGTGTTTCTTATTAAGATTGTTTCAAAACAGAATGGTAAAGGAGGCTTTATATATTTGGACTCCTAAGGAGTCAACACAGAAGTTAATTAATTAAACTAAACTATAGTTTCTTCTTTTAGACGTTTACTGCAATGCTTGCTGATAAAACGACATGAGTGTTCTGTTCAAAGCTGGAAGGATCTGAGATATCAGCTTACTCGCGAGGCAACAAATTATTTGGGGATAGATAAATGATAGATACATAGATACACAGATAGATACACAGATAGATATCAGAATCATTCTGGTTCTATTGGAAAAGATTATTGTGGACCCCTATCCCTGTGTGTGTCGACAGCATGCCAAGAAAATCTTAGATTAGATTGATGGAGGAATAGAATCTGGAAGGAATAATGACAGGTTGACACACTTCTTATCACATGATATCTGGAGACTACACCTACGCTACTCAGGCAGAGAGATGAGCTGGGGCCAAAGAGCAGTGACCAGGAAGAAGCTAAATCCTGTGTCCCATAAGGAATACTTGAAGGTCACCTCAGTTAAGCATCCGACTTGATTTCAGCTCAGGTCATGATCCCAGGGTAGTGGGATTGAGCCGCATGTCAGGCTCTGTGTTAAGTGTAGAGCCTGCTTAGGATTCTCTCTTTCCCTCTCCTTCTTTCCCCTGCTCACACACTCTCTCTCTTACAAAAAAAAGAAAAAGAAAAAAAGAAAAGAAATAACATTTGAAACTACAGTGAGTGTTTAGGCTGAAGGACAACAGTCTTAGGAAGATCGGCTAGCTACCACGAACGTCAGATGGTACTTAATTCATATGTGAGTAGACATAGAAATGAGGGAATATATAGGGCGAATAATTCAAGTTTGAAATAAAGAAACGTTTTCCGAGAAAGTTACCTAAAGGAAAAGTAACTTTTTCTCTTGGAAGATACCATTTCTGTAATAAATGTTTGTTAAATATCCATGATTACGTACAATTTCCCATCAACTACAGCGTTAAATCGTGTCTCGGGAAGTCCGATGCAGCGCGTTCTTTGGAACAGTTCGGAGACAGACCTCCGGCTGGTCCACGGAGCAATGATGAGACCGGGGGATGATAAAAGCGCGCGTTCATTGAGATGGCCTGTTTGCTGTCTCGGAGCACTTCCTACAGGCACCTCCTTCCTCGATGCCCCTGACCCACGTGACCCCGACATCGGGTGCGTGGCTGTCACTCTTCCTACAAACGTAGAAGAAACACGTGCAAAACTTGCATGCAGCTTGCTGCTTCCTGGCGGGACCGGGGAGGTGGGAATACCCTTTCAAACAATAATCCAAAGGCATCCACACACATAAACAGGAGCGCCGAAATGAATTTGCTGATATATGCAAAAGTACTCAACACCCACAGGGCGTAAAGCCTAATGTGGACAACATCTTTCCCAAGAGTAGAAATTAATTGGCTCTCCACCTAATAAAGTCCATTTGAATACGAATGAAAAAAAATTATTATCGTTACCTTCAGTTTTCTACAGCTCAAAGAGGTATAAAGTAGCATAGCCAAAAAAAAAAAAAAAGAAAAAAAAAAGAACAAAAAAGAAAAAAAGAAAAAAAGAAAAGAAAAGAAAAGAGACAGAAAGTTTCAGAAGCTTACAGGATCAGATAACTTCTAAGGTCCGCTGGATGCTTCACTTTTTCGTTAAAAGAACACAAAGTAATATCTCTGCACATTTTAAAGTCTTCCAAATACTTTTTGGGAATAACCTAATCAGGGTGTCACAAGGATAGAGCATTAAAAATAATTTCATACCCGAGATCACTCTGTGATGTTTGAATGTATCTTTAAAGGGACTCAAAGAAATAAATGACATTGTTACAACACATCACATTCCATTCCTGTCTCTCTGAGCCACATTTTTCAACACGTTCATAAAGACAATAAAATAGCAATAAAATTGTGCCCGCCCTACTTAGCAAGACGTGGTGCTAACACGCACGTCTATGAAATACTTGAAAATGAAAGACTTCATCTATCTCATGTTGAGATTCCCATCTAATGAGTTTGCTTTTTATGTCTAATAATTCATGAAACATATAGTTTTGTTTTTCAATATGTTTTTGCTAACAATAATTGTAACAATGAGTTACTCTAAAATAAATGTTAGCCCAATGCCTTTTGAAGACAGAGAATTTTAAAAATTAGATGGGTATGCTCAATTTTGTGGCACAGACATATGGCAGGACATTCCGTGACACATGTTACAAACATTCTGCGGTAAAAGTGGGAAGAACATATAGATTCAAGGAGAAACTGGTCAATGTAAAGATGTTGGCTTTTACGGAAGAGCTGGTTTATGGGGCGCCTGGGTGGCTCAGTCGGTTAAGTGTCTGACTTCAGCTCAGGTCATGATCATGAAGTTCATGGTTTCAAGCCCCTAGATGGGCTCCATGCTGACAGCTCAGAGCCTAGAGCCTGCTTTGGATTCTCTTGTCTCCCTGTCTGTCTGCCCCTCCCCAACTCACGATCGGTCTCTCTCTCTCCCTCAAAAGTAAATAAGCATTCATTTTTTTTTTTAATAAAGAAGAGCTGGCTCAAGTGTATTTTAAATGGCTCGTGCTGAATATTAAATTGCCATAATATTTAGATTTCATTGAATACTTGCAAAGGATTACATAACAACTTTATTTTGCATTGTGCAAATATACTTTATTGCTGCATTTTGTCCTTTACAGCAATGTATATTATAATGAAAAATTATAGAGATCTATTTCAAGAGATATGAGAGGACCCTGGTTTTTTAAAAATGTAAAAAGGAGTAAAGGAACAACCACCAAAAAAAAAAAAAAAAAAAAAAAAGCAAGGACTGTGCTTGATAAATGAATGAGGGCAGATTTGGGAGCGAAGCTGGTACTCACCCACCAGCACCAGCATCTTGGTCACTAAGACACTGAATGGGTCTGCGTCTCTCCCTACGTATCGTTCTTAGATACGTATTTTGGGAACACTTATACTTATACTTATAAACACCTATACTTATTTTGGGAACACTTAGCTTTTTCAAGATTGCTGTGATTGCTTTGATACACCTCAATACACCATTCTCCTTCCCTGTTATCGAGTATATTCTTCAACATGCAGCCAGAATAATTTTTTAGTGAAGACAAATGTTATTACTTTTTTTTTTTTAAAGCTTTCCAGGGCTATTGGCACAGAGACCGCCAGAATCCACCTGCCTGGGTTGACAACCTGCGACCCCAAACCACCCCCCCCTTCTCCTCTACCCTCACTTCTTTCCAGCCCACCCCTCCCTTCCACTTCCCAGGGTCCTCCCGACTCCTTCCCTCTGGACCGGTGCTCACGCTGCCCTCCTCCCGCCCACCCCCAGTCCTCATCAGCGCCTTCCCATCACATTTCGGGTCAAGTCTGTCTGCCTGGGATAATTCTTCCCTGATCAGCAGGCTACAACAGGCCCCCAATTTTACCTTCCCAGCATCCCCCATGTTTACTTGTACCGCATTTCATGGGTGTTATAAAGTACCTTTGTGGAATGATTTGATTACCTTTAATCTCTGTGAGTTCCGTGAAGGCAGGAATTAATACATTTGCACACCATGTTATACCAGAATCTGCTTCACTGCCTAGAATAGTGTAACCATTCAACACTTCAGGAAATACAATGAATGACTATTTTATCAGACACGATCTACCTAGAGGAGGAAAAGCAGAGAATTTAGAAATGGCCACTACGTTCTGGAAAACAGTGTGGAGGTTCATCAAAAAATTAAAAATAGAATTACCCTATGACCCAGCAATTGTACTACTAGGAATTTATCCAAGAGATACAGGAGTGCTGATTCGAAGGGGCACATGCACCCCAATATTTTTAGCAGCGCTATCAACCATAGCCAAATTATGGAGAAAGCCAAAATGTCCATTAAGTGATGAATGGATAAAGAAGATGTGGTCTATATCTGTATCTATATCTATATCTATATCTATATCTATATCTATATCTATATCATCTATATCTACGCAGTGGAATATTACCTGGTGATGAAAAAGAATGAAATCTTGACGTTCGCAACAAGATTTGGATGGAACTGGAGGGTATTATGCTAAGTGAAATAAGTCAGTCAGAGAAAGGCATATTTCATATGATGTCACTCATGTGGACTTTGAGAAATTTAACAGATGAACATAGTGGAAGGAAAGGAAAAATAAGATAAAACCAGCGAGGGAAGCAAACCATGAGAGACTCTTAAGTACAGAGAACAAACTGAGGGTTGATGGGGGTGGCTGGTGGGGTGTTGGGTTAAATGCGTGATGGGCATTTAAGCAGGACCCTTGTTGGGATGAGCACTGGGTGTCCTATGTAAGACATGAATCACTAGGTTCCACCCCTGAAGCTAACACTACACTGTACGTTAACTAACTTGAGAATTAAAAAAAAAAAAAAGGAAAAATAAAGACAAAAGCTATTTTTTCCAAAATGTATAATTATCTGTTAAAATGAAAGACAATAAACATATGAATTATAATAAATATATAAATAACAATAATTCCTAAATTTATAATTATAAAGACAAGCTTTTTAATTTAATTTTTGCACATTTATGAAACAAATATTTTTATGAAAATTAAACTATTTGCAATTCTCATTAAAAAAAATAAGAGGGATGCCTGGGTGGGTCAGTTGGTTAAGCATCTGACTTCAGCTCGGGTCATGATCTCGTGGTGCAGTCCATGAGTTCAAGCCCCACGTCAGGCTCTCTGCTGATGGCTCAGAGCCTGGAGCCTGCTTCCCATTCTGTATCTCCTTCTCTCTCTGCCCATCCCCCACTCAGGCTCTGTCTCTGTCTCTCGAAAATAAATACATGTTAAAAGAAATTTTTAAAAAAGGCCACGTAACTTTGTGCAATTTCACACGGATAGTTGTGCACTAATGAGTCAAGAAATAGTGCCTTTAGTACATTTTACAATTAATTTCAGACACAGCCTTTAATACAATTTTGAGGCCAATAGCTAATCCACTGTGACATCTGACCCCATTGGTGAGCCCCCGGAATGGCTGTCACAGCCTAGGCTACTAGTTCAAGTTAAGACTTCGGTCAGTCACCTTCTCTGTCTAGGTTTCCTCGGTTTCCCCATTTGTAAAATCAGCATTATATTGGATCTGTATGATGTGTGTAAGTTCTACAATTCAGGGAAATAGGAGGCACAAACTTTCACACAAATGTTAACAGCTGTATAGCGTATTCAAACTGACGGCAACAGTGACAAAGTGTAGCACATGGGGACAGAGAAGTCCTCGAAGCCGGTTGCCTTTCAGGAGGAATGAACCAGGCAGACAGATGGAGAGCAGAGGACATAGAGAGGGAGAGCCAAGATTTTGAAGACATGATGCTTTTTCTCATTAAAAAAAAGCAAGAAAGCAAGAAAGCAAGAAAGCAAGAGGGAGGGAGAGAGAGAAAGAAAGAAAGAAAGAAAGAAAGAAAGAAAGAAAGAAAGAAAGAGAAAAAGAAAGAAAGAAAGAAAGAAAGAAAGAAAGACAAAGAAAGAAAGAAAATACAAGAAAAGAGACAGAATTCAAAGCAGACAAGTTGGGGCCAGGGTCAGGCAAACTGCCTAAAGCAGTTTCCATAAATATAAACAAAAGCACACAGAACAGAACAAAAACAAGCCAATACAGAGAAATTCAACTTGAAAAGCAGTTGCAATATGCCAACGGTATCCGGAAAGCGATTTATTTTTTCTCCTTGTTCTGGTGGAAGAGTTCAGAATTTAGATGGATTGTGAAATGATCTTTATTTCTATTGTTTAAGAAGATGTCTCCATTTATATAAATAAATGTATACTGAAGGGGCCAGTGGCCCCATTGAGTGAGTGTCCCCGTGTCTGTTAATCTTTCTCAAGGAAATCGAGCTGCTTCCCCCGGCAGCCAGAAAGACTCCCCATCGTGACCTCCGACAGCCTCCGCCGGGGAGGTACAGTAGCTCAAGTTATTGTGCCCTGTAACCCCCAGCTCTCCCGAGAACATAACCGTACACACTTTCACATGGATAATTGTGCACTAATGAGTCAAAAAATAGTTCCTTTAGTATGTTTTACAAGTAATTTTAGGCATAACCTCAGATACAATTTTGAGGCCAATAGTTAAGCTACGGTGACATTTGCCCATGATGAGATATCTCTCTGTCCCTGCCAACTCCCTCCCTCCTCCCCTACGAAAAGCAAGCAGCTATTTCGAAGACTGAGAACTTTCAAGGTGGAAACGGCCTTATTGGAACCGAAGGGGAGTTTTTAATATATTTGCAGAACTGGGACATCGCTGTCCCCTTCAGTGAATGTCAGAGAAGGTAACAGGCTGAAATGTTTGACATCCCTCGTCTGATGGAAAGGGACATGGCCGGGTGATGGCTGAAGGTTCGCTGTCCCCTCCAGCTTCAGGATTCGGTAAAATCCTTAATCAAAAAGTGGGTTGTCTATGTCAACTTGGAGTGATAGAAGCATGTGTGTGTGTGTGTGTGTGTGTGTGTGTGTGTGTGTGTTGCTTTTGCACTTTTGAAAAATGCATTATGTGAGGCTTCCGTAATATCTAGGAAGAAGGATTTGCACATTTATCAGATAAGCACCAACCATCGTTTCTAGTTACGACAAAGTGATCAGGGCCTATTAGCAGCGTGTTCCCCCCTGGGGACGGCTTCCGCAGAGTCCTGCCTGGGATGCACGGGAGGGGGCAGGAGATACAGGGACCTGCCATCCCCTCCTCCCCCACGTCCCCAGCTCCCTGCCCTTTCTGCCGCCTTCTGTTCTGCTTTCCGAGGTCTTCTCGTACCTGTTGGCTGTCTCGTGCATGGGGATTCTTGGTGGTAAGAGGGGGAAACTGGGCCGAATGTGGTTACTTCACCTTTTCTTAGAACTGATCAATGTGCTTTTGAAACACAGTTATGCTCAAATTTTCTGTCCAACTATTGAGAATTAAGCGCACATTTTAATGAGCAAAATCCAGTGTCAAAAAGGGAGTAGGCAATTTGATACGATGATATATGGAATAACAGGAGTTATTTTAAATAGCTCATGGAAGCATCATGAAATATATTCACTTTGAAAGCAGCGATGAGATCGCTTCAAACGCTGACAAGCCCACATCTGTGCTTTCTGGTTTCTGTTCGCTTACTGGAAATCCTGTCTTTGAGCCAAATCTTTATATCTCCCTTTGAGGCTGAGTGGCTGTCAAACTGAAAAGATGCAAGGATGTCTGTAGGGGAAAAGGAAAACAAAAACAAAAACCCCAAACAACAAAGATTAAAACCTTTTGATGAGACATCTGGGTCACAGTGCACGGTCTCCCCCTGGGGAGAATTCCTAGGGACTTTTGAGGACATAAGTGTAATAGAAAAGTTAGCTCTATTTGGGAGCCTCTAAAGTTTGTTGGGGCAAATGCAGCTACTGGAAGAGAACCCAGTGTGTGGAGCAGCTGGGACTGTCAGGGACACCCGGGCACTGCCTCGGTTTACCGCGTGGATGATGGTGTTACCCTTGTGGCTGCTGCATTAATGTAAGAAATAGGAGAGCCGAGGGCCCCTGGGTGGCTCTGTCAGGTTATGTGTCCGACTTTTGATTTTGGCTTAGGTCATGATCCTGATGGGGTTTTGGAGTGATGGGGGTCCGGCGTCGACGGCCAAGAAATTCTTGAGTCATGTTTGGTTCTTTAATAAAACCACAAGGACAGGACTTGTGTGTAGAAAGAGCTGCCTCGTAAGTTTGAGGGGTGACTGTTTCTAATAAACTATCGAGTCGGGGGTGATGAAGTCCAGAGGAAGTTTCTGAAAGGGATTTTCATATGCTAAAGAAGACTCACAGATTACTGGAGGCCTAGTTGTTGTCAAACTAAGGTTGTTTTTCCCTCTGGCAAAGCATTATCATGAAGCCAGTAGAGGCTTTCTGGACATCAGGCTATTGGTAAGATTGCTTGTTCTTGTAAATTGCTAAGATATTTGTAAACTGATGGAGACTCCAGTCCTGTGATTCTGTCAGTTCAACCACTTATTTTCTGTCCTTGGGCAGCCAGGAGCGCCTGAGGGACGTCACACATGTCCCACCCTGGGGGTGGGGTGTTGTTCGCTTGTGCTTTGCCCTCCACTGGCCTTAGGTTCCCTCATCAATCTCACGGTTCATGAGTCTGAGCCTCAACCTGGTCTCTGTACTGACAGTGTGAAGGCTGCTTGAGATTCTCTCTCTCTCTCTGTGTTTCTCTCTGACCCTTCCCCCCATTCTCTCTCTCTCTCTCTCTTTCAAAATAAATAAATAAACTTAAAACAAAAAAGAAATCGACAGCCTAATGCTCAGATAACACTTAGGTTGAAAAGTCAGCTGAACTTAAGATAAGGAAATCATCCCCCAGGAGGGGCCCAGCGTGATCAGGTGAGCCCTGAAAATTGGAGGAGAGTGGGGGACAGGCCTCAGGAAAGTCGGTGGGGAGAGGGGCTGGCCGAGAGGAGAGGTGGCAGAGACCTGCTTCCTGTAGGATCCCTGTGGCCCCGAACTCCGGCGGGCAACTCTACGAGCTGAGAATGACCCCAGCCAGAGCTGACAAAGAAGCCACCTGGATGGTCCTAAAACCACAGGGAACGGAGTTCTGCGAACGACCTGAACGAGATTAAAAGGAGATTGCCCCCCAGGGGCTCCAGAAAGCCAATACTTTGATCTTTGCCATTCGAGACTCGGAGCAGACAGCAAGCTGAGCCGTCTGTACCCAGACTTGCGTTTTTTTGCAGAATGGGAAGCGGTTGGTTGCAGAAGGCGACCTGAGGGAGCAGTGCAGCGGCCGGACCGCACCGTGTCACTGCTCAGTTGCCAGCAGACGCAAGACCCCTTCCTGCTCCTGCTTCCCCTGGAGCTGGTGCCACGTGAGGCGAGGGGCGGCTCCATTCGAGACAGACACTTGACTTGACCTCTGCCTGTGTGGCCAGTGACGGGCACCTCACTCACTTTTCTCTGTTTACAGCATCAGTCCGCACAGCAGGTGTATCCTGATCGGCAGTAAGACAAGTCTCTCCCAGCCCAGTTTTAGCCCTTTTGGGGGTAAAACACCAGCCACATGAGATGTTCTGTCGAGGTCCCAGAAAGGGTGCTCGTTGGCCTGTCACCGTCCTTAGGAGCACCCGTGATCCCTCTGGTGGAAGGAAAAGAGCTGAAAATCCCGGCTCCCCTGTGCTGGTCTCTGGCCGCACAAGCCTCCCGACGGTCTGATCTGGCCATAGAGGCCCTGCCGACCTGTGAAGGGGGGACAGGTCCTCTCCCGGATGCGAGGATCCTGCAGGCAAACCTGGAGCTGCGGCGGGGACAGGCCTGCCCCCAACGACCCGCTCGCATCGGGGCAGTCGTGGGGGTGTGGGGCCCGGCGAGTAGCACCCATGGGGGATCCGTCTCTGCACGTCTTTGCGCGCGACCTCCTCGCCGCGCCCCTCCGAGGGAGACTTCCCAAATGACACCGCAGTCTGGGGGTGGGGGGCTCTCCCTGCCCGGACCTCCCTCCCTCCCCGCCTCACTGTCAGACCTGCCTCTGGCCCGAGGTCTTCGCTGCCTCCTCGGCTCCCTGTGCCCTTGGTCTTTCACAGGCATCCCCCCCCCCCCCCATCAACTTCCTCCCACTTCTAATTCTCCTTGGTGTGCGCTTCCTGGAGGCCCCCGCTGGCACCAGCGTTTCTGGGGCGATGCTGGTTCTGCCGTTCAATGCTCGTGGGGTTTGCAAGGTCTTCCTGCCTCTGCACGGGACACAGCTGTGTCCCCCACATGTGCCTCTGGGACCCTACGGCATGTAGCGACACCTAGTGCTTTCTTGTGATGGTGTGAGTGCTCTCCGATCCTTTTAATGACTTCCCTTTCTTTTTCTGTCCAAGGCAGCCTCCTTCTATGTCTGTTGCTGGCAACCAAGGATCCGCACGGGGAAACCATCCCCAACGCACTGTCCAAACTCCGACAGAAATCTGTTCAGAGGGCGTTCAATGATGTCATAAAAGGCAGAAGCCTATTTGTAGGTACCTTCTATGAGAAATCCAATGAGTTGACGGCTACCTTGTCGAGGAAGACCCGAAGAGATTCACATGTGAAGATAAGACTCCAGGGCGTAAAGACAGGTGAACTTGGGTCTGCGAACAGGAGGGTGCATGATCAGTAAGGGCAGCTCCTGGCTTAGGGAGGCCGCCAACTCTGCTTCGGGACCGCCGTGTTTTCAGACCTTGCCTGGTTCAGACGTTTTGTTCCAAAGGTACCTTACCTCCACAGATGAGCTTGGCTTTGTCTTAGAGATAGTCTTTCTTAAAAATACTTGTCAGATATGAAACTGTTTTCATCACCATTTGAAAGTTTGGTAATACATCAGGGCCACCATATTCCTTGGGTCTCGGGAACCATTATGTATTTGTAATCTTTTTTAAAGTTTGTTTATTTTGAGAGGGAGAGAGAGAGAGAGAGAGAGAGAGAGAGAACGAGTTGAGAAGGGCCAGAGAGAGAGGGAGAGAGAAAGAAAGAATACCAAGCAGGCTCTGCACTGTTAGCACAGAGCCCGAAGCAGGGGTCGAATTCACCATCCACAAGATCATGATCTGAGCTGAAACCAAGAATCAGACGCTTAACCGACTGAGCCCCCCAGGTGCCCCGCACTGTGATCTTGAACTCCTTTCGTGAGACTTGCCCCCAGTACCAGCATATTGATTGTAAGGCTGCAAGGTCCTCGCTTCTCAGTTCGCCAGACTTTGTCACAAACCCTGTCTCACTCACTCATCACAGTAAGTGTCAGATAAGCCAGTCCCCATGGCAGCAATGAGGACGCTAAAGGTGCTCTGAGGTTAATTGACTTGACCAAGATCACAAAGCTCATAAATGGAGCAACTGAGATCCAAAATTAGGTGTCTTTATTGTAAATATTGTTTGTCTTCTGGGAGAACATGCTGATTTTCTCACTGCGTGTTATTCTGGGTGGAACGCATTTCTGGATTTGGAATGAGTCAAGTCTAAGTACATGGTGAGTTTTTTGAGAGTACGCTTCGATGAAGAAACTACATTCTACTTTTCTTATTATTTCTTATTCCAAAAGTAATTTTTTTTTTTTTTGGCTGGCAAGATATGATGATACAGAAGTGATTCATGAAGAAGTGATGGGAGGTCACTCCTTCCCTTCTTTTCTGTATGCAAAATTGAAGGGGGGACTTGACTATATCTATATATATATAAAGCTTATCTCTATATATAAAGTCTCTGTCTATATTCTATATCTATAGAAATAGATACAAACATATATATTCCTGTTTTATAGATATAGATACAAATATATCTATTCCTGTATATATATATATATATATATGTATATATAACTTATATATATGTATATATATATAACATATATATAGCTTATATATGTGTATATATACATATATAACACCTATACACACACACACACACATATATAAAGTTGACATGATTTCTTCAAATGATGTTAAAAATTATATAAATTGCTTTATTAAAAAACCCTCCCGATGATCCCAGAGCTGTATTTTGATGGTATTGTTCTCAAGTGGCCCTATTATCATGCACAGAAACTTCCATCAAGAGTTTTGAAATTCGGAGACCTCAGAGTGCAGTCTCACGGCCTCCCCGTGGGCCGTGGACGCCCTGTGCCCGGTGCACCTGAACGACGCGGTGTGACCCCCGCGGGCCACCTCCCTCACCGGCTCTCCCTCGCGTGTGTGTTGCGTGCGTGCTCCCCTAAGGTAAGGCCCGTGACATTCTCCATATGGTCAATCGCCGTGCACCAGTGGCCCCCTGGGAGGGTGAGGCTGCGCGGGGCCTCGGGCCTGGGTGGAACTCGCCCCGGTGCCCTTCCTCCGGTGCCATGCGAGGTGCGGGCCGGACAGGCCCCGAGCTCTGCCAGCGTTTAGGGTACTTTCGTCATCCTCCGGCAGGATCCAGCGCGGCGGGCTTCGTGTCTCACCGTGTCAGCCTCTTGGGCCCCAAGTTTCCAGACGGTCGCTGACGTGCTTCTGCTTTTTTTTCCGCTTCCAGGTTTGCTCGAGGTGAACACCACTTGAAAAATCCCCGATGCGAACTATCACATGGCTCGAATTTATTAGAGATGCGGACCTGTGGGGGCGACTGTGGGGGGGGGGGGCGCGGCTCAGTTGGTTGAGCATCGGACTTTGTTTGGCTCAGGTCATGATCTCGATTTTGTGGGGACCCCGCGTCGGGCTCTGTGCTGACAGCTCAGAGCCTGGAACCTGCTGCGGATTCCATGTCTCCCTCTCTCTCTGGCCCTCCCCCCATTCACGCTCTTTCTCTCTCAAAACTAAACATTAAAAAAAAAGAAATGCAGACTTGTGAAGGAAGGATTACTGGTTTATTAAAATGATAGTAATGTAAATTCTTTAGGAGAGTTTCAAATGGGCTGCAATTGTGGAA
Source organism: Panthera pardus (assembly GCF_024362965.1). Taxonomy (NCBI): domain Eukaryota; kingdom Metazoa; phylum Chordata; class Mammalia; order Carnivora; family Felidae; genus Panthera; species Panthera pardus. The sequence goes on along the minus strand of NW_026526710.1, from coordinate 82,815,231 downwards.
ACAAGAGCTTATTTTCAATTATTTCTTTCAAAAGTCTTCCCAGGGAGGGAGAGGCCAGAGGCTCTGCAAGGTGAGTGGTGGTAGTACCTCAAGGCCACCACTAGAGGAGGCTAGAGACCCACACCGACTCCCATAGAAAAGACTCTGGACACTTAATGCACAGAGGTCCTAAACTCTCGCTTTGATTGCTGGGTCTCATCCGGTGAACCAGCATTCTAGAACCGTTTGCTGATTTTTTTTTTTTTTTTAATGTGATGAAGAGCCACAAATACCATTATTGTATGTCAACGCCTGCCCCTTCCCTCTCTGCCTCCAGTGACGGAGGGGTAGAACCCGGATGACAAGTAAAGGCAAAAGTGCCCCCCACGCTTGCAGGCGCAAGCAAATGCCTCCCCTCCCCCGCTCCGTTCCCAGCCCCTCCGGAGATCGATCGCAAGTAAAATAAAATGCAACATTAATTGCGAAATACATGTCGGCATCCTGTTTCCAAATCACATTAAAAATTCATGGCGAGCTTCTGGTTTGTCGATGCATTAACTTTTCGTAATTACGAAAAAAAAATTATAATCGCCTTTTTTTTTTTTTTTTTTTTTTTTCGCGTGTAGGGATCGAGCGGCGAGGGTGCTGCAAGCAGATTGCACACCTTTCGGGTGCGGTGTCTGTGCGTGCGGGTGGGTGCACGACCGGACCCGGCAGGTGAGGGGCAGCTAGGAAGCAGTGTCCGCGCAGGCCTGGGAGGGTGCACCTGCTGCCCCACCCCTGCGGCCTCCAGGCCGATGCGCTTCTGCCCATTAAGCACTGCGGTGGGGTCTTGGAAACGTCAGCTTATTTTACGCTTCTCGGAAGAGTTTAAGGCAATAATTATTTCAGAAGTTAATTGGAGTCAATGGAGATGTACTCTTAATGGATTATCGTTTAACCCAGACTGCCTCTTTTCCTTATTCCTGTTATTTTCTTTATTGCTCTATTTGTCGGAAGGACTGACATGAGCCCATGAAGGTGCCGAGTGCTGCTTCTGGCGTAGCTGAGTGCTCTCTATTCTCTAGATTGTGGGATTTCCGCGTCCTGCAGGTCCTTATTTGCTTATGGAGAGATGGTTTTGTCTCTTCACAATGTCTGTGCGTCGTGGCTGAGTTTATTGCTTTCATTGTGGGTTGAAATCCACTGTCATCTAAAGGGACCAACTGTGGGGACACATGGAGAGATTTTGTTTTTCTGTAAAAATTATATTGAGTGGTTTTGAAAAGATTGATAGGAATGGATGGGGGGGGGAAGCTCTGTTTATGCGGGAGTAAGAGATTTAAAAGATTGAAGAAAACATAAAATTTCATTCTGATTCTGCAATCGGATTGTTTCACAATTCTGCAGATTCCTGCAGAAACTGAAAGTCATCCAACATGCCGCAGGGCTCTTATTTAGTCAAGATAGACCGACCAGACTCTACTAGGGGTCAAGCAAGCAAGGTCAAGTGCAAGCAAGCATAGGGGTCTGTTTTAAAATGGGCGCAGTATATTTAATTTTTTTTCCTGTCTTTGTTCTTCAAAAGATGAAATTAGCTTCTTTGTGAGTCACTCTCTGCTGGATTGTGGAAAACTTTTAAATTTACTTTTTTTTTTTTTTTTTTTTTTGAGATTTAGTCTGTTCCAATTTACACAGTCATTTCATGATTGAAACTTGATTAAATAAGTTTCAGCTTCCTGCCACGGTTTCTCTGCTCTCCCGGCTTCCTTTCTTTCCTTCAATTTTCCTGAGGGAGGTGGTGTCCTCCCAGGGGTCCTGACAAGAGGAGGACAGGATCCCCCCCCACTGCCTTAGGGCTCTGTGTACATGTACCTTCTTCCTTGTGTTACCCACACCACAGTCCATGGGGCCACACTCCTCACAAGGACACGATCCTCTCCATGGTCATGATCCCCTTGATCTCATATTCCTCTGGTTCCTCTCCTCAATTTCGAGGCTGTTGTGTCCTTCCTGTGATGGAAGCAGCTACGCATATATAGACTGAATCACCCTTTGCCGTGGCTCATGTTACCACTTGGAAAGTCAGAGGTCAGCATGGATTCTTTACAGAGGGGATATCCACCTTCTTTTTGAAACAAGGAATATGTCATCCCTGATAGCCAGAGGATCATAGCAACAATATTTAATGGAATATTGTTTAATGGAAAACAATTCAAAAAGAGATTTTCCGCTGTCTTGAACAGTCAAGGATTAGAGAGGGACTATATTAAGACTGAAACCAAATTACCGGAAACAAACAAGGACAAATCCCTTGTGTTTCCCATGTACTAGTCTTTTGAGTTTGAAGAGGGAAGCCAAAGCGATAACAGGTGGGAAGAAATGTAAGTAAGTAATGTTGTCCTGATTTTACAAACCTTTTTTTGCTCATTTGTTTGTTTCAGGGCTCTCCCTGTAGTGTTCTCAGGAATGAATAACTGAAGATTGTTTCTTTAAAAGCAGGAGGCTAAGAGAAATTATAAAATAAGCCCAGCAGTATGGGTGCTTCCGTGGAGATTGGAGTTCATCTATTTATCTGTCACTGTTGTGATTTCAGAGCTACTTAAATACAGTTCTTTAGAACAGAGCGCTATACGAGGTGTGGAAGGAAGGAAGTAACCTTCACCTGGCATAGAGGCCACTCAGGAAGAAATCTTTGGGCTGTTATCCCTTTAATTCTGCTCTTGATATGACAGGAAGGTTTAGTTCCTAAATGTGCTATTAATTAGTGTAGAAGGCCCTGATCGTCTTCCCAGCAGAAAGTTGCACGCTTTTGCTCCTTGGTATTGGCTCCCGTAGTGATTCTAGACTTGTCTGTTTCGACTGTGGGGGGCAAGAGCATTGTCAACGTTGGCTTCTTTGAGTTCTTCATCTTATTCTAATGAAAAGATCTGAAATCTTCTTCCTAAACTAATGTAGTCTCTTCTAGGGTCTTACCGAAAAAAAGAGAGAGGGAAAAAGAAATACAAAAGAGCAGAAAAAATTAGTCTCTCTTCGATACATTGTGACTGTTTGCACCGAACAGCTCGCCTGCTTTGACTAGGTATTCTCAGAACAGTAGTTTAGTGCCTCTTTTTTTTTTTTTTTCCAAAACATGTTGGGTAGTCATCATATCACCTGATTCTTGGTGCTATTGATTAAGTACAGTGACCGACGTAGAGAGGAACTCAGTGCATCCCATTAGTAGAATTTCGTGTTGAAAATATTAAAAGTAAAACTGTCCTTTATGTCCTATACTTTTATGTATATTATGTATTACTACATAATATAAATAACTGACGAACGAAAATGCATTCGAGTAGGGATCAACCCCCACCTCAGAAGACGGGACGAGGTAATTTGATGATAAGAAGTCCAATATCATGACCTCATACGATGAAGAAATAATTCTACGGACAGAGACTTCCTATCTACTTGTGTATCTGTAGTACCAATCTCATATTATGTAAAGATGGCTTGGAATTTAGATGATAAATACACTAATCCTTGTATCCCTATAAATGTTTTCTGGCTGCAGAGATACATTGTCCAAAAATTCTAGGAAGAAACAACAACGAACCATTTTCCTGGGCAGATATATCCAAAATGATTAAGTGGAGTACTGATAAACTATAATTTCTTATTCCTGTTGACCCCGTGCTCAACAATATCTGTGTCCAGCTGCCCCTGACGTATCCCACAGAATGGGCAATCACCCTTACTTTGGAATTTTCTTTGCATGCCTTCAGCGTATCAGTATTTCTCGATTTGCCAGGGTCTATCCCACGTGGCCTTCGGAAACACAGGACTCCGTATGCAGAAATGTGTGTGTAGCTACCAAAGCCAATGGGGCTTTGACATTCACATGATATCTCTTAATTTACCGCCCCCCCCACCCCGCCCCAGCACTGCAGGAGCCCAGCAGAGCATAAGGAGAGGTGCGGCACGGGTGAGATATTTGTGTGTCCATCTCAGCGTCTTCTCTTAAGGGCATCCTGAAGAATTCTGATGCCCAATTATTCCAGGAACTGAGGCCCAGAAGTGGAAAACTTTAATTGTTTCTCCAAACTGAGAAGCCACTTGAACAGCAGAATCAATTCCAAAGTAATTACTCTTCCTCCGGGTATCTCTTGAAAGTTTATCTAGTGTTTAAAAAAAAAAAATACAGTCTTTGAACTTGAGGTGGCACCTGTGAATTGAAGTTGAGAATCAAAAGAATGTCTTTTTCTCTAGGTAACCGCGGGTTATCTCCCTGGGAAAGCTGAACCACAACGAGAAGCAGAATTGCTTTCAAACAGATTCCACAGTTAATGTCATCAGTGTGTTAGTGTGCAACTTGCATACTGAGCTCAACTGCTCAGGACGCGGAAGGAAGTGACAGAGGCTTGATGAAAAGTTTATCTTTACATTTTTCAGGGAAACAAGCTTTCATTTACTTGACCGGGGTTTCCTAGGAATTTTTAAATAAATCAATATCATGCACAGTTGTAGGATTCACTGGCTATGTGTGCTCCCCAAAACCTAATCTCATCTCCCCAAAGCTCATACGTAGCCAGTATTAATCATGGCCAGAACGTCGTGGCAGATGCGAGAGGCAACACAATGGCGAGAAGCGCCCACATTGCAGTCAGAATAAAGCTCTCCCATAATGGCATGTGGTCCATGAGTGCTGTGAGCTTCAGAAGGAAATAAAGCTGTTTATGTTGGAGAATTATTGAGAAAGAGAGTTGGTTCTCTACCCACCGTTGACCAAGTTCCTCAGAGGAATGATCGGACTTGTAAGTAGGTTTGGGGAACCTGGGAGCAAAGAGGTGCTTTTGTTTTTCCAGCAGAATATCTGAGAAGAAGGTGGAACCCCAGTGTAGAAAGTGCCCATGATTTATCCAGGCAGCTGGATCATAAATTGCCCCACAGAGGTCCCCTTGTGTCACAAGTGAGCCATTGGATGCATCCCGTGTGACGTGGATGAGTGTGTAGAGAGGAGAGGCCTCGCATGCAGATTCTACTGATGGCCCAGCAGCACCTGAGAAGGCCATTGAATGAAGACCAGATGCCACTGAAGACCAGGAGGTCCCCAGGGAGGCCACGGAACAGAGATTGACCATGAGGAATAGAAGGTTGCCTCCCAGAAATTAACACCCACTGTGCTTGGGCAAAACGAAGCCCCTTAGAGCCCACAGAATGGATTCCCGGCATCTCCAAACAGTCGATGTCACTGGGGTGCCTGGGTGGCTCAGTCGGTTAAGCTTCTGACTTCAGCTCAGGTCATGATCTCACAGCTTTTGGGTTCGAGCCCCACGTCTGGCTCTGTGCTGACAGCTCAGAGCCTGGAGCCTGCTTCGGATTCTTTCTCCCTCTCTCACTGCCCTTCCCTTTCTGTCTCTCTCTCTCTCTCTCTCTCTCAAAATAAATAAATAAACATTAAAAAAAAAGAACCCACAGAATGGAGAACATTCCCAAAGCTTCAAGATTTAGTTTATGACAACTAGAGAACAAAGGTTCATTTAAGAAAAATAAACTTTTGATATATACATCAACAGCTATATCTTTGGACACATGAGTTGATGATTTGAGATCTGTATTCAGGATACGCATTGTTAGGAGAAAATAGAAAATGCTGTGTGAACATAATAAAAAGTCTGTTTTTGATGACATGACCATTGACTATCTCTCTGATTAGTCAGTCTCAAGAAAAACAAAAAGGTAGAGACAAGTTATTCAGATAAAGGGTAGAAGAGAAAAGTCTTCTCTGAAGAGGGAGGTGTGGCTTACGGGAAGATGTGGAGTAGGGGTGAAGGGTGAGGGGGCTCAGGATGGATGAGTGCAGGGTGGTAAACCCAGCAGAGGGCGCATGGCTGCTGGAGGCCAGGTCGGGCCACTTGTCCCCCAAAATGGAGCAGGCATCAGTTTTCTCCTAAGTGAAATGGTGGAAAGGATCCCAGCAGGGAAGTGACATGCTCAGATTTATGTGTTAAGAATCCTCAACGGCTCTGTGACGAAGAGATTGGAATTCGTACAAGAATGCAATCAGGAGAATCTGTTAGGAGGCTGATAAAACAGTGGCTTTGAAATGGCAGTGGTTTTGACCAGGGCTCTCTGCTCAAGACAAACTTGGACTTGGTCATACGCTGAATGGGATTCTGAGACGCTTTTCAGCTTGAGCACCTGGGTGGGTGCAGACGGGGTCTCCTAAGATGGCGGGCTGGTGGGGCCACGGGTGGGAAGGCAAGGATTCCTTCTGGATGGATTCAGTGTGAGATGCCCATGGACCAGGAGTCACTGAATTTAAGAGGCAAGGTTTAAATCTCTACCCACAACGTAACACCAGCAATGCCAACACCACCAACGGAACATTCAAAATTTGCGTTTACGTGTATTCCTCTCCCTGGGGCTGTGTTTGACTCGGAAATGTTCAGAATTTATCTATGCAACTATGAAATCACCACTTTCCTGATATATTTTCCTTTATATTAAAAATCAACGTGGCCCTAGAAATGTGAGCCAATGTACTTATTTCATTATTTTTAAAGGTGACTACATAATTCCATTTTGACCCATTATGGATAACTTGATAGCTAGCGCCATGAAAACAAATATATCTTGGATTTTTGTTTTGTTTGTTTGTTTGTTTCCTCAGATTCTCCAGTAGTACAACTGTTGCTCTCATGGACTTCACTGGTAAACGTTGGATCCATATTTGCAAAGAAGAAGGTAAAGTTTAAAAAGTGCCACAGACATCTTGGGGCACCTGGTGGCTCAGTCGGTTAAACGTCTGATTCTTCTTATCAGTTCAGGTCATGATTTTGCGATTGTGAGATCGAGCACAGTGTGGGGCTCCACGCTGAGTGTGGAGCCTGCTTGGGGTTCTCTCCCTCTCTCTCTCTCTCTCTCTCTCGCCGGCTTGGGATTCTCCTCTCTCTGTCCTGATAGCACTCTCTCTCTTTCTCTCTTAAAATAAATAAATGAACATAAAGTGGTGCAGACATTCAATGCCCAGACCTTGGTTTCTAACTGTCATTTTCTAACATTCACCACTTGTTTTTAAGGCTCCCTGGAGAAAGGATAGATTCTAAGGCTGGAGCAGAAAATGCAGAAGACGAGCCATATATATGGATGCGGAACATGACAGAAGCGTATAGGAGCCAACGTGAAAAGTGTTCCCAAGTGGCCAAAGCTGGACCAATTTGAGCAAAAACATAAACGGACAGAAACGATCTGAAATGTATTGGATCATAACACAAAGAATTAAAAAAAAAATAGATCCATACTTACATACGTCAATGATTGAGTGAATGAATGCAAAAAAATATGAAGGAATGAACAGATAAATACGTAAGTGAAGAAGCGACTAATCTCCCTTACGGAACAGTCCAAGTTCATGAATACAGGATACAAGTTAGAAAGAGAAAGTGCTGTCATAACTGCTCTAGGCAGTGTCAGTGATGAATGCTGACCTTTGTGGACAGAACTTGAAAGGGAAACTAGACACCTACACGCACTCCAGCTACCTTCCCCAAATATTTATCAATCACTGTGGCGGTTTTAACACGCCTGACCATAAATTCTCCAAAACGGAGAGATTTCCTCCGCTCCCCTTGAATGTGGGCTGTATTTAGAGACTCTCTGCTCAGGAACAGATGACGCAAAGAGAAAAGTAGTAACTGTAGAGGAGACAACATTAAGCAGGTGCGCAACATGACCATCACGGTTATCTGTCCTGTCGATATCATTCTCACCTCCTGATACGATTCGAGGAGAGGAGCACGTCACCCCCGCGTCATTCTTATCCCAAATCGTAACCTCCGCCCAACGTCTAGGAGAAAGCATGAAGCAGACCCACATTGGGGGATATTCTCCAAAACACCTGGTAAACACTCTTCAAAAGACTCCGGGTCACAAAAACCCCGGAAAGACAGAGAAATGTCCTGGGTTAGGGCATTCTAAAGAGGCCACACGAGTAATGCAAAACGGGGTTCTGGTTGGGATCCTGGAAAAGAAGAAAGATGTTAGTGGGAAAAACTGGGAAATCTGGACAAAAGCCCACACCTCTGTGAGGTTGTTGTATCCGTTAGTTTCCAATTTCTGATAAATGCACTCTGGTCATGTAAGATGTTAATGTCAGAAGACACTGGGTCAAGGGGAGCCAGGAACTGGACTATTTTTTTTTTGCAACCGTTTGGGAAATCTAAGCTTATTTCAAAATAAAACTACTGAGATGAAAATCAGTGTTTGGAACCGGGATTTTTCTAGATTCCCACAGCCCAGGAGCTGACGAGAAAGAAAGATGTTGGAGGCTGTTCTTATGAAAAAAAAAAAAAAAAGTATAGATTCCTTTTTTTATTCTTTTGTTAGCGTGGCTATGGTCCCTCACAATGGCTTTTGGGGGCTGTTTGACGTAGTGTGGCCTTGTGTGTGAACAGGCTGCAGACATTCGAAGTAGTCGGAACAGAAGAATTGTGTGCACGGAGCTCGGCTTCTACTGCTTCTGCGATGTGTGACTCCACCGGCTCGTGAGCAGATGGTGTGGAATAGAAGCTATTCGCAAACAGGGACCTGCCAGCCTCGGCGAGCTCGTCTTCCGAGTCACTAACAGCTTTTGTCCGAATCCACCGAACGGGGGTGAGAAATGCCTCTGAAATCATCATGAGAACGGAAATCCTAGGTCTCTCATCCGCAGCAAATTATCTCCCTTTCACTTGTCTCTGCTTCTCGGTAGCACTTAGCAGCCTCGCTGATGTCTCCTTCCTGGAACAGGCTTCTCGTTACTTCTTTCTGAGACCCTGTTGGGTACACTTGCCGGCTCGCCCAGCTCCCTGGCTGCATTTGCTCCGCTCCTCCCCCCGCCCCCACCTCCCCCTCCCGGCGCCTCCCTGCCGCAGCCCAGGGGACTCTGCTCCCCTCCATGGGCACCCACCCCGCAGGGGGTTCCCTTGTCCCTGGAGTTAAAGACCCCTCCACATGAGGTCCGGAAGCCGAGGGGTTCCAGGCCAGCAGACTTGCGCATCTGACCCAAACTTAGTTGGTCCCACAGGATACCTTCCTTGGTTTTGTGACCAAATGTGGCAGATCCCGGGTCCCCGTAATGTGTAGGCAAGTGCTCAAATTCCTCTTCAGAGAATCCTCCTCTCTACTCCCCTCCTGATCACTGTCTCCTTATTCTTTACATTTATTCCGAGAACATCTCACCACCTGCCATACCGTATGTGTATTCATCCTTCTTTTGCTGTTTTCCCCGTCGAAATAGAAGTCTCCCGAGGGCAGGCATTTTGTCTTGCTCACCTCTTAAATCCCAGCATCTAGGACAACGTCTGCAACGTAAGAGACGTCCAAGATCTATTTGTCCAGTGAATAAATGTAAATGAACACGTGAAGGCATGCGGGCAATAAAAGTATGAGTGGATCGATGAATCAAAGTCCTCAACTTTGTTTGTTTGAATCTATAATGAGCATGACCTTTCTAACTCCTATGTATCTTGGGTATCTTGCACTTGCTATGCAAATGTATCTTGCACTTGGGTATACAGTGTTATGTTAGGGAGCTCAGAGAATCCCATCATGATTTGGGATATTTCTATGCTTAATGATCACGATCTTTAGAATGCCCCAACCAGTGACATTTCTCTGGAGTCAGTCGCCTCAGTGAGACAACTTCGTTCTTCATTGTATCCTATAACATGATATCCTTCGCGAAGCTTTTTGATTCTGTCATGTGTCGTCATCACTCTTTTAAAACCCGGCACAACGTGATTGTTGTGTTTATCGCTGAATTATAATTATTATAATCGTTTGTCAATATTTCTGTCTCCACAAGCGGACTTGAACTATTTTAAGATCAGAAACCATGTCATTGATTTTTTATTGAGGATCCTAGCAGAATGTCTACTGTGTGTTGAATTGATCCAACCCTCAAGGTAACTTTGCCTGTGGTCTCTTAGGTGGGAAGGCTCACGGCAACCGTCGTGTGAGATAATTCACTGGTGTTGGGGCAGGAAGCATTAGAGCTTCTCTTAATATTTGTTTTCAGTGCCATTATTTAAAATTTTCTATTTTGCAAGCAATTTGTAATATCAAGTATATCTATCATAGGACACATGTTTCATGAGTCATTTCTAACGCGTAGGTTTCTAGTGGTTGCTCTATTGCTTTTTCTGACAGAGGCACGAACATAATCGAAGGGTTTGGAACCGCTCGAATAGACTGCTTCAATGGCCTTGTCCAGACCCCGCCAGCGTGTGATATGGGGTGGGGTCCCATGACAAGTCACACCCACATTCCAAGAGCTGGACCCTGGCTGGCTCTGGTGGTGGGTCTCATTCCCTTTTTCGTCTTTCAGAACGTCTCTTGATTTCTCGGCGCGCTGGCAGACAAACCCATGAGATGTTTTGTCTGCGTTGTTCACCACGTGCCCACACACTTTCAGTCATGATCTATCCTGCCGTCGTTCCCGGGCCAACGCCCACTGTCCCAGAGCTGGGGACTGGGCCTTACTCTTGCCATCACTCACGCTCGTAGGCTCCAGACACCGTGTCAATGTTGCTATCAATGGACAGAGATTCAAAAACCACAGTCTCTGGGGAGTCAGACGGGTCCTGGGTTCTGTCTGTCCGGACATGAGGAGATGGGCACAGCCGAGACTGCCCCCTACACATGCTCCACTGGCTCGTTCACAACACCACCCAGTTTTAAAAAGGGGCAAGTGTGAAGTCAGCTAAGGGACTATCTTCTCCATTCCCTTCCAAGTAGGTATGTATCTATGTGAGAAACTTTTAGGTAATTCAATGTAGGTGAAAGCATTGTTTACGACATCAAGAAAGACGAGTTTAAAAGGGGCTGAACCGTATGGAGTGTGCCTCCTTTTGTCCTTTATCTTTCTCATCCTAAAGCTGGGATAATAGCTGTAATGGCTAGAAACCCAGTAGCCATCTTGTGTCATGAGTTGATCTGAAGGATAGAAACAAGTTCTGGGATGGTTGTGCGGAACAACCACAGCGTGGTCCCGAATGAGTTGTGGGAATCTCCATGCTAATCATAGATTGCCGATATCTGGATCTCTCTTACACGTGGGGTAGAAATTTATCTTATGTTTGGCCACTTTATTGCATTTTATATTTCTGATAAGTGCAACGTAAGCCTGTTACTGGGTTGGAAAGGCACGCCATATATGTACTCTCAAATACCTCTTCATAAATCCAGCCCGTTCAGCTTTTTAGTGTGTCCCTTGTTTCCTGCAGCCCACTCGAGTTGCTTTCCTGTGTTCATCTCACTTACCAGAAGGATGCCCCGCTCCCCCAAAACAAGCAATAATTAAAACATAGTGAGGTCTCAATTCATACGATGCCCAGGGACAGAGAAAGAGAGGAAAAGGAAGGAAGGAAGGAAGGAAGGAAGGAAGGAAGGAAGGAAGGAAGGAGAATCTAAAATGTAGTTTATTAATTGAACTGAACACTTAGAGTTTGTGTGTCTGTGTGTGCATATGCATTAAAAATCCCATGTCTAGACGAAGAAAATGTGAGCAGTTAAGAAATTCAAAAAGCATAGCTAGCAAACAAAATGCATAGCGATGAGGGTTTTGTCAGTTTTGGTTTTTCTTTTGGTTGTTTGGTGCCTGTTTACGTTGTAGGAACAGCTGCTTCTTCGTGAAGTTTCTCCCTCCTTAGGGCAGAGTATGAGCCAGGTCACTCCGCTAGAAATCAACCCTAGGTCTGGAGAAAATGAAGACAATGCTTGTTTTCCCCAGCAGGCAGGAACGGAATTGAAGAGAATCCGATTTTTTTAGCTGCCGTACAGGGCTCTTGTGTTAAATCTGGGGAAGTATTTATTTTTATTCCATCACACTGTGACGACTATTGGTGAAATGGATCCAGCCAGTGAATGAGAGAAAGAATAAAAAAAAAAAGGAAGTTATGTTGATCATGTCACTGAATGTACGGGAAGGAAAGGAAGCCCATCTTTATAGTAACCGTGCAGGGTCTGGTGCGATTGCCCTGCCAAGGAGCCGGGCAGACTGCTGTGTTGGATCGCGAAGAAGATGCTGACTTTCACACGCCCCAAAGTGTTAAAGCAAAAGTAGGCTTCAGAAATGTTCGGAAACGCATCTCTTTAGAATACGCAAGATTTAGACAGAAAGCTCAAAGCATCGGCATGACCCTGAATTGATGAGCGGTTGACAAAGTGGTATATCCATACAGTGATGTCATATTTGCAATCAAAAGAATAAAGGTCTTTTTGTTTATTTTTTTAATGTTTGTGTATTCTTGAGAGAGGGAGAGATAGCCAGAGTGTGAGCAGGGGAGGGGCAGAGAGAGAGAGGAAGACACAGGATCTGAAGCAGGATGCAGGCTCCGAGCTGTCGACACAGAGCCCGATGCGGGGCTCGAACCCTGGAGCGTGATCCTGACCTGCGCCGAGGTCGGGCGCTGAACCAGCTGGCCACCCAGGTGCCCCAGAAGGGTGAAGTTCTGATTCATACAACATGAGCGAACCCCAAAAACATTACGCTGAGTGATGGAGGCAAAGACACAAGAGATCGTAACCTGCAGGACACCCTCTATCTGTGGTGCCCACTGGGGCTCGAGACAGGAAGTAGGTTAGGGGTTGTGTGGGGCTGATGGGTAGGAGAAATGGGAGGGACACAAGGGAGGTATGGGGTTTCCTTTCGGGGGGGTGATGAAAACGAAAACAACTTATAAACCTTAAAAAAGTAATTTTTAAAGGGGTCCCTGGGTGGCTCGGTTGGTTAAGCATCCGACTGGCTCAGGTCATGATTTCATGGTTTGTGAGTTTAATCCCCGCCTTGGGCTCTGTGCTGAGGGCTCGGAGCCTGGAGCCTGCTTCGGATTCTGTGTCTCCCTCTCTCTCTCTCTGCCCCTCCTCTGCTCGCTCTCTCTCTCAAAAACAAATAAACATTAAAGAAATGTTTTTTAAAGAAAAAAAAGGAAAACAACTTGGATTTTGTGATGGTCACACTACTCCGTGGGTGCACGAAGAAACACAGGCTTGTATATTTTTAAGGAGGTAAATGTTTGGGCATGTAAATTGTTTCTGAATAATGTTGTTAAAAATAGGGAAAAGGAGACAGGAAATATCTTTAAACAATGTAAGACCAACCTCTTGAAATAAAAGTCATTTTTTCCCCGTATCAGAAATGAACTGTGCCTCATTTGTTGTGGGGGACTTGTGTCATCAGACTATAAAGCAATGATATGGTGGCTGCATATAGCCGTTTAAATTATGCAGTCTGGCTAAGTCCATGGTTACAAAATGACACAGCAAATCTTTTCCTATGGAACAGTAAGTCCATTTTAAAATAACACATTTATGCTTAATTTAATAAGAGTGTCTTTTTAGGGGGTAAGTACCAAAAACCCAAGTTAACCTAAATATGCACAATTCAGCACAAATGGAAATATATTTATGTAAGTTACATATGAATTATTCAGTGTTCAGACACCAATCTTATTTTGCATGAAATTACATTGATAGAGGCTACCCGATCCTGACACAAATTAAACATTTGCAGAGTCTGACCCTCTCTTTCCTCCCCGCCCTGAATGGGGATTAGGGGATGACCTTCATTATACATCGTCAGTTCTTTCCATTTTCCCGAAAATGGCAGGTAATAAACCCTGCCTGAGGCTATTACTTTAAAGGACATCAACTGAATATCATTATGTCTATCTGCAGGGTGCTCTTGTGGGTAATCTGGGGCATAAAGAAACGCCCAAAACATTTGCCCTCAAAGATCTTAACTTCTGGTTGGAGAGAGGTTATTGACCAATAAGACGTAAAGAACCATTGACAGAGGATGACCCCCCCTTCCATGATGCCCAAGTGTGTGTCTTTGGAGTGGCCTGATGTTTATTTTCAGTCCGAAAAGACCCTGAAATCATACAAGAGGAATTAAGCTCGAGGAACCTGTACGATATAAATACAATCACGTTGTCAGCTACAGGTTTTGATATGCATAATTAACCGTTTCCGCTGTTTTCCTAGTCTACCTGGATTTTTAAGATCTCTGTGGCTCTTTCCGAGGCCCCAAGTCAATGGGAAATCATTTTAGAAAGCGATCCACTCTCCTTCCACTCTTCAAGTTTGGATTGACTTTCCGTCACTAAGCTCTTCGCCACGGAGTTGATCTTAGAAAGAATAATTGACAGGGGACAGCGGTGGGGGGAGACAGTCTGCCCATGTTGGATTCTAGCCCAAACTTCTATTAGTGTCCTAATTTCTCACACTGGTTTTTTTTCTCTCTCTCTCTCTCTCTTTATCTTTATTTCTTTCTGGCCACTGGCGCAGATGTTCTAGTTGTTTGTCTTTGGGCCCTCTGTGTTCGGTGACATTGCCTCTGTCCTTCTGTCCTGTGATGGTCTGGCGTTTTGGGGGAGGAGAGCTAGCGTTCTTCAGGTGATTATAATTCTTCCCATCAGACCCGGAAGATGCTTGTGTATCTCCATGTCTCCTCCCTGCCTCGTCCCATCATCTCAATCCATAGTCTGCTATATCCATTTTGGTTTCCGAGATCACAGACAATTACCTCGCATGTGAATATTCTCCCTAACGTTTACCGAAACCTTTAAAATACATGCTGAGTCTGGGCGCTTGGGTGGCTCAGTCAGTTGAGCGTCAGACTCTTGATCTCGGCTCGGGTCATGACCTCACAGTTCAGGAGTTCGAGCCCTGCGTCAGGTGCACCGCTGTCAGCGCGAGCCCACTTTGGATCCTCTGTCCCCCTCTGTCTCTGCCCCTCACCTGCTCTCACTCTCTCTCTCTCAAGAATAAATAAGACATAAAAAAAAAAAAATACATGCGGAGTCAGTCGGGTGAATTCTGAGCGCACCAGTCACCTAGTCAACGTCACGCTAAAACTCTAGTGGGCACCAACGCTGTAAGAAATACATTGCAAAAGACGCTGGGATTTATGAACCACTCCGGCACGGCCAAAAGAGTGGACCAGGGTCTCGGGCGCAGCCTGGACGGTGTGGGCGATCGAGGCCTCCACGGCCTAAGAAAAGGACCTGGAAACCCCTCTGAACGAGATGTTCGATTCTTCACTTCGCTTCGGAGGTTTGTGGATAGGCTCTGAGGAGCCGGGGCTCCCCTCGCACCACATCCACCTGCAGCCGCCGTCTGACCGTTGCCGTCCGGGGTCACCAGCGGCGAGCAGGAGCGGGGAAAACGTCCTGCGTCTGACTTCTCGTCTTCCCAGCTTTTCAAAGCCACGCCGGCCTCTGTGGCCTCCCTCCTCTCCCGGGCCACTATGGATCCATTTTGGTGACAATTAACAGCAATGCCATCTGAAATTCTCTACAAAGGGGGTGAGGGAGGGGAGATTTGGAAGTGGCAAGTACTTACCCGGAGGAAATCAAAGCTGCTCGGGAGTGTGTTTTACAGGCAGCACACACGCAAAGAGTTGGGGTCTCCGTGTCAGGTTTAAAGGAGCCAGGGACGTTTTCCTACTTTGAGACGCAAGGCCGGTGTCAGGACCTCAGAGGGGCTGGTCATTCTTCCCCGGTCCCCGAGAATGTGAAGCCAGCTCCTTTATGAGGAAGTTCAAGCCTCCTTTCATGAGAGTGAAAAATTAACATTCGCGATTTGGAAGCCGGGTAGCTAGGGTTTAGCAGCCTGGTGTTCGTGGCTGGAGGTCCGCGTTGCTAAGCGGCCGCGTGAGCGGGTGGACAGAAGCCAGACCAGCTGCAGCCCCGGTGCAGGGCTGGTTTGCAGAAGCCAGGAAGCAAAACTGTCAGCCGAAGCAACACTGTGCATCTCCCAAGCCCAACAAGTGGGCAGAAACGTACCTCTGACCCCCTGCCCCCTCCCCCGTCGCCATGCATGTCATCGTGTAAATGATCTAACCCGTGAGCCATCTAGTCTCGTGCCACGTCCTCTGTTAGATGAGCGAGAGCTCTGAAGCCCGAAGACTTGTCTGCCGACCTTGCTATAAACACGTCCCGGGTTTGAGGCTTGTGATGTCTGTTCGCTGTTGGAGCACTTTTCGGAATCCTCTGCGTTTGCAGAATCCTTTAAGGACCGACTTAATACATATTTATTGAATCCATTCTATATGCACGACATTCAGAGCATGTTGTACTGGGGATATTTCCATGCCTCTGTCAAAAATCTACTTACATTAACTTATATGCCCCAAGGAGATATGGTATAGCTTTTCATATTCTCCACTTGATTAGTCTCTCTCGTAAGCCCCCTGATGTAAGCGCCTCCGATGGGTGCTGGAGGGATTAAGACAGCCTCGTGGTCGCTTTCCGTGTTCACAGGTCCCTTCGCACAAGTGATTTGACGTTTGACGTCAGGGATGATGTCAGTCAGATAACGTGGCCCCTTAGTTAACGCTCAGTCTTTCCCAGTTCTGTCTCTTCCACCTTCTCTCCAAAATGGGGTCCGGTGAGAAAGTGGTACCGTGGGCTCAGGGCACTCGAGGGGGGACGTCTTGTTGGTTTGGGGGTGGGTGCTGTTGGGATCCACCAAGCAGCTCTTCTGATCTGCTTACCTTTCCTGATCTCTGCTGACGTCCTCTGACCGTGACTTGCTCAGGACACAGCCTTCCTCTCGCACGGGTCCCTGCACATCTTACGTCTTGTAGGTGACAACATGTGATTGCAGCTCTCATTTATCTCTGGCTCGAAGTCAACCCTGAAGACGTTTCCTTCTTGTCTATTCTACCCCCCCTCCCCCGCCCCCCACACACAGCTCCTGGGAGCATCAACTGAGAGGCTTTGGAGAACTTCAGGATCCTTTCCGCCCCACAGGGGACTGATGTGTTTTCTCTGTCCGGTCAGGCTGTGCTGTCACAAGGGAAGCAACGTCCCATCCATATTGGTCCAAGGTCGCCATGGTGTGGTGTCACCTGCGAGATCCATGAATGCACAGTGGTCAGTGGTCTTCCTTGGTTTTCAGGTCTCTGTCTACACCGCATACCTGCTGTTGTGGTTTCAAAGCAGATGTACAGATTCTTTGAGATTCCTTCCGAAAACCACGGTATTTAACCTTCTTCCACTGCAGATGCGTCATCCTTAATAACTCTTGTCTGGTAAGTTGACACCTTACTTTTCAGGCTGGCCAGCCCAAGAGGAAACTGTTTCCACCTCTGCTCTCTTTCTTATCCTTTCTCCATCTCCCTCTCTCTTTCTGTCTCTCTCTCCATCTCCCGCTCTCCCTCCCTCCCTCCTTCACACATGAGCCACTGTGTAAGAGGTCCAGCTACCATGAATTCATCGGGCTGGAGTTAGAGAAATGGGTGATGGGCCTCCGCTGCCCCCTTCCACCTGTTGGGGTCTTCCTGCCCTGTGAAGAGGCCAGTGAACCAGCCTTCCGATGACTTTAGCCCCCCGTAGGGTTGACTCTGCTGACACGTTGAGGGGAGCCCGACCAGGCTGCACATTCGAGCTCTGTTAAGGGGACTGCATTTCTGGGTGGCACATAACAAACCCACCACAACTGGCTCGCACCTTCGCCCGCCCCCGCCCCCATCCCCGGGACTTGCGCTAGAGAGGGAAGAGCAGCATCTCCATACCTCAGCCCTACTTTCTCCTGGGGAGTCTCCAGCCAGTCCTTTCTCAGCCACCCCCACACCTGAAGGTGTACGCTTTCTACCTCCTCCTCAGGTCTGGCTGAAGTTTTTCCTTCCTCGAGTCTACGATGAAGTTGGCAAAGCCTGCCATTTGGTCCATTAAATAGGAGGTAATTAGCAGGACCATGGATGAACGTGTAGCTCCCTTTCAACAAAACTCAGCTTTCAAGATTGTTGTCTAGTGTGGGATTCAAAAACAGTCTTCTTTATGTCTCAGAGCAGATCTGTAGCTCCTTTGGTCAATACCAGTTCTCTTTCCCTGGGATCGTCCAGCTCTTTGCTTAGCCAAGAGGAGAAAAGGGAACACAAGCAAAGGCAGCGTAAAGAGGAAATGAGGACCCACCATGTCATCAGACCTAAAATAGCATCCGGATCAGACACAGAAGCATAAGACATATTCCTTGTCCTTGAAAATCTCTTGAGTTATTTCCAGAAGTAAGAAACAAATACCAAAAAAAGAAAACACACACACACTGAAAGCTCCTTGTATTGTTAGTTTCCAAATGAGTGATGCAGACAGTGCTTGCATATTCAGTGAGTGAGATCACTGGGGATTGTAGCTACTGAAGACGGTTCGGGGGCAGGACTTGAAGTGGTTTCCAAAGACAGGCAGGAAGACAGGGTGGTGGAGTGGGGAGAGTGCCTGGGTAGGGGAGGCGGCATGGCGGGGACTCTGCATCGGGCAAGCAAGACGAACACGTAGCACACGGCTGAAATTGAGAGACGTGCCTGTGTGTATGTTCAAGGTGGCCAGAGGACCTTCGGAGCAGTGAGTAGTAGTTTTGAATCCGCAGCCGAGGAATTCGAGCGTTACTTTGGGGGTATAACTGGGATCCAGCAAAAGATTTTAAGAAGGAAGATGTCATGATCTGCATGGTGATTTAGAAATCTCATTCTACGCCTGGTACCTAAGAGGAGTTGGAGTGCTCAAAGCTAGGTAGGAGAATCCAAGAGAGGGAAGTTATGTTGCAATATATGTAAAGCCCTTAAGGCATAGTATGGCAGGTTGAAATTGTTCGATTAATCTTAGGTATATTGTAGATATTATCAATTTTGTTCTTACCAGAAGAGGGAAAGTGGACCTTAAAGGTGATGGCCACGAATCTGGATTTGAAAGAATTAGTTGAATTTGATGAGTGGACGCTCGAAGTGCGTATTAGGAAAACAGAGTAGCAAGAAAATAATGGAAATGGTAAAGTGCAATGCCTGTTGAGAAACTATCTAGGAATCTGTTTGGTTCAAAGATCGATTGAGGGTGCACAAATTAAAAACTCTGTCTGGGGTCAAATCACCAGATGTCTTCAATATTCTGAGAAATAAGATATAATAATAATAATAATAATAACAATAATAATAATAATAATGTCTTAATATATGCCATATTGTGTACCAAACACTGAGTAAGGGATATTGTTACACTATTAACAATGAAGGAATTCAGGCCAGTCACAAATCTAAAAGGTGATATATGTAGTATTCAAACATGGCTCTGTCTGATTGAGTCTGGATTTTAATTATTCCCTTCCTACTACTTGAGGTTTTAGTAAGTCCAAAAGAAGCCAATAAAGGCTGTAGAGCAGGAATGCAATACAAACAGAACAGTGATTTAGGAAGATTCTGCTGGCTCTAGTGAGTTGGATGATTAATTTGATAGAAATTAGAAGCTGGAGCCCAGCGAACAGGGTTCCTGCACTATTGGGTGCAGGTATTGAGGACTTGAACCATGATGGGCATCACGGGAGAAGTATGTCCGGGGTAGATACAAATGGGAGATCGGAAATCGAAGGCAATGGTGATGTTTCAAAGCACGGTAAGGTGCTGATAACAATATTCAGTAAAGGAGATATAATATAGGAGAAAAATGTAGATTATTAGTTTCTGGGAGGAAGGGATGGAAGGGGAAGGGTCGGCGGTGACCTTGATTTTGAATGTGCCTTCATTTAAGTGGTTATTTTTGGCAACATGATGGAAATGTGTCAACTTAAACAGTCGGGAACGCAAAAGATAGGTAGGAAGCAGAGAGTGATCCACAGAGAGCCTTTGAAAATGGCTAGCGGCATAACAGGTAAAGTGAACATATGTAACATTGGACGAATAAAATCAACGCAAGATGGGTGACACGAGCTACTTTTCATAAATATTTCTCCAAGTAACCCAACTTAGAAGCCATCATTCAGCGTTCTGATAATAGAACTAGGGAGTTTTCTAGATGTCAGTAAGAGGTCAGATGTCTTTTCTTACAAAAGCATCTCAATTCCAAGTGTGACTAAATGAAGACAAAGCTGTGCTTTTGGCAATGGGAACAGATCTAGCGCGAGGAAGTCTTATAATGAGGAACACTTACCGGGTGACTGGTAGGCAACCCTGAGTTAGGAGGTTGGATCCTGAAGATTTGTCAGTATCACACCAGAGACGTCTGGCAGAAAGAAAATTCCCTGATGCTAATGACTAGTCCTGATATCTAGATAAAAATTACTGTAGAATAGAAAAATGTGACTCGTCTACTACCATAGCTTGATGTTTCTCTTAAAAAATCACTGAACGTCTTTTCCCTTGACTCTAATAGCAAACGCTCAGTCATTATTTTGCTCTCCTTGGGGGACGGGATGGTGTTACTGGTCACTCAGCCATCAAAAAAAAAAAAAACTATCATGAATCCACAAACGAGGAAGCTTTCTTCCTTGGGTTGTGATGGTCTCTAGGAAATGGATAAAAACGAGGATAAGAAATATGCATGCAGCAAGCCAGGTGCTAAACTTAGGAGTACGCAGAGAAGCAAATGCCCCTGGAAACAAATCCTTAAAACATATTTGGCCATCTTTTCTTATAGCTTTTTCTTGAGACATAACATACACATGATAGCACAACCGCGATTTAAATCTTTGTAGTACATAAGATTGCCAATTGGGTGAAGGTGGAATGTATGGAGAGAGAGGGAAAGGAGTTAAAATTCATAACCTTGGAAAAGACTGGCACTATCAGGGGATGAAAATGGGTCTGGATCCACTAAAAGATAGAAGGTGCAATTAGAGAGGAGCGTAAGAAAATTCTCACATCGCAGCAGCCAAGGCAAGAAATCATTTGTAGGTCAAGTGCTGCACAGGATAATGTTACAGACGGAAAAATTAGAATCATTGAGTTTTGTCGGGGAAAAAATGGTGAAGAAAACCGTAAAAAGCAGTTGGGTAGAGGGTCAGAGACATAAACCAGATTTTAAAGGCGTCTAAGGCATTGAGGACATAAAGAGTCGCGACGGTGGTCGATTTCTTGCAGAAGGTGGACGTGGAGAATTAGGTAAAGTATGAAACGGTGCCTTGAATCCACGGGAGGGTCGTGCAGGAGTGGGTGGCGCAGAGGGGAAAGCATAGGGACATGCACAACTCGGCAAGGAAGGCACAGGCTGATTCTTTCCCCAGGGCGGATATCCACATAGTTTCCCCAAATAGAAATTGTACTTTACAATTGATGCTGTTGTACGAGATGTCCTTATTCTGGGAGAATGCTTCTTGGAATTGCATTTTTAAAAGTAGAGATCTATAAAATGTTATGACAACTTCTTGAACAAATGTCACATTTTGAATGTTCATAGCCAGAGTTCCTATTTCCACAATCTTCCCCATGTCAGGATATTTTATTTGAGCAAATTCTGCGTTGCAGGGAATGGAGTGATAAATGTCAGTTTCTTAACTGTATTAAATGGGATTCTCCACATCCCCCTGTTGCTTTGCAGATGATAGTTTGAGTCATTAGCTAGGGCTTATCATGAAAAAACTGGATCATTGGAGTGGCAGGTGAGGGTTTTGCAAATAGCAGATCAATTCGAGTGCCTTTTCCTCAATCTTTGTTTTTCTCAGCAGCCCTGTATTATATGACACTCTAAATGACTGACTCTCCTTCTTGAATACACTCTTCCCAAGAATTTCGCTTGCTGAAATTCACTTGCTGACTTCACCTCTTCCCTGGAATCAGAATGTTCTTTTTTGTTCTTCTAAAATGTCTCCTCCCTTTTGCTTCTTCCCTGGTTGGGATTTATTGCACCCCATTTTCTCGTTTTTTCCCAAGATATTTTCCATCGATAGCCCATCCAATCTGGTATCTATCACATTTATACGAGTTGTTCTTATGTTTTATAAACACATTCTTTTCTTTTTTGTAGAGCTTTCCAAATTTTATTGTAAAGTTCATCATTGCTTCAACATGCACATGTATAAAGCTCAAGTATGTTACCAAAAATATAAGGAAAAAGCATAATGTATTTGATCACACGAAAACGTTAAAACAACCATGGTTCTATAATATCATAAGCAAATGACAATTTAGGAAAATATTTATACTAAAATGATCAAAAAAGGATTTATTCTTCAGAGTCTCTTATAAACGTATTTTGACCAACACCCTAGTAAAAAGAATGGACACGAACTTACAATCCATCAAAGAAAAATGGAAATAGCATTAAAGAAATAAAAATGATAGATATTCTTGCCCATTAGTCTTAAAACTGCACCATTTAAACTGAGTGAGAAATATATACTCTCATCAAATAAGCCAAGATGAATTAACATTAATACTCAGCGTAATAAATATTACCAAGGAGCACTAATCTTTAATATAAAATGCAAAATTAGTGGCAGGCTTTCCAAAGAAAAAGATTTCTCAAGAGACTTAAAAATATTTCTAATCGCTTACTTAGTATTTCATATTTCTAGGTTACGAGTCTAAAGAGTAAAATCATCTGTTCACCCCAAGACTTAGACGTCGGGAATTTTCCGTCGCTAACGCTGCTCTCATTATGCCACACCTCCAAAAGCAACATTCGCTGTGATCCCACTACAAATGCTAAGTGGCCACGGCTTGCGTGCCTGCCCTGATGCGGGCCACCTCATTGGCCATGTCATGCTCACATACCCCAACACCACAATAACTTTGCCTGCATCGTATCAGCTACACAAGAGACATAAACCTGCTCTGTCTGCGCAACGCGAGGTAACTCTATCAAGAATCCTTAATGACGCACGTGTGTATGCTGACGTGGGCAGGTCCTCCACCTCTCCCCAGGCCCACGATGGGGCTGCCCCCCGCACAAAGATGTTGCCGGAGCTTACCACACATAAATAAGAGTGTCTACACTCTCTAGAAACAAAGAGAATGGCAGTCAAAGTATATGCAATTGTCCAAGTATCCCAGATTATTCTGTTTTGGTGCCATAGTTTTAAAATACCAGGTCTCACGTACAGTCAGTAAGAGTTCATGCAATCATGTTTGTCCACTGGATTCCTCTCACTCTGGGCGATCAATATGAAGCCTACATAGCACCTGTCACAAGTTTATTGTCTGAAGCGTCTGTCATCCAGAAGGTACCAGGCTCCGCCCTTCTCCTGGTCCTTGGAAGCCGTCCTTTGTTGCACACGCATACACACACACAGACACACACGCACACGCAATATAAGCTAATGATCAGAAAAGTACCAGTTGGGCTCAGGGCCACATTTTTCAAATTAAAATCACTCACCTTCAGAAAAAAATGGCAAGTTGACTCTTATGTGACAAGGTCATGACATGGTACGTTCCTTAAAACTTCCATTTTTTAAAAAAAAACTTCCTTGTTGAATGGCAATGGGGCTGCGTATTGCGTTGTTACGATTTCGGAGTCACCTGTTTTACAGCTTAAGTGAAGTCGTTTTACCCAGGGGTGAATTCGTTCACACTGAGAAGGCTGCATCGCGATGATGTGGTCCACACTGTTGTGCTACCGAGTGCTTTACCCATAAGAATGTGAAGTGTGACAATGAGGTAACTTTGTCACCGGACAAAGGACACCGGAATTTTAAATACCAAGAACTCGTGAGGGTGATCAGTCTGGGCAAGGCTACCGTTGGCTGATATAAAAAGCACTTCGAAGACCTTGGGACTTCGGCTCCTGCCTTGGCAAGGCTATTCCCGCTGACAACAGTGAAAACCATGCAGAGGCCCCATGGAGGAGACCATCTTGCCTGCCAAGCCCGGCACGGTGGGTACCCTAGCATCCTCCTCTCGCCACGTGGGTCTTGGCTTCGCGACGGGCAGCTGGTCGTCTGCTCTTGGTTGGCAAAGTGACCCTTCAGAGAAGAGGTACCCCAGAAAGGCACACCTCAGCTAATTTGGGATTTTCTTTCTTCCGTTTCCCCTCTGCCTGGCACGGCGGCGCGGTTAACCTATCGCTCCTTTGGAGTGCTATTTCTTTGTTGGCTTATTAAGAGACGTTATTCCGTATGCCAGTGGCTTGTGAAATATTCTTGTAAACTCTAATGCCCACGGTGAACCTGTGTTAAATGGCTGGCAAAAATAATCTCAGTCTGTGAGCGTAATTGGCCACGAACAAAACAAATGTCTACAAATAATGAGCTGAGCTCGCAACTGAGCCTTCAAAACGAAACATGGGCTCTGGAAACGCTAGAAGCCTGGCCTCAAAGCCGGGTATGTTTCAAGCGCTCTAACAACGGGCCGCCGAAGCAGAGGACAGAGAGGTCTCGATCTTGCCGTGAAGCATCAATCGGGCATCGCACGCTGGAGAAAGTTCCGTCTCTCTCAACATTCTCAAAATACCGCTGAATGTTAGTTGCTGGCACCCAATATTGCTTGCTTCTGGTTAGTGTAATACCCTGTTGCTAAATACTGCTCTGGTAACTCTATTGATAGCAGTGGATGCTGCTGTGATTAAAAAAAAAAAAAATGTCCAGGATTTCCTGTTGTGGCATGGGAGATTATGTGGCATATGCCATTTGGAAAAAGCACTGCTAGAACAACATATTTCAGCACTGCTTCTCCCTTGGCAAGTCTAAAATAGATATGTGGGAAATAGCAGATGATTCACGGACCGTCTGAAATTTCGTCACCAGCATAAATGTAGTAAGACTGTACAACAGGTCATCGCGTCCGCCGGTGGGGAGAGCGGCCCGTAACTAGGCTGGCTACTCCTAAGCGAAGTTAGACATAAAAATGGAATAAATGGTATTTATTTGGCAACTCTCCTCCAGATCTGCTGGGGTATATTTTCATTTCCTGAGAGTACTGGAAGGAAAGGGAGGTGCGGGCTAGAGGAAACTGAAGCATTTTGTCCTAGAAGAAGTCAGCTCCTGAAGAGTGTGGGCTAAACAAAAAGGAGATGTAATAAATAACTAAGAACTAAACGTAACCCAAATACTTATACCTGTTTTCTTAATAAGATACCTTCCTTTAGGGGCGCCTGGGTGGCCCAGGAGGTTAAGTGTCCGACTTCAGCTCAGGTCATGGTCTCATAGTTTGCGAGTTTGAGCCCTGTGTTGGGCTCTGTGCTGACAGCTCAGGGATTGGAGCCTGCTTTGGACTCTGTGTTTCCCTCTCTCTCTGCCCCTCCCCTGCTCACACTCTGTCTCTCTCTCTCTCTCTCTCTCTCTCAAAACTAAATAAACATTAAAAAAAATAATACTATGCATTCGAACCTACTGGAAGACACAGGTTGTTTGGCAGATCAATGTGTTTCAGGGACATTCCTTTGGCTTATGTATATTATGTGTACATAATCACATATCGTATCATATCTAATGTGTATGTGTACTTGCATATAATGGCATGTATGTCTCGTCTATGCAGTCACATACTATGTTATGTATATTGTGCAGGAACACCTCCGCCAGCCTGTCTCACCAACTCTCCAAGATTTGCTATCATAGCGACCTTGCCCTGCTCTTTTCCCTCCTAGAACGTTCCTTTCTTTGATCTTCCCACCGCAGCTCCACGGATCCTTCTCATCTCATCTCGGCCGCCTTCTCCTGACCGTGGTGTCCAACGCATTCCAGCCTTTCTGTCTCCTCGCCCTTTCGTTTCTGCTTCGTTCATAGCTCATGCCGTGATTCCAGATGATCTTAGTTGTGGATCTGATTTCTCTCTGATGCCCTTCTCCCCCACTTCTCCCCGGGAATGAAAGCTCCCTGAGAGTAAGCGCCTGATCTCAAGGGGTAACCAAGGCGCGCCTGGCAACAGCAGCCCCTTAATACATAAGCGTTGACCTCATTGAATGAAGTCTATTTATCAGCCTCCGACTTCCCCCCAGGGAAAAATAACACATAACGTGGGCTCTCACAGAGCCACAGTTATCGTGTTGACAAGAAAAGTCTTCCTGTCACGGGAGCTGTTCATTCAAATGTGACATGTAGCACACTGCTGTCCCTTTCTATTCCCACCAGGCTGGGTGCCCGAAAGAACCACCAGCTGCCGGCATGTCAGGGCTGTGGCTTGGCTCAGAAAATGTAATCAGAGTCTCAAGAGTTTTTCATTCGCTGTCATCACGTTGACTGCTTAACAATCTGATTCTTTGCAAACTTACTCTTTCAGCGAAGAAGTCCCTGGTGACCAGGTCCTACGCTATACCACGTGAGGACTAATTTTTATTTCTTTCACAGCACAGACGCCAGACTTTGAGATGCGCACAGGTATTTCAATCGATCACAGCACGATGTTTGTCTTCCAGAAGACACAAACATCTGGGGAACATACACCATGGTTTGTCAGAGCTGCTAGAGTTCACAGTCCAGGGAAAGGAGAGAAAAGTCCCCGCCCCCACTCGCTAGCTGGTCACCCCAAGATTGTTCTCTCATTGCAGCTGATCCTGGTCAGGATTTATGCGCCTTCAATGGGATAAACATTTCAGATATTTGTTTTTTCGTATGAATAGAAGCCTATGTGACTGAATCTTCACCAAACTTTAGATGGGAAAATTCAAGGCTGACGTTGGGGTCATAGTGAGAATGATCAGAGTTACAAAACTTCAGGAGAACCTTTGATGCCGGAAGTTTACGAATGTAACGTTGCTCCTTGTCAGGACAGGAAGTAGAAATACCTTCCGTTTTAGATAGGAGGCATGAGGTTCATTTTCCTATTTGCAATGGCATTTCGTCTAAACTTTCATCACGGACAGTTTCTCAAACTCAATGTGAAACCAGGGTGGTGGGGTTTCCATTGCTTTTGGGGGGAATGAGAAGGCAAAGGTACCCAGAGAATATGTGTTTACCTCCAGGGGACAGAGGCTCCTGGGGTGGAGGGAGCTGTCATGTGAATATCTGTATGTTGTGAACGCTGAGAGCAGATTTGTGCCTGGTTAACGAAATGACCCACAGTAGGTGAGGCCACAGGCAAACCCCCCATTTACAGACCACTTTGCCCTCTGGAGCAGAATCGCCTATCAGACGCTTAGTAATTAATTTTGTTTGTCATTTTATTGGCCACATAATATTACGTTACTGTGCTGTGACTCGTTAAATAATCAATTCTGCCGTGCTGTATAACCTGTACTGGGTCAGGGAAAACACATGCCTGTTTATACAAAAATAACAGAATGTGGGATATTTTTTTCAGGACCTACATACCTGGTATTTGAATACCTTGAGAAATATGTCCTTTAGATACTATTCTATCTTGCAACAGAAACAAATAAATAAGTTTGAGTTTGGAAAATATAAATTATACATATTAATAGAAAAATACCCCCTGGATATTTCTGATGTGAACTTTTTATTTAAAAACTTCTAAGATGGGAAAAAATGTGATTTTTCTTTGTAAACAGTGGACTTCAAACTTTAAAAATAAATTACCCATTTGACTCAAAACAAAACTACATATCTTTCTCTTTTTTTCTGCTTTGAAATAATTTGCCAGCATGAGGATATTGTCATCGCTTATAGAGACATTTATTGTTTCTCTTCTGCTTTCTTTCCTTTCCCATGGAAATACACAAAGATAAATGGCAATGATTACTGACTTTGGTTTCTGATTTGACAGGATCGAGGGTAGTTTGAGATGTTGTTTCTTTGAAATGATACCCTAGGAGATTCATTTTGAATAGGGCCTTTCTATCAAACCCAGTTGGATTTTTGAAAGATAAATATCTGAGTCTCTCGAGTATTGTTTTCTTGCCCTCTCTTAGCTTCGTACTCGTTTGCTGGTTTTAAAATAATTAGGGTTGAAAAATAAAATAAAATAATAAAATAAAATAAAATATTAAGGTTGATCATTTTTCTGAATATGTCTGCCATATATATATTTTTATAAAGTGTTGTTATAAAATCAGTTGGCTTAAGGAAATGAAACGAAAAACCAGAATGGAAGGAAAATCATAATGTACTGAAATAAGGATGTGCACCCAGAAAGAATTGGCTTGTCTTGAAAAGAACAACCATGGTCAGTTTTTCTTCCTCTCCTCAGCTGGATATCCGAAATCTTTGAAAGCAAACATTCTAGGCCATCAGAAGTGCTAAGGAAGAAAGATATTCTGGCCTACTTCCTCAGCCACTCCTCACGTCCCAGACAGACCAAAACTACCAAAGTCACCGGTAATCCCAGTAACTACCAAAATGTATGTGAATAAGCTGTAAGATTTTTTTGAGAGTAACTAAAGGCTATCACTTTGTAAAAATACCTCATGACCACAGGAGGCCACTGTAACTGCAATTATGACTCCCTGTTAACAGCCTGCCTTGCAAAATAACATAGACTTCTTGTGAATCCACAGTTCGACCGTTCCTCTTCAAGGTTCCTAAAGCATCTGTTTATGCCTCTTGTACAACATTTCTCATATAACATCGTCAAATACTTCCCTACACAGACATCACACCCCTTTATTGTAAGCCCTCGAGTCTTGTTTCTTTCCATAGGCCCAGGAAAGATATATTGTATATGGTACTCAGTCTACGTGAAAGGGACAAATGAATGACAAAGTGACTCATGATTAGCAGATGGTACGTTTTAAAAATTAGCTTTGGGGCACCTGGGTGGCTCAGTCTATTAAGTGTCCAACGTTGGCTCAGGTCATGATCTCACGGTTCGTGGGTTCAAGCCCCATGTTAGTTTCTGTGCTGACAGCTCAGAGCTTGGAGCCTGCTTCAGATTCTGTGTCTCCCTGTCTCTCTGCCCCTCTCTCCCTCTCTCTCTCTCCCTCTCTCTGCCTCAAACATAAACATTAAAAAATTCTTTAAATAAAATAAAATAAAATAAAATAAAATAAAATAAAATAAAAATTAGCTTCAGTTACATTCTGATTTAATCATTAGTGAGGTCGTATCTAATATGTCTGAGTAAACCCCGGACCACACATACGACAGATTCGCTCACATAGTAGGTAAAGATTCCATGGTATTCAATTGAATGAAATTTG
Organism: Panthera pardus; assembly: GCF_024362965.1. Lineage (NCBI taxonomy): Eukaryota > Metazoa > Chordata > Mammalia > Carnivora > Felidae > Panthera > Panthera pardus. Next base: position 82,786,507 of record NW_026526710.1, on the reverse strand, counting down.
CTCTTCCTGTTTTCCGGTGAATTGTCTTCCTCTTCTCTGAAGACCCAGACCCTTACCCCCTTCGCCCTCGCTCAGGAAGTCATGTGAGCCCCGACTGTCCAGGAGGCTCGTATGTTGGGGTTGTTGTATGCACAAAATTAAATTCGCATTTTTCCCTGTTGTTAGTCTGTCTTATATCAATCGAATTTTTAGGCCAACCAGAGAACCTAGAAGGGAGAAGACAAAAGTTGTTTTTTTCCTCAACAGGATGATAATGAAGAAACATTACTGGCAATAAGCCTAATTTTAATTCAGAAAGAAGTATTTTAGTCCTATCAAAATCATCAATCATGTCATAATATTATTCCCCTACAATACATATGTAATGGTTGTAAGCTTCTGTTTCAAACTGCATCCCTAGCACATTGTGTAATGTCTAAATTTGTGCAAGTTTGAACTGCATATCCTGAATGAATTTCAGATGGAAATTTGTAGCTCTATTGTTGGTGAGCTATTTTGAGGAGATCTGGCATACGGAAAGGGTGCCAGGCTTGATGAGAGATGGATTTTGACAAACGGTGGTCCTGACATTCTAGTTCTATGACTTCTGCTCCAAGATTTGCATAAATAAGCCAATTGTGATTTCCCATGCTCACATTTCTTTAGTAACAGGGATGGAGAAATGAGGAGAGTCATACATTCTGTGGCCTGCACATGTTTTCCAAGTACACAATTTCAGAAAATGCTTTCTAAAGCTGGAGTGGGTTTTGAAACAAATAGCTATACTAGTTCAGATTAAATACACACACACACACACACACACACACACACACACACACACACACGTCTTTCTTATGTAATAACTATGGAATACTTTTATCATCTGTTCTGGTTTAGGGGTTGATGGCCCCCAAATGTGTCAGTTTGCCATATTGGTTATTTTATTTTATTTTTTTAAAAATTTTTTTTAACGTTTATTTATTTTTTGAGACAGAGAGAGACAGAGCATGAATGGGGGAGGGGCAGAGAGAGAGGGAGACACCGAATCGAAGCAGGCTCCAGGCTCTGAGCCATCAGCCCAGAGCCCGACGCGGGGCTCAAACTCATGGACCGTGAGATCGTGACCTGAGCTGAAGTCGGACGCTTAACCGACTGAGCCACCCAGGCGCCCTGCCATATTGGTTATTTGAAATTAAAATTCCTGAAGAAACAGAGCTAAAAGGACACTCTGACCCTGTTTTGTCTCCCTCAAAGTAAGAAATAAATCTCTCATGTGAAAGGCACCCTCATTGTTCCAGGAGGTAAAGAGATATATTTATTACCAAAGACATGGAATTCAGGGCTGAGAAGGCTGCATAAACAGACCTTGTTACTTCTTCACTAATATGCTACCCCAAGTACAAACTTCTTTGTCTTACCAATTCTTCACAAACATATTATTTGTCTAAAAGTTATAACAGCTGCTTGTTCTGGTCACTTCTTTGAGTCTCATGTTTTCGTGAGCTCCTATATGTACAAAATTAAATTTCTATTACTCCTGTGAATCTTGTCTTATGTCAATTGAATTATTAGATGAGCCAAAGAACCTAAAAGGGAAGAGGGAAAAAGTTTTCTTCCCTACCGTTGTTTCAATGTTGTGATTAACAAACTTTAGAAAGTTGAATCGGGACCATATAATTTAAACCAACACTCGGGATCAAAGCAAAACGATACATTCTTTTTAGGTTGTCTTTCTCCTTTTTATCCAAAGCACAAGTGCCATAAATAGCACCAGAGTTGATCTATTCCCATAAGAAGGCAGATATAGATTAGTGTAGAAGTTTCCAGTTGCTAGGAAACAGAAATGCCCATTAAAAAAAAAAAAAAAAAAAGAGCAGTCTCTTCACTAAAGAAGTTTGCAAAGCATCTAATCTCCTTGTTAGTATGTTTGTGTCACAGAGGCCCTCCACAGGAAAGCATATTTTAACGATTTCCTTGCAGAGAGGAACAAGTATCCTATTATTAGATAGGTAACAATTTCTTGGAGTTCCTACAAAATCTTTAGTTTTAAAGCAGAAACAGTTTCATAACAACTCTTACTTTTCTGTGCTGGAGAATTCAATGAGAACTATTTTCACACAGCAATGGCTCGTATTAATTTCAGAATAGGAATGGATCTGTTGTTACGCGTTTGAGTGGAGTAGAGTAATTTTAGTGTAAGGTTGTCTTCTTCAGGTCCATGTGAAAGAAGACAGCGAAAGAATTCGACAGATATCAAAATGATTGTAGAGGACAGAAGAGCTCGTGGTTTTGAAAGAACACTGGTCTCCAAAGGAGAAGACTTTGCATTATAATCAGAACTGCCAACAAGCTGAGTGTCCTTGCATCAGTCCCTTGAACGCTGAACCTCAAGTCTCTCATCTAAATACCTAAAAGTCTGTGTGTGCACGTGTGTGCACATGTGTGTGTGTGTGCACATGCCTGTGTGTCGGCTGGAGCGGAAGGTGTTCATCAATTCTGTCACTTCTTCCTTCTAAAATGGTTCATTGAGAATTTCCTGTAACCGAGCACTATGCTAGGAAAATTCAGGTTTAAAAAAAGTCCTTGACTTCAGAAAGGTCACAGAGTAATGGAAGAGATAAGCAAGAAGCCAGCAGTTGAAATACTGGGGTGCAACTGCAAAGCTAGGAGAAAGAACCAGGCTAGTCACAATGTTTCCCTCAGTGTCTGGTGCACCGAAGTCATTCTCTGAGCCAGGTAAGCTCCCTGTCCTACCTTATATCCCTAGTGCCTCTGTCTAGACGCCATGCGATAATTTATCCTGTGGTATCAAAAGTGATGACCAGGGTGGGGGTGTAGTCCTCTAGGGGATTAACAATCTTGTCAGGGACAAAAGCTTAGCGTGTGAACCTCTTGTAATGGAATTCACACATTTTCAGCTTGTGGGATTAGATCCTTCCAGTGTATCTGAAATTATGTCATGTAAGATTTCATTTCCCTTTTTCAAGCAATAGTCTTTTGGATGCTAACTTTATAACTTCCAGGGTGATATCTTTTGCTTCAGAGACAGGTGACTTGGTTCAAATGGATTTCCAGTATCTCCGGAATCTGATATTAAAAAACGCGGTATCAGAATACTTGGATATATGTGGAGGTGTTTATTCTAATTGCTAACGATGATGAAAGCATCTAGGCAACGATATGTTTTTTAGTATATCTTCCATTCTGCTCTTTAAATACTGTGACCTAGCTGGTATTTTACACGATCCTAGAGAAAAAAGGAGTAAAGTTGCCGGAGAAGTATCGATACCTTCTAGGCTTTGAGAGTCTCGACATAGAATTTGCAAGCAATAATTTTTCTTGCTTCAATTTCAAAGAATTAGAATTGATCCAAATCAGCAGTAATCAACAGGTGCACAATTAAAGTTAAATGTGTTCTTTCCGCCTCATTTAGCATCTCTGGAATGTTTTTATTTATTTTATTTTATATTTTATATTTTATTTTATTTTTTTTAGGTATGTTTTTAGAGAACAATGTAATCTGTCCTCTTTCTTTTGCCTGGTGCAGTCACCAGGACATCTTTTGTTTATTTTCATTATTTTTTAAAATTAATGAACTTCCTTTTTCTCCTCTTCTTTGCTTTCTTTACCCTCTGTTTTCTCTAAAGGAAGACGCCAGCAAGAGCCTAATATGGTGTCTAATTTTTGGTATTTTAGTTTCTGGTACATGACGGTAAATTTTTGGTCCCACACACGTGTGTGCGGGTGTATGTGTTTTAATGCGGTCTCTGATTTTATACAGCAAGCCAGAGCGGAAGAATTAGCTGGCATTTCATATTCTGCTAATTTGTTTGCGTAGTTAACACACTTAAGCATGTATTGATTTGTTTTGTTATTAATTGATAATGAGGCATTGATTTTGTTATGCTCAAATGGAGAGCCGATGGATTGTTGCCTAAATTTGCAGGACTTTATAAGCTACATGTATAAATATAGTAGATGGTTGAATGGTCCTCACTCCTCTGCTGGCAAGTGGAAAGCCTAATTTCATAAAGCAAATGCGGTCATTTTCTTGGTCTAAGAGGTACATTCATGAGGTCAGGTCCTGGATTCAATTCCACTTCAATTAGCCCTGCCCCATTCCATTGCCATGGGCTGAATTTTTAAGTATAGGTTTCCATCCAACAACTAAATCTGTGCACAGGCCAAAGGGGAAATAATGAGCATGTGTGGATGGATCCATAAAAACTCATCACAAGTTAGGAAGAAAAAAGTAGTTTATGAAATAGGGACCAGAAAATGGCTGAACAGTGAGCAAATTGGCTGATTGCCAGAGCCAGCAGGATATTTGAGAGTGCTACCCAGGTGTTTCAGAAGAGCCAGGGCCTGCTCCCAAATGCAGAAGACCACAGAGGACAGGGTGATGTGCTATGGACGTCCTTGTCAATGAAGGACCCTTTGTTCTAGGCGTCGTCAAGGCTGTTGGCATGGATCTTTGGCACTGATGTCTTCCAACGTTGCCTGCGCCGCAGAGAGTTGTCTCTCTCCCTCCACCCCCGAGGATCTCACCCTTCCGTGGGGGCAGCCTGAATTCAGTGAACTGATTATTGAGAGGGAGAGAGAGACAAAGGCATGGCCAACTCCGTTCAAATCCGGACACTTCTGAAGGGGCATTCTAGCTGCAGAGCACCCTGTGGGGGTCAGCTCCAGCTGTGGGTGGTCCTGGACGACAGCCCAATTTCTCTCTCTGCCCAAATTTCTTCCTTCCACTCCCTCCTGCAGACAGTGATCCCAAGGGTACCCTTTAATACACATTCTATGGCCTACACTCCAGTACAGAGACTACCTTCTGGGAAACCTGACTGGGGCAAAGATATTTTTGTTTTCTATCTAATGTCAGGAATGACTTCATAATATTCAGGTCCTAGTATAAAATGAAAATGCAGGACACTTTCCTTAAAAAGTATGAATAATTTCAAGATGGCAAGGCAGGGCATTAAAGCAAGTGTGGGATCTTCTGAGTGCATGACCTGTGGGAGGACACAGGTCCCACCCACACCCATGCAACCAGCCCTATTTAAGTAGAAATGACTCTTTTCATCAAGAATTTAGAGACTATAGGGGCATCAGTCTAGCTCAGTTGTAGAGCGTGCAACTCTTATCTCAAAGTTGTGGGTTGGAACCCCATATTGGGTGTAGTGATTACTTAAAAAATAAAATCTTTTTTTTTAAAAAGAAGGTAGAGAATATAAAACCATACTTCTGAAGATTTACTGGGACAGATGATACAAAGATAACAAAATAATCGTTTTAGAACCATGGAAATAGATTCTTTGTAATAAATAGTAGACATTAAGCATTTTATAAAATAATTTGACAAGAAACATAATTTCATTAATTTATGGGAAAAAAATAGACCAGCAATGGCTGAAGCTATAAATATGTTGGATTGGAATGACTTCCATTTAAAATTTTGACCACTGGGCCCCCTGGGTGGTTCAGTTGGTTAAGCGTCTAACTTTGGCTCAGGTCATGATTTCATGGTTCATGAGTTTGAGCCCCTTGTGGGGCTCTGTGCTGACCATGCTGAGCCTGCTTGGGATTCTCTCTCTTTCTGTCTCTCTCTCTCTCTCTCTGCCACTCCCCCATTTCTGTTCTCTCTCAAAATAAATAGATAAACTTAAAAAATTAAAATAAAATGTTGACTTTTGAGCACCTATAGCACAAAAGAATGAAATCACTTATATTTCTAGAAAGGCTCTGATCTTATGCAAGCTAATATGACAACTGTTGCGAATATGTGCAAGGTTTTGTCCCATGTGTTTTGCCTGCATTTATACATTAGGTGTTATCCCAGCCCCCAACCAGCCCCACATTGAGCGTTGTCTTTCCAATTCTACAGGTGAGGCCACTGAGGCAGAGAAAGGAATGCAAAATCATGCAAGTCAGAAAGGTAAGAATTTGATCAGTGGAAATCTTCCTCCATCATCTTTTTCAAATCCTACACCATACGAGGATGAAAATCATTCACAGCATAGAACTCGGACAATAACAAAAGAAGGTAATCCACACTGGAATTGTCTAGAGTTCATTCTCTCAGGTTTGCCTTGCTGAAGAGTGATCCAACTTCTGATGGAAAGAGTTTGGAGATCAATAAACACCCTGGAGTGTGTAATGTAATAATAGGTTTCCTGTTGATGAATACGCACGTACATTCACTCAACATCCCTTGTACATTGAAGATTGGACAGAAGATTAACAAACTCTGTAAGGTTGCATTCCGCAGGGCAGATTTACTCCTTCTCGATTCACTCTCTTGTTAGCAACGTGGAGTCTGAAGTCTAAACATCCTCCCCTTGGCCTCACAGTCCCGTGGATCATTAGAGATAATTCCTGAGACGTAGTGGACAACAGTGGACACTCGCAATCAGGGTGCCAGTGTCTGAGGGATGAGTGAAAGCAGGAAGCACAGATCCCTTTGGGAATAGAATTTGACCAGGCCTATTCTTATCAGGACCTACCAAGCAAAAACACCTTACAAAAATAGTAAAAAAATTACCTTACCACAAATGATGACATTACGGGTCTCTTGTATAAATATAAAGCATTTTTTGATCATTTTCTTTAAAAAAAACATCTCCTAGAAAATAACTATTCTACTGTTTGTGCTATACTACATTTGCTTTAAAAATTCAAAATAGTATCCAGAATGTATTTATTTATCCATTCCGCTGTTGATTGGCATTGGGGTAGATGTCAGCTGCCGTGGGTGTTCTTATCCGTAGTCTTTTGATGACTAATGATACATGCCTTTGAATATTCCCCATTTCTACACAATGGAATACTCTACAACACTGAGAATTAGTCAACTGCAACCGTGTGCAACAAAGTGGATGAATCTCACAAGAACAATGTCAAGTGGAAAATGCCAGACACAAAAGAATACTCCCTGTATGAGTCAATTCGTATAAAGTTTATACACAGGCGGGATGATTGAGTGGTGTTAGAAGCCAAGATCTGGAGGACGATGAAGAACCCTCATGTTCAGATGAAACCACACAAAGCAGGAGATCTGAGGAGGAGATCGGATAAAAGTCATAAGTCAGTCTCTGGCCTTTCTGAGAACTAAAGGTCATCAAAACAGACTCCCTGTTTGCTAATTTGCCTTCTGTCTGGCTTCCCCTGCATCACAAGCCTGACTTCTTTTTCACCCGTTGAGGATTGGTGATAAGTGTTCACACGTGTTTATAGCTAAGGAAAATTTTTACTTGATATCACTAAAATAGCTCCCGACGTGACTCATCTCTGAAATTCTACCAGTCCTGATATTACAAATTATCTTTTCTTTGGTTTATGACCTTATGCCCTACTAATGAAAAACCCTCCAGGAGTAGTAACAAATTACAACCTCTTGAGGGCACGGATCCTTCTTATTCTTCTTTGTGAGTACAATGTTATGCATGTGCCTTATATCAGTTTTGACCAAAAAAAAAAAAAATAAAAGAGTAAGAAAAGTAAACATTTGCTGAACGTGAGAGAGATCCTCAGTCGTTACATGCTGACACGAATGAAGTCTTCAATATTCTTACCTCAGAGGTATTTTCTATCAGAGGCACAAGAGAGAGGAGTCTTTGTGGTCACTGGACCACGAAGATGGGACATCATGTAAGCTGGAGAGCGGAGATAAGTGATGGAAATGAAGGCTGGAAATGTGAACATAAGTTGTGTTTTCCATTCAACTTTGCCAAGGAACAGCCTTGACCTTAATGCATCCCAAATCACAGTAAAACAAAATATTTAGTGGTTCGTCCAGGAGCCAAGGCAATCTATAATTTTTGTACCACCTCAGACTCATTTATTTATGAATCTATTCATTTATTTAAGAAATAACTGGTCCACCGGCACTGTTACCAAGAATTTTGTTGCCCATAACTGATAGCAGAATGAACAAAAGGCAGGTATGGTTTATGCACCCCCAGAGCTTAACTATCTAGGGTAAGGGAATTGGAGGAATTGTACAGATAAAAATAACACTTCAGCAGTGGCAAATGCTAAGAAGGAAAGGAACCAGAGCTTCTGAGAATATGTAACGGGGGCATTTGATCCAGTCTAGGGAATTTCAGACACTGAGCTACAACAATTTTCAAGATTTTGCCAAATTTGTTTCATCCCTTTATTTTTTAAATCTTATTTGCTGAAACACGTCCAGTGTTATGTACATTATTTACTACATGTCTCTTAAAAATACGCCGCTAAGGGGCGCCTGGGTGGCTTAGCCTGTTAAGCATCTGACTCTTGGTTTCTGCTCAGGTCATGGTCTCGCGGTTCGTGAGTTTGAACCCCACATCGGGCTCTGTGCTGACAGTGCTGAACCTCCTTGGGACTCTGTCTCTCTCCCTCTCTCTGTTCCTCCCCCCAATTGTGCACACATTCTCTCTCCTCTCTCCCCAGCTAAATAAATAAACTTAAACAATTTTAAAAATATGCTCTCGTGTCTAATGTAAATGATACACCTAATGCAATAAGGCCTAATAAAAGTATCATTCATAATATAATAATTTTTATGCATATCTAATACCGAATTCACAATAAATTTGCATTCACAATAAAACTATCTTTTTAGAATGTGTTTATTTGAAGGAGGATTCAAAGTCCTCACCTTGCTGCTGCTGCTGATTTCTTTTTCGGTCATGGCACTGATGTGCTGCGTAAACCGAATTGTTTTCTAAAATAGCTCATATTCTGGATTTATCAGCTTTGTTTCTTGGGGTCGCCTAACTTGTTCTCTTACCCACATTTTGCTCACAAGTTCAAGTTAGCTTTCAAGAACTCATAAGGTTGGCCATTTTGGCAAGGATATTTTCACGGCGATGTGAAAGTGCTTCATTTCCAATCACATCGGGGTCCACGTTTAGTGACGCTCGGGTAGTTTTGTGAGTTCAAGTGGTTGACAGGTTGATTCCTTCCCTGGGAAGCCCAGTAGCAAATGTCCTTTAATTTTGGGGATGGACTTCACATGCCTGAATTTTTATTAAGTGTTGAAAAATGGCCACTTCCTAATTTTGTCACTCCTGTCCCACGTAATAGGCAGAATTCTTCCGTAAAGTACGTTTGCAAATAAACTGTATCTGTTTGGATATCATAAAACTTAGTGTATACAGAAAAGGCTTACTTACACACCACATTTTCTTTATCCATTCATCAGTCGATGGACATTTGGGCTCTTTCCATACTTTGACTATTGTTGATAGTAAGCCTTTTCTGATAGTGTAGCACTGCTATAAACGTTGGAGTGCACGCGGCCGTTCAAATCAGCATATTTGTATCCTTTGAATAAATACCTAGTAGTCCAATTGCTGGGTCATAGGGTAGTTTTAACTTTAACTTTTTGAGGCATCTCTATACTGTTTTCCAGAGTAGCTGCACCCGTCTGCATTCCCACCAGCAGTGCAAAGGGTTCCCCTTTTCCCACATCCTCACCAACATCTGTCATTTCCTGATTTCTGATTTTCTGCCATTCTGACAGGCGTGAGGTGGTAGCTCATTGTGGGTTTGATTCGTATCTCACAAGCTTCAACATTCATCTGTGGGTTGATTTTTTATTCTGAGAGATTGCTTTCCTTTCATTTAACTTCATTTTTAAATATGTGAACCATTTAAACTTTTTGAAGTTACAACAATATAAGATCCATCGAGGAATATTTTTTGCTTCTCTAGCGTCTCCATTTTCTTTCCTACTATGACTTATAGGTAATAGTTTTTATAGTTTTGGATTTGTTCTTGGAGTGTTTCTTTCTTTTCTTAATGTTTATTTATTTTTATTTTGAGCGAGAGAGAGACAGAGAGAGAGAGAACCAGCAGGGGAGGGGTAGAGAGAGAGAGGGAGAGAGAGAACCGGCAGGGGAGGGGTAGAGAGAGAGGGAGAGAGGGAATCCCAAACAAGCTCCTCACTGTCGGTGCAGAACCAGATTCAGGGCTTGTTCTCATAAACCATGAGATCAGCACCTGAGCCAGAACTAGCTGAGCCCCCCAGGTACCCCAGTGTTTCATTTTATAAGTATAACCAATTTCAGATATCTAGTTTTCCACCTCGCTTACAAACGTAACATATTTTATATATACATATAATTTGGCAAACTAAAGTGTGGAAAGGAGTAAGACAGATATAATGTAACTAAAAAAAAACCTGTTTCCTAAGACAATGAAGATAAATAGCAATCATTGAAAAGATATGAGGCATGCTACATCATACTGGGACAAGATTCACAGGGATTACCTTGGAAGTTATTTTATAAAAAAATATTTTAAAAAATCCAATTATAGGATTACATGTTTGTTGCTGCTGCATAATACCGTGACTTTAAGAAGAGGAACACAGCTGGTACTTGGTTCAGGACAACCCAATTTATGTCTACTTGTCTGGGATGAAAACACATGCAGTCACTTATAAACAACCTCAGCTTGCCTTTGACTCATGGGTAGAACTTGCTTGAACTAGTTCCATGAATAGACCAAGCAATTTGGAACAGAGACTACATAGGGAAGAGTTGTGAGATTTTACATAATATATATATATATATATATATATATATATATATATATATATATATAATACGTGTGTGTGTGTGTGTGTGTGTAAAGCTAATTTAAAGCAATATTGTAAATTTACTTATATGTCACATACAACAATTAGGATAACCCAGTAATTACAAATTTTTCTCCATCAGCAGTTGGAAAATGGCACAAACAAAGACATGTTTTAGGAGCAATAATCTAGTGGTTCTACTTAGTGTGGGTGTGAAGAGGTAAATTGAGTATTTTTTTATTTAAAAAAATTTTTTTAACATTTATTTATTTTTGAGACAGAGAGAGACAGAGCATGAACGGGGGAGGGTCAGAGAGAGAGGGGACACAGAATCTGAAACAGGCTCCAGGCTCTGAGCGGTCAGCACAGAGCCCGACGCGGGGCTCGAACTCATGGACCGCGAGATCATGACCTGAGCCGAAGTCGGGCGCTTAACTGACTGAGCCACCCCGGAGCCCCAGTATTTTTTTTATCATAATACAAGGATCAGCTGATGGAGACATAGGTGCATGTCTGCAATAGCTGCAAAGAAACTTTTTGCTTCAGAAACAAGGAAGGTCTCAATTTAGAGAGAAGGAGAGAGGAGTTTGACTGTTGAACCCTACCGAGCTTCTCCCCCAGCCTGAGTTACTCTTAGACTTAATTGGACAGAGGCTGGCGACTAAGTACTCAATACATAAAGTCGATGTGACACAGCTGGCTGTTCCTTTCCAGATTCTAGATCAGCTTGTCATCCTTTTGACATTCAGACTCCTGGCTGCTATTTTCCAGCAAATTTTGAGATAATTTCTTTATATGAGCTAGAAAATATGCTTCCCAAATCATCCCCATATCGTTAACAAAGGGTGGTAAAAACCCGCCTGGTAGTCGACACGATTTTACCAACCAACTTCACGTTCTTGGGATCATTCTTAGGCTGGAAAAGCAATTTTTGCTTTCTTTGCCTGTCTCAAACTTATTTTTCTAAGCCTGCTTCCAATTACCATCTGCCCCAACACTAGTTTAATACCAGCCTCTTGGTAATTGACCACTTTTTATTCAAGTTTCCTTGTCCCCACGTTGCAAGGTGAGCTGCACAGTGCCAGCTCAATGATGAACTATCTCACCAATATTAAGCATTCGTGATAATATTGTGGCATATCAAGCATGATTATGCACGAGATAATTAAGGAGATCATTTCAATCCGGGTATGGCGATAGGGAGTGGAACATCTCAAAAAAAGGGGAGGAGATGGGGTTCTATGAAATAAGGGAATTATGAGGGAGAGTGGAAGTGATTCTTTTGTCAGAATTTCATCTGAGGATGCTGTGGTCTTTCGTGATTAGCCATTTTACTGAATGAGAAAGGATGGGGGATTTTTTCTATGTTTATTTATTTTGAGAGAGAGAGAGAGAGAGAGAGAGAGAGAGAGCAGGGGAGGGGCAGAGAGAGAGTGAGAGAGAGAATTTCAAGCAGTCTCCATGCTGTGAGAGCAGAACCCAACTCGGGACTTGATCCCATGAGTTGATCGCCCTGGGATCGTAACCTGAGCCAAAATAAAGAGTCAGAGGCTTCACTGACTGACCCGCCCAGGTGCCCCCGGATGGGGGATTTCTTAACCATCACTGTCTTCTGGGAGCACAGGGCTCAATAAAGTTCAACATCATCTGTCCCTGCTCTTGTTCAAGATGAAGCCCCGAATAACACACAGCACGTCAGAGGCTTCCTGAGTGGGGCAAAGAGTTTAAGAAATAGTCTTTCTCAGGGGCTCTTGTTGGGGGACAGAGGTGAACAGTCTGTCAAGAAGTGGTGATGACAGGCAGGTGTTTCCCAGTCCTGGAGATCAGGTATTTAGATAAAAGAGAGATTCCTAAAATGAGAAGCAGAAATAGTCATTAAAAGGTTCTATTAAAGGAAAGAACTAGGAGTTGAACCGTGAAAGAAACCAGTCCAGTACATCCCAAGAGGTTGGGGTAGAGAAGTATTTGGTTATCGGCAGCATTTGGGTTTCTCACGGCTCTCAGACTCCCAGTGAAGGTGCCCACCATCTTGCTCACCATGTAAGTAAGTCACAAGTTACCTGCTGGAAAGTCATCACAGCTGGAAACCTGTAAACCAGGTGCCAGTTTTTTAAGAAGGCTCTGTAAGTGTTCGTTCCAAAAGGTGACCCCAGTTCCTTAAAGTTGTGTGGTTGCATCTAATTAAATGATCATCATCCTCAAATATTACATTCCAGGAAACACTTTGGTTGCCTCACCAATATTTCCAATTATGTTCTTATAACAAGGACATGCAAATAACTATAGTAGGTAACATTAAACCTTACAAATAGTAATATTGTTATGAGAATAAAAATACTCAAAAATGTTTCAGAATTCTGAAAGAGTGGGGCAGGGAGAAATATATAAAAATGTTTCATAAATTCTTTACAAAAACCAGAGTGCACTAAATTGTTTTGAGTTATAGACAACTTCAAAAAATAGGGTCGCTTATATAGCCATAAAAATAGAAAATCAAAGCATCAATAATATGACAAACGAACCCCACAATCATCCCTAAGTAACTAATTCAATCCTTAGTCATTCAATCCTAAGTAACTAATTCCTGTTCTGCTCAGGGTCCGTTACCATGAATCTACGCTTCTCCACTAGAGCTTTGGAATTTCTGACTCTGCCTACCGGTAGGGTCTCGAAGTTTTATAAATGAAAAGTCAGGTAAAGTTTAATACTATCAGGCATAATAATGTTAGAAACAGGAGAACTAACAAGTTATTCTAGAAAAATTCTGGAAGGTTTTTCACTGCTGAGGGTCACCAGGAATTCTTTGGATTGAAAAATAATCCATGGGTAGGCGAGCAAGAGTCAGACACATGAAAGGTTTATTCTCTTAGAACATTTAAAAACTAATAAGACTGGACCTTTACATTTTGTTAGTTTAATTTTTTAAATTATATATGTAATGTTTATTTATTTTTGAGAGAGAGGGAGAGACGGAGCGTGAGTGGGACAGGGGCAAAGAGAGAGGGAGACACAGAACCCGAAGCAGTCTCCAGGCTCGGAGCTGCCATGTCAGGACAGAGCCCAAAGTGTGGCTCGAACTCGTGAATTGTGAGATCATGACAAGAGCCAAAGTCAGATGCTTAACCGACTGAGCCACCCAGCATGAACTGGAACTTACATTTTAGAAGACGATTCGCTAGAATACTCAGCCTTTGAGAAGGGGCCTAAATCTCTTCTCTTTCTGGAAGTGTTAATTAGATTGCATCACTTGTTACATTGTAAAAATTTGTGAGACATCATGAAATAAGGACATTTGCTTTACTGGTCACTCTTTGTAGATAATCACCAAAAGCAAAATAAGACCAAACAGAAAGTACTTAACACATGCATCATGCAATATAAATGTGTATTTCAATAGCTAATATAAAAATGACAATTCATTCTATATCTTCTAATCTGCATTTTATAAGATTTTTGTTCATCTCCCTGAGTTGTTAACTGACAGACTGTTTCACATTTATAGTCAAAATAGTCAGACTCAGCCAATATACGTGCATTATACTTACAGTAAGAGATACCCTTATAATTCCTCGCCATGGTAAACTGAAGTCGCTATTAACATAAACTTGCTTCAGATCCAGAGTAGCTATATTTTTCGGAAACAAATTACATTAGCTTGATAAATGCATATTTTAGCTATCAAGAAAAATCCACCAACTCTATAAAAAAGAAAGAATGTAATAGCATATATTTAGCTATGAGGCAGTTAGTCAAAGTCTAAAAAAGGACTTTATATTTAACTTCATATTTAATTAGTGATTTGTTCTTTTTTTTTCTTTCAGTTGACAGTCTAGAATTGCACACAGGCTACATTTATCTTAATTTTTATTTATTTTTATTATTATTTTTTTATCTTAATTTTTAATAGTAAAGTTTATTTTTTTTCTTTAATAACAAATAAAACAGTTTATCTATTTCATCCCCTCTGACAACCACCAAGAGTCTGTTCTCTGTATTTACGAGCCTTTTTGTTGTTGTTTTTCAGAGTCCACATATAAGAGATGGGGGGGGGAGGTGTATGTATTTGTCTTTGTCTGATTTATTACTTAACATAATGCCCTGGAGGTCTATGCCTGCTGTCACCAATGGCAAGATTTCATTCTTTTTGATGGCTGACTAATAGTCCACTGCATGTATAGACCACATATTTTCTATCCATTTATTCCCCAACGGACACTTAGGTTGTTTCCACGTCTTGGCTATTGTGAAAAACACTACAATGACTATGGGAATGCAGGTATATTTACTAGTTAGTGTTTCCATTTATTTGTATCTGTTTCCAGTTCTTTCATCAGTGTCCCATGGTTTGCAGAGTATAGGTCTTTCACCACATTTAAGTTTATTCCTAGTATTTTGTCCTTTGGATGCAATTGTAAATAGAACTGTTTTCTTTTTTTTTTTTTTTTCTTTTCCTGTTTGCTTATTGTTAGTGTAGAGAAATACAACAGACTTTTGTGTATTGATTTGTGTCCTGCAACTTGACTGAATTTGTGAATTCTCAGTTTTTCAGGGAGTTTTTATGGTTCTTTATACATAAAAGTATGTCATCTGAAAATAGTGACATCTTTCTTTCCAGTTTGGATGGCTTTTATTTCTAATATGTCTCCTGGGTATGGCTAGGACTTCCAATAAATATGCTGAGTAAAAGTGTTGGAAATGGGCATCTTCGCCTTGTTTCTAACCTTAGAGGAAAGACTTTCGGCTTTCCACCAGTGGTTATGATGTTAGCAGTTAGCTTGTCATGTATAGACTTCATTATGCTGAAGTGTGGTTTCTCTATACCCACTTTGTTGAGAATTTTTTATCACAAATGGATGTTGAATTTCTCAAATGCTTTCTCTGCATCTATTGAAATGATCATATGGTTTTTATTTTGCATTTTGTTAATGTGGTGTATCCCCTTGACTGATTTGTAGATGTAGAATCTTGGATCTCTGGAATAAATCCCAGTTGATCATGGTGTATGTTCCTTTAATGTTGTTGAATTCAGTTTGCTAACATTTTGTTGAGGATTTTACATATATGTTAATCTGTAATATTGGCCTAAAATCTTCTTTTTCGTGTGACATCCTTGTCTAGCTTTGGCACAAGAGTAATGCTAGTCTCATAAAATAAGCTTGGTAGAATTCCTTTTCTTATCTATTTTTTGGAAGAGTTTGACAAATATTAATATTAATTCTTTGAATATTTGGTAGAATTCACCCATGAAGCAATCTGATCCTGGACTTTCATTGGGAGGGGGTTGGTTACTGACTCAGTAACCTTATTAGTAGTCAGTCTATTCAGATTTTCTATGTCTTCATGATTCATGTTTTTAGGAATTCATCTCTGTCTTCTAGGTCATCCAATTTGTTGGTGTATGATTGTTAACAGTAGTCTCATGGTCCTTTTATTTCTGTAGTATCAGTTGTAACACCTCGTTCATTTCTGATTTTATTCGTGCCCTCTCTATTTTGCTTGATGAGTCTAATTAAAGATTTGTCAGTTTCATTTATCTTTTCAAAAAAAAATATATCTTAGTTTAACTGAACTTCTCTATTGTCTTTTTAGTCTCTATTCCATTTATTTCAGCACTAATCTTTATTTCTTTCCTTCTGCTAACTTTAGGCTTCATTTGTTCTTTTTTTTCCTCTAGTTCCTTGACCTGTAAACTCAGGTGCTTTATTTGATTCTTTTAGTATTTTTGAGTGAGCATTTATCATTATAAACTTCCTCCTTAGAATTGCTTTTTCAGATGGCAATTTAGAATTTTACATAGACTACATCTTAATGCCAATACTTTGATTATTGTGGATATGGTATATAAATAGTGTACACTTTCAAAATAAATCTTTGGCTCTTTAAGATCAGACATGTAATTCTCAAACCACCAAACCAATGGACTAAGTCTTTCTACTTTCCACATAATTTGTTCTCTAATGAAATCTTAATGCACACCAAAAAAAGAAAGTTTATTTGGCTATCCTAATGCATTCAATGAAAGGAGAAATAAAACCTCAAACCTCAAAATTAATAGCATTATCTGGGAAGTTCCAACAATTGTTCTCCTGTTTAGATTCTGTGTTAAATTAATTCTTAGATGATATTTAAGAGATATATGTGAATAGAGATCATGAAAATTATTTAAATGTATTGTTTGTTTTCACTTTAAGATTTATTTTATTTTAATTGACTTGTTATTTATGCTAAAATTAATTAATACCTTTTAAAATGTTTATTTATTTATTTTGAGAGAGAGAGAAAGGGCATGCATGAGCATGAGAGGTGAAGGGGGAGAGGGAGAGAGAGAATCCCACGCAGACTCTATGTTGTCAGCATGGATTCTGACATGAAGCTCGATCCTACAAACCGTGAGATCGTGACCTGAGTCAAGGTCAAGAGCCGGATACTTAGCTGACTGAGCCACCCAGGAGCCCCAAATTCATAAGTAACTTTTAAACTAAATGCACCTTGTCATTTGTTTATAAAGTTGCCACTCATGTCTGAAGGTAATGGGCATCGTTTTCCAGTAAAACTCAATCATCGTTGACTCAGGTTAACGTTCCTGAGTGACAGCCCCGTGTGCGGCCAACTGTGAGTTGTAACCAGGGCTGTAAAAAATTATGTGATAGGAAAAACATGATCCTGGAGGCCCGTTGGAAATCTCTTTGACAGAAAGTAACAGAAGAAATAGTATCTCACAAAGAGATTTCAAAGTACTTCGTTGGGTGAGAGGGTTATGTTGTCTGAACAGACATTTGGAATATAAATTGCATATACCACGAGACATTGAAAAGGAAGACAATAATATAAATTTGAAAGGCAACATTGTATAACAAATCTGACACTTCCCTTCTGGAGTCAACAAGCTTGGGATCTAGAAGGCTTTCAAAGGATTGGATGGATGGGCAGTGGCTTGAGGAAAACACGTAAATGATTGTGTCCCTGGGGCCCACTGCGGTGATACTGTTCAAATCGGTGATTTTCTGCATTCTGAGCAAGCTGAATATCTGCCAAGAGACATATTTTCTCCCCTTTGCCATCTCATCTCCTTTCGTGCTCACCCAATTAAAACCACCCTCCTCCTGACCGCACCGAGATTGGGTGTTAGGTTATTGTGAGTGCGCACAGCTTCTACGAAGGCTTGCATCAGTAGGGCATGCCGCAGAAAACTGGAAATGAGATAGCAGGATAAACGTTCAACCAGAATATATAAGAACAAAGTCACTGTGGCCAATAAAAACTGAAAATATGTTGCTGAAGAGCAACTATGGGCCAGCTGTTGGGAAAGGCACTTGCGGTCCAGTGTAAATGGCATCTTTCAATTCAGCGACATAATTACGGAGTCGCTATAGTTTGAGAAACCAGGTGGGGCGCTGTGGTGTACAAAGAAAGGAAAGGAAGAGCCTTTGCAAAGGAGGTCGTTGAATTACAGGTTGAACTGGGTCCCCCACCCACATTCATATGTCGTGGTCCTCATCTTCAGCACCTCAGAAGGTGACCGTATTTGGAACTAGGTAGGGCCTTGGTAGATGTAATTAGTCGGAATAGGTCATGCTGAAGTAGGCTGGGTCCTAATCCAATGGGAGTGTCCTTAGGAAAGAGAGAAAGCTGAACACAGGAACATCCACAAGGGGAGCACCATTTGAAAATGGAGGCAGAGACTGGGACGAGGGAGCAGGAACTATGCAAGGCTAAAGGTTGCCAGCGAAGCACCAAGAGCCGGCAGGGAGGACTGCAGACTCACCTTCTGAAGCAACGCAAGCCGACACCTTGATTTGCAACTTGAGTTCCACGACTGCAGAGAAATCTATTTCTCTTATTTAAGCCACCCTGTCTAGGGTACTTTGTTGAGTCAGCTCTAGCAAACTCGTACAGAGTTTGACATTTATTCTGGGGAAGAACAAGATGCAAAAACCCATACATGAAATACAAAGCAAGAACACAAGTCCTGAGGAAAGAGGAAGCAGAGTCAAATAAGGTTTTAAAGTTCTGGGTGGGGGGGTAGGTGGGCGTTGCAGGCCAGAAAAATCTCCACTGAAAAGGGTAACATTTAAAGGAAACCTGGAGGCAATTGACAGAACTGGGGCAGGTGCGGCAGGGATGTGTGTAGCACGGAGAGGAGGTTTTTGATTACAGGAAGACATCAAGCACAGAAAAATTAAAAAAAAAAAAATGTACATCTCAGTCTAGGAAGACAAGGCCCCAAAGGGATACTGGGGCCCTTCTGCAAAGGTCTTTGAATGTCAGGCTGAGGAGTTTACCTTTAATCTGGCGACAGTGGACCTTTGATGTTCTTCGAATGCACACGTAGGCACAAAGCCATAAACGAGTGTATGCGAGCACACGTTCACACGCACAGACACACACGTGGATGAATAGCCATCTGATTCTTTAAATCCGACTTACTGCCAGTGGACGTGTTTCAGGAGGCAGGACTGCACCTTGCAATGGAGAGAAATACACAAAAATAGATTCACGGATATTTGATACAGTTTCAGGACGATACGGGGGAAGGCTGTTCATGGTGCAGAGAGCTAAGGTGGCAAGTGGGCCTTGGATGAAACTCAGGGGAGGGAGGTCATCACACAGCAGAGACTTTTAGTGAACTTACATGTCCCCGAGGAATGATGGTAAGAATGTCAGTACCGTGGGAATCGGAGGTGGAAAGCCAGCCACAAGGGAGACCCTCCCTTCCCGGAAAACAGTTGTGAACGAGGTAAAACCACTCCAAAGACCGACTGACATACTGAAGGGAGTAGCATTTTTGTATACCAGCTAGTGACAAGGACTGCCAGATGTCAGAAAGATATTCCAGAAGTCAGTGTACCCCAAGTTCGCTTGGGAAAGGGATTAAGTCTCCATCCAGCTTATAGGGAATGATAAGGACTGGTGGGGTAAGAACCCGGTGTGGCAAATTGGAGCCTCTTCTAGTAAATTGATCCATTAAATGTTAAAGAAACCCTGCTTTTTAAAGCTTCTCTTAGTTTTATTTATTTTTTATTTTTTAAATGTGTATTTATTTATTTGGGGAGAGAGAGAGCAGGGGAGGGGGAGAGAGAGGGGGAGAGAGAGAGAATCCCAAGCAGGCTCTGTGCTATGAGTGCAGAGCCCCAGGCAGGGCTCGATCTCGTGAACCATGAGATCATGACCTGAAACCGAGATCAAGAGTCGGATGCTTAGCCAACTGAGCCACCCAGACGCCCCAGCTTCTCTTAGTTTGAAGTAGAGACTAAGGAAGATGGTTTTCTAGAACCGCTTGCTCTGGCAAATCATCTGCCTGGGTGTCCTAAAGAACAGAAACGTACTGCCGCTCAGTTCCAGAGGCTGGAGATCTGAGACTGAGGCGTCCGTGGGGCTGGTTCCTCCTGAGGCCTCTCTCCTTGGCTCACAGACGGCTGTCGTCTCCCTGCGTCCTCACGTGGCCTTGCCTCTGCGCCTGTGACCTGATTAACAATTCTTGCAAGGACACCAGTCGTATGAGGGTAGAGCCCACGCATGTGACCTCGCTTCACCTGCATCGCCTCTTTAAAGACCCCCTCTCTCCAAACAGACGTGCAGTTTGTGCTCTAGGTCCCTGGGAGTTAGGACATCAGCACGTGAACTCGTGGGGGACACAATCCAGCCCGGAACATTTCCCGTGAAAATGTATCGATGTTCTAATAGTGAAAACAAGTCGGTCACCTTTTCTTTTAGGCTTGTGCTTGGGCGCAGAACCTTCTCTCCCTCCTTTCTGCTGCTTCCGGTCAGCCCCACACCTGTGCCCCAGGCACACGTGAGCAAAACCTCTTTGCAGTGCTTGTCATGGTGCACGGGGCCCCTCGTACAGGCCTCGTACAGGGGGTGAGAGGCGTGTCCTTTCTTCAGGCGTGCAGGCTTGCCTGACGCCCTTTCTGCTGGCTGACAGAGCGTTAGCCAGGGATTTAGAGACGCGTGAGACCCACAGGAAGGAGGCCTGCACGGGTGGGTCCGTAAGACTCCACCTGCACCCTCGCACCTGGTGCATCAACTCCCCAGGGAAAAGACGGGTGGCTAGGTGAGGGCTCAGAAGGGCGCGGTGATGCGTGGGGTCCCCAAAGTGAGGGCAGACAGAAGTATAATAAGAGGACAGGACCTGCTGCTTCTTTCTTCTCCCTGCATTCAATTCTTCAGAAATCGGAAGTTAAAATGGAGATTTATATCACGTTTCAAAAGCTATAAGGGAGAAGAAAGGATTCTTATGAAGGATTTCTCTTTCCAAGATTTGCTCACAAGGAACAAAGCAGCTGCCTGATGAAAAGTATTGCGGGGACTGTTATTATAAATTCACCTCGAATAATTCTAAGAGATTTTTACAGTCGTATAAGCCTCAGAGAGAGAGAGAGAGAGAGAAAATTACAGATATATAGATGGCTCATTTTGGCAAAAATAGTCAGATACGAGGTTGCAAGCCTGTTGAAAGATTTAAGGGAATATGCCTTCACGTATGTCTCAAATATGTTGGAAAGAAAGCAACTGCCAAGCAGGTCTTGACCAGACCACGGCGGTCGCGGCTAGAGAAAAAGCTTGTAATATGTTGGATGCTCCCAATAAATGTGACAGCCTGGTGGGGAATGAGGGAATTCAAAAACTCAACCAAAAATGAGCTCAAACTCAATCGCCGGCTCAGATTTTTAAATTTACACATCGACAGAGCCCCTCTCGGCACTGGTTTGGGTCACATCTCGTTTTGGTGACGCACGCACGTGGAATGCTACAGGATGAAGGGGTTAGCACCGGTGTCAGAAAGGAAGCCCGGACCTTGTGTTTGCTGGGATGGTCTAGAAGCAAGGAGAAAGCCCGGGGACTCTTCTTCTTTTGTTCTGGCTTGAGTAACAAGGTAGCTGCTGCGGATCCTACAGGAGAAAGCAAACACCTGCTAATCTCTCTCCTAAGAAAAGATGCTCATTATCTCTTGAATGAGAAATGCAAACACGTGCATTGCCAAGTGAGGGAGGGAGATCCGTCTCCGTCTCCGTGGCTTCTGATCCCGGAAACCCCATGGGATCTGCATGAGCTTGCCAGGGCTGACATCACTGGGAGGGGGGCGGGAGGGGCTCCGACAGCAGACATGTGTCCCTCAGGCTGGCGGCTGGGAGTCTGAAATCAAGGGGTGAGCTCAGGGTGGTGAAGGAGAAATCTGCTCTAGGCCCTGCTCCTTGGTTTATGGATGATCACCTTCCTGTCCACACGGCATTCTCCCTGTTTCAGTGCCCATGTCCGAATTTCCCATTTTTATAAAGACGCCGGTCATATTGGCTTAAGGCCCAATATCAGATTAACGACCTCATTTTAACTTGGTCGCCTCTGGAAAGACTGTATTTCCAAATAAGGTCACATTCCAGGGGTTAGGATTTCCATATGTGAATTTGGGGTGGGGGAAACAAAATCAACCCGTATCGGGGACACATAATGGGTGTTTCAAAGAGCAAAGCCCATTTCCTCCCTTTTGGAGCCTGCCGATTTCTGTCTCATCGCTTTTGACTTCCTGTGTAATGGCTGTTGTAAAACCTCCCAGCAGCCAAGGCTCTGTTGAGGCCACCGGAGCCCTGCCCCATCCTCCCTGAAACCCCGGGCAGCACGCCCGCCCGCCCGCCCGAGCTGATGTCTTCTCCAGGCCGGGCTGGTCCGCTGTGGCCTGTTTCTCAAGCAGTGACGTCCCTTCTATGCTTAAATAGGAAGTCACTTGTGCCCACCACAAAACAGACCAAGAACAGCATTGCTCTTTGATTTGGATATCTAAGAGATTTTAGATGAGTCTCAAAGGACTTGAGCTAAGGGAAGGAAGGACTCGGTGCACTCAGAATCCTCACTTCCAGCATACTCCACGGGAGCCTCAGCCACGCCCAGATATGCCCGTAATTTGGGGCACACAGAGGTATGTTTACAGGGGAGTGCCACCTCCCAAAGAAAAAGGAACAGATTAATAAATGAGAAATTATATGTTGGTATATAATACATTAACGTCTACAGGGTATATAAAATATATAAGAAATTAAATCTTCTATAAGTGGCTATTTTAGTATGTAATTAACCTGCTGTGGATTAATAGAAAAGAAAACGCATAGACTTGGCAACAATGGCTTCTGACGACTATTGTGTTGAAATGGTGTAACGATGATTAAAATAGCGGCCAACTAAAGTATTAAGATTCTACTGGATTGGGGCTCCTGTGTGGCTCAGTCATTTGAGCGTCTGACTCTTGATTTTGGCTCAGGTCATGATCCCAGGGTCCTGGGACCAAGCCCCTGCATCAGGCTCCTTACTGAGTGTGGAGCCCGCTTAAAATTCTCTCTCTCTCTCCTCTCCCTCTGCCCTTGTCCTCCCACTCTCACACACACACACTCTCTCTATATATATAAAATAATTTAAAAAAATATTATACTAGATCAAAGAGAATATAAGAGAAAAAGATAGAAGACAACGTCCCTATTCTGGTTAAGGATGTCTTACGAATATTCAAAGCTTTCACTTCAGGGAAGACTCTCAAGGACCTAGTGGAAAAAGTGACAAGGGCCAGGCGGGAAAAGTGACACGGGGGGCATCATTCTAGAAGGGCTGGAACCACACCTTTTCTGTGCCACTGCAGCATTTAGTGGCATCCATGAGCCTGGATGTGTAGACACAAAAGTAACTAACCCCGAAAAGCGCAGAAGGAAAGATAGGCTGTGAGCTGTCTCTTTGAGGAGATTTTGTCTTTCGGGGGTGACTCACATTAGGGGGAAGCACCGTAAGTCGGGAAACTCTTAGCTAGTGCATAAGAGTTCTTGGCCCACCCACGCATAACAGGGATTTGACGTAGCCCCAGATAGATGTCTAATCAATGTCTTCCAGAGACCCCTTGGAAAACAGTCCCTAAATTGCTGTTATATTTCACTCTTTATTGTCAGTATGAAACGGCACCATTGGCATATAGTAAAAAACATTACACGAGTTAGAAAAATCTATTAATAAGAACACATTATTTCATGTTTCAAGCTATTTATTGTTTTATCTCTACGCATTTGTTATGCGAAATGGAAAGAAATTAGTAGGCGCCAGTTGGGTTCAATTCCCAGACTTGCTTGGTATTGTTAGCAGAAGGTCAGTAATTAACTTCTGCGTCGCGTTAAGCAGAAATCATGGAGGTGCCTACCAAGAGGGGAAGGTGAGAGAGGAGACTGTGCAGATTCGTTAAACAGGAGGATGCCTGCAGTTCTGCACCATGTTCAAAAGTCACCTTGCAGCACAAGATGCACAAGTGGGGACGTGGGTAAAGCCATCACGTTTTGCTTGACTATGAATTGATTTCAATGAAACTTCTTTTGAGAGAGGAAGAAGGAAATGTAAATTTGTCGTGAAAGATAGGGTGAACTATTTACATTTGACAATGACATACGATACGTACAATACGGGGTGACTATGCTCCTAGAAAATTTCTCTAATTACGTACAATACAGGGTGACTATTCTAGAAATTGTCTCTAATCTGCCCAATTCCTTTCTTCCACGGCAGGCTTAGGTCTAAAGCAATACCATTTTGGCCTTTTATTCTAATGAAGTGCATGTCTTTCCTCCTGGTCTGGCTAGACCAGAAAAGGTCTCTAAGGACAGCATATGACTGATTAGCCATGTGTCTCCTAAAACGCATTTACTTCACCTTAAAAAGCTGGCTCCTCAGGTCGATAGGCAGATAGATAAAGAGTTTGCGTTTGCAAGATCAATATACTTTGAAAAGTGATCTATTAGGGTATCGTTTACATTCTTGAAGAATGTAACCTTATTGGTCCTAATTTTGTTGGAAATAATGAAGAAATTATGGAAGGCATTTGGCCAAATGAGTGGGAACAAAGCTGTGGTTTAGCGAAAGCAAGAGAATCATCTGTGGGTCTTTTTAAAAAGCAGACTGTGATTCAACACGTCTGGGATAAACTCAGTGTCTGCAAGTCTGATAAGGTCCCCGTGAGGTGACACCACCCCAGTGGGCCTTGAATCACACTTTGAGGAAGAGTAGTAGATCCAAGCAGACCACTGATTCTCAGATTTGGTTGTACCTTTTGATAAAAACTGTCTCCTGGTCCCCATCTTCAAGATATTGTTGTACTTGGTATGGGATGCGAGCCTGCGAATCAGGGTATTGGAAGGACACTCTGATTCTATGTGCAGAGAAGTTGGAAAGCTACCGGTGTGAGTAATATTCTGGTTTTTAGAAAATAACAGGGAGTATTTCTCAGAGAAAGTGAGTTCCAGAGGCTATATTTTTCCAATTGACAGTTGAGTCATTACAATACTCCTTTTTTTTTTTTTTCTCAGCACTTTCAAATCATTGTTTAATGTCTTTTCTGTTTTGGGTTTCCTATCGAAATATATTCAGTAAACTATAAATAAATTTTTATGTTATCAGTTTATTTCCTTTGATGATGCACTGGGAAATCATTTGGGATTAGAAGTCTTAGCTCGTTGGGGCACCTGGGTGGTTCAGTCGGTGAAGCATTCGACTCTTGACTTCGGCTCAGGTCATGATCTCACGGTTTGTGGGTTCGAGCCCCATGTCGGGCTTGGCACTGAGAGTGCAGGACCTGTGTCAAGTCTCTGTCTCCCCTGTCTCTCTGCCCCTTTCCTCCTCACATGCACTCTCTCTCTCAACAATAAACATTAAAAATTAAAAAAAAAAAAAAAAGAACTCCTAGCTTGTAAATATTTCAAAGAGCATGTGTGGAAGTCAAGCTCTCACACAGGTGACCGGAGAAAGGATTTGAGAGAGGACTGGTGGCCTCAAGGAAAAGAAGAGAAATGGTATAATTTCCATTATCCAAAGTCTATTTTTCTGAACCAGGCAAGAGCAGAAAAATAATAAAATACAAATGCTTGGATTAGCATTTTAAGGGAATCTTTGAAAGCTTTGAATGATTCAAGACTGTACAGTGACCGCTTTTCACATATTGATCTGCAGTATGCTGGCTATTTAGTAATTTAGATCGTGAATCCTTGGCTAGAAAAAAAAAATCACTTATTGAATTAAAACCTGAAAAATGCAGAGGTCTGACTAAAAGTCCTGATGACCTTAGGCTTTTTGGTCCCCCCCACCCCGCGCCAGTGCGAATGGCCCCATGCCATTGAAGAGATATTTTATTATTTATAGATATTGGAGATTTAAATAAAGAAAGGTTTTTACACCATCTAAATACAAATTGTAAAGTATGTCACAAGGAGAGGAAAATGTAAATAATTAAAGGAAAAACAGGGCAGGGGTAAGAAATGAAACAAGTTGATTGAGATCGTCTTTATGGTATGACGTATGTAGAAGTACTCTCATTTAATCCTTCCAGTAAGTCTGGAAGACAGACTTTATTATGTTTTATAGGTGATCAAACCACTTATGTGACCTTACTGGTGGCAGTAAGTGGCAATGCTCTGTTGGCCCCACCACAATATACAGGGGCAAAATATATAAAGGTGTGTGTGCTAGTCAGTGTTCAACCAGAGAAGAATCAGAAGAATGTGTGTATCTCTATCTCTATCTCTATCTCTATCTCTATCTCTATCTCTATCTCTATCTCTATCCATCCATCCATCCATCCATCCATCCATCCATCCATCCATCTATCCATCTATCTATCCATCCATCTATCTATCCATCTATCTATCTATCTATCTATCTATCTATCTATCTAAAGAGATTCCCTGCAAGAAATCAGTTTTCATGACTGGGAGGCTGGACAGGTGAGTTCAAAATCCTCAAGGCTGACTGTTGGGAAGTACAGGCTGAAAAGTCTCTGGCAGGAGCTGAAGTTGCAGCCTACAGTCAGAAATTCTTCTGGGCAACCTCGGTTCCCCCTTTAAGATCTTCCAACTGACTGAATGACCCCACCCAGATTGTTTAGAATAATCTTCCATATATAAAACTAGCTAAGTGATTATGTGTTTTAATCAGATCTATGAAATGCCTTCGCAGCAACACCTAGATTACTATCGGATCGACTGGAGCCTGGAGCCTGGAGCCTGGATAAATTGACACATGAAACTGACCATCACAGTGTCTTTGAATGTGGGAATGGGGATACAGGGGTCAGGGAGGGGCTGACAGGGGTGAAAAAAGGCTTTAGTAAAAACTAGAAATAGAAGTGAGTAGAAAAAGAGAAAAGAGGGGCGCCTGGTGGCTCAGTCGGTTAAGCGTCCGACTGACTTCAGCTCAGGTCACGATCTCGCAGTCCGTGAGTTCGAGCCCCGCGTCGGGCTCTGTGCTGACAGCTCGGAGCCTGGAGCCTGCTTCCGATTCTGTGTCTCCCTCTCTCTCTGCCCCTCCCCCGTTCATGCTCTGTCTCTCTCTGTCTCAAAAATGAATAAATGTTAAAAAAAATTTAAAAGAAAAAGAGAAAAGAGTATTAAAAAATCAGAAATAGTTGGAAAACAGTGAGAATGTTATTTGAATAGGATAAACAGAAGCACAGTGGAAGTGTGGGGGACACTGAGAACAGAATCCTTCTTCTCTCCAGACCCAGGGCAGCCACGGGCAATGAGCTTTATAACCTGCCCTCCACCCCCTTATCTTCTCAAGGACCTGTTGGATCCCAGAATGTGTTTGAAAGGAGAAGTCCTTTATGTGTCCACATGAATAATGCATGGAAGTTGAACTAAAATCTAAAAGGCTGACCACCTTCATTTTGGGGAAAGGGTATGTGATGGCGAGTTGTACGTGTCCGCTTAATGGTCTAAAGGAGGCCCAAACAGCTGGTAAAACATTGTTTCCAGTGCGTCTTTGAGGGTGTTTCTGGAAGAGATTAGCACATGATCCAGTACACGGAGGAAAAGAAGATCTGCCCTCACCACTGTGGCTGGGCAACATCCCATCTGTTGGGGGTACAAGTGGAATGAAAGGGCCAAGGAAGAGAAAATTCTCTCTCTTCTTGAACTGGGTCATCCATTTTGTCCTCTCCTGTGGCTGAAACTTCTTCAGACTCTGTAACCTACACCAGCGGCCCTCAGGTTCCCAGAACTTTGAACTTGGACTACATTATACCACCAGCTTTTCTGATTCTCCAGCCTTCTGGGGGAAGATCATGTCACATCTCAGCTTCCCATGTGGGTCGATTTCTAGAAATCCCCCATTACATATATCTGTATAAACACTATTGGTCCTGTTTCCCTGGAGAACCCTCACTAAAGGGGGGGGGGGTGTCAGAAAGGGGTAAATTGTTAATTATTAATTGGTAATGAATTGTTCTGTCTCTACTGTGCCAACCGAAGGAATCGGTTGCAGTCAGCAAGCAGCCTGCGTTCCAAAGAATCACTAGAACACAAAGTGATAGGGTTAGCATGTTGTAACCCAGAACTATCCTGCTCTCCCTCACATACAGTGAGGGCATCTAAGGAGCAACGCTTGGGGAAAGCTGCAGGCTGGTTGCTTACGGCAGCGAGTAAACGGGGAAGAGGGGAGAGCAGGGTTGGCAGACCACTGGGCTTCCTGCACTTACTTCCTTCACTCCAGTGGGAGACCCTCCCCTCTGCTCGGAGGCCCATGCTTTTCAGTTAGGAAGTAATCTGTATTCTTCTCGAACGCTGACGCCCTTACATTTTCCTCCGCTCAAACTTCCCACCCACCTGGGAGAATCCTACCTTCTGGCAGAGTCCCCAGGGCTAACCATTACACTAGGGAACCAGGCAGGAGTCCTTGTACCCAAACTCTCACCTCCTAGAGTTTCACACTGCTGAACCGACGTCCCGCTCTCCACTACCTCCCACACCGTGAGCTGGCTTTTGTCTGCACGTGGAAAGCTTTCATTTTTGAAACCTTGACCTCTAATAAATTACACTTTGTCACATGGCCTTACTATTAGCTTATATCCAAATCCCTGTGGTATTTTCTATTATGCATTATGGCGGTCCTCTACCTTGGTTTCCCCCTCTTCCTTCACCCCCCATGTGTAGCCCATATCAGCCCAGCTCCTACTTACCCCCTTCTAACTCCCTTTTGCTCTCGGCTTTCACAGCCACCTGCCTCACACACCCCAGAGCTCAGGATGGAGTTTATCATCTTTCTCCCTTCTCTTTCAATCATTTTAGTGCCTACGTTTACATTCCCCAATGATCAACGTATTGTAACATTAAAGAAAATAAACTCAAATACCAACATTTCATTAAATTTACCTAATTTATTCCAGTGGGAAGTCTGGGTTTCTGTGCAATGCTGGAAAAAAAATGCCAGGCCACGAGTGGTGGCATCGGGCATGGCCTCGTGCTACCCAGGATCCTCCCTGCAGCAGCCAAGGCCAGGTCCTCTCTGGGCAGCTCCCCCCAGTCTCTCCGCTCCCCCCAACACCCCGCCCCCGCCCCCGCAGGCCACGCCCCTCAGGCAGCTCCGCCCCCTGCAGGCCACGCCCCCTCCCACCCTGGAGAGAGCAGAGCTCTGAAACCTCCGTCTCTCAGCGCCTTTCCTGCCATCTCCAGCTAGGATTGCAATCCAAACCCTCATTGGTGCCCTTGACCCTCATCCCTCAGATTGCTTCAGAGGAACTTGATTTATCAGATCTTTCTTTCCCCAGGGTCGTCAGCTGCTTTTTGTTTGCTCGTTTCTTTTCCTACTGGCTCTTTGTCACAGCTTTGTAAAAATGAGCCCTGATGCCGATGCCCCGGGTAAACCTCAAGAAGTTTATTTGTCATTTAGGATTATCTAATGTGATTCAGGAGCAAATAATATGCCTCTAGGAGAAATACAAAACTATGTCCGCAGAAGTGAAAAGTTCAAATCTAAATTAAAATAAGATACACCCAAAAAGATCATATTCTTTATATACCCGTGTACTAAAAATGTTTAAGTTCGCGTTCTTGTCAGGATTTGCATTAGCAGAATCAGAGATCAATATGATGACATCCTTCTGTTCAGCTCCATGAACTTTCTGGTCGGGTGGTCCAACTGCCATTCTTGTCTAGTAATACCGTTTAAATTGTTTTTTTTTTTTTCTAATGTTTTTATTTTTAATAAATTAAATTTAATAAATTAAATTTAGAGAAAGAATATCTTGCTTTCATTTAATGATAGACATTTCAAGGAGTAAATTCACAAAAAAAAAATACTTCATTAAAAAATTAAAATCGATAATGACCAAGAACTCCGCAATACCACCACAGTAGACTCCCTGACACCTTAGAGTTTTTTTTTTTTTTTTTAAGTTATGCAAAGCAGTAATGGCATTGATAATGATTCTCATAGGTGTATTGGGCTTTTTTTTTTTTTTAATCCTTTGTCCTTTTCACATTGTAGTACTTATCATTTCAAGTTAATCAGGTTAGAGTAAGCTTCATAAAGAAGACAGTAACTGTACTTAGTGGTTCAAAATTTATATCTAGCTGGGTCATCAGTATACCAATTACATGATAAAAATTGATTTTAATCCCCCTTTCCTACAAACTTTGCTGAAGATAAAAAAAACTATCTCGCTGCCTTCTATCATATTGATGGTTTGCTTCAGAAAACACATCCTTTCGGCTAAAAATTGCCCAAATATATCAAGGAGCCATCAAAGACGCCAAAAGCTTTTTGTCTTAGGCAATGCCACGAAGATAGAGTCATAAATGTTCAAGAAGTATTCTCTAGAGAAATAATATGAATTAAGCAGGACAAATATGACAAAGTGATCTATTGGAATATTATGTACGTGATTGTTCTTTTTTTAAATTTTTTTAATGTTTATTTATTTTGGAGACAGAGAGACAGAACATGAATGGAAGAGGGTCAGAGAGAGAGGGAGACACAGAACCCAAAGCAGGCTCCAGGCTCCGAGCTGTCAGCCCAGAGCCCGACGCGGGGCTCGAGCTCACGGACCGTGAGATCATGACCTGAGCCGAAGTCGGAAGCTCAGCCGACTGAGCCACCCAGGCGCCCCAGTACACAATTGTTCTTTATTTTCTCTTATATTTTATATCTTATGTTTTCTTATCTTTTTATCTTATCTTTTATCTGTTTTCCTATTCACTTGCCATGATCAATACTATTGCAACTTTGAAGTAACAAGGGCCCCAGATAGCCGCCCCCCACACTCGCCTTTGTAGATCTCACGCGGTATCTTATTTTCACTACTCCTTCCTGTCTCATCCATGGTTGCCGCGATCTTTGGATCGTATCTTGTCTCAGCCTCTTTACCTGAAATTCACGTCTCAAGTCCTTGTGTCTTCAATGCAGAACGATTCTAGTGGTCTCACCAATAACAGCATGCCAATTGCTACATGTTCACTTTTAGTCCTTATTTTATGATACTTTATGCCTTGGTTTTGCTTTTACCCGGTTGCTTATTCTGCATTAACTCCTGAAGCTGCTTCACCCCTGTCTGCAGCTGAGTTTCACCACAACCCGCATCTGCTAACTCAGTAACCCTGCCCCACCTCTACCCCAAACTCCGGGATTGCTCCATTAGGACGTCGCACAGGCAACGCAAATGCAGTCGGTCTGAAGGAAAACTCACTATAAGCCCAATTAACTCATTTACCCTCTTTTACCTTTGAGTAAATGAGCTCAAAAAAGCTGTTACAAGCTTTTTCTTGTCAACCAGACCAGAAACCTGGTACTCTTCTTAACTTCTCTCGCACGCAGTAACCGTATGGAATTAATTTTTCTTGTTCTGCGGAATTTGCTCCCTAAATGTTTCTTAACTGTTCTCTTTCTTGCCCCTACCAGTGACCTTGGGCACTAGGGAGATCAATAATTGTTGCAAGTACTAGCCTTGTCCCAATGCTGCCTCACCCTTGCCCTCCTCCAGTCCCTGAGCCACACCGCCGCGGATGATGTACTTAACGTGAGTCTCTGACCAGCGCAGCTCGCATAGACCCGTGGCTGCCTACTGCAGGCCAGACGGAGCTCGCCAGCGCCCAACAAGTGTGCTTGTCCACCAGCCAGGGCACTATGATCTGCCTCTGCCCCCGGTTCAGTCCCATCTCCTTCCACGGTTTCTTCCTGTGTGTCATTTACAGATTGTGCTCTGCGTAAGATACCTCCCAGCTTCCCCCTCCTTGGACGACTAAGTCTTCCTTTCGTCTTCAAAGACCCACTCAGAGGTGACCAGCTGCACTTTGACCTACACTGGTACCTGCCCCCCAGCATAGATTCCTACCCCCCTAACCCCACGGGACCCTGTGCTCAGTCACCCCTGATGGCACCACCACAGAGCACTGAAAACTTCCTTTGGAAGTTCCCCACGAGTATGGGAGATTCTTGAGCTCAGAAAGGGGGTCCCTTTAGCCTTTTGCCAGAGCTTAGCACAAAACATAGTAGAAACTCAAAGTAGAAAATATTTTGGAACTAGATGGAGGTGGCTTTGGCACAATATAGTGAGTGTCCAAAATGCCACTGAATTATTCACTTTAAAATGGTTAATACAGGGGCGCCTGGAGGGCTCAGTCGGTTAAGCGTCAGACTTCGGCTCAAGTCATGATCTCTCGGTCCGTGGGTTCGAGGCCCGCGTCGGGCTCTGTGCTGATGGCTCAGAGCCTGGACCCTGATTTGGATTCTGTGTCTCCCTCTCTCTCTCCCCCTCCCCCCCTCAAAAATAAAATCAACATTAAAAAATTTAAAAAAATAATAAAATGGTAATACAGAGAACAACCTGAGGGCTCCTGGAGGGGAGGCGGTGGGGGGAGGATGGGTTACATGGGTAATAGGCATTAAAGAGAGCACTTTTTGGGATGAGCCCTGGGAGTCATATGTTAAGAGCTGAATCACTGGGTTCTCCTCCTGAAGCCAAGACTACACTGTATATAAACTAACTTGAATTAAAAAAAAAAGTTAATTTTATGGTATGTGAATTTCACCTCAATAAAAGAGAAAAACTAATACATGCATTTGTCTAACTGTGCATTCAAAACATTTAGATTCAGTGGGTGACTAAAAATTGAATTCAGGGAGACAGTGAAGCATTTCAGAGGCAGGAACCCACTGATGGTGGGACCGGTGCACAACACCCATTGCCTCCTCACTGGTGTGAGCTTCCAAAGTCCGTGGTAACAGACTCCCTCGCAAATCTTAGCTCCGAGCAAGAGAGAAGATGGGAAATTTGCTATGTGAATTTGTTTAGGGTGAGGTAATGTGGCGAATTACTAAGCCACGTTATTTGTCTTATAGCTAAATGAGCCAACTTACGTAACAGCAATTTATAAACTCTAACGTCCTGTTCAAATACAAAGTAATCTTTATCAAGATTATTATAAGGATATCAGATAAGGCCAAGCCCTCTGAGCCAACACTCAGGGATTCTGTTCACAGTAGCTGACATACAGGCTTGCAGGAGAGACATAATCCGTTAATTTAAACAGTTACCAGCTGCATTATTTCCGAGGCAGCTTAGGATAGTGGTGAGAATACAGAAGTTGAGACCAGAAGACATAGCTTGGAGCCCCAGCGACAGCTTTTTGTGACTCTGGACTATAACCGTATAGCACATGCTCCATGAGCTTTTCCTTCTTCGTGGAGTTACTACGTTTCATAGTATGTTGCATTGTTTCCTAGAATGCGAAGCCATGTTCAGATGCAAATCATCATTGCCCTTGAAGTCAGAGAGAGGAGTCTG
The DNA here is from genome assembly GCF_024362965.1 of Panthera pardus. NCBI lineage: Eukaryota > Metazoa > Chordata > Mammalia > Carnivora > Felidae > Panthera > Panthera pardus. The sequence continues at coordinate 82,753,394 of NW_026526710.1, read as the reverse complement.
TGTCGTCCACGAATATGCAGAAGTTATGGGATGTTAAAAATATAAACAACAGAAACTAGGAGAGAGAATAAAGGGGCATCTGGGTGGTTTTGTGCAGCTTCCGACTCTAGCTCAGGCCATGATCTTGCGGGTTTTTTAATTTATTTTTTATTCTTTAAAGTTTTTTTTTAACATTTATTCACTTTTAAGAGTGAGAGAGACAGAGCATGAGTGGGGAAGGGGCAGAGAGGGAGGGAGACAGAATCCGAAACAGGCTCCAGGCTCTGAGCTGTCAGCGCAGAGCCCGACGTGAGGCTCAAACCCATGGACTGCGAGATCATGCCCTGAGCTGAAGCCGGATGTCCAACCAACTGAGCCATCCAGGCCCCCCATGACCTTGAGGTTCTTGAGTTCAAGCCCCACATGGGGCTCACTGCCGTAAGCGAGGAGCCCGCTTCAGATCCTCTGTCTCCCTCTCTCTCTGCCCCTCCCCTCTTCATGCTCTCTCTCAAAAAATAAATATAAACATGAAAAAAAAAGAAGAGAAAAAAAACTTTTCTAACTTCATAGTCTTTTTATATCAGCTGCGCTTACAGTTAAATATTTTTAATTCACTTTTTTTTTTGTTATTGTTTTTGGCTACAGAAAAATTGGTCCATCTACATAAAGAGAATCAAATGTAACTGATAATTGTCCTTATCCTTCTTGTCCTTTATATGTTGTTTTATTGGGGTAAGAACCTTAATTCACATTTTAGATGAACAGTGACGGAGTGACTTCGGTCTCAAGTTACACATTAAGTGAACAGCGACGTCAATCCGCGTATTTTCACTTCCATAAGGAATTACATTTAAAAGACTTTATTTTCTCTCATATTTTCTATTTATCTGGAAAATATTGTCCCTTCATGCCAGAGAGGTTTTGGGGAGTGCTTCTACAGATCTTAAAAATAGAGTAATGGGGGCGCCTGGGTGGATCAGTCGTTAAGCGGCCGACTTCGGCTCAGGTCACGATCTCGCAGTCCGTGAGTTCGAGCCCCGCGTCGGGCTCTGTGCTGACAGCTCAGAGCCTGGAGCCTGCTTCCGATTCTGTGTCTCCCTCTCTCTGACCCTCCCCCGTTCATGCTCTGTCTCTCTCTGTCTCAAAAATAAATAAACGTTGGGGCGCCTGGGTGGCGCAGTCGGTTAAGCGTCCGACTTCAGCCAGGTCACCATCTTGCGGTCCCTGAGTTCGAGCCCCGCGTCAGGCTCTGGGCTGATGGCTCGGAGCCTGGAGCCTGTTTCCGATTCTGTGTCTCCCTCTCTTTCTGCCCCTCCCCCATTCATGCTCTGTCTCTCTCTGTCCCAAAAATAAATAAAAAAACGTTGAAAAAAAAAATTAAAAAAAAAAATAAATAAACGTTAAGAAAAAAAATAGAGTAATAAATTAAAGCTATGTTTTTGAATCCATGCAACTTTATTAAACCTCTATAATACATGTGTTTGTATTATCTGAATATTGACGGTATTATACTGTCATTTCCATATTTAAAAAATGCTGAGCTTTTTCTCTAACCTTTTACCTTTACACACATTGTAACGTGATAGTGCGTTCATATAGACATTTTGCAGCTATAATTTGAACATCTGAAAATTTCAACCTCTCATTTGGAGTTTTATTCTTCTGTTAGTGCAGAAAAAAAAGAAAAAGAAAAAGAAAAAAAGAAAAAGAAAGAAAGAAAAAGAAAAAAAAAAAAACACACCAAAAAACTAGTGTTGGAATTGAAATACCACTCCAGTTTGAGATCTCAGAAATCACGCCCCCAAAGGCCTGCTTCACTTATTCCACCTTGGAGAACTCTCTTAGATAGTTAATGTCTATTTATATGGTAATTTCGCCCCAATATACGTCTACTTTTTCTCCTTTCAGCTAGATCCCATTTTCACCTAATAACATCACTCACGGGCAGACTGTGTGAGTACAAATGATCTTCACGAATAGCGTTGAGCGGATCAATAAAGCGTTCGAGTTCGCCTTACGCTGAATGCCGAACAGTTCATGAATTAAAATGAGATGAGACAATACTTGGGAGAGGGGGGCCATTCGTTCTCTTGCGGGGGTGACTCTTCGGGAAGACTGGCGACTGGTTTGGTGGTGATGTTGCCTTTGCTCTGCCCTCCGCTGTCCCCCGCTGGTCTCCTGGAGCCATCTGGGAGCTTACGGCCACCGTGGTGAAGATGACCGCAGCAGTTTCCCCACCTTTAGTATACTCTACTCAAATGGTCCGCTGGAGGGGGTATTAAATTGTGGAAGAGTAAGAAGGACTAGGAAGACCAGGAAGAACGAGGGACAGGCGGTGAAGAAGCCCCAACTGAGGACGAGCTGTGTGAACCGAGGCTCCAACGAGGAGGTAGCAATGACCGTGGATTCCTGGGGAAACGTTTCTAGGCCCCAGGAACGTGTGACCCAAGGCCTTAGATCAGGAACTGGATGTTCCTGCCTGGATGAACACTCAGAGGCCGGACTGCCTGGAGAATGGGGGGGGGGGGGGGGGTGGCGGGGAACGTCAGTTCAGTGAGCTTGGTAGGTAAGAGGCCACGAACGGCGGGCCCTGCAGGTCATGGTGACAAGACGAGGAGAGGTTTCGTTAAGCAAGCAGGGAAATATGTCCAAAGTGCTTGGCAGACTATCCTGCAAGGAGCAAGCGCTTAATAAACGTGCGACCAGTGGGGTCAGCCCTGTCCGTACAGCGGAGTTGCTCTGGGAACTCGTGAACGGTGTCAGGGCCACCCCCAGAGATGAAGGCGGTCGGGGGGGGTATGGCTGGGACAGGACTCTGACGTGCAGCCTCCGCAGAGGTGCTCCCACCGCGGAGAAGGCCGGTCCGGGTCCTCCTGGGGGGGTGCAGGCCTCGCCGTGTGAGCTCCACTGGAACCTTTTCACGTTTAGACGTAGGGTACACATGTCAGTTGTAGGTCTATGTTGAGCCTTCCGACCCCAAGTGAGATCGCGGTGTTTTCCCTAACAACTAAGTACCGTCCAGCCCTAGACCTCATGTTTTTGTGTCGACGCCCAGAACACCCTTCGCCCGTCTTCTCCAGTGTTTTGTTTTGCCAACGGGCTTCCCACCGTCTGCTCCTTCTTGGGTCCTGCACCTGACGCACATCACGCGCATCGGCTGAACATCCCCGGGCAGCTCTTCAACTCAGCATTCAGTGCTCAGGGCTGGCAAAGCACAAGCCCCGGGGAACCTCCCTCCGGGACCCGGTTGCCGGGCCCCTGGAAAAGGTGCTCCGCGTCTCTTGCCTCGTGCACGGAAACAAGATGCGTCTGCTTGCACACACCATGAGGCCGCTAACACTTTTCTTTTCTTTCCTTTTTTAATTGCTTAAAATGTTTGTTTGTTTTGGAGAGAGAGACGGAGTGCAAGTGGGGGGAGAGGCGGAGAGAGAGGGAGACACAGAATGCAGAGCAGGCTCCGGGCTCCAGGTGGGGCTGGAACTCAGGGGCTGGGAGATCAGGACCTGAGCCCAAGTCTGAGCCTTAACCCCCTGAGCCACCCCGGCGCCCAACGGCTCATGCTTTTCCGACACGTGAATGAACCAGTCTCGGATCGAGGAAGCCTTTAGTGGTGGGAGCAAGTCATGGTGGGTGATGTTATCTTTCTTCCTCGCAAACCTCACGCTGTTTCTCCAACTGCCACTGCCCGAGGCGACACCAAATGGCCTTTGTCTGCAGATGGAATCATTCGTTAACCCCTGTCTATCGAGATCTTGACTCTCTCTCTGGCATGCATTTTGTGCCTTCTCTTAAAGCATGTCATGTGAATTTTTTACATTATTCTGTGTCTTTCAGAAAACTCGACGTCCCTGTACTTGCCTTAAGTTTTATTAAGTTGATCCGCTCAGTTAAACAGGTTTTCTTAATCTTCTAAATTTCTCCTGTTTTCCTTTACGTATAAGTTCGTACCTTGACATTCTTTCAAGTTTATTTTATCCATTTATTTTGACGGAGGTGGTCAGAGAGAGAGAAGGAGAGAGAGAGACTCCCAAACAGGCTCCGAGCTGTCAGCACACAGTCCAATGCTGGGCTCGATCCCACAAACCAGGCGGAGACCATGACCTGAGCCAGAATCAAGAGTCGGATGCTTAACCGACTGAGCCATCCAGGCACGCTGTATCTTGACATAAAAAAAAAAAAAAAAAAAAAAAAAAAAAAATCTCTAAACTCTCTTAAGTTTTTTTGCAAGTAGGAGACAAATATATCCTAAATAAGTACGAATGAAATAATCTCAAAGCAAACCTTACATGAGGCTGGACCAATAGCCATGATCTCTCTTCTTTCCAAAATAGAAAACCAAATATATTTATAATTCTTTACTACTGGTTAAGTTTCATGGACGAGTTAGCTACTCGTTAGTAAATAAGATGTGTTTAAACAGAAACACGCATAAAACCAGGGTGTGTCTGGATCAGTTGACAAAAATGGGAGCCAGAGGCTCATAGGAACCTGGGACAGTGGTGGTTCAGTGGTTGCAGCTTCGGTCTCTGGCGACCTTATGGAACGTAAGGACCAAAGTAATGAGAATCACGTGGACCTACAAATACGTCTAACAAAAGGTGCACAGAATATCAGAAGGTTTTTGACCACTATTAAGGAATTTAAAATAAGCGTAAAAATTGGAGCTATAGACCATGCTCGTATGTGATGACTCAACAGAGCAAAAATGTCAGATCATCACAAATTATCGACATAGTTAATACAATCTCCATAAAATAAAAGTGTAGATGGAGCTTGACAAGATGTTTCTAAAATTTACATGGATATGCAAAGTTCCAAACATAGACAAAGCACTCTTGAAGGACAAGACTGTGGGAGGACTTAGCTGCCATATATAAAAACATATTCTAAAACATATGTTCTGAGGCAAGGGTAGACAAAGAGAACAGGGGAAAATAGCTTCTAAAGTGTCCCCTGTGTGTGTGGACCCTGGATTTATGACATAAATGGCACATCAGAGCAGTGGAGGAAACGTGGTCCTTCCACAAATGGTGTGTGGACAAAAGAACGTCCTCAAAGGCAAAAGAGAAAAACAAACTTGAACCCTCCTGCATTTCATTCACAAAGAAATAATTCCACGGTGATTGTGAGTATAAAGGCAATACCCACCCGTACACACAAACATGAACTAACTAAACAAATACGTACATTTAATGCAATTAATAGACTATCTTCATAACATCAGAACGGAAGAATATTAAACATAATACAAACATATTCACCGTGGAGAAAAATATTATACACTGAATGGCATTACACGTCAGATCTCTTATTCGCCAATTTCAGCATTACAAGAGTGAAAAAGATATTATTTGCAACACACATAATCACAAAGTGCCCTTTCCAGAATATATAGGAAAGTTCTACATTTCAATGAGACAGAAGACCCATGAGAAGATGAAGTAAAAATACAAACAAGCATAAGCAAACATAACAAGACATAAAGAAGGCTATTCAAATGATTCAGTGGTCAGTATACATATGGAAAGGTACTTAACTTCATCAGTGACCAGAGAAATATCAACTAAGCAATAAAATTCACGGTCCATCCCAACAATGGCTAAAATTCCCACCACCGGGAGATGGCAGAAATGGGGTGTGGCAGAAATGGGGGACCACAGAAATGCTCATATATTGATGGTGGAGGTAGAAATTGTTATACTCATTGCAGAAAATAGAAAAGATTGATTAATTTGAAGGTGTGGTACCCTATGACTGAGAAATTCATTCTTCAGCATATACTGTTACAAAATTATTCCAACACATGTTAAAACAGGGAAACTTTGTTTAAGAAGACTACTTGTGATAGGGTCATTGCAGTAAGGGAGAGATACGACTCAACTCCTAATTACAGTAAAGAAAGCCGGGGATTGATAGCCAACTGGGCTATCAACTAGGGGTCAATGGTGGAAAATAACTGAGTGGGGGACGTCAAGGGTAGGGGGTTCTGGCTAAAGGCAGGTCAAGAACTCAGACATCAAACGTGGAGGATGAAGAACTTAATTAGAGATCAGGAGTGATTGGATTGCAGACGTTGGGGAATTCTAGCTAAACTGATTAACAGTATTCTCACTTAGACTCAGGCAGACGGAATCTGAGGGGTGAAGTCAAGGCTGAAGTCTAGTCAAGAAGATGGCAGAGGAGCCTGTTGAAAGTTCGGTCAAGAAGAGCCTTTGTTAATACCCCACCCAAACCTAGGAGAGACACGGACATGAATGCTGACAGTATTCTTATTCATAATTTCGCAAAAGGCAAAATAATATCAATCAACAGAGGCAGAACCGATGAGTTATGGCATGACTTACCATGCAGTGCATTACAATGTTGAAATGACTGAGAGTTATACAAAAAACATAAATGAATCTCAAAAGCATGTTTACTATAAGCAAATAATGGCAGGTAAAAAAAATATGTGTGCACGATGCCGTTTATATAAAATCTAAAAGCAGGCAAAGCTATACTATATTTGGAGATATATACTTAGGTAGTAAAGAAGAAACAATGAATTGATGACATCATACTCAGGTAAGTGGTTACTTTTAGGAAGTAGGAAGGAGGTTATGATAGAAACAAACCTGTGACGGCATGCTAGTTTCCTGGTGAGGGTCCAGCCCTTGCTGTAGGTGGTGGTTTACTCTGCAATAATTCAATATGCTGAATAGTTGTCTTTAAGGCGCTCTTCTGCATGAGCTTATACCTCCCATTAAAATGGTTTAAAACCTATCCAAATGAATTTTAGGCATTTTAATAAGTATAATATTTAAAATTAAGTTTTCTAATGGCCACAGTGTGGAAAGCACCCCGATGTCCATCAACATAAGATAAAGAAGATATATACACCACATTTTCTTTATCTTATGTTGATGGACATCGGGGTGCCTTCCATACTTTGGTGATGGATGATAGATAGATAGATAGATAGATAGATAGAGTGGAATATTACTCAGCCATCAAAAAGAACAAAATCCTGCCGTTTACAGCAATATGAATGGAGCTAGAGTATATTATACTGAAATAAGTCAGTCACCGAAAGACAAATACTGTCTGATGTAACTTGTATGTGGAATTTAAAAACAAACATATAAATGTAGGAGAAGGGAAAAAAAAAAAAGAGAGGGAGGCAAACCATAAGAGATTCTTAACTATAGAGAACACACTGAGGGTTGCTGGAGGAAAGGTGGTCAGGGGGATGGGCTAAATTGTAATGCATACTACAGAGGGCACTTTTTGGGATGACCCTAGGCAAAAACTTTCCTAGTTTTTCCTATGTATATATTACACTGTAGTTTTTAGAGTTTTGTTTTATTTTATTTTGTTTTGTTTTTAAGTAAGCTTTACGTCCAATGTGGGGCTTGAACTCACAACCCTGAGGTCAAGAATCATATGCTCTACCAACTAAGCCAGCCAGGCGCCCCTCCTTATGCTATATTTTTTAAATGGGTAGACTGTGCCTCTACAATTGTACTACCTTTAGGAAAGGGGGACTAAACTCCAGGCTTCATATTTCTACCCAGGAGTATTAATCATTGACCATTGCAATTCCAAAATATTTTCTTTCTGTCCTAAATTCTACATTCCCTGAATTCAAAACTGACTTTGCTAAATCTTTTGAAACACACATAAGTATGATGAGAAATCTTTATGTCGATCAACTCAGTGGTTTCTGGAGAGGCCTTGAAAAGCCATGGGGAAACTTTTTTCCAATTGCTAGTTTCTAGAATGTGCCTAAGTTCTTCAAGATCGATGATACCTTGTATTTTTGAAACTGGAAATTACTAGCCATATTTTTTGACCTAGTGATACCAAAAGCTCGCCTAAAAGCCTTACGTCAAATAAATAGATCCATTTTAGTTAAGGGGGGATTATATGTTTATTGTTTTCCTAATTGGTACTTTTATTACGCTTTTGGGAACATGAAAACATTGGTGGGAACTCTTGCCCAAATCAGAATGGCTTCTACTTCAAATTCCAGAGAAGACTTTACCATCTTCTTTAGAAATAGTTCCTAAGAGTAAAAAGGCAGGTGTGTTATTCTCTGACCCTAACGGTCCAACTAACAGTCTGATCCTTTGTCCTAATTCTCTCGCTCAAAAACAACACATGAATATCTATCAAGGACAAGCATGGCAGTAGATCTGGGGCGTAAAAATGGAGAAGATGTAACTCATAAGGATCCATCTGAAATGGAAGCTTGGTGACACACAGCCTCAATTGAAGAGAGAGAGCGTCCCAGTTAATGGTTAGGTTTAACCTTTAAACCACTTTGAGAAAATGAGAGGAGAAGGTACACTTAGGAAGAAAAAAAAAGTTGAGCCCCATCATGATTTTTATTTGTGCTTTTATATATTGCAATGAAATAGGATTCAGGGGAAGCACATTTTCCTTAAACCTCCACCGCTATTGCATTTGCCAGGCAGATAAGCACACTAAATAATTTTTATAGGACCGAGGTATGAAAAATGTATACATTGAGTTTTTTCTGTACAACGGTGTAGTAAAGACCATGAACTCTCATAGCTCGATAATAAGGCTTCTGAAAAACAAAAGTCAAAATGGTTTAAATGGCAAACGTGACGAAAAGAAACTAGCAGGGAAGGTTTCTCCAAAGCAAACTTTATAAGCATGTTTCATAGACGAAGGAGGGAACAGATGGGAAGGGTGGTCTTCAACAGTGTAGGATGTTGTTCTCACACGTCTGTGCCTCACGGAAAGGCTTCGAGCCATGTTCCTTCTCGCTGCTCGGTGTCTCAATGCTCAGTGTCTCTATTATCTGAAGGCAGGTGGAGATATTTTGTATATATGAGTCATATCATCCTTGAATAACATGTAAGTGTCTTTAAAGACCTGGTAGTAATTCCTTTGCTCTGTCCCACGGTAAAGCCTGAATGCTAACTACTAAAGGACGCATACCGCCACGTTTGAAGCGTAACACCTCACTTTCAATCAGTGATCAGAACCGGATGTGAGATGGCCTGAATCTGCTTTGTTCACTTTACAGCGCTATAATATTGATTGTGACAGAGTTACTCTTCGTACAGACCATCACATTAGAAGCGTTCCTCATATGCGGAGACCGACATACGTCTTAATAGTTCTTACATCTGCACTTTTGAGATGGATGTGAACTCAGTTATGATGAATCCATCTGTATCATTACAGCAAAGGGTACATCAGAAATAAAATGAGACCAGCAGGCACTATGCCAAAGCCTACCTGGGGACTTTTACGCCCGGCTGCAGCCGTCGCACAGGTTAACGTCTTTGAGAAACACCAGAGCGCTAATTTCGTAACATAAGATAGAATCATTTAGATATTGGATAGCAATGCAATTGCTTTTCTTTATTGCTGAGGCTCAAAGTTAAATGGGAGTTTTTACTGTGGTAAAGAGAAGTTACCATAAACGTATGAATTGGTTTAGACTTGACTTTTCCTCAGGTATCATCGTTTGTTTACGTTAAGTCATGATACACTAATACAATAAAAATGTAGATGATAAAGTACAAAGATGAGCAAGTTTCTCTCCTCAACTTTACACTTTTAAAATACATGGTTTGGGGCGCCTGGGTGGCTCAGTGGGTTAAGCGCCAGACTTCGGCTTAGGTCGTGACCCCACGGATCATGGGTTCGAGCCCCGTGTCGGGCTCTGTGCTGACAGCTCAGAGCCTGGAGACTTCTCAAGATTCTGTGTCTCCCTCTCTCTTTCTGCCCCTTCTTGGCTCACACTCTGTCTCTATCTTTCTCTCTCTCTCTCTCTCTCAAAAATAAATAAACATTAAAAAAATTAAAAAAATAAATAAAATACATGGTTTTTATGACATAAAGCTAATTTATGGCAGTTGTACAATATCTTTTTTAAAAGATAAAGTATATATGTAAGAAAATCAAAATATTCTATAGATTACAATTGCTAACATATTACATTTTTTATTCTTTCATATATAGTTAAATATGTTTATATAATTTTGAAATTGCATGTTTTCCAGCTAATATTTAATTGCAAACATTTGCTATGACCATTAACATTGTTAATGTAATCTTTAATGATTTTATTTTTTATGAATTTAGCAAATATGCTCAAGCAATTTCCATGATCTCCATTAAAATTTTTTTATAATAATTCTAAGTTGAAAATAATTGTACATACATTACACTCATGTTTTAAAAATAATGCTCTGACAGTTTTCTAGACGTAGAGTTACGGAGTTTTCAAGGATACATATCTTTAAAATTTTTGAAATACTTTTCTGAGTAATTTTCCAAAATCTCAAAAGTTCCTTTAGGGAGAAAGTATTCAGCATTTTTCTTTCTTTCCTCAGATCCCAGTACAGTATCTGGCGCAGCATTGGTACTTAATAAAAACAATTTTAGAGCTGAGTTGACTGATATTGTTTTGAGAAATGGAACCATTTTGTAGTCCTGCCAGAAACACTGAAAATGCTATTGTCACAGCATTGATGAGACTCATCTTAAAACATTTCTAGCTTTCAGAATTAGCATTTTCTCATTTCATTGTGTGTAACTTTTGCTTAACGGTGAGAGGCAACATTTTTATATGTTTCTAACCTATTTGTGTCTTCACTGTGATATATTTCACTGCACACTTTAAAACCGTTGGCAAAAGTTCAAGTGTATAAGCTGTGACCTCCCTCGGGTGTGGCATTTGGGCTGGTACCAAGCCAGGAAGCTGCTTTACATGTTCTGAGCGAAACTCACGTTCTCCCATACCCGTTGCTTCTCTCACTGGTCTGTTCCACAGCTCAATGCTCGCGTTCTGGAAGAAAACGGGGTGCAAATTTCCCATTAATAAGCCATGCATGTTAAGGCCACGGAGAGAAACAGAGACTCCAGAAGCTCGTGTATCAAAACTCCAGGATTTTGTCAACTCCTTAGTTTTTCATTTTAGCTTTAGTGTAAATTCTAGCTGTAAGTTCAACATTTTTATGTGCTTTGTTTTCTAGCATATATACAGCTCCGGGCTTAGAGAGTTGACCCTTGGATAGCACAGGCTCAAACTGTGTGGGTCAACTTATATGTGGATTTTTTGCAGTGCCGTTCTATAAATAGATTTTCTTTTCTTTGTGGTTTTCTTAACATTTTTCCCCTCTGGCTTAATTTATTGTAGAAATACAGTATTTGATACATATACCATACCAAATACGTGTTAATCAACTGTTGACATGATCTCCCATGACCTTGCCACGCACCCTGCCGAGATTGCTAAGCCCACACTCACCTCCTGGTTGGCTCACCCCCGCCCCCCCCCCAGAAGTGCAGATCCTCTGTGATGTCAGCCTCACACAGCACATTCCCTTCCACGGCTTCCTGGTCCCTTTGGCAGCTGACTCCTAGCGTCGTTCAACCTCACCAGGTCCTAAATCTCTTGGCCGTGTGTCCTCAATGAGCCCCTCTCCTGGACTACCTAGCTTAAGTGTTAGGATTACTCCATATAATCACTTCCATGTCAAGACTCTCAATTTCCCCCCTCTCCCTCCTCCTCGCTTCATTGTTCTCTTGAGAACACGCCAGTCCAAACCAACCCGTCATCTCCCTCTTGCATTTCTACAGGGAACATGGCTCAAGCACCGTACACAACCGTGAGGACTGAACGTGCCCTTTCAATTCATCCCTGGGAGCTCCAACCGGCCCTTGATTCTGGCAGCCATGTCTGCTTTTCTATTTCGCTTACCTTCCCATTCTCTTCTTCTCTCTCCCCAAGCCCCAGGCACCACTTTCTCATTTTTATTCTTGGCTTTCTGTTCACCGAGGAAATCAAGCTTCAGAATAGAATCTTGCAAACTCCCACTACCACATCTATTCACTTTCCGGCATCTGCACCCACATACTCTGCGTCCCTGCTGTTCACATAGATGAACAAACCATGATCCCATCTAAGGCTGTCCCCTCCATCTGTGCACTAGCTTCCATCGCCTCCCACGTGCACAGAGATATACTTCAGTAATCCCCTGCTCCTGACATAATCACTTCATTAATGTTGCTATTGGCCTCACCCCCTGACCGCCCCGCCCCCAGCTACCACCACATTTCTTTGCTCCCTTGGTAACAAAGCCCCCCAAAAGAAGTAACTCATGTACGAAGCTCCTGGAGAATCGCATGGGAGAAAGGCCGAATGACTTTGGGTTTGGTGCTGGCTTTCTCAGTACTACCCCAAAGGTGTAATCGATAAAACTTTATTAGGATTAAAAACTTTGAAAGACCCTCAAGAGAATGAGAAGACGGGCCACAGACGGAGAGAAAACATTTGCAACAGACACACGTGATAAAGGACTGCTGTCCAAAATATGCAAAGAACTCTTAAAACTCGACAGTAAGAAAACAAACAACCTGATTTAAAAACAGGCGAAAGACCTGAACGGACACATCACCGATTGGATGCACAGATGGCCGGTAGAATATGGAAAGATGCTCCCCATCCAATGTCGATAGGAAGTGCAGGTTAACACAATGAGATACCACCATACCCCCATGAGGATGGTGAAAATCCACAACACTGACAACACCGAATGCTGACAAAGATGTGAAACAGCAGCAATTCTCATCCATTGCTGGTGGGAAAGGAAGGTGGCACAGCCAGTTTGGAAGACAGCTTGGCAGCTCCCCACAAAACTAAATATGCTGTTACCAGATGACCCAGCAATCGTGCGTTTTGGTATTTCTCCAAGGGATTGAAAACATATGTCCACGCAAAAACCTGTACATGGATGTTTATAGCAGCTTTATTCGTACTTGCCAAAAGTTGGAAGCAACCAAGATGTCTTTCGGTAGGTGAACGGATAACTATTCGTGGTGGATTCGCAAAATGGAATATTATTCGGTACTAAAAAGAAATGGGCTATTTAGCCATGAAAAAACATGGAGGAACCTTAAATGCATGTTACTAAGTGAAAGGAGTCAATATGAAAAGGCTGTATATGGTAGGATTCCAATCTATGACATTCTGGAGAAAGGACGGTACAAGGATCAGTGGTCGAGAAGGCTTGAGGGGAGGGACGGACGAGTAGGCAGGGCACAGAGAACTTTTAGGGCAGTGTAACTGTTCAGATACTTACACCCTTTTGCTGACTATTCCCCTTTTACTAAGATATCAGGTTTAATTTATTAACGTTCATATTTCATTTGTCCTCTAGCGCCGCCCCCCCCCCAAATTGTTTTCCTAAATAATACAGGTTTCTTGCTAGATACCAGCAACCAAACTTGGACTACAGTTTCCAGCTGCTCTCGCAACTACGCTGCCCCATCTGAGCAGCTTTTAACAACCGAGTCTGAGCAGAAGTGATGTGCTCGTGCCCCAGGCGGTTAAGATGTGCATGTCTCTTTGGCGTCGTCTTCCAATGACTTACTGAAGACAAGCATGGCGATGCTGTTGAAGATCACAAAGCCACAAAAGAGAAAAAGTCCGAGTCTTTGAATTACGTCTTGCAGGAAAACCTCCTTGTTGACCAAGAAAACATCATTTTTTTTTACTTCATATGAAAGATAAAAATGAACTTTTTCATTCTGAATTAAATATTTGGGAATTGCTTTCTTAGAGCAGCTAGTATGCCCCCACTAATATATCATTCTCTAGGGGACCCTGGGTGGCTCAGTCGGTTAAGCATCCGACTTCAGCTCAGGTCGCGATCTCGCGATCCGTGAGTTCGAGCCCCGTGTTGGGCTCTGGGCTGACGGCACAGAGCCTGGAGCCTGCTTCCGATTCTGTGTCTCCCTCTCTCTTCGCCCCTCCCCTGCTCGCACTCTGTCTCTCTCTCAAATATAAACATTAAAATTTTTTTTTAAAAATATATCATTCTCTAATAAAATCAAATGTCTTCTGTAGACTATGAATGATGAATTTAGCTTTCTATGGAAGTCCTTACATAAAAACTTTTAAATGGGCGTATAATATTGTAAGTAAAAAAAAAATGACACTGGAATAAATTCAAAAATGTCACATTGTTTCATGCAAGGAAGTTGTACACCGTCAGATCAGTCTTCCCTATTCTTTGATATGCCTGCAGTCTGACAATTTGTTTTTCCTATAAAATGAAAAAAGTAATATAATGTAAGTTTGTGTTTTATAAGAAATGTGTAAGATTGGCTAAATTTAAAAACTTCAGATAATAACATTTTAATAACCAAGCGCTTTTTAAAAAATGAGATTTATTAGGTTTATCTCACTAAAACCAGTAACGCTGTTCTAACTCAAGTTATCACCATTGCATTGATTACTGCCGTGGACACATCTGGCAGTCATTCAGGAAGCAGGATAGATGAACTCACAATTAAAAATTCTACAGACTTCACACAATAGTCAGGAACACGTCTCCTAACACAGTGCTAAATTATTTTTCAACTTTGTGATTGTCTAATTATAGTTGAAAATATGCCACTAGTCATCTCTTGCCGCATCATGACTTTGAAATGCCAAAGCCACTGCCCTAAAAATATATTCATATTGGAGCATGAAACGCTCTAATTGTTTGTCAATGATCCCGTGAGAAACTCGATCCTCGGTTGTTATCACCGAGCAAATCTCCGTTGAGCCAAGTGCATGAGTTAGCAATGCCCCACGTTTTCAGATAGTCCAGAATATAAAGAGGCGGGGGGGGGGGGGGGGTGCTGCCGGAGGTCGTGCCTGGAGACAGCATACCACGGATGGTCGACTCGACAACATTAGTCAGCGCAAAAGCATCCAGGACACGATTTAGGGAACAACTGTCCTTTAGTGTTAAAATTAGCAATGTGTATTCAAGCGGGGCCTGTCACCTCTTCGTGCCATCAAATAAAATGAGGGATTTCTTTTCAGCTATTTGGAAGGCACTTGTTGGCTTTGACTGTTTGGGGTCCTGTTACGTTTACCTTAAATTAAGAACATCATTAAAAATGCTTTCAGCCCTGTCAGTGAAGAAGTCAAAGTTGTCTTTTGCGTCTGTCGGTTTTGCTATGTCTTTTGCTTTTTGTTTTTTTTTTTCTCTTTGCCTCTTACAGGAAGAATCCGCGTGCTTGACATTCTGCTAGAATACACTGAGCTCTGTCCTGGAATTTCTTTGTGCGTACGTGAAAACACTGTTAGAATTCATGATTTAATTTGCTGTCGTCCCGAGTGGAATCTTCACGAAAAGGGGTGGAATCAAGCAGTTGATGTGCCTTCTTTTGTCTGAACAAAACCTTACGGTGTGAGAATACATGCACCAGTCGCCAACGTGGCCATCCCTCCGCTCATTTTTCCGACCTGGTAGTTTCTTCCACTGCATTTAAGGGGGTGTCTGTAATTTACTCCCTCCATCAATTTCTCCATTTTGTCCACCACGTTTGTCTCTTCCGTGGCCACCACCTTCGAGGTAATTTTCTCCACTGTCGCCCCCCTCCTGTTTTCTAACTTTTCCCACATCTCTAAATTTGCTACCAATCAGCTTTCCTTTGTACCCGTTCCCCGGCAATGAGCGTTTGCCTTAATTTTCATTGAAGAAGCGATCTATGGCATTGCACTTTCTTTAAGCTTAATATAACTGATTTGTGTTCCCGTGTTAACTGCTCTGTCACGTTCATGTGTTAAGACTTCCTTGTTAAAATCTGTGCCGGAAAAATGGTTCTGAAGTGTTGGTATTGCAGACTTTAAAAATCTTGGGCATTCTGTACTAGTTCGATGAACAAGGCCCTTGAAAACACGCTTCACTTTTTTTTTTAAGTTTATTTATTTATTTATTTTGAGAGAAAAAACGAGCACGTGTAAGTGGTGGAGGAGTAGAGAGAGAGAGAGAGGGAGAGACAATCCCAAGCAGGCTCCGCACCGTCCGTGCAGAGCCTGATGCAAGGTTCGAACTCCCAAACCGTGAGATCGCGACCTGAGCCCAAGTCAGATGCTTAACGGAGTGAGCCCTGGTGAACCAGACATGCTTTGCTTTTTGTGTATTTTAAGAAATTAGGAAAATACTTGGCATCCTATATATGATAGATGTGTATTTTCTAATTTCTTAAAATATCTACGCTATATATGCACACATATACATGCGATCGTCATTACTGATGCATTCTGTAGTTGCAAATTCACCCGCTCGCCATAATTTATTTGTCACCCCAAATCAAGACTGGGGCTCAGTCATTCGGATGTCCCATAGCGGAGACACGCCCAGCTGGGGCTGCTCTAGGTTCGGCCTGCAGGTCTCAGCTCTCATGCTGCGTTCCAGTCTCCTTTTTGCACCTTACTTTCTGCCAGGTTCTTTTAGGGCTTTGTGGGGTTTTGTCCGTGATGTCGCTATTTAAAATGGCCCCCAAGAATTAGTGCCAAAGTGCTGGCTCGTGTTCCATTAAAAGATAAACTGAGGCAGACTAACCATTTTGGTTTATTTGAACAAAACTGGGTTCCAATTGGGCAGCACCCTCTGGAGGTGGTCGGGAGCCCTCCACCAGCCGGAGCTCAGGGAAACAAAGACGGAAGCACCGTCGGGAAATTATTGACCGGCTCTACTTTAAAGCCTTGCTGGCTGTTTGTGGTTGGTTCTCCTTAGTGTTTCAATTGCGTAAACTCGAGGCATTTAGGCTTAGATTTCGATTTGTTCAGGAAGGCCACTTGGCATCAGAGCCACAGCCGTGGAACGACCTCCCTGATTAGTTAACAGCTCTGGAGCACAAGAAGGCTAAGGTGTGCCTTATAAAGAAAATATGGCTATTCCATAAGCTTCCTTCAGGCATGAGCTATAGTGCGGTTGGCCTCGAGTTCAATGTTGATGAATCACCAGTCTCTATTAAATAACAGAGCCCTGGAGAAGCCATCAGAGCACCACTGAGTTTCTCTATTTTTAAACTACATATCTGAGTAACACTGATGTTTCTTCATATAGTTAAAGCAAAATAATTTATTGCAAACATTGATTGCAAAAGCAGGTATAAGAATCTAGCTGTTTTCTCTTAAGCCATTAAGAAGACATTAAAAATGTCTTTTGTAAAAATGTAAGCCAATACCATTCTAAGTTATTTTTTTTTGTTTTGGTAAATACGATTAATTTTGTTAAAATTATAGGTATGTTAGCAGTTCCTTGGTGATATTATTCATGTCAACTTTTACTGGGCTATTATTTTTATTTATTTTTTATATATTTTTAATGTTTATTTATTTTTGAGAGAGAGAGAGAGTGTGCATGAGAGCGAAGGAAGGGCAGAGAGAGAGGGAGACACAGAATCTGAGGCAGGCTCTAGACTCCAAGCTGTTAGCACAGAGCCCGACGTGGGACTGGAACTCACAAGCCGTGAGATTATGACCCGAGCAGAAGTTGCACACTTACCCGACTGAGCCACCCAGGCGCCCCAATTATTTTTAAATTTAATAAGAATTGTTCTCATCCGGTGAACGTGGTTAATTACAAATAGTGAACGTGGTTAATTACAAACAGCCGCGAGCTGGTAATCTGGCTCGTGGGAGAAAAAATTCTGATGTGGATTGAGGTGTGCCAATTTCCTTGCGGTAACTATTCCAGTGCTTTGATGGCAAACATGTAATAACTCGTTCTCTGAGAGAATCCCAACATAAATGTCTACATGGACACGTGAGACAACCATGAAACAACAAATCTCCGAATTGGAGCTCTTCTTCTACATGGGAATGGCTTTTAGGTTGAATAGCATAGAAGGTGATTTCCTCAATTTTTTGTCATGCTTCGTAATATAACGGCTACAGACTCGAAACACCGTAAACGTAGTCTTCGTTCTTAATATCTTCTTACGTCAACAAAGCAACAAATCAAGCCGCGCCTGGGAGCATTTGCCAATTGCTGTGGTGTAAATATTCTCACCTCCGCCAATTCCAAGCGACCTCGCATCACCAAGTAAGGAGTCGTGAAGAGGTGCATGATAGCACAACACCATATAATGTTTCCACTTAACCGACAGACCGCACATAACCTCAAGAGAACATCATAGAAAAATGTAGTAGCATGTGTTAATTTTGTTTTTAATATAAAGTATTTGTAAGTTTGTGGATTTTAATTTTTGACCAGAAATCTTTGCCAAGACTGCCTTGCAATATTTTTTTGGAAAATTTGACAGTCGTTCTCTTGGGAGATAGAATGCACCGCGTTACCGGCAGACTCCCTGGATGGGCGTTTGCAGGCCGCTAAGGGGGCTCGCCCAATGCAGAGTTGGGAGTCAATGCACAAAATCAATTCTGAGAGTCTGCTGGCCTGTCCCAGCGCATCCCTGGATATGACCCTCACAAACAACAACTCTTTGAGGGCCTTCCGTGTTTTTAAGAGGGTTAGAGGTTCCGAGACCAAACTTGGAGAACTGCTGAGTTAGTGCTTAGTGAGTTAATTGGTTTTGAAGCCTGGAGCCGGTGCGCAGATTAATAATGATCCTAGAGAGAGTCTCAGTGGTTCAGAGCATGATTTTATTAAACACAGATTCCATACCTAGAGGATAACAGGCACAGCAGTATTTGACAAAGGAGGTGAGGACTCAAAAAAAAAAAAAAAGTGATAAGAAGTGAAGGTTTTGAGCAAGAAAAGGAGTTGAACGAAGTTTGTTGTTGTTTTTTAATAAAGAAGTGAGATGGGTCCTGTTAACCCCACTGAAGTTACTGTAATCCTTCATTTCTATAGAAAGTGTTTGCTCCTTACGTGGGTTTAACTCGTGCGGAAGATGAACAGGAAGGCAGACGGTACTTGCAAGGGGTAATTACAACTGCGTTCTAACGTCTCGTTACAAGAGAAGCGTTTGGACCAGCTAAACACTGTGAGAGGTTTCAAAGGCAAAAAGGGTCTCACCTAAGCCTGAAGGCTTGAAAGACCCAAACTCTTCCGCATCATAGGCCTGGGAGTTCTCAAGAGGATCCGGGGGGAGGAGTCTCGAAGATGAAAGGGAGGACGATGGAGGAGAAATGGTCCAAGAGGCTGGGGTCTCAGCGAAATGAAGCATAAGGTTAGGAAATGTTCAATACGACGTTGCCTTGTCCGTGTCCCTTCCACGCCTCCATATTCCACTTCCCATCCCTTGCACGCCGGGGCCCGCGTGTGCACACGGGCGCGCGTCTGCTCACGCGCTTGGGCAGGTGTATGGATTGAGCAGGAAGCTGGGTTGCCTGACGCTGGTAGCTCAGATAACAGCAGTGAGATGACTCATAATTGAAATAACAAGTCCACATAGGCAAGATTTTGGAATAAGGGAGAAAAAAAAAAAAAGAAAGATTTTGGAATAAGAGGTGACTGCTAGAATATAAGCTTCTCAAGAACTCACAGAAAATTTAGGAAGAGCTTCGAGCTTCCATTCAGTATGGCATGGATTTTTGGAGGGAATTCATTTTTTTTTAATTTCCAGAAGCAGAGATACCCTAGTTTAAGTGAAACCACACGTTTGACATCTCTTATGTCTTAGGCTGATCAGGCAGCTAAAATACCGTAGATGGGTTTATGAGTATCACACATTAATTTCCCACAGTTCTGGAAACTGGAAGTCTAGGGCCAGGTTCTAGAACATTAGGTGTTCAGGGAGGGCTTCAGGTTTACAGAGGGTGCCTTCTCACCGTGTCTTCAGATGGTGCAGGGACTAGAGAGCTCTGTGAGGTCTCTTTCCTAAGGCGTTAATCCACTTGGGAGGCTCTGCCTTCATTACTAATCACCTCCAAAGCCCCCACCTCTGTATCCCATCACATCGGGCGACAGCGTTTCAACATGTGAGTTGAGTGGGGACAAAATATTCAGGTCACAGCCCCCTCCACTGAGGAGGATTGTCTACTCATCTATCCGGGCTTATAAAAATAATGCAAATATCAACGACTCATGAAATTGGTCTGGTTTGATGAAACTAACCATTCCACAGGTTCCCTTTAATTTAATTGTGTCTATTGCACATCTTAGATTTCCCTTTTCGTAATGTAAACCTGGATTTACTCAACTGTAATTTAATTTCTGGATCCACAGTACATGCTTATTATTTTCTAAAGCTACACGTAGGGGGTGTGTGTGCGGGTGTGTGTGGAGATACAGGTCTATGTATGTCTGTGTCAATATCTATGTAACTCTTCCAATGGAATAGAATAGAAACCCCAGAACTAGACCCCCAAACGTATGGCCAACTAATCTTTGACAAAGCGGGAAAGAACATCCAATGGAAAAAAGACAGTCTCTTTAACAAATGGTGCTGGGAGAACTGGACAGCAACATGCAGAAGGTTGAAACTAGACCACTTTCTCACACCATTCACAAAAATAAACTCAAAATGGATAAAGGACCTGAATGTGAGACAGGAAACCATCAAAACCCTAGAGGAGAAAGCAGGAAAAGACCTCTCTGACCTCAGCCGTAGCAGTCTCTTACTCGACACATCCCCAAAGGCAAGGGAATTAAAAGCAAAAATCAATTACTGGGACCTTATGAAGGATAAAAAGCTTCTGCACAGCAAAGGAAACAACCAACAAAACTAAAAGGCAACCAACGGAATGGGAAAAGATATTTGCAAATCACATATCGGACAAAGGGCTAGTATCCAAAATCTATAAAGAGCTCACCAAACTCCACACCCGAGAAACAAATAACCCAGTGAAGAAATGGGCAGAAAACATGAATAGACACTTCTCTAAAGAAGACATCTGGATGGCCAACAGGCACATGAAAAGATGCTCAACGTCGCTCCTCATCAGGGAAATACAAATCAAAACCACACTCAGATATCACCTCACGCCAGAGTGGCCAAAATGAACAAATCAGGAGACTATAGATGCTGGAGAGGATGTGGAGAAACGGGAACCCTCTTGCACTGTTGGTGGGAATGCAAATTGGTGCAGCCGCTCTGGAAAGCAGTGTGGAGGTTCCTCAGAAAATTAAAAATAGACCTACCCTATGACCCAGCAATAGCACTGCTAGGAATTGACCCAAGGGATACAGGAGTACTGATGCATAGGGGCACTTGTACCCCAATGTTTATAGCAGCACTCTCAACAATAGCCAAATTATGGAAAGAGCCTAAATGTCCATCGACTGATGAATGGATAAAGAAATTGTGGTTTATATACACAATGGAGTACTACAGGGCAATGAGAAAGAACGAAATATGGCCCTTTGTAGCAACGAGGATGGAACTGGAGAGTGTGATGCTAAGTGAAATAAGCCATACAGAGAAAGACAGATACCATATGGTTTCACTCTTATGTGGATCCTGAGAAACTTAACAGAAACCCATGGGGGAGGGGAAGGAAAAAAAAAAAGAGGTTAGAGTGGGAGAGAGCCAAAGCATAAGAGACTCTTAAAAACTGAGAACAAACTGAGGGTTGATGGGGGGTGGGAGGGAGGGGAGGGTGGGGGATGGGCATTGAGGAGGGCACCTGTCGGGATGAGCACCGGGTGTTGTATGGAAACCAATCTGACAATAAATTTCATATATTGAAAAAAATATATCTATGTAAGTCTTGTAAGATTGCTGATTTCCAGGCGAGCTTTCCCTAAATATTAAGACAAAAGTCTTGCAAAGGGGTGACTGATGCTATTTGTGCTCCATTTGCCGAAATGGAAAAGGAATTCTGAGTCCAATGTCCGAGAAGCAACTTGATTTCAATTTCCTGTAGTTTAAAACTAGCAGCTGCCAGCAGGTATCACCAAGCACATTTCAAGTGTCAGAGAGATAAATAAAATCACTAAGGTAACCAGCTTCTCAAAACCCTGTGACTCACGAAGGCATTTTCTCATAATGTCAAACCTAAATTATGCTTAGAAGACTGAAATTTTAAACTGCCTCCTTAAAAGTAGGATTCGTTTTCCACTATTGTCTGCTTCCAAAGGCTCTAAATATGCATTCGGCACTTGTGCTATCCTGGTTTCTTTTAAAACTCAAAATAAAAGCAAAACAAAATAGTGAGACTTTTTTTTTTTTTACTATTTTTTTTTTTTTTTTTGTATCAAAGCTAGTCAACGAGAGGTGCCTTAACCCACCAGTCACATCAGGTCGCATGGGTTCCTGCCACATTAATAAAATGAATGATACACTGAGAAATGGTGATGGGATGCGAAATTTGGACCTGGGCAGAGCAAATATGGTCTTAACTCTCGGATGTTTCCCTTCTCTTCCTTGGGCGGTGCATTCCTCAGCCTGTGTAGTCCGTCCTCCTTTGCAACCATTTCTCAGTTCTATTTTGCCCCCGCATCTTCTGCATTGCCAGCTTCGATCACAGCCACGCCACTGACACACGATATCGAGCCTCACCTATCACACACATGCACTCAATTTGTCTGATACGTAGCTGGTTTCAGATAGCTGTCATCTGTTGTAAATGAAGTCCCAAACGTGCGCGTTGCTGACTGCTCCCTAAAGGTAGTAGCAGGCACACAGAACAAGCAATGCGCTTGTAGACCCAGTTCTGTGAGCTATTTCTGCTTGGAATCAGTTATCACAGGAGACTGGGTCACCTGGCAGTGGTCCTGTGGCTGAGCGACTCGCCGCCTGCCAAAGTTTGCAAAAAATACAGGTAGGACACCTTTTATTTCCCCCTACCTGATGCATAATAAAAATAGTTCGTATGGGCCCCCCAGAGCATTTTAAGATGAATGTTTATGTACTTTTAAGCCTTTGTGCTAATGCACGAGTTACTGCTGTATAGACAGAGGGGCGATTATGAATGAAACAGCCGATTGGTTATACTTTCCCTATCCACCGGACAGAAGAGAAAGGTTCCTTTCAAATGCTTTTATCTGTCATGGACTGCTGAGAGGTAATACACACGATGGTGGTGGTATGATAATTTTCTGGAGCTTTCTGAAGCTTGCCAATTGCAAAATTACTCCTGATTCAAGTTAATAAATAATGTATGCACTGTTAATAGATCCGAAATCTTAAGTTCCTGTTAGGGAGAGAAATTGTGCCAAATCATCGGAGAAGTGTTATATTAAATTGGAGTGGGTAGGAGGGGGGGGGGGCGGGGAGGAAGAAGACTAAAGATGTGTTTACGTCATGGATGCTACTTTTGCTTTAAGAACTAAAAGAAATAAATTTTAAGTAATCAAAAAATTTTGTTCCAAGCCTTGAATATTTTTATATAATATTGTCTTTTATTTCCCTTCTGGTTTGAAAATTAATTTTTTTCATATTCTCCATAACTTTATGAAAGTGAATTTCAAATACCTGGGGTTTAGCTGTGTTTGTTTGTGTCCCGGGAATGACTTCTAGTTTACTGTTTTTTCAAAGGAATGAAAATATGCACCACTGTATATGTATTATAAATGATATATATCATACATATACATATATCTATAAGGGTCTTTCATCCCAATACTACTTACACATCTCACAATGGAATACGCAATAACTGTGTTTTATTTTCTAAACTCTCACAATATCAACCTTCACGTATGTGTACATTTCTACATACAGGGATCGGCAAACTTTTTCAATAAAGGACTAGAGAGTAAATATTTTAGGCTTTGTGGCCATATTGTCTCTGTCACGACTGCTCAACTCTGCCGCTGTGATGAAATCAGAGGACAATTCATGAATGAATCAGGGGGACTGTGCTTTGGTCCCTGGGTCATAGCCTGTCATCTCCTATCTTAAGGAAAAGTTAATCCAAACTAAAGCTCATTCCGAATTTTTCCTATACCCCCCCCAGGTCATTGTAACATTTTTAAAAAGTCTTCGGGAATTCTCCTTTGGCTGAAAAAGTGTGTAACGTCTTATACTTTAGAGGCTTGAAGACAGCACAGTTTTCTGCATGGATACATGTGGGTTGCTCGTGTAACCAGAGACCAGAAGGAGTCCCTTGTCCATCTGCATAGGTGGTCAATCTCCATGGCGGGTTCGTTTTTGAGAGCAAGAGGGGACCCAGCCACCCAGCACCCATTCTCTTTCAAAAAGGGAGGGTAGGCAAGGGGGCTGCTGGATGTGTGTGCCCAGCGCCCTTCAGCCCCTGGAGAACAATAGCTTTGTTAGGTCCTGGGAGCAGCATATAGACAGTGAACAATCGGGAGCTGAGTAGAATAAGCACCTTTCTCTGCCCAATCCCTGTTCAATGAGCTCCTTCCTGGGTTCATTGTGAAGAGTTGACAATATTATCCCCATGGAGAAAAGGATCACAATGATAGATATTTAATCAATGAGTGTATAAAAAATTAACAAATGTCACCGAAGAGCGTGCCTGAGACTGGCCACACAATCAAGGTGCTTTGTATCTTTCTTTTAACCACTTTTCAATGCACTTTGATTTCACCAACCTCAAGAGACTGCATTTCATCAAATGGCTTTTCATCTCCTATACCATAGGAAGTGCCCTTTAAAAGTCTAAACAAAATAATGTCATCTGTGTCTGTGTGTTACCTAGTTTTGCATTATCCTCAGAAAAGTCAAATGGATCTGCTCTCGTTGGATGCCATTTTGAATCCAGGCCGGTGGCCAGTGACACAAGGTGCTTCCCCCAAATTAGTTTTCAAACACACACCCAACCCCACATTAACTGTGTTTCATCTACCCTTCTTTCAGGCTATCCTCCGCTGTGATTATCACTGAAGGATTTGCTTATTTGAATATTCACTAAAGTTACGTTTTGTATTAAAATGAAAGCACACTGTACCCACATGAGCGCAATCAAATCCAAAATGGCACCCCTTGGGGGGTGTCGTCCGAGCAAGTCTCTCTCTGCTTCTCAAACTTGTTGAATCCTCACTTCATCTGGGGCCATCAGGCTGCAGGGAAACCATCCTTTCATCCTCTGAAAAGCGGACTTGCAAACTGCCAAGAACACTGGTAGTTGGCCCCCCGCAGATTGTGTTGCACGTTAGACAAAATGTCTAACGCCTAGCTGTGTGCACCTCCAGAGCAACCCCATCAGAGACGCTTTGCTAGCCCAGGGAGTACCGGTGGGTTGTGCCATACCACACTGCTTGAGACTGCACTTTATATTCATTTGTGGCAATGTTTTAAAACTTCATACGTATATACAAAAACACGAGATATTATTTAGAAGATTACCTATCAATTGACTGCTGACACCAGAGTAGCCTTTGGCTTTCACGTCCATCCTTTGCTCCAACGCGTGCCTCCCCTCTTGTGCTCCTCCAGACAGCTGTATGATGGGCTGCTGGAGTGACAAAGGCAGACCCTTCCCACATTCGCCCTTAAGAACATCTGTGAGTTTGGAAAGTCCACAAGGTAACCCTCAGGTTTAATGAGAAGACTCACGGAATTGGGTAACGCTGTTACCTTTACAACTGCATCTTATTACAGTTCAGGGATACCGATTACAGCCAGCAGGTGGAAAAGGTGCCTAGAGCAGGGTCAGGAGAGAGCGGGCATGGAGATTCCAGTTGGACGCCCTGAGCGGAGTAGAACAGCAAGGGTGTGTGACAATACTCATGGAGTACCGCCAACTGGGGACACCCACCCACCCCATGGTGTCCAGAGATTTTACTGGGGGTTGGTCACATAGACCTGACTGACATGGCCCCCACCGTAAAGCACACCATTGGCGTAGACCTCCACACGGGATCTGAAAGTTGTAGACATCCTACGCTCATTAGGGAAGTCCTCGATGTTAACTTCTTGGTCACCCTGCTCGTCAAGGTCCCTTTCACTGACATATTTCATACAACCTATTCCCTTTTGTCGTCTCTCTGCTCTTGAGTGATCAGTCTGCCTAATCTTCTTCCCACGTTCTGACCCTTGTTGTCGCTTTGTTCTGTCCTTTTCATTCGATCTGAATTGAGTTGATGAGAAAATCAAAGATGTTACATTTAAATATCAAATTAAAATTAGGGCAAGGAGTGTCTGGGTGGCTCAGTTGGTTAACTGTCAGACTGTCGATTTGGGCTTAGATTATGATCTCAAGGTCCTGAGATCCAGCCCCAGGACAGGCTCCCTCCACCTCGAGCATGGAGCCTGCTTGGTATTGTCTCTCCCTCTGCCCCTCGTCCACTCTTGCTCTAAAATAAACAATAAGTAAATAAAATTAGAGCAAAGTAAATTGGCATGCACTGTGTCACGTTTTTGTATGTTTATACTTCAAACAGGAACAAGTGTTGCATCGGAAATACTGCAGGAGAAAAACCCTGTAGTAGATTTCAAAGTACTGATATGTGGGGGGATAGAAAATAATACATTTTCCTTCTTCAATAACTCTGTAGATGTCAATGTAAGAAAAACAAAACCATTTTCCGTTGTTACGTGTGGTTTGAAAACATACATCGGGGGGCACCTGCGAGGCTCAGTGGGTTAAGCGTCCGGCTCTTGATTTTGGCTCAGGTCATGATCTCACGGTTCAGGAGATCATGCCCCGCATGGGGCTCTGTGCTGACAGCGCGGAACCTGCTTGAGATTCCCCCTCTCCCGCTCACTGCCCCTCCCTCGCTTGTGCACATGCACTTTCTTTCTCTGTCTCTAAATAAATAAACATTAAAAAAAATGAAAACATACCTCTGTGTATGATTTGTCTCTTTTATCTCCCATCCTTAACTATTACTCTGCTGGAAGGACTCCTTCTGCCCCGGGCTTTTGTCCCACGTCCTTCATTATAGGTCTGCATTTTTAGCTCCTGGGTGTCACAAACACTCAGAATGGGTCTATCCGTCATTTGCTTTCAGTTGGTTTACTGTTCACTTGCCTCATTTTTTTTTTCAAGGTAGTCTAAAGGAAAACCTACATTTCCCTTCACTCGCAGAGCCAATTGTCTCAACAGTAACATCTTTCTGTTACCGTGCAGCGGTCCCAACAGAAATAGAGGCAGGAAAGGGCTGTCTCTAGTGCTTAGTATTGAATACTTCTTCCTCACACCCCCCAAACTCATGGCAAATGGGCCTTTAAATCACGCGTGTGGCATTTTCTTTTCTTTCCTTTCTTTGTTTTTTAAGATAATAAGGAATAGTAGCAATTCCTAATTGAAACTCACACACGTGCAATGAAACATTCAAGGACATACACATAGAAAATTGATAATAGAAAGGGTCGGTGTGGAATCACAGATCTGGCATCTGCTAGTGAGACAAATTAGTCTCCTTAAATATTTTATTTTTTTTCTTTTTGCCTGCGGCCTGGGGCATAAAAATTCCACATTTATTAGCTTGTTGGATGGAGCAAATCGGACATCCCCGCCAGTAGAGCCCCGGGCACACTGCAGTAACCCACGGTCCCCGAACCCTAGTAACTTACAACACAAACGCTAATTTCTGTAAAAGACTTCTTAAAAGTGCCCGTGATAAATTAAATAGGAATGTAAAATGTGGTTCTGGATTTTGTGTAAAATATATATATGTATTTATATATACGTACTGTGTATTATATTTATACCTCCTCCATCATGACCCACATACGTGCGCACACACACGTTCATGATGTTTTCGCCTGATGTTCTTTACTAGAGTCTATTTTTTTTCCTCCAGAAGTAGCTAGTTTCCTTTAACTGAGTGCATGAAGTGACAACACAACAGAAGGTCTGGAACACACTGGGAAATGGTTGTGTGGCATCCGTGGAAGCCACTAACGGGCATATTCAGAGCAAAGTGTCTCCCCGTCTTAAACACAACCCTTGTCATACGGAGGGCTCGGGGATGTAAATGCCTTTTTTTGCCCT
Organism: Panthera pardus; assembly: GCF_024362965.1. NCBI lineage: Eukaryota > Metazoa > Chordata > Mammalia > Carnivora > Felidae > Panthera > Panthera pardus. The sequence continues at coordinate 82,725,847 of NW_026526710.1, read as the reverse complement.
TTATTTTTTCTCATTTTAATCAACATTGAGGAGAAATAGGGGTTGCAGTGGTGAGAGATGAGCCCTCTTACTTTTTCCCGTGTATAATTCAACTTTTATGCAGTGCGTGGCCTGGCATTTCAGGTTGGGAGAATTCAGAGATTATATTTCACATTTTGTCACTGAATTTCCTATTATTTTTCGTCTGAAGGCATTTGATTTTGCTTAGTTGGTGAGTTATCTAAGCTCAAAAGTCCTTTATGGCAATCTTTTCTTTTAACACACCCAGTTAATGGGAACAACTATTTATTTTTTTTAATATTTTTTAATGCTTATTTATTTTTGAGAGAGACAGAGACAGAATGTGAGTGGGTTAGGGGCAGAGAGAAAGGGAGACACAGAATCCGAAGCAGGCTCCAGGCTCCGAGCTGTCGGCACAGAGCCCGACGCGAGGCTCGAACTCCTGAGGCGTGAGATCGTGACCTGAGCCAAAGTCGGACGCTCAACCGACTGAGCCACGCAGGCGCCCCGGGAACAACTATTTAATATTAACCACTTCTAAGAAGTAATTCTAAACTCCATCACTCAATTCCATTACTTGAAACTTGGAAGGAAAGGGAAAAAATGTCCCCAGTTAAAGGAACTTCAGAAATCATTATCCTCAAACTCTTCTTTCTTCTTTTTTTTTTTTTTCTTTTCCTTCATATTCTTTATTGCTTTGGTTTTGGCAGAAGTCCAAAAGGCTCACAAAAGAGTTTATTTTGCTCTTCAAAATTATTCTTGTCACTTTCTTTTGAACATCCGCTAGGTAAATCAGGCATAATAGATTTCAAATTTTATAATACATTTCAAATTGACTGCTTTCATCACAGTCAAACCAAAATAAGAAGAGTCTAATGAAAACAACAAATATTAATAGTCTCATGATTTTCACCTCCTTTACACTATTAGTCCTGTTATACTCCAAGGATTATGAAGAATAAATTATAGAAGAGATTATGTGATTAGTTATTAATTCTTTCCCTGCAGGATTGAGAACCAGAGGATGCTATAATATTTCTTCATTACAGAGATATGTGCTTCCCCAGTGACAATCAGTCCGCACTGAGGCATGGTAATAAGGGATAGGCAGAAAGCCGAAAACTGAATCTGACAGGTGTCTTCAAATCTAGTTTTAGCCAAATGTTTCAAATTTCCCCTAGTCCAAGCCTTTTGCGAGAGTTTATAACATCAATCAGAATTAATAGTGTGATTTTGGGGGTGAATTTACGTATTTTTGGTTGGCTTTCCAGGCTTGAATTACGGGCTGTAACCTTGCTCTGCCTGCATGTTTCTGTGGCATCTCGAATCCCGTGGCCTGGATCAGGTGGTTTTCCCGAAGCTGGGTCATATATACACCAGGTGGTAAATTAGTTGTTGGTACTGAAATTATCCAAACATAGAGATTTATCGGAGCTTTGCATCTCTCAAATATGTTGTATATTTGTTTTTCTATTAAAATTACATGTTTGTTGCATGAGCCTTCCCTAAAACACACACAGTGTTGGAAATTGTTTGTCCATTGACAATACTTGGTCTGTTCTGATCCCTCATTATTTTTCCTGGGCTATCTTTCTTTTTTTTTTTTTTTTAATTTTTTTTTAAACGTTTATTTATTTTTGAGACAGAGAGAGACATAGCATGAACGGGGGAGGGTCAGAGAGAGAGGGAGACACAGAATCCGAAACAGGCTCCAGGCTCTGAGCTGTCAGCACAGAGCCCGACACAGGGCTCAAGCTCACGAACCGCGAGATCATGACCTGAGTGGAAGTCGGCCGCTCAATCGATTGAGCCACCCAGGCGCCCCTCCTGGGCTATCTTTCTTATCTGCCCTTGATACCTATAAAAAGGAATTGGTAGCTTCTTTCATTTACTTGTTTCCATTTTGAACCCCTGGAGGGAAGTGGGGCTCTGCACATGGGCTCCAGTTTTATTTTCCAAAGCCCCTTTGGCACTGCTGGCCCTGAGATCTATACTGACTTTTTTTTTTAGGAGAGAGAGAGAATGAGTGGTGGGGGGGGCAAGGTGGGGGGGATGGGCAGAGGATCATGCTGACAGCAGAGAACCCGACGTAGGGCTTGAACTCGCCAGCTGTGAGATCATGATCTGAGCCGAAGTCGGATGCTTACCCAACTGACACCCCCATACTGTTCTTTTCTGAGAGAAAATCTTGGTCCTGGGGATGAAGCCCCGGGAAAGAACTAGAACCAGGGCGCACTTTCCCCTCCCTCTCTGCCCCCTGAGCGAGTCTCCCTCTTTCTGCTTGTATAGGGGGGATCTCAAGAATCCAATCTGTTCTCCTCACCTTCTCTTTGCACTTATACCACAAAATAATACATTAAGAAAATGTATTTCATGCCTTTTAATACAAAAGAAGTCCAAAGTAATGCAGTCACATGGCTGTAAATTACAAAATGCAGAAACACACAGTATTATATGAAGCTAATAGCAGCTTCCTCTCACGTCAGCTTAATGCCCATAGCAACCTTCTTCTTCTTCTTCTTCTTCTTCTTCTTCTTCTTCTTCTTCTTCTTCTTCTTTTAATTTATTTACTTATTTTGAGAGAGAGAGAGGGTAGGGAAGGGGCAGAGAGAGAGTGAGAATCCCCCATAGGCTCCACACTCAGCGGAGAACCTGACTCAAGGCCCAATCTCACAACCATAAGATCACGACTTGAGCCGAAATCAAGAGTCAGTCCCTTAACCAGCTGAGGCACCCGGCCGCCCCCATAGCGATCTCTTTTTAAAACAGATTTTCCCCTTTCCCCCATTTCCCAAAGTCTACATCGTGCAGTCTAGTCCTAACTTTATCAACTTTATTCAATGTCTGTTTATTTCCTGATAAAAGATGGGTATTTAGCTCAATGGCACCAGACTCTTTTATTTGAGAAATATATTATTTTTCATTATATTATTGATTTTCTTTGTACTTGAATATAATGTACTCTTTTACCATAATTTCAGTGAGCATCACAGCATCTTTTATGGAAACAGAGCATAAGTGTCACTGGCCGTTCCCCATATCTGAGTGTTCATTCTCATTTTTCCTTTACCAAATGGTTAGCATCGTATCATAGAAAAATTTGTTTCAAACCATTTATTTAAGGGGAGCCCAGGTGGCTCAGTTTCTTAAGCGTCCGACTCTTGATTCCGGCTCAGGTCATGATCTCGTGGTTCGTGGGATCGAGTCCTGCATCAGGCTCTGTGCTGACAGAGAGGAGCCTGCTTGGGACTCTCTCTCTCTCTTCTCTCTCTGCCCCTTCTCTGACCATGCTCCTTCTCTCTCTCTCTCAAAATAAATAAATAAACATTTTAAAAAATAAAAACACCAAGCATGTAAGCAAGGAGTGTGTTGGTTTTTACACATTTTGAAAAGAAACCTAAAATATTAGATACTTGTTTGATGACCTTATGTAAATCTTCTTCTTCTATTAGAAAAAAATCTGCCTCTCTGAGGGAAATGCTAATAAGCAGTGAAATTCAGAAAACACTGAAAGAGGGGCGCCTGGGTGGCTCAGTCGGTTAAGCGTCCGACTTCGGCTCAGGTCATGATCTCGCGGTCTGTGGGTTCGAGCCCCACATCAGGCTCTGTGCTGACAGCTCAGAGCCTGGAGCCTGTTTCAGATTCTGTGTCTCCCTCTTTCTCTGACCCTCCCCTGTTCATGCTCTCTCTCTGTCTCAAAAATAAATAAATGTTAAAAAAAAAATTAAACAAAACAAAAACACTGAAAGAACATGATAGAAAAAAGAGAAACAAAAGGTTAAGAGAACACAGCGACTGGATAACAAGCTCAAAACAACAACAACAAAATAGTTGACTTTTACACGAAAGATGGGCACGATTGTACAACCACAAAATCATAAAAGATAAAGTTGTTGCACTTCTTTTTTTAAAAAAAGCTGATTTATTTATTTTGAGAGAGGGAATGTGTGCAAGCAGTGGAGGGGCAGAGAGGGAGAGGGAGAGAGAGAGAATGTCAAGCAGGTTCCTCACTGTCAGCCCAGAGCCCGACACGGGGCCGCAACTCACAACCCTGGGATTATGACCGGAGCTGAAATCGAGTGGGTCGCTTAACCGACTGAGCCCCCCGGGTTCCCCAAGCTGTTGCACTTCTGAGTTCAAAGTTCTAGCTGAGCTTTCCAATTGTTGCCAGTGAGCCAGCTTAGGATGATTTATGTATTTAAGGATATAAATAGCCAAGACCATGAATATAAGCTTCCACGACTAATACGTGTTTTATATACATGGTGTTACACAATGTCATGATATGTACATATCTGAAAAACCTCAGTGTTGTTGTACTACAGTTGATCGATAGTTTTTTTTTCCTGTTTCTATGGAAGCCATACCACATGGAGATATGGGGATAGAGACCCAAACCCCAGTCCTGCTCTATGAAGAGGTATAGAGGTTAGTGATGATGTGTGCTTGAAGGGCACAGAGGGGACAGATCTTCCATTTCTGAAGGCTTTGTGAAACCTGCAGTCTGCCCATTCTGTGGTCTTACACTCAAGTTCAGGCTAGAACTGGATCTCTCAGAAATACAAATGCTAGCAAACAGAAACAAGATTGAAGTATGCTCCAGGGGCTCCTGGGTGGCTCAGTCAGTGAAGCATCCGCCTCTCGGTTTCAGTTCAGCTCATGATCTCACGGTTCCTGAGTTCCAGCCCAGCATCGGACTCTGTGCTGACAGCAGGGAGCCTGCTTGGAATTCTCTCTTGCGCTCTCTCTTTTGGCCCCTTCCCCTGCTCATGCTTTCTCTGTCGAAATAAATAAACTTACAAAAATAAAAAAATCAAGTATGCTCCAATCTTCTGGTTGCAGATAGGTGTCCCCTGGACCAGGCTACAGAATTTGAAACCTCTATAAACCTAAAACAAACCAAAACCAAACCAAAACAAAACAAAACAAACAAACAAACAAACAAACAAAAAACAGTCCACTAACAAAATCAAGATCTCTTCAATCTAATTTTCCTGAATGAGTTAATATATTTTATCAGAATTTGGTATTTTTTTGACTTACTCAAATCATTTTGCCCATTAGGCATTTCTCAAACTACACAGGAAGACATATGATAGAATTACCAAAAATTGCTATTTAATGAGCGGCTGAATCCATTTATCAATATGCAAATATACGTAGAACTCCCAACAACCAAAGGTATATGTTAGATGTGCTGAAAAAACAGCAAGACACAAAAGTCACGGTACCTGTTTGCAAAAGATTTATAGTCTGTGAGTGGACAAGATATATAAAGAAGTTATCCGAATGTAGGACTCACATAAGCACCATAACGATAATGTGAACTAGATGATATACATATAACCATATATCATTTGAGGAAATTAGTTAACACATAGAACTAAATCAAGGAATATATTAGTATTAGTCCGACATTCAGAAACTATTCCGCTCAGAACATCGTGAAATAACATTATGAATGAAGCCAAAACTTAATCTAATTCTTACTATCCACTGAAAGTTTCCTGAAGGCATATAGAAGATTTGAAAAAAACTAAAAAAAAAAAAAAAAGCAACAAATCTCACTGTCAAGTGAGGCAATTCATATTATACTATTTTTCATGATACAAACTTTTTGTTACAGGATGTTTGAAAGCTAGGTAAAAATATATCTCGTGGCTTAGGGCTCACAGTCTAGGATATTTAATATGAATATCCCTTTACTGATGCAAGTACCTGTCTTTTTCAAAGCCCACCTTCCCCATGACCCCATGCAACAGTGCCAGCTCTCAAACATTTTTCCATCCTCTGACTTCTTAGCACGGAGGGTAAGTCAGCACTTCCCTGAATTTTTGCATTTTGACTCATTCAAATGTCTTCCTTACCTCCCGATGCGGTTAGAGTTTCCTCTGGAGAGATGATAATACAATATAATCTGTGCCTCAGATATATTAGAAATTTAACAAATGGTTATGTTTATTGGAAACGAGGAGTTTCCTGAAGGGAGACCCATATACTTCTTTGTAGATTATCAAGAGAAATCAGAATGATGATTTATCAAACAGAAATCTAGTCAGCCCGGTAAGGGATCAATTTCGGTTTTGATTTTGCTTATTTTAAAGTTAACTTTTAAGTTGTAATCATTCCGGCAGCGAGCAAATGAAGCCCGAGATCCACACAAAGAAGAAGAATAGTTTGCCGTTGCAACCAGGAGAATGTTTGCGCCTGTTTCAGCCTGCAGGATTTCTGTCTACTAGTTCTTAGCAGATGCAAATACTAATCTCACCACCCTCTGCCTTTGCTGCTACGAACCATGACACCTTTGAAACAGGAGACAGAGGAAGATTACACATTTCCCAAAACACATCATAAAACTTTCAACCCTGGATAAGTATTTACCTGGTGACATGCATGCGAACTGAAACCCTGTCATGACATTTATGGGGTAATAACTCCTCGTAGAACCATCTTACGTAGGATGATAAACTGTCCCTCGGTGTCAATTAAAAATGCATTTAGAAAGCTGTTTCTCCTGTTGTCTCAATTGTCCTTAATTTATCTTGCCAAAATTGAGCTTCCAGAAAAAAAAAATTGTATAGGATTGCAATCCACTGTGATTTCTTTTCTTTTTCGAATACTGTGTATACATCTCCATCATCTGGGCGACCTACGGTGAAGGTAGCAAGTGAACGTGGTGGGCAGGGGGCAGTCATGAAACACCGAGGCTGCGGGTACCGGATCAGAAAAAGAATTCAATAGTTGCCGGCTCACTGCTCGCTCAAACAACCAGGTAGCGCATCATTCGCTTTCAGGGGGAGAAACGTTTCTTAAAATATATGAGTTCCTGCACTCTGATATCCGTGCAGCGGATAACCATATTTCTCTTAAAAACTCCTGATCAGTGTAAAATAGTTTTTATAGTGGGTTACATCAGAAAAAAAAAAAAAAAATGGCTCCTAAGAGATAACCAGCTCTTCTTAGCTTAGGCGAGATGTGATCCTTTGAAACACGAGCCTTCAGGTTGCTCAGTATTAAAAGATAACAATCCCATGGATGTCTGCTTAATATTCCATTGGGAGGGCCTATTTCCAAAGAATGGTCCCACGATCAACAGTTAATATCAAGCATGAAAAAGTTACTGCTATCCAATAGCTTCCGAAGCCACAATTGAAGAGACTCTATTCAGATCTAGGCAATGTTTGAGTTGCACGTTTATTTTATGTTGGACTAAAATAATCCCATCCGTAGTCCAGTGCACTGCAGTGACCCAACAGGAATTCCTTCTGGTTCCCAGGTCACTAGGGTGATGGAAGGGAGCTTAGCGGGACTCAGCTAGGAAACGGTGACAAGGAGTTCATTAAGGAGCTGCTGACTGCCGATCACCAGCTGCGAAAACTGGTCCCACATTCAGATCTCGCACCTTCAAACCCAGAACCTACCAGATATCTCTCCCCTAAACTACCGACCCTTCACTCCTTTGCTTCCATCATATCTTCTGATAGGTTGGTTTTTGAGGACGTGGGCATGTCCTTGGAGAACAAAGCCTCTCTGTTAAATGACAATTGGAAAATAAAATAGATTTCAGAAGGCTAAAATGGTTGCATGCCCCATATTCTTGAGTGTTCACAAAAATTTTGGACTTAAAGCATTATTGAACACCTACAAACACAACCTGCCTTTATAATTTATTCTTATAGGGGAAGGAACGCATGAGAGAAAAATACACATTGACCCATAATGAATATTTCTGAAAGTACACCAGCAAACAGTTTTTTTTCTTAAATCACGTTCCTACTTTGAAATCAGTTTCTAGTAAAAATATATGATTCATGTATATTACATGCATGCAAAATTTTCTGAGTATAAAGAGCCTTGAAAACATACAGGTAGCTCATTCCCAAAAGAAAGTTACACAATGACACTACAAGAAATAGTGCTTAGGCTAAAATTTAGGAAATGCTTTAGGTGCATATTAATGATTCTCTATACCTTCTCGGCCACTAGATATTTTGTTTGTTTTAGCAAGATCTTGCAGAAGGAAGTTTCATCTAGTAACACTATCTTGGATTGAGAAAGAAGAGTTGACAAACAGTGTCCTTGTTGATAAAAAATTGCGTTTTGATAGAATTAAAATGACTAACGTGAGGCACTTGACCCAATTTGGTAAAGCAATACAGACATTTCCTATCAGAAAATAGAAGAAATTAAATCCTAGGATTGCATAAGACAATGAGACGTAGCTGAAAAAGTGTTTTCTTCGCTAACCAGTAGTTTCTATGTCTGCTGATATGTCCTTTTTCAAAAGGTTAGGAGTCCATAAAGTTGCTAATTTGCCTTGTATACTGATTTTCAGATATGCCGTTTTAAGAATCGAGTAGCATATGACATCGGAGTGGCACGAAACTAGATCGCTTTGTATGTTTTGAATACCCTTGCCTTATAAAATCTCATAAACTCTAATATTTACCCTCACACAGATGTCTAGACTCATATTTTGAAGTTTAAAAGGCATTGGAAAATAAAAAGTGGATTATTGTATAACGTAATCTGTTCACTTCATAATACCATAGAAATAGTATGTTGTGGTCAAAGGTTGCTCTATATTTTATCAGTCTGCTCACAAAAGCAAAATTAAAAATCATATTTTAAAGAATATTTATGGGATATTGAAACATATAAGAAAAATTAGTGGCTTAGGTTTTCGAAAACAGTTCATTTCAGCATGATCTTTGAATGACAGAAGAAATTTTTTCATTTAACATGACTACATAATGCCCGAGTCATAATTGACTTGATTTCAGCTAATCTGGACTTTTAACTGTCAAGGAATTCTCAGCTAATTTGCCTGGAATCTTATGATTATTTAGTAATTTCGGTAAACAATTATCAACCAGTTGCTTCTTTGATAACTTTTGTTCTTTTTGTAACTGAATGAAAACTGGTTTCAATTTGTAAAGATTTTTTTCGTATGTTGGTAATTCATTCAAATGCCCACATAACATGGGGTATGTATACTTTTTTCATGTTTATTTTTTTATTTATTTATTTTGAGAGAGAGAGAGAGAGAGAGAGAGAGAGGGACAGGAAGGGACAGAGAGAAGGGAGAGAGAATCCTAAGCAGCCTCTGCATTGTCAGCATGGAGCCCGATGTGGGGCTTGAACTCCCAACAGTGAGATCGTGACCTGAGCCAAAATCTAGAGTCGGATGCTTAACCAACTGAGCCACCCAAATGCCCCTATACTTTTACATTGTTGTTATACATGTTGGAGTTAATACACGTGTCAATGTGTTTATCATTGCACTGATAAATGTGAACGTGGATATTTACACAATTTGGTATGTATAACTTAAAGGTACGCAATATTTTGAATTATTAATTATGTTCTACAACTTAATAACCGGCGAGAATAACATTATACCGTATTGGAAGTGTCTGTACTAATAATTTCAGAAATGTATACTTTCCTTAAAGCAAATGTGAAATACCTATGAGCCAGCAATCACACTCCTGGGCATATATCTGACGGGAGTGAAATCAGAATCTCGAAGAGACATTTGCACTCTCGTGTTCATTGCAACGTTATTCGCTATAGCCAAGGTGGGGGAACAACCGATGTGTCTGTCAATGGATAAGTAGATAAGGAAGCTGTGGCATATTTACCCAATGGAATAGTACCCAGCCAAAAAGAAAAAAAAAAGGAGGAAATCCTACCATTTGCAACAAAAATGGATGGATCTTGAAGGCATTATGGCAAGTAAAATAATTCACGCGGAGAAAGACAGTGCATGACATCACTTACATGTGATTCTAGAAATAGAAAATAGGACGGTTGTCGGCAGGGGCTGGGGTGGGGGGGAAACGGTTGATGTAGGTGAAAAAGGGTACCCGGTTTCAGTTGTAAGAAGAGTAAGTTCTGACGATCTCCTATGCGGCAGGATGACTATAGTTGACGATACCGTTCGTAGGCTTGAGAGTTGCCGCAGGTAGTTGTTAAGCACTGTCATCACATAAATAAATTAAAAAAAGGAGTGAACTCTGTTACCTATGTGAGGTGACGTGTTAATTATCTTGATCTTGGTAATCATTCTACAGTGTGCATGTATATCCAATCATCAAAATGTCCACCTTAAATATATACGGTTATATGTGCTAATTACTCTTAAAAAAAAAAGTAACCCTAAAAATAAAATTAATTTTTGTTTATCAATGCTTACATGTTTATGCTGTAAAAGTGTGTACACGGCGTTCACATCCAAGAGTATGAAACACGTAGCAGGTTGCAGTTTTCACATGCCTAGAATACAATCATACATATTATGTATTAATTTAAAGAAGCAAGAAAAGGCTGCAATGCATATGCTACAGATGTATTTCAGTGATGGGTTCCATGCAAAGAAACCAATTTTAAGCTCCACTACAGGTAAATATTTAGGACAAATGAAAGAAAGGGCGATATGGCCCTAGCCTTCCCCTCCCACATTCTTTTAAACATTAGAATACTTTTCTCTTAAGCTCTATGTGGCCATCTGTCTACCCCAGGGTGATGCGGGTGTTACCCTGTATTCTAGATGGCAGATAAAAGGCATGGTACAATTTCTGAGACATAATAGATCCTCAGTAAATGACACGGTTGGCATGGTTATTGTGTATGGGGATGTCCCTAGACTTCAAGACAAAAGGCTCTACCACTGTTTTAGTAGTAATGGCAGAAAGTTCTAGTAACATGAAAAGAGAACAGAAGTAATTCCTGCGATACCCAGAAGACATTTACATTTTACATCTAAGTTATATTCTGAAAATCTTTCTAAGCATGTTTATGGGTGGCAATTCCATTACAACCTCTAAGGAGACAACCTCAATGTCTCCTGATGGATAGAAGAATCAATCAGTGAATAAATAATGCTCCGTTTCTCTGTCAGGCTGATGCTTTTCACAATGACTTTCTCTTAAAAAAGAGCCTCAAGCCTAAATGTAAGCCTAACCTGTTTTTTTCCCCCATTGCATAAGAATGCTTCCTGCTCTGTGTCCATGATTTAGCTCCCTATGTCGATGAAAGGTTTCCTGATTTATAGAATGTAAATACTTTTGTTGCCACATGGAAAAGAGCTTTCGTTTTATTCCCCCCCCCCACCCAAAGGTGATGATAATAATCTGGTTCATGTGTGTTCGCATTTGCGTTAGTCAAAAGAAAGGCTTATGGCACAACATTTAAGACAGTTGCTTAATAGAGCTGTTATTTAAAGATTTATAGATGTGTGAGAGGTATTGCTACTTAATTAGCATCCCCAAACGGGTCTAGTTGTCAGTCTGTGCCTCACATCTCTTCATAGACCTAGTGTCTTTTGCTGTTTAGTTTTGCGCGCAAACCAGTTCTCACGATGATGGAATGACAGAGCTGTGCCTATTTTGACAATAAGAAATTGTCGAATCGATGCGACACTGAAATCATGTAACTACCTGAAAGTAAGAATTAACAATTTCCACTGTGTTAAAAAAAAAAAAAAAAAAAAAAATTGGCAGTGAAACATGATGGTTTTGAAACAGTCTCCTGGCAAAGTCCAGTCCGTCTGATGTGCATGTGATACAAACGCTGAAATTAAGCACTTAATTTTCAGCGCATATCCTAGGGAGGATAACAGATTTGGAGGACGTTTTATATTTTTAGTATGTTGCATGTTAAGTGGAAAACATTTGGCTCAGAAGTTCTTTTCATCCCATTCTTACAACCATCCTAAATATTTTGTCTCATGTAACAATACGCAATTCTGTTTTTACTTGGCCCCTGTCTTCCCACGCATCCATTTCGGTTAAACGAATTCGAAATGAATCTAATCTCAGTGCTTAGATATGAGGCCTTGTCAGTTCTAAATGGGGAGCGGAGCCACGTGAGAGCCTCTGGGAAATAAAGCCTTGCAAACCCCCTACCTGAAAAGACTCAGCCCGTGGGGTGGAACCGGCACACTGGCTGAAACCTTCACACCAAAGAGGGCTGGTGTGAGGTCTGGGGGAAGAGGAAATACTTCCGCTCCCTTCTTGTGAACGGCATTGGCCGACTTACAGTCTATTTTTGATCAGCCTGTCGTCAAGGGCACACTATGCAAGTCAAAAGACTTCAGTATCTTTTTAACAATGTTTTTAAAAGTCCGGGCATAAAGCGAGTGTACGTTTAAACGCTGCTTAAGGGAGGCACAGACTGCAGCTCAGTGGCCTGTGCAAACGTTTTGCGGACCGTGCTAACCAATGATAAACGGACTGCAGCGTAGACTGGTTGGGTCGAGCACGAAAGATCTGCAAAACCAGGAGCGCCGCCACGCTTTGTCACAGCGAGGGCACCGAAGGATACCGGCAAGATCGCTGATTGTTGTATTTTGGCAGAGGGCAGGACTGCTCTTTGGGCTCAAAGAAGACCATCAGCAAACCTCATCCTTCGCCCCTAGGGTTCCGCCACCCGGGCCCGGCCGGCTGGCCCGCAAGCCTGCGGCAGGGAGGCCCCAGCGCCCGTAGGTGGCGCCCCTCGTCCGTGCTGGCGCTTCTCGCCGCCGCTCTGGGCGCAGCTGGGAAAGCGGCGCGTCTCCCCAGGTCGTTAGAGCTCAGAGTAGGCATTTTAATAAATAAGCGCGAGTGCCAACGCGCTCCGGGAGCGCCGAGGTTCAGAGGAGCAGAAACACAAACCCAGACGCAGGCGCCTCTTTAATCCCTGCCAAAAGCTGACATTTCCCAAACTGGAGATTCCGGAACCACCGCCTTTAAGCCATTAAAATCCCAGGCGCTTTTTTTTTTTTTTTTTTTTTTTTTCCCTCTCCATCCCAGTCCTTTTTTATTTTTTTTTCTCCCCCCCCCCCAAGAAAACTGCTTTACCCCCTAATTATGAAAGTGGTCACGCTATTAAGGATAAAGACTTGGAGGGAATTTGGAAAAGAAAAGAAGGAATTGGAAAGAAGAGGCGCGACCGGTGCCTTGAGGGTGCCTAATTATTAAAAGCGAGGCGTCTGGGCAGATTTCGCTCGGGGCGTCTGGGTGAGAGTCGGACCTGGGTGGTGCAGGGTGCGGCGGGGGTGCGGACGCAGAGCGGGTGCGGAGCCCAGGAGGGGGCGGTGCGCGGCGTCTTCCGGGCGATCGCGATGGCTGTGCCGTCCGGAGACCGGAGGAGAGGCCGGGATTGAGGGGGCCCGGCGGAGAGCAACACCCTGGGGGCGCGCTGGGCGCGAAGGGCCCTCCTGGGCAGCGGGTCCGGGGGCGGTGCCCGGAACACACCGGTGCGACGAGCGGGGCGCGGGGCGCGAGGGTCTGAGCAGCTGCGCGGTGCGGGACGCCGGGCGCGCGGGTCCCGGGCGCGGCGCGCTGCGGTGCGGGGCGCGGGGCCGGCGGATCGGAGGCGCGGCGCTGCGAGGGGCGCGGGGCGTGCGGATCCCGGGCGCGGCGCGATGCACGAGGGTGCGAGGCGCGGGGCGTACCCGGAGCGGGCGCGGGCCGGCGCGGGAAAAGGGCAGGGCGGGGCGGCGCGGTTATTGGCCAGGCGCGGGGAGAAGGGCTGCGCTCCGAGTCTCCTCCCGCCAGCTCCCGCTCGTCTTCTTTAAGCAGAACAACTTCGAGGACAGCGCTGCTCGCTCATCATGGATGTCCCAGGTAACCCAAACCCGAGCCTGCCCGCCACGGTCCGCACGTTAATTGCATCCATGCATCTATTTTAATAAGGACCTTCGAGAGTCTGCGTTCTGGAGAGGGCGAGAGAGAGAGAGAGCGCGCATATCGAAATCAGTTCGTAGTGGGGCTGGGGAGAGGCCACTCCTGGGGAAGCAACTTCTCTCCGGTTAGAGGGACTGTCGGAGGAGTTGTGCGGAGCTGTGGGCGGTGAGGGGAGAGGCGTCTTTGCTTTTCCTTTCCCGACTGGGCATGGAAATGACCTGTCTAGTGTCGTGGGAGAAGAGAGGCCGGGGGGAAAAGTGCAAACGCGCGCGCAAGTTAGCAGAGAGCTCCGGCGCTGCCTCCCAGGCCGGAAGGAAAGGGCCCGGAGTCTAGGAACAAAAGCCGCACCATAAAGCCAAGCTTGGGACGCTCCTCGGTGCAGTCCTCTGGTCCTGCGCGGGAGAGGGCGATCGGAGGGGCTTCGAGAACGAAGGACCTCGCTGCTGGCTCTGGGGACATGGGAAGTGGGTGTTCGCGTTTAGAGTCTCTCTTCTTTTTCAAATGTTTTCCTCTTAATCTTACCCTAAGGAGCTTCCTTGGGATTTGTTGGGCGGAAAATGGATACGATCTTATTAACTAAGTGAACTGCTTAAGGAAAAAAAAAAAAAAAGAAAGAAAGAAAATCTCCAGGATGGAAAAATAGAGGATGAAAGGGAAAGCAGAGAGAGGAAGAGGTTTCTTGGTGTGGCTTTCAAGAAAATGCCCCTAAAATGAAGGCGATAAACCTTTAGTAGTTTTTTTTTTTTTCTTTTTCTTTTTCTTTTTTCCTTTGCCTGCATCCTAGCCCCTTTCCACCTTTGCAGAATGGGCCCGGGGGTGGCGTTGACGGCGTCTCTGAGGTCACCGACCGAGTCTAAGGGCCGAGGCCCTGCAGAAGCTCGGGCCGCGCACCTGACCGCACCCCCGGCGCGCGCAGCCCGGGAGCCCTCAGGGATGCCCTGCCCAGTGCGCCGGGGCGTTCCTCCGACCTGTTGTGCCAATCGGGGAGGGGGTAGCTTTGCGCGGGACTAAGAGGGTGGCCTCCAGGGAGGAGGGGGGTTCCTTGGCGCTGCAGGCCCCTGCTCCCCGCGTCCCCTCCCCTCCCCCCCCCCCCCCCCCCAGCTTCACCTCCCAGTCTAAGGGTTTGGGTTCTTTGCCCTCACAGGTCCGCTGGCGCCCTTCGTCTGAGGACGACCCTGGCCTTGACCAGCAGAGCAGGGGACCCAGGCCAAAGGAGGCTTCCCCGGGCCCCGCGCAGTCCTGCGCGCCCTCCCGCGCTCCTCCGGCCGCTGCCCGCCGTCGCCCTCGCGCGCCCCCGCCCCCCCCTGCCCGGATGGCGGCGCCCGGCCGGGGCCCCCGAGGGCCGCCGCTGACCATGCCCGGGCGCCGGGGGGCGCTGCGCGAGCCGGCTGGCTGCGGCTCCTGCCTGGGGGCGGCGCTGGCCCTGCTGCTGCTGCTGCTGCCGGCCGGCTGCCCGGTGCGGGCGCAGAACGACACGGAGCCCATCGTGCTGGAGGGCAAGTGCCTGGTGGTGTGCGACTCGAGCCCGTCGGCGGACGGCGCGGTCACCTCCTCCCTGGGCATCTCCGTGCGCTCGGGCAGCGCCAAGGTGGCCTTCTCCGCCACGCGGAGCACCAACCACGAGCCGTCCGAGATGAGCAACCGCACCATGACCATCTACTTCGACCAGGTCAGCCGGCCGGCCTGCCGCCTCTCCTCCCGCCGGGGGTGGAGAGGGCGGGGGCCCGGGCGCGTGGGCTGGGGACTTGCAGGCTCTCCCTGCCTCTCCGCCCTGCCCTTGTCCTTCCTGCCTTTTCGAGTGAGCCCTCCTTGCCATTTCCCCTGTTCACATTGTAGCTTTTGTATCACCATCAGCTCCGTTCGCACTGGGACGACTGACAGTCCCTTAAAGCCGAGAGACCTGGAATGCATTCCCCAAAAGGAAACTGCCCATTTTACTCTCCTCTGGGGTGAGGGCTGTCGTTTGGGGTGGATGGGTTTCAGCCCCCCAGGTGGCCAACTTGAGGATTGAGCGCGTTGATAACACACCCAAAGAGAGGGTTCTCGATCAGAAACTATGTGCTTATTGCTTATTGGGGGATGGTTTGGGGACAGGATGCTTATCTTCAAAAAAAAAAAAAAGTTGGGAAGAATGTGGGGGCAACAGCAGGGATGGCTATATAAATACAAAACAAAATAGAGTGTGGTTAGAGAAATGGAATAGATAGGAAGTACGATACATGCATTGTAATGCGCAAATATACCCTGCCCGTAAATATTATATATAGTGTGGTTCTATAGATTAAGAAAAAAACAAGTAGGGATCAGTGACTTATGTTGCCCTAGGCCATTCCACTTCTCTTTCTAGGTTCAAATCACAAGGGTCACTGAATGCTCAGACCTTGGCAATCCCTTCTCTGGGTCATTGGGCTCAGGATGGGGGGTTGTGACCTTCGTCCTGTGCCCTCCCGTCTTGGTTACTGTTGTTTTTCAGAAACAAATGGAAAACCTTATAGCGGTTCCCACTTTACCTGCTCAGTCCCTTCCTTTTGCCACTAAAACAAAGGGCTGGGCTCACCAGCCACACTTAATTAACTTCCTTTCTGTTAACCGATTCTCACACCCAGTAAACCTACACATACCGCTGCCTCTTTTTAGGCCAGAGTATTATTTTGTGTTCATTCTTGCTAACGATTATCTACTTGAGGTTTGGAGGTTTGGGGGGGGGGTGGTTCTTTAATCTGTTTTTTTAATAAAATTATTTATTTTAATGATGTCCAGGTACAGTAGACAATAATGAAATGGGTATTTGCAACCTCTGTACACTATTAATGCATCCTTCTTCGTGCCTTATTATTAGCCATCTCCCGAGGTCCTACAAATAGTTTTCACAGCGTTGCTAATCCATCGTGTCATTTGGTGTGATGTAGGGCAAGACACGTTGTAGGAAGATTCTAATTTTATAGACACGCGAACTATGGCAGGACAGGCTAAACGATGTTTCCCTGGCTCCCCAGGTAGGGTGTACGGAAAACCTGCTTCTCTGGGCTCCTTGGGTGTCCTCTCATCGACAACAGGGCCCCAAAGTTACCAGTTCCCTGAATGTAAACGGATGGAAAAGAGTTGAGGTCGTTGAGGTGGAGGAAACAGCCCCGAGGGTTTGGAAGGAGAATGCTTTATTCTCTCATAAAGTGTTGTAAGGCAGACAGAGAGAGCGCACAGGCTTGAAGAGACAGACAGGCGTTGTGAAGTACAAGGTCTCGGACAATAGAGCCCGGAGTGTCTGCGTGAGCCCGGCAGGCAGGGGGACTGAGTGGCGCCCTGAGCTGTGTCGAAGAAGCTGGCTCCAGGCTTATTTCCCGAGTCCTTACGGTGCTTCTCAGGGGCAACGTCCCACACGGCTGGGGGATTGCACATCATTCATCTGTGATGAGTGTGTGAGAAATAACAGCAGAAGGTGTTCAGCTGAGACTCCTTTTCTGAACAGATGACAGGATCCCTAATCTCGGGTTTTGTTGTTGCTGGCTGTCTGTTTTAAAAGCCCGAGAGCACCGAGGGGGGCCGTTTGATGATTTTAACTGAGTTGTGCATTTGTGTGTGAGTAGGAATGGGGACAGGATCCAGACAGCGTGGCCAGATTCTGCCTTAACCATCTGAAAGGGCACTGGGTCATTATGAGGGGTCCTTCACTCTTCAAAGTCTGCTTATGGCATTGTAACACCCTCATCCCCCCTTTTGTTTGAGAGAAGGCGGCTGCAGGGTCACGTGACCTCGTATCCTTCGGTTAATTTTGTCATTAGTCTTGCAGACTCCCTCCTGCAGTTTGAGCTCGGAGTATCCAAGTGCTGCCTGCACACCGTTTGCTTCCTCAAGCCTTTCTGCATGACATCATAGCTCAGCCAAGGGAGCAAGCGCACGGCTCAGAGGAAAGTGCAGGGAATCAGCTGCAGCCAGGGTTTGCCTACCCCCGTGGGGTCTTCCACTGAGTCCCCGAGATCCAGAACCTCTTGGGCGCTGCCACGGAGGGTGCCAGGGGCTGGGGACATGTGGGGACAAGAACCTCACACCGTCCATTCTCTCCCGGGCTCAATGGAGTGGAGTTCCAAGCTTGAGAGGCTGGAGGTTATCTCATTGAATTGGCTTTGGTATTGATGACCCCGTGGCCCGGTTGTCCCCATTCAGTCTGGCGCGGCCCTCTATTTCTGCGAAACTGAACTTCACCTCGAAGTCCCCAGAATCCCACACACGTCTGAACACACTCCGTTTTGCTCGTGTCCTGACCTTATCGTCTTCCGTTCCTCTCCCTCGCCCTGGCCCTCACCGCGCGAAATGTGCACGCACCTTGTCAATCCACAGGCGAGATACGTTTTTAAACATCCTTGTTCATTGCGATCCATGAGGATTCTTTTCCAGCCCCTTCCCCATGCAGGGCATTTTACCACCGGCTCCTCCCCCCGGGGGCAGCCTTGGCTCGCTGCCTGGGCGCTGGCTTGCGGCTCGGCGGCTCCTGGAGCACCTGGCGTCGGTGGGTGGTGTTGCCAGTCTGGGTAAAACAGATGCTGAGGAGGGGCTTGCCACGTTTGTGCTGTATTCCCTCTTCTCTTTCAGGTATTAGTAAATATTGGCAACCATTTCGATCTTGCCTCCAGCATATTTGTAGCACCGAGAAAAGGCATTTATAGCTTCAGCTTCCACGTGGTCAAAGTGTACAACAGACAGACCATCCAGGTGGGTAGCTTCCAAGCTGCCTGGACCCTTCCAGCGTCGGACTACTAACGCCCCGTGGCCACAGGTCCTGGCGCCCCCTCTGTGACCCCGCGCCAGCCAGGGAGCTGGCTGACCCAGGGCTCCGGGCTCAGGGCCTGCCTCGCGTTCTGGGCCAGGCCCTGGCCGGGGCTCCCCTGGAAGGGGTGGGGCGCGGGGGAGGTGAGGACAAGTGCGGGCAGGTGGGGTCCTGCACGGTCTGCTGACCTTTACCGTCTGCCCTGCAGGTCAGTTTGATGCAGAACGGCTACCCAGTGATCTCAGCCTTTGCGGGGGACCAGGACGTCACCAGAGAAGCCGCCAGCAATGGTGTCCTGCTGCTGATGGAGAAAGAGGACACCGTGCATCTCAAACTGGAGAGGGGCAACCTCATGGGAGGCTGGAAGTACTCCACATTCTCGGGCTTCTTGGTTTTCCCTCTATGAACACAGAGCCCCCAGACGGTGGGGAAGTTGCGATCTGGACCCAGGCGTCTGCCCTTCTGAACACCCTGAACTTGCCAGAACAGGACCACTTGGTTCCAGCCTCCTTCAGACTGTTGAGGTAGAAGAATGATTTCCTTCTAAATCTCCAGTATTTTCTTTGCATATCGGCCACTCCTCGGGAACCTGGCTTCTAATTAGTTTTAGACGACGAGGTCTTAAGGAGAAACGAATTTATCGATTTGAGCAATTTGTACCTGTGATCGTAAAGTCAATACTGGATTTTATTGTCGGGGCCGTTGACTTCTCTTCCTTTTGTTTGTACGTTGTATTGTTGCCCCACGCGAGGAGTGCCGTCGATCTCCAGGATGGATTGCAGGTCGCAGGCGGGGCTCAGAGCAAGAGCCCCACGAATCACCACCTGCCGGATAGTCCTTGAAATGTGTTCTTTGTGTGTCTGTTCCGCCTTGAGGAAAAGAACGGCTTCGCTTTCATTCTGTATCTGCCCCCGGGTGGACGGGAGGCCTCGGGAGGGGGAAGGGGACATTGTGAATCTGTCAAGAAGCGCTTTATCTGGAGAAGCAAATTTTGCACGATGGGACTGCGACTTTTGCTTTGTATTGTTTACGTGTGTGTGGGTTTTTTTGGTTGTCGCTGTTCTTTTTTTTTCTGGAAAAGCTTTGCTTTCTTTCCACACTCAGCTCTCCCTCCTTACCCTTACTTCTATTTTTCGTCCTGGGATGGGGGAGAGAAACATACGTCGATTTCTTGAATGAGACCAAACAAACAAAACAGAAACATACCTGTGTATTTTGTTGTGGATGAGACCGCACCAAACAGAAGGTACCCGTATCTCAGAGTCCAAGTAGCAGACGGACAATTCTGCTTCTTTCAAAGACATTCTCTCAGATGCACCTTTAGAACTAACCAGCTGGATTGTTGTTGTTTTTTTTTTTTTCTTTCTCTCTCTCTCTTTTTTTTTTTTTTTTTTTTTTTTTTTTTTTAACGCTCTGGAATACTTTAACAACTTGATGTTCCTGGGTGGCCTGAATCACGTAAGAGAAGCATGGGAGCCGTAATGACCGAGTGTTGTAAACACACGCTTCCTTGGCCCAGCGTGCTTCGGTCTTCCCAGCTGCCTGTCTTCATCTGTCTGTGTCCACCCCTCCGTGAGTGCATCCGGATCAGGTGTTTCAAAGCCAGCAGGACGGGCTACTGTCCTCCAGGATCCTCCTCTGATCCTCCAAGGAAAGAGGCGTGTTGACACTCTCTGGGAGCACCTGGCGAGAAGCCACCTGGAAGTCACAGCGGTTACAGGTATTGGCGGAGGCACCCTGGGAGCAGTTTTGCAAAGCCTTCCTGTTTGGGCACCTTGTACAACAATTGCGTTAAGACGCGGCTGGGAGATGATGGGTGCAGGGTTCATAGGCCAAGGAGATGTTGCTAATCCCAAAGCAATCCAAGAAGAGACCTCACAGCGGACGTTAATTTGTCTTTTGTGTAACACTGTAACCAAAATATTGATGATAAAGAGTCATAATTTAAGATTCAGAATAAATGGGTTTGATGTCTGGCTTGCTCTAACGCCTTCCAATTGTCTCTCGACTCCTAAAATGTGTGCAAGCGAAGGCCAAGGATGAAGGACTTGGGGAAGGGAAAATGCACACCGTACCTCTTGAAAACACACACTCCAATGCACACTCCCATGTGGAGATCTAGCCGTGGGTCTAGATGGAGACTGCACACTGAAATACATTTCTATTTATACATATGTATTTGTCACCCAGGAAGGTTTTTGGGAGAGATATTATGGGAACCAGACAGCTAATGCTTTATGGACAGGCAGTCTGCTTTTATCACATAGAATTCTTGATGTGGTACAAGGTCCAATCCAGTATTTCAGTCAGAGGGCATGGGTCTAAAAGACACTGACATTTCAATATGGCATCAGTTGTTTCTAAGATAGGTATGAACATGGGGAAACATTGGCTTCCATTTTCAAACAATAAATGCAGTGAGGATTAGAGAGATGAAAAAAGTATACTTTGATGAAGGCTCTAAGTTTTCCTGGTCTTAGATGGACAGCATAATAGGATACTCAATAATCTAATTAATTTGAATTGAAATGCTATCACATTTTGTTAGGAAAAAAAAAAAAAATCAAGAAACATCAACCAAACATCATTTTGGGTATTTTGGCTCTGTGATTAGGAGACACGCTTCTAAGTACGGGCATTGTTTATTAATGCTGATAACACCAACAGCTCGATGCTAGCGAATATTTTTCATCTGTGTCTTACTGCCTTTGGTGAGTTAGTCCTCTGGTCCCTCATTTTTTTCAACCTTCTGTTCAGTGTTCGGTTTCAAACAAGCAGCAAACTTCATTAGCGGATCATACCGCCCTTCGGAGATTGAAAAATATATGAGTACTTGTTATTTTTATTGCTTACTAAAATGTAACGCATATATTTGTTTGTATTTACAGTTTTACTACATACAGGTTGTTATTTGGTTATGCTGTCTAATAAATAAGTTATTGAATCGATCAAGCTAAAAAGACGTATATTTCAGGAGTCTGTTTTATATTAGGAAAACAGCTTCATCCTGTTGATTCCACTCCTGTCATTTATTTATTTACTTACTTATTTATTTCTGTTTTGAGCTGGATGCCAAACTCTGCATTAGGGAGAAGCCATGACAGTCGTGCTGCCAAAGTCATTTGTCACGCGCCGTGACAGCTGTGCGGGTTGTTTGGCTAAGGATCTTTGACGGAGGTGAAGTTCCTGTGTGTGGTCCATAAAAATATACATCATCCGAGCAAAATTTGAAATGTGTTTTCCTTTAATTGGGGAGGAAAGACTGACATCTGGAATATACACCATCTGATCCGTGCTTCCCTGGCTCCGGGCCTCAGTTTCCCCATCTGTGGAGCCAGTTCAGGAACCCCCACACCTCCTGCCCAACTCACGAGGCTATCGTGAGGTCACAGGGACACTCTGTGAGGTCTACAGGACACCGTGGTGACCAGAGGCATTATGTGGCAGGGAGGGTGTTTCCAGAAAGTGAGATTTTTTTCAATATGCAATTTATTAAAAGTATTTAAAATGAACATCCGACAGGAGGACACTTTTATGTGAAAGTAAGTTTCCATATTCCCCACGAGCTTATTAAAATGGTAGCACTCCAGAAGTTTAATTTGATTTTTAAGAATGATGATAATAGGACTATGTCAAAATCTATGCATTTTCACACTAACTCAATTCTGAATTATGTTCTTGCACTGTCCTATGTGGCTCAAGCCCACCTTTCTACTCCAGCATGCGATATCCACATTTTACAAAAATATAAAACTAATATTTTTAACACGAGGAAAAATTGAGTTATCAACATTTTGGCATTATAATAGCGAGTGGGTCTAGCTGACAAATGTTAATCGTACTAAAGTGTAAATGCCTTTAAACGATACTATTTTTTAACTTAAAATCTATTCTAATTTGAAATATGACCCTGATTCAACTCTACGTCCTGAGAAACTGTATTTACTATCTATAATTCCTGAACCCTTTTTGCATCTTAATATTTTCTTATTTATGTACTCATGCATCATGAAATTATTTACATTTTCAAAGTTTGTGATTACTATGACTTCTTCAAGCAAAGGTCATAAAAGGCCATCAAATATTGGCATGAAAACTCATGGAATCCTATAGAGATTACATATTTACTTGTTTGGGAAAAAAATGTTGTAATTTTTTTTTTTTTTGGAAAATCTAGTTATATCAAGCATCAGAAGAGTTAAAAAAGATACATAAAAGCAAACCAAAACCTTTCCTGAATCCCTAATTTTATTTGTATTAATTGGTATCGTCACATACGCAGTAACATGTATATCATTTGCCCATAAATACATGAACAAATACATCTGATTTTTATCAGCGAATGAAATAAAATGCGTAGATTGGTCACGTTCCCCTGGAATCTGGAACTAGGTGAGGGGAGACCTTGATGAATTCCTTTATACAAGCAAAACAAAAGCACGGGCTGCTTCAGCATGTCTCATACGTAGCAAAAGGAGCAGAGAATAAGCTGTCAATTTGGGTCGTGGTTTTGTAATCTTTTATAAGGAAATGAATATTGCAATAAGATAATGTCATCGTGAATAAGTAGTGCTTACATTCCTATAGCATAGGAAGTATATAATAATCTAATGCACATGAATGAGAAGCTGTTACATTACATTGAAGGTGGTGTATATAAAAGTTAGAACTCATAGAAGCAGGTGACATAGAATTATTCTAAAGGTTCGTCCGCGCACTCTGTAGAAACACTTGTAAAAAATGTAAAACTAGATTAACCATAACACTACAGTGAGTTTTTCTGTTTTCCGTTGTTTCCATAGGAATTTACTTGTCAAGGGGACTCACACTTTGCTACTAAAATAGGATATTGCAAATATATTTAACATGTAAGATCAAAGCCTATAAGTTCTCATAAGACTCTTAAAATTAATTTTCTTGGCATTTAAAGAGCATGCACACCAAAGAGAGTGGAGGAAGGTAAGCTACAATTTCCATTTTGGTTTTATCATTTTACATTTTTTGTGCTCAGAATTTTTTTTTTTAAAGAAAACACTGTGAAGAGGTTAACTGCTAATGGCCACGTACACTAATCAAGTACGTTTATGTATTTGCCTAGCCTTTTAAGACATAATTTTTTTGCGGGGAGGTTTACTGCCTTTGAAGATGGAGAGCTACGATTCATTCACCTTTAGATATTTTAACTGTCTATTTGTTACCTAGCTCTCTGTGATGTGATTGGTCAGTCCAGTCCTCACCCTCCCTTCAAAAATAGAAGAAACATCTTTTCAAAATTCCTTTAAATTAGATCCAATGAATATCAAGTTTAAAAAAACATACGTTTTTGTGTAATAATATTACACCAATACATGAATTCTAAGTAAATGAGCTTTCTTTCCATTCCCAAACCCAGTAGGGTAACTTGAAATTTGTGAGGGCAAAAGCCGTGTGGTTTTACCTCCCACAGATAATAGGAGCTCTGTTTTGTCCTCCTAAGTGGATTTTGCTGTGGATTTCCATCACCAGAATCACTTAAGTGTCTATAGCCTCATAAATCATCATCTTCAGCAACTCGCCCACATACACTCACTGTGTAGTGTAAATGAGCTCCTTGACAACTTAATTTGGAAAAGAAATCTTCATTCCCTCTTCTTAATGCCTCCAGCAGGAACCCCCCGGGGTTAGGACGCTGCTTTGCACTGGAGCCATCCTAACACAATGGAACCTACTTAGTAATGAGCCACCACCAGTTTTGCGACCCGACGGCTACGCCTTAACTTTTATTATTGCCCCCTCGTATTTTTCAGGAGTGCTCATTTCTCTTGTTGAATTTGTTCCAGGTGGCAAAAACAAAAACAAAAACAAACCCCGCCCGAGATGGAAAGTGTGGAGAATGTTGGCAATGCACTGGGGATGTGGGACTCCTGAGTATTTTGCTTAAGTCTGTTTGCTCTTAATTTTTCATCTTAAAATGCTTCCCTAAATTTCTTATGCTCTTTAAAGACCAGTAGGATATGGAGCATCCTCCCATCTCCTTGACTTTGTACTATCTATGAGCTTTTATTGTGACTCTGGGTACTTTGCTATGGAACTGACTTAAGAATAATATTTTAAATATAACCAAATTAACCAGAAAAATTGGCAAAGATTCCTTACTACTGAAATTCCTCATTTGCAATGTTTTTTGACGTGGTTTGTTTTTACAATGTTTTGCATGGATCATAAAGATTCCTAACGGCTTTCAAATTAACATTAAAATAAATATAAATATTGAATTAAAATCAATATTTATCTTTGAATTGCTAACATATCTTTTTTTTTTGCAATCATGTAATTATTAGGTCATAAGTGGTATACTTTTAGAGAGACGTCTATCACTGAAAAACAAATACAGGACATGAAAATGTGATACTATCATTTTTTTTCATATTCCCAAGCACCATGTAGGGATACTGTAACATAGTTTCGTTCTGGAACTATAAACTTTCAGTGGAAAAGGCAGTTACATCATTGATTAAAAAAATCCATTCTTTTGTGGTCAAGGTGTAGATGTTTCCTTTTCATTCCATAACATTTACATATTGCTCCTTAGGGGCTGGATAGCGTGCTTAGGGATGATGATAGAAAAATAAAGACACACATTGTGTGTGCCAAGAGTTTGCAGTCCTCGCTAAATATATAGCCTGGAGGATATCCAGGGTAAACTCATGGTGAGGGGTAGGCTGGGGTGAGCTTAGGAGGAACCTTAGAAATTGGAATGCGTGTTTACTAAAGTGAAAAACATTTTTCACACATGAAGAGGAGAATGCTCTTTGGGTGTTGACATTGAATACACTGAACATCCATTAATCTTCCGACCAAAAGGCTCCCTGCGACCTTTCCTCCCACGCTGAATGTGGTTGGGTATTTGGCAGACATATGGCAGACTAGGGCTCATGAGCCAACCTTGAACGTACTGAAGTGGAATGGGACAGATATGGGGAATTTCCATTGTTTTAACACATGAAGGTTAAGATATAATAGCCCTTTTTTTACAGTTTTATTTCTGTTTGCCTTGTGTGGTGAGTTGCTGGAGAAGACAGAAGGCATGCTAGAATTAGTCAAACCCTTAGAAGATGGATCTAAATCAAGACACAAGGCATGATGTGAAGTCCATCACAAACAGAGCTGGATGGAGGACCTTATCTAGCCTTTTGGCGTATTTTACAAGCTATTAACCCAATGAATACATTGGGACATTACTCAATGTCTAACTTAAGACACAAAAAATAAACGTGCAATCAAATTGCACTGGTAGAAAACGTGAATTGTGTGTGTTTTATTAGCTAATCACAAATATGTGTGTGTTTGTGAGTGTGCGAACATTGAATATAAACGAATGGGTGTAGCCACAACTTACCTCTGTCAAAATGCTTCCCATGTGCCTCCAGCTGTGCCAGCACTGAACCCTTGCTATCAGGGAAGAGGGAGGTGATACGGACTTTGCTTTGTACGTGGACTTACTTCTACTAACTCACCTCAATTCTTGGGCCTGTTTCATATTTTATTTCTTGTATTCAATCGTAGGCATCTATTTCTCCAGAAGGTAGAAATTACATCTGGTCTCCCTGACAGACAGAGATTGAGAACTGTTGAGAATAATTAAGCCATCTGGTGCTATAAACCCAACAGAAAGCTATGATCAGTGGATCATGGTCTAATCTAGTCTTCATCCATTGCATCTGAATTACCTTGGCACAAAGGAGTGACAAGGGGCTGGATTTTCAGCGAAGATTGTCACATCTCCCCAGTCATTTAGCAGGCAAAAGGCATGCGTGCATCAGACTGTGATAATTAGGGAAGAAGTATTCTCCCCTAAGGCCTATTACTTTTGATACTTAATTTTTCCTTTTTTTTGTTGTAATGTCTCAACAGTGACTGTCATGAGACATTGACTTGCGATTCTTACCAATTCCTGACTATGTTCATTGGAAGAAATTCTTTTACTGAAATAAATTTTCTTTTTATCTCAATGAAAAATTGAAATGAACATAAATTTATTTTGTGATATTTTTTGTTTCCAGAATTGTAGAAACATTTGTTTCAGGAAAAACTCCCCAATAGATGGTGCTGCTGCTGTGATTTAAACCGTTGAATAATTAGTATGCAAAAGAGCTCCAGAGAGAGGCCTCTGGGAATTCCCTTACATCAAGTTATAGAAAGACAAAAACGCGGCTTCGGTTTTGCTGAACGCAAATTGACGTAATTGTATAATTTGAAAACTAGAAGGATTTTTTGATCTTTTGAGGTCAAGAAATTACTTTTTATCTCCATTGTTCATATCACAAGTCTCTTTGAAACATAACCACCAACGAAATTGCGTGTTGCCAAAAAGTGTACTGAATGGCCTTCCAAGTTTCTATACCCCCCGTAATGCTTCAAGGATCTATCAGTTAAAGCCCTAATGTGAATATGACAGTAGAAATGAAAAATAGAGTGCTTCCTTCATATTTATGGGGAAAAATTGCAGATGCAGGAGTCATCCTGGCAGAATGATGCCATCACTGCTGTTAATGAGAAACCATAATACATCAACCCTTTGCACAGGTCACGCACTGTGTCTAGCATTTTATAGTTACCTTTCCATTGAATCATTATGAGAATTGTACAAAGTAGGCACTATCATTATCACCATTTTCTAGATGGTGGAGAATGCAGTTTGAAGCGATTCGATGATGTGGTCAAGATCTCACAGCAAATGAGTCACAGAGGTAGGAATCTGACTACGGGCTTTCTGACTTCAGAACCTGTTCTCTCATCTATTGTATTTTCCCGTATCTCAGCTGGAGAGCTAAAGTAAGAAAAAGATTTTCTTGAAGAAGATCTCTGTATGTGCGATGATTAATCAAAACTGTTTGCATCCTGGTTATTTCAGTAAAACTCATTGTTTAAAAAACGGGACAGCTTATGTTTCTATTCTGCAAACATAAAAACTGTTTTTACTCACAGGTGGAATTTAAGAAATAAAAGAAATGAACACATGGGAAGGGGGGGAAATAGAAGAGAGGGAAACAAACCACAAGAGACTCTTAAGGATAGAGAACAAATTGGGGGTTGCTGGAGGGTGGTGGTGGGGGGTTAGATGGGTGTTGGATACTAAGGAGAGCACTTGTGATGAGGACTGGGTGTTTTATGTAAGTGATGAGTCACCGAACTCTACTCCTAAAACCAATATTGCAGTGTGTATTAACTAACCAATATTTAAATTAAACCACCAGGACAACAAACTGCTTGATTGTAATCATAAGAGAAAAATTACAACAGCTGCTGTGAATTTACTGACCCTCTTGTACCAGAAACACCACAGTCTGAGCTCTCACTATTTTCATGCAGAAATTGATACTGGAAACATTTCTTTCCCTTTGGTTCTGCCCCAAAACTTTTTGCAAAGATGGAACTGAAAATACACAAATATATAAATATAAATAGCTCTTTTTCTCAACAATATCGTATATTTTCTAAAGGACACAGGTCACTCTCTAGATTTCTAGAGTAAAATCTGAGAAATCTGGGACATAAGGTAAATAAGCTAGGCTTGAATTGAGCATCTTGTCTTAAAGCTGTTCGTAAAGCTTGAAGCTTAACCTCTGGCTAGAGAAATCTCTTAGAACATGGAGTCAGGGAGTGTTTAAGAGATTAGATCTCTTGCCCTGAAAGCATAATTAGCTTTAAAATTAGTTTTTAAAAATAAAGTTAAAACTAACTGAACAAAATTAAAGTCGATTTTGGAAATAGCAAATGTCACTTGGTTGGATTGAGTGGTTTTGCTATATTCTAATCAGAGGAAAATACATTTTAGGAGTCACGTCGGAAGAAGGCAATACAAAATATGTCACCAAATGTGTTTCTGAGAAGGTTACTTTATTTTTTGCCTCTCATTTTATCTTTTATATTGTTAGATATTAGATATAAATATAAAATATTTATATAAAATGCTTTTTCACAGGTATCTTTTTATACCCTATAAAATATTAGAAGTGCCACATTTCCATTCAAAAAGCTCAGGCAAAATGGACCTTTCACAACTTGCTATTTGTTTACAATAAGGGGCTTAGTCTTGGAGAGTAATGAAGCGGTTTGTTTGAAGAGGTGAGTACCTACTGGGTGCCGGTATCCGTTGGGCTCCTTGCTGGGCTCTCCCACCGGAGAGAGAACCTCAGACAGACCCTCCATTTCTTAATACAACTGAAAATAAGGTAGATTAGCGAAAAGTGTAACAATTACATACAGGGATCTTTTACTTTCCAGCGTAATAAGGTATTAAAAAAATAAAATCGCAGATGAACATAAAATAAACATAGATTTCGATAATGTAAGGTTTTCGAATCGAAGATATTGAGAACTCTCTATGGATGACTTGGGATGGGTCAGTGCCCCTTAAATATCATGAAGTTCAGCTTGTTGGCCTGCAAGACAGTTAATGCTACTTCATAATCGCACCGCTGAAGAACGGGCAGCTGGGGTTTACTGATGGCATTTTGGCATCACGGAATTGATCCCGCCAACCCTGGTGCTTTTTCCTGTAGTTAGAAAACAAGGTAAGGATTCCTCTAATGTGACACGTCTCGCCAGGCTTCTTCGCCACAGAAGGTGATGAGCCAGTACTCCTGCCTTCCTGCCCGTCTGGTAGGTTGTGTCATTTTCCGTCCTGCATGTTTTGAGAAAGTACATCACCTTCAGCACACCAGCGTTTACACTGAGAACATACATTTGGGAATTAAAAGCACTCTCGTGTATTAGACAGAAACGTCAGGGCACTGATGCTGCTGATTATGATATGGAGATTTAAATGCATATGTGAAGAAGATAGGTGGATAGATAGATGATAGATAGATAGATAGATAGATAGATAGATAGATAATAGATGAATAGACAGACAATAGGTAGATGGTGGTTGACAACAGATGATAGATAGAAAAATAGCTAATAGATAATAGGTATATAGATAGATGATAGATACACAGATGATGGATAGATAGATGATAGATGATAGAAAGATAGATAATAGATGGATAATAGATAGATGATAAGTGATAGATGATAGATAGATAGATAGATAGATAGATGATGGAGATCAAGCATGGAGGTAAAACGAATAAAAACCCCATGTATTTAACTTTCTTTAGGTTTTTGCTTTTGTGATCCTTGCCTGACATGGATGTGCCGTAACAAAGAGTTATCAGAATAATAACTCCAGATGATGTCTAGCTTTGTTTAGTGTTGTCACATGTCTGCCTGAAAATCTGTTTGGAAACTTATAACCTTAGAGTTAAGTAGTAGGTAACAGTTAATAATTTCTAAGTAAGAGAGTCTACTGAAACAATTATTAAGACTACACTTAAGTTTTTATAGGTTGGGCTTCATATTTTCATACAGTATAGAGAAGCTAAATATATTTGAATCTGTTAATAAACATGTTCTTTTTGTCACATTGAAAAAATATACTCTAAGGAAGAATATACTTATAAAAATTGTGACATGTGTGTTCATAAAATTTAGCAGTCTGCTGCAATTCACTACTGTTTATTTCCTAGTTTTCTCTGTAAGAAAGTAAAGGTTACTAATGGCTAAAAACTACAATCAATATGTGAAAATAAAACTACTAGTAACGATCAGGGTGAAGGGAAACATTGTATGCAAAGTATGCACAGTAAATAGGGTGTGTTTTTGTTTTGGGAAAAGAGTAATTTTGTTCTAAAGTAAAAGGTGAAAATAAAGGACAAAAACGAATGTATAAGAAAGTTACAGGCAGGAGCGCCTGGGTGGCTCAGTCAGTTGAGCATCTGACTCTTGATTTCAGCTCTGATCATGATCCCAGGGTTGTGGGATTGAGCCCCGAATCAGGCTCTGTGCTGATAGTGTGGAGCCTGCTTGGGATATGCTCCCTCTCCCTTTGCCCTTCTCCCCCAAGCTCTCTCTTTCTCTCTCTCTCTCTCTCTCAAAAAATAAATAAATAAAAATAAGAAAGAAAGAAAGAAAGAAAGAAAGAAAGAAAGAAAGAAAGAAAGAAAAACCTAAAAAACTAAAAAATTAGAATATTTAAAAAAATAGGAAAAAAAAGAGAAAGTTACAGGCACTTTGGGAAAAAGGAATCTTGAAAACGGAATCTTGTCCTGTGAGATCAAACCTGGATAAGATTAGGTGGTTTTATTTGTAAGTTGTTTTCTTATTTTTTTTTAAGAGTTTCAGTATTAATAGTACACAAATGCAAAACCAGAATTTGTTTTTTTTTTTCTCTGTTATAGCAACAAAGTATTCTTTGATTATTGGTCTTCTCTCAAGAATAGATTGTAAAAGTTTATAGTTTTTGCTGTTTGTTTATTTGTTTATTTATTACCTTTGTAAGTAACCCACCTAGAAAACAAAGATTCTTGTCTTAGCAGAACAACTTCCTGTGCTTTGTATTGACTTTATTACGTTCTTCAATATTTAAGAAAACTGAATATTCTCACGTTTATACCGAATTAAGCTTTTGTCTTCTTTTGCTTTTTTTGCAATCGTATTAACTTCTATGTTTACTTTTGAATTATTGTATTGTTACTTTGGTTAAATAGGTAGGTAACTATATTTTTAGGCCCAGGGTCTTACTTATTCAAGAGTTCAAACCTTTTGACATTTTTGATATTTTGCCTTCCAAAGTCAAATTCTAAATTGTGAGATCTTTTGTAATCTCAAACCGACTTTGAGATTTATTGGAGGGCCCTGGAAAATCTCAAAGGACTTGTCTTTTCATCCTGCAAAAAGAGTAATTAAATTTACTTCGTATGTTCAATTGTATGAAAATTATTTTGAAAAAGGAAGAGATGCTTAACCTTCCCCATAGGTTCTATATAGATGGGTGAATGTAAATAATATAAATATTTCAGAAATTATATGAAGTTCTTAGACATTTGCCAAGGCCCCTGCTGTTCATGACATGTCCCGGTATAATGTTATCAGTCCTACTTCTGGCTATTATTTAAAAACATTATATGCCACAGAAATAACCAAATTTCTAACAACTCAGGAAATATCAGATGCTGATGAGGATGTGGTGGGAATGCAAACTTGTGCAGCTGCTCTGGAAAACAGTGTGGAGGTTCCTCAAAAAATTAAAAACATGGGGCACCTGGGTGGCTCAGTCGGTTGAGCGTCCGACTTCGGCTCAGGTCACGATCTCGCGGTCGGTGAGTTCGAGCCCCGCGTCGGGCTCTGTGCTGACTGCTCAGAGCCTGGAGCCTGTTTCAGATTCTGTGTCTCCCTCTCTCTCTGACCCTCCCCCGTTCATGCTCTGTCTCTCTCCGTCTCAAAAATAAATAAACGTTAAAAAAAATAAAAAATAAAAAAAAATAAAAAAATAAAAACAGAATTATCCTACGACCCAGCAATAACACTGCTAGGAATTTATTCCAAAGATACAGGAGTGCTGGTTCATAGGGGCACATGTACCCAAATGTTTATAGCAACGTTACCAACAATGACCAAATTATGGAAAGAGCCTAAATGTCCATCCACTGATGAATGGATAAAGAAGATGTGGTTTATATATACAATAGAATACTACTTGGCAATGAGAAAGAATGAAATGTTGCCATTTGCAACAATGTGGATGGAACTGGAGGGTATTATGCTGAGTGAAATAAGTCAATCAGAGAAAGACAGACATCATGTGTTTTCACTCCTGTGGAATTTGAGAAACTTAACAGAAGACCACCGGGGATGGAAAGGAAAAAAAAAATAGTTACAGACAGAGAGAGAGGCAAACCACAAGAGACTGTTAAATACACAGAATAAACTGAGGGTTGATGGCGGGGGTGCAAGGGGACAGGGGAAATCGGTGATGGGCATTGAAAAGGTCACTTGTTGGGATGAGCACTGGGTGTCGTATATAAGTGATGAATCACAGGAATCTACTCCTAAAGCCAAGAGCACACTGTATACACTGTATGTTACCTAACTTGACAATAAATTATACATATAAAAAAAATAAAAAAATAAACATTAAAAATAAAATTAAAAAATAAAGCAAAAAAAAAAAAAAAAAAAAGAAACAAAGAACCAAATTTCTTTGTCAAATGAATTCTCACCAGATCTTTAACCACGGTCATTTAAAGTCTTTTGACATCCGCAGATAGGTTTTATTTCACTCTTATTCTTTTTCAAAAGTTTTTGCAATCAGTTGCAGACCAGAATGCTTTGTCTTCAATAAAAAGGGGTTGTCTCAGAGACCCATAGAGAAAATGATGACAGATACCCCGGAATACAGACTTCCTGTGACTTTGTTTAAATATATTTCAGACCATCCCACTGGACTGAGTGAGGATTTCTAGTGCTCTCGTGGAGAAGCTGACAAGTTCATAAAACTGCTAATCCAAGATCAAGCCGAACAAAACCTAATTACATGGGACTGAATTAACTGATGAAGAATGATAATATTTTTTTACAGCCTTTGTGCCGAACAGTGCTGATTCTTTTATGCTCTGTTTTCTGGATATGAGGAACCCCTTTTGCTTTTCTCTTAAGCTATCTATAACTAGTAACAATGTAGCAGATGATACTTTTGTAAAGAGAAACGAGTCATTTCTCTTTCTCTCCCTGCTTGATCCCTCTAGGATTTACAAACTCTTATTGAATGTTCTAATTTTCATGCCAATATAATTATTTGCAGAAATTCAATAGGAATCTGTTCTCTTTATAACAGGACATAATTAGAAAACGAAAGGTTATATAACCAAGACTTTGGCCTATCATGTTTGAGAACGATGTGCATGGAATCAGATATGACCACAAAGTTTAATGGAACTAAGGTTGACTTTATGGAGCCAATGATTACAAAGCCCTTCTGGAAAAAACAGCCTGGTACCTGACTGACGGGGTTCCTAACCTTACAGTGAGGAAGGAAATTTACTTCCTGGCAGGCCCGGGAACCTGAGGATATCTGGGGGACCTCAAAAAGAGAGAAATTCTCCCAAATCACCTGATGGTGAGTTCTTGGCTTGTCTTTGTAGCCAAGAGAGGCTTCCAAAGAGAGGCGATCTTTCATGAGAAGTTCCAGCAAAGCAAACCTAAAAAGCCCTGTGTGGTCAATTACCATGCTTGTTGCACTTGTGCAAACATCAGGCCCGCTCTAATGACAGCAGACGCCTGTGTGTAAACTTTGGTAATCTTTGATTAAAAATGGGGGAGGCCGCAGAGGGCGGAAACTGGGCTTGGTGACAGATCCAGGTAGGCTTAGGACGTGGGTAACTAGCAACATAATGGGACGTAGGATAGGATTAGGGAAATCAGGGATGTGGCATGATGTATATCTTGGTACAATCTATTCTTAGTGAGAATCTTTTACCCTTGAGATATTGTGAAGCTCTGATTTGGAAACAGAGGCATCTCTGTTTCAGTGTAACTTTCGGGGAGTTAGGGATGAAACACTTTAGCCCGCTTTCCTCCATGAGGCATCCTAAATGAACAAATTCTACCTGTCAAGACTGGTTCATTTTAAATCAATATGCATGGTTGGTGGGTTTTGTTATTTTGCATCTAACTACACGGGAGTTTAGGTCCAAAACGTGGAACGGAATCTGCCACGATGACAATTTAATATTCCTTGTCAAGTCAAATTTGATGCTTGAGCCACTGACTCCTGGGGCTGGTTGCGAATCCCAATCCTGGCACTAGGGAACTATAAAATATCATGAGCTAGAATTCCAGAAAACCAGTCACCTATCCGGGAGATATGAGGAACGCAGTTGACTTGCGGTATTAAAATGCTTTTTCAGTCTTAATTGTAGTAACGATGCCTGCAGTTTTGCTTCATATTAGTTCAGTTCTGAACCGGCTTCAGACTCTACCTAAAACACGTTAACGTCAAAACAAAACGTTAACTATTAGCGGGTTTTTTTCATTGGCCTCTATGTTATAACTCTGTCCCTCAGAGGCTAATCAATATCACTAGTGTAAATGACTAGCATTTATTAAAACCTTGCCAGGTCCCAGGCACCCTTGCAAGCATTCAACTGGGATTATGTCTTGTCATGAGCCCCGTTCTATCACTTTCTCCCGTCCATTTCAGAGAAAGCCGAAGTAGAGGGGTTAGTCAACTTGATCATCATGGTTATGTATGCTGGCCATCCTAGCCAAGGTCTGAGCCCAGACTGACTGACTCAGGATCCATATGATTGTGGATTATGGCATCATCCCGTGTTGGGAGCTGGCCTCGGAAAAATTCAGTAAGGGCTGAAAACTCCTTTCTCTAATTGATTATTGTGGCCAGATGACTATCTTGCAAAAGTTTTCCTTTTCACTCCATAAATCAATTATTCACCACATTTGTAAGTTAAATGGATCTGAGGTTAAAATTTATTTATGAATTTAATATTTTTTTGGCCAAGTATACAATGCCAAATTAAATCCCAGCACTGAAGTGCTTAACTTGATGGCTTAATGTATTTGCCAGCCAGACTCAAATAGATCACTTATTTTTTTTTTTATCTTTATTTATTTTTGAGAGAGAGAGAGAGAGCAAGCAGGGGAAGAACAGAGAGAGAGGGAGACACAGAATCTGAAGCAGGCTCCAGGCTCCTAGCTGTCAGCGCAGAGCCCGATGCGGGGCTCGAACCCATGAACCATGGGATCATGACTTGAGCAGAAGTCGGACACTTCACCAACTGAGCCACCCAGGTTCCCAATGCGTCACTTATTTATGTATTAGGGTTAGGTGCTGGGGTTAGATGATGACATAAACAGTCCCGATGCATGGGGCGTGTGGTTTGGGGGGATTTTGCTAAGAAGATATCTAACTACCACTCTGTACAACAGGTGTTGGGACACTGAGAGGCATAGGGCTCCCAGAGCAGAGACACACGAGAGAAACAATCATCCTATCCATAGGGGAACCTTCCTAGGGAAGTGATGTTTACCTCCTAGGAAGGTTGAGAGGGATAGTTAAGGTATAATCAGCACAGTCTCCCTGAGGAGGAGATCAGGAGCAGACATAGGAAGGTAGAGAAAAAGCCCATGAGACATGAAAAGGAATCTGGAATTTAGCTTAAAGGCAAATTCTTTACAGTTTTAAGAATTATTTTTTTTTAATGTTGATTTATTTTAAGAAAGAGGCAGAGAATCTCAAACAGGCTCCATGCTGTCAGCACAGAGACCAATGTGGGGCTCGATCTCATGGTTTGGTTTATGAAATCCTGACCTTGGCCGAGGTGAAGAGTTGGACGCTCAACCGACTGAGCCACACAGGTGCCCCAAGAATTAAAGTGCTAAGATCAAATCTAAATCACTCTGATGAGGCTGTTACAACACGAATATAAGAACGCATAGTTTGGAGAAGCTGAATTATGTAATGCTGACATTTAACATTCTGCTTTCACACCTTCCTCCATCGTCCCTTGTAAAAATGCACGTACTGGTGTCCCAGCTGAACACGGATTAGTCGTGAAGTCACAGAAGACATGCCCAGTAACCACTCGTTTGCTCCCAGTCTGTCACAATTTATCCCTTGCAGCGTATGTAATTTTCAAAGAAAAACTAGTAGTAGTATGAAAAAAGGCAACTTTAGTCTGATTTCCAGGATAACTTGGAGGCCAATGCATAAGCCATGTTGTACCTAAACAAATACATGTGCTATATTTGGGTGGCTACAGTTTGCTTTATATGTTTGATTATTCATTCATTTCTTTAAAACTTGTAGAATATTTAGATATTTTCCATTTTTTTATTAAACCGTAATGTACATAGAGGAAAACCCAGCTTTTTAAGTTACGGTTCTGAGAGTTCTGATACAGCTGTGGAGTCTAGCTGTCACCATCGTCAAGGCACAGAGCAGTGTCATCACTCTCGATAATTCCAACCTACCTGTCGCAGTCATTAACCAAAATAAAAAAAATAAAATAAAGTACATTTTTGTGTCTATACGTGTCCATTTCTTCTAACTGCTGACCAGTACTCTCTCTTTCAACCATTACCGATATTGCCACCATCAACATCCAAGTGCAGGTTCTATTTAAAGCCGGGTTTTCTTTACATTTGGGTAAGAACCTGTGACTGTTACGGCTCATGCTTTTGCAGCTGTATTTAAGAAATCTTTGCCTTATCCAAGGGCACAACATTTTCTCCTTTCAGCTCTTCTTGGTCATTTCTAGTTTATGTCTTTCATTTAGGAGTAAGTGTTGTGCTCTGGACACTTAGACCCTCTTGGCTCTCAAGAACCAGTTGTTAAAGGCACAGACTTTTGTGCATTTTCTGATGATATTATTAACTGAAGGTAAGCCACGTCAGTGTTATTCGTACTCTGAAAATCAACAAATGCAAAAATGTGAAGCTGTCTTTCTTCCCCCAACAAAGTCGGTTGTTACACATTTAGAAACACAGCACTTTCTATGATTCATGTTAAATTAATTTTTGAACAAGGTGTACATATAGATGGATGTTTATTTTCCTGCATAAGAATATCCATAAGTTCCCACAGCATTTGTTGAAAAGACTATGCTTTCTCCATTGAATGTCTTCGGGACTGTGTTGAAAATCAATTGACTGTGTATGTGTGAGTCTCCTTCTAGAATGTCTTCTGTGTCATTCATATGCCTGTCTAAAGTGTCTAGACTACAGCTTTCTGCCAGGTCCAGAAATAAAGAAGTGTGAATCATCCCAATTCTTTCTGTCTTCCTTTTCAAAATTGTTTGGCTATTTCAATTCCTATTTTTCCTTTCAAAGTTAGTTTGAGCCTCATGGACTTTCAAACTCTGTGCCTACATGTTAAAGATTCTTATGTCTTCTTGGACGATTAGTATTTTGTCATTATGTGATGTCTGTCTTTATCCTAGGCAGTGGTCCTTGTTCAGAAGACAAGTTTGACATTAAGATAGCCACTCCAGCTTTATTTTGATTAGTGTTGAAACATATTCCCTAACCTTTAACCCATTTATGCCTTTACATAAAGTGTGTTATTTTGTAGACAATCTACAGCTGGGACATATTCCTTCCTCTCCCCACCAGTCTCACAATTTGTCCCTTAATTGGTGATTTTTGACCATTTACATTAATGGTATTATTCATATAGTTGAGTTAAGATCTATCATCTTGCTAACTGTTTTATATTTATTTTATTTATTTGTTGTTGTTTTTTCATCTATTTCTACCTTTGTTTTGGATTATTTTTTATGATTTCATTTTATCTCTACTCTTGGGTCATTATTTATAACTCTCTTTTAAAATTGCTTTTAGTGATTTCCCTGCGATTTAAAATATACACCTTTATTAATCAAATTACCTTCAAATAATTTCCATGTAGTTTAAGGACCTTGAAACACTATACCTTTAATTCCTCCCTGCCACTTTTTTTTTTTTTTGAGATTTGTGTCATATATTTTACTTTTACATACATCACAAACACAAAATATGTTGTTATTTTTGCTTTAGACAGTGAAGTCATCCTTTAGAGTAATCAATAATATGAAAAAATAAATTTCAAAATTACTGTAACTTATTCCATTTCTGGCACACCTCATTTGTTTGTCTAGATCCCTGTTTCCATCTGGTTTTCCATTTCCTCTGCATTCAAACCTTTCTTTAAAATCCCTCAGAGTGCGAGTCTTTGGCAATAAATTCTCCTAGTGTATCTTGGTCACAGAGCCTTTGTTTCTTCTTGATTTCGGGAGGATCCTTTCACTGGCTATAGAGTCTGGGTTGTTGGGTTTTTATATTTTCTCAACACTTCAAACACTTGTCTTCCTCCTTACCTGGGCTTATGATGAGAAGTCTGTACTTATTACCTGTGACAGGTAATATTTATTTGTCCTCATTTGCCAGTAAGATTTTCTCTTGGCTTTGCTTTTTAGCAGTTTGACTTGGATAAATCCAAGGGCACATGTTATTAAAGTTTATTTATTTATTTTGAAAGAGAGAGCACAGGGGAGGGACAGAGAGAAGGGCAGAGAAATGATCTCAGAGCAGGTTCCACGCTGTCAGTGTGGAACCCTATGCAAGGCTAGAACCCACCAACCTCGAGATCATGACCTGAGCCAAAACCAAGAGCTGGGCGCTTAACCGACTGAGCTAACGAGGCGCCCCTAGGTGTGCATTTTATTTTTCTCACTTGATATTTTCTGAGCTAGATGGATCTGTGCTTTTGTATCTATCAATAATTTTAGGAAATATTTGGGAATTGTTTCTTCAAATATTTCTTTGTCCCCATCTCTCTCTCTCTCTCTCTCTCTCTCTCTCTCTCTCTCCAATTTCACGTATTTTAATCATATTTGGTGTTTTCCCACATAGGTGTGCATGTGTACGTGTGTGTTCACTTTTTTCCCTCATGGTTTAATTTTGGATAATGTTTTTCATCTATGTTTAAATTCCTGATTCTTTTCTTGACAAAGTTGAGCCTGATGAGCCTATAAAAAACATCTTTTATGGGGCGCCTGGGTGGCTCGCTCAGTTGAGTGTCTGACTGCGGCTCAGGTCGTGGTCTCATGGTTCGTGAGTTCGAGCCCCACGTCCAGCTCTCTGCTGACAGCTCAGAGCCTGGAGCCTGCTTCGGATTCTGTGTCTTCCTCTCTCTCTGCCCCTCCCCTGCTTGCTCTCTCTCTCTCTTTCTCAAAAATAAATAAAAACATTAAAAAAAATTACAAGAAAAAATATTTTTTACTATTTTTTTATTCCTAGCAATTTCATTTTTTTCTTTTTTTAAATTCTTAATGTTTATTTATTTTTGAGAGAGAGACAGAACGTGAGTGGGGTTGGGACAGAGAGAGGGAGACACAGAATCCAAAGCAGGCTCCGGGCTCCGAGCTGTCAGCACAGAGCCCGACGTGGGGCTCGAAGTCACAGACCATGAGATAATGACCTGAGCCAAACTCAGACGCTTAACCGACTGAGCCATCCACCTGCCCCCTCATTTTTTTTTTCTTATACTTTCCGTCTCTCTGATGAAATTGCCCTCATGCTCTTTCATGTTTCCATTGTTTCCATTAAAGCTTTTTACATATTAACTATGAATTTTTTAATTCCTTTCTTGATAATTCTAATATCTGTGTCATACCTGACCCTGATTATGTTGATTATTTTGTTCGTGGACATGGGTTTTGTTTTCCTTTCTTTTCCTTGTTTTGTTTTGTTTGGTTTGGTTTCATTTCATTTTTGCACCTTATAAATTTTCGTTGATAGAGAGATATCTCTTTTTTAAGAGATATTTATTAAGCCTGGAAGTTGGCAGGCTTTTCTTCTGTTAGGCCTTTATTGCAGAGTATTGAATCAGCCTTATCAGGGGTGGAGCTGAATTCGTAATTTATTGTGGCTCTGGTTACTCTGAATATACCACATGCTTCAAATTCTTCCACCATTAACTGGTATTTAGGGTGAGTTATTTTAACAGAAGATTATTTTTTTTTTTTTCAATATCGGCTTCACTTTTAGCTTTAAATCTCCCCTTTCCGCTGTGCCGTGGAGAGGGTCTCCCTGGATAGTCTTGCCTTCCGCAATAAAACGCTCTAACTTGTTACTTGGGGCTCATCAACTCGGTGGTGGAGAATTGGGGAGAGTATGTTCTGATGTTCTAATTCAGCTTCAGTGTTCAGCAGCCATTGTGTCCCTGGGTCCCACGGGTCGCATGTGGAGCCTCTATTTCTTCCGCCCCTCCCGTAGCTCAGGAACGTTAAGCAATGTCATGACGTTGGACGAAACGCCAGAGTGTATAGGGATGAAAAGAAGAGCCTAATATTTCCTGCTGAGCCGCTTTTGAAGGATTCTTACCAGGAAAAGGGCAACTATTATGGAGATCTCCTGCAAAGAAAAAGTAAAGAGGAGATGCGTCACGCAGCTTTTGGAGGAAAGGAAGAGAAAATTTGTTCTGGAGATACTGCCTAGGGAAAGAATAAGGAGAAAATACACTGGAAGGCAGATAAACTATTCAATGGGAAGTGGCAGATGGGACTCGATGCACAATGGTAATAACGTGAAAGTAACCGGATATGGGAGGCTTTTCTTTTAAGTGCTTGATCAAGGACAAGGTCATTAATTTGTAAAATGTTCAGTGTTAGGGATTCTCTGCTTGGACTTGTATGAATACCGTGCTTTCTGGATCTTCATTTTTATCACTAATCTATCATTTTGGAAAAAGTCCTCAGACTCAAGAGGTGGCACTGAGGACTGTCATTCTCATTGTTTTCGAGACGGTGGCTTGTTACATAAATGAGCCAAAGAGGCGCTCTGTATATTGGCTTCCAGGCATTTTTGGCCACTTCGCAACAGGCTGACACCCACTAGCTCAAAACCCCACAGGCTCCAGATTCAAAATTTTACACGTTCAGTGGTTTTCCACTAGTCCGGAAGAGGAGAAAAGTAGATCTTTAGCCATGTTAGTGCCTGGCTGCTTTGCACAACCTACACTCAGCATCTAGTGACCATTGATGGAATACTCTTGTGATGACAAGACCCAAGCAGCTGTTGTCCTTCAGAGTCTGTGACCGGAGACCCCCCCACCATGCTGCTGGGCAGCACCTTTTGGACTCCAGCTTCGTCTTTTATTTTCTCTCCAGGAAGTTCCCTTGCCCCTCCCACTCTGCCCGGCTACCCCCTGGCCAGACACTCCTGACCAGTCCCATGCCGGGAGGCACCTCCTCTCTCATGCCACTCTGTTTAAGTATGACCTAACAAAATGTGTGCCACTGCCTGTCGTGATCTTATCTTTTCCCTTGATAGGCACCGAGAACCCTCAACGATTGCTACGGTGGCCCCATTCCATTCCTAGCTGAAAGGATCAACTCTCTCTGCTTACTGGGTTTTTCTGGGTTGCTAGTAAGAATCCCAGTTAGGACCAATTGTCTGTCTGTCTGTCTGTCTGTTTGTTTGTTTTCTCTTAATGAGAAAACTTTCTTGGAGTACCTGATAGGCTAGGACCAACAAATAGCTCATCTCTACACCTCTGCGAGACCACCTGATGAAAATAATTCCCCTCCCCCCCTTTTTTTTTAACTGATGTGGTTAAGAAGGAAGTTAGCAATGTCAGTGAGTGGCTGTCTGCAGAAAATATTTGGCTCTCCTGGCAGATAGATGTACGATGCAAGGCCCAGGCTGCAGTGGTTCTTGACCTTGCGTTTGGTCCTCCATCAGAACAACTTATGACTTTTCCTAGAAGTGTCCAAGCCATCTCTCTAATAGTCACCCCGGTGGCTAAAAAGGGAGTGTACAAAGCGGTTCAGTGAACTCCAAAGGCGTTTATTCATATTCCCGTATCGAATTCCATATTTGGGAGGCGCGCTCCATTTTTGGATGGCTGGTCAGCCATTTGGTTAAAAAGCAACTTCCTTGCAAATACCCTGTTGGAAATGTCAACAGGGAATGTCGATTAACCGATTAACCGGGAACACAAGGATCCTTTGCATTTTTAAATGTCCGTTTCTAGGTCAGCTAAATGACATCAGGAGTCAGGACAGTGTCCCGTATGATAAAGGAAAAGCGTGTGGGGAGCAGCAAGTGTGCAGGTTTGTAGGCAGTAATGAGGCTAGAAGAGCATCTGTATTCATTAGGTGCCTTTTCACGGAGCTTGTTTTCAGGACCTGAGTGCCCAGGTTATCTTCTACACCCTACTCGGCAACTGAGCATATTTTTAGCGTGTGATACTTCTAAAATACTTTCTTCCTTACCTTCCTTACCTTACTATAGAAGAAAACTGCCCTGATTTTCTGAAATACACTTAACACTTAGGTAGGTAAGCCTTAGTATCATGAGGTGTTAATGACTCACCTAATTAGATGATATATCATCAGGGCCCTGAGCTATGGTTGTTTTTGTTTTTGTTTTTTTTCCGTAAAGAAACCTTCCTTTTTCTGCACCTGACTTTACTTTTTTCCCATGTTTGCAAAAGGCATGAGCAAACAATACTCTAACAACAAATGCTGTTAACTCTAGTGATGGAGTTTCATAGAATAAAGTATGCTTTTATATATCAGGAATTTGAAATTAATAAAAGAGGCATTGTATGAAACATATGACACCAAACTATGCATCTTGCAAATTATCTATCCCAGTGACCTATCGTTAGCAATTTGCATTGCTATGAGGTAAGTAAAGAAACATGAGAACCGTTCTCAGTTATATATATAAGACTATAGATTTAAATTATCATTGCATGACCCCTAATGTGTTCCCGTTAATTGGAGAACGCACAGGGTAACATGTTCTATTCAATATGCACACCATGCATAGTTGTTGTTGTTGTTCTTAAAAAGTATAGATTTGCCATGAATTAATAAACAAAAAGGGAGTAGTTATTTCACTTAGTAGTAATTTTCTTGATGTGTGATTTGACACGAGTATGATTTTAAAATATATTTTCTAAATGCTTAAAAAATATCTGAACTGGCCCCTTTTCTCTGTTTCAAAGTTGAATGTCTCTTTTGTTTAACTGTTTGATTGTGCTTTTATATATATAAAGTACTTTCAATTTTTTTTAATGTTTATTTATTTTTAAAAGGGAAAGAGACACAGCATGAGTGGAGGAGGGACAGAGAAAGAGGGAGACACAGAGTCTGAAACAGGCTCCAGACTCCAGGCTGTCAGCACAGAGCCCGACACGGGGTTCGAACTCATGAACCATGAGATCATGACCTGATCCAAAGTCAGACGCTTAACCGACTGAGCCATCCAGGCGCCCCATACAAGTTTTACAATAAAGAGCGATCATTCTTCAATTTCTTCTAATATAATTAGATTCATTAAGTAGAATTACTTAATATTGAGGGATACTATGGGAAAATGAAACTTCCCTGGTTTTCACAGGGCTAAAGGCTCTTTAAATATCATAAGAATTACATCTGTAGCCACTTATATAGCTGATTTCTCTGACCCCAAAAGGAAAAGATAGATAATAAGGCTTCTCTTTTGTCCCGGATAGGGCCAAATGGTTACAGCCTGGTCTAAGTCCCAGAATACCTGAGACCGTAGCACTTTCTTCCTCAATATTTATGGTAAGAGATGCAGCCCTAGAACTTGGAGACCTATGTTGGTCTCCAAGAAATGAAGGCCAACAACACCACAGGGTCCAAAAGAGAACATTTCCTGATTGAAGGGCTTGGGTGGAGAACCCGGCTCCCCTCTTACAGGGTGCTGATGTTGAGCTGGGTCAGAAAGAGAGGACAATGGAGGCTCTGAGGCTGTTCTCCAGGGAAAAAGCTAGAGGTACAGGCAGAAAGATCTCCTGGAACGCATTCTGGATGCCTCTCTGCCTGGAGGAACAATTAACTGCAAGGATGTGCAATGGAACCCTGTATTCAAGACGCTAGTGCCTTGGACCTTGGCAGACGTGGGGTGGGGGACCCAAGATTCCATGCCTTGCTGTCCCTGTCATTGCCTGGGAGTTTGATGGGGTGTGTGTGTGTGGGGGGGGGTGGTCTTTGGCTTCCTGGAAGGTGATAGACTTGCTGCCTGTTCCTGCTGCAGCTCACCACTGGGTCCTGGCCTTGGGTGCCCCCGCCTCTGCATAGACTCTGGGCTCCAGCCCTTGGCTGGACCTCTGGGATGACACACCATCACACTGTGACTCTGAGTGGGGCCTGCATGGGGACTGTGATTTGCCTGATAGCTGCCTGAGCCAGACTCCTGAAAGATGAGTCAGTGCCCCAGCACTGGTCAGCCAGGAGTTTCTCATCCAGGGCTCCCTTGCTGGTCTATAGAAGAGATGAAAATTGCAATGAAGCCCCGGAACTTGGAGACCAACCTATCTTGATCTTTTTTTTTTTTTTTAATGTTTATTTATTTTTGAGAGAGAGAGAGAAAGAACAAGTTGGGGAGGGGCAGAGAGAGAGAGGAGACACAGAATCCCAAGCAGGCTCCAGGCTCCGAGCTGTCAGCACAGAGCCTGACGTGGGGCTGGAACCCATGAGCTATGAGATCCTGACCTGAACCGAAGTCGGTTGTTCAACCAGCTGAGACACCCAGATGCCCCCGACCTATCTTGATCTTAAAAGCTGAGACTCTTGGGGTGCCTGAGTGACTCAGTTGGTTAAGTGTCTGACTTCTGCTTTTGGCTCAGGTCATGATCTCCTGGTTCATGGGTTGGAGCCCCGTGTTGGGCTCTCTGCTGACAGTGAGGAGCCTGCTTGGGATTCTCTCTTTCTCTGCCCCTCCTCTGCTTGATCTCCCTCTCTTTTTCTCCAAATAAATAAATAAACCCAAAAACAACAAAGCAAAACAAAACAAAACAAACAAAAACAAAACAAAACAAAACAGACT
The DNA here is from genome assembly GCF_024362965.1 of Panthera pardus. Classification (NCBI taxonomy): domain Eukaryota; kingdom Metazoa; phylum Chordata; class Mammalia; order Carnivora; family Felidae; genus Panthera; species Panthera pardus. Next base: position 82,681,192 of record NW_026526710.1, on the reverse strand, counting down.
CTTTTTTTAAAAAAAAATTTTTTTTTAACGTTTATTTATTTTTGAGACAGAGAGAGACAGAGCATGAACGGGGGAGGGGCAGAGAGAGAGGGAGACACAGAATCGGAAGCAGGCTCCAGGCTCTGGGCCATCAGCCCAGAGCCCGACGCGGGGCTCGAACTCACAGACCGCGAGATCTTGACCTGAGCCGAAGTCGGACGCTTAACCGACTGAGCCACCCAGGCGCCCCCAAAACAGACTCTTGATGGATCCTGGAGAGATTTTATTGACATACCGAAGGGCTAGGATTAGATTTCAGAACCATTACATTTCCAAGGACATATGCTTTCAGAGAGGAGAGGAATAGCAGCCTCCAGCCCCTTTGAAAGCAAGGACAAGTCAGTTTTCCTTGTCCCTCCGCCTTGGGGCACCTGGCTACTGCATGGGACAGGTGGCCTGGCTCTCACGGCGTCTTCTTCTAAAGAAGGGGGGTGATGCGCTTGTTAATAAAACTGCTTCTGACCCAGAACACCTCATGCATGAAGTCAAGTTAAAATTAGTAAAGATAAATATCAAAAGCCCAACATGTACCTACTTTACACATGAGTGTCGGACAACATGCAGTAAAGTAAGAATTTCAAAACTTTTCCGCGTGAGATAGTGTTTTTTTATCCCTTCCGGATGATATATATCCTGATCAAGCAGGTTTTTGATATTAGCCCCTCTTGAAAACAACATGGTTCATGTCTCTAAATAGCGTATTCTGATAAAAAATTAAATTTAATAACTGTATTCCTTTAATTCTTTTATTTCATATCTGAGGATGCCTGTCATCAATTTTAATAAGACATTTTCCTCAATTCTAAGTCAAGGCATCAATTTTCTACTTACAAGAATACATTGTAAATCGAGTCATGATGTTTCACTACCAAAAAAATATGAAGGGCCTTTGCCAAAAATATTATCTAATTTAGTGTTGTTCTTATCATACGTGGAGTTTAATGGGTCACCACTCAACGTTTTCTACCACATATCTTATAAATGTAGAGTTTGTTGCTTAGAATAATTTGCTAATTAAAAGACTTTGACCATGCTCTTTTATTGTGTGTAAATATTTGAGTGTAAGTTACTAATTTACCATGCCTTCCACTTTAAGCCCCTCATTTCATTATTAGTTTAACAGTCCTTTTGCCTCCAGAGACAGAATTAAACTGAAGGCAGCTTTAATTTTCTTTTTTTTTTTTTTATGTAGCAAGATTCAGTGAAGTTGCACTTGAGAACACTGTTACACTTGGGAGAATGCACACTAAAATGTACTTATTTTTAGCAATCAGTTAGCTTATTATACATAGATAGCATTGCATGTGTATTATGTCATAAAAGGTGATGAATAAAATGAGGATCGTAAGAAAACAGGAAATAGTTGATTGCTCACCTCTTAGGATGTGTTAGAAATACGTGCACAGGCTTTTTTTACTGGATTTGAGAGAAGAGTGGGAAGTAATAGGAAGGAAATGGATGACAGAATGACCCCAAACGGCAGGTTCCCGGCTGAAGATTATACACTATTAGGCTAAAACTTCCTCTGTTCGTCTCAGCATTTTTGTTAATGCATGGTTTAGAATTTCCATGGGTAAAGGGTGGCCCCGGGGAGCAGCTCAGGTCCTGATCCTCCCTCCTCCCTGTCACGGAGCGTTCAGCAAGCCCAGGAAGCGCGGGAGTCACGCGGAAATGTTCCCTGTCCGGGTCTGCGTGCAACTGAATGCAGTGTGCTTCATCAGAAACTGGACAGCTCTGCTGTTGCTCAAGGGGCTAGACCGGTAGTGAAGGCATCCGCTGTATCCTCAGTACCCTTTGAAAATGAAATGGACGCTCAGGAGGGCGTCAGGTGAACCTCCAGCCAGCATATAATGAACCTGAGAAGGGAGGTCAGTAACTGCAGCTGGGTCCTAGAAAGAGGTCAGTAGGATCTGGAGAACTTTTTATCAAAACTATAAAAACAGGATTCTGCTTTTTTTCCACCAAGTAAAAACATCACTGTTCCAGGCAAGGGTGGAAAAAAAAAAAAAAAAAAAAAAGGAAAAAATAGCAATGTTAAGTCTGGAAACAGTAACATCGAAATATTACAATGGTCTTGTTTTGCGATGCTGTGTGACTTTCCTCCCCTCAGGTAGGGCAGCGAGCTTTTCCAGTGAAGTCTGAGCTCAGTGCTGAGAAGACCTTCAAAGAAAGAAGACAAAGCAGAAAATGAAACAAAACTATCCGGGACTCTGGGTCTGAAGTTCTCTCTTGTCCAGCAAGAGAGCAGGGCGCAGGATTGAAAATGTGACAGGCTACTGTCTGGGAGGAGACAAGAACCCCGAGTAAGCGTCCTTGCTCCATTTTTATTAGGATCAGAAGACTTACAAGCGTGATGGACGTGCGCAAAGAGGCAATGAAACTCTGAGCATTAACTCATGGGCGTGGGGAAAAGGGGGTTTTTGAAGAAAAGTGGTGTTAGGGGTTTAGGTCAATACAAAACAAAATCCTGGAGCTGGGCAGATGATTGTTTACAGCAGACAGGAGGCCCCACCTCTGTTTACCTAAACTGGCCTAGGGGACAAGAAAAACAGCTTGCTACCTCAGGGTCAACAAGGCACCTTTCTTTTGCTAATTAGCTCCCCTCTGGGCAACTTCGCCCTGCTGTGGTCTAAAGTCCTGTTTTCCTGTTTACCTATTTTGGTCCTTCCTTCCTGTGAAATCACCTTTCTGCCATTGGACTAAGTTGGGGGGCATTTCTGCCCTGAATACCTAATCTTGTTTACCTCATCTTGGATGTTTTCATCCTCAGATTTCCTATTCCTATACCTTTGTCCTATACTGGGGACCTTTGCCCCATTTACCTAATCTTGTTTACCCAAACTTGGGTGTGTTCACCCCGTGACTTTCCAATTCTTTATGCCTTGTTAACCATTGGTGCAAGCTCAGGGAATTCCTAGGCTTATTCCCCACACAAAACTACAAGTCAAACTAGTGCCAAGCAGATGAGGAATGTTCTGGAGTCAAAACCATCTCTCTTCATTTGCTACGTATCAACCTTCCCGGACCATGGTCTTCATAACTTTCCCAACTGCTCACTGGGTGGGGTTCGGGGAGGGAAGGAAAGGGGCTACAGGAGTCCTTTCTAATTAATCTTCCACTTATCTTTTTATGATCCACTAATATATACTAGCAAGGGGGTTCCTTAAAGTGATTATGGCTCTCTTAAGAAATTTGAAAATAAAACAAGGGATGTATAATGCTCTACACTACAAAGAAAAACTAAAAACAAGGAAAAACAGAGCAAGGAACTCTTTTTCTTTTTCTTTTTTCCTGTGTGACTTCTTTTTACTTGTATCCTAGCCATGTTTTCTGTTCCAGTGATTTCTAAACACACATGCACACACATGCACACACTCATCACCTAGGAAATTAGACCATAAGTACTTTTCTATATCATTTAAATAGTACAGATGTCGAAAACAAGATTTGCCAGCATAGATGGCCATTACCAGTGAATATTTTGAGCTGAATAACTGAGGTCATTGTGAAATTTTCAAACTCTATAGGCTCCCTCTTGGAAGGAAGGGCATGCAATTGGCCTTTTAGAAATCTTAGAAAAAAAGTTGTATAGACCAAAATGGCTAGCATATAAGATAAATTGGTTAATTCGAAAGGAATTGGGGAAATCATGGTTGCTATCTTTGCTACAAGATTTTTTTTTTTTGAGTTAATTAACTTATTTTTGAGAGAGTGTGCTGGAGGGGAAGAAAAAGAGAAAGAGAGAGAGAGAGAGTGAGAGAGAGAGAATCCTAAGAAGGCCCTGGCCCTTCACTGTCAGTGCAAAGCCAAACGCAGGGCTTGAACTCATGAACCGTGAGATCATGACCTGAGCCGAAATCAAGAGTCTGAACCTTAAGCAACTGAGCCTCCCAGGCGCCCCTATTACGTGATTTATACCATGAGGAAATATTGTGAAATGAATCAGAAAAAAATCAAATCTTTATTTTTAAATATGTTCAAATCTGAGGAGGTCTTTTTTTCTTTTCCTGTTTTTCTCTTCAGCCAGTAGAAATTTTGAACAATTTCATTCGTCAGCTCTGCTTTAGATGATAGATCCCTCCTGACACATTATTTTTGCTCTTTTATCTTTGAACTTCAACGACTGGGTAAGTGACTCGATAGGACTTTACAGAGTAGCATTGCCGTAGTTACAAACAAGCTTAGGATGATTTTTTATTGAATAAGTTTGTCTTTTAATATGACAAGAGATTTTAAACTTTCATAAAACCTAATTTAGGACATGATAGAATCATAGATAAGAAGAAATGAACCTAACATAAACCTTTTTCAAGAAAATTGTATGATATGTTGAAGGTGAAGTACTCTCATTCAAAAGCAGAGAGAGAGAGAGAGAGATTTGATAAGAGATTTGATAAAGACAACCAAGAAAGTACATGATCACCCTACCTTAAATTATATCTTTAATAAAAATTTATAAAAATGTACCGGTTGTGAGCTGCTAATAAATATATATATCAAGTACCACTAGAACTCTAAAATGTTTCTTGTTAAAATGTTTCCGAGAATAGCTCCACCCTGAGCCTAAAAATGGTGAATATCGAATTGCTGATTTTTGGTGATATCAGAGAGCTCCTGAATTAGGTCCTGGAACTGGACCATTTGGTGAGTAGTGCGGATTGTTTATTCATCGTTTTCTTAGAGAAGAAAGAACCACACTGGTAGGAACACTGGGAACCTGAGTGAATTGTTGTGATCTGAATATCTCTCAACAAAGGTTGTGGACCATAACTCTGTCTTTAGTTTCCAGCTATATACATTCATGGGTTACACGTGAGAGCGTGTAAACCATTTTTCCCGTTTTGTATATTTCTTCTTGTTTTCTATCTTTTTTTTTTTTTTTTTTTTTTTTTATGGCTCTAGAGGAAACCAGATTCTCAGGTAGCATTCAAAGGGATGCTAAGTAAGATTCAGTCATGGTGGCAATAGAACTCTGAAGATCAGAGTTCTCAGTTCAGGTGCTTGTCCGTCGTGGACCGATATTCTAAGCATGGGCAACTACTGTAACCATAAAACAGTATTCACAGGGAACAGTGATTAAATAGAAGGGTATGGAAGCAATAGTGTATAAAAAATATGGCCTCATAAATTGAAGCACCATGCAAATATTAGTTGTTCTTTTATGGACAAACCAAGGGAAAACTGTGTGTTTTGCATCAGTCCCAGGCTATCCGATTCTCCACCTTTTCTTCTGCAATCCCGATCTGCGGCCACCTGGGTCATTGACCCCGTGCTCATGTAACACTGCTCTACTTGAACGTGTTCTTGAAACCCTGAAATCCCCTCGTAACTCCAATTTCCAGCCCCTTTACACACCTATTTTCTCTGCCTTTCATTCTCCTTATGATCCCGTGTCTCAGTGAAAATTGATCTTCCGAGCTCGTCCCAATTTCCTAGCTTCTTTTGCTCTCCCTCCGCCCCACCCCGAGCAATCTTGTCTTTCCTTCTTGTGTGGACTCTTACACTTCCCTTTTTACAATCCTGTCTTTTCAGGGAATAGCCTTGCATAAGCTGGCTCCCCGCTTTCTCTGTTTCCACTGGGTGCAACGACATCAACACCTGAATGGGCTCTAAGGCCTATGGACCTGAAACACGTATAGACCCTCTGATTTCGTCTTCGTGGTGGTGCACAGGGAGCGTATTTTCCCCCGTTAACAGGTAAGTCTGTGAGAAATTCAAGTACCTTGAATAAATCCACGGCCAATATGGGATGAATCCAGAATTTAACAGAAATCTTATTGAATTCCAATGTTCTGTGACTATACATTGCTCTGGTGGTGGAACCAGGGAGAGTTCCTATGAATTAAGGTTTGACAAAGCTTAGGGGGGCTGTTGCACAATCTGCATGTAGTTTTTCTAAACTTGCTGTTCTGAACCTCGAAATCCTCAAATGCACAATCCCACTCCACTTTCACTCCATGGTTGACCTAATTTCTGCATTTTCCTCAGCCCGGGCAAATTCGAGTGAATTAACTAATTACCCAGTTCCTCATGACAAATTTCTCTGCATGTTTATTTTCCCCAACTTTTGCTGCTAGCCAGATCGCAACGCATCTGAAATTGTCTCCCCACCTGTTTCTAACATCAGTTTCTCCCAAACTTCTTCTCTAACTTCTTTGGATGGAACCTCCGTCCTTAATTTATTAATTCATTACTCTTTTTCTCAGTTACATACTCAGATTTACTGATTCTGCCTAACAATATGCCTCTCATTCTTAAAAATAACCATTCAAGCTCCTATCTCATTATAGCCTGCTCCCTTCCGCTGACCCTGACCTCTTGTAAGATGAACCCAATGTCTTCTCTGCAAGATGTATACCATTCTAGTATCCTGTGTCAGGAAGTGACACTACAGTCCCTCTGGGTAACTCCTTTAGATGGGGGGGGGGGGGGGAGGAAGAATGTTTATCCATCTTCGTATTACTTGGAGCATAGGATTAAGCATTGTGCCCCCCTCGAACAAAAAGGTAAATGATGAATGAAATTTCTTAACTTCAAGTAAATTGTTAATTTTGAGTTGACTTGATTATTATGCCATTAAGTTTCAAACGTATTTGGGAATACTTGCACAAGGTATTTCAAAGATGTGGTAATATTGACATATTTTCTTTTTTTTTTTTTAACTTTATTTATTTTTTGAGAGGGAGAGAGAGTACAAGCAAGGAGAGAGAGGGAGACCAAGGATCCAAAATGGGCTCCACTCTGACCGCAGAGCCCGATGTGGGGCTCGAACTCATGAACCTCAAGATCATGACCTGAGCCAAAGTTGGAAGCTCAAGCTACTGAGCCACCCAAGTGACCCAATATTGACATATTTTCTAACTAACCGTATTTAAGGTTTATAGTCACATTTCCACACACTTCTGGCACCTTAGTGTTTCTTAATGCTCTGATACAGGTTCCAAAGTTGTCAATAATTTCTTCCTATACCTCCCACCTTTATTTTGCTTAATGCACACACACACACACACACACACACACGCGCGTGCGCGTGCGTGCGCGCACAGGCACACACACAAACTGGCATGAATTTCACAGTTATTTAGATAAATTCATCACTCTTTTAATCTAGATATTTATAATACCAATGAAGCGTGCAATATTATTCCAGGAATTGTAATAAAATTCCACAGACATATCCTGCAGGATATGTCATTTTCCTGGTATAAACGCACTCTGTGTGTTTTGAGGTAGTCCTAACCGTGAACATTTATACCATCCATTATTTGGAAAGCCTGTGCACCATAGGGGTTCGGAGCACAGACCTCTTGTCTTGAGTTCAAGTCCCAGCTTTGCCACCACATAGCTCTGTGCCTAGGTGAATTCTGTACTCTCTCTGTGCGTACTTCCTAAGGTTGTTGGGAGCACTGTGTAAAGCACTTAGTTCCTAGCACATAGTAAGTGCCAGGTTAGTGTTTGTTCTTGTTATTTAGAATGAGCTACGTTGACTACAAGTATCGATGTTACACATTCATTAGTTGGACTACGGTTTTCATTAGAAAAGGTGTATTTACAGAGTGATATTTCATGATTAAAATCAAGGACACTTACTCTTTTCTGAAAGCCATTTTTATTTATTTATTGTTTTTAGAGACAGAGGGGAAAGGAGAGAGAGAGAGAGAGAGAGAGAGAGAGAGAATCTTAAGCAGACTCCACTCCCCGTGCAGAGCCCGACATGGTGGGCACGACCTTAAGATCATGACCTGAGCTGAAATCAAGACTCAGATGTTGAACGGAGGGGCTCCTCTGGAAACTATTTCTAATGTAATTACACTCATAGCTTTGTTAACATTTTAGTACGTGTCTTCTCTATTTTTTTTTTCATAACAATAAAATAATCTGATTAAAATAATCCTCGCGAATCACCGAGAACACTACGTGACTACCATACTTCGATGTTCCATTTATGGCGCTACGCTGCTTACGTATAATCAGCTCGCGTGTCCTCCTGGTGGTCCACTTAGCTCGATATTCTTGTTTTCTGAACAAAGCTTGATATTATTTTACAAGTTTGTTTTATAAGTTAAATGATTATTTTACGAGTGAAGAAACGGAAGATCAGGGAGCTTAGATAAGTCACCTCAACGCACCCGTTCCACCTGTGGCAGAACTGGGAATCAGTCTAAGAACTGACTTGAAACTTGTTGCCTATGGAAAGAAAAGTATTTTACAAAGCTGAAACTGTGGATTCCTTCCAAATGGACAAGGACAAATCTCAGTTTTATAAAGGGTTATTGGAGGCAGTCTGTAACATGAAGCTACGTGCCCCGTTCTTTCGCTCTCGTTCATTTTAGTGATGTAGAATATGTTTTACTGAATGAAAGAAATTGTATACTTTGTAACGCGGTTGCCAAGAATACGAAGAAAAAGCTGATACTGTTTTAAAGTTCATAATATAGGCAGTGATTAAGATAATTTATTGTTTTTGTTACAGAGGAGTAGTAATACGATTATATAAGGGCTAGCAAAAAATTCATAGAAAATAAGCCTCTCTATCCTCAAGCTTATGACCATCTCTATGCTATGTGCTTACATACACAATATTCATATACATACACAATATACATATGTAATATACATATACGATACATATACAAAGTGTTTCAGTGTGTATGGGCTTTGTTTTTTAGTTGTTCTTTTGTTTTGTTCTAGCTCAAAGCAGACGGACTTCCTATTCTTTAACGCTGTCATTTTGCAATACATATTTCCAAATGCTGTGTATGTTACAAATTGCCATCGGAGAGATCCCTTTAAATGCTTTTAATATCTTTATAATAACCCAACATGGAGTATTTGGTCACTCCAAGTATAAGATGGAGACAAGAGGGTGGCTAATATGATTGTTTTTAGAAATAAGTTGTGAATAAAGGAGGTGTGAAGAAGAGAATGCAGGTAGGGCTGATTGACAGACCATTTCTTCAGTTATTAGAATGGCGTTACATTTTGGGAAGGGAATTTCATAAGCCCGGAACAGAATGCTGATGTTTATAAATTCTTTTCTTGATTTCTTATGAAATCTTATGAATCCGGGATACTGCTTCCATGACTACCATTTTTATACATATTTGATTACTTTATATCGTAATTTACAACTCAAATGTGCACAACTCAACAGCAGTCGCAGAGTTAGAATTTAGCAGGTTTATAGCTTTGTTTGGCCCTCGGCACAAGTAATAAAATCCTGGCTTTAAGTACCACTGGGGTTTATAGAATGAAAACATCTGCATTATTATATTAAAATGTTCCTTCGTGTAATAAATATAACTGACAGTATTGCATGCTTTTCTTTATGAAAAATATGTTGATGGCAATATATAGTCTTAAATACTGAAGAAACTGCCGATTAAAATTTTATGTGCCTAGTTACCATCTAAACGCTCAACAGATGTCCTTATTAACGGTTTATTGCTGGGTATTCCTAATAAAAGTCTTAATTAAGATTATTTTAAAAATACCCGCGAAAACACTGTATTAACCTACTGTTTATCTTAGTAGTGTTTCCTGTTTCTTATTCTAATATGTTCTTTGGGGTAATGTGGGTGTTTGAATGGTTACAACTTTGAGTAAGTTTTCGATGATAATGTTCTAGAAATGTTCGTGTTGCCTAAGTAGTGTCTGCCGCGTTTCCCTGGATTTGTGGGAGTATTTGGAGAAGACACACACACACACACACACACACACACACTACCCTCAGACTCTCAGCTTTACACCCTAATCTCAGGATGATCCGCCCTTGGCGTTTGCCTGGGTCTGAGGATTTTCCTCATGGAGAAGACAATCAGGCTAAAACTGGGCAAATCCCAGCAAACCATGTTTTTTTTGTTTGTTTGTTTTGTTTTTCCTCCCCGTGGGTGGAAACCCCGGGAAGCACTGCTTGAAGTGACATCCTGCTCATCTAAATTTGCTCAAATCAGCCTTATACACAATCAATCAATCTTCCAAAACTGTTGAGGACAGTGTGGAATTTCTGCCCGTTTTCTTTTTATATGAAAAATGAAAACTACGTGGAATTACAAACTGATACCCTCATATCATTCTAATTTTGGTCAGCAGTGAGTACATTAAATGCTCCCTACCCAGTAAAATATACTGTATATATAATTTGTTAATATTTTACATTCAAACGCAATCCTTCAAATAATCACAGACATGTGAGTAATTTATGGCTAACACATTATTTACCATGGACTACATATCTTATTAAGTGGAAGGAAGTTATTTGCCACCCATATATATTTCTTCAATTATTATTATATAAGAGCCTATTATTTGGATTTGAAGTAGATTGCATTTGTTTACATAAAAAACACTACAATCATTGCTACTGACACACCTTTGATTTTTCATGACTCAGAGTTGTTGAATCTGTCTTGAGTTCATTAAAATAAATATTTGTAGGATGCCTGGCTGGCTCAGTTGGTAGAACATGTGAGTTGTGATCTCCAGGCTGTGAGTTCGAGCCCCACACTGGGCATAGAGCTTACTAAGATAAATAAATAAATAAATAAATAAATAAATAAATAAACAAACAAATATTTGCATTTTGGATGATAGTAATGTGATAATCACGGCAAATTATAATCCTATCTCAAAAGAGACATGTCGGAATTTATGTAGTTAGAATTAATATGTATTTTCTAACCTTAATTTGTTCCTTCTCAATCTATAGTCATTTTATTTTTGGAAAAAGAATCCATTGTCCTTTGGATATTAAAGATAGTAATAAAGCTCTTAATTATGCTGCAGGACATATCACAGGGAGTGTCTCCTGTTTGAGCCTTTGCAAGGTAGAGTTCTCCTTTTTGTTTTGATTACGGCTTCCTCATGTCTCAGAGACCACTTCTGCACTGAGTTACAATTATTGATTAATTACTAGCTGTTTGGCTTTTTGAGAAAAGGCAGTTGACTAATTCCTTTTTATCATGGAATAGGCACTCAATAACTGTATCTTGGAATGAATAGCTAATAGTGTACATATAAGACTCTCGTAGAAATACTAAAACCAGAACAGATTTTCAAAACCTATTGGTGAAGTTAAATAGTGAGGTGCATCATCCCCCACAGATACCTCTGAAAAGAGTTTTCTTAATGTACACACTTAGAGTAACTATTATATATTAAATATAAATATTTTTTAAGTAATAAAAGAGCTAAACTACTAATAGATAATGAGATTTAAAACACGATTAAAGAGAAATCCTTGTAAGTGCTACTTCTTTATTTAAATTTCATTGAGAAAAACGAAGGTATGTACAATTAGTATCTCAAGAGTGTTTTTCTATGATTAAAACATACAAGTCAAATCCATTGGCCTCTGATCTAGAAAATAGGAAACACAATTTATATAACTGTATCCATATTAATCATTTACCAGACCTCAAAAATCACTGATGTATAAAACAAAACTCAACAGTAAAGAAGTTTTCTTACATTAGGTAATAAAAAGACTACCATTATGTAATTCAAGCAGAGAATAAAATGTCTTTGATCAATTTTATTTAATCTTTCATGAAAGAATAAATTTAACCTTCTTAATCATCCTCTGTGTTTTGAGTGACAATCTCAAATAGAAGGACCAAAGGCAATGGTCAGAAATCCACGAAACCACGGTCAAGAACGATGGCTCTGAATCCGTATCTTACTGCATAGTCTATTCCATTAACTCGAGCAACCAGGCGACATCATCAGGCGCAAGTTTTTCTCTCATGTTGGGTTGGTCAGCCCTTCACTAACCGCACCTCAAAGCCATTTTGCTTGTTACTGGGACAATTAATCTGCCCCTGATCTCATTTGGTGGCACTCAATAACGTGCCTTATTGTCTTCTTGACACTTGGGGCTGGGCAAATAGTTTTTACTGACATTGTGGGTTTTATCAGGGGAGTCAATAAGCCCAGGAGAACATCTGCATAATACAAATAAAAAAAAAATACAAAAAAAAATTTACAAGTACAAAAAACAAGTGCAGTGAGTTTCCTGTATGAAACGAGGTTTTTATTTATTATTATTTTTTAAGTTTATTTATTTATTTTAGAGAGAGAGTGAGAGTGAGGAGAGAGGAGGCAGAGAGAGAGAGAGAGAGACAGAGAGAGAATCCCAAGCAGACTTCATGCTGCCAGCAAGGAGCCTAACACGGGGCTTGAACTCACAAACTGTAAGATCGCGACCTGAGCCAAACTCGAGAATCAGACGCTTAACCAAGTGAGCTACCCAGATGCCCCGTAAATTTATTTATTCATTTATTTTTAAAGTGGGCTCTATGCCCAACATGGGCTTGAACTCCGGACCCTGAGGACAAGAGTTGCATGCTCTCCTGGCTGAGCTAGCCAGGTTGCCCCGTACATTTATTAATTCTTTTTTAAAGTGCAGAATACAAAGGATTTTTAAATGCAGAAAGTGTTTTTCCATTAGATGATCTCATACTTCAGACAGTACCAGGATCACAATACTGGTTTAAGGTGAGTCTAAATGATTTGCTCAAACCCATCAGCCTAGGGAGTGTTTTCAATTTTAGAAACAAGTTAAATGACTTTCGGTAGTGATCTTAAAATCTTGGAGCCAGAGTCAGCTGTCACGGGGTGGGATGACGGCATTCAGTTCACTGTTCGGTATTTAATTCTTGTATAAATGAGAGAAAGATCCAGGGTTGACAGGTTTTTACTTTTCCCTGTGTGATGGCTGACTTTATGCATCTTTTTTGGTTAGGCTATGGAGCCCAGTTGCTTGATCAACCATCAGCTTAGACGTTGTGAAGGTACTGACATTTGCAAGCCCTTAGTTTTGTGGGTGGGCCTTATTCAGTCAGCTGAAGGCTGAAATTCCACCTCAAGACTCCCACCTAGAAACTCTGCCTGAGTTTCCAGTTAGGCTGCAAGAGTCAACATCAACTCATACCAGAATTGCCAACCTCCCAGCTTACTAGTCAACTCAGTCAAATGAGACAAATTGTGTAAAATGAATCTCTCTCCACCACACCCCATGTTTTTTCTCTCTCTCTATTCTTGTAAGGACACCAGTAATATTGGGTTGGGGCCCTCCCATGTTGCCTCATTTCATTTTAATTCCTCCTTTAAGTCTTGTCTCCAAAAAGAGTCATATTCAGAGGCATTGGCGGTTAGGACTTCAACATACGAACTTTAAGGGAACGCAATTCACTCCATAACACTCATTTGTCAGGTAAAGATATGGGATAAATCCAGAGAAGCTGTCAACAGTATATTTATTGTGAATGCCTAAGAATAAAATGATAGAAGACAATATTCTATGATAATATAATTTAAATTGTGCTTGATGTTGGAAATCCATAGAAACTAATTTCAAGCAGCTAGTTTTTGTTTTTTTTTTCAAAATCTGAAATGTGATATGTTCTCCCAGTGGGTTAATTCTTAAGATTCCAACTGATATATAGCATTTATTCTGATCAGATCCTGTCAGAAATCCTATCACTCCTCCTCTACGCCGGGAGAGTTGGAGATGCCATGTATGGGGTATAATTCAGCTCCTAGAGATAATGCCACAATTGGACCACCCCTCTTTGTCAGCGACCTTCCCCCTCGCTCTCTCTTTCATTTCTAACAGTGTCTGGTGTCCAGTGTGGCCTGAGAGTCTGCTTCTTTTAGTTTTTCAAAAAAAAATCAAAGAAACAAGATGCGGTAGAAAGAGTATGTGCATGCATGTGTCTGAGTTCCCCTTGGGTGAGCCGACCGTGGCTCTCTGATTTCCAGTTCTCCGGTTATTTCTGCATTGTTGAAGTGCAATAGAGAATTTGAAAAAAAAATATTTTTACACGCTGTTCATTCTAAGGAAATAAAACCCAAGAATCTCTTTTCATTTCGTACCATTGGTCTCAAGACCATTGCCACTATTATTTTCTTTGCTTGGAATTATGATGGCTGCGGGCAGCCATCATGGCAGGGATCATTTTAGAATACTAGACTCGAAATTCACCCGGTAGGTAGGTTAATAAAGCATGCGTCTGAAATTTGAGAACCACAGGACATTTGCCTGGTTATATGCACAAATCGGCAAACTTCTTTATAAACGGAATGAGATGCAGAACTAAACTAATAGACTAATAAAATTCTGTTGCATGTGGTTGTAGCCACTGGTTAGTTCCCCTGACCCCATGACTGCATTATCAGAGGAATATATAAGGACATTATTAGGCATAATCATGTAAAATACCTACAATAAAAGACCAAAACTGTGCTTTGCTGTCAGCAAAGATAGCTGCTACAGGCCTCATATTTTTTGGTACCAAATATTCTGCCTTTCAAAACAACGTAAGTGCAAAAAATTAATAATTTTATGGATTCCAAGTTGATTACAGGTGATGTAGATAAGAAATAAAGGTAATTATCTTCCCAGTTTCTGATGTTGAAAATAGAAACGCCTATATTCTAATTATAGTTCCATTTCTGTCCACAGATATTTGTGTGTGGTGGGTGAGGGGGATGCAGGTGTACAGAAATGAAATAAAGAGTATGAGAAGAGGGCACAGTGTAGAAAACCGAGAGGAAGGTAAGACATGTTAGCAGAAGTTTGTTATGAGTGTCTATGCCTTTTTTTAATGTTATTACTGGGAACCACTAAGTACAAATTTCTCAGTTGCTGCTGGCAGTGGCCAGTGCTCTCTGACAGGCAGGTCACTGTATACTCAATTTATTAAAAGTTAAGCCATGCACCACTCACGTAGGATTATTTAAATGCTTTGTCCTGGGTAAGTTCTTTCATAAAAAATAACATTCTCTACGATGTGTGAGAGAATAAGCAGCGAGCTGTATGGAATGCTCAAGGCTGCCTTAAGCATCAGCTTCCGGCAGAGAAGGTAAAGAAACAGGAGCTTGTACCTACATACGCGAAATGCTAACTGCATGCTGAGACGTTGACAGAATGTGTATCAGTTTATCAGTTAGTTCTGCTTAGAAACAGTAACTCTTTTGCCTGACATTTCAGGCCAGGCTGGTCATGACCAGTTTATCCAGAAGAGAGATTTTCGGTCCGGGCTTTGCCGATCTTCGCTATCAAAATAAGAACTTAACTCTGCCCCGATGTTGTGAGGATTAAATGAGATTATACGTGAAAATTGCTCAGCCATGGGTTCCGAATGTGAGAAAGGTGTTAGATGTTACACAGTTGCATGTGGTGTCTATGGCACAGTGTTAAACACTTTGGACCTTGTGACTTGCTACGATGTGGAGGGTATATGATGCAGTCATCCGACAGACATTTATGGCACACCTGTTACATAGAAGGCACTGCGCTATTTATAGGGACGAGCATAAAGCTTTGCCACGTGCACCTTTTAGGAAGCTCCTGTAAACATAAAGGTGACCTGGCAATGACAGTTTTCACTCCGTGATCATTGTTTCAGCCTCTGTGGCTGACTCATCGGATAGACAGTCTGGGGTAGACACAAACATACTCCTATTCCCAAGTGCCCAGGAGGACCACACTTCCCACCCTCACTCCGTACGGTATCCCCTACCCTTTCCCCAGGGTTTCACTTTCCGTGGTCTCTGTGAGCCCCGGTCAAGCAAGTTCCGGAATCAGATGGTCCTGCATCAGAAGGTCAATAGTAGCCTAACCCTGTGGCACGTTGTCTGTGGCCTTCATTCCCCTCCCTCCATCTCATCAGGGGGGCATTTTACCACCTCACATCATCACAAGAAGCTCGAGTACAGGACAAGACGTTTAGAGCAAGAGAGTCTATGTCCACATAACCTTCATTACAGTCGATTGTTGTAATTGTTATTAGTTGAATTAGCTCTTAGAATTGTTATCATTAGTTATTGCTGTTAACCTCTTACTGTGCCTAATTTATGAAGTAGGCTTTATCATAGTTACTTACATAGGTATAGGAAAAAGCACAGCACCTACAGGGGTCTGGTATCATCTGTGGTTTTAGGCCTCCCTGGGGGTCTTGACCATATCCCCCTCCCCCCAGATAAGGTCGGATTTCTGTAGTTAGATGGGGCCATGACTGGATCCTGGTCAATGGGATGTGAATGGGAACAGTATAAGCCCCCCAGGGCCGCCATTTAAAATCGGCTCTCTCACAGGACCATCTGGACTCTTGCCACGGTGACCTTAGAAGCCATGTTCCTGGCGAAGCAGCTCCATTGTGAAGAAGACACCCCGTGACATGCCCTGAGCTTGTCTAAGTGAGAAATAAGCCTGAATTCCACGAGGCCACGGAGGTTCGTGCGTTTGTGTGTCACCACAGGATACTGTGAGTCCCTGACCAGCAGTAGGGGCATCACCTGGGCTCTTAGAAGACAAATTCTGGTTCTCCTTCCCAGACCTAATGAACCACAAACTAGTATCTATACCTTCTCCTTTTTTTCCACTCCACATGCTTGCTACTCGAAGCACTTTTTGGTCAGAAAGAAAGCTTTACTTACTTGAGATGAAGAAAATCATTTCAGAAATGGCAAAGCGCTCGGGTATTAATTATATGTTACAAAGAAAATTGATGCCATATTCGTACTAAATATATCCTAATTACCTCTCACATAGAAAACATACCGTACGTGGATGATTAACTTCACATCCCAGACATCATTCTGGCATCCTTCTTCTCTTGCTAATTACAGACTTAGTACATTTCTCATCAGTTTTTAGGAATGGATTTTCAATATGGTTCAATAATAAATCAACGTCATGGTTCTTTTCATTTTATTATATTCCCAAACAGAAAAGTATATTAGTCTAGCCGCTAAAAACTGCATGCTATTTAAACAATTTTATCAAGGAAATCTAAGAGATTCGGGCTTGCTAAAAAGGCAGCTAGACCCAATGTTAAGCATTCACTCAGCTGCGTTCACTGAGGTCAAACCCAGACTTTGGTACTTTCCTATGCAAGGTATTAAATCTCTCCGTTTTCATGCTCTTTATAGATAAAATGGGGGATGTTAATAACATTCATGTCATAACTTTGCTATTGGATTAAATGTTAGTATATGGAAAGTACCAACAACAATGCCTGGAACTTGGCTGTTTATAATATTGAAATCAGGGCATCTGACTAGCTTTTCTGAAATTACCCCATTGATTCCAAAGAACACATTTGGAAAGTATTTCCAAAGTTTATTACATAAATTAAAACGCATTTCTAGATAGCTTTTGTGTCTTACAGACATGTGTCATGATGTTACGGATATATTTAAAGCACCTCCGACCCTTATTTCTATAAAGATTTAGGGAAAAAAATGTTTTCTGCCTCAAAGGATGTTAACACGTGTAGAACAAATATTTTAACCTTTAAAATTATTAGAATTCTTTTATATGAATATGCCGAACCTTGTTCCTGTCCTAGAATCAGCATGTACTCAAAGTATTTGTGTATGAATATATTTATAAATTGTATTTAAAAAGAACCTTTGTCTTTTTAAGGTTGGTTTCCATATTTTAACTTGTTGGAAACAATGTGGACATAGGGGTTCCTGGGTGGCTCAGTTGATTAAGCATCCGACTTTGGCTCAGGTCCTGATCTCATGGTTCCTGGGTTCGAGCCCCGTGTCGGGCTCTGTGCTGACAGCTTGGGGGCTGGAGCCTCCTTCTGATTTTATGTCTCCCTCTCTCCCTGCCCTTCCCCTGCTTGAACTCTGTCTCTCTCTCTGTCAAGAATAAATGAACATTAAAAAAATTTTTAAATGATGTGAACATCGTGGTAAATGCAAACTTTGAGACTTTTGTTGGTCCTGTCCATTGACGAGGTCTGAAGCTGCTCTTAGTGGCCTCTTTGTTCTTCTTCAGAGATATGAATTGTATCACTTTTCACTCACTGGGAAATGCTAGACTTCTGTCAGCAGCTAGGTCTCCCCAAGACATTGCCGTGACAACACATTGAGGCAAACATATTAGGAAGTTTCTTTCTGTAGGACATTTACATGGGATCAGCTAATGCTTGGCAGCTGGCCCATCAACATGGATAAAACCTTCTCATTTGCTTTTAAGTCTTGACTGTTTTTTTCTTCGGAAAATGTGCAAACAATTTCATGAAATGGTTATTCATGAAAAAATATGTCTCATGAATATAATTTTATGCATGGTTTAACATAAGACATTTAAAAGCTAAATGTCTCATAAATTAGATGCCTTAAAAACCCCGAGTTAGGAGACAGCTCAAGTCACGTTTTCAGTTTGTCTCTTCGGGTCTACTTCAGTCTCATACGACAATGAGCAAGACTCTTCATCCTGATTGTTTCGCTCATCTTTCTGTTATGGACCACAAGACAGACTCTTCTTGGCATTTTCAGGAATAAAAATTACCATTTATTAAGCATATACTGTGTACCCAGTACCTCATAAGTCCTTAAAAGTACTCTGTCATCTTGGGAGTATAACAAAACTCTCTTTCAGACCCCAAATATGTCTGCCCATCTTCCTGGAAACAGAGGTCTCATTATTCATGGTGGTCTCTCCTCTGACCCAACTCAGGGCAAGCAGGTCTCTTTCTGCCGGTTGAGTTCATTCATCATTGTTAATCCATTAACAGCAAGGCCCTCTTCTTATCCAGTGATCAGTTAAGAAATGCAGATGAGTCCTAGTTCCTCACAAGGAAGTGTGAAGTGAAGGTTCCCGCCAATGTCCTTCTGGCTCTTAAGTAACAAATATTGGGAGAAGGACTTCTTAGCCTCTGGATGTTGGTGTATCTGCCTGTGGTGCCTGGAACTACCTCTAGCAGGGCAGAGTGGAGAAGTTGGAAGGTCTTGGCTCCTTGAAGAAATCACAGAGCCCCTGAAGTGTCCACCCTGGAGCACGTTCCTACCCAGGGTCTTCTACTTATGAGATAACACATTTCCTTCTTGTATAAGCAGTTTGACGTGAGATTCTTGATTACTCTAACGGATATGAGAATGACTTCCGCTGATGGTGATTGCATTCGTGAATTGTTGAATATATGTAGGGTCATACTTAAAACAACACCACAATATGGCAGCTAACACTTTCAATCCATTGCAAAACAGCATAAAATAAAACAACTAAAACTAACATGTTGACTCATTTGTTGTCCAGAATGTTGGTAATAATAAAAACATTTATTTATTATCTTTTAAAATAAATGTTTATTCATTTTTTGAGACAGAAGGAGAGACAGAGGATGAGTGGGGTGGGGGGAAGAGAGAGAGGGAGACACAGAATCCGAAGCAGGCTCCAGGCTCCGAGCCGTCAGCACAGAATCCCACGCGGGGCTCAAAATCACGAAATGCGAGATCATGACGTGAGCTGAAGTCTGATGCTTAAACGACTGAACCACCCAGGTGCTCCTAAGAACACTTATTTTTAATTGAGAGCTTAATATATGCCAATAGTATTCTCAGTGTTTCACCTGAAGTATCTTATTTAGTCCTTATGACAGGCTGAAGTAAGAGCTCTAATTAATCTAGTCTTACAGTTGACAAAGTTGTAGTCGATAAAAGCTAAGTTATTATAGCACTATCAGAATTCTAGCTGAGGTTGACTAAATCCTATATATATATATTACACACACACACACACATATATATGTGTGTGTGTGTAATATATATATATAATATTATATATTATTATATAATATATATATTATATAATATATATATTATATAATATATATTAATTTATATATTATATATATATATATATATAATATATATATAAAATGTATATGTATATTAGTGATGCCTGCATGGCTCAGTCAGGTAGGCATTCGACTCCTGAGGTTGGTTCAGATCATGCTGTCACAGTTTATGAGTTCAAGCCCTGTGTTACTCTCTGCTCTGGCAGTGTGGAGCCTGCTTGGGATTCTGTGTCTCCCTGTCTCTCTGCCTCTCTCTCTCTCTCTCTCTCTCAAAAATAAATAAATAAACATTTAAAAAAAACTCAATCATATAAACACAGCCACTGGGATATACTGATTCTTCTTTAAGTAATAATCTAGGTAAAGTTTATTAACTTAAACTGTGTTGAATCTCATTACAAAATTTTTCTTCTTTAAAAACGCATCAGCTACACTTGCCCAATAAATTGGCAGCTTTTTACATATAAGAGATTGAAGTTATTAGATATTAACAAACAAAAAAAAGTCTCTCCCCAAAAGAACATCAGAATTTATGGCAATAATACTAAATAATATTCTTTGGGTGCTACGTAATTACTATGCACTGTTTCAAGGATGTCACACATATTATATTTAATGCCCAAAAGACATTTATGAGGTAGATGCTATTATTACTCCCATAGTATGGATAAGAAGAACAAGGCGCTGAGACATTGAGGCAACGAGTAGCTTGCCTAATTTCGCACAGCTATTAAGCGGATGGATGCGTATGAGTTGCCACTGGAGTCTACCTCCTTGGGGGGCTCAGCCTCTAGATTTTGCTGCGTCCCATATTTGTTTGTCAGAAGAAAGATGCGTTTCCTTTAAACGCATCCTTTTGCTTTGCTTTAGAAACATATAATTGTATACGTAGAAAGCTGAGTTCTTTGTTTTAAATTTCAAAGCAACATCGCAATTTACTCTGCAGTTACAAACATAAGTGATATGTATGATACCAAACTGAATAGGCTGGACCCTAGTCCTTTTACTTTTGAGGTCTCAACTGTGTCCATAGATTTATTATTCTAACGAGAAAGTTGTGATTGCTGAGGCTGGTGCTTTGGAAACAGAATGTTCTTGAAAGCTCACCGACCTTGCCTTCCGCTTACAGAGCTGGGCCTCAGTTCACAATGGGTATTTAGCATGAATGTTTTTACTGTTTAAATGTCCCACACTCTACCATAAAAATCATCAATTCTTTACAGAAGACACCGTCGTAAAAGTACCTGGTGTTACCCCCCCTTTTTTTAACCTCAATGCATTTTAATAGACGGTCAGCAGAACAGGGGTCTGTTGGGCTGAGTTTGGGGGTGTTTCTCTGTCACGTCACCACACACTGATGACATATGTGTTTGTGCTTTACACAACTTTCAGAAGTCAGAAGTGTAGCCAATATAGATTGGGAAAAGCCAAACAGTGGCCCTCTGTCTGGGCTGCATAGTGTGTGTGGAGAGCTTTCGAAAACACGGCTTCCCGGATCCCTCACTCAAAAGGGGGGCCTGGCCTGGGCTTTGGGACTTTTAAAAGCTCTGTGGATTTTGAGGTGAAGCCAACGCTGAGAATTCCTCGTGCAGAAGAGCTTCTGGGGAAGACGAGCCATCCCCAAATGGCTCAGCCATTAACGTTCACTGACGGTCAAGTGAAGACATCAAAAACTCAACGCAAACTTTGCTAATATGAAGCCAAATATTTAATTACATAAATTGCAGGGGACTGATAATGCAGGACAACAAAACTGAAACGTTTTGTTCACTCTAGATTCACGCAACAAATGTGAAAAATAGGTTCGCTGGGTGAAAAGAGCAGAATATCAAGACTAGAATAATTTCAGTGCCTTCTTTTACCATGGGTGACTTTTTGGGTTCGAAGTTTAATTCTTTAAAGGGAGATTGTTTTGCCGTCAATCTGGTGCTGCTAAAGCACGTCCTAAGGAAGCCCTCAGAATCCAAAGGTTCTTTTCAGTATGAGAGCTCTTCCTTACGTCTAACTGTCTCTACTTCCTCCTGACAGAGGATTACTCAGGAATAAGAATGCTACAGAAATGGAACGCCCCAACATGTTGGGGTAAGTCCATCTCCAAGGAAGGAAAGGTATCTGTACTTTTGGCATTTGCTTCGGAAAAGAACAAACCTCTGTGCCCCAGCTGATTTGGGGAGCAAATAAAGAGTTTCTTGGGAAGGCTTCCAATCTGGGCAGATTCCTCAGGGCCCCGCAGGTCCCTCCTCAGCGGTCCCCTCTTCCTCTGTGATGTCAAGCACAGGTTCCAGCACATAAGCACGAGGTCAGAGCAGACGTCGGTAGAAGTCACCGTGGACTCACTCTGCTGTTCTCAAATGGATCTCTACCCCTCTTCCTCGTGAACCATGCCCTCCACCCAAAAGCTTCGGTCACCGTGCTTTGAAAATATACACCTCAGTTCTCATCCTTTCATACCCTTTTCTTCATTTGGAGATCCCTAGCTGCACCAAATCGCTCCTTGCTGAAGTCATTCTTGTCACTTCCAGGCCACAGTGGTTTCTTTCCATCATCCATTAAGCACACATTTTCTGTAGCTTTCAAATAGTGATCTTATTCTTCTGTCTCGCATCACTTGTAGTTTTACTATTTAAAAAAAAAAGTACTTATTTTCAGAGAGAAATAGAGAGAGAACTTGCATGAGCGGGGAGGAGCAGAGAGAGGGAGCGAGAGGATCCCAAGTAGGCCTCACGCTGTCAGCATGGAGCCCGACTCGGGGCTCGATCTCACGAACGCGAGATCATGACCTGAGCCAAAATCAAGATTCAGAAGCTCAACCCGCTGAGTCCCCCAGGTGCCCCTATTTGTTTTTTATTTTAATGTTCTTGTTTTTGTTTTATCTCCCAAAATAGACAATAGGAGTCTTAGAGGCAGAAAGTTCCAAACATGCTTGTGCCATCCCAACACCTCCCAATCCCACCTCACTCTTGCTATAGTTCCTCGTACATGTTGGGGATTAAGGAAGGTCAGGGCAAAGCATATGCACAAACGTGCAAAGAGGGAGAGATGGCTCGCACTGTCCTGCTGAGGCTGCACTTAACCCGATAGATTTAAGCAAGAATGTACACTGTGGGGGCGCCCGGGGGGCTCAGTGGATTGACCATCCTCTCCTCACGAGCTCAGGTGATGATCTCACGGTCTGTGAGACTGAGCCCTGCATCAGGCTCTGAGCTGATAGCATGGAGCCTGCTTGGGATTCTGTCCCTCCTTCTCTCTCTGCCCCTCCCCTGCTTGCTGTCTCTCCTCTCAGACCAAAAAAAGAAACAAACATTAAAAATTAAAAAAAATAAAATAAAAAAGAATACACACTCTGATTCCAGGCACCCATTCATTCCAGGACCATTCAGAGACTTAACAGGATGGACATTAGATTCTGGGAGAGGGTGCCCACAACCTCTTGGGCTGTGGGGAATTTAACCTTCATGAGTAGAGAGGCACGAGTCCCTCTCCTTGTGTGACCAGGCACGGGGATGCGATGGAACCATAAAGTGGCAGAAACTTCGCTCCAGTCCTAAACCAGTAGATTCAGGTTTAAGTGCAATGGAAGCAACCAGATTCTTTCATTACTCTCAGAAACCGGGTTAGGATAGTGTTATCATGTCCGCTTGGGATTCATCCCTGAAGGTAAAACATGGTTGTGAGCCGGGGTCTGGTCTTGGTGGTGATCGTGACTGTTGAAGTCCTGGGCTCTAGTCAGTTTCTAGGACTATTTGCAGGAGGGAAGCTCCTTTCCTCAGATGTTGTCTGTATACATGGGGTCTGTCCTGTGTCGGATAGAGCTTCTCCCACATTAGTTACATTAGTCATGTGAAATTGCTGATACGTGACCCTTTTCTGAGCTATCAAGTTCAGGGTTATAAGGTTAAATCTACTACTGATAGATAATATGCACATTTATTTTATTTATTTTATACTTTTTTTGATGTCTATTTATTTTTGAGAGAGACAGAGACAGAGTGTGAGTGGGGGACAGGCTGAGAGAGGGGGAGACACAGAATCCGAAGCAGGCTCCGGGCTCCGAGCCGTCGGCACAGAGCCCGACAGAAGCCTCGAACTCAACAAACCACGAGATCACGACCTGAGCCGAAGTCGGATGCTTAACCGACTGAGCCACTCAGGCGCCCCAAGAATATGCACATTTATATATGTAGTAACAAATACCAGCAAAGTTATATAATGTAATGGGAAAATAAGTGAAACAGAAGTTAGTGTATCTCAAACTTGGAGTAGTACTCTCTGACTTACTTGAGATATTTCAAACATCTAGTGAAGTTGATTTGTACTTTAACAGAATCTCTTTTGAGACTGTTTTGTTGGTTTGTTTGCCTGTTTTGTTTTGTTTTAATACTGAAGCTCCCTGAAATGTCCTCAGCTTCATCCTCAAGGACGTGAACGTAATATTCTGGGAAATGTGGAAATCATATACAAACTCCTCTTTTGTTTGCATGCCTAAAAAACCCGCAGTAATCCTTTAATAAAATTCTGGTATTTGCTCTTTGTGCCTGATCATTTCCCAACAAAGGTACATTAAAAACCACAGCTCGTAGCTGGGAGCTAAAGCGCCTTTGAGAATGCCACTCAGTGAAGGGTCCTCCTGCCTTCTCTTCCCTACACTTTTTTGTATCCTTTGGGGAAAGACGCCTACTACCGAAGCGAGTCTTTTCAAATGTCACCAACTGAATGGCATTTACTTGTTCTGAGTAGCCTGTCCCTGATTAGATTTGATTGTAAATAGAGTTAACTAAGAATTCCCTTAAAAGTCATTAGAATTTGGGGACTGAATGTGATGATAGCCAAGGCTGGGGTGAGGAAACTCTCTTCTAGGAGACATTGCTTTATGGATTAAGTTTGGTATCTCGATTTCTATGGCTCAGTGCGTGGGTCTCACTCTACATAATTTGTGAAATATTTTTTTGGCCTGAGATGTTTTCCCATAACCAAATCAGTAAGGTAGGATGTGTAAAACAATTATAATTAGCTTTTTGAGACGTACGAATCAGTCGTTTTTGTGCGTAGATAAATCACTTTCTATATTTACAGAATAGGTTGCTCTGTGTACTTTGCCATTAGTGGTTCCCAATCCGGAGGAATCCCCAGATCCCCAGATTCCTGGCTCTCAAGTATGGTTTCTCAATAGCTGCACAAAAATTGCCATCTCTGTGGATACTGTGACAATTTGATAGATGGCACTTTTTTCTTTTTTGTAAGTGCTGATAAAATTAACTTGTACACAAATCTTTTAATTTCTCAGAAAAAAAAAAACAAAACAACACCATATTCCTGTAAGTTGAATTATCAGGTCTGATGGTCTGAGCATAAAATTAACTTAGGTACAAAATGTACTTAGCCACAACGAAACTTCTAAAAAAACAGAGATCTTTAGAGCCACATTCTCTAACCACAATGAAATAAAATTAAAAATTAACAACAACGGCAACAACCAAAGTTTTTAACCACTTTTGAATTAAAGGTAAAAAGAACGTTACCAAAAGGTTAGAAATGATCAAAATGAGAGCACACTGTGTCATGCCTGTGAAGCGTGATTTCAAGTATTTTATTAAAGGTTTAACTTAAAAACTAAAAAAAAAAGGGACGCCTGGGTGGCTCAGTCAGGTGAGCGAGCGTCTGACTTTGGCTCAGGTCATGATCTCACGGTTTGTGAGTTCAAGCCCTGAGTTGGGCTCTGTGCTGACAGCTGAGAGCCTGGAGCCTGTTTCAGATTCTCCCTCTCTCTCTATCCCTCCCTGACTAGCGCTCTGTCTCTCTGTCTCTCAAAAATAAATAAATGCATAAAAAATTAAAAATTAAAAAAAGAAAATGTAACACTAAAAATTGATAATAATCATTGTGAATACATCAATACATTAAAAATAAAATTGAAGAGTACAGCTAAATGCTAGCTCTTTATAAAAATAAAATAACATTGGATTTGGTGATGAGTTTTTTAGTGTTAATCTTTCCTTTTTTTTTTTAATTTTTTTTTTAATGTTTATTTATTTTTGAGACAGAGAGAGACAGAGCATGAACGGGGGAGGGTCAGAGAGAGGGAGACACAGAATCTGAAACAGGCTCCAGGCTCTGAGCTATCAGCACAGAGCCCGACGCGGGGCTCGAACTCAACGGATCGCAAGATCATGACCTGAGCCGAAGTCGGACGCTTAACCGACTGAGCCACCCAGGCGCCCCTCCTTTTTTTTTTTTTTTTTTTTTTTAATAAAACGTATTTTATTTTGTTTTTGGTTTCAGGAGTAGAAGCACTCAGTGCTTGGTGATGACTTCTTATATACAACACCAGATACATGATCCATGAAAGAAATCCCTGCTAAGATGGATGCTGTTAACATAAAGAAAATTCTGTGTTGCAAGAGACACTGTCAACACAATGAAAGACAAGTCACAGACTAGGAGATATATTTGCAAAAGATATGGTTGATAAGGCTCTATTCTCCAAGATATAGAAATAAGTCCTCAAACTCAATGATAAGAAGACAAACAGCTTGATTAAAAAATGGGACAAAGACTTAACAGACATCTCACGAAAGAAGAGAAATAGATAGCCAATAAGCATATGGAGAGATGCCAACATCGTATGTCATTAGGGGCGTGTAAATTAAAGAAGCAATGAGATGCCACTACCTGCCTCTGAGAACGGCAGGATGTTCAGAACACTGACAACACCAAATGTTGCTGGGGATGTGGGGCAACAGGAACTCTCACTAAACAGCTGATGTGAAGGCAAAATGGCGCAGCCACCTTGGAAGAGAGTTTAACAGTTTCTTACACAACTGTCAGAGCATGTGATCTGGCAGTTACAGTCCTTGGTAATGATCCAAAGGAGTTGCTAACTTACATCTGTACACATGCCTGCACACAGATGTTTGTGGCAGCCTTATTCATGCCAAATCTTGGAAGCAACCAAGCTGTTTTCCAGTAGGTGAATGGATAAATAAATGGTAGTTTATCCAGACAATGGAATAGTAATCGGTGTGGAACAATGAGCTACCAAGCCGTGAAAAGACATGGCCTGGGTGTGGAACAATGAGCTATCAAGCCGTGAAAAGACATGGCCTGAAATGCATGTCACTAAGTGAAAGAAACCACTCTGAAAAGTCTACATACTGTATGACTTCCACTACATGGCATTGTGAAAAAGGCGAAACTATGGAGACAATAAGATCAGTGGTTGCCAGGGCTGGGTTAGGGAGGTGAGGGATAAGTAGCGGAGCACAGATGATTTTTAGGCCAGTGAAACTACTCTATAGTAGTTTAGATAACACTATAATGTTAACACTATAACACTATAGATATTAGATAACACTATAATGGTGGATACCTGTCATTTTGCGTTTGTCTGGACCCATAAACTATACAAGAATGATGTGAACAAAATCATGAATCTTCACTTAAATTTTAATAAAAAATGAGGCAAAGTGATCATTAATTTTAGTCCTCAGGTTTTTGAACAAGCCAATTTTATGTTTTGTTTGCAAAAACTCTCCCTCCCATTGGCAGCGGGTGATCTCAGAGTAATCCACAAAGACGTTTCTCAAATATGGCACATTGCGATATTTTTATATTTTGCAGGCAGATGTTAGATGCACCAAAATCTAGGAACTAAACTTTCATTAAAGAAGGTTGAAAAGGAGGGGTGTCTGGGTGGCTCAGTAGGTTGACCATCCGACTTCGGCTCAGGTCATGATCTCACTGTCCCTGCGTTTGAGCCCCGCGTCGGGCTCTGTGCTGACAGCTCGGAGCCTGGAGCCTGCTTCGGATTCTGTGTCTCCCTCTCTCTCTGCCCCTTCCCCACTCACAGTCTTTCTCTCTTGAAAAATAAATGAACATTAGAAAATTAAATAGATAGATACATAGATAAAAGAAGATTGAAAAGAAAACTCAGTGTCCTACTAATTTCTGGGAGTCTGGGATGCAGGCTCGGGGCATTACTGGTTTCCAGTCCGTAAGTGCCTAACCTTTGATCTTGCCATTTCTGGTTAAAAGCCTTTCTTGATTCTGTAACTTCCTATAAGTTATCCCCCTGCCATTTCTGAGCCTGAAGACTTTTTTTTTTTTCATTGTAAGAGCTCAGAAAAGCTGATGATTCAGATTAGTGGGCACAAAGCAGGA
The DNA here is from genome assembly GCF_024362965.1 of Panthera pardus. Taxonomy (NCBI): domain Eukaryota; kingdom Metazoa; phylum Chordata; class Mammalia; order Carnivora; family Felidae; genus Panthera; species Panthera pardus. Next base: position 82,653,398 of record NW_026526710.1, on the reverse strand, counting down.
GAGGGTGTAGATTTATTTGTATACGCCGTTGAATGAATATTTCTAGGATCCCATTACATGGTTTCTGACTGGAACTATTGAAATTATACAGTGCACCAAACATGATGATTGATCTGAAAAAGGAAAACTTCCTACCGTCTTTCAGTCTGAAATCAATTTTTGTCTGGCTTAGTCCCAAGGTCCATCATACCAACTGACGTGGGCCTCAGCTGCTGGTGGTTTCCATTGTTCTGGAGCGTCTAAACTTTGTTCTAGCCATTGCTGGTAGAAAACCTGGGACGTGTCGTTTGGAAGAGAAGTTGAATTGCTCTGGAACATTCAGAGCTCTGACTGTGCCTCTCTTTCACACAGGTTCATCCTTACTTTCAGAGAGTCCTGGTAGGAACTGATAATGCTGGAGATTCTCCCCAGTGAGAATTGGCCGGACCTACCTAACGTCTCTCCTTGATTTGACTCAGGAAGGACTGAGAATTGGAGTGATTATCACAGAGGAAACGGTGACTATCAATATTCAAGAGCTTTGCTAACTCTTTTCATGGTAATTCATAACGATAGGTACATACTTTATCATATAGTAAGCCTTAATTCCTCCTATAAGTTAATTAGAAATTAGGAAACTTTTTATCATGTTGTAAATGGAGCACAAATAAATACCTTGTTGAAAAACATTTAGTTCCTGCCATAGGTGATGATGACCACGGCCTCAAGCATTTTAAGAACTTAGGTAAAACAAGATAAACCTTTTTTTAAAGAACAAGGGTGTATTTCTTGCAATCTATGCTGAAACTGATTCATACAATGTCACATTCGATAGCTGAGGTATCGAAGTAATGACAGGTGAAGACAAAGTCTACACAAAGGTTTATCCATTTTGATTGCAGAAAAAGTAACTTACAAGTAAAAGAGCAAATTCATTCAGAGAATAATTTAACTGTTTTATTCTTTCTTTTTCATTTAATTAACTGAATTGATTGGATTTTACACAGTACTTTATAGCTCTTGTCAAGTGTAAAAATCACAAAATACATGTCACTGACTTTGTGTTAAGTTTATTAGGCAAGACAATTATAAGCTCTTTTGTTCACACACGTTGATGTAACAATGGAAGCATAGCCTTTAGATTGCTACTTTCCTTGTGGCAATTTACATAACATTATCAATAAAGTGGCTTTACTTGTGAAGGAATTTCTTTGGCAATCAACCCAATGTAATTAGATTTTTCTCACAGGAATACTGTCAGTCTTTATTACTAAGTAGTTAGCCTACAATGTAATATTAAATATTTCAAAAATCAGCCACATGATTCCAGGTTTAGGATTTAAGTTAGAAATCATACCCAGAATGAAATGTATGGAAAGCACATTTATAGTCCTAATTTAAATTCTGTTATGAGGTTTTATTTTTTAAGCCAAGAGTGAATTTTGCTCTTATTGCAAAAGAAAATATGCATTGTTCTTGAAGAGCAGTGTGTAACTCCTGTGAGAGCCATTTATAAAATCTAATAAACTCCTTCGTAGTACCTGTAAATCAGCATAAATTTGACATTACTCCAAAAGATTGATATGATTTTGTGTAGCTTGAGGAATACTTAGATCAATCCCTGGGCATTACTTTGCGTGGACCCTGTACATTTTCTGTAGACATATGAGACTCAAATTACTAATCAACTTTTAGAAAATTTACCTTTCCAGAACGGAGAAATAGGAATTGTCTATTTACTTACCATTAAAGCATTTCTGTGGTATACCACTTCAAAAGGAAAGAGCATCTTAATTTGTTTTTGTCTTTTAATTATAACTTTACAAATCATGTTTGTGGTCTGATCAATTATTTTGTAATGTGAGGCTGTCAGCTTAGAAAACGTGCAGGCTAGTTGATATAATTCTAATGCTAGCCGATTATCCTAAATAACAATGTATAAGACATTTTCACAATACGATTAAATTAATCCAGACACAACCGACCTCTAAAGCCAAGTCATACGAATTCTAGAGCTAATGTTGAGGTCTTTCAATTAGTTTCAACTTCCACTTTCAAACTTCCACTTTGTGTGACGTCAAAGAACAAGGACGATTTCTTTAGCTGAACATGCACACAAACAACAGACATGTCTCACTCACAGTCGAAAAAAAATTATAATTTTATTGTAAGCACGTACGGGAATTCATTGGGCCAATTACATCACGTACTAACTTGCACTACTAATACCCAGTGCATTTAGTACTTCAAATATCCTGGTTTCCTCTCTTCGCTTTCCTCTAAATCGGAGGGAAAGTGTAAAAAAAAATTACTCAGCCTTGTCAAGACCAAAATGGAGCCCCTATCTGTATGCCCAGAGAGAGGAACACGAGCCTAGAAGCAAGTTCAGGTAGACATGATGGAGAGGTGAGGAGCAAAGCCCAAATGTGATGAGAGAGAGGGTCCAACCAAGTTTCACGCAGGCCTTGCTCTGGTTGGATGTTAGCCAGCGGTGCGTCAGTGGACAGACCTGAGATAAAAGAACCTCTCAGAACCTAACTCAACCAACCAATGGTACAGACTTCGGACTAAAATGGTTTGATGACTTCTGGTCTCGACACCTGTGCAAGAAGCCTACTGTGTGTAACCTACCTTTGGTGTTTGCGATGACTGATCTGGTAGCTATAGCCCGTTGCGGCATCCCTCACGAATATTTCTGTGGTTTGTGCAAAGCTGGTCCTTCACTCTTAACTTACCATATTGCAAAGAGGAGAAGGAAACGAGGATGACTTGGGAGATAGGGAGAGAGCAAGTTGTCCTGAGATGCGTGTTTGTCAGAGCCAGTAACATTCAGACGTCCGTTCACGTTGAGACGCATCGCTCACAAGTTTGCAGAAAAGTAGAAGCAGGGTTTCCTATCATCTGCCTGTGAGACCACTGCCAGTTGGGTGTCTGCCCACTACGACCTTCTTCGGCATCAATCCATAAGTACAATGACATCACAAAACCACCAAAAGCACTTCAATGTATCAGAATCTATGCATAGTCATGGTTTCTAACTTCTATAAATCTACCGCTTATTAGCAGATCCCAGAAATATAAATGTAGGAATCAAGAGAACTCTGGAAAACCCAACCATAAAATGCAAAGGATATATTAGAAATACTCTTTCCCGTCACTACATTTTATGATCTCTGCAGCTTTTGGTTTACTCAGAGAAGAGTTCCTTCCTTGGTAAAGCTGAGAATCTACAGGCATTCTCATCCTCCCGTTGGTGGACAGGTGGGGCAGTGCACAGTTAAGATGGAGAAGGTCTCCGGAACCAGCCTGTAGTCGGTCTGTCTCTAAATCTCAGTTCCACTGGTTTCTTGATAGTTGTACCTGGTATTTTCCTTAATCTGCATCTAAGTTAACTCATCTTTGAAATAGATATCGTGTTAGCTACACAATTAGTATGTTGTGAGGATTAGATGAGATAATATTTTCAAGTCTAGAAAAGCCCTTGACTTTTAGTAAGAACTAAAAATGAAAGAAAAAAGATACCTATTATCCTTCCAATACCATGTCTCTTTTCAGTTAAGAGAAAATGACAATGGCTTACATAGCTCTTGTTGTCTTGTCCCTGTGGAATGTGAACGGACAGCTGACATTCTTACTTTCAATCCCGTAATGTCAGACAGATGTCAGCTATTGCAACAAAGAAATATTCTGGAAATACCAGTTGTGTAAGATGTCTGTGCTACCCACAATAGTCTAGTAATAAGGGACAGTCCAGTAATGACCAAGCTTTGTCTTCAACTATTTCAGTCATTTGGGAGGAAAGGAGAAGCCAGCCGTCCCCCATTACCCACCCCCCCCTCCAAAGGAACCTCTTGGCATAGGAGACACTATAATTAAATTAGAAGTCTATAGGGCTATTTTTGTTTGTCAATATATTAGTTAATTATACTAAATTTGGGGAGGAAGATACTAATTGGGGGTAAGGTATTTGAGCCGAAGATGGATAGGATGTGATGTGGTTTCACGGCAGGAGATCCAATCTAGGTATTATTAGGAATGGTGGAGGGACAAGGATCTGGAAGTGGCAATGACAAACAAAGAAAAGAAGCCCAGTGGGGGGGGGGGAGTGCTTCCCAAAATAAATAAATAAATAAACAGCTTCTACATGCAATTATTGATGGAGAAACTGTATCCTTAAGGGAGGTGTGGATTTGGGTTAAAATCAGAAAGTAAAAGGAATGTTCATATAAATAGAATCCTATCACATGTGGTCTTTGGTGACTGGCTTCACTTAGCAGAACGTCTTCAAGGCTCATCTCAGTTGTAGTGTGTGAGCACTTTTGTTTCCCTATACATCAGGTGATAGACTTGAGGTTGTTCCCACTTTTTGGCTAGTAGGGGTCATGCCGCTATAAACATCTGTGTACAAATTGTTGTGTGGGTATATATTTTTGTTTTTTTTTTTCCTGGGCAGATGCCTACAAGTGAAATTGCTAAGTCATAAATGGTAACTCTATGTTCATCATTTTCCAAAATCACTGTACCATTTTATATTCCCACGAACAATGTATGGGGGACCCACTTTCTCAAACTCTTCAACACTTATTATTGCCTCTCCTTCAGGGTCTTCAAACCCGTCTGGGTCTCACTTGCAGTTTGTGGCCCCCTGACGGCACTTGAAGCTTCAACTTCACTACGGGAGGAAAGATTCTGGGGCCTGTCATGGTCTGGGCATTGCAGGACAGAAGCAACAATTCGTCCAGTCTGCTTAGATGGCCGAAATTCACTTGATCAAAGAAGGTGGACTGGGAGAATAAAGGGGGTGTGGCAACTGGATCTGTGCCTTTTGCTTTCCTGGGAATGGATTGCCTGTGATTTCCTGCCCACATGGCTCCTCCTCTGGCCCCCTCTTAGCCCCTTTAGCCATGTTAAGAACCATGGCCACGTCCAGTTTGAGGGGCCAGAAGAAAGGAGCCAGTGCCTTACGTGTTTGATTCAAACTAGGATTATTTCTACTCATATATATTTTTGTCTTTCTCCTCTAGGAAGTGATCTCTGCAAAGACAGAGATTTTGACCCTTATTGTTCACTCCTGCTCCTAGATTAGTGTCTAGCCTACAGTAGCTACTTGATAAATAGGCATTCGTTCATCTATTCAATGAATAAATGGTTGATATTGTCTACAGTAACACACAATTCCAGAAGAAACGAATAATATGGTGGGAAAATTTCTGAGGGAAAGGGTGATATCTGAGAATTAATTCAAAGTAAAAAAAAATCTGTATTTACACATATGACTGACAACTCAATGAATCAAAAACTATACACACATCTTAGGAGAGACATGACAATTAAAAAAAAATCTAGTAGACCATTTGGAATTAACAGAGGTAAATAAAAATAATTGAGGAGTACAAAAGGTATGGAAAGGGACGCGTGAGGATTATTGAATTTTTTTTAACATAGTTAACAAAGACTAATTGTAGGAATCATAACCACATAACACAATATAAAGGCCATATATTTTCAAAAGGCAGAAGTATAATCAATATATTTAAGAGATAGGAAGGGAAATCAGCGTGCTAAGTCTGTTATCATTCATAGAATTTAAATATAATGCATAAGGTATAACTTAATTTACGCATAGTTTAAAATAAAAACATTATGACCAAACCTTCATAAAGGCTTTTTCTGATTGCTTTTCTTAAATATAGGTAAGTATAAGGTTTCATAATTCTTTTTCTTTTTAATTTTTTTAAGTTTATTTATTGAGAGACAGAGACAAGCATGAGTGGGGGAGGAGCAGAGAGAGAGGGAGAAGAAAGAGAATCCCAAGCAGGCTCCACAACGTCAGCACAGAGCCTGAGGTGGGGCTTGAACTCATGAAACTGTGAGATCAGGACCTGAGCCAAAGTCATATGCCTAACCGACTGAGCCACCCAGGCGTACCAAGATATCATGTGTCTTAAGATAATGATGCCGATGGACGAAATTCAACAACTTTTCCCATTATAGTCTAATTTCTTTTTTTAACTGGCTTTATAAAGTCATTCAATTTGAAGAAAAATGCATTTCATAAAGATAAACTTTATTTTTATGTGTGGTACCATAACTGGCTAATCAATCCAATCTGTCTGTCCATCAGTTTAATTAGCTTCCCATCCCTCTATCATTCAGTTCTTCATTCCTTTTACCTTTATATGGGCATGAAATCACATCTAGGAAAATGTGCACTAAATGTTCTGAGTGTGGATACTTGAGACATTTTTCCTCTCCTTTTTCTAATTTGAATTTCTTGAAATTTTTGTAATGAACATGAATCATTTGTATAGGACATGTGACAGACATCGTGTCTTCAAAAATTAAAACGAAAAGGGGTGCCTGGGTGGCTCAGTCAGTTAAGCATCCGACTTCAACTCAGGTTACAATCTCACCGTTCGTGGGTTCGAGCCCTGCATCGGGCTCTGTGCTGACACCTCAGAGCCTGGCACCTGCTTTAGATTCTGTGTCTCCCTCTCTCTCTGGCCCTCCCCCACTCACACTCTGTCTGTCTGTCTCTCTCTCTCAAAAATAAATAAACATTAAAAAATTTTTAAAAAAGAGAAAAAAGACAGACACATATGAGAATGCAATAGTGGAATAGGAACTTCAACAAAAAATGTAAATTCTTTTACAACATAAAGATAGATTATTTAACACAAGCAATGTGAACTCAAGTTTATTGCTTAACACTCATTTCCATAAGAATTGCATGGGCTGTCTCAAAAATAAATAAACATTTAAAAAATTTTTTAAAAAAGGGGGACACCTGGATGGCTCAGTTGGTTAAGCGGCAGACTTCAGCTCAGGTCATGATCTCACAGCTCGTGAGTTCGAGCCCTGCATCGGGCTCTGTGCTCACAGCTCGGAGCCTGGAGCCTGCTTCGGATTCTGCGTCTCCCTCTCTCTCTGTCCCTCCCCTGCTCGTGCTCTGTCTCTGTCTCAAAAATAAATAAACATTAAAAAAAAAAAAAAACAATTGCATCTGTCACTCACTCCAGTTTATCTTAGGTACTGTGTCTGTTCTGCACATCCTAACACATGGCATGATTATTTTACTATCTATCAGTCTTTCAGGACTTAGCATTTTCATATTTGGATGGTCTAGGTATTAATCACATTTTTTTTTTTTTTTAGTGTTTTGAATGCTCGGTTTCTTTTAAGCCTTGGAATATATTTACTTACATTTTTATTTGTAAGGAAAGCATGAAAGAAAAAATATAAATTGGATATGTTAGGGTCTGAGAGGATACGGTTTCTCTGCTGTGGGTCTTCCCATTGACACGTGATTCGCTAGCAACCAGCCAGAGCTAGGTGGAGATGACACTTGGCTGGACCTTCCCCCCCTCCTCTCCCCCGCCCCCCCCCCCCCCCCCCCCCCCCGCATGCCTACGTGCACTGGCCTGAGGACCTGTGTTCTGTCTTCCAGGTCCAGCAGTGGCTTCTTTCTGGGTATAGACAGACCCAGCTCCTCCTTGGTCCTCGGTGGGCTGCTAAAATTTGTATGCACATCTGGTTCCAATGCATCTGTTCTGTGATTCTAGGCTCTACTCGAAACCACAGATGTACATGTATCTCCAACTTCATCAAGTTGTACACAATAAACAAGGTTAGTCAGACCTCAATTAAGGGATTAAAAAAATAAAAAGCACGAAGGCCCCTACCAGATGGTAGGGAATTAGAATCCCAGGAACCAGGGTTCTCTGGGCTTCCCTGCCTTTCTTCATAGTTGATCTCCGCGGTTTCTCATAGATTCTGACCCTTAAGTAGCCTAAGCCTATCGGTGTTTTTATTCCGTAACCCAGAGTTGGTTTGCTTTGTGTCCTGCTGTAATTTACAGAGCAAACGCGCATGCGCACTTTGTGATAGACGCTCTTAATTCCCGCAGAGAGCGGACTTTAAATCCATATTAATAAGCAGAAATCTTTTCCTAAAGGCAATTAAACCCACGCAAGAGAGAATCGTTGTAAGTTCCTGACAAGGGCTAATCATCAGCAATATTGGCTTCCCAATTATTCTTACTAATTTTCTTTATCATTTTTACAAACACAAGTAATTTCCGGGATTAAGATCTCATAAATTCCTCTTGATTCAATCGTATTTCAAGAGCTCAAGGTTGACGGTTGTTTTTGGTGGTTTTTGTCACGTCAATCATTAGCAAGAAAGGGACTTCGCTCCCACCCCCATCACACAAACATGTTAGTACAAATACTACCACTCCCATTACACGCATACACGCACATGCATCATACACGATTACGTCCTCAGAGGAATAAGTCCTCTGAAAGCAGGCAGTTGATCTAGTGAGCACAGAGCATGGTATTTCATACTTAAACACATAAAAAATATTTATTATGATGAGCTTAGTTTAAAGTGGGGTCTGGTACTATTGAGGAGCACAACTAGGATTCAAACAGACAGACAGACGTGTTAGCCAAACTAACCCTTTTGCTAAAAGGTAATATTATGCCATTTCTGTATCACTATTATTTACTTCTACTTCATGCCTTCAATGCCTTCAAATGATAATGATTACAGAGACATACTTGATCCCTATCCAAAGATATCTTCTCAAGTCCCTGAGGACATGCTTACTAGGTGTCATAATTGAAATGAACATTTTATAAGTGAATATTCTGAACAGAAAAATTTGTTGCAATTCTGGTTACAATCGGCAGACGAGTCATTTAGTGGATTCATTAGCACCCAATGAAACTTAAGAGCTGGAGACATTTGCAAACATAATTATCAGGATTCTTTACATTAGATTAGCTTGTTAGAAAATATGAAAATATAAAACAGCATCAAAATATTAGGAAAGTAAAGCAATGGAGGACCTATTCGTTTTGATATTTTCCTGAACTCACATTTCCTTTCCTTTTCCGTTGTAAGTCACTAAGCCAAGCAAGGTGAACTTGATACCAAGGATTCAGTACTCATCAGAAAGGCAGTCAGCAAAGTGCTGCAGGGGTTGATTGGTAGTTGATTTTCGTTCTTCTTCTCCTGCCCCAGCAGAATCAGTTACGCACTTGTCAGTTTAGCATATAATCGCTCTCCCTGAAATCGATATCGGCTGACTGTATTAATGAGGCGAGCTATTGATAGATATGCAATGGGCCCGCAATGGCTGCCACTTTTCATCACAACCTCAAATTCCAGTACTTTATCGCTGCTATTATTTCCCAGCTATTGATTTAGACTTAGCTCTCTTTGGGGCAGAATCACTACATATTATTTTGATTCTCGGAACTACTAGATATTCAGTATTTCTGAAGACACACCACATAGAACCCGTTCGTAAGAGCCACGATGGATTTGGCCAACAGTGGAAGACTCCAAAACGATCTCATTCCTCAAAAGGGGATGGACAGTTGCTGGAGCTTTTCGAAGGCTATCGACCAGTTATCTGCAGCACGGAGCAAAGAGTGAGTGATAGTCCTGCACGGGACATTTCACGAGTGCCTACTATAGTCCAGGCATTCTACTTATGCCAACGCAACTAGACCACCCCCAGACTCTACAGACGTGGAATTTCTAGAAGGTTTGACACTTGAATCCATTTGCCCAAATCATAGCTCGTGGGTCGTGGAGCTGGATTTGAAGTCAAGTCTACCTCCAGAGCACTTCGCTGTAAAAGGGATACTGTCAAATGCACAATCCACGTCTCCGATTCGATCCTACATCCCACACTAGTGTTCTGTTGCTCAACAACATCGACATCATCACTACTGTTTACGTACACATCCCATTTCAGCACTTTGCATGTACTATCTTAACGAGCACACAAGGCTACATATTTTAATCTTCTCTTCTATCTTTATTCTTTTTAATCTTTCACGCGATCCCAGAGGGAAACCTCCACTCAAAAAAAAAAAACAAAAAACAAAAAAAACAGAGCTGGGGTTTCGATGACACCATTTTGTTTTTTGCCTGAGGGCAACCCAGTCCTAACAACCATATGCAGAAAATATGCCTTGTCCATTTTACAGAAAGGCCAACGGAGATGCAGAGAATTGAAGCAATGCCTGAGGTTCACATACCTAGTAAATGGTGACTCTGAACTTTGAAGGCTGCGCTCTTAACTTGAATGTCATTTAGAAATAATTAACTCTTTTGTATTAGTTTCCTTTTGCTGCTATAACAAATTACTCTAAATCTAGTGGCTTAAGATAAGACAGCTTTATTATGTTATATTTCTGGAGGTCAGGAGTCTAAAATGGGATGGCTGGGCTGCATTCCATCTGGAATCTTTAGGGGAGAACCCATCTTTTCACCTTTTCCAGCTCTGAGCGGCTGCCCACATTCCTCGTATCACGGACCCACATTATTCTGACCTCTGCTTCTGTTGTCGGCGTTTCCCACTCTATAAGGATCCTTGGGATTCATTAGGCCTACCGGGTCGATCCAGGTTGATCCCTCTATTTCAAGGTCAGCTGGCCAGCAATCTCCATTCTACCTGCAACTTTAATTCCTCTTTGCCGTGGAACATACATAACATTCTCACAAATTCTAGGGATTGGGACGTGGACAGCTTTACGTGGAGCATTATTCTGCCAACCACAGCTTTCTGGGTACATCGGGATGTGCTTTGTTTCATGATTAGTTCACAAATTCGTGGAGCCAGACTGCCTGGGGGTTGAATTCCAGCCCTACCACTTACTAGCTGTATGTCCCTGAGCATATCAGTGAACATCTTGTGCCTCAGTTTCCTCTTCTGTAAAATGTAGATAAATACCAGAATCTTCCTCTTGGATTGATGAGTAAATGCCATATAATTCTTAGGTAAAAATAAGAATAATGCCTCTATTGATGGGATTTAAGTGGAAGGCATCAGTCTCACATAAGCCACATAAACATTAGATTGTATTGGTATAACACAGGCACATATAAGTATAAGATTTAGATAATGATTAAAGTGTGTCTGACTTTTCAATTCCCAGCTGCAATCTAACAGTAACAAAGCAATGCCTACTTGTAAGTAGGAACTACTGTTATTCAGTTTAGGAAGATGTACAAGTTGTCAAGGAGGCCAGTAGTTGTGGGGGAACCAACAAGACTTTCTGCCCGAAGCAAGGCATCCGTCCTAGACACCAGGAAGAACCCCCTGAGAGAAGAAAACAGCTCGAGGAGGTGATTTATTGAGCCTCTCATCCTCTAATAATAAGCGAACCACATTTTTGTCCTCTCGGAAACCAGATATGCTTCCCCGGTCACAGGGAAGGAAGGGGACGGGGGGACGGGGGGAGGTGTGTGTGTAGGAGCCCCATGTTTTCTTCCTCACTGGCACCCACCACAAACACACGCACGCGCACACTCACCACAGACCTTCATGGGCGACAGAGGGAGGAAAGCAGGAAACTGGTGGGGGAATCAAGATTCCTGAGGAAACTAGACAGTCCCCAAGTTCTCAGAAATTGTATGAGGAAGACAGCCTCTCCTTCAGTAAAACAACTTATCACATAGACACATAGTGCAACTGGAGGCTTCTTTTCTTATTTCTTTTCTTTAGACATGGCAGGGACTCATTCAGTGAGCTCCGTTGTGCGTCAGAATTAGTGGGTAGGTTTAAAATCACGTAGATGGCTGTCCCCATCCCAAACCCACTTTCTAGGTATCTGCTGAGGACAGCACCAATATAAGTGATCGTTTGGTTGGTTTTCTTTAAATAGAAATACATAGCACGATGGAGAGAAGAAAACACTGGGGTTGGAGTAAGCCTGGGCTCTGAGCCCGACTGTCACACTCTGACAGGGTGACCCGGGACTGGACACGCGATTCCACATCTCGGAGTCTGGGCTCCCTGCATGCCTGAAGGGGAAAAAAGTACTCAGACTGCAGACTGAAGATAGGTTTAGAATTCACCCTGTAGAATGCTACTAACAGGGCCAGGGATATAAACATAGAAAATATGTTATCTACCGTCACAAGGGTGAAAAAAAAATGTTACATTGAATATAGTCACTGACCAAGAGCTGATATCTATTGATAGCTGGCCTGAGAAAAAGCACATGTGCACACACGAGAGAGAGAGAGAGAGAGAGAGAGAGACTGTAATTAGACACACACAATATAAAATTTTGCATTAAACATTAATGTAAATGTTATCAGCCTTGTGAATATGATAATAGCTTCTAATGAGGGGGAGCTAGAGATTCTTTTAAATAATATCCAATATATACAAGAAGACCAGAGGTACTTGTCTTGTCTCTTATGATTCTCTAATGTTCCATATATGTAGTAAACCCCTAAAACGGTATGCAAGATTTTTCTGGGAAAGAATCTAAGGCTTTTACCAAATTCTCAATGATGCCTTGATACGCTTACCAACTGCTAAGAACACTGGCCTAGAGCCCTTGACATTGCAAATGGAAAGACATCTTAGAAATAAGTGTGGGAAGAACATTCAGAGGCACATCTGGTCGTTAGTCAAAATCAACCTTTGAAAAAAAAAAACAAAAAAAAAACTCCAGACTCACGGAACATTAAAGTTAAAAGGAGTCACTGAGACAGTAAAGATCTTTATTGTGCTGAGGGCGAACCGCAGTCCAGAGGCTGACGTGACTGATCTAAGTGGACAGATAGTACTTAGCACAGTGGCTGTCAGAGTTCAGGTTGTCAAAAACCCGGTCCCCGAGTTTTCCCTCTGTAACTTACTGCTTGTTTGTGTCTATCTCCAAAGAGGGACCCAGATACTTGCGAAAATGGCCGTGGTCTCAGAAAAGCATGTTAATACATTTTTCAAACGCTACCTATAAAAACAGCTATAATCATGCAGCAAGCATAAGGAGGATTGTGGAAGTCTAGCAAATTAACACTCGAACGTTCCAAGTGCCAGCTAGTGCTAATTTCATTTACTGTAGTACTGTAAATGATGTAGGCAGTTGGCAGGCCACAACTTAATACCATCTGGCCTGAGAAATTTATGATTCATTCACACAACTAGACTTTTAAAAAGTTTTCTTTTGTTTTTGGTTACAGAATGCACTTGACGGCTGGTTTGAAGGACAGTCGCTTGAGGCTTTTCAAATGGAATCATCATTTTTATCTACAGCAACTAGATTTTTTTTTTTTAGGCGTATATGTGACTATTATAATTTTTAATGAGCATTAATATTTGTAATAGGGAAAATTATGCAAATGTTAGTCTGTCGTCATTTAGTTTTATTTTTTTCCCACACCATGTTTTTATTCAGCTCTCCACTCTGGCTAAGTCATGAGACTTACAGTCACAGGGAATGAGAGAATCATTCCACTGGGACCAGAGATATCAGTTATGGACATGAGTCTCTTAGCCTTTGAATTAAGAGTTTTGAAAGCCAGGCTTTTTGGGCACAGGGGAATTTCTCAACAATGAAGTTTTCCCTTAAGAGGCAGATCTGGAGGTTTAGATTACAGAGTGTGACGATAGATCTCACGAGTCTGCAAATTTAGGGTGAAAAACACAGGGAGCGAGAAGTCATTCATTTCAGTCTGAAGTGAATAGAACTAAGATGCTAAAAGAGGTGAAGTCAAGGAACCCTTCCATGAGATCACATAAGATCTTACGCTCCTACCCATCAACGGAGACGCCATATTGGCAGGGGTTACAAAGTGTGCCATGTGGCTGATGGTCTGGGCATTTATGCAAATTGAATATCTAAAGCTATTTAGCATTTAAATACTTACAAGTTTTGGATAAGAACAAGATTACTGGGTTAGACTCAATCTACATAGATGAAGGTAGGTATAGATGATATATAGATTTGCCCCTCATCCTGAGGAGATAGGAAGATAATGAGGATGATTAAATCGTAGAATGAAAAATAAAGCTCACTGTTTTCACACAACTAAGAATAGTGCGAGTAAATATTCAAAACCACAAAATAGCTTATTAATTGAGAACTTATTAGAAAGGGTGCCATGTATCATGTATCTTATAGAAATTATTTCATTTGATTGAAGTAACTCAATGAGATTAATATTATCATGTATTAGAATGAAGGTGACTTTAAATACATTTTAAAAAGTGCTCAGGAGCAATTAAGTACTGTACCCTAGGTAAAAAAAAAAAAAAATGTGACACTTGTCTTTAGTGGCCTTCCCTTTGTGACATCACTAGTCCTTGATTTTGACCTCATTGGGACAGGCAAGCAGAAGTTTTACTCCCAGACCGGCCAGAAGTGCTAGGTGCCTTTTCCTATCATTTTTTTTGTGACTGACGTTAAATGCTTCTATCTTCAATCACTTTCCCTGGGAATGCTGCACTTAGCTTTGAAATTTCCCATTTTAAAAAATACACCGAGTAATATATTTCTTTTATCAAAGATTTTCTGAATGAATCATTCAAAAAGAATCGGACACAATGGCGGGAATTTCAAGCATTAAGTCAGCACAAGGAAGAACTGTTTGTACAACAGGGATTTTTTGGCATACTTCAAAGCACTCAGACTCATTCTTGTCTGCCTGACTACTTGCATTTTACCCTAGATTAGTTCGTACCACACAGAACTAAGGATGAAGTTCATGATTCAATGGTAAGACAACTTTTATTGCCAGGAATTGCTTAAACAAAAGCTCTGTAAAACACTCACTGCAAATTACCTGCCTATCAGTCATTACAAGTAGGCTCAATTATTTTTAGAACAGAACAGTTCTCCTGAATCTCTTACCATGTAATCCATCATGAAATTCTTAAGAGTATTGGTTGGTCCTTTTGGCTGGAGTGCATGTTGAGACAATGTTAGTTCTTGTTAAGGGGGGGATCAAAATTTTCACAGGGAAGAAATATTTTGTGGGGTGTAATCCAAATTAGGAACAAAGGAGAGCATCATAAACTAATAACAAGTTCTAAATTTTGATCTTTAGATTTCTCCTTTAAAGGAGAAAAATATGTTTGCAAGAACAATATGTGAAATAGAAATTTACAAGCACATATGGATCTGTATATGTTTTGGTCGCATCCTCTTTACCCTTTTGGTGAAGGAAGGATACTTACCCTAGGGTTAAGGGGATGACTGAGCACATGACAATGACCCTGAACAGATGAGACTGACAACAGTTTGTTGGTCACATACGCTCCCAGCCTGAAAGAGGAGGCATCACATGGCATGTAGGGTCACACAGAGGCTGCATTCAGGCACAGAGTAAGCCATAAGGAGCTATGGGAGGCAAACTTGGTCATAACAGGAGGGTGAGGTGGCCCCTGGTTGGTTAATATTGTCTTGTTTTAATAATTCTCTGGGTTGGCAGGGAAGCCAACCTGCTCCTGAAGGTAATTCAAGACTCCCATGAGTCTTGAGTTAGTCTTCATGATGAGGGTTGGGTAGCGGACCTTAACTGTGGGAGCAGAAAAAGAGCAGTGAAAGGTGTGGTTAGGCCATTGGAGGCTTTCCCAGTTTTCCCCAGATGTCAAAGCACACAAAATATTAGGCCTTAATTTTAAGCTTTCAGTATAGGTATCACATACAGGTTGTGCTGCCTAATCTTATGGCTTTGCTGATTTTCTCCCGTTTCCACTGATAGCTACCAAAAATCGCACCAAATTTTGTGAAACTTGGTTGCAGAATAGTCCATTATTATGGCTCTCACAAATCATAGAAAGTGCTTATTTTCATAGTACTCTAATTTTCTACGCTGTGTTACATCTTACACATTTAGTTATGATTTATGCAAAGGGAGTATGAAGTGTCAGAAAAATAAAAATCACCTTATTGTTTAATTTCATAATCTGGCATATTTGTTTCGTGTGCAATTTTGATCTGAGGAATGTCTCAGGGCGGTTATAACTAGATCATGTGATTTCGGTAAGTATTACATTCTTTTATTCTCAAAGGGACTTTTTTGGATGATGTGCCCATTTAGCCTCTGGTTTATAATAGATGTAATGGGTCCTATTTTCTAGAGGAAGTCATGGCTTGAGAGTCAGTGAAAAGTCAAGTCCAGCCCTGCAAAGCAAGAGATTTCAACAGGCACGTGGAAGCTTGGGCAAGAAATGAGATAGGGCCAGTCCCTCGGTTACTTCTAGGAAATATCAAGTCGGGAGAACAATGGACTCCATAGTCAGCTTCCAAAATCTAAAAAAAGCTCTCCTTCACCAAACTCACTGGCAGCATGTACAGTGTTAAAGAACTGTTTCAAAAATAATAATAATAATAATAATAATAAAAAACTATTCTGAATCTTGACACATGGGAGTCTAGAGTTAGAGGGAGGAGGTTAGAGAGGTACCCAGAGGGGCTTTCTTAACTATAGCTATAAGGGATCCTAAAATATTCTATTCCTCCCCAGCCTACCAAAAGGTGTAAGAAAATGCTTCATCATAATTATATAGAAGATGAAGATTGTGTGTGTGTGTGTGTGTGTGTGTGTGTGTGTGTGTGCGTGCGCGCGCGCACGCATGTGTTAAAAAAAGCAGAGCCTAACTCTTCTTTTCAGCTGTAGACCTGTCATGGAGACTTAGGTCCTGGTGATGACATCTGAGGGAATGTGCCTAGCTGCCACCCTAATTAATGGCCATCCTATTTAATTTCCCCTACAGCACTGAGGAAAGAACCTGATTAAAAAGAGTGCCCTGAAGGCTATGGGGTTGGCTCACTGTTGGGCCGGGAAAGAACACTTCAAAAGTACAGCTCTAGCTGGAAATGGGTGGAAACTTTTCTAGCCTCTCGTAATTGCAATATGGAAATTGCACAGTGGACAGAGGAGCCGCATTTGACTACTGAGTGGAGCAGTATTTCAACGAGAGAGCATCGATACAATCTTCTGGGCCAGAGATGTCCTTGTGTCAGCCTGACCTGCCAACCTTTGACTGTTTTGGAAGGCATGTGGTTCACGATCTATGGATAAGCCAAGTCTGAAAAAGTCTCCGCTGACACGAGCCTCTCAGAACAATCTCCTTTAGAATACATTTTATTCTAAGAAACTCTCAGGCGGATGAAGAGAAGGAAATCTCTGTGTGTGAGTTTTGCTTGACCTTAATTCCTAGGGCTTCCCCAAAAACCTAAGCTTGTATATGGCTCTTCAGAGCATTATCTGCTCCCTAGCTAACGAACTAGCAAAAAAATGAGCATGTGAGCCCCATGTGGGATATAAACTGGGCAAGTGGATTGAAATCAAGGCAATATTTTAACAGGAGTTGGCCATGGGAGGAGAGAAGGATGGCTGGATAGCTCGGGGTGGAGATGTAAATTTACTGAGTTTGGCAGATTACCTGGCTGATTAGACAGATACCAAAATGTAGAACTTTTGTTGATTCGTTATTCTTTCAACATTGCCTTGTTAAGCCCTTACTAGGCCAAGGGGCTTGTGGCTAAAGTTTAAAAATATATTTTCACAGAAAGTTTGATCTATACATTTCTTGATTACGGCGATGGTATCATGGATGTATGTTTATGTCCGAATTCATAAAATTGTATGTCATAAATACGTGCATTTTGTGTATATCAAGTATTCCACGATAATGCTATAAAAAAGATGCCATGCATTTTGAAAAAGAAATGGTTTGTTCTGAAATAAATTATTCTGCTTTCTTTGCTAAAGAAGCCTTTCTTTACCTAAAGAAACACTTAGATTAACATTAACTTAAATTTCATATTTTGAAATAAAGGTTGAAAGAAAAATAAAAGCCCCTGTGTGAGCGAGTAAAGGATTGATAGGTTCGCATACGCTCAAAGACTTGTTTCCTAAAACAAGGATTACATCTTTCAGTGACTAAGTTTTTGTTTCCGTCATGTAGAAATGATAATATCTGTCTTAGTTACTCTATGAGAGGGTAGTAACGAGGCTTTAAACGAGATTGTTTATGTTAATAGCGTTTAGAAAATTATAAACGGCAATGCACACAAAATACCTTATTATTATCAAAATTGGAAAGATGTTGTTTTGAAATCTTATCTAAGCTTCTATTTTATTGGCTATGGTTTCTACGAGTTTTCAGGCTGGCCCCTGAAACCATGACAAAGTTAGAAGACAAAGAAACACAAAGCAATGATCATGGACAAAAATGGCCAACCGATGAAAGAGAATAGAAGCAAAAGAGGAGGAGGGTTTTATACAACCCACTTTGCTGCATGTGGGAATTATACGAGGAGCATTTCTGTTGTAGAGAAATCTTTTACAAAAAGTCGCTAGTGTAAATCATTCGAAGATGGGGCCACCAATACTGAGAGCAGTCAGTACACATGCAAAGAGACACGTTCTATTTTATTTTACGATCCATCCAGCATTCACCGTCTACAGGACTTTCAAGGATGTTCACGTGTCAGAAATCCATTTTCAACCTTCACTGTTTGGGGGTCGTCTTGCCCCTCATTACTCTGTAACCTTCGTGTTGGAAGCGCATGAAATATATTTAATCTTGCTTTCAGAGTGTGAAAGCACTCTTCTCCATTCCTTGGTTTCTTCTTTGTTGTAGAGTGTTTTACAAGTTTTTTTTAAGGGCCTGGCATCTAAATGTTACATGTCTTGGTTCTTATTCTATTCCTTTTGCCACACACACACACACACACATACACACACAAGTATTGCTACAGTTTATGAACCATCGTCTGAATAGTCTCCTTCTACATGTGGTGAGGTAGAAACTAACATGACTTTTCATTAATTACTATGAAGTTTAGAAGCTACTTGTCAAGTCGGAGAAAGGTTGATGCAGGCTTTTCTTTCTGGAAGTAATTATATACGTTCTTTTCAGACCACTAAAAATCATCATTCATTCCTTTGCTCTTTTAGTCATTGAAATCTTCCTGTAAGCTGAGACTGTTCTTTTCTTAAATTTTTTTTTAATGTTTATTTTTGAGAGAAGGAGAGAGGCAGAGTTTGGGTGGGGGAGGAGCAGAGAGAGAAGGAGGCACAGAATCGGAAGCAGGCTCCAGGCTCTGAGCTGTCAGCACAGAGCCCGACACAGGGCTCAAACTCACAAGCTGTGAGATCATGACCTGAGCCAAAGTGGGACGCTTAACCTACTGAGCCGCCCAGGCTCCCCAAGCTGAGAACTGTTCTATGTGTCGAAGGCAAGGTGTTGGGCACAAGAGACAAAATTCACGCTGTTAGTGGTGTTGATGTTCCAAGTGGAAGCAGACGGGACGTAGACAAATAAGCAAGTACAAAACTATGAACTTCCCTTAGTGACAGATGAAGAAATGAGGCAGAATAAAGTCATAGATGGAGGGAGGAGAGATAGGAGTTGCCATTTAAAATAGGAGGCTGTGAGAGTCTTTCTGGGCAGAGACCCAAATGATTCAAATTTGCAAGCCATCTAAAACCGATCCAGAGGTGTTTCACAGCAACGAAAATTTTTGCCATAAGACCAAGCAGGGTGTATGTGGGTGACAGAAAATTAGGGCACAGTGGTAACCTTCAGTGAGGTCAGACAGGTAGGTGGGCCATGTCTTCTGGAGCATGACACATTGGGTTAAGATCGGATTTCATTCAGGATGGGTGCATAGGACCACATGAGCCGGGAAGTGACGTAATATGATTTACGTTTTTAAAAGACCAATCTGGTTGGCCATCTAATATCAAGCAGCAGGGTGTAAAGTGTCAGGACTGGAAGCAGCAAGATGGGAGTCGGGACCGGTATGGTAAGAGTACCGGTGTTTTGAGGGAGTCCCGATGGATCGGCCGGGGACGTGGAAGAAACATAGGAGTGACGTCCACATGGAAGGGTGAGGAGGCAGAGAAGAAGAATGCGTTCTGAGACCATTCCGGCTAGGATTCGGTTGCAGATGACTGAAGCATTCTGGCTGGTTTAGGCAGACAGGGATTTAGTAATTGGCATTAGGCAGCTGGCAAAAGCTTTAGAAGGCCTAGAGGATCATTTGTCATGCTGACCTGAACAGGAAAATGCCCACCCTTAGAATCAGTGTCCTCTGCCATGGTGACGAAGCTGTCACACCAGTGCGGAAAGCCATGTGCCCATCCTTTGTCGTGAGCCATGCCTGGGCACGCCTCATGTAATGCCCCTCCCAACATAAGCTTTGTGCATGTCTGTCTGGCTGGCAGGCCGTCAGTTGTAGAGGGAAACCTGACTGTACAGAATTTTTGACAAGTTAGTTTGCAACTTCTCAATTTCCGTAATTCAGCCCAGTATATTAGAAAAGAATTCCAATGGATACAGACCAAGCTAATCCGCAATGGGGCAGAGGGACTGAGCAATACGTTTGGTTGTATTAGATGGAAGCGGCCGACCTGACATACGTGAAGAGATCATACGTAGGAGAGGGGGAGATACGGAAGCCTGGAACCCATGGAAGAAATCGCAAACTAAAATGAAAACATCATCACATCTGGGTGGCATGAAGAAAGGGGACTTACTAAGATTTTTCTCGGGGCTGAACATAGAAAAGAGGATAGAGCAATGTGTCACGCACGGGTCATGAGGAAGAGCTCCAAGCATCCTGGGAAAGAGGTAAACGAGAAGAAAGTCGAAAGATGGCACCCCGCAAAGCAGACAGAGAAGCGTGTCCAAGCATAAGGAGGTGTGACCAAGCATAAACAATGACTGGACGTTCTGTGCTCTATCAACAAAGACCTGACCACAAGATTTGGCAAGGCAAATACAATTTCAGCAGGACGGCAGGGACAAGAGTCAGAGCGGATTGCATGCCAAATGTGAAGTGAGGGAACAGCAGCTTCAGGAATCTCACCAGAGGCATCTGAGAGTAGGCGAACCTTGGACATGAGGTTAGGCAAATCATCGGACTCGGTTGGAGAACTGGAGGGGAGACAGAGGACAGAAGGGGCCACTATGGAAAAATGATGAACAGTACTGCCCAACATTACTCTGCTGATGGGAATAATGAATTGAACTCGAGATTTCGGCCATCTCTTTACTCTGTTTCCCGTTCTTGTTTGAGTGCAATGTGTTCCATCTTTCTGTGCTATCCTTTGGTGCCCAGAGTCAAAATAGTCTGGAGCACGTAATAACTCATGTTTATATACGTGTATTTTCCAGCATTACATATTTTGTTGTTTATGGAACTAATGGGCTCTAACTGCATAAAAATTGTTTTATGTTTTCTAAAACAAATTTCCTAATTTGAGTTATGACATTTCAACTGATAGGGCAAGATCTTTGTTTCCGAGCAAGGGAGATTCAAATAACCTTGGGAGGAAAATGAATGAGCATTAAAAGCGGAAACAATAGAGAAATCATCCCTTTAGCGGCGCCTGAGTGGCTCAGTCGGTTGAGCACCGACTTTGGCTCAGGTCACGATCTCACGGTTCATGAGTTTGAGCCCCACCCGGGCTCTGTGCTGACAGCTCGGAGCCTGGAGCCTGCTTTCTGTGGATTCTGTGTCTCCCTTTGTCTCTGCCCCTCCCCTGCTTGTGCTGCTTCTCTCTCTTTCAAACATAAATAAACATTAAAAAATTTTATGGGAAAAAATAAATCATCCCTTTACCATGATTATTTTCTCTTGCTTGGTATGAAAATATTGACTATATTTTAAAATAAATAAGTCATTATTACAGGAAAATAATAAGGCTCAGTTACATATTTTTTCTATATAATTTGCTATTTTTGTTGAAAGGCATCACTGAGACTTTATTTCCAGATTAACCTGCCCATGACTCAGGTTCTCTTTGTTGTTGTGCCCAATCATGATAAACCTTTTTTAAGCTATGTCTCAAACTTGGGTTGGAGTCTGATGAATGCACTTTCAATTTTTGACATTTGTGACTTTTGGGAAATGATGCAGCTTCTCTGATCTTTAACTGATGTGTATAACCATAGAGATGGCAATAGCCTGTCTCACAGCATTGCTGTTAGAACCAATGTTATGAGACACTGATGTGGAAACTCTTCCCGGTGGTGGTGGGGGAAGGAGGGAGGAGAAAGAGGCGGCATGACGTCGTGCACCACCATGAACTGCGGCGCCCAGCAGGCACTTGTTAGAATCCTAGCTCTGTCTTAGAATTAGTGTGTGAGCCGTAAGCTACAGTTTCTTCGTGCGCAAGGTCCACCGGGTACTTGCGAGGGCAAAGTAAGATAACAGGTGTGAAACCCCTTGTGCCAAGCAGTGCAATGAATGGTTTGCTCTTCTAAGTTTCCATCACTTCAGTGATGTTGCACAACAAACCTGTAATAGTTTTGTTTCGAGAAATATGGAGAAGGTTGTTCTTATGGTTAAGGAGGATAATGGGTGGGGGAAGGGAGGTCCCCCTAAATTATCTACCGGTAGTTGTCCGAACATTCCCCGCTACTTCAGACATTAACTTTCCGTATGTTATTTCTCAGATCGAAGGCTGACTATTCTAGGCTCCCATAGACCCCCTTCCGCCTGCTCCCATAAGCTTCCTTATTTTTTGCTGTTGAGATGAGTTAAGAGAACTATGAATTGTCATGGAAACAGTGGTTTACGAGAAAGAAAACGTGAGGGTCAACAATAATGAGAAAAGCCAGTGCAGGGAAGCATTGACTATGTTTCAGGCAGTGATGGAAAGTAGTAGAAATGATTTTTTCTCATGCTAGTGTAGAGATCCTTCCAGTACTCAAAGCAGCACACTGTAGAGTCATCCCTCCTCTCTTAGGTTGTCGATTGGAGGGAAAAGTCAACTAAGTGTGTCTCAGGCCTTGAGCAGCCTGTTAGCCTTGCCAAGTAAAAATTGCATGAGATAAAGTTAAACAGACAAAGGAGACTATTTACCCATAGCAATAGGGGAGAGAGATTAAACTCAATTCCCCTGAAACAAAAGTTGGGGGAATTTTCAAGACTGGGGTGGGGATGATCATGGGCCACCCATGTTTCCTAATTGACTTTAGTAAAGGAAAATAAGCTTTCCTGAATCTTTAAACCGGAGGTAGTTTTAAAACTTGGACCAAGACACCCACTGAAGTTAGGCCCCTACCCTCCCACAGAGGCTAGGAGACAGAGAGGCACCACGTTCCTGAGATGTTTCTATATCAAAGAGATGGTTCTCAGGTCCTTGAGAAAGACATTCCTTATGTCGCGACACCGGTAAGATACTTTTAAGGAGACATGTATATTTCAAAGTGGCACGGAAATCATTTGCAATTATAAAATGCAATTCTATTTCTAAAGTAAATGGTCTAAGAAAAAAGGGGGTAAAGGGCCTCTATCAGGAAGAAAGCTGTCTAAAGTTTGTCCAAGCTTGGGGGAACATTAAAGCTATTCAGGTCGGCCTTGGAGACTCAACTAGTGAAAGCCGGCAGGGACCTTTGATAACGCATAGCGTGGCATGGAAAATGTACCAGCTTACATTACAAGACAGTCCAGAGGGCTGATCGCTCAACTTTTGCCACAAATACCCATCTCCTACAGCATCTCCCTAACCCACGTTCGTGTCAGTGCCAACTGTGGGAGCGATCGGAAGAAGATGTCATGCTAAGCCATGATATCAACCCAATAAGTCGGCTAAGTAAATACAGTCTTCAGCATAAGCACATGATTTCCAAGTCTATCCAAACACCCCAAATGTTAGAAGGGCCTGTTTCGGGACATTAGCACAAGACTGACCCCTTCGAGATGATGAGAAGTTGCTTCAGGCCAGGGCAGTCCCAGCATTTTGTCCACATTATTATCTGCATGCATTCTGCTCTGGTGCACTTAGATCTTTTGGATGGCAGAGGCTCCGTTTCGTGCATTATGTATCTGACGCTCCCAGCGCAGTGTTCGGTGTGGAACACCAGGAAGCAATCTTCTCCTTTATTAGAGCTTGTGCCCTGTGGGAAGAGCACCGTATGACCTGAATTGTATCCTCATCCTTTCCAAAACCCCAAGTTTGTATGTTGAAGCCCTGTCCCTCAGGGTGACTGTATTTGGAGAGAGGGCCTTTAGAGAGGTAATTAAGGTTACAGGAGATCATAAACGTGGGGCCCTGAGTCAATACGATTGGTATTTTCATAATACCAGTTCTGAAAGCGGGTATAGACACCAGGGATGTTCACACACAGAGGAAAGGCCACGTAAGGACCCAGCAAGAAGGTGTCCACCTGCCAACCAAGGAGAGAACTTCAGGAGAAACCAGCCAACCCTCCCAGCATCTTGATCTTTGACTTCCGGTCTCCAGACATGTGAGAAGATAAATTTAAGTCACCCAGTCGGTCATGTTCTGTGATGACAGCCTTATTAGAAAACCACAACCACCTTTGTAGTTTGGACTCGGAGTCCAGTGCCCGTTCTGGCTGCCAATGGCTATTTGGCAATAACCAATTTAACCTCTCTTACACACGTTGACTTCCTGTTTTGTAAAATAGTAGTGTTTCCTCTCTTGCATGGATGTGGTAAAGAAAAAATTAAAATGTTCTAGTATGTGCTGGCACACAGTCTGTGCTCCATAGACTGGGATTTGTTATATTCATCAAAATTGTTTTGCCAAATGAATGAACGCAAGACTGTGATCAAGATTTAAAACATATATATATATATATATATATATATATATATATATATGTGTGTGTTTGTTTCTTCCCTAGTAAAGGTACCTTTACCGTGCCACTTAAATTCTTTTCCTTGCTTGAGAATTTCTGTCAACGGGTCTGGTTTACCACATTTCAAAAATTATAAAGTAAATTACAGATGGGTACCGGCACCCACAACGCGCTCTTAGTGGTAATTTGGGAAGGAAAAGGCTGGGCTCAAATGACAGTGACCCTGATGCATTATGGCAGCTCGTAAAAACCAGGACCACAAATGGACTCAGGTATCATTTCCGTTTTAATGGTGGTTTGATAATTCAGATCACGGACTAATAAATTCAACTGCATGATTGTTGACCTCACAACAGATGATTTGATCAGCGTGTAGTTGATGTTTTATTCATGTTTAAGTCAGGTGATTTAGAAAAATGAGAAGAGAGTAGAAACATTGCTTGGAATTGCCCATCATTTAAATCGAAGACCTTTTGAAGGTTTCCATTTTTGAAGGGATTTGGCCGTGCAGAGAATGGATATGGAAGTACGGCCACGCCGTTTATTTGTCGTCAATTAATTCTAAGCAGGGTATGTTTCATATTTATGGGTGAGCATGTATAACTGGGCTATGTATGCAAGCTGTTGTTTAATTTACCTGATAAAGGGCCGCTCAAAATTCCCCTCACTGAGACTATTTGGAAAATGTGATTCAAAATTAATTTAATAGTTAAAAGTCCTAGTAACTCGAAACAAAATGTAATTCCGCATGATGATATTCTAGGCAGATTTAACTGTGGGAGATCAGATGAAAGAATCACGGATAAGCGTGGGTTTAGTAGTGTCACAGCCATCTCATCATGCTATGCTGTGTGACCTGGGACTGTGGAGGCATCCTCAGGTAGATAAATATGGCTTGAACTCTTGAAAAAGTATGAAATGTGTTTTGGTATAGCAGATCCTCCTTTTGGGTCTACTTCTCTTAGTGGCATTTACTCATTCTTGAAAAATGATCTGTTGGCCATTTACCTTTATGTAAAGAACAAGCACATAGAGCAAAAAGAATGATGGGACGATTATCTGGAGGGTTTGCTCGTAATCCAGGGTTATTCTGGTCTTTGCAGGCGTGAAGAAAGACACAGGCACTTACTGAAACGAAGGGCCTGAGCGACAGGGTGCGGGCCCGGGGAATTCTTTACGATTGTCCGAATACGGGCCCAACGGAACGTGGTGACAATGGAGGGTGTCTTCTTTTATGCTTTACACTTACACAGTTTCATTTTTCCTTTCCAAGTAAGCCGGTTCATTTGCGAGTGTGCATAGGTATCACAGGACATGGAGAGAGAAAACCACCTCGAGTCTTTTCGCTGAGAAGAAACATTTAAATGGAATCGATGCTTAAAGCTTTGCCCTCTCGGACACTTCGTTCACTTCAGGAATTGCGACTCTAGGTTGTTTCTCATGGTGATAGAATAATAGTGTGTAGGGCACATTATACGATGTCATCAACAGGAGTAATATATTATTATAATTTTGTTCACGTATTACCACTCATGGCAAAGACAAAGTAGCTCCACGTTAGAAAACCAGGAGAAAGTAGGGGCGCCTGGGCGGCTCAGTCAGTTAGGAGTCCGACTTCGGCTCAGGTCGTGATCTTGTGGTCCATGAGTTTGAGCCCGCGTTGGGCTCTGTGCTGACGGCTCAGAGCCTGGATCCTCCTTCAGACTGAGTCTTCCCCTCTCTCGGCCCTTCCTCCGCTCACACTCTGTCTCTCTCTCTATCAAAAAGAAACATTAAAAAAAAATTAAAAAAAGAAAACTAGGAGAAAGAAAGTAAGTAAAATACATCAGTGTTCATTAGAATTACTGTATTTCTAGACTGAGATCATGAGGAGAGTGTACACGTTGATTTTGTGGGGTTGCTGAACATAGAACACAAGCAGGCTCTGTGTGTTCTCAAATCGATGTGGCTTTGCCCAAGGTTTCTTGGGGAGACAGCTGCATAAACTCTTTTATTTTTTTTTGGATGTTTACAACATTAGCAAACTGAAGAGCAGGGAACCATGACGTAAGGAGTTATAGTTTATGCTCCTTTGAGGAGACAATAAAACCCTTTCAAATAACCCTGTTTAATAATAGACCTGAGATATTTGTTGAAGAGCTAATTATTTCTAGTTGGGTTCTTCTGGTTGTTATGCAAAATCTTTTAGTCTCTTAGGGTTTCCTGTAATAATATTTTGAGGTAAGACAAACAATATCACTTAAATTATATCATATGTTATCCAAATAATGGCTCCATTTGGTAGTAGTCGATTTCATTAGCTTGGTGCCATCTTAAGGACTTATTTGTAATTGTATTTTCCCCTCTACATATAATGCTTTCTTAAGAAATGTTGATATATCTGTTCAGAAAGAATGTGCATTAAAATAAAACTTCAGGGATAATAAATGAAGAAAAAGAGGTCCAATTTTTTGAAAATAAATTTTCAAGTGAAGTTATAATGACAATTATTATTTTGGGCAAAACTTTTCCAAAGGAAATGATAAGAGTTACCTCCTATGACCCTTTGCTACTCACCAAATTGCAGGAACAATTTCATTGGAAAAGCCACCATGTTGAGGGCTGAGAGTCCTCAGTTGAGGACTATTGAGTCAAAACTATTGAGTCAAATAGTTTTATTGTGACATATTTTCAAATTCCAAACACGCCCTTATGGAACCGTTGAATTTTCCAGAATATTCCTCCAAGGGATGTGCATCATTTTCCAATAACCATCCGTCTTCCTTGCTGGAATTAAAGATGAATTCTTTCAAGATTGAACTACATGAACAATTCCTAGTCAGTAGATTAGAGGACAATTTTTTTTTATTTTGAAAAAGAATTTAGTTTTCATTTATTATTATAGCCATAGTCATTTACGTTTTAAAATCTATGCAGACACAACCATTTACAAACTGAAGTGACAAAGACCCATTTGTGATATTAAGTCTTTAGCTGGCCTTCACAATGTGAACTAGGAAATCAAAATTTGGTTTTGCCTTTGTCTCTTGGAAATATACCTATATCCTGCCATAACCCACCAGGCTGCCGTAACCCACCATCCCTGTTATTTCCATTAACATCATCATATTGGGTGAAGTCACTGATCTTTCCATTCCCCCCTGGTGTTAAGATTTTTTTTTTTCTCTCATTTCTAGTTTGGAACAATTCTGGTAACTCCCTATAACGCCCCGTGACGAATCATGAAAACACAAGGTATTTATACATTTCTTTCGGTAAACACAAAAGCCTTCCTGAAGGCGTTCTTACTAACCATTGCCGAGGCGGCCTTGTTAGGCTTGTTCCACATCTTACAGCCCTTTGGTTCTGTGAGATCTTTCATGTTCTTGAAAAGCACCAGCTAACCACTTGTGCGCAGGGAGGTACACACCAGATGCAGAAGCGCACCTTGGGGCGAACGCACGACGGACCAGAATTCGCCGCAGCCTGGCAGTCTTTCTTTCTCTTACCTGCCCATGTGGGCGCACCTGTGGCATGCTGGCCTCCAAGTGGAAGCTGTTCGGGAGACATCTAAGCCGAAAGCTGCTGTTAGAGAGCTCTTCTTTCATATCAACCTTTTGATTTTTTTTTTTCTCCCTCGCTCTTACAGTCTGGATCCCAGTCTCAATTCCTTCTACTGCTTTTCCATCTTTCTTTAAGAAAAAAAAAATCTGCTGCAGGGCTCCGAAAAGAAGACCAACCATCGAAGCTGAAATGTCCTTTTTTCTAAGAGGATCAGTGTGAAAATAACATCGCTGTGCTCCCCTCCACTCTGCGCGCTTTGAAGCCAGCATCCTGAAGCACTTTGCTCAGCATTGACTGGTTTTCCCAATACCTTTTCAGAGGAAATGAGGACTTGAAAAGGAATCAATCCATGTGATACTGAAAGGCAAGCCTTTCTGGGGAGAGTGGTCTCAGGGGCATAATAGCAATTTGCAGATTTCTTCGTGTGTGTGCAGAGTATTTTAGGACCGAGATTTTTTAGAGGATTAGTTAATGCGTTCATCCAAAAATATCTTTTACTCTATGCTTGTTGTATTTCAGGCACTCTGTAGGGCAATGGGTGTAATCGCTGTTCTTACAAATTGTACAGTAGAAAGCTCTGGGTCTCAACTTTGGAATGCGTCAGAGCCTTCTGGAAGGCTCGTTACATGACAGACCACTGGGTCTGACTCGGAATATTTCAGATTCGGTACGTCTGGAAGTACAGGTCCCTCGTATGTGCTTGAACCACTGTACGGACAATTGTATATCCCATGGTGATTTGAGATTTGAGTATGTGGCCAGATCAAATGCAAGTGTTACTGGAAGGAAGGAAGGAGAGGGGAGAAAGGATGAGCACATAAGTTCTCATTCTGGAAGAGCTTGGAAAATTGAGAGCAAGTGTGGAAAACCACCAAATTCACCAAGGCTACAAAACTCAAGAGGAGGAGAGAGGAGTGAAGTTCAAATCACTGCGTTTTTTTTTGTTTGTTTTTATTTTAGAGAGAGAGAGCACGAGTGGGGGAGAGGTGCAGAGGGAGAGAAAGAGAGAGAGAGAGAGAGAGAGAGAGAGAGAGAGAGAGCAGGCTCTACACTCAGCATGGAGCCCGACTCAGTACTCTGTCCCACGACTCTGGGATCATGACCTAAGCTGAAATCAAGAGTCAGATCCCCAACTGACTGAGCCACACAGGCACCCCCAAATCACTTTGGGATGTTGCTAAACTGTAGGGCTTTATAGGAGGCGAAGAGAAAATGCAGATTAAATAATCTAGTGTATTTTATTGATATTATTGGTATTTAAAAATTCATTTAGGATCTATTAAACCTACAAATACTTGTTTTGCCCTAATTGGGCTGACACAAAGGAAAGGAAGAAATGCAAATACAGATCCATTTTCACAGTCTTGCCTCGGGCTCATCTTTTGTTGAATGCATGATGGATGTGGATCTTGCAAAGTTTA
Organism: Panthera pardus; assembly: GCF_024362965.1. NCBI lineage: Eukaryota > Metazoa > Chordata > Mammalia > Carnivora > Felidae > Panthera > Panthera pardus. Next base: position 82,624,067 of record NW_026526710.1, on the reverse strand, counting down.
ACTTCCTTTATAGTTAGATATTTCTGTTAAACCAAAATTTATTCAGAGGTGTGCCGGTAGATGTTTAATAACTGGCATGGTTTGGGGGTGAGGAGGAAGCCTGACAGTGATTGCCCGTAGCCAATTTTAAGCTCTCAATGTTTTAAAATCTGGCTCTCCCAAAATTCTTAAAAATTTAACAATTAGCTTTTGTGATCCAACAGAAGCCAGCTCCAGATCGATTATTCTTAAATCAAGTCATTTACATCAGCTTTGGTTTAACTATTTGAAAGCATAGATGTGTTCAGTGTAATGTCATTTTAACAGAGAAAAAAGGCAACTTAACATTTAAAGAATATCTCTTCAATTACTAAAAATTCTAACAATTAAAATGTCATAGGCAAAGACATACGTGAACTTTGTGGGGTTTAAGAACAGTTTAAATTCTCCCCCTCGGGGCGCCTCGGTGGCTCAGTCGGTTGGGCGTCTGCCTTCGGCCCAGGTCATGATCTCACACTCTGTGAGTTCGAGCCCCGCGTCGGGCTCTGTGCTGACAGCTCAGAGCCTGGAGCCTGCTTCGGATTCTGTGTCTCCCTCTCTCTCTGCCCCTTTCCCACTTGTGCTCTCTCTCTCTCTCTCTCTCAAAAATAAACATTAAAAAAAATTAAAGTTTCCCCCTCAAAGGCATGCAACAATGAATTGTCTTAACTGAGTCATCATATTCCCATCACACAGTTTTAGAATTTCATTTTCTCTAAAATGTATTCCTTGAAACTTTTTGGGGTGCCTGGCGACAAGCAAGGCTTTGTCGACATGTTGATGCACGAGACGCCCTCACAGATTTATTGAAATCCTAACCCTTAGAAAGGAGACTCCACAGAGTTCCCTCATCCCTGTGAGGAGGCACCATTTACGAGGCAGGAAGAGGGTTCTCACCACACCCTGAATCACCGGTGCCTTGATCTTGGACATCCAGCCTCCTGGAGGACCCTCCTCGGAGAAATAAATCTGTGGTCTCTAGGTGACCACCGAATCCTGTTTCATTATAACACATGATATGACTCTGTCAGGTTTGGTTTATCCGACCTGAGCGTTCACCATTCTGGGAGAGCTTCCACTGGGGGCTTAAGAAGACAAAACAGTTGTATATGGAGACTGACTGAGATTGCATCCAGATGTTGTAGCGAGACCCATGCACTGTTGATCCTGAGACGTGTTTAGAAAACTAAAAGCCTGCTGCGATCTGGCGTGGATTTCTAATTTTTAACACTACAAATCGGGACAACCCTCAGGCCAGAAGGCTACAGAAATAATTCAGGCTCGCCCCTTCTCTCCCGTCCACCCCCCCGAGACATGCTTGCCCTACCTCGTCGACTCTCTTCTGGAAAATGTGCCTCTCGTTTCGGGGCCTTTGAAGTTGATCGGGGATAGAGATTAGCCTTGAATAACTAAGTGATCCTCGAGCTCACTTTTTAGAAGATATTTTAATTTTCTAATGTAACCCCACGCTATTGATGTCTGTATGGCAGCTGGCTCCTTTCGGCAGGATTCGTATTGCCGTGCGACTGTGTGCTGTGTGCAATGCGGAAAAGGAGTCTAAATTTTTAAACTTCCGTACTGGAATGGGGGATAAACATTGTTCACCCGCATAGAGTTCCTGCAGGCAAGGGGCATTCCTAGTTCTCAGCGATCAAACTGCAATGCTGCGTTACATTTGTGCTACGTTTTGCAGAGTTTTGGCACATTTACAGCTTGCCTCTTTAAAGATGGTTTGAGGATTGGAGATAAGCCTTAATTGCCTACTCCAGGAGCCGACTTTGAACACCCGCATGATGCAATAGGCCTTTTACCACTCTTATAATTTTCAGACAGGTTTCCGATCTCAAAGGATACAGGAAATAAATCATTGCTCTAAAATCAACATTAATTGCATATGACACGGACAGCGTATATAAGGTGCATAGATTGTGCCACATGAAAATGGCAAAACCCAGAGTATTACTGTCTCTTTCATGTGACTGGTATGAGGAAACTCTCCAGAGATTAACTGCTAAACCTTTCCAAATATTGTGCTTTTGACACACGTTCGAAGCCAGGATTTGGGGATCCACAAGTCCCTGCACACACCAAAAAACAAGGACAAACAGCCCACCGAGAAAAGAAAACGTACTTTCTTTACAACCCCCCCGTCGTTCGAGAAGCAATCACATTGTAAAAACTTAGTGGTGTTCATGTGTCTTCTGGAAAACTCCACAGGTCTAAATAACATCCATCTTTAAATATCTGTATTTTGACTTCTTGCTAGACTTCCTCATATGCTAGAGACAGAAGAAATGGTAAGTGATTAGCCTGTTAGAAACTTACGATGTAAACCTAACGATGCACGATATCAGTATCTCCGGTTATGGCTCCTGTGTTGATCGTGATTTTAAATGATACGTTGCAACTTTGGACCTCATGATATATCACCCGTACCTGTGCACCTAGCTCTCTTGGTTGTGTACAACAAACTGCTAAGTGTGCCAGCTCTCGGCCCTGACTGGAACCTTCCGCTTTACTTGTTTCCACGTGTGGTTCTGTGATGCCACAGTGAACGCTATCTACATTTTCTTACGAAACCACGATTGATTTTAGGATTTGGCCACAGGTAGACTCTTGGAACTAAAATTCAAAACACCCACAGTCTGTTTTATTGTCAGTATCATTGGCCGCAGGGGTGAGTCGTGTGCTCTTATCGCATTATACTTTTTTCTTTTGCAATTATTTTTTCTGCAATACTTGCTGTTTTCTTCTCCCACGGACTTTTTTTTTTTTTTTTTTTTTTTTTTTTACCCTGTGAATTCTCCTACTGCATTGTTATCCTTAAACTCCTTCTCCCTGCATTTCTGATGTTTATTCAACTGTGCCTGGGGGCCAGTATTTTCCTCTTTGCCATCGCTATCTTTGATTTTGCTTTACCCTACCCTCACTGAACTTCCTTAGAAATGACACGTGTTGAGAATCCTTCACGTATATATGCCTGAAAACGTGTAGTCTACACTGACATTAGTTCGATAGTGTGGCGGAGCACACAGTTGTAGGTTGGTTACATTTTTCCTCATGAAAGTGGGGGAATGCATTCGCTGTGGTTTAGCACGCCTTCTTGCTGGTGCAAAAGTTGACTCCCATCTGACCGGACCCACGTCTTTTTTGGTCATTGGTTACATTCATTGCTTTTGTACTGTTTTCTTTCTGAAAGCTTCTAGAATTTTCCCTTTGCTCTAGGTTTTATGACAATGGGAGCTAAAGTGTTTTTTTTTTTTGTTTGTTTTTTGTTTTCTTTTTTGGTTTAGACAGATCCTTCATGTCCTTTCCTCTTATTCTTATTTTATTTTGTTGTTGCTACTTATTTATTTCCTATAGACATTGTTGGAGATTGGTTTTCTATGTCCTGGTACTTTTTTTTTTTATTGATCTCTCTCTCTTCTAAGGTTATGGGACATGTTTTTCAGTATTTTAATCCAATCTAAGCTAAAAATCCAAGACAATTGTGGCCATCATGTTTTTAATCTCTAGGTATCTCTGCTTATTTTTGGTGTTTGTTTATCATGCTATCCTGTAGTCTGTGAATAGTGGGTGTTTTCCTTCAATTCCTGAATTTATCTATGAATCCACTTACTTGTTTACTTGTTTTGTTGATTTATCCCTTTATCTCCTGTTGGATGCTTGGCTCAAAGCTCTGGCGCTGTGGATCTGACGTTTCCTACTGAAGACTGGATGATGAGCTGCTTGTGAGTTCTGTAAGCACTTGGCGATCACCCTTTCAGAGCACTTTGTGAGAATGCAGCCATTCCGACGCGTGATCCCTAAATCCAGAACGCGAAGGGCTTTCATGTCCAATATTTATTTCTATTTTTTTTTTTTTTAGGAAATGTTCTTTGATTTTGTATGTTGGACTAGAAATTTGTGTGGCTGCTTAACGTCCAGACTTTCCGTTTAAATGAGTTTGCGGCCTAAAGTTTTGTTGATGTTGGGTGTCTGTTTTAATACGAATTTGTAGCTGGGATTTCCGAGTCCCAGGGCTTTCCGAACGTCTACGTCCAGGGCTCCACCAACGAGCTTAGCAGTGACCCGTGTTGCAGTGGATACCCTTCTATCATTTTTCAGTTTTCCAGAGATGTTTTAAATCTCATCTGAAAATAATGCTACTTTCCTTATCTTTCTCTGTAGCATATATTTTTATTGCTTTTTTCCCCATTAGGTTTTAGAGGATGAGGAATTGAATGCTTGTTGTTGTTGTTGTTGTTGTTGTTTTTTGTCATTGAATGTATACTGCTGGTATATACTAGTCGTACCAAATCATTATTCAAATTTTTAAATGATTTTTAAATTTTGAAACAAACAAGAAACTACAGAAAAGCGAACCTTCACTACAAAAACAAAATTTCCCTGAACAGTTGGAGAGTAATTTGCCCGCTGATGCCCTGTCACTCTCAACCAATTTATTGCATATATCCTACAAACCAGGGCATTTTCTTAAACGAGCACAGGTCAACCATCGCCATTAGGAAATTAACATTGATGTGACACCTAATCCTCGTGTCTCATTCAAGTTGAACCAATTTTACCACCATGTCTTTCTTAGCAAAGGAACAAGTTCAGAATCAAATTCTGCATTTCCTTGCCATTGTTTTTCAGGCTCCCTCAGATTGGAAGACTCTTTGGCCGTTCCTTGACCTCATGACCTTGACATCTTCAAAATTAGAGGTCAGCCACTTTTTAGAATGTCACTCCAGGGGCACCTGGGTGGCTCAGTCAGTCAAGCATCTGACTTCGGCTCAGGTCACGATCCCACAGTTCGTGAGTTCGAGCCTCGCGTCGGGCTCTGTGCTGACAGCTCAGAGCCTGGAGCCTGCTTCCGATTCTGTGTCTCCCTCTCTCTCTGCCCCTCCCCTGCTATGCTCTGTCTCTGTCTCTCAAAAAGAAATAAGCATTAAAAAAAATAAAAAAGTAGAACGTCACTCCGCTCCGGTTTCTCAGATGCGCTCTCGTGACTGGATTTCCGTTAAGCTTCTTAGCAGGAATAGTGGAGGCATGGAGCCGTGCACTTGTCACAGGAGATGTCCTTTTGTTCTGGTACTTGTTGGTGTCATTTTGACAGTTTGTCGAAGGTGGTTTCTATGAGGCACCTTCGCTGAGAAGTTACTCTGTTTCTCCCTTGTAATTAAACAAGTGTTTTATAAGAAGATAATTTGAAACTCTATTAATATTCCCTTTCTTATCCAGCTATCAAATTCTTGATATCAACATGGACACATGGATTCTTTTATCCACAGGTTATGGCAGAATCTTCTTACATATTTGCATGCTCAAACTTAGGAGATGTGGTCAAGTTAGGTTGGGGTGTCAATTTCACAATTGCACATCCTTCGAACACATTTGTGTTCTCTGACAGATACAAATCTCCTCTTGAATTTGTGTGTGTGTGTGTGTGTGTGTGTGTGTGAGCTCTGGAACTGATCTTTCTTACAAGGATTCCTGGTTCTTTTTAGTAGGAACGGGTATTTAGGAGGACAAGATAAGAATGTGGTGCGTGCCCTACTATTGGTTTGCCATTATTTCTAAGCATCTAAATATATAATCGTGAACTGAATTTCTATGTGCGATTGTTACAAGGAGTGGCAGATAAATAGGAAAATGTTCTTGAGAAGATCACAAGATGAGAAATACTTTTGCAGGATTTGTGTTATTTGACATTGACCAGTTAGCTATCATAATTTGTTTTAAGAAAGACGTAATTTTCTCTTGGCACTGGTAGAATGGATGCTTACATGCATTTAATGTCTCACTTCCTTTTTTGCATATTGATCTCTAATCAAAAGTATTTTTGTTGGGGCACCTGGGTGGCTCAGTCGGTGAAGCGTCCGACTTCGGCTCAGGTCATGATCTCACAGTCCATGAGATTGAGCCCCGCGTCGGGCTCTGTGCTGACAGCTCAGAGCCTGGAACCTGCTTCGGATTCTGTGTCTCCCTGTCCTTCTCTCTCCCTCTGCTGCTCGTGCTGTGTCTCTCTCTCCGTCTCAAAAATAAACAAAACATTAAAATTTTTTTTTACAGAAAAAAATCACACACATTTTTCTTTGCTACCCAACAGATGTTTGTTAATATAGATGTAAATTCTTTTTTAGTTTCCTTCCTCTGATCGAACACACAAATGAACAAATATCCTCCATTTTTCTTGTGTTACTGGTATTTTAAGGATATGTGTGACTGATTTGTTTCTTTTTTTGGTAGCATAACAAAAGAGGCAGATTTTATGCAGCTATTTATTTGAGCATCCAGGAATATTGAGTGGTCTGCACCAATTTGTAATCAGACAAATTGTGGATTTAAGCACAATTATACATACTGAAATACATATGGCGCTTTAGAAGATCATAGAAAAGAAAATACTTATTTAACGCTACAAATCCAACAACGTGAGCACAGGCGAGGGGGCTGGTGGAGCAGACCCGCGGCCCGTGGTCTGTGGGCACCGGCTGAACTTGGACGCGCCTTCTGGCTTCAGCTTTGTCCTCAGCCTCCAGGGCCGGATGGTCACATTTGAGAAACACTTGGAATTTCAAAGTTATTCGAAGCCAGTAGATTATGAAATGAATCTTTCTTACTTTGTGTAACCACAGAATGTAAACCATTGACTTTTCCCACAGAGAGAGAGAGAGAGAGAGAGAGACCTATCTACATTTGTTCCTAATGTGATTTCCAGTGAAACCGCACAAGACAGAAAGGAAGGTGGAAGTTTATCAAACCCTCTTCCCTCGGTTCCTACACCATGTCTCGTGGTGTTGGGATGAAATAAATAAACAGCGCTCTTATTAAACTCCTGAGTTCCTTTGTGACCACCGCTCCAAGCCAGGCCCGACAGAATTTGGCAAATTCACTCTGATTTTGCTGAAACAGCCATTATTTTTGTCTATTATTTTTTCTTACCTAGCCTCTCTCTTAACTATGATATAGAAAACAGAGTCACCAATTTACATGTCTCTTGCATGTGAATTAAACAGATTAACATCTTACAGGGAAAATAAATTGGATGGCCTGTGCAGGAATTTGCAATTTAATACACATTTGTCATTATCTTCATTATTTGTTATTTTAGCTTTGGGGAGGTTTCTGCTCTTAATGGTCTCCCCAATTTCAGACACTTTTCTCTGGAAAAGAGGATCTTGAACAGATCCACATTTTAATTATGGAAAAACATTACTTTTATTGGGAGACCAATATAAATTCTTACCATGTAACTTATCTGAAAATATTTAAAATTTGATTTCAGATAGAATTATCTCTTCTTTCTACGGCTACAGTATTGATATGAGATTCTTAAAAATAAGTATTTAATTGCTTTCCTGAAAAGGCTGGTGAGACAATGGAAGGGAGGGATAGTTCTTGGCTCTCAGCCAGCTTTCACCTAGGGCTGTGAGGTAGAGAATATGGGATAGACATACCAGGAATATCCACTGAACTCAACCTGAGAGATTGATAGAAAGTTATTTATTTCAATTAAAGTCTTTTTTCCACAAAAGTGAAGAACAGAGAAACGCCTGGGTGGCTTAGTTTGTTGAGAGTCAGACTTGATTTTGGCTCAGGTCATGATCCCAGGGTCATGGGATTGAGCCCCACATGGGGTTCTGCACTGAGCATTGAGCCTGCTTAAGTTTCTCTCTCTCTCTCTCTCTCTCTCTCTCTCTCTCTCTCTCTCTCTCTCCCTTTTCCCCTCTGCCCTGCTCATTCACTTTCTCTCTCTCTCTCAAATAAAAAAAAAGTGAACAAAGGAAACAAGTATTTCATACCTATTTTCATATTAGCTTTCCTGCCTAAGTAATTATTTTCATTCGTTCTCAAATATTTTTGTGTTATCTTGAAATGTGAATAAGACACATCCCAGTAGAAGTGAAAAAACTGACCAACGAACCAGAAACATACATTCCGCATAGAACTCAGGAAGGATTGACTGCTCCTTTATTGTTCTAATCTGAAGTTCACAAAGGATTATCGTATCCTGAAATTTGCATTTTGAACGAAATGCTTTTAAAATTTAGTGTGCGTGTGTGTGTGTGTGTGTATGGGTGTGTGTGTGTGTGTGTGTGTGTGTGTGTGTAGCATATCATTAGTCATGTAGCCAGTTTGTTTTTCAAGTAAGGGAGGAGCACGGCTTATTTAAACAAAAGAACAATGTGTGAACATTCAGGCAATAATTGTCACTACCTACCTTTATAGCCAATTTTTTTTTTACCCCGTGATTACTTATACAAAGCATTAGGTCTAGCAGAAAGCATGCTTTAAATTGCTGTCATTTTTCAGTTCGGAGGTAATAACTTTGTAGCAAACACTATAGATACAATGTTTTATTTAAATGTCACAAGAATATATCTTTTGTGGTGCACTTAAAATACAAGCGATATGAAAATCATATAAACAGAAAAACTGTTTCTAGCCCTAGTATTGTCTTAAATACTTTTGTAGTCTAGTTTGGTAAACAATTATGATTTTTTTTTTAAATTCTGCAAAAAGTGTATTACAAATCCGAGTACTATGGTTTCACATTCAACTTTACATTTCTTCTTAATGATGGCCGGTAGTCATTTGACTTGTGTATTTACAGATGGCAAAGGGCTAATATATATTTTAATAATCACAATGGTTATTAACGTGAACTATGTGAATATAACTGTAGTGAAAACAAAGTTATCAAACATAAGAAAGTAATTTACTATGATTGTTGAATCATAGACTAGACTAGCAAAAATGCCAAATGTACTTTCTGTTCTTGTGATATTTCAAAATATCACACGGTGCTTGGATAAATAAACATTTATCTTTCTAAGGACTAGAGATGCTACCAAAGTCTCCAGGCCATTTTTAATACTGTCAATCTACTAAGACTAATTCAAACTATTTATCAACTCCTGAGAAAGCTACCCTTTAGCTTTTAATTAAAGCCGGCTTATTAAATTCTGCAAGCTTAACTTTTGGGTGTCTACTTGGTATTGAAGCAAGCCTTCATTTCTGTTTCACGTGAATTCCATCTGGTTTCGTCAATAATTACTTTCTTTGAAAATACATTGGGGCGCCTGGGTGGCGCAGTCGGTTAAGCGTCCGACTTCAGCCAGGTCATGATCTCGCGGTCCGTGAGTTCGAGCCCCGCGTCAGGCTCTGGGCTGATGGCTCGGAGCCTGGAGCCTGTTTCCGATTCTGTGTCTCCCTCTCTCTCTGCCCCTCCCCCGTTCATGCTCTGTCTCTCTCTGTCCCAAAAATAAATAAAAAACGTTGAAAAAAAAAAAAAAGAAAATACAGCCAGTGGTCATCTGCACGCCTGGCTGATTCCTGTGGTCTGTGCCTCATGTAGGTGGTTCCTTACATCGTTCCCCAAGGGCAGTGATGTATGGATTAGGTCATAGAGTGGTTCTATGGGCATAGACACATTTTCACCCCTTATTGTCGCAGAGTAGAGCCAGTGACTCACAAGTGCTATTGTTTTGGCCCCTAAGTTGATAGTCATAAACCCTGGGGTGTCACTTCAGTCAATCCCCAAAACACATAAGATATTTATCAGAAGTTCCAAGAGTATACTTAATAGCAAAATGGGTTTAAAACATTAAACAATGAGGATTTTTGCACCTTGCCTTTGTTTGGGTATAATGTATTTAATTGTAAGTTTGCATATCTTATTGTTTGGTGATATCTGTACTTAGTAACTAGCTCACAAAATTCCTGCAATTTAACCATCAGCCCTCATGACTGGTACAAGCCACTGAGCCAACAAGGACTTAACCACTGCATGGAGCTTCTCTGGAGAGATCCCGAAGGCAACGAAATGTAATGCTGAGAGGTGGGTCTCGTAAATTGTGTATTTAGAAACAGTGGATGGACCCAGTGACCAGGCCGGGGGCACAGTCGGAGGAGACCTTTTCCTCTCATCCCCGGTGATCGTGCATGTGTGTGTGTGTTTGGGGAGGCGTGTGGGAATCATACAGGTCATTTCAACACGAGTCGCCAGAGCTCCTCAAAGAACGCCATTTTCACACTCTCCAAAGCATGTGTTTCAAAGATGCCCATTTCTTTTTTGCTTTTAACATTTAAGAAGTCGTCCTTCTGGGCCTGTTTTTGTCAGGTTTATGTCCAACTGCTTTTCCCCCAACTTCGGTCACACTGCTGCATTCCTATAATCCCTCTCTATACTGCCTGGCTGTGGTTATTACCTTTTATATGAAGCCTCTGTGTTGAAAGCCAGTTATGAGTTTCTGTCCCAGCGGATCATATGATGAAGTTGAAGTGGGCTATCATCCAAAGCTGTATAATAGCCTCAGATGGGGAATACAAAAGTGCCATGGGTTATTGATAGAGTCATCTCTGCAGTTCTGCTGACAAATTTGATGTCTCCTTTGCTGGGTTTCTAATATTAAGAAATATTTCGAGTCGTGTGTCATCCCACTGAGTCATTTAGGGTGCAGATGTTGATTTAGATTTCTAGTCGTTTATTCTGATAATTCTGATAACATGCCCAGTATCTCCATGGTATAGGAAAACCAAACAATGAACCGTAGATGCGGATTAAATTTATAGAAACCAATGGTAACAAAACCTCAGTTGTGTCAAAATCGTCATGAACCGTTTTAGCAGGAAGAATTTTTTCGAGTTAACATCTTCATTACCTAAATAACGCACACATCCTCAAACGTCAGTGATTATTTCGTAAGCACCTGAGGCAGAAATCCAAAGACAAGTCTTTGAAAGAATACATTGTTTGGTTTCTGACAAGCAGATGGATGGGCAGGTACACCTAAGTGACATAATTGCTATTCAAAAGTATTTTCGAGCTCGGCATACATTTTTAATTTGTTTTTTAATGCCACTCTATGACAAAACTAGTGTGGGGGGGGAAAAAAAACCTCTTTTTTGACATTATAAAATGCTATTTTAAAGACCTAGTGCTGACATCTCCCAGGAAACCCTGAAAAATCATTCCATTTAGAGCTTCCTTATGCTATATTATCTATTCATTCTTTAGACTGCCGTCATGCTATCTTATTATAAGTTTAGAAATTATCGTGATATCACAAGTAAAGAATCAATCCTCACAAAGGAAGCAAGATATATAGGAGGTTAGCAATATGGCTAAGGTTGACTGAGGCTAATGCCTTGTGTGGGAAATTTGGTGGTTTCACATTTTTTTTTTTCTTTCCTCTACAGTATACCTAGCCAGCTACGAAAAAAAGAAAAGAAAAAGAAAAAAAAAAGAGGATTGAGCTATTACAGAAGATATATTTTCCTCTTCGGAAAGTACAAGTCTTTCGTTAATATAAGTTACACAATGCTTCATGCTCCCCCTCCGTTATCCTTCCTTTGCTCCACCCAGATGTGGTTGGAAACAAAACTGATGGTATGAAAAAAAAAATTGATTTGCTTAATTTCTATGTGCTCACAAATCTCTTGGCATTGAACATATACGTATGTGTGCCCACGTGTGTGTCTTTATTATTTCCCTTAGATTTCTGGTTCTACTTTATATCTCAGTACTATAAAATAATTTTTAAGTTTATTTATTTATTTGGAGAGAGTGTGCAAGTTCGGAAGGGGCAGAGAAAGGGAAGAAGAGGCACAGAATCCTAAGGCGGTTCTGTGTGTCAGCGCAGAGCCCGACCCGGGGCTCGATCCAGGGAACCCAGTGAGGTCATGACCTGAGCCGAGATCAAGAGCCGGATGCTTAACTGGCTGAGGCACCCAGGCGCCCCCAAAATAATTTTTTAGTCAGCGAATGTTTTTTAGGAATATAATTTATTTATAGTCAGAATTGAAAGTGGGACACTGATAGAGAGTGGCATTTCTCCGCTGAGTCTGCCTCTCCAGTTACATTCAGCCCCGGCACAAAAGCTTAGTCTCCATTAAAGGTTTTGTAGAAGGGAGTGAAAATAAATCCTGCTTCCAAATTAGGGAAAATGGAAATAATAGAAATATTGCATTTCCTATTATTTAAATTCGATTTCATTTTACAAGTCAAATTTACAGGAAGATTCTAGAGAAAAGCATTTACTTAGTGTCACGGTATGTGGCCTTGTGTCACACAGGCCGGGCTTGTATGGGTGGCCTTCACTTTGTAAAGTTTGTAAATTAGGTGGAGGAAGGAGAGGAGTGTTTCACAAAAGGATTATTACATTATCGTTTTTTATTACTTTACTTTGTTATTGCGGTGGTGTTATGTTCGCCAAGAATTTTGCATCACTCAGGTACGTATAATGCAACAAATAATACAGGTTCTTAGCTGGTAATGACCTGGCTGAAGGAGATAACGATTCTAAAAAAGAGTCACAGTTTGTATATAATTTGTATTGTGTCTTCTTCCAAAATATTGGCATTGCCTTAACACAAAGAAAGAAAATGTAAAAGAAGAAATCTCGAGATACCAACAGAGTGAACAGATAGCAAGCTTATTAAACGAATAAATTCTCGTCTGTATTTTTGACAGCTAAGGTAAAAATTAGTGAGTTCAGTTCAGCACATTTACAGAAGTGGATGTGTGTAAGTAATAAAGAAGCATTTGAGATGACACAGAGATGAGAACTGTGAGGTCATTTTTATCATCTGAAACAGAAAGCAAGTTTACCTGTAGAGAAAAACTTTCCCAAAACCTTAATGTTGGTGCCTTTATATACAGGACACTGTATACACAGGGTATGTGCAGTCACTTCTACCATAGTTGGATAAAAAGAAATGTTTGAAAAGGTTTTCCTGGTTGGTTGTAGAGTACGTTCTCGGTAACATCCGTTGAATAAATTGGCAAATAGACCAGCGTTTGGATGATTCATCTAAACGCACATGCGTACGTGTATGCGTATATAATATATTTATGAAACCTGATGACAATATTGATTCCATGTTCTATGGAAACAATGTATTCGAGCATTTTTAAATTGAAAAACAGAGGAAAAATCTGGTGGAAATGAAGGAAAATAAATATTCTATCTGTTCATTACATTGCTTTTCTAAAATCTGAAAATGCTGGAGTAAGACTTAGTAGGTATTAATTGAAAATCTCTTGATGATTGAAATTAGCTTTGGTTAAGCTAATTAGCTTTGGTTAAGTTAAGTTATAGTGATAAATTGCCCCCAAATTTTAGTAACTTGCAAAATTAAAGTTAGTATATACTCGTGTTCACATGGATTGAAGGCTGGTTATGGTTTTGCCCTGGGTCCTCCTAAGGTTGAAGGTAGAGGTCCTATCTAGAACATGCCATGTCATGGCAGAGGTCATGTCAGAATCAGGTGGAATCAAAGCTCTGACTGGAAGTGAAAGTCATTTCACACACACGTTTTATTGCCAAGAGCAAGTGTCATGACCAATCTCAATATGACTTGGGGGGGAAGTATAATTCTCCCACAAGACTAGGCCCGATGGGGGTAAGTAGCAAATATTGCTAGAATAATGTAATCTATCATACTGCAAATACTTATTTGATAAATACGTATTAGATGGATAAAAAGTGTCACAGATTCATGGCTGCCCAAAGGAGAAAAAAGTTCTGAGGGATCCTGCCACAAACTCATGGGGCTACAGACCTACTTTAAATTTTGGGGGGCAAGCCAGGGACACCTGTTGGACACAGCACAAATTACTAGCTAGAAAACACACTTTTTTTTGAAATTGGTATATATTTTATATTATTTTTTTTAATTTATTCTCAAGTTAGTTAACATACAGTGTAATCTTGGCTTCAGGAGTAGGACCCAGTGATTCATCTCTTACATACAACACCCAGTGCTCATCCCAACAAGTGCCCTCCTCGATGCCCGTCACCCATTTCCCCACCCAACCACCTCCCACCCCCCAACCCCCTCAACCTCAGTTTGTTCTCTGTATTTGAGAGTCTCTTATGGTTTGTGTCCCTCTCTGTGTTTATCTTATTTTTCACACTCTTCCCCTGCGATCATCTGTTAAGTTTCTCAAATTCCACATATGAGTGGAATCATGTGATACCTGTCTTTTTCTGACTTATTTCACTGAGCGTAATACCCTCCAGTTCCATCCGTGTTGTCGCAAATGGCAAGATCTCATTCTTTTACGTACCTGAGTAGTATTCCATTGTGCAATTCTCCTTTCAATGATGTCTTTTTTGGTGCACATGAGTTTTTGGTGGTTGCTATGTTGCAGTATGTGAAAGTCAGTTGAAGCTGGAAAGGTGGGTGCCTAATCTGATTCCATGATTTAAGGTGTTGTGCTGGACCCATCAGGCATACACATCCCATGAGTCTTTAACTGTGGGAGCTTAAGCATGAATTAACACTATTTTTTTTTCTTTGACCCACGGGTATTGTTATTTTTTCAAATAGCTACCATATAAATGATTGTTAAGTTGTTTAGACCTAACTACTTAATAATGGACCTATTAAGTATTTACTTGGGCTGAGGGTTGCCATAAAAAAAAAAATACTGATACACTTAAGAGCACCTTGAACTGAGAGAGTATGGGAAACTCTACGCTAGGCTTTAAATGCTAGTTAATGATGTGCTCTTCTCTTGGAAATTTTGAGTCAGATCTGCATTTTACCCTAAAGGGGAAATCCATTTGTTTCAACCTATATGTTGAAAAAAGCATGCCTGGAGATAACCGTGTAATTGATAGTCGATATTTAACATCCAGCAAAGGTTGGGCACCTATAAATCAAAACAGACGCCAGCAACAGAGAAATAGTACCTAGCAACCCTACGTGCACCTACAATTTTCTTAAACGAAAAAACAAAACCTTTGATTTAACTCAAGGAGTTGCAAAAGTACCTGATTGGCATCTCAACGTTCAATGAATTGTTAATGGAGTTCTTTATTTAAAAGGGGTCTTGGTGATTACCTCCATGGGGGCATAGAGCGTGAAGGTTTTTCACAGATGTAAAGTGTGTTTTTGATACCTGTTTGTCTTTTGGAATGTAGATGGCCCACTGCATATAGGTCAATTCTCATATTGCTGTATCTCATATATGTTCACAAATCAATAGTACCTAAGATTTGTGGATGACAGTTCCTCGATACGGGAACATCCCATAAAGCACAGACGAGGCATGGGAAGCATTCCTGTCACAGCACCATCTTCCCTCTCACAGGTGCACATGTGGGGGAGGCTTCCGTCCTGGCTTTCTCGGGTTTTCCTCACACGCTGGTTGATTTTCCAACAACCGTCATCAGCTTGGGTAATTTCCACTTATTTTAAACAACCGTAAAGATTGAAGTACGCACGTGGTGTTTAAAGACCACATATGCATAGGAGCGAATTAGACTTTAAAGCTTATGTGTCCTGAGCAATAATGGCTTGCAGTTGTTGAAGATGATTACACCACAGTCATGTCCATATTGATCGCTTTTTCGTTGCTCAAGGCTCCCTGCCTGAGGACAAAGAGAAAATATGGCACACTCTAGTTTTGGGGACAAATGTTCAATTTAGCAATCATATTCAGTGAAAGAAGTTACGCACAAAGAATAAAGAGCTTTGCTTTGAGAATGCGTCAAGGGGAAATTTACTAAGAAGTCAGCACCTTAGCTGGACTTAACACATACCTGAGAATCTTCTAGATGGATAAGCCTGTTGTGCGTAAGAGGAGTCACTGAAACAGACCACTGATGTTTTCATAAGGGTATGAATGAGGGACAAGGATGTAGAAGGGAGAGACTATATGGCATTCAGTGTGGTGAACCTATAAGGTTTGTGTTGGACAGGGACAAGAGTATGTGTCCAGAAAGAAAGGCAAAAATAGAAATTTATGCACGCATCCATGCAAATATTTGATCTTCACTTTAATGTAATGGTGGGCCATAGGAGAGTTTTAAGAAGAGAGTAGTTAATCTCTTAGATTTAGAAATAAGTAATTCAGAAATAACAGTCTTTCATGACTTAACAAAAACTGAAGAGGAGAGAACAACAGAGACAGAAATAACTTCTAAGTTCCCAGTCCACCCAGAAGTTCTGTTACTTACATGCCTTATAATTTGACCCAATATCTACTGGGAATCAGGAAGTGGTTTGACCTCTCAAGTACATCAGGCACATCTTTGGTTCAGTGGGCACCACTGTTATATACTGTGCTCTCAATTCCTATCCTGGAGAGCTGCTCAAGTCAATAAAATTTCAGAGGTCATAAATAACAAGTACTAAGTACATAAACAAAGTTAGGAAGGGCGATAGTTTTGCCTTGTCCCTGCTCAACATCAGGATTGGAAAATACCCGTAAGCTAATAGAAAAGAGAGGTTTTCAAATTGTGTCAGTTTCCATCAAATGTACACAAAAGAGAAGAGAAAGGAACCCACAAAAGTTGTGTGAGCAGGAGAAGCGGTTAAATGCTGATTGCTTGGAGTATTATTTCTTTGGCACCTAGTTTTCATGTGGTCGTAGAAAATTTAAAAATTAATTAATTATCTTTGGCAAACAGTTTTAATGTTTTTCATCATCTTGGAAATACAATAACGAAGAGAATGTGATCAAAGCTTTATGTGTGTTCTGTATTTTTAACTTAGAAACTCTCGTCACCAGTTTTATCCTAAGATATACAAGGCTAGCATTTAAAAAAATGTGTTAAGTTTTGTGAATTACATTTAATTTTTATTTCCTATTGTATTACATAATGAAAGCAGACAAGGATTCGGAACATAGATTACTTACGTGGCCTTTCTATCTGCTTGGTTTTGAAATTTCACTGTGTCGATAACATCACTAAATATGAATTCCAGAGGAAAGATGGAGAAACTGTTGTTCTTAACTTGTAATTTCTGAATAGGTTTTTAAGTCATCTCGTAGATCTGTAAATTCATGACTCATACGCATATGCGGGACAATGTTTTCAGTATTTTTGACCTCTAATTTGTAAATTCAAACTCCTTATAGCAAATCAGCCTAGCTGCTTAAGGTGATTGAGAAGCGAAGGGAAACAGGTTGATCCTGAATTTATAGGGATTCATGGGTAGGCCTACAGAAGTTACAAGCGTCCTAAGGTCTGTTTCTTGGTAGAGACAATACATCTTTCTTACGTGATTTGATTTTGTAGACTATTATCGGCAAGTGAGACACTCTTGATCATTTGGTCAAACTAAACAAAGATGTATAAAATGAAGCATAGGGCATATATATGTGCATTTCGTGTATTAAATGCATATATCAAAACACATAGAAATGTAGTTGAAAATCTTTGAAATCCATGATCTTATTAGGCATTTCTTGTTGAGCCCCCATCATACGTGTTTTTTTCCATGTTCGCTAGTACCTAACACTTCTTTTCCTCTGCTCCTTTCTACTTTTCTAGTCTTTCTCTACTGTAATATAGTAGACCATTAAAAAAGCAGGATAAGTACATTTACAGCTTTCTTACTGCTGCCCGCAGGGTGCTATAAATGCACAAACTGGATATAATTGAGGCACATATTAACTTACCTTCTGTTGTACAGGAAGGACATAAGCAGGCTGTTAATGTGCTCTCTGTTGAAACTCCTAACTTGGGGGTTGAGAATTAGCTTGCAGTAGTAATTTGGTAAGCACCTGGGAAAATTGCAAGCTTCATTTCGTGCAACGTGGAATATGATTAAAAAGAGAATATATTATTATCATGGGCACCATTAAAAAATGTGTAGACAGCATTCTATGATGTTAAAATGGAAATTGGAAGTTGTACTCAAATGTCGGAGATGCTGCATGTTAATTACTGTCTACCACAGTGCACTGTAAGTGCAATTCAATTATTTGCTTTGTCAAGCAATATTTTGATTAACCTGAACTTTAATTTTGTGCATCCAGTGTTTTCATATTGTGATAACACAGCGCAGGAGTGCATCGCCCTGCCAAGAGTTTCTCTGAAACCACCAGACACGTCTTCACGACCAGAGGAATCCGCATTTAGACCTCGATACAGAAACATTTCTCAGATTAAGGGAATTTCTTTTTAAATAGCAGATAGGGAGTTTTTAGAAAATCTATTCAACGCGGTAGCATTACGCCGGGTGCTCGTAAAAACTTGGGTTCTTCCCTGCACAGTTTTGAAGCAGGCGTTGTTGTACTCGTGTTTGATTTAAAGAACCCGTGGCTGAGAGAGGGTAAGTCGTGTACACAAGGTCACTCGGCTCGCGCTCGGTGGGGCCAAACATTAAACCGAGGCTTACCTTCATCCGAAACTAGGAGATGCGACCTCCCTGGGTGATAAATCTTACTTGCCAACTTTGGGATTTCCGAGGGAGAGTCTGGAGAGCTCCTGTTGTATATTGTACGGTGTTTTCCCACAATCTAGGGTGACATAAATAATATATTGAAAAAGCACTACTTACCTGCAATCTGTAACTCACACTTGGATAATAATTTTTGATGGGTAGTGAAGACATGACCTTTTTATCTGCTGGTTACTCAGGTTGACTTCAACTCAGTAGCCGCATCTGATGAAACAGTCCATTCCTTGGCTTCGGGCCACACGGGCTGCAAACAAAAGATAACGATCCGTCCTGTATTTAGCTTGGTCAATTAACTCTGTTATGGACAATGATATAATCGTGTACGTTCCACATTTCACTAGGAGAACCAAAACCACGCACAACACAATTTCTCTATGCACACTTTCAACGCAGTTTGTGTCCAGCGGCTACCAATTATCTCTCAAGCTGCTGGTTGTAAAGATAACATGAGGTACGTGATCTTTTCCTTCTAAAGAAATCGGTAGTTTAGCGGTGTAAACAGACACATACAGGGTCCATCGTGTGAAAATACTGTTAGTGATGCGAGATAAGGCAGAACAAAATGCTAATTGACCACAGAGGAGAGGCTCAGTAACTCTGCCTGAGGGAGTGCAGTAAACCCGCAGGAAGAACCGGGTCACGCCAGAGGATCAGGACTTGGTGTGGAGAGGGGGTTGCATGGAGCATTTGCTAGAGAGCAAGGTGGAGCGTTTCAGGGGAAGGGGAGGGCTGTGACGAGGGGGACGAGAAATCTAGGGCACAGACTCCTACCAAGTCTATGATACACACATCCATCTATCCGTGCACACGCGTACCAATAGCACGTGTCTCGGTTTTCTCTATTTGTCTCTCGTTAGGTATGTTCCTCTTTATACGTGCGACAAAGCAAGAAAAGTGCGTGTAGGAGTGCGTGTGTGTGTGTGTGTGTGTGTGTGTCCATGTTTACTTAAAACCGTGGATGGTATTGGTTCTTTTTTTTTTTAACGTTTATTTATTCTTGAGAGACAGAGAGAGACAGACTGTGAGCAGGGGAGGGGCAGAGAGAGAGGGAGACACAGAATCCGAAGCAGGCTCTAGGCTGTGAGCCCGAGGTGGGGCTTGAACCCACAAACCAAGAGATCATGACCTGAGCCGAAGTCGGATGCTTAACTGACTAAGCCACCCAGGAGCCCCAGTGGTATTGATTCTTTAAAAGTGGAATTAAAGAAACATGACAAATGAACCAAGGGGGGGAAAAAAAGAGACAAACCAAAAACCAGACTCTAACTATAGGGAACAGACAGATGGTTGCCAGAGGGGAGTTGGGCAGGGGTGTGTGTGAAATAGATGAAGGGGATTAGGAGTATACTCGTGGTGATGAGCACGGGGTAATGTTGAATCACTATGTTGTACACCTGAAACCAATATATAACACTGTAGATTAATTACACTAGAATTACGATGAAAAAAAATAAGCTTAATAAAATTCAAGGCGGCAAGGCTTTGGTATAAAAGCATAATATTAAAAAGCGGGTATAGATTGGCTTATTTGAAAATTAACCAATAAATGAGTCAACGCTATTTTATGTGATGCTAGGGATGATATCTGGAGCAAGTCTGAGCCCAGTCTACAAACATCGTATAGCGCTAAGTACTTAAAAATAAACACTTTAACAAGTAACGTTATACTTAGAGCTCACGGATATCTCTCTAAATGTATATCTATGTATCTATCATCCATGTATTTCTGCCATTTTCTATGTTTTTCCTAAAAGCTATAATCATTTTGTTATTAAGAAAACATTTGTATGTATCGTTTGGAATTTATCACTGAAATTTATTCATCAATCCAAGGGTAAAATTAGGTTGGGAATATTCAGTGACCATTCTTCAGATGTCAGATGTAAATAATTATTATAGATTCTTAAGAATGCCTGGGGTGCCTGGGTGGCTCAGTCGGTTGAGCGTCTGACTTCAGCTCAGGTCACGATCTCACGGGTCGTGAGTTCAAGCCCCGCGTCAGGCTCTGGGCTGATGGCTCAGAGCCTGGAGCCTGCTTCCGATTCTGTGTCTCCCTCTCTCTCTGCCCCTCCCCCATTCATGCTCTGTCTCTCTCTGTCTCAAAAATAAATAAACATTAAAAAAAATTTAAAAAAAAATAAAAAAAAGAATGCCAAAATGTTTTTCAATAATATAGTTATTTAACACTAATGAGTTGCAGTATTTATCATGCTAAGCATCACAAGCTTATTGATAGCATACTCTGTATATTCTATGATTTAATGAATACCTACTAGATGATGTGCTAACTACCTTTTGTTGAAAATTCTTTTTTTTTTTTTTTCTGAAAAAAGATCTTAAATGTAGGATTTGTATCCTAATACTAGCTTATTTTCTGGTACACACACACACACACACCGCATACATAACTATATGTGATATAGCTCAAATTGAGCTAAAGTAAATAAATCATAAGTAACATACTTAGGTAGGGAATCAGAGATCATTATTAGAAAGTATTTTGATAAGAACATGAGTATGTCAAATATTCTGATAATGTGTCACGTTCAAAATACGTTATTCTGAATACGATAATGAAGTCGTAGTTTCACATAATAATAAAGTTACACTTTTCACACCACTCAAAAATCCTGGAAATTGTCCACTTCGTCATGCTTTCTTCCTATTCAATTAATCCTCAGTCTTTATGGAAATGAATCACTTTACCTGGGAAGTTGACCTGAATGCACCTTCGAAGCATATTCGCCGTCTTTCTCATTAAGTTTGCTGTCTGTCTAGCTCATAATGACCCCAGGTTGGGAGAGGTAATTAAGTGATTTGGTTTAATAAAAGACCTTCCCTTTTGGCTCCTGCTAACCGGCTTTCGCTGAGAAGCTCTCATGGGTCTATAAAATGGAAGGCGGGATCTCACATTTACAATGGAAATAAATTAAATCCGGGAACTGAAAGTTGTTTCCCATGATAGTTCCTTTTAAACCCATCACTCGAAAGTATAAGTTTAATAATAACGTATTTTATTGATTTATTTGTTTAATTAGTCACAAATATCATGTCTCCAGGGTTATCCATACAGAGATTGTGTATGTATCCCTCTCCTCATCACCAAATCCCAATACATGATACATGATTATTCACTCATGATTAGTACGTGATAGATAACTATCAATCGTGGGAGTTGTCATCAAATGCTCCGATGCCACGGACCGGGGCCACCTGATACCTGACCCTCTAGTATATCAGCAGAAGAGATGAACTAAACAAGACCGCCAAAATAGATGATGAATCTTCTCTCCTTATTACAATGATATTCTTCAAATTTTCTTCCCAACACACCATGGTTTAGAAGGTGATCTAATCATTGGTATAACTATACTTATTCTAACTTCAGACAATTTTGGTTAGGTGATAAAAATAATTGTCAAACCTCATTAATTTTAACACTCATCTACGCATACATGCATCCCCATACACACCACAAATGTTACACGTGAGATGATTAATCAATACAGTGCTTTTGGTCTCATATTTCTATCTTTCTTCCATTAGCCATGAAAAGATTTATTTTATTTTTTAAAATTACCATAATTTTTGTAATACTTTATGTATGTATGTATGTATGTATGTATTTCAGATTTGGGAAAATATTAGTGAGCGTGATTTTACAACTTGATTGATTTTCACGAAATGAGAGATGATGATGCTCCATCTATAGGGGAAGGGTGGAAGAATTCACTTGTCTGTGACTCCACCATGTTGGATTCTCAGCCCCCTGGCCTCCTGTAAATCAGTGTTCCTCAGAAACTTACTACAGTCAAATATTTAAGATGATCCATTCACAGGCTGAAGATTCTTGCCCACAGCAGAACTCATTCAAAAGGCTTGATTCCATGTCCCTAGTGGCAACAGTGAAGAGGCTGGTAAGCCCACAGCCCAAACTCTGAGGTGCCATAAGCGTGCTGAATGTCAATGGTACTGCTTTGAATAATTGTAGATGTGATTATCTAAGTTAAGATGAGGTCATGCCAGAAGGGTGGGCCCTAAAATCTAATGAACATTGTCCTTATGAGAAAGTCTTGGGAAGAGACATACTCATGGGAAGAAGGCATGTGAAGACAGAGGTCTAAGAATTGTTGGATGTGACCAGAAGATGAGAGAGAAATATAAACAGATTATTCCTGAGGGTCCTGAACGTACTAACCCTGTCAACATATTTTTTGGAAAGATTTAATATTTAATATATTTAATAAATATTTATCATTTTAAGTTTACTTATTTATTTTGAGAGAGCGAGAGAGAGAGCAGGGGAGGGGAAGAGACAGAATCCCAAGCAGGCTCTGAGCTCTGGGCGGGGCTTGAACTCATGAACTGTGAGATCATGACCCAAGCTGAGATCAAGAGTCAGATGCTTCACCAACTGAACCACCCAGGTAGGTGTCCCGGACCCTGTCAACATATTGATTTTGAACCCCTAGTAACAGAACTGTGAGAGAGTAAATTTAGGTTGTTTTAAGCCACTGGTGTATGGTAATTCACTATGACACTCCAAGGAAACTAATAGATTTTTGATATCAGGAAGTGGGATGCTGTGGTAACAAATACCTATTAATGTGGGAGTGGCTGTTCAATTGCAGTATGGGTGAAAATTGGAAGAATTTTTAGGTGTATAAAAAAAAACCCTCACAGACTGTTGGTGGAGATATGGAAGACAAAGACACATCTGGTGATGACTTAGAAGGAAGTGAAGCAGACGATAGAGAAAGTGTCACCTGGGTAGAGAATCCATACACGGTCATGAACAAATAGGATCATTAAAGGTGCTTCTGGTGAGATCTTAAAGAGAAAGGAAGGGTATGCCATCAGACACTGAATGGAAGGTGATCCTTACGATAAAGGGGCAGAGAACTTAGATAAATTGTCTTCAACTATTGGGTGGAAAATAGAACTTATACTTAATGAACTTGGATACTTAGCTGAGGAGATTTCCAAGCATAATATGGAAGGTGTGGCTTAATTTCTCCTTTTGGTGTTTATAGTAAACTGTGAGGAGAGTGCGAAAAACTGAGGAAAGATCTAATAGGCAAGAAGGAACCGGAACT
Source organism: Panthera pardus (assembly GCF_024362965.1). Classification (NCBI taxonomy): domain Eukaryota; kingdom Metazoa; phylum Chordata; class Mammalia; order Carnivora; family Felidae; genus Panthera; species Panthera pardus. The sequence continues at coordinate 82,600,761 of NW_026526710.1, read as the reverse complement.
TGATGATTTGGAAAATTCTCAGTCTATCTGTATTGAAAAAAAAACAAAAACAAAAACGAGAAAGCATGCTTTAGAGAGAACATCAAGGTTGGACAGACTTTTGCTAAACAGAGTAGGTTTCTGACTCACAGATCCAATCAACCACCACAGCAGAAGCCAAGAATAGAGATGAGGTTACCAAAGAAGGATCGATCTTGTGGAACTCCCTTGATATCACAGACCAACACGATGTTAAAATGGTGAATCAGCAAAACCACTTCCAGCTTGAACTGTAAGGGAAAGAGGATGAAATGAAGGAAGCAGCCTTGTCAGGGGCCTGGGAGCAGGACTTTCTTGAACCCAGAGCAGAGTCTGATTGGGGTTTCATGTGCCCAGTGGGCAGATCAAGCCACAGGGAATCGCTATCAGGCCTTGAAAGCTGGAGAAAATTGCCCTGCTGAGTTTTAGACTTGCTTTGTATGAGTGACTCCTTTATTTATTTATTTTTTTTGGATTTCCTCACTTACTGAATGGGAATATGTATCCTATACCTGTCCCGTTGTGACAGTTTGGAAGGAGATAACTCATTTTCGAGTTTCATGCGTCTACTGATGGAGAAAGTATTTCTTTTTTTTTAAATTTTTTTTAATGTTTTATTTATTTTTGAGACAGAGAGAGACAGAGCGTGAACGGGGGAGGGTCAGAGAGAGAGGGAGACACAGAATGAAGCAGGTTCCAGGCTCTGAGCTGTCAGCACAGATCCCGACGCGGGGCTTGAACCCACAGACTGTGAGATCATGACCTGAGCTGAAGTCGGATGCCTAACCGACTGAGCCACCCAGGTGCCCCGAGAAAGTATTTCGTTAGGGTGGATCATATCCAGAGTCTCTCCCATACTTGATTTAAATGATTTAGATGATGAGATTTGGAATTTTTTGAGTTGACATTTAGATGTGATTTTGGATTCAGAATTAGTTCTGAATTAATTTGAAGTTTTGAAGGGCCAGAAAACTCTCTTGGGCCAAATAGTGTCTCTCCCAAATTCAGGTCCATCTGGGACCTCAGAATGTGACCTTATTTAAATATAGAGTCTTTGCAGAGGTGATGCTTAAGAAAAGTCGTACTGGATTGGGTGAGCCCTAAATCTAAGGACAGTGGTGCTCATAAGAGGGCTGGATGAAGACACAGAGAACAGGACACCATGTGAGAAGGTAGCGAGGCATCTACAAGCCAAGGAATGCCAAGGATGGCCATGAAACCGCCAGGAGCTAATAGAGAGGCATGGAACAGATTGCTCCTCACAGCATTCAGAAAGAATTAATCCTACTGACACCTTGATTTCAGACTTCTGGTGTCCAGGACTGTAAGTGAATAAATTCCTGCTGTTTTAAACCACGTAGTTTCTGGTAGTTGTTATGGTAGCCCCAGAAAACCAATGCATCAATTTCTGTCACATGTATAGCTGCAACTTTAAAGCTTAGGACCCAGAACTCTAATGACACCAGCCAGGGAGGTGCTCTGTTGTGAAGAGTTTACCTAAGCTTCTCCATGACATTCCTGCCCCCTTGTCCATTTTGTTTGGCCGAGCAGCTTGCAGGTCCTTAAAATGGCAGCAGCCTGCAGAGTCACAAGCAAATGTAAGTTCTTGCCATGACTTCTCCTCCTTCTTTTTTAATGAGAGACAGAGAGAGAGAGAGAGAGAGAGAGAGAGAGAGAGAGAGAGAAAGTGCATGAGTGGAGAAGAGGGGCAGAGAGAGAGAGAGAATCTCAGGCAGCCTCCCAACTCAGCACGGAGCTTATCCCAGGACTCTGGGATCATGACCTGAGCTGAAATCAAGAGTCGGGACGCTCAGTCGACTGAGTCACGCCTGCACCTCCTGCCGTGACTTCTCAACAGCCCTGGGATCGACAACCTTCCCTTCCTTCCAGGGCCTTCGCCCTGTGCACTCCTTAGTTAAGACCCCTGTGGGCTTGCTTACCCAAACTCTGCTCTGCGTGGTCTGAATCGATCCATCATTCCTCAGCTCAGGAACCTCACAGCCTCCACCCGTGGACCCTAACAACGGCACGTACTTCAGTCCCTGTCGCTCTCTGCCTGTGCCCCGTCTTGACCTCCAGGTGTGGTTCCTTGAGGGGTGCCGTGTCAATCCTCGAGGACCTGTGAATAACTAACTTCTCTATTTCAATTTCTCGGTGGTCCTTCGTTGAATCGCAGCTCACCGTCTGGCTCCCTGTGCTCCACTTAACAAATGTTAATTTAACAAAGTCATGATATCCATCGATCATGAATTCTGAAGTTGTAGGTCAGGACTGGACCCAAGGTCCATTGATGTCACACTGCTGTTCAGTTCCTGTCCCTCGTGGGTTGTGCGCCTCCCTCTGGCTTGTGGTCCTGACTCTTGTAGATATGTAAGCACTTCCTACAAAGCTCTGAACAGCAGGACCCTTTTCCTGGATTATCTGACTCTGGAAGACACCATGTATGCTGTCTTCCTTTTCTCTTGTTTAGCTGGACAAGAGATCCTAGGAATTGAGAAAAAAAAAAGTTAGTCAGTTTTCATACCTTACTTAGGCTGTCCCAACGTGCATAATTGCTGTCTATTCATTTCTTCTCTACCTTTGCGGCTAAAAAAAATCAACGTGCCTCTTGTTTTCTGTTGTAAATATAAATTAAGACTGTGGGGTAGTGTGATGGTTTGTTTCTGCGGTTGATTTTCTAACATAGAAATATCAGGGTGAAAACCTCTTTATCAACCCCTTTATCAGCGTGAAAACTGTTAATGTTGGTAAATATTGTGTCATTGGTTAGGAAAAATAAAATAAATAATATCAGATGATAATGTTTGAGCATTCCTTACTTGTATAGAATCCTCATCCTTATTTTATAGTAAATATTTTTAGCAGGTGTTTTCCCTACTTAGATTTCCCTAATTATTTTTTATGTAATGGCTTTGCCAGTGTTGCCGAGGACAAATAGACATTACTTTGAGCACACACAGCAAGAATATTTTGCTGATACTGGCTGATTTTTGTCCTTTCGATAGTTTGGTCTATTTTTAGTACTTTTATTAGTTCTGTCTAGAACATTTGTTTTCCCAAGGACATACAAATATTATGAAGCTGTGAGGTTTTATTCCAGGGACATTTTTTATTTCTAAAAATACATCAGGACTTCAATCGTTCAAATTTCCAGTGTCAGTAAGACGTGAAATCGTTGCCTATGTCAATGAGTCGGGCAAGACGCTGGAGAGGTTTGGAGAGGTTCTTTTCTTCATCATAAAAAAAATAGAATGACTGCTTTTAATTGGATAACGTTTGATTTGATCTCCCGTTTCATGATATCAAATTAAAAATATTCATCATGCTTATATGTTTCATTATTCACAACCCTGCTCCAACATGACTTTAGATCTTATCCTTTTGATTTCAGACTCTTAATGATAATGTGCATGTCTTATTTAGAGCCACGTAGAAATGGTCACGGTTGGTATTTCTCTTTGAAATGAACAGGAAATTCCCACTTAGATCTGGCCTGATGTGACGGATGGAAAATGAGACTTATTCCTGGTAAACCTGCGTTAATTTCTTCAATAACGTTTTCAAGAAGCTACTTGACGTTTTATGCCAGCATAATCAAGGAAGCCAAAACAATATTCTCAGATGGAATTCGCAGAGGATAAACAATATTATCACGATTGGTTTAATGCATGGGTCTCGCAACGTGTATATCCAAGCTATCCTTTGATGTTAAGTGACAGATTTAGCGGCATGTATTAATGGTATTAAGATCAGAGGAAAATACAGAGACCCCTGGGTTCATAGTGTAGAAGTCTTTATATTTGTTTGCTCTCACTCTTCTAACTTGAAGGAAAGGCATGAGAGTAAAGAACAAAGACAGCGAGGAAGTAATTCGTCTTCAGCTCTTTCCGGGCAGCGGGAACAGAGACGGTGTTGAGACTGGGTTGACATTCGGACACCATCGAGCTTCTGCAGTTAACATATTGCCCCGGCTGGCATCGCCTCTGGCATGGAGTGAACTATTCTGTCGTGCAGCTGTGAAATGAGAAGAGTGGCCTCCGTGGTTTCGAAGGGCACATTCCACACTCACACTGTCTGTATCTGCGTCCCTGGCATTTGCACCCACGCTTTTCACACTTCCTGTTGTGTGTGTTCCGTCCACATGTGCCTTTAAGCTCAGCTCATTTGTCTTCTGGTTCACTTTTCCGGGATAATTGACTGTATCATGGCACCATCAAGAGGGAATATTCTTTCTTCCTCCTATGTGAAAATACATGAGCCGGGTTTTAGCTTTCTATTGGTTGGTAACAAACTATGGCTTAAAACATCACTCTGTATCTTCTCCCAATTTCCATGAGCCAGGGCCTCCCAAGGCTTAACTAAAGGTGTTGATCTCGGGTGCCTGGGTGGCTCAGTTGATTAAGAATCTGACTCCGGCTCAGGTCATGATCTCCCAGTTTGTGAGTTAGGGCCCCCCGTCGCACTCTGTGCGGACAGCTCGGAGCCTGGAGCCTGCTTCGGATTCTGTGTCTCCCTCTCTTTCTGCCCTTCCCCCACTTGCTCTGTCCCTCTCTCTCAAAAAAGAAAATGAATAAAAAGTAAAAAATAAAATAAAATAAAATAAAGGTGTTGACCAACTTTGTGCTTTTCTGGAGGCTCAAGTCAAAGAAAAATCTTCAACCATGCTCCCTGGTTGTCAGCAGAATTAATTTCCTTGTGGCTGTAGGACTGAGGTCCTCGTATTCTTGGCTGGCAACCCTGTCAGCTCCTAGAGGCTGCATTTAGTGCCCACTATGGTGTCCCTCACAACGTGGCGGGCAGCTTGGTTTTCCAAGGCCATCAGGAAAATACCTCACCTTAGTCTGCTGAGACAGTCTTGTCTAATGTAACATTATCATGGGAATAAATATTGCTGTATATTCACGGGTGTTAACCACATTTGCGGGGCCGGGGGTGGGATTTTATAGCTGGGGACACCAGGGAGCAGGGATCTCAAGGGTCGTCTCAGAGTTCTGATTTGTATCACAAGTAATACATTTCAGTTTGCTTTACTGTAAAATATAGATATGTGGTAATGTTCTCGACATGGTAGACTAACACCAGTTTAGATGATGACCCACAGGCACGAGAGCTTGCCTGGCAGCTGGGGAGTCCAGTGGAGAAGTTCCAGCAAACTGTTTGAGCGGGAAAGACCTAAGACTGGAAACACTATAGAGGGAGAGAGGAACAGTTCCATTTACCCAGATCGCCTCTCTCGCAGTCCACACGGCTCGGGGCCAGGAGAGACCTTCCTGACCTGTGCTTTCTCCCATGGGGGAAAGTGACATGTGAGTGAGCGCCAGGCTTTCCCAGCTGTGCCGGATGCTGTCAAAGAAGCCCACTTCTTTCTGGCCTCATCCGGAGAGTTGTAGAGTGAGGTACATCCGGAGGCAGCGGGTCTTGGGGAGGAGAGTTGCCAGGACTGTGGGAGGACATCAGAGGAACAAAGGTCCTACTCGCCACTCTGTGGTCTGCAGAAAGACCACGCGAACCACAGGATACCATTTAAAGAAACAATCCAGGTATTACTGGAGTTCCAAAAGGAGAAAATCAGGAGAAAGTGTCAGAAGGCTATTTAAAGGCATAATGGCTGAGAACTTCCCAAATCTGGAGAGATTTGGATGCGCAAATCCATGAAACTCACAGGTTTCCAAACAATTTCAACCCCAAACCATCTTCTCCAAGACATATTATAATGAAACTGCCTAAAATCAAAGACAAAGAGAAAACCTTAAAAGCAGCAAGTGAAACACACACACACACACACACACACACACACACACACACAAAACATTCCTCACATACAATGGAATCCCCCCTTAGGCTATAAGTGGATTTCTCAGCAGAGGCTGAGCAGGCCAGGAGAGGGTGGGGCCAGGCTCCCAAATATCTGCTAGACAAGATGCCCTTGATGGCTGTGAGTCAGCATCTTTGTGCAGTCATGCCTCCACAATAGGTTATGGACAAAGCTGGCAGGGCGCTCGGATGCTAAGTGTTCACGCAATCACATCATTCCCGTCTCCAGAGTTGATCTGACTCCAGCCAGGGCCGGAGGCCCCTCGTGGGCGGATGGAAGGGATCGCTGCCTTAGGTCTGCCTCCATGCCTTCAGGCCGGCCTCTGGTTGGCAGGATGATTCTGTTAGACCTTTTCCATCAAGGGATCACCGTGGTTCTTCCTCCCTGAAATGGGCACTTATTCCGGATACGGATTTACCGCCCTTTCTACCAAGACCAGTTTTTATTAGCTAATTAATTAGTATATTGCCTTTTAAAGGAAGCGGACATGGAAAATACATTTCCTATTGGCAAGGTCACATACTTTGTAATCTACCCCACTCCTAGCGCCCATTCCTGGTCTTGGCCCATTAGTAGAAGATCGATGAGTATTTGTTGAAACGATAGATACATAAAATGCATTAAGGTATCCTAGAATAGAAGCAGGCGGGAAAGAGAAGGCATATACAAAGTTAGGGACTCATAAAATGGATCCCCAAATGAGACTAATACAAAAATCAATTTGTGAAATCCTTTCACGTTTGCTGTGAGCGGGCCACGAAGTTGGCTTTCTGCTTTCTAGAAGCCAACCTGGAGAAGGAAGTGGTGTCCATCATACAAGTCACTATGTCCGTAACTCACGAGCTCCAAAGTTATTCCCGATTTGGAAGCATCTGATTTTACAGCATCCCTTTAATATAGGGCTATTGCTATCATGAGACAGACAGAGTTTCTTTCAAGGACCCCCATAAATTATACAGTGTTTCCTGAAGTCAAAAACATCTGTTTTTAGAGCATCTCTCAATGTAAGCTTCTGGAATAAGTGTAAGAGATGCAAATGTTAAGTAGCCATCTTTCTGCTTCTGTGATTTAATCAAGGGAAATATTATAAAAATGTTTTTTCCCCCAATGTTTCCATTTTTTCTCATAGAACATTTTTTTTCTAATAAAAGTTACTGCGATACATAAAGCAGATAAAAAACACTGCAGTGGTGAAAGTAAGTGTGTTACTATTCCCAGTCATTTTCTTTGATACTCCAGTGGAGATCCTTGAATTACCTCCGTGGCACATTTCAAGGAATAAATAAAGCACACGTATTTTCAAGAGCTTTCTAGAATTATCGCTGTTTCAGCTGACTTACTGAAAGCTAAATTAGCATCAATGAGCATGAGATGTTTATCATCTTTCAAGTTCTTGAGGTTTAGTGGTCAGAGTTCAATGTTAAGTGTAAAAACTCCAATGAAGAATATTAATACCCATTTTTGAATACGTGTGCCGTCGGATGCCATGATAAGTGTTGTACATATATTGAATCATCGATTCCTTCGTGAGAGCTCCCTGAGATGAAGTTCTGTGTTTTTAATTTATAGGTGAAAAACTGATTCTCTTATATATTATATAGACAGAGGTCACACATCTAGTAAACAGAGTTAGAAATAAATCCAGGTTTGTTTGAGTCCTAAATCTGTGCTTTTAATGTGCATCTAATATGTTGTTTTCCTATAGTGGAACTGATCACAAGAATAATAATGTCTTATTAAAATTAAGATGTGAGAATAAGTCTGGAAGCCTGGCCAGAATTCTCTTTAGAAAATAATTCTGACCATTTGAATTTACAGATAGTGAATAATTGAACGCCTCAAATTTTATAATTCCACGTTGACAATAATCTTGCTACGTAAACTAAAATGTTTTTGGTAAGCATTTTAAAGTTTATTTATTTTTGAGTGGGAGAGAGAAAGAGAGAGAGGGAGAGAAAGAGAGTGAGAGACAGGGCATGAGTCGGGGAGGGGCAGAGGGAGAGGGAGACACAGAATGTGAAGAAGGCTCCAAGCTCCCAAGCTCTGAGATGTCAGCACAGAACCTGACACGGGGCTCGAACCACGAACCGCAAGATCATGACCTGAGCCGCGGTGAGACGCTTAACTGACTGAGCCAACCAGGCACTCCTGTTTTCAGTATGCATTTTAAAATTCATTTTTTCCAAATACCGCAAATGGTTATACAACGACACATGTAATTTTCCACCCGTACCTCACCAATGACACAATTCTGAGGCACTCTGGAATTTCTTATTCATCTTTTCAAAGGCCTCTCTCTCCGTCTCTCCCTCTTTCTCTCTCTCTCTCTCTCTCTCTCTCTCTCTCACACACACACACACACACACTCTACCTTGTGCACCTGTAGCTTAATTTCATTCTAAATATTGTTGCCTTGATGTACATAACTTATTTATCCAATGCTATGTTGATAGATGCTTGGAGGGTTTCCTGATTGTTTCTATCACAACTAATGTGTCAAAAAATACTTTGCTTTTATACTGTTGTGAGTATATCTTTAGAATAGATTCCCGGCAATAGAACAACTGGGTTTTGGAACCGTGTGATTGAAATGACGGTGGCTACTACAATATTCCCTGCGGTGCAGTTGGATGTGTTTCCAGTCCGTCCACATCAGCAGTGCATTGCCATATTGTTTTTGCGTTCTTTCAAGAGTTATAAACATTTTGATCTGTAAAAGTACCTGGGAATTTCTATGCTCTTCTTTGTCACTTATTAGTCAGTATAATTGTGCGTATTTTCACACGTGTCTAGAGCACTTATTTATTATTTTAGGGGGTTAATATCATTTTTTAAACATTTATTTTTAAGAGAGAGAGAGAGATCGCCAGTGTGGGAAGGGCAAAGACGGAGGGGGACAGAGGATCCAAAGTGAGCCCTGGGCTGACAGCAGTGAGCCCAATTCAGAGTTCAAACTCAGAACCGTGAGATCATGACCTGAGCTGAAGTTGGACACTCAACCGACTGAGCCACCCAGGTGCCCCTCGAATGTCATTTTTAAAGGAACGTATAGAGGTCTTTTATGTATTGACTTGTAAGACCTCGATCTATTGTAAGGCGTTTCCCTTTTGTTACATATGTTGTGAATATTTTTCACATTTTGTTGACCTTTTGTCTGGTACCTAAGGAGCAGTTTATGATTTTCCCTATATAGGTCCATAACTTTCATTTCATTTTATTTCAGGTATTATTTCTTTTTCATTGCTATTATAAATTTGAACTTCATGAACTTCCTATCTTCCAACCTTTTATTTGTACTTTTTGCAGAGAAACTTATTGATTTTATAGATATTAAATTTATAACCAGGCATTGTAATGAAATCTCAGGTCCCAGTAATTTTTGAGAGATTTTCTCAGATTTTCCAGAAATAAAATCCTTAATTTGTAATGTATACTTTATAATTTTAAAGAGCTATTTATTTTAATTACATAGCTTATGCATGAATACATCATTGTCATAATAGCTTTGACTTCAGAGACAAGGCTAAGACAAAAATGCCAAAATAATATCCTTGAGATAATTAACATTATCATTTTTTAGTATCTGCTACCATTTTCTTTGCCTTAAAATACATATATAACTCAGAAATATATAATTTGTTGTACATAAATAAATAATAGCAACCTGTAGATATTATACTGTAATTATTTTTACTCTACATAATTATACCTAATTTAAATACATAAATACATATTTTAAGTGCCTGCTTAGTACTCATATTTTGAGAGTGCCATTTTTTATTAAATGTATCAACTTGACAATTCCCACTAGTGGAAATTTAGGGAGTTGTTTTTTTTTAATTTATACTCAAGAGTGATCATCTCTTTTTAGACCTTCTTGCATCTATGCAATTTTCTTCTCTACTCCACTTCCTGATTCACGTGATGTCAATAATCTCAGTTTGGATGCTTATTTTAAATTTCAAAGCATATTTCCAAATTGCCTTGTAAAACATTATTTCTTTCTGGATGCTTTCCCTTTGGGGAAGAAACTCATCTCCACCTGGTTTGGGTGCAAGGTATTGATGATGTGTAATTAGGAGCAAATCAATCAGATTTCTAATATACAAATGAAAACAACATTTAAAAAATACAGAACTGAGGTATTAAGGGGGAGACAATTTTGATCATATCATTTGAATCCTTGCATAAGTCAATACTAACTCCACTCCCGGGTTTCCGGATTTCATGTGCCAATACAATCATAGTTTTGCTTAACCTGAGTTCAGATTCTGTACTTGGGGCCCAAGGATTCCACACTAATATGACTGTTGGCACATGAAAAAGAAGAATAAAAAGAGACTGAGATGTGAGATGGTCTGAGTGAAAGCACGTTATAGGGCGTATTATTTATTTGTCCTCAACTGGGAAGTTAGCAAGCTTGTTAAACATTAGCAAAACTGCTAGCAGTTACCACCTGCAGTGACTCGAGACTCATATTTTCGCATACCAAATGTGAAGCTTTGGGAAACTTGGTAACATTATGTCAATACTTTGAAATATGTTGACTACTTCTTGCGACATTTAATGAAGTTTTACAGCAGAGAAGCTATGATCCATCTATGTCGACATATCTGAAAGCAAAGAGAAAAAAAATACAATACAGTCATGATAAAAGAAGCCTTTCGATCTGGGTGAGATCCAGGATGGCTAAGCTTTATATAATGATGAGCTTGGTTAAAAGGAACAGTGAACCCTCCTCCCGCATTAGTGCCTAGAGGCGGGAAAATAGGGAAGATCTTAGGACCAAGGAGAAGCTGAGGACTTACCAGACTGCTGTCACTTGTCTATCCTGTCCTCTCTCTGTCTGGGGGAAAAAAACAAACAAACAAACAAAAACCTACTGAGGGACCCCTGGGTGGCTCAGTCGGATAAACGTCCCACTCTTGGTTTTAGCTCGGGTCATGATCTCAAGGTGCCTGAGTGCAAGCTCGCATCAGGTTCTGTGCTGGTGGTGCAGAGTCTGTTTGAGGTTCATTCTCTCTCTCTCTCTCTCTCTCTCTCTCTCTCTCTCTCTCTCTCCTCTCTCTCTCAAAATCAATATGTAAACTAAAAAAAGAGGAGGAAACCTACTGAGATGTCTTCTGGTGGTAAATGAAATGCCCCAGTTCTTTAGAAGACAGGTTTTGTTGTTGTTGGTTGGTTGGTTTGTTGCTTTTCCAGTATTAGTGCATAAGACGAGGGCTATGGAGATAAACAGAAGTCTAAAAAACGGCTGTTAAATGGCAGGAAGCCCCACGCTGGCATCTAGGGCAGGAGTGATAAGCTGTTTTTGTCAAGAGGCAGACAGTAAATGGTTGAGACTTTTGTGGCGGTAGGGCGGTGTCCCAAGGAACTCCTCTCTGCCCCGTGGTGAGAGAGCAGTCATAGACGGTAAGCAGATGACTGACCTTGACTGTGTTCCAATAAAACTTTCTAGAGACGCTGAAATTTGAGCTTCCTACGACTTCGACATGCAATGAATTATAGTGTTTCTTTTGATCTTTAAGAACAATTTAAATGTTAAAAAAAAAAAAAAAGAACTTGTTGATAGGGGGACGTACGCAGACGGGCTGTGGAATAGCTTTAGCGCTACACAAGGAGGGCTAAGACCCCAGAAACCCAGGCAGTGTAAAGCCGGAGTGTGTGGTTGGAAGCCAGCTTCCAAGAGAAATCCCTGAGTCCTCTAAACCTGACTTGAGGGAGTCAAATCTCTCTCACAGTGTATTTCATAAAGGAGAAAGTGCCCCCAATTTACTCTGGGGGCACACGTGGGGGATAATCCAGGCACAGACAGATCTGGTACAAAAGAAATTGCTTGATTGCATACCAGGGCATCAACGCTTTGTTACCACGTATCAGCAAATTGTGGCTACAGAATATGTTATTTCCCCGGCTCGTCTTTGGTAACTGGCAGTTTTCATTGTAGGTATTTTGTTTTCTCTATATTACATGGTCCGAGTCATTTTTCGAAGCAGTTACATTCATTCTTGAGCCACGCTAAGAGAAATGCACACCATCCGGTCATCGGATCTCTGGAGTTGAATAAGGTGGCTACTCTGTCATACAGCCACGTTACTTTATATGGGGGAAAGGAAGGCTGAGTGACCAAGGAACGCTAGGTGGCTTCTCCGTGGTCCTGTCTGACCAGTGTTTTCCCCCTGTTGGGATTCTCCCGTTCTCTCTGTGGGCAAAAGAGGGCTGGCTGGACAAAACTGTTCAACCCTCCGATCCCAAATAGTATTTTTCTCTGTTTTAGTCAGTGGTAGTGACTAATACTTCCTACAGTTTACTTCAGACATTATCACCTACCAATACCCAATGAGACATAGGGGGAAGTTGGGAATAGGGAAGCTTCCCTTTCCTAAACTTGAGCTTGGATATTATGTCTGATGTAGAACTATGAAAAGACATTGGAAAACAATCCGGTGTAGGCTTGGCTTTGAGAAAAAAAATTCCCTTTCTTCAAGATAACACATATTCTTAATATGCATAAGGGAATATAAAAGTTGCCTTGTTTTAACAAATTAAGGATCTATAGAAGAGTTTAAAATCAGGCACCTTAAAAAATACAAAGGAACTTTGGCTTAGAAACAGATTCCCTAGGACACTTCTTTCTTTCTTTAATCAGATATTTACTTTCTTGGAGATATATATGTAGATATATTGTATATTTGAATATTTATGTATCTTATAAAACTTAGGATCAAATACCATATCGTTTATTGATTCACTGTCAAATTATCACGTCTTAACGTAAGAATTTCTCAGCATTATTTCTGTCACTAAAGTTTCTGAAGGCTAGGTGAGTATAAATTTCATTTCTAAAAGTTATGTTTGACAATATAAGGAAATATTTAAGAAGCTAAATCTTCAGTGCCATTTTTGTGATCTGGCTCCTATCCAAAACAACATCCACTATGCCTGCCACTATTTTTAGTATGATTAATGATGAGGAGATGCTTTATTCACTATTTATTCATTTATCATGTGTTCATTTATCTTTCAAAGGAAAGTTGACAGGTAAGGACAGGACCTCTGTGAATCACTGGGTAGGATTAATTTGGGACTGTACTGGGGGCCTGCTAGCCACACCCCAAAATGTAAATGCAGAACAGTGTATCCTTTTTCAACATCTTTGTCTCTGTCCTTATCCACCGAAAGTGCCCGTGAGTACCCATCCTTTGTCCTGAGGCAGAGAGGTTTGAATGCTGTCCTATGCAACAGCAAGGCAGCAAATCTCAACTTCCTCTAAGGTTTGACATTCTTTCCCTCCGCAGTTAAGGAATCAAATATCTTGTATGGGTCAAGCTCTTAGTAGAGTACTGGGTCCCCTATGGAATTCCATATGTTAATTAGATAGTGAATTTGCAGGGGCGCCTGGGTGGCTCAGTCGGTTAAGCGTCCAACTTCAGCTCAGGTCATGATCTCAGTTCGTGGGTTCGAGCCCCGCGTCAGGCCCTGTGCTGACAGCTCAGAGCCTGGAGCCCACTTGGGATTCTGTGTCTCCCTCTCTCTCTGCCCCACCCCGTGCTTGCACTCTGTCTCTCTCTCAAAATAAAATAAAGACATAAAAAATTTAAAAAAAACATAGTGAATTTGCAGGAAAACCCTATTGATTAAAGACAGAGGCACATGGGGCTATAAGGTAAGGTTCTATGAGCATTAGCTGAGAGGAACATTATAATGGTTTTTAAAGCAGTGAACAACTTCTGTGAAAGGTGTGGTGAGCATCAGTTTTGCATTCTTACGAAGGACTGAAAACACAGGTAATAAACTTAACTTCTAACTTGCAGAATTTATATAAGAGATAAGGAAATATTTACTAAAAATTAACACTCTTAACCACTGGGACGCATTACATAGAGAGACGATACAAGTTAAGTGTCTTTTGACCTTTATAGAGCAGCCTCACCTGACTTCTCATTTTCCTACAGAGGGTCAACCATCCGTGAGGACCACCATTCTGGTGCGATCACCTCCAGGGTCACAATTTTGCGCCTAGATAGGCATATGTCGAAAGCTATAAAAATGTTAATATATGTGCATTTGTAAAATTGGATAATGTATCCCAAGATTTTAATAATCATTACCTTTGGGCTAATGGGTAATTGTAATTTTATTCTTTAAAGTATATTGTATGGCATTTATTTATTTAGCAAGCACGAGCGGGGGAGTGCAGGGGGGGAGGGAGAGAATCTGAAGCAGCCTCTACACCCAGCACAGAGCCTGACGCAGGGCTCCCTCTTACAACTGTGAGATCGTGACCTGAGCCGAAATCAAGAGTCAGACACTTAACCGACTAAGCCACCCAGGCTCCCCTATATTTTTACAATAAACATAAATTACATGTATACCCGAAAGCAAAGTGTTTTTAAAATAATACTTAATAATACATGCGGAACATACAGCACAATAATTTGGCAAAATAAATTTTAAAGCAACCTAGTTTTTATGCAATACAAACATAAATGCAAATATACATGGTTTGTTTAACAGTTGAAATTCCAGGTGATTCTTATTCTGTCACCCCGGTCACCACACAATTTCATGAAAAGTTTCACAATAGAATCATTAGCAGAAGACCCAATGCAATTCGGCGCTGAGCTAGACGTGAAGTAAAGGAAAAAGATCTTGTTCTAGGGGATTCCTTCTTTCCTTTGAGGAGGTAAATTGGTAACAGAGGAGGATGGAATGTAGTCAATGTCAATTTCAAGCTGTCTTTGAGAAAGCTAGGTAGAATTAAGCCCCTAGTTGGATACAGAAATCTAGATTGTATTTTATTTTATTTTATTTTATTTTATTTTATTTTATTTTATTTTTTAATGTTTATTTTTGAGACAGAGAGAGACAGAGCATGAACGGGGGAGGGTCAGAGAGAGAGGGAGACACAGAATCCGAAGCAGGCTCCAGGCTCTGAGCACAGGCTCTGAGCCTCAGCACAGAACCCGACACGGGGCTCGAACCCACAGACCGTGAGATCATGACCTGAGCCGAAGTCGGACGCTCAACCGACTGAGCCACCCAGGCGCCCCTAGAAATCTAGATTTTATAGATGACATCGAGACTTCAGATATAAAGGAGGAACTGAAAGAGGCAAAATTATGGGAATGGCAGGAACAAACATAGTCTCGTTCGCTCACCATCTCCAACGATTTCTGTGCATAACGTGGTCTTAGATTCAAGGGAATAACAAAAAAAAAGAGAGTATTTACTCCTTAATTTTACTGGAAAGAGAAACAAAACCCAAACGGCTTTACGAGTGCATAAAATCAGGCACAACTCTTTGGGGCTGAGGGAGGTAACAGCCCTTAAGAAACATGCCGCATGCAACAACTTTGTGATCAGCCACAAAGTTTAATGTTTCTGATGGCTAGTTTACGACCCTGTCAAACTCGAGTTCACACTTCCGTCGTGCTCGATATGTGACAGGTATCTCACGAGGTGCTTTTCATGCTGTAAGTAACTGCCATATAGCAGCCCTGTAAGATATTCCGTCATCCACATCGTATAGAAGAAAAACCTAAACCACAGATGCAACCTTTCTTAAACTCGTGGAGTTCGTGTCAGGAAAGGAATACAGACCAGCGCACACATCCAGGCCTGGCTCCAGAATCTTCAGTACAGACCATATGAAATGATGACTCCAAACTTATCCTTCACAAATACCTCCATGGAATCAGAAGAAGAAGAAGAAGAAGAAGAAGAAGAAGAAGAAGAAGGGGAAGACGAGGAAGAAGAAAAGGTGATGCTCTAGAGTTTGCAGCTGTTTACGTGTTCATTTTTCAGGCAAATCCACTTGTAGTGATTGAAATAATTTATTTTTGCCAGTTTATGTATATATTTTGAGAAAGAGAGAGGGAGAGACTACAGCAGGGCCAGAGAGAGGGAGAGAGAGAGAATCCCAAGCAGGCTCTCTACTGTCAGCCCAGAGCCCCATGCGGGGCTTGAACTCACAAACCATGAGATCGTGACCTGAGCTGAAACCAAGAGTTGGATCCTTAAGTGACTGAGCCACTCAGGTGCCCCTAAAATAATTTATTTTAAAGTACGAATTTGGGGGAAAGCGCATCACAAGAATCCCAGCGAAGTTAAGAAGGGTGAGCCACCAGATCAGTGCCACCGCCCTTGCAAGAAGGTGTCGCGGTGTGAGGCAGGAGTCCACACTTTTCAGGAGCCTCTGAGTGGCCGGAGAATCGCACCAGAGCAAGTGTTGGGGGGCACAGAGGCACAATGGGCGCAGGGCAGATAGGAAAGGAACCTTGTGTTCCTACTTGCTGCGTCCTCACGGTGTCAGGAAAGTTGTTACTCTGAGAAATGAGGACGGTGTTAGGATTTCCTAAGAAATATAGGTTCCTAACTGAATACAAAGTCACAAATCTAGGACTTTGTGCCGGCGGAATAGCCCAAGAGAAATGCAAAACGTGGAGTCAGAGAGGTGCAGGGATTCCAGGAAATTATTAGAGACTTAGTTCAAGTTTATCCACATCCCTAAGGAGTCAGGGAGTCTAAATGCGCGCGCGCGCGCGCACACACACACACACACACACACACACACACACACACGCAAACACACACAAGGAAACAGTAACAACCTAATTTACAATTATGGCCAAGTCATACGGAAATCTAATGTCCGGGCTGGAGCGAAGACATCATGTTCTTGGAAAACGGTGCAGAATTATTTATATTCCATTATGTTGCTCTAGGCACTAGGTGAACTTACCATTAAATACAATTTAAAATGAGGATATTTTTCTATGAATTGCAATAATTAGATAGGTAACCTTGTTTGGTAGAGTTGCTATGAAATTAAACATGTTCCTGTATACCTTCTTCAATTATTTGATAAAAATAATTATAGAAATTACTAAGTTCACTTCTGATTCATTAAAGATAGGGATTATTTATTTATTTTTTTAATAAGAATTTTGTATGACTTGGGGCGCCTGGGTGGCTTAGTCGGTTAAGCATCTGACTCTTGGTTTCAGCTCAGGCCATGATCTCGCAGCTCGAGTTCAGGCCCTCCATCGGGCTCTACGCTGACAAAGCAGAGCCTGCCTGGGACTCTCTCTCTCCCTCTCTTTCTGCCCCTCCTGCTGTCTCCCTCTCTCTCTCTCTCTCTCTCAAAATAAATAAATAAACATTTAAAAAATAATTTTTGATGACTTTATTTTCATTTTCTCACCTTTTACCAATTCCTCTGGTTTGAGTTTATATTTGGGAACATATGCTACATTTTATTTTTGTATTCCATATAATTACAAAAATATTGTATTTTATATAACATCATATATTATATGTAGCATTATGTACTACACGTGATGTATTATGGACAGAGATTATTCAAGATATATTTTACTAATTAAAATTCTGAGAAGACTTGTGTACTCAACTTGGATAGTTTGATTGCATTAATTATCACAACAGGATGACTATTAAGTGCCCAAGGAACTTAAAGTATTTAAAAACTTTCTTTTACACAGAACACGAAGAAGGCGGGGAAGGAGGAGCACAGATCCAGGGATGTGGGAAAGTGCATGGCTGTTTCTGCCTCAGCCTGCTCTTCCCCGGGGACCCTCACAGTCAGTGCACTTATCCATTCAAAAACAAAAACAAAACAAAATCAGAGTGGATTTTGGCTTTGTTTAGATTCTCTTTGATGTTTATTTATTTTTGAGGGAGAGAGTATGAGCAGGGGAGGGGCAGACACAATCCGAAGCAGGCTCCAGGCTCTGAACTGTCAGCACAGAGCCCTACACGGGGCTCGAACCCGCCATGAGATCGTGACCTGAGCCCAAGGGGAACGCTCAACCCACCGAACCACTCAGGTGCCCCCTGTGTTGGCTTTGTTTAAAATAGCACTTAACGTTTGCTGTTCTTACCTGCTTCATTTTGAGCCCTCAGTCCATAGTTTTCTAAGAGCTCAGAAACGACAGGAAATCGGCACTTGGTTCAGCTGTGTTCGGCTTCTTCTTCTCCTCATCTCCCGACTCATTGTGCACAAGGCAGGCCTGCTGTGACAGTGATTCCAGTATTAAAACTGTTGCCACCAATTTTATTAATGTTCCCCGAGATAGTCAGTGATTTCTACACTCCCTCGAAATTGTAAAAATGGGCTCTCGAAACTAACGCACTTCTCAGGGAAAAGCTATCACGTCATTTATTAACCCCGCAGGTCTGGGGAGAATCATCACCCTGACACTCCCAACCCATAAATTCTGAGTTTGGGGTTGAAATTAGTATTTGCTGCTGAATGATAGGCTTTGTGACATACTTTTCTCATAGGTTAACCTACGACGCGGTGTGTGAATTTCATGAAAATATTAAATTAATCCATGATATCTGAATAATATACTAGGTCCACAGTATAATAGTTTTGAGATGATTATTTAAATATTTAGTATGAAATACAAAATACTTAAGTAAACAGGAATTTCCTTTCTATGTTCGTTCAATGTGTTGTGAGTTTACATATTTAAAAGTGTCCATTTATGTAGCTAATCTGATACCGATCTATCTAATCTGATATCTATCATCTATCTAATCTGACATCTATCTTTCTATCATCTATCTATCTATCTATCTACATCTATCATGATATCTATCTATCTATCTATCTAATCTGATTATCTCTTATCTATCTACCTAATCTGCCCATCTTCTTCTTGGACCAGAGATCTCTGCTGGATATTAAGACACAACATTGTCTATCAATAACTTGTCATCAGCTTGGTTTAGAATGCCTTTTCAGCATAGATGAGAGTTGTGGCTTTGTTGGTTTCGTTTCTTCCTTTCAACAAGTAACTATGGTACTTGAGTGACTCAGTGGGTTGGGCATCAGACTTTGGCTCAGGTCATGATCTCAAGCTTTGTGGGTTTGAACCCCACGTCGGCTCTGTGCTGACAGCTCGGAGCCTGGAGCCGGCTTCGGATTCTGTGTCTCCCTCTCTCTCTGCCTGTCCCCAGCTTGCTCTCTATCTCTCAAAAATAAATAAACGTTTGAAAAAATAAAAAAAAAAAAAATTGACAAGTAACATAAGCTCCATCAGTCTCAGTCTTCCAAACACAGAGAAATTTCAAATGTAAAGAAATGTTGAAAGAAGACTATCATGTAAATAGAATTGCCATAAATCAGTCATATTTGTTTTCCCTCTCTGTTTTGCACGCCTGCACACACACACACACACACACACACACACTTTGGTGACATCCTTATGCAGGATGCAGAGGTCCTTCGGCTTCCCGTCTCAAGACACTGTTATTATGTACAGAATTGCATACATAGAGTTTTCACTATCCCTTCTACATTAATTAGATAGCAGTTTTCTTGAAAAAAAGATATTTCCTTCCCCTCCCACCATGTTATCCCTTATTTTGTGTCCTGCTATGGATACTTAGATTTTTAATTATTTAGAATAGCAACCAATAATAGTGCATTTATCAAGATTAAAAAAAATTAAAAAGTAATTTTAATTCACTTAAGTATTAAGTCCCCATTCAAATTTGCCCGATTGTTGTGAACATATTTATCATGCTCTTTAAAATCCGAATCAGGATCCAATCTGGTTTTAACCTTTGCAAGTCATGGACCCTTTAATCTCTTTCAGTCTCGAAGGGGCCCATGCCTTGTTCAGGACACTGACTTTATCAAGGTTCGTGAACAGTTAGTTTTCCTGTAGACTATTTCGCACCCTGTTGGATTCTCTTGATGTGTAATTCCATTGTTTGTCCCTGAATTGCTTACACACTGGAAGGAAGTCTGGAGGCTTGATTATATATCCATTAAAGTATTGGGGGATTTAGAGATGATTTCACGTATGACCTACTGCATCCCGTCAGAGGCTGTGATCTCAGATCTCTGCCTTGCATGACGCCCAGTTTAACCAATTAGCTAACTTGGTAAAGGACAGTTCCCTACAAGGATTCTTTGAGAGTATCACATGTCTACATTGGTGGTGCCCCTTGTCCTCTGCACTTCAACAGCCCTCTGATGCTTTTAAAAGGTGGATTTTTGTATTTTCTTTCTCTTCTTGTTCCCATTCAGACCTTTGGGGCACAACAGGGTCCTCCTCTGTCTCACCCAGATTAGCGGCTTCTTCCTTTTTGATTTGCCTCTTTAAGTTCTGAGCCCTTCTCTGATTTCTGGCGGAGGAGATATCCCACGCTGGTCATTGCTCTTACTCCTTCACCCCCCTCCAGCTTTTAATCAGATATTTCCCTTGGGATTCCTGATTCCTTTTATGGGGAGTGGTAGATACGCAGCAGTGTTCTCATTACAAAGAGAATGTTATTGCTTCTAGCCTTTTCTACTGCAGGCCTTTGATTTTTTTTTTTATTATTAAATACCTCTCAAATATGCGCCTGGTCTCCATTTCCACCTTTTTGACCCTCTCTCCTCTGCTTTGCACAGCATTTTATTAGCTACCACCTTGTTTTCTTTCGTCTTTTCCCACGTAGCCTCAGGGCTGTATTTTCAAGAGGAAATTACCACGTCAGTTACTCTTAAAGATGCAAATGTACAGCAAGGCCATCAAACCCCATATCTTCTGTCCCCCATCTAGGTCTCAAGTCTTATGTAGTGTCATTTCCTTCTTCTCTTCGGACTCTGGCATGATGTTCATTCATTACTCTCAAGCACTATAATGTCATTACCAAAGTAAGTTTAAATAACTTGCTCTTTCTGATTGCAATGCCCTCCTCTGTCCACACTCCCAACCTTTCCTTTCTGGATACAGGACTCGAAACAAACAAAAGTATATAAATATATTTGCACAATTTGAAAGATAATTAAAAATGCCTACTGGAGACTCACAGCCTGACTTAGGATGGGGAATGACCTCCCAGAGTCACCCCAATGCTGGACATTATGCTAAAAATGCCCTTGTTTTTTTTTTTGATGATTTTATCATAAGGGTAAATATCCTGTAGCTACCTTGTTCATTATACATATTTACAATATTTATATAGCCAAAGTCCTTCTGTGAACTTCCTTTCTCACTGACAAATTTCATTTTTAAGATTATTTTATGTAATTTCCTTGCAGTTTAATTTCACTGTTATGTAAAGCTCTGCTTTATAAATCAAATTATCTATTTTTTGTCAATGGAATTACCATTCTCTGACATTTTTCTTTCTTTTCTTTCTTTCTTTCTTTCTTTCTTTCTTTCTTTCTTTCTTTCTCCCTCTGTCTCTTTGTCTCTCTCTCTCTCCCTCCCCCTCTCTCTTTTTCCCTTCCTTCTATACATATTTCATGGGGGAACATAGTCATGTTTCTGTAAGGCACATTCCTATGACAGAGATTGTTGGTTCATAGAGACTGGAGATCTTCAACATTGTTAGGTGATACAAAATCTCTAAATGATTTAAATTATTTATATTTATGGAAGTTTAAAATTAATATTTCTATTATCTCAAAAACAAATGACGTTGCCTGACATTAATTTATAGAAATCTATGTTCTTAAAATCATATATTATTATGTGTTTATTATACATTGTATACATTTTCATGATTACTAATGACATTAGTCAACATTTCGTATTTTTATTTACCATCCTTCTTTTTTTTTCTTTTTGGTGTGTGAAATGCCTATTTGTGTTTTTATTCCTTTATTCAAATGAGTCATTCATCATTCTCTTACATTTTTATCTATCTATCTATCTACTCATTTATGTTTCATCTATCATCTAACATCGATGTAGACTTTTGGATACTAACATTTCACTGGTTATATTACAAATATTTTCCATCACTTGTGTGAATGTGTGTGTGTCTTCACTTTATCTATCATGACTTGTGCTGAACAAAGCTTCCAGTTAATCTCATTTATATATTTTCCTTAGAGTTTATATTTTTGTGTATTATTTTTAAGAAATTTTGCACATTCTGAGGTCTTAAAGACATATTTATAAAACTTTTTAGAGTTTGGCTTTTTACATTTATGTCCTCAATTTTCCTGGATTTGACTTTTGTGCATGGTATAAAGGAGCAACCCAATTTTTTTACTTATTTTTAACTTACGGTTAAGCCATTGTACCCGCAACATTTATTAAATAGCGCATTCTTCATCCACTATTTTGTAATTGAGCTTCCATTATATATCAACTTTCCACATATTTCTGGGCTCTCTGTTCTATTCAATTGATCTGTTTGACTATCCCTACACATATATGTACTATTTTAATACTCTAAAGTCTTAATTCCTATTGGAATATTAAAGTCTGGGTATTAGGTAGAAAAAGACCACTTGAACAGTTATTTTTCAGAGTTTTCATGACTGTTTTAGTCTTTCGTTTTTCTAAATGTTTTAGGATATGTCATAAATTTCTCTGATGACAAAAAATACTACTAAAGTAGATTGAGATTTTATTAACTCTATAGTGTATTTGTGGTAAAATGAAAACTTTACACTATTTTTTCTGCCCATAATTATAATATTTAATTTCTTTTATTAAAGGCTTATCATGATCACCATAAAATTATGTCTGCTTTTCTTAGATTTATCCCTTAGCACATCATATATTTTCTTATATTTGTTGATGAACTTAATTAACATTTTCTACTTGTTCAATACTATTGGATAGAAATATAATTAACTTCTATATTGATATTACAACTCAAACTAATAAAATCCTGTTTTGTCTGAAGATCATTTGTGGCTTCCGTCTAGACAAGCATATCATCTCTGAACATTCTCAATAACATTTCTTCTTTTCTGATATCTACTCTCATAATCTTTTATTTTATATATTACTTTTTTAAAAGATTTCTGCTGCAGGAGCACCTGGGTGGCTCAGTTGGTCAGGCGACCGACTTCGGCTCAGATCGTGATCTCGCAGTTTCTGAGTTCAAGCCCTGCATCGGGCTCTGTGCTGACAGCTGAGAGCCTGAGGCCTGCTTCGGATTCTGTGTCTCCCCCTCTCTCTACCCCTCCCCTTCTCACACTCTGTGTCTGTCTCTCAATAATAAGTAAACGTTAAAAATTTTTTTTAAAGATTTCTACTGCAATGTTGAATGTAAATTGCTATATTAGATATTGTTGTGTTTCCCCCAATTTTATTTTCTTTAAAATTTTTAATGTTTTTTATTTATTTTTGAGAGACAGAGAGAGACAAAGCATGAGCAGGGGAGGGGCAAAGAGAGGGAGACACAGAATCCAAAGCAGGCTCCAGGCTCTGAGCTGTCAGCCCAGAGCCCGATGAGGGGCGTGAACCCAGGAACTGTGAGATCAGGACCCGAGCCCAAGTTGGATGCTTTAACTGACCAAGCCACCCAGGCGCCCCTCCCCCTAATTTTAAAGTGGGCTATTTTAGCATTTCTTAAGCACCATGTTTCCATCAGGCAATTTTAGATCCCCATTTTCAGTTTAAGGAATTTTCCTATTGTTGCTTTTTTCCTACAAAATAAAATTACTAACATTCTTTGGATTTTGTCTGGATACTTTCTCTGCACCTGGTTAATGTTTGGTATATCTTGGCTGTCAGATTTTTAAACCTTATCGATGTCCATTTGTGTCACTCGTTTTTGTTTCTTGATTAGTATTGACAGAATTTTCTCAATTTGTCATATTTTGCAAAAATTAACTTTGTGGATCCTTATCTTTTTTCTGTTCTACAAATTTCTGTTGTTCTTATTTTACTTTCTGTGTTTTAGGGTTTATTATCTTTTTTAATTCAATTCTTAAGCTGGATGTTCTATCTCATTAATTTTCAGTAATTTACTTTCTGCTAATAAGACTTAAGTCTAAAATATTTCCTCTAAGATTTTAGTTACTTAAAAAAAATACATTAATGGGACGCCTGGGTGGCTCAGTCAGCTGAGCATCCGACTTGGGCTCAGGTCATGCATGATCTCACACTCCATGAGTTCAAGCCCCGCATCGGGCTCTGTGTTGACAGTTCGGAGACTGGAGCCCGCTTGGGATTCTGTGTCTCCCCCTCTCTCTCTGCCCCTCCCCCGTTCATGCTCTGTCTCTCTCAAAAATAAACAAACATTTAAATTTTTTATTTCTTTTTACATTACCCTATTTGGGCATTTTAAAAATTATTGTTTTCCTTTGACAAATTAAGAAAATTCACAATTAATTTTTCTTTTAGTGAGTTTTTTAGGAATTTTTGCATGCACATTTAATCTAAAGTGGAAATGATGTTTACTTTCAACCAAACAATAAAAGGCTTCAAAATGCTTTAAATCTGCTATCTCCCTTCCTGACTTTTAAATGTTACATTTTAACATTTTACTTCACTAGTGTTTTGTGTTTTTCGTGCCTTCACAAATGGGGCTTATTTCCTTCAATCACTTGAGGAATATTTCATCTAATACGTCGTTTAACATTGGTCCCACTTTAAGTTATTCTTGAAATCTCAATTAAGTAAACATGTAATATAACTCCTGATTCTCTCTTCCTTTTCTTGAACATTCTTCTTATCTTTTCTATCTGTTTGTTTCTCTGTGCTGCAAGTCAGATAATTTCACGGATTTGTTGTTTAGCTTACTGTTTATCTCTTTAACTCTGCCTAACTTATGGATAAAGTCTTTTAGGGAACTTCTAATTTCAATTATTAACTTTTATCTCTAGAACTTTTATTCTTTCTCATATTTTACACTTTGATAATGACAAATCACATTTGTCATTATATAGTGATTTAGCATAGGTTTAATATTGTCGCGTGCTTTTTATGTTGTCTCCATCACTAACGTCTGTTTTTCATGTGGATTCTATGATTTTAGTGTTTGTTTTTTTTAATTTATGTTTCTTGAACTTTATCCGTGGCATCATTCAGAATATCAGTTAAGGTTTCTTCCCTTTTGAATTCCTGCACTGCAGCCATTTTAGGCTTTCCAAATTTCCCTCCCTTCTTCCCCATCATTCCCTCCTTCCTTCCTTTCTTCCTTCCTTCCCTCCTTCCTTTTGTATTTAATTACACCCTTGTTCAAAAGAGTATGTGAAAAAAAATAAAAATAAAAGAGTATGTGATTATTTATTGATATCATCTTCCTCTTCTACATAGGAGAGCATACCCAATGTTTTTAAAACCTTGGTTTTCCAAAGTTGTACACTACCAGGAACCTAAGTGTTCTATATAAATATGTAATGGCAAAAATCGCATTCATGGAGGAGTCTTCTCAGGATAAACTACTCATGTTAACAAGAAGTGACAATACCTCCTGATGGAAGAAAATGTTGGCGAAGTTAGTTATGAAAATTTCTGTTTTGAATTGAGTTTGTTTCTTGTTTCTTGAAGACAGAGAGGTCTTCCTTAAGTCTTTTAATTCATCCCAAACACATAACGTGTGGATGATAGGCACAAGGAAATGAATATTAAAACGTGGGGTATTTGTAGTTAAAAGATAACAGTTGCTATTAATTGTTATTATGCCTGCCGATAGCAGGCATGGTGACAGCGTAATACATTCTTGTTCTTATTCTTCAGGCCACCGAATGTAGATGTTCTAGAGAGATTTAATGTAAGGAAAAATATCACAGGTGTTAAGATGGATTGCAATAGAAGACACTATAAATTCTAAGAAATATTTCAGAAACAAATATTAATCTCAGGTAGGTAAGTAGGTCCCAGGGGGACAAAGCAACAGGCTCTTCTCTGAATCTAAGGAGTGTTGGTTTTCTCAGAGACCCAGAACGGAGGTATTTATCAAGAAGGACTTAGCATGGCATTCCTTTCGGTCTTTCAACAGTCTTAAAGTTAAAGCACAAGGAGGTCTTTATTTGTTAATGTCCACTTAACTAGCGAGACATAACTGTCTCAGGCCATATTACCCTGTGTCACCAGGAGTCTCTTCTGAAATGGATTCTGAAAAACCTTACATCTCTTAGACTCATGTGAGCTCAGAAATAAAAACTCAGAAGTGATGCCAACCGTTGGGGTTACAGAAACTAAGGGAAGACGCTTACATAATTCCCAGTTAGCACGTGGGTGAGGCCCCACAATCCAACATAACTTGTGGATAATTGCTGGTTCACTTTCTAGACTTGCCTAAAAGTCTACTAATGAGGGAATGAGTCATCTTTAAATGGCCTCGGATAGTTAAAAAGTCGTTCGGCTCTCAGTACAAAGGAGATCATGCGTAATGAAAAAACAAGGATAATACACATTGAGTTAGAGGGAGACCCTAATACATAAAGTTCTGTGGGTGATTAGACACCTCATTCTATTACACATAAGGTAGTCATGCTGTTTAGAGTGCTTCAATTGGCAATGACACTTCAATGGAAGCCACAGGAGAAAGACAGTAACAGGTGCAAGGCAGGTGCAGGAGTGACCCTCGAAAAATGGAAAGAAGCATCTGATGTAATCTATACCAAAGGTGGGCCTTCTGCAAACGAGTGGTGAATACTCTTTTTAATTGAGTGCAGGGGCGCCTGGATGGCTCAGTCGGTTGAGCGTCCGACTTTGGCTCAGGTCATGATCTCACAGCTCGTGAGTTTGAGCCCTGCATCAGGCTCTGCACCGACAGCTCAGAGCCTGGAGCCTGCTTCCTATTCTGTGTCTGCCTCTCTCTCTGCCCCTAACCCACTCGCATTCTGTCTCTGTCTCTCTCAAAAATAAACAAACATTAAAAAAATTAATTGAGTGCAAACCTCAATGTCACAATAGAAATCTTGTCATCTGATAAAGATGAACAATACTAACACAACTTTAAAAACAAAATAAAAAATAAGTAAAAAACAAAACAAAACAAAATCAGAGGCTCCTGGGTGGTTCAGTCCATTAAGCATCCAACTCTTGATTTCGGCTCAGGTCATGATCTCCTCATTTGTGGGATCGAGCCCTGCATTGGGCTTTGCTGACAGAGTGGGGACTCTGTCTCTCCCTCATCCTATGTCCCTTCCCCCACCTCTATCAGAATAAATAAATAAACATTTTAAAAAATTCAACACAAAATCAATTTAAAATGCAACTCTAATGTCAGAAGCAATATAGAGTAAAAGAAACTTTGACCCAATCATTAGTGATATCAAAATCAATGACAATCATCTCAATTGATGGCTTTGTTTTGTGATAAGCTGATTAATAAGAACAGGCTTGAATTAAAAAAATGGAAATCCTTGTTCTACAAAATAAAATAAAGCAATTCTATGAGTATGTTAAAAAAACATGATTACTCTCTTGGTTTACATTTATCAGAGAGAAAGGGCAGTATATGACTATAAAAGAAACAATTCATAAAAACATATTTAATTTAAAGTTTTAATTGAAAAAGGAAAATAAACTATAGAAGTCTGAATATTTCACTACTGTTCCCTTCATTCTGACAAGCATTAATTATTATCTAAAGCTCCAGATTTATTCTTTTTTTTTTTTGGAAGTATTTCCAAATAATTGTGTGAAGAAAAGCAATCAAAAGAAAAAAAATCAAAGAAGAAAATAAACAGGAGAGAAACGAGTGGAGAACTTTTATTTTTTCAAAGAATCAAGTGATGTATTTCGACATCCTCTGACTGAAAAATTCAACAGTAAAATATATCAATAAGTAAGGAAACAAATTGCCAGTGTTTGAATCTACGGAGGCATAGGGCATGAATTCTACAGGCATTCATTGCCAGAGAGCCAGAGGGCAGAGATACATTCCCAAAAGCCATTTTGCTCATCTCATGCTCATTTTCTGGGAAATAAGTTGGGTTCAGAAAATATACATGTACACTAAGGAATAACTCATGTCAAGAAGTAAACAACAGGATAAGAACTGAGAACAGACAGCCAAGCAAGCGACATTGGTTAGAAATACACTTCAGACCTATTTAGTTAGAAATAAAACACAGTTCACCCCAAGTTCACGTGTTTTTCTGATAGCCATCCACCCTCCATCACACGGGTTTAAATAAAACTTTGATCAATACACTGAAGAGCTAAGTTATTCTAAGAATTCGGAAACAGATCAAAGGAGAGCTGGGTCAGGAAGTTTTGTTATTTTTGAACAGGTTATTCACTCATCTATCAGCCCCTACAGAAAACTAAGAGGGGCATTGGGGAGGCCTCTCAGAGGCCCATTAGAGGCAACGTGCTGTGTGTATAATGGTTAGGATTAACCCACATGCATCTTAAAAGACAACCTAAGGGCAGATTAACAAAGATATAAAAAAAAAGTGTGGGGTGGATTTATAAATGAAATCAGAAAGATTTATGATACTTACTTTAGATAAAGAGAAGACAACCAGAAGATATAATGAAGCAGATATTCTTAAAGAAGGTATAGGGGCGCCTTGGTGGCTCAGTCGGTGGAGCGTCCAACTTCGGCTCAGGTCCGGATCTCGCAGTTCGGGAGTTCAAGCCCCGCGTCGGGCTCTGTGCTGACAGCTCGGAGCCTGGAGCCTGCTTCGGATTCTGTGTCTCCCTCTCTCTCTGCCCTTTCCCCGCTCATCTCTGTCTCTGTCTTTCAAAAATGAATAAACATTAAAAAAAATTAAAGAAGGTATAAAAGCAATTACAAAAGGCTTTTCAAAGCATCATTAACTTTTGTTTTTAACTGAGTTCCTGATTAGTAATTACACCTTTTGTGGACAAAAGGTCAATCACTTATAGAATTAAGTGGATAAATTTAATTTACCACATTTTAACTTTTTATTCTGTCCTTCGTAATTTCCTAGGTTGTGAAACACAGACCCAACTGACTTTGGTACATGGAAAATTGGAAGGTAATAGGAGAGAAATCCTCTTGCCTGCTCCTACTCATTCTGTCTCATAAAGAAATTATAAAGCAATGAATTTAAAATGGCTCAGATGAAAGCTATTTAAACTGTGATATATATAATCAATTCAACTAAGTTAGTGCTACAGGCTTATTGAGACAAATCCTTTATCAAGATATAATACACTAATAAGAATAAAATGTGCATTTACTGTGGATAATGCCTGGAAGACAATATAATTTAGTTTATGACGTTACCATCGGCACTTTTCCCTGTGCCCAGTAGACACACGCCCCTGAAGCGAAGAACCCTTGGCCAGGAGACTGGATCTATCTTCAGTGTGGCTATGACTTCCAAGGACTTCCAATCTGGGGAGAGGCACATCTTTTCCGTAAAACAATAAATATCATTTCCATGTGAATTAGTCTTCTACATTTAATAAGTCTCCTGGAGTTCTTTCCCTTGCAATATGAAACAGAAATGGCTTTGGAGAGGGCTTTCTAGACTGATTCTGAAGTTTTAAAGTTTATTTTTGAGAGACGGAGCGAGAGAGCATGTGCGTGAGTGGGGGAGGGGTAGAAAGAGAGGAAGAGAGAGAATCCCAAGCAGGCTTCGTGGGGTCAGCACAGAACTGGGCCTCGATCTCAGGAACTGTGGAATCATGACCTGAGCTGAAACCAAGAGTCAGATACTTGACCGACTGAGCCCCCAGGCGTCCAGCTGAAGAGAAGTTTTGAACAAATCATGATAAGATTGAAAAATAAAATTTTGTAAAACAGTGAGGGAGAAGGTATGTGACGATGTAGTGTTACAAGGTTTGGGTATTTATTCTTTTTAGAAGTATACAATAAATTCTTGTTAATTTATTAGAGATTATGCTCCAGACATGTAAATTAAAAGATGCCTTCTAGCAACGGCTGTAGTATGGCTGTGAGTTGTTGTAATCAATTTTTGTGATAAGAACTAGAACCTTCTTCTAGTCCTTCATGGATACCTACATTGACTAAAAGTGAAGCACAAGGGGAGTGGCATTTTGCTATTTACTTCAGTTCAAAATCTTAAGTTTTGTCTCGGTGCTGTGTGATATAGGAATTCAAAATATTGACTGAGTGCCATAATGAAATCAGCATGTTTCAGATCTTGGGACACATCAGTGAGCAAAATGGGCAAAGATTTCTGCCCTCTGAAGTAATATTCTAGCAGAAGGCACAGATTCATTAAATTATGCTCAATAAATACATATGTTATACAGTATGCTGGATATGTAAGAAGGGAACTTGGGTAAGAAGGACTAGGAAACCCAAGGGAGAGGGAGTGAAGGGCCATTGTATTATCTCAGATGACCTCATGCAGAGAGTGACACTTGACCAAAAACTCGAAGGTGAGGATATCTAGGCGAAGTTCTTTCCCACAGAGGGACAAGGCAGTGCAACCCAGAGAAAGGGGAGAATGATCGTTGTTTGAGGAATGGCCAGAATGTGGTGAGCGTGTGGTCAAAGAGAGCAGGGGGTCAGGCAAGGGAGGTAAGATCAGAGAGAGCTTTGGGGGGGGGGGTTAGATTTTGTAGGACTTCATAGGCCTTGGGAAGGATTTGGGTTCTACTCTGAATTAAAAAGGGAGGAGTCAGAGCGTTTGGAGTGGAGGAGTGACATGGCTTTATGCCTTGAAAGGATCATTTGGTGGTCTGGTAGGAATAGACTGTGGGGCCAGAAGAGCAGCAGAGAGGAGGAGATTGTGGTAATCCGATTGATGATGATGTCTGTGGTTAGGGGTAGCAGACCATTCGGTTGAGAGTGTTCAGGGTCTGCACATACTCTGAATATTGTTCTGCACACTTTTGGGAAGTTCTCCTTTTACTGGTTGAGGCCAGAGTCGGAGAAAAGGGGACCAAGGATGGCTCCAGTGTTTAAGCTGAACAATTTTAAAAATGGAGTTGCCAACAACTGAGTTGTGGAGTTCTGTAGGGCCAACTTGAAAGATCATCGATTTAGTTGAAGTCCCTTTGAGTTTGAGGTGTCTCTGTGAAGACGTCAAGCACAGCGTGGCTGTATGAGTTGAGGAGGGTGCCACATTGAGACAGGGGTGTAATTTTGAGAGACATAAGCATGGAGGTGATATCTAAAGTCGTGAAACTGAATGAACTATGGAATGAATGTTAATTGAGAAGAAAAGTGATGTTAAGACTAAGCTCTAGGCACTACAATACGAAGAAGTCAAGTACAAAAGAAGAAACCTTTAAATAAACCTAGGGAGAGTAGTCAGTGAAGTAGCAATGAAAGGAAGAAACTGTTGTGTTCTGGAAATCCACTGAAAGACTGTGTATCAAAGGGGAAGTGATCAATTGTGTCCATTTATACTGTTGGGCCAAATAAAATGCAACTGAGAACTGAGCATTGCTTTTACCTACATTAAGGTCATTGATGATCTTGGTGAGAGCAGTTTTGTGGCAGTGTGGGTGGAGAAAACTGGGAAGGGGAACTTGGAAAAAGAGAATAGAAAGAAGTTTTTGACAATATTTGCTGCGAGGGGAGCAGAGAAAGAGTGGAAGCTGGCAAGGGATAAAAAGAAAACATTTTGGGTATATTTCCTTTTATAAAGAAGAAAGTACATTTTGTAGCACATTTTTGTACTAGTGAGAATTATGTAATAGTGAGGCAAAATTTGATGATGTAGAAGGGAGATCTGAGAATGGCTGGAGCAACGTATCTGAGAAAAGGTTCAGATGTAGTAAAGAGAGGAGGAATCATCTTCGGAAAGGAATAGGGATATCTCATCTACTGTTGGAGGCATGTGGGGAATATGTGAAGCCAGATGTCGATAGGTAGTTAGATATGGTGATGACAGGCTATAGAATTTCTCTTTTGACTGCTTTGATTTACTCAGTGAAGGAAAAAGCAAGGTTACCAGCTGAGAGCAGACACGGAAGAGAAGATATGGAAGTTCAAGATGAGACAAGATGATTTGAATAATTGTGAAGAAGGAGAAATGAAATTGACACATATCATGTAATTTGCAGGTAGCATGCAAAGACCAAATGGGTCTGTGGTCATTAATTTTAAAGTGAGGTCAGTCGGAGTGATTCTGTTTTTCTCTGTCCATCTCAATTTTCACAATACCGGTAGAATTAGAAGATCTTCGCCAAGTGAGTTAAGAGGAAGAAAGGGGCGGATGGCGTATGCAAGGAAAATGTGTAAGAGTTGAGTTAAAATTCCAGTTATAGTGCACACTATAGTGCTCCATCCTTGTGGAGACAGATGAAGAATGATGGGAAGATAATAGGATTAACAAGTTAGACATCCTGTTGGGGTAGACGGTTTGCTGGGAGCAACAGACAAGTGGAAGTTGACCGAAAGGACAGGTGGTTGGGAGGCAATGAGGGATGCTTTGAAGGCTATAGATAACAGGAATCTCTAGGATATGGCCCTGGAAGTGAGAGAGAAAGGGTGAAGGTTAGAAGAGAGAAGTGCAAAAATGTGACAGGTCAGAGTGAGGGAAAGACCCTTGTATATGGAGAGTGAAATAACCAGGAATGAAGGCAGACATATTTGGGGGTAAATGACAGCAGGTCCGGTGCTGGAATTACCCAGGATTGAACAGCAGGAACCCTAGAGTTAAGAGATGATAGCAGCAATGCCTGGAGTTGGTGAAATACTAACAACAACCACAACAATAATAATGTTATTTGAAAGGAGGAGGGTGAATTTTCTGGAAGCAGCTGTAAGAATCTTGGAAGCCTTTCCCTTACCTCCTGGCCCAGGGACACAGGTCACTGGGAAGAAAAGCAGCCGTGGTTAGAAGGCCCGAGGGGGAAGAGCATCTCTGTGTAGAGCCAGTTCGTCCTCAGGACCACAGGAGAAGGGATGTTCAGGAAGGATAAGTAGGAGGCTCTGCGGACAGTGCCCTTGACCCCTACAAGGTACGTGTTTTCAGAGGCTGTAGGGAGATGGAGAAAAGAACAGAGCAGAGGTCCAAAGAGGTTTATGGAGATAATTCACAGATTCAGAGAGACCCGGAAGTCTGAGCTGCCCTGATGTCTGCCCTGAACTGGCCTCAGGTCTTACTGAATTCTAGACAGAACGAGGTGCTGAGGCTGTACGGTTGTAGATGGCTGCCAGAAGGCATGTGTTGGGCTCACTCATGACCTCTTTTGGGGAACGAACATTCTCCTTCTAAATAAACGTGTTTCAAATTGATCCCTGCTGATAGACTTGAGACATTTTATGATGTTAGGTTATACCAGTGTTTGATCTCCCTCTTTATCTTAGATGATGAGGATAAATGTTTCAGGGGTGCTATTTGAAATCCTATTAATGTGAAGCGATTCTGCAAGAAACTCCCAATTTAAAATTTTAGGGAAGAGAAATGGAAAGATACAGAAATCATGCAGATTTTGTATAACTGAAATCTTATGCCTAAGTTTTACATTATAATTCTGTTAGGTCAGGCCTAATGATGTTTTAATAAAACATTTTATTAGGTTTTAATTGCTATTTTCAAATTTTCCCAGTTTTTACCCAATTTATTTTGTAAGTTGTTAAAATAAACATTAATTAATTTCACGGAATGTTGAACTCTGCCTAATTCCAGGGATACCAAGAGTTTGTGTCAGTAGCATAAACTTGGAAATCAGAAATACTTTATTTAAAATTTCCTGTTTAAAAATGCATCACGTAATAATTAATTCAACTCATTTGGGATGAAATTTTCTACAGTAATTGAGAATTAACAATCTATTATAAAAGAAGGCTATGAATAATACATGTGGAAGCTTGTCTAATAATTACTTACAAGAATTTGTAGGAGTTAATGTCTTGTGTGCCCAGTCACTGAATGTCTTTGTTAAGCCTGAGTGGGGCAAGAACTTATCCTCCACTATGGATACCCCAAGGTGCATTTTCTAATACAGCTAGAGCAAAGTGATCTACGTTTGAATGGGCAGATATTCTCATGAGCAAAGAGAAGCAAGAAGGGAGGGAGGGAAGAAGAGGAAGAAAGGGGGGTATATTTTAAAACTGCGTTTGGTCAGGGAGAATAGGCACGAGAGATTTCAATGTCAGTATCAAGTAGCAGTTGTCAAAAGGTGGGCTTCTGTGTCCCAGTGGTGCCAGGACTGAGGTCTGGCCATCGTACAGGCCTTGCCAGGCTGCAGGATTTCAGTGACTGTATTTTCCTACCCAGAGCAACCTCTCCTTTATCTGTTGGTGCTTCCTTCTTTGGCCTTATGGGTGGTTATCGATTTCCTGTCAACTGCTATTAACAAAGCGGTAGAAACAATGGCTTAAAACAATGGGAACTTAGTCGTCCACAGCTCTGTGGAAAGTCAGCAAAATTTATTCCTTCTAGAGGGTTCGGAGAGAAGAGAGTTACGTGCCTTTCTTTTAGTTTCTAGCGTGACCAGCACCCTTGGCGCTCCTGGGTGTGCAGACGCATCACGCCAATCCCTACCTCTGTCACCACAGTCTTCCCCCCTCTAAGTGTCTGTTGTTCTGTGGCTTCTGCTCTTCTCCTAAAGATGAGTCATATTGGATTAAGAAGTGTGACTTCATCTTAACTAATTACATTCAATTTATTAATTGCATCTGCAATGGCCTGATTTCCAAATAAGGTCACATTCTTAAATCCTGGAAAGGGCACGAATTCTGAGGTGACCCTACCTACCTATCTCAGTATAGGTAAGAACAGCTTTCCTGCCTTCTTGTTAGCCTTGAGATAGAATGATTAATCTCTCTTCCAACTTTTAAAGTACCCCCTTAATTAAACTTTCTTCTTTTGCCCTCTGTTCTCTTTCCTATCGGAATCCTAACAGATACCAAGACCCAGAATTAAGGGCTTGAAAAGTGCAAGGTCTTAGGGTGGAGATTCTTTACTGAAGGGCGGAGGTGCCATATTTAATGAGAACTAGACGGCTTAGAAAAGGAAAATATAACCCTCAAAATCTTAAATACCTAGCTCATGTAATAGACCAACCCAAGGGCTTTACTATAACCATTGAAATAATGTTTTATCTCTTCCAGCACTGTGGCATAAGTAGTTAAAAAACAAACTTACATATTGATTTTGCAGGTGGCCAAGATACAACATCAATGCACCTTCTTGCAAGGTCCCTTATAAAAATTTAGTACATTGCTGATGAACAAGTCAGAACCCTGAGATTGAAAATGATGAAATATAGGAAGTTGAGGGGGCTCAGAGAAATTAAACTCCACACAGTACTAGGCCCTGATGCCAACCCACGCCTCACTGACCTTTCAAAAGATTTATCTCGATGAGAGTAGAATAACCATAGAAGGTATTAGATTTATTAGTGTGAGTATACGTACTAGAGATTCTAGATTCTGTGTGCAAATTAAGTCATTGGGAAAGTTCTAGTTTTTCCATGACACCCAAAATTGTTGTTACAGTGAAAAGAAACCAAAAACGTTGGAGCGCTGGAACACTGGCGTGGATTTAGTAAGTGCGATCAAAAGTTCACCTCCTCATGAAGGCCACCCGTTTTCCACGCCTTCTACGAACAAGTAGTTGTAGAACTGTGTTCCCAGGAAAGCACTGCTGTGGCTGATCTCTGCAAGCTGGGAATGCTCTACACACTCGGCACTAAGATTAGCTCTTTGAATTCACTGGGAATGAGCAGGGCCCACATGAGACCACCGCAGACGGGGCACGTGAGTTTTCATAGTAAGCAATACTGTTGAAGGGTCATCAGAGTGGTATGACTTACAGAGGTTTGAGGTGATGGTTAATTGGTGACTGGTTCCCGGGGATAACAATATTGGGTAGCCCAGTAGAGTTCTATTACGCTCCTATAATCAGCCCAAACTCTTGGTCTGCGAAATAGATCAGATCTACCAAAATAGAGGACCACCTCTTCTAATTATTTCAAAATTCTGAGTTAATGAAAACACTCTGAGATCCTTGGAGGAATGGTAGCCCTTAGCAACCCTGTGGATGATGATGGTGGAGAAGGCTGTGCATGTGTGTGTAGGGGGGTATATGGAAACTCTCCACTTTCTGCCCAACTTCGCTGTGACCCATAACTACTCTAAAAATAGAGTCTAAAACCAAACCAACTAACTACCTCGTGGAGCATTACAGTTACTTCTTATGGTGCCACAGTTTCCACTTGGGTCCCATTGTGGTCCTACTGCCATCAGGTGCTTCCACCTGGCCAAGCGCTGTCCCTGACACCAAGATTGCACACTGGGCCTCTCCCAGAAGAGTAACAAATGTATTATTATTAAAGTTTTACAGAATTTAGTTCAACACTTCATTTTCAGGAGTCAACCTCCTTCTCTCTGAGACTCCGACATGCATCTTCAGGAAGACGGAGGTTCTACTCACCTGAGTACTTAGGCCCATGAATGTCAGAACTTTAATGTGTCTATTGCCACTGCTTCTGGAAGCTTCTGATTTTGTGTGAAGATTTGTTCCTCGCCTACTGACTCCAGTGCCAGATTGCACACCTGACTGCAGATTTGATATGTTTCTGAGCCACTCTGTACTTCCCCTGATCATAAAGATAAACCCAGGCAAAGGCTCATGAGTCCTTCTGGACGAATAGACTCCTGTGAGGCTTTTGCAAAGATTCTGGTTCTTTCACACGGAGCCTGAAGCTGAAAGGATGTGCAGCACCATGGTCTCTTGTCACCATACCAATTCTGAAAAACACCAACACCACCCCGGGAACTCTGAGTGATGTGAACCCACAGGTTAACTTTGTCAACACCACAAACTCATTTCTCCTAGCTGGTCATCAATGACAGTTTCTCAGATCATTTCTGTTCTCATCTATTTCATAAATGTAGGTTTCTCTTAATTATTATTTTGTTGGAACAAATGATCACTTTAACTTTACACATGATGGCTCAGAGCAAACTAATGTTATATCAATGTGTTCTGCATTTAGCAGCTACTTTTGTTATCACTTACGATTCAAGAATTTTTGACAAACTAACCACCTAGAAATCAGTGTGATATTTTTAGCAAAATGCAAAGTTTAGCAAAGTTTTCAATTTAACCAAGTGGTTCTTAAAGAAAAAAAAAGCTACATTAAAACTTATGAGCTGTTCCTGTATGTCTCATTCATAAATTTTATGCATCATTTATCTTAGAAATATTTTTTGTAATATAGCTAACACAGCTATAATTTATCATCTGTAGAGTTTCAGTTTAAGAAATGGGGTTTCCGACTGTCCTTACAAAGACTATTTGCTAATCAAAACTTACTATTGAAAAAGAAGTCATACTTTATTTCTCCCTTGAGATCCAATTTATCTGTTTACAGAGTCCTTTGAAGAAACGTATTTTGTTTAGCATTTGATTTACTTGAGCCTTGTGAATTTTGAGTATCAACTGTTTTTTATTATTGTTAAAATGATGACTTTATTATTGAAGAAAATGTACATGTTTCTCTTTGTTTTTCTAAAGTTGTGCTTTCCTCAATACCTTCTCGGAAAAACCCTGACATCTTGCCCAATTTAAAGTTTATTTATATATAATTAGTAAAAAATAACTTTGTACTTCCAAAGTCTAAAAGTCTTACATTTAAGACTTCAAAGGTTTCTTGAAATTCAAATGCAACTTTCCCAAAATATGTTGTATGAGTGAGGTAGAAACTGAAAAAAAATAGTAGAGAGCCTGCTTGGGATTCTCTCTCTCTGTTTCTCTCTGTCCCTCCCCTGCTCTCTCTCTCTCTCTCTCTCTCTCTGTCTCTCAAAATAAATAAATAAACTTAATTGTATTAAAAAATTTTTAAGTTTATTTATTTATTTTGAGAGAGAGAAAGAGCAAGCAAGAAGGGGAGGAGCAGGGAGAGAGAGAGAGAGAGAGAGAGAGAGAGAGAGAGAGTCCTAAGCAGGCTCTGTGCTGTCAGCACAGAATCTGATGCAGGGCTTGAACTCACAAAGAGTGAGATCGTGACCTGAGCTGAAACAAGATTCTGGCACTTAACTGAGCCACCCAGGTGTCCAAAATGAATACAAAAACTTAAGAAAAAAATCTAAAGTTATACTGTCTGCAATGGTAGCCACTAACTATATGTGACTACTTACATTTAAATTGTAAGTAATTAAAACAAAATGAAATAGTCAGTTTACTTCACTGGTTTCAAATGCCCAGTAGCTATAAGTGACTAGTGGCTTCCTGATATGCAATCACAGAACACTACATCATCTCTGAAAGTTCTACAGGACAACAATGATCTAAAATATATTTCATCTGGGGGCACCTGGGTGGCTGAATTGGGTAAACGTCCGACTTCAGCTCAGGTCATGATCTCGCAGTTTGTTGAGTTCAAGCTCTGGGTCGGGCTCTGTGTTGACAGCTCAGAGCCTGGAGACAGCTTCGGATTCTGTGTCTCCCTCTCTCTGCCCCTCCTATGCTCATGCTGTGTCTCTCTCTCTCAATAATAAACGTTAAAAAAAATTTAAAAAGTGAAGTATATTTAATTTGCATTTTCCCAACAATAGCTCTCAGCAGGCATTTAGATCATGCTTTCTTAAGTCATACTACGTAATGTCATAATGTCATTAATTTTTTAAGGACAATTTATGTGAAATCTCAAAAGAAAAAGTCATTAGAACTTTCTGAAAGCACTCTGTATATATTTTCAAAAGAAGTAGATAAAAGCTGTATTTTAAAATTGAAGGCTGTGTTTATTCCAGGGAATAGCAGTGCAATGTGCAAATTTATCAGGTTTTCCCTCTTTACAGTGTGTGTATGAATCTCTATAATACCTTCAGCCTGAGGTTTGAATGAGTAAAGTGCCTCTGGATGACGCAGTAGCCTCTCAGAACCTCCTCCGGCCAATAGGGCTTCTGTGGTTTCATGAAATGTGAATGATGTAATCGTTTTCATTCGTAGTTTTGATTAATTCTTACCCAGACTGTATACGTAAACTTAAGACGTATGGGAAAATCCCTATATAATGACAGCTACTAGATTTAAATAACACCAAGAGACAAAAAAGAAAGCCACTCCATTGTTTGGAAAAGACAGGGGCTGGAAGAGGAATAAATGGTACTGCCATGCTGTAGTATACAGTGGGAACTGAAGATGAGTTTACTAGGGTCAACAGAAATCCAGTGCAATTCAGCGTAGATGATTGGAGGAACGCTCATATGAGAAGATGAGGGAGAAGCATATTCCAAGCAGAGGGAGGAGCCCGTGCAAAGACTTTAAGGCAGAAATGAGTTCAGTCTGATGAAGAGATGGGAGCATGTCCCAATGACTGGAGCACCATGAGCTGGGGAAGAACGGCATGATCAGTGGGGAGGAAGTATATGTAGAAACAGTTCCTAGGGGTCGACAGATCATAACAACAAAATTAAAATGTTGTAATTTATGAGTCAACCAATGACTATGGGGCTTTCTCATCTCTAACTAGGTGCTTTCTATCATCTACATCTCTATTGTATATCACATCATGTCTACGTCAATGTAAATATTGAGTCTATATCATGTCTATATCTTTTATCTGCCTATATCCTTGAACTCTGCCTAAGATTCCAGATATTGAGCATCTGACTGCCTAATTGGCAATAGCAGATGAATTTCTAGTAGACATCCAAGTCTTTAAAGAACAACCAGATTTTCTCGTCTTTCTCCTGCCTGATAATCTCTTGTTCAACAGACCTCACTTAATATACTCGTATCTAACTCCGGGTGTTATTCATGATTTCTCTCAAACACTTGCATTTAATCCATTAGCAAGTCATGCCAAATCTCTGATGGAGATATATTTGAAATTTATCAGTTTCTGCTATTTCTTCTAATAATACCTTAGTCCAAGCCACTCTGATTCTTGCTGGTAAAATTGTACTTGTGCCCATGCCCCCATCCAGCCCAAGCCCCTCCAGCCTTGTGGCATCCCGGAAAAGACTTCTAACTGAATCCCTGCGTCCACCACAGCAGCCTCCATAATTCAACTTCACCCCGCCCTTCTCTTGCTCACGTGGTGTTTGGGCCAAGGAGTCTGGCAGATCACTGAAATAGGTCATAACTTTGCAGCTACGTATCCGAGACGGTGGCCAAATTCCCAAATGTGGTACGAAATTCAACCCTACTGCACTAGAGGGAAGTGTCGGGAAAGAGAGAAAAGAGTCATATCTGCAACCACAGTGAGCTATGAGATTCCGGATGTGCACTGTCACTAAGAGAGAGGGCTGAGAGAAAGCCACACTGGGCAGGATATCTGCTTGTTCATCCCTCCACTTGTGGAGATAGAGGATGGCTAGAGAGGGCCTTCCAAAGAAAGCATCTGAGGCCCTCATTTAGCTTGGTGGCTTATCAGCAGGCATTGCACATCCGAATAACCTGTGAAACTCATCATTCATACAGGGCGTTACTAGAAATTCTGACCTAGTGCCCTTGTGTGCACTAGGGTACAAATGTTTGGGATTTTAAAACGCCGCACTCCTGGTAATTATGATGTTCGCATTGTTGGGAATTACTAAGAAATGATCTTCTTTCTAATTATATCATCAGGCAGAAGTGTCTCACATTCCCATTTACTTGCGTTATTACCTGTGTGATCTTGGATGGTAAGCACGCTCCTTTACATAACCTAATTATAATTAACTGAAAATGAGCTGTCAAATGTTTTTATCAGCGGCGTTTTCAGTTCTTATCCTAAAGAGATAAAGTCAAAGTCCAACATCCGAGGTCACTTAAGCTTTCAGCATCAGACTGAGAATCCCAAACACAGAGTGGCTAAAGATCTAGTCACAGTGTTACTGCCCAAAACACCATTCAGTTAACGGGCAGTAATGAACTAACATCATGTGTTTAGCCATTAATTTTTATCTGATCACACTCTTCATTGAATTCAGATATTGGCATTCGAGAATACCAAAGACCCCCTCAACACAGCACACGATAAACATAAGAAGTAAAAAAGCTAAATATTTGGTGTGAGGGATGTACATCATAGGGAGGAATCCTCTAAGGTAGCCCCAGTGATGCCTGCCCTCTGAGGCTCAGAACCCTGAGTAATCCCTTCCGGTTGAATACAGGTTTTGTTATTGGCTTCTCACTAACAGCTTGTGGCCAAAGTGATGGCAGGTGACTTCTGAGAATAGGTTACACACAGGCAGAGTTTTCTGAGGTCACGTGATAAGAAAAAATGGTGGCTTCCCCGTTGGAATGTTCCCTCTCCTTTTTCGTGCTTTGGTATTGCTCAGTCCCGGAACCCCATGTGTGAGAGGCTAGGTCTGCCAACAACCAAGGGAAGGACCTTAGAAGGGCATTCCCTTCCCACCACTCAAGACTTCACATAACACCTCAGCCCCACTCAGTAGCACGTCTGCAGTCTCATGAGGGACCTTCCTCCAGAGGACCCCAGCTAAGCTGCACTCAGACTCCTAACTACATGAAGCATTTTGAGTATTTGAGATACTGAGTATTTGTTGCTTTAAACCTGTTTAGCGTCGGGGTCACTTTTTATATAGTACGAGACAACTAATATCCATCCTATCAAATTAGCATTGCATATTATATACTGCATCCTGGAAATAATCTTCTGTTTTTAAAACTTTGTCAATAGTTTTTAAGTATTATGCACCGACGAAGAGCAAATTCCGATTCAGGGAAATAAACAGTGCTGACATTTACACAGATCAAACAAGATGGTGCACACACGCACTCCTTTTTTAAAGCTGTTCCTGGGAGAGTTTTCTGCAAAAGTGTTGTGTGTGCAATTCAAATTAGAGATACATCCAAACTTTCTCATACAGATAATGATTTTTTTCAACTTTGTTTCTTTCTCCAACCAACATCTTTCTGTTACATGTATATACCTACTTACATACTCATTCATTTCTTTATCTATGCATCCATACCCTGTGAGGAAAACTGAAGTTCTTCATCCCTTGTCTCTGTAGCCACGTCAACGGTCCTGAGTCAAATTCTGAGAACCAAACAGGAGGACTGTTCACACAGTCACTGGTTATGATGTTTTTCCATGTACTTGAAGCACCCGCTCAAGATGGACTTGGCTATCAGCAGTGTTTAAACATGAAAAGTCGTGATGCTCACCTGATGTCTGGTTTGAGGTCTTTACAGTGTCTGGTCATATAGCTACGTGAATAGCCCCACTTGAGACTTATAGATCTCAAGATTTGAATGAGCCACCCAGGGTGGAGAAAACTTGCACGTGTTGTTTGCTGTTTGTGGCTGGAAAGAAAAGCAAGTCGTGTGGCCCTTACAGAGAGGAGGCTTTAGAAGCCTGTGAATGACAGTTCTGCCATCTCCTATGTACATATTTTCTCTACTTACCCTGCATTTCGTCCTTTTCTGTATTAACCTTATCTATGAGGTTAATCACCAAATCACTGGGTGGTCATGCGACCCTTGAAATACACCCAATGTCCTATGACAAAATTTTCTGTGGCTGATGAGACTTCTTAAGCTTGGAATTGGCAATGTAAGTTACAAGGAATTTTTTTTTTTTTATCTTTAGTAGAATCACAGTTGCTTCGCTCCTAGGACGGTTCAGATCAAGCTTAAGAGGCATTCACATATGTGTTAGGATTGTTATAATTTTTTTAAGTGACAATGTTGGTGAGAATATAGAGAAATTGAAATCCTTGCACACTGCTAAGGGAAATGTAAAATGGTGCAGTCACTGTGGGTAACAGCATGGCAATTATTCAAAAAAAATTAAACACAGAATGACCATATAATCCAGCAATCTTACTTCGAAGTATACAACCAAAAGAACTGAAGTCAGGACGTCAAGCAGATATTTGTATGCCCAGGTTTATGGAAACACGATGCACAATAGTCGAGTTGGAAGTAACCCAAGTGTGCACTGACAGAAGAATGGATAAACAAAATGTGACTCGTCCAGACAACGGAATAGCATTCAGCCGTCAAGGGGAAGGAAATTCCGACACATGCTATAGTATGGAAGATCTTGAGGACATTATGCAGATGCAATAAGCCAGTCACAAAAAGACAAATGTTGTATGATTCCACTTACTTTGGGTTCTTAGAGTAGTCAAATTTATAGAGATAGATTGTAGAATTGTGGTTGAGAGAGGATAGGGGAGAAGGAAATGGGGAGCTATGATTCAATGGATACAGGTTTTCTTGGGGAAGATGAAAAGGGTCTGAAGATGGATGGTCGTGACGTTTGCACGACAACGTGAATGTACGTAGTGCCACTGAATTGTACACTTAAAAATGGTCAAAATGATGCATTGAATCTTATGCATATTTTATAACAATAAGATGTTTCTTAAAAGGTAATTTTCACTTTATCTTTAAAATATCTGTCTACAATCACAATAAGATCCTTACATATTCTACCAAATATGTATTTTTCGAATATGTGATTTATAAACTTCGAAGTACTGTGCTAATAGGTCAAAGAATACTGCGATTCGTTGTTTAGGTTGTCACCTTCAGGAACTCTTTGATTTTTTAATTGACTGCACTGCATTCATAATTGATATTCCAGAGACTCACATTCTAGTTGCTACAGGCACCAAATTGGAGGAGAAGGAGGAGTAGCTCCCAGCCGTCTGGATGCCTAATGTAATCAGGAGCCAACATCAGTATGCAGAGATGTATGATTGAAAAAATGTTAACTTACTGCATTTCTGAGAGAGGCACAAATGTGGAAAATAGGTATGCATGGGTTGAAACTTCTATAATGCTATCAAAAAGATAAATGTCAAGTCCTTCCCTAATTATTCAGGCTAGTATACAACCTCAAGACAAAACATGAAGATCAGCGTAATAAGTTCTCAAAATTTCTGAGTCTCGGGAGCAAGATCTGAATGAATATGTAAGGATTAAAGTTTTGAAGACTTGGCAAAAACCACTCGACCTTCGCTTACCTTGAATACATGGGATCAGGCATCATGAAGAGTGTAATGACAATGGCTGATTGGATTATCTTACTTCTTTTTAATATTTTTTCTGCTGTTCAATTTTTTAATTAAACAGCAGAATACCTGGATATACTTAGCCATCTGTGGCATTCACTGCTTTCTTTCATCCACAACCAAATGCTTTTAAAGTTATTTTAACGTGTCTCCAAAAATGTTCTTCAATGAATCCTTCTCTCTCTGTTATCAATGCGTTTAGTTGAGGCCATTACAATGCCTTTTCTGGAATATCGAGAGGACATTTTTATTTTGAATTCCTGATAAATCTCCTCAAACTTCCTCATTGCCACTAAAGTTGTGATTTGAAGAAGAGAGGTCTTTAACCAGTCTTAGCGAAAACCTTCAACAATTCTCCATCACCACCAGGCAAAATCGAACACTTTGACTTGTTGAAAATATGCCCATTTTATGGTCTCACTGATTGAGGCTTTATTAATTTTACCCTAGATTCTGGCCATATTGAGCTACTTGAGCTTCTGTGAGCTTATCATGCTTTTTATGTCTTTATGATTTTTTTTATTTTTTTAAAAAATTTTTTTAACGTTTATTTATTTTTGAGACAGAGAG
The DNA here is from genome assembly GCF_024362965.1 of Panthera pardus. Classification (NCBI taxonomy): domain Eukaryota; kingdom Metazoa; phylum Chordata; class Mammalia; order Carnivora; family Felidae; genus Panthera; species Panthera pardus. The sequence goes on along the minus strand of NW_026526710.1, from coordinate 82,556,804 downwards.
AGACTGAGCATGAACAGGGGAGGATCAGAGAGAGGGAGACACAGAATCTGAAACAGGCTCCAGGCTCTGAGCTGTCAGCACAGAGCCCGACGCGGGGCTCGAACTCACGGACTGGGAGATCATGACCTGAGCCGAAGTCGGCTGCTTAACCAACTGAGCCACCCAGACGCCCCGATGTCTTTATGGTTTTGACTTGCTGTTTCTACATCCTTTATTCCTTGTCTGCTTGGGAACTTTCTCTTCGAGTATTTTCTCCCCTATTATTACTGTGAAGTCTTCTCTGACTCCTATCCTACTCTTTTCCCACTTAACACAAGCTGAGGGGATTTCTCTTAATGGTAACCAGAATATAGTTTAAGTATGGGGATCCGACTTGCCTTCATCATTAGCCTATGATCCTCTGTAGTGAGCCTTTGTGTTCCAATGTCTAGCATAATATCCAAATTATGGAAAGTAGTAAGTATTTTAATGCACTACTGACTGCCTAATTTGGTTATAGAGTTGACTCATTCATGATGGAATAGAATTATCAGAATCACTCCATAGTACAAAACCCATCACTACTTAGTAGACTCAACCCATAGGGATGTTTCGAGAAATCCCAAAAATGCCAACTTAAGAAAGTGCAATCATTGCCATTTCAGCTGATTGCTACTCTTCCTGGCTTCCTAAAATCAAGTTTAAACCTACCCGTTGTTTCATTCATTCAGCAAATATTTACTCATTCATCACTATGTTTAAAGCACATTTGATAACACTAAGATAACATAGATGACAAATCTTTCAACAATACAGAGGTAATCCGTGCCCTCTATCAAGTTACATTCCAGTAGGAAGACACAAATGCTCAAATAAATATATAATATGAATACCTAATATGAAGAGTTATGAACCACAGAAGCTGAATAACAGAGTTTTTAGGAGTGAAGAAAGAGGTATATTTCAGTAATGTCAATAGGTGACATTTGAGAAAAGACTTGAATGAAGCAAGAGAGGAAGTTGTGAGAATCCACGGAAAGAGCATCCCTAGCAAGGATAGAAAGGGCAAGTACAGAGACCCCGATGTGGTGACTTAAGGTGGGTTCCCTAGAAGTAGAACCTGAGATGAGGATTCTTATTCCCCTGAGACAGAAGGAAGTGAGGAAAGCAAGATAAAACAGGGGAAGAAGCTATGGAGAAATGTGTTGATAGCCAGAAATTAGCTGCAGTCCAAATCCATGAGGAAGCTTGATAGCAAAGTGCACCCCCAAATTAGTCCCATCTTGAAGCAAGGAGGCTAGTCTTCCATATTCCTGTGCCAGTCATTAACTAAGAATCTGCTTCCAGATGGCAGACCATTAGCTTGTAGGTGTGGCATTCCCAGTTCGGCTGGAAAGGGGAGCGGAAGTAGTGAGCCATCACCCAATGGATCACCGTTGGGGCGTGGGTGTACCATTCTCACAGGTGGTCATGAATGTGAATTCTTCGAGTGAAAGCCAAAAGATGACTTAGCTAGAGTAGTGGTTTTCAAAATTAGGATCATTTGGGAAGCTATTTTTCAATTTTTTTATGACTTTTAGTTTTATTGAGACATAATTGACAATTTAAAATTGGGTATGTCTATGGTGTACAAAGTATTCTTTTCATATTTGTATACATTGTGAAATGATTACCACAGCGAAGCTTATTCACATATCCATCACACCTATAGTTACTGTTTTTTGAGATGAGAACATTTACATCTACTCTTGGCAAATTTCAAATATATAATACAGTATTGTAATTAATTACAGTCAGGTACTCGAAGAGGGGGGCCACGATGGTGGAGCAGCATGGAAGTTTTCTGCTTCTTTCATCCCTGAAATGCTGCTGGATCAACACCAAACCATCTTGCACACCTAGAAAACCGATCTGAGGATTAACGCAACAATGTGCACAACCTGAACCACGGAACTCAGCAGGTACAGGGGGCAGAGAAGTGAACTGGGGGAGAGAGAAGCTGCGGAGGATAGGGAGCTGCTTTTGCTTACAGAGAGAGGATGGAGACAGGGGGAGAGTACAGAGAAAGCACTCCCCCTGAAAGCAGCTGGAGAGAAAGGAAAAGAGTTGAAACACTCATAAGGGACTTAACAAGAAAGGGAGCAAGGAGAAAAGAGAGGGTTTAAATACCATCAGGACTCTATAAACAGGGGAGCACAGAGTCTGAAACTCCACAGCTCGATAACTGGCAGAACTCTGGTGGGAGGGGCGATTCCCCAGGAGCAGACAGCAAGGCACAAGGAGTCCTTGGGCCACACGGGAAGAGGTGGTCCCTCTGCTGGCAGGACATTTGGTAGAGGCTGTGTGGCCTCCCCATAGGCAAAGGTCCCAGTGAACCCCAGAGAACAGCCATGTTTGCTTGTGTTGGAACAAGGACGTTAAAGGGTGGTGAAGCCTGACACCACACGTGTGTTGTGATTTATCATAATCCCTGAAACACTGCTTTTACACATTCCCGTGAGCTTTTTCAGGGACAGGTTGGCACCTGGCCAGAGTTTCTGGGCATCTGCAGCAGCACGGGACTGTGAACGTTCCAGGAGGCAGGCCAGCACACAACTATTGTGTGGCGAGACCCTCCCCAGAGGTTCTGAGCAGGTTGAAGCGACAGGGCTCTCAGAAGTGAGGGGTTAGGAAACTCATCCCTGTCTGAGATAAAACTGGGGAAGAAGGGGCCGCCTGGCAGGCTGACGACTTGGTCGTGGACGGTGTAGAAGTGGGGAGTGGATGGAAGCCACAGACAAAGGAGGGGTGCTTGATTGCTGGCCAGCGAGAGCACAGAGTTCTGATACTAGAGACTGGGTAGCTGGGTGACGCCCTGTTCACCTCTCCTGTGCACGTGCATACATGCGTACACATGCCAGAACAATCCACTGGAGTAAGCGAGGCAGCACTTTCTAGTGGAGAATGGACCCATTACACCAAGCCCCATCCAACTGCACCAACTGTGTTCTAGGAGAACACCACAAGTCTCTCTTTTAGTTTACAGACTATAAAGTGATTCATAGGTTGACTTCAAGGGGAAATGGGATGTAATTTCAATCATATTTCATTATGTTCTCTTGTCCATCTATTCATTTTTTTTCCTTTTTCTTTTCTTTTCTTATTTTTGAATACAGAAATAGAAGAAATTTATTTTTATTTTCCATTTAAAAAATTTTAATGTTTATTCATTTTTGAGAGAGGGAGAGAGAGAGAGAGAGAGCATGAGTGAGGGGTCAGGGAGAGACACACACACAGAATTTGAAGCAGACTCCAGGCTCTAAGCTGCAAGCACAGAGCCCAAAGTGGGGCCCGAACTCACTAACTGCAAGATCATGACCTGAGCCAAAGTTGGCCACTCAACTGACTAAGCCACCCAGGTGCTTCTATTTTCCATTTTGTAAAAAATATTTTTCTTTAATTTTTTTCTACTATATTTTTTATTATTTTTGTAAATTTCTTTATTCTGTTTTGCTTTTATCATTTCATTTTATTCTATTTTATTGTACTCATTTTTTAAATTTTCAAATGTTTTCCTGCTTTTTATTTCCTTTTTTTCTTTTCTCTTCTTTCCCTTTTTTAAAAATTCTACCAAGCTTCTTTCAATAACCAGACCAAAACACACCTAGGGTCTAGTATCCTTTATTTGATTTTTTTGTGTGTTGTTTTAATTTTTGGATTTTTTAAATTTTATTAATTCTTTTTCTTCTTCCAAAATGATGAAATGAAAGAATTCACCCCAAAAGAAAGAACAGGAAGAAATGACAGCCAGGGACTTAATCAACACAGTTACAAGCAAGGTGTCAGAACCAGAATTTAGAATCACAATAATAAGAATACTAGCTGGGGTTGAAAAAAAGCATACATTCCCTTTCTGCAGAGATAAAAGCAGTAAAATCTAGTCAGGAGGAAATTAAAAATGCTATAATTGAGATACAATCTTGAATGATGCCACTGTGGCAAAGATGGATGAATCAGAGCAGTGAATCAGCAATACAGAGAACAAACTTATGGAGAATAAGGAAGCAGAAAAAAAAGGGAAACTAAGGCAAAAGAGCATGAAATAAAAATTAGAGAACTCAGTGACTCATTAAAAAAGAATTACATCTGAATCTTAGGGGTCCCAGAAGATGAAGAGAGAGAAAAAGGGGTAGAAAGTTTATGTGAGCAAATCATACCAGAAAAGTTTCCTAACCTGGGCAAAGACACAGACACAAAAATCCAAGAAACACAGAGAACTCTCATTAGATTCAATAAAAATCGACCATCAACAAGGCATATCATGACCAAATTCACAAAATACACAGAAAAGGAAAGAATCATGAATACAGTAAGGGAACAAAGGCCTTAACCCTCAAGGGAAGAGAGATCAGATTCGCAGCAGACCTAGCCACAGAAACTTCACAGGCCAGAAAGGAGTGGCAGGATATATTCAATGTGCTGAATCGGAAAAAAATATGTAGCTAAGGATTCTTTATCCAGCAAGGCTGTCATTCACTTAACCGACTGAGCCACCCAGGTGCCCCTTCCAAGGCTGTCATTCAAAGTAGAAGGAGAGATAGAGAGCTTCCCAGACAAACAAAAACTAAAAGAGTTTGTGACCACTAGACTAGCCCTGCAAGAAATTTTAAGGGGGACTCTCTGAGGGGAGAAAAGATGAAACAAAACAAAAAAGGCCAAAAGCAACAAAGACTAGAAAGGACCAGAGACCACTAGAAACTCCAATTCTACAGGCAACACAATGGCAATAAATTCATATCTTTCAGTACTCACTCTAAATGTCAATGAATTAAATGCTCCAATAAAAAGACATAGGGTAACAGAATGGATAAGAAAACCAGATCCATCTATATGCTGTTTACAAGAGATCCATTTTATACCTAAAGATACCTTCACATTGAAATTAAGGGGATGGAGAACCATCTATCATACTAATGGTCACCAAAAGAAAGCCAGAGTAGCCATACTTATATCATACAATCTAGATTTTAAAATAAATACTGTAACAAGAGATGAATAAGGACATTATATCATAATTAAGAGATGTGTCCACCAAGACCTAATAATTGTAAACATTTATGCCCCCAACATGAGAGCACCCAAATATATCGATCAATTAATCCAAACATAAAGAGACTCATCGACAATAATACCATAATAGTTGTGGTCTTCAACACCCCACATACAGCTATGGACAGATCACCTAAGCAAAAAATCAACAAGGAAATGATAGCTTTGAATGACACACTGGACCAGATGGACTTAACAGATACATTCAGAACATTTCATCCTATAGCAGCACAGTACACATTCTTATTGAGTACACATGGAACATTCTCCAGAATAGATCCCATCCTGGGATACAGATCAGTCCTCAACAAGTACAAAAATATCGAGGTCATACCAGGCATGTTGTCAGACCACAACACTATGAAACTCTAAATCAACCAAAAGAAAAAAAAATTGGAAAGACAACAAATACTTGGACATAAAGAACACCCTACTATAAATGAATGGGCAAACCAAAAGTTAAAGAGGAAATTAAAAAGTACATGGAAGCCAATGAAAATGATAACACCATGGCCGAAAACCTCTGGGATGCAGCAAAGGTGGTCATAAGAGGGAAGTATATAGCAACCCAGGCCGTCCTAAAGAAGGTAAAAAGGTCTCAGATACACAACCTAATCTTACACCTTAGATACCTGGAAAAAGAACAGCAAACAAAACCCCAAAACAGCAGAAGATGGGAAATAATAAAGATTAGAGCAGAAATCAATCCTATGGAAATAAAAAAAAACAATAGAACAGATCAATGAAACCAAGAGCTGGTTCTTTGAAAGAATTAACAAAATGGATAAATCCCTCGCCAGTGTGATCAAAAAGAAAAATGAAAGGATCCAAAAAATTAAAATCAAGAATGAAAGAGGAGAGATAAAAAGCAACACTGCAGAAATACAAACAATAATAAGAGAATACTATGAGCAAGTATATGCCAATAAATTGGGCAATCTGGAGGAAATGGACAAATTCCTAGAAATATATAAACTACCCAAACTGAAACAAGAAGAAATAGAAAATTTGAACAGACCCATAACCAGCAAAGAATTTGATTTAGTAATCAAAAATCTCCCAAAAAACAAGAGTCCAGGACAGTATGAGTTTCCAGGGGAATTCTACCAAACATTTAAAGAAGAGTTAACAACTCTTCTTTTGACGCTGTTCCAAAAAAACAAAAAAAAACAAAAAAAACAAAACAAAACAAAACAAAAGAAAGAAAGAAATGGAAGGAAAACTGCCAAACACATTCTATGAAGCCAGAATTACCTTGATTCCAAAACCAGGCAACGACCCCACTACAAAGGAGAACTACAGACCAATTTCCCTGATGAACATGGATTCAAAAATCCTCAACAAGATACTAGCCAACCAGATCCAACAATACATTAAAAGAAATATTCACCACGACCAAGTGAGATTTATACCTGAGATGCAGGGCTGGTTCAGTATCCGCAAATCAATCAATGCAATACATCACATCAGTAAAAGAAAGGACAAAAACCACATGATCCTCTCAATAGATGCAGGGAAAACATTTGACAAAATACAGCATCCTTTCTTGATAAAAACCCTCAAGAAAGTAGGGATAGAAGGGTCACACCTCGAGATCATAAAAGCCATATATGAAAGACCCACTGATAATATCTCCCCAATGGAAAAAACCTGAGAGCTTTCCCTCTAAGGTCAGGAACAAGACAGGGGTGTCCACTCTTGCCACTGTTATTCAACATAGTGTTGGAATTCCTAGCCTCAGCAATCACACAACACAAAGGAATAAAAGGCACCCAGATCAGCAAGGAGGAAGTGAAACTTTCACTTTTGGCAGACAAAATGATACTGTATATGGAAAACTCAAAGGACTCCACAAAAAACCTGCCTGAACGGATCCACGAATTCAGTAACGTCTCAAGATATAAAATCAGTGCACAGAAGTCGGTTGTATTTCTATACACCAATAATGAAGCAACAGACGGAGAAATCAAAGAATTGATCCCATTTACAATTGCACCAAAACCCATAAAATGCCTAGAAATAAATCTAACCAAAGAGTTGAAAGATCTATACACTGAAAACTTTAGAAAGCTAATGACAGAAATTGAAGAAGACACACAAAAAATGGAAAAAGATTCCATGCTCCTGGAGAGGAAGAACAAACATTGCTAAAATATCAATACTACCCAAAGCAATCTACATGTTCAATGCAATCCTTATCAAAATAATACCAGCATTCTCCACAGAGTTAGAACAAACAATCCTAAAATTTGTGTGGAACCAGAAAAGACCCTGAATAGCCAAAGCAATCCTGAAAAAGAAAACCAAAGCTGGAGGCATCACAATCCTAGATTTCAAGATGTAGTACTAAGCTGTAATCAACAAGACAGCATAGTACTGGCAGGAAAACAGACACTCAGATCAATGGAACAGTATCGGGAACCCGGAAATGAACCCACAAATGGATGGCCAACTAATGTTTGACAAAGCAGAAAAGAATATCCAATGAAATAAAGACAATCTCTTCAGCAAATGATGCTGGGAAAACTGGACAGCAACATGCAGAAAAATGAACCTGGACCACTTTCTTACACGATACACGCAAATAGACTCAAATTGGATGAAAGACCTAAATGTAATACAGGAAGCCATCAAAATCCTAGAGGAGAAAGCAGGCAAAAACCTCTTCAACCTCGGCCGCAGCAACTTCTTACTTACCACTTCTCCGGAGGCAAGGGAAACAAAAGCAAAAATGAACTATTGGGACCCCATCAAGACAAAATCTTCTGCACAGAAAAGGAAACAATCAGCAAAACTAAAAGGCAACCAACAGAAGGGGAGAAAGAATTTGCAAATGACATATCAGACAAAGGTTTAGTATCCAAAATCTATAAAGAACTTTTCAAACTCAACACCCAAAAACAAATAATCCAGTGAAGAAATGGGCAAAGACATGAATAGACACTTTTCCAAAGAAAACATCCAGACGGCTAACAGGCACATGAAAAAATGCTCCACACCACTCATGATCAGGGAAATACAGACCACAACTACAGTGAGTAACCACCGTGCACCAGTCAGAATGGCTCACATGAACAACTCAGACGACAACAGATTTGGGTGAGGATGCAGAGAAAGAGGATCTCTTTTGCACTGCTGGTGGGAATGCAAACTGGTGCAGCCGCTCTAGAAAACAGTATTGAAGTTCCCCAAGAAGTTAAGAATAGAACTACCCTATGACCCAGAAATTTCACCACCAGCTATTTATCCAAGGGATACGGGCGTGCTGTTTTGAAGGGGCACACACACCCGATATTTATAGCAGTGCTATCGACAATAGGCAAAGTGAAAAGAGCCCAAATGTCCATCATCAGATGAATGGATAAAAAAGAAGTGGCATAGATATAGATAGATAGATAGATAGATAGATAGATATAAAATGGAGTATTACTCAGCAAACAAAGAGAATGAAATCTTGCCATTTGCAACAACGTGGATGGAACTAGAGGGTATTATGCTAAGTGAAATTAGTCAGAGAAAGACAAATATGACTTTGCTCATGTGTGGAATTTAAGATACAAAACAGATGAACATAAGGGAAGGGAAGCAAAAATAATATAAAGACAGGGAGGGGACAAAACATAAGAGACTCTTAAATACAAAGAACAATCTGAGAGTTGCTGGAGAGGTTGTTGGTGGGGGGATGGGCTAAATGGGGAAGGGGCATTAAAGGAAGACACTTGTTGGGATGAACACTGGTTTTATACATAGGAGATGAGTCACTGGAATTTACTCCTGAAATCATTATTGCACTACATGCTAACTAACTTGGATGTAAATTAAAAAAACAATAAATAATAAATGTGCGTATGTACATAATTATGTAAAAATGTACTTGAAGAAAATATAGAAGAATCATTTCATAATATGGAAAAAAATAAATAACTACAGTCATTGTCCTATACATTAGATCTCCTGAACTTAATCATCCTGCATAACTGAAACTATCCTTTGACCAACATCACAGTTTTTCCCTACTGCTCGGTGTTCTATTTTTCATCTTTTGAGGCAACTATATACTGTTTTCCATAATGACTGTACCAATTTCAATTCCCACCAACGTGTACAAGTGTTCCCTTTTCTCCACACCCTTGTCAATACTCATCTCTTGTCTTTTTGATAACAGTCACTGTAATCAGTGTGAGGTAACATTGATTAACATTTTCCTGATGATGAGTGATGCTGAACACTTTTTTATATACCTGCTGGCCATTTGTATGTCTTTTCTTTTTGGGGGGATTCTCTGTTCAAGTCCTTTTCCCATTTTAAAAATTGGGTTATGTGGTTCTTGCTATTCAGTTGTTTGAGTTCCTTATATATTTTGGATACTAATCCCTTATCAGATAGATGTTTTAAAAATAGTTTTTCTTGGGGGGCCTGGGTGGCTCAGTCGGTTAAGCGGCCGACTTCAGCTCAGGTCATGATCTTGCGGTCCGTGAGTTCAAGCCCCACGTCGGGCTCTGTGCTGACAGCTCAGAGCCTGGAGCCTGTTTCAGATTTTGTATCTCCCTCTCTCTGACCCTCCCCCGTTCATGCTCTGTCTCTCTCTGTCTCAAAAATAAATAAACGTTAAAAAAAATTAAAAAAAAATAGTTTTTCTTTTTCTATAGGTTGTCTCTTCAATATGTTGATTGTTTCCTTTACTGTACAGAAGCTTTTTAATTTGATACAGTCCCATTTGTACATTGTGCTTTTGTCATCGGTGTACCAGTCTGAGAATCGAGTGTTGATTATGAATGAGGGAAATGGAGTCAAGAATTTAGGCCTGATCATCTGGTGATGCTATCTATTCAGAGGAGGAGAATTGGGGCGGTGGGGGGGGGATGCTAATGACAGTGAAATAAGAGTTCAGTTTTGTACATGTTAATTTTAAGCTACTTACTTGAATACTGAGGTGGGAATCTCAGCAGGCAATTGGATACAGGAGTCTGAAACTCAGAGGTGGAAGCTTGAGACAGGAATGTCACAATCACCAGCATTTAAATGATACCTACAGGGGCGCCTGGGTGGCTCAGTCGGTTAAGCGTCCGACTTGACTTCGGCTCAGGTCATGATCTCACGGTCCGTGAGTTCAAGCCCCGCGTCGGGCTCTGGGCTGACGGCTCGGAGCCTGGAGCCTGCTTCCGATTCTGTGTCTCCCTCTCTCTCAGCCCCTCCCCCGTTCATGCCTTGCCTCTCTCTGTCTCAAAAATAAATAAACGTTAAAAAAAAAAAAAAAGAAATGATACCTACAGATAAGGATGATATTGCCTGTGGAGGAAGGAGTCATTTTTATTTATTTATTTTTCCTTTTTTTTAGAGAAAGAGATAGAATGAGAATGAATGGCAGAGGGCAGAGGGAGAGACAGAGGGAATCTCAAGCAGGCTCCACACTCAGTGCAGATCCCTCGCATTGCGAGGCTCAGTTCCATGACCATGGGATCATGACCTGAGCTGAAATCAAGAGTCATTTTCTCAATTGACTGAGCCATCCTGGCACCCCGATAAATCATTTTTAAAATAGAAGGAACCGGGGCGCCTGGGTGGCTCAGTCGGTTAAGCGTCCGACTTCGGCTCAGGTCATGATCTCACGGTCCGTGAGTTCGAGCCCCTTATCGGGCTCTGTGCTGACAGCTCAGAGCCTGGAGCCTGTTTCAGATTCTGTATCTCCCTCTCTCTCTGCCCCTCCCCTGTTCATGCTCTGTCTCTCTCTGTCTCAAAAATAAATAAACGTTAAAAATAAATAAATAAATAAAATAGAAGGAACCATCGAGTAGATTCTAGGGTACTCCAAATTTTGGAGTTTCTGGAAGGGAATGAATAGTCGGCTAAGGGAATTAAAATGAGATACCTGTAGTTCCTGAAGAAAATCAGCAGTGTGGTATCCCAGAAGCCAGCAGAAAGGAAGAAATAATCATGACCAATGCTGCTGAGAACCAAAGATAAAGATTAAAAATAGAGAAATGAATTTATCAAAAACGGTCATCATTTTGTGACTTCAATAAGAACAGGTTCATGGAATGTGTTCTTACCACACATTGGAATAAACATCTAGTTTCACTAAAATGAGAAGAAAATGGGAAATGGCGGTGAGGCTTCCATGAGTAGAGAAATCCTGAGGAATTTTACAATGAAAAGTAGCAGAGAGATGTGATGGTGGCTGACGGTCTTGGGTCTTTTGTTTGTTTCACCCAAAACGTAAGGTATTAGAATTTTGTATTTTGAATACTCTATTTACAAAAAAAAAAAAAAAGCAACAAGGAAATATTGATGACAGATGAGAAAGAAGCTGTTTAGAAACAGGAGCAAAGTTCAGACTTGTGGTCCAGACAAGACGAGGCAAACTGACTTCTGCCTGCTCCCCGCTTCCCTCCCCCACTGAAGACAACTCTACATCCTGAAATAATGCAGAAGGTGAGCAGCTGGTACGATGGTAAATGAAGAAGACGTGAGCTGAAAAGATAAGATGCTGGAAAGAAAATGGGACATTTGAAATTAAAACGTTGGATATATAAGGTTATCGGCAGTAAGTCAAGTTTTGTCTGAATAGGACATGTTGGAGAGCCAGACATGTTTGAAAATGTCAGTAAAAGAACCACAGGGGCAGGATGTTCAATCGATCATCAATATGGATGTTGAAGTGCTTATCACACTATAGCTGGAGAAGCAAACAGTACACATAATTAAGGCCCAGATGATTTGGTGGCAAAATAATTATGCTCTAGAAACGCCGTCTTCACTTCTGTTCTCTGCATGATGAACATCATCATGAGGCCACACCTATTCAGGTAACGTAACGAATATCGTATATGACGTTTCTAGTTTTGTTGAATGTAGACTTTATGTGTAATGCTGAAATGGATCCAATTAACAGTTTCCTCTGAAGGAAAACTTTTAATGATTTAATTATTCTTGAGTACAGGAAAACTAATGTTTAATTCAGAAATTCAGACTTTTGATCATGCTTTTGCAATTCACTAGGTCTGAAAAATGGATGGGCAGCAGGCCTGTCCTCACTATTTGCCTATCTGCTGTTGCAGAATATGAATGTTAACACGTTGTCATATCAAGTGCCTAAACAGAAATTAGAAATGCACATTTGGGACACACAGTTCTAAAGTGATAATGAACTCAGCCGATTTTAGAATATTCACATTGATTACCAGTGCTGGCCATATCTTGGCATTTCTCTAGCCCCTGTTTTGTTCCCTACATCATCTGCCACTGCTCTGTTCCTCTGCCCTTGATAATTTAAACAACCCAGATGACCTGCTTTGCCCCGTACTGCATATTCTCTTTTATGTTCTCTTGCCTTTGCACGCCATCCACATTTTCTGGAACAGAATTGTTCTCCTTGTCCCTCTGGCTAATTCATCCTTCCAGACACGGCAGCATGTAAAACCCTCTCAAAGCATTAGAGTGTCCCTTACTTTTCATTTCCATTCTACTTTATCACACCAGGTGTTATTTTTTGTTAGTGCTTTCTCCCTCTCCCTCCCTCCCTCCCTCCTTCTCTCTCTCTCTCTCTCTCTCTCTCTCTCTCTCTCTCTCTCTGGAATCTGGTATCTTTAATGCAAGGATTATGCCTTATTTACCTTTTGTCCCTAGAAACTAGTATCATGCCTGGTACATAGTCCTGGGATCAGCGAATGGATGAAGAAATGCATGAATGAATAATACTATTCTTTACCAGAATATTTCTCATACTAAAGTAATACTATGCAAACATTTGAACTACGGTTGGCAAGGAGCTTGGAATTTATATGACAAAATTAAGAACAGGACTTTAAAAAATGGCTAATAAAACAGGAGTATATGGAAAGGTTAAAAATAAGACCACAGGTATCATAATTGATGAATAATTCAACTTTTTAAGGGTAGATCCCTTAACCAGTATCTTTTAAGTAATGGAGAGTCTATCATTAAATTGTACATTTTTTTTTGACTAGTGGCCTTCTTTATGATCACTAGATAGTGAAATATGAACAGAATCCGTCAAGGGACACTGCTATAATTAATTGTAGGATATCACCTATAGAGCATATCTAATTTCAATATCTGGTTTCAAAAGACATTAAAGTAGGATACTCTGACATTCACAAGACACAGTTTTTGATTTTTAGTACTGCCAGCTCCACAAGTAGCTTTTATCCACTCCCCAAGGGCATAATTAATTACAAAAAAAAAGTTAAATTCAAAATCCCTGATTTAAATTTTGCACTCTTTTCACCTACCAACAATCTTGGCCCATTGTTTATTGTTCTCTCTCCAGTTCTCACATACCTGTAACTGGCTCAGTCACATACTTTTCTAACGATACACCTGCAATTAGTTTCTTTCCCTGTCTCACTTCTCCCTTCCCTTCTCAGTGCTTCCTGAGATGACATTTTGAGTAAGTCACTTGTACTTACCCTTTTCTCAGAATCTACTTTTGGAGAAGCTCAACCCAAGAAAGCTAGCACGGCCAGACATGGTGACAATTGAAGTGGGTTTTGGAGACATGAGCAAGACTTCCTCGGGTCCTTGAAAATATGGCTACTTGAAGAAGAATCTGATCGCAAAGCAGGATAAACAGGTGACAGCCAGCATGCTGTAATTTATTTGTTCATGGAAAGCAAGCTTCCAGTTGTGTAAAATAAAGCTGTAGGTATTTACCGGAAATAGAAAACAAAGAATTGTGTGCATATTTACAAGGGGTTGGGTTTTAACTCACGTGAAAAAGAAAATCATGTAAAATAGGGTAAGAGAGCAGCATGATCATATTCTTATTTGTGTGGGTGGGTCATGGAAAGATGCTATGAGACTCTTTAAATAATTCTTCCACAAGAGGATGCAAAATTGACTTCAGCAGTCCCGGAAGGTGGGCAGAGAGATTGAGGAAAGTTTCAAAATTATAATCAAAGGGATTTTTAAAAATTGGATGTTATGCATGGATATTCTTAAGTTTTCTGCTTGACTGGGTGAAAGTAATTAATTAATGAATTAACTATTGCTTATAGGAAGTCAGCTGGAACATAAAGTGGGGAATGAGAACCATGGTGATCAGTTCAGGGTTGGCCACATTTGAGTTTGAGCTGGTTGACTATTCTCTTCCAGATATTTAGAAGAAACTCTTTTTGAAGCTCAATGAGGAGGTCATTGTGATATTTTAAAGTATTGATGGAAACAACTGGAAAAGCCTGGTAGTTTTATCTTTGTTTACAAGGGTAGGAAAAGGCTGAGAGTAGTTAATTTTCTCAAGTCACGGAAGCTCAGGACCACTCATTCTACCTCCAGGAGTAGTAAATGTTAGTTCCAAAAGCCCCCCGATTTTCCACTATGAGGGCAGTTTTAAAACTATATTCTGTGTAACAGCAGATCTACCCTTACCTGACTTCTCTGACGGACTATGGCAAATTCCACTGAAGCAATTCCAAGGGGGTGGGGGACTCTGCTGTTAATGAAATTTAGAATAAAAAAATTAAAATAAATTAAAACCCACTGTACTTTAGCTTGCTACTGTTCAGGAAAACTTAGTAGAAAAGCATGGATAGAACTCTTGAAAGTAAAATTATTTAAAGGATAATTTTTAGAGAATGATCTCAGTGATAATTAAGTTATTTGTGGGGAAAATTATTTTATGGAGGAAATATTTAAAAATTGATCATTTGTAAACACAGATAAAAATACATAAAATTTTCCTCTTCTTCCCTCACTTACTTTCTGTATATGTGCTTGTGCATATATAATAATTGTATGCATATATACGTATAAAAATACAAAGAGAGAAAGAGTATGCTAAGAACATAAAATCAAATGGGAAGATTTTTTTTTAATTAACGTTTATTTATTTTTGGAAGACAGAAAGAGACAGAGCATGAGCAGGGGAGGGGCAAAGAGGAGAGACGGAATCCTGAAGAAGGCTCCAGGCTTTGAGCTGTCAGTACAGAGCCGGAGGAGGCGAGGCTCGAACTCGTGAACCGTGAGATCTTGACCTGAGCCGAAGTGGGACACTTAACCCACTGAGCCGCCCAGGTGCTCGTCAAACAGTAAGATATTATTAATAGACCAAATGCATTAATCAGAAGAACTAATTCTGTCTGTGCCTTAATAAAAATTAACAATGTTCACTTAAATTATTAAACTACCAGGCTGGTTTAGGACAAGAGTAAAGAGGAGACATTGTTGTATTTGTTTCTTATCAAATGATCTTGTCATGATTTTTCACAAATATTAAATGATTTTGTAATTCTGGGGAAAGATACGAGGACTTCATTTTTCACAGGAAGCAGAACGATCATTCAAATTGGATACTACAGCACTTTATTGCAACCCTTGATTTTCTTTCATCTCATTAAAAAGCTGTTGAAAAATAATTTATTATTTAGTTGCTAACAGATAATAAAAAATTCATTTTTGCTAATGACATGATCAGATTATATTTTATTGCTCAATTTTTATTGGTCTTGATAAGAGGACAGTAGATTAATTACATATATATTTCACTATCTCAGAAACATAGAAACAGGACTTACTTAGATGAAATAGATTTTTCTGTATTTCAATTAAAAGATTCCTAAGGCTGAAAAGTAGATAATTCCTTTTGAATATCGTATTCAACTAGGCAATTCATATAGAAAATATGATTACGTTGTTCAGAACACATACAATGGAACTGAACTATTCTTTTTTTTTTAATGTTTTTTTTTTTTTTTTTTTTTTTTTGAGATAGAGAGAGCACCTGCAGAGCCCCACGTGGGACTCGATCCCATGAACGGTAAGATCATGACCTGAGTCAAAATCAAGAGGTGGACGCTTAACCGATTGAGCCACCCAGGCGCCCCTGAACTGAAATATTCTGATATTTATAGTAGTTGAAAAACTAGATGCAACCTGCAAAAAAACTAGGCTATTGATGGCCTTCATCATTAAAAGCATGACCTTTGCAGGGTCAGCCCTGAGGGGAATGGAGCACAGACAACGGAAAGAGAGGCTCTGTTACTATTTTGTGAGATGGATTTTCCTGGAATCTCCCACTTCTTATCTACACTGTTTCTACACTGCACTCCGGAATAGGACTACCACTGAAATGTTCCACCAAACTCCCGACACACTCTGTATCCTTTACTCTCCTTAGTATCAAAGAGACCAAGCTGGAATACATACAGACATATTTGTATTTACTCAATAAAAAGAAATAAAGAATACTAATTGCCACTAGCTTGTACCTACGTATTTTACCAAGCTGTGTCTTTTCCTGTATCTCAGATATCTTCTGAGTAGCCCAAATCACTCCTGATGAGAGGGGTAATCACCTGCAAAGATATCCGCATCCCAATCCCTGGTATTACACCTGCAACTACGTGCTACAGGTTGAGTTGTGTTCTCCCAAGAGATGTTGCTCTCATAGTTCCAATGAATGTGGCCTCATTCGGAAATGGGTTCTTTGTAGACTATCCCTTTAAGATGAGGATACTAGGTCAGGTCCTAGGTCAGTATGATGGTGTCCTTATAAAAGGGGCACATGGATAGATATTTATGGAGGGAAGACAACATGGAGGGACTAGAATGAACACCATCCACAAGTCATGGGAAACCCGAGGCCACCAGGAACTGGAGGGAGACAGGAACCAGAGTCCCTCATAGCCCTCAGCAGGAATCCACCTGTTCACTACTTTTCCTTGGACCTTCTAGCCTCTAAAACTGAAACAAATACTTGCCGTTGATTAAGTTACCAAGTTTGTGGTACTTTGTTAAGGCAATCCCGATAAGCGAATATACTATGTTTCTGTCCTGTGACAAAGAGAATCAGTGGCAGATACTGTAACAGATACAGTGCAGTTTATTAATGGGCTCACCTTAAAATAGGCAGATTGCATGGATTATTTGGATGGGTCAACCTAATCGGACGAGCTATTAAAAACGGAAGAAGCCAGAAGCAGAGCAGGCCAGCAAGACACAACGTGAGAAGGACGGGACCCTCCATTTCTGGCCAGGAGCCATGCAATCAGACAGCTCCCAGGAGCTGGAGGTGAGGCAGTACATAAAAGGCCGAGCTTCCAGAAACGGATGTGGTCCTGCCGACACCTTCATTTTAACCTACTGTGGCCGGAATTGGACTTTGGACTTTTTTAAGATAATAAATTTCTTCTGTTTTAACTGACTTTGCTGTCATTTGCTAGAGCAGTGACAGAAAATGAATGTGTCTCTGTTACCTACTGCTTCAGGGTACTCCCAGCGAGGCTCAGGGAGAACAGTAGCCTATATCCAGTCCTTTGTTTCAGCTTCTCTTGTTTTCCTGAGATAATGCCGTGTAACGAACCGCCCACAGGTCTCAGTGTCTTGCAAAAGATTTTGTTTTTTCTTCGTTCTGTGAATTGGCTGGGGTAGATGAGCTCCAATCTGTGGGTCTGTTTCAGGGCTTACTCACATTTATTTATAGGATTTAGCATCCCAGGGTCCAGACTGCAAGAGCATTAGGCACTTAGGGGAAGGTCTTCTCATGGTCAACTGCAGGAATGCGGAGGGATAAACAGAAACATATGCCTCTTACAGCCTGAGTTTGGAACTGGCAATTGTAACTTCATCCCACAACCACTGAGCAGAACAAGAACATGGCCAAGCCTTACCTCGGTGGGGTAGGAAAGGGAGCCATGGCAAAGGCAGGAGGCAAAGAAACAATTGTGGACAAGCAGTAGGACCTACCACGCGCAGTGTCCTCTCTGAAACAGGCCTTTTCCTCAGAAATGCAACCTGAAGATCTGCTTCAGGAGAAAAACCTCACCAACCCACAGTGATGTCATGGCAAATTGGATGAGGAGGAAACCAGGATTGGTCCACACTGGGTTTAGCCAATGGCGGCATTATGGACTGAATTGCGTCCTCCCCAAATTCAGATGTTGAAGCCTACCCCCAAATAAGGTATAATTGGAGGTGGGCCTTTAAGGATATGCCTACAACGAAAAGAGGTCATAAAGAAAGGCCTTTAATTTGGGTAGGATTTGTGTTCTTACAAGAAGAGAGGGCGATACCAGATGTGCACACACACAGAGGAAAGGCCAGGTGAGGACACGGCGAGAGGCAAGCAAAGGAGAGGAGCTTCGGGAGAAACAAACCTGCTGACGGGAGACTTTCCAGCCTCCGGAACTGTGGGAAAATAAATTTCTGTTGTTTAAGCCCTCCAGTCTGTGGCATTATGGAAGCACGAGAAGGCACGCAAATGGAATCTATTGTCTGCAAAGGATACAAAAATAATACCAAAATCAATAAAGGCTAGTGGCTTTTTTATCATTACTGTGGGCCAACATTTCCAAATAATATTAGTGAAAAAACTGATTCTTCCTCCCATCCTGTGATACAACGCTGGTGGTGGGGCCATTTCAATCGTGATGGCTACGAAATTTGTCTAAGATTTATTCAAGACTTATACAAAGGATCATTATTTTATCCTTCATTGGTTTGCAGCTCAGAGTATAATTTTCTGAAATAAATGGAGCTGTTTCATTCAACACTGAATGACATAGCATAATTACTTTGATACAAAAGAGAAATGAATTAGGGAAAACAGCAACACCAACAAACATCTGAAAATAAAAATCTATTTTTTTAAGAAGTTATACAATTTGCACATACATTAATGTGTCTACATAGAAATGTTTCCTGCAACATACTGTCGAATATTTTTTAAAAGTCTGTTTTCAAATATTATAGATAGAATAACTTACGGCCACAATTCTCATAATTCTGATAAACCTCAAGCATTGCATGTGTTTTTATTATTCAGCATGGCCATTTTCTTTCATTAATTCACTCTATATTTCTTTGTATCTCTCTCAACAGTGATGACAATTTATTCATTTTTCATTGTGCTCATCTTTTTTTCCTAACCACAAATAAAATGGTTGATGGGTGATTATCTAAAGAACTATGCATTCATCACTACTCTCTTACTTCCTTTTTTTTTTTTTAATGGTCTGGAAACAAAAGTATTCCATAATTAATTCCCTCGGCGTGGTATTTTCCATAATTGTTTTGTTGTATCACTTGTTTGTAACATTCGTACTCATTCAGCGTGGGGAGTGTTCCAGATATTATTTTTTTCATGTAATTTTTGCCGGAATATACAATATACCCACAGCTACAATTATTTCCCCCTCTTTTCCACTTCAACATATTTTATTTCTTAGTTCCCATTATATTTAGAAAACTTTTTGAAGCTGAGATCCACTTAATGGGATACACTTTTTCAACAGCCTTTTATTAAACAATAGATAATATTATGTGTCTGTGGTGTTCTTAGCAGGAAAGGAAGAGAATGCCTCACCACACCGGAAATCATCAAAAATATTTAAGCCTCTTAAAACATATTGAAAAAAGTTAACATAATTTTTAAACATTATCTAAAGCCAGATGAAGTTATGAGAAAAAAAATAGCTTAGGAGGTAGAACATTTTTTTAATGTTTGTTTAGTTATTTTTGAGGGGTGGGGGCATGAGTGGGAGAGGGGTGGAGAGAGAGGGAGAGAGAGAATCCCAAACAGGTTCTGGACTCAGTCTCACAAAGTGTGAGATCATGACCTGAGCTGAAATCAAGAGCCAGGTGCTTAATGGACTGAGCCACCCAGGCACTCCAGGATATAGCACATTTTTGAAAAAAAAAAAAAAATCCATATAGCTGTTGGGATTTCCAGTTCCAGCTCCCACATGTAAAGAGCTTGGAAATGTTGCTGCTACTCTTACAATGGAAAAACCTGGAGAGGCCGCCTGGGTGGCTGGGTCAGTTAAACATCTGACTCTCGTCTTTGGCTCAGGTTATGATCTCATGGTCATGGGATGGAGCTTTGCGCTGGGGTCCACACCCAACGTGGAGCCTGCTTAACATTCTCTCTGTCTCTCTCTCTCTCTCTCTCCCCCACCCGCCCCTCCCAAGCTCATCTGCACTCTCTCTTTAGCTCTCTCAATAACAAAAACAAAAACCTGAAGAAAAGGAAAATCAACGAATGTTTGGGATCCATCAGAACACCCACCTGCAAGGTCTATCCTCATCCTGCTATCCCATGAGACATGGACATCCAAGGAGACTAAGCTGAGATTTGCTTACACAGCCAGCTGGTACATTGGGTTCAGTCTTATAAGACCAGAGGGTGAGCCCACATAAAATACAGTGGATTCCTGATCCACAGACACTGTGGGATAATGAACCTGTTTTAGCCCACCAAATTTGTGGTGTGCTCTGTTACAAAACAACAGAAAATAAATACAGAGATATAAAGACACTATAATTCATGCTTCATACATTTGCTAAAGAACCCAAACATTCTACATGAAAGAAAAATATATTAAATATACTGTAGTGCAACAGAGGTATTTATTATTATAATTGCCAAATTTTACATAATATCGTTTGGTTAAAGTATAAAAGTAAATCTTTTAGGGGCAAGTGGGTGGCTCAGTCAGTTGAACGTCTGATTTCGGCTCAGGTCATGATCTCACAGTTCGTGGGTTCAAGCCCCGTGTTGGGCTCTGTGCTGACCATTTGGAGCCTGGAGCTTGCTTGGGATTCTATCTCTCTCTCTCTCTTTCTCTCTCCCTCTCTCTCTCTCTGCCCTTCCCCTGCTCATGCTGTGTCTCTCTCTATCTCTCAAAAATGAATAAACATTAAAAAAATAAATCATTTATGTTCTGATCTTGTCTTCGTATTTGATAAACATGATTGTTTCCAAGAACCCTTTGAAATAGCACTGAGATAAAAATGCTTCAGTGTTACAGCTTTTAACAAAAACATTATAAATTATTAAAAGGCATACTATGTCTTGGAAATAAATGCTTAGACTTCCATAATCATTGCCTATGTTCTGATTTTGGTATTCATTTGGCCAACAAAAAGAACCAATATCACAATAATATTATATAGAAATAAGCCCTGTAAAGGGCAGTCTCCCTAAGCTTTTTCATCATTGCGTTCACTACTATAGAATAGTAAGAGAATAGAGGTGATTCGCCATAAGATGCATGTATGGAAATGGGGGGCTTGGGGTGAGGAAGGCACATGATTGAGCTGACAGTAGTCTGTTGGCAAACAGTAGCATCTCATTCCCTAATCAAATAGGTACCTCATATGATCACCAATGAAATAGGGCAAGCCCATCTCTATAATATTGCAGAGAGCATTGCCAAGAGCTAGTTGTCTGCACTGAAAATTACATAGTTTAATGGATTCTTCAGAGCATTCTGACCCCTTCACAAACATTAAACACTAGATATAGTAACATGTACTCGTCTTGTAGCTTTGAAGATGCAGTTAGAACTCCAATCCCTCCAAGTAGACTCCAGGAACAAAATGAAAAACAATTGGATAAGTGTCATTTAACTGGGGTAAATTTCAGCTATTAAAGAATTGCAAAGGCAATAAAGCATTCTTAGAGAAGAAAGAACAAATTGTTAGTGGATGAACATTTGAGGAAAGAGTATTTTGTTATGGATGCAAAAGATAAAAATACCTACAAGGTAAAGTGGGGCGATGGGATAATTGTGTTCAGTTTCCTCACAGAAGTAATCCTCACAGAAGGTTTCTATTACGTCTGTGATATCGTGTCAAGATATGAGAGATAGTGAGAATACATAGGCTTAAGACAGCTAGAGAAATTAGTCAAGTCTCTATTTCCATCACCAACCCAATGACTTATGGCATCGATTATACCAGGTTGGATCATTGAAAAGCCTCCCAAGATTCTACAAGATGAACTTGTAAGGCATTAGAGTAAAAGATATGGTAAACAGGAAAAAGAGTAAGCAAGCGAGACTAGGAGAGGCCACGATTTCCAGACGCAGCCACGGGTTTCTTTTTGGTTACTTTGTCTTAGATTATGAACCATGAAGGCTTGTGTGAGGGATCATGGTTTCAGGGGAACTTGGGCAAAGTTTCAAGTGAATTATTTTTAATCCGCTGGTCACTTTAGTCCAGGCAGGTTGTGGAGCCAGTTAAACCAAGTATATAACTTATCAGTCTACACACAGATATTCCACACGTTTTGAAAGTTCACGCTATGCCCCTTCACTTTTACACAAGACCTGTATCAGCACCTGATTTTGCTAACTGAAAGAAGCCAGGAGAGGGGTGTTAGTTTCGTGGAAAAGGAAAAATGCAAGGGACAGAGGCCACACTCACCCAAGCAGCAAGGGTGGCTCCATCCAGCTCCTTCCCCGGGAACAACACTCAGCATCAAGCCTCCAGAGTTTTGAACTGTGTCTGTGAGCATCTGTGCTTTATATTGATGGATTTTGTGCCTCCATTAGCAAGATGTGTCTTAAGTATAAAAGACAAAACAAAGCAAAACAAAACAAAACAAACCTGAGAGAGGTTATTTCTGGGAGTCAGGAAATGCTGAAAAAGTTTTCCATGTAAGCGAATGGTGATGACTTCTTTGCTTTATGCCACTTTGGTTTATGAATGTTTTCACAGGAACATTCTATGTTGGAGAAGGGGGAAGTCTGTATCCCGGAACAATGCACATAGACTGACTCTCAGTGCCTCAAAGATGTTTCCAACTTTAAACAGCACATTATAAATAACTAGCTAGGCCTCCATATCCTTCATCTAGTCTCTGGGTCAGTGCTAGACCTCTAGACGTCTGTGGAAAGAAACACAAGTGTGAGAAAACCCTTTTACACACCTTGCACTCTGGTTAGGCCACCTCTATGTTTGCTTATCCTGAAGCTGGGCACTTAGGACCTCAGCATACCTCTCCCTCCCGCCCTTAATTTTCTCCTAAACTCCAGATATATTTTTAACAAAGTGCTAAATATATACACCCTTGTCTGTTCTGTATATAGCATATTGTAAAATGTATACACGCGCATTGCGTAAAAACGTTTCAAATCTGATTTTCTCAAATATGATATCTTTTACTCCGAATTACTTGTCTCATCTTGCATAGCTTGGCTATATGACAAAACAGGTATTGTCTTAGCTCAGGCTGTGATAACAAAACACAACAGACTTAGGGACAGAAACAACAGACATGTATTATCTCACAGGTCTGGAGGCTGGATTTCTGAGCTCAGAGGGTCAGCGTAGTTGGGCTCTGGTGAGAGAACCCTCTTCCTGGCTTGGGGATGGCCACCTTCTCGCTGGGTGCTTCTGTGGCCTTTCCTCAGTGGAGGGAGAGAGGGGAGGTGAGCTCTGTCTGGTGCCTCTTCTTATGAGGCATCAATGCTATATGATCAAGACCTCAACTTTATGACCTCATTTAAACTTAAATTTAATGGCACTATACCCAGATGTGGTCACCCTGTGGCTTAGGGCTTCAATGTGCCAGTTTTGAAGGTGATACAATTCAGTTTGTAGTGAGTATCATGTATGAAGATAATAATTCCGCGTGCTGTGAAAGGAAAAGAGAGAGAAGGAAGAAAAAAAGGAAGAAGCAAGCGAAATCCTACAAGTCTTACATCTTAAAAGCTATTGTTCTGTTTTTAATTCCATTTTGTTCTATGGTGCCTAATATAAATTTATTTCATCTATTTCCACTGCTTTGCCTTTATATCAGCTCTCTTTGTTCACCAGGACGTTCTCTCCTGGTTCGAAGGAGAGCCAACCTCTGGCAGCAATACTGTTGATTTTCCTGGATAAGTGTCCTTGTCCCCTGGCTCTTCTCTGCATTTTGTGGCTGAGACATATGGCTTCTCTGCGTATGGTTCTTTGTCATTAACCCCTCAAGCTCTCTCTAATTAAGACTCACCATGATTCAATAACCCGATGCTTTAAAAGTCACATGATTCTCCAACGGAGCTAACATCATATTGGTTTTAAGACAATTTTTTCCCAAAATAGGGTACTAATTTTACATAGTGATGAAATTGTTGCATAATATGTTTATTTGCCAACATATCATCTTGTGTTTTGCCGTGTTTAATATTTTAAGAAAGCAAATTTAAAATAATTTTACAGTGGATTTCAGCTGTAAAACTATGTTGAAAATTTTACGGGCATCTCAAGGACTCATTGAATAGATGTCATAGGAAATGCTCATGTCTTCATGGAAAAAAAAAGTGCCATTGGTGTGAGTGCTATTGGGTGTTGCCTGCCATGATGTCTGTGACTAAGGAAGAAAAGGTGTGGGAGTCTGACAGCTCCTTGGGATAATGGCAGCATCTGAGTCTGACTGGATGAAAAGTGACACAGGACCGTTTTTTTCAGACCCAGATGAGGCCGAGTTACAAACAGGAAATCCTGAATCAGAAACCTCAACTACTGGCTTGGTGGGCGAGTGAATGATTCACTTCTCCGCAGGAAAGATCTCTCAAGTAGACCAAAACAGTCCATGTGAATTTGGACTTATTCCTCAGAAGCCAGGTTGATGAAGCTGTGGACGGCATTGGGTAATCATTGATTCCGGA
The DNA here is from genome assembly GCF_024362965.1 of Panthera pardus. Classification (NCBI taxonomy): domain Eukaryota; kingdom Metazoa; phylum Chordata; class Mammalia; order Carnivora; family Felidae; genus Panthera; species Panthera pardus. The sequence goes on along the minus strand of NW_026526710.1, from coordinate 82,532,346 downwards.
AATGAGGGACAAGACTAAATGCAAAGGGGGAGAATCAAGTAATTTCAAGGGGGAACAGAGGGAAAATGCCAAAGTTTAAATCCAACTGTTCTACTGAACACTTACTTTTAGACACAACAAAATGTTCATATCATCTCTTAATACATTCTATTTTATCATTTGACGTTTCATAGAAACCCAGAAACATGCTATATAAAGTGTGCGTGCCACTCCTAAATATCCATCTTAGAAATGGGTAATAAATAGGCATCCAGTGCTTTTCCTAAGAGACCCAGGAAATAATCCCCTCTGTATTATTTTAGCTCACTTTTATATGGTGCCACTGACGTGCCCTTACTGGAGCTCAGCATTGAGAGCAGTATGTCCCTCTGTCCGTTAGATGAATGGGGCCCAATTTCCACCAAAGACAAGACAAGCAGAAATGTGCTTTATTAGCAGATCACTGAAAATACGCTAACATCCCCAACTACTTTCCTCTCAAGGTTAGATATAAGGAAGTAGAATCTACTTTTGAGGCAAACGATAAGTATATATTAAGTCTACGTGACATTTGTTTTTAAATATCCCTTTGGTGGTTATAGCCACACCTCTGCAATTCCTTTTAACAGTGCTGGCGGAAGTCACTTAGAACATCACAACAAATAAAAGCAGCGGTGGTAATAGGATTCTTCCCTTGAGTGACTACATTGATATAGCAGCCATAAAAAAACAAAAACAAAAACAAAACAAAAAAACCAAAACAACCACTTAAAAACAACTTTAGGGAAACCAAAATGTTGACCACCATAATCTTATTCTATATTTTTCCAAAGATAAGAAAACAACAGCAGTCTATTTTTTTAAGTGTTTTTTTTTTATTTATTTTGAGAGAGAGACAGAGAGAGAGAGAGAGTGGGGAGGGGGGCAGAGAGAGAGAGAGAGAGAGAGAGAGAGAGAGACAACCCCAGGTAGGCTCTGTGCTAATAGCTGGTTTCGATCCCATGAACGGTGAGATCATGACCTGAGCCAAAATCAAGGGTGGGGCACTTGCTTAACTGACTGAGCCACCCAGGTGTCTCCATAGCAGTCTATTTTTTAAGTTAAACTATTCATTTTGACACAATTTTAGATTTACATGCCAGTTGTAAGAAATATAGAAATTCCCATGTGTTTGTTACCTTGTTTTTTTCCCACAGAAACATTTTGCAAAATTATTGTACAATATTATAAAGACAGTGATGTCGTCCATAGAGTCAAACACAGAACGTTTCCATCCTGGCTTTCTAACCACCCCATCTGCTGCCCTGGCCCCAGGAGTCCAACCCATGCCCTGCTGACTGGGTTACTGTGGTTAAACACGGTAGGTTCTGGTATCTGGTAGAGTTCTTCACTTTGGTCATATTTTTCAGGATTGTTTTGGCTAGCCTAGGGCCCACGCCTTTCCATATACATTTTAGAATAAGCTTTACTATGTATATAAAAATCCTACTGAGATTTTAGTAGAAACTGTCTTAAGTCTACAGATTAGTTTAGAGAGGATTAATATTTTAACTGTGTTGAGTCCTCTAATAAGTGAACATGATATGTCTCTATTTATTTATGTCTTCTTGGATTTCTTTCAGCATTTTGTAATATCGGCATACATATACTGTAACGTATTCTGCTCAATTTATCCCTAGGCTTACAATTCCTTCTGAGTGATTATAAATGCTATCGTGCCTTTATTTTTGGTTTTTACAGTCTCACTATTAGTATATACAAATATACTATGTTCGCCTTTGTCTGTTGATGTTGTACTCAACCGCATAATAAACTCACTTACTGGTTTTAAGAATTTTTCTTTTCTTTCTTTCTTTTTTCTTTTTTTAATTTAATTTTATTAAACAAAGAAAATTTTTAATGTTTATTTATTTTTGGAAGAGAGAGAGACAGAGTGCAAGCAGGGGAGGGGCAGAGAGAGATGGAGACACAGAATCTGAAGCAGGCTCCAGCCTCTGAGCTGTCAGAAAAGAGCCCGACACAAGACTCGAACTCACAAAACTCGAGATCATGACCTAAGCTGAAGTTAGATGTCTAACCAACTGAGCCACCCAGGTGCCCCATAATTTTATTTTTAAGTGATCTCTACACTCAACATGGGGGCTCAAACTTACAACCCAGAGATCAAGAGTTGGATGCCCTACTGACTGAGCTAGCCAGGAGCCTCTTGTTTATTTATTATTTAATTATTATTATTCCTCAGGACTATCTATGTAGACAACCATGCCATCTGTAATTAGGGACGGTTTATTTCTTCTTTTTCAATATGTATGCATAGTTTTATTTGTTTTGCTGCCTTATTACAGTTTCTATTACTTGTGGTTTAATCAGTTTCTTGAATTTGTGGGTTTATGTCTTTTGCAAAGTTTGGGACATTTTCCAACATTATTTCTTAGAATTCTTTTTCCCTCCACTCTTGTTGTGCTCTCTCCCTAGGATTAGGAGCTGGATCTTTTGTTCCTGTCCCACCCATGCCTGAAGCTCTCTGTCCTTTTCTTTCCTTTTTCAGTCTACTTTTTTTCTTTATTCAGATTGGGGAAATTATTTTCATGTTACTACCTTTCTCCTCTGCTTTCCTTTGTCTTCTCTGTTCTACCATTAAGCCAATACAATACTTTTTTTTTTTTTTTTTTGAATTATAGTACTTTTCAGTTCTGTAATTTTCATTCAGTTCTTTGTAATTTCAGTTTCTGGTTTCTTCCTCCTCCTCCCTCTCTGCCGCCATCATTATCTTCTCCCTCTCCTCCTCCTCCTCCGCCTCCTCCTCCTCCTCCTCCTCCTTCTTCTTCTTCTTCTTCGATTTTCTTTCTTCATGTGTTTCAAGATAATTTGCAATTAAAAAATTGTTGAAACATGTCTAGATGGCTCCTTTAAAATCCTTGTCAGAGAATTCCAACATCTAATTCATCTCAGTGTTGATGTCAGTTAACTGTTTTGTTTTTGTCGTGTTTTTATCCAACTTGCAACATTCCTGGTTCTTGTTACAGTTGCAGTGTTTTTTCATTTGTTTTTATTTGTATCCAGGACTTTTTAGCTATGATGTAAGGAGGCTCTGGGCCCAATTAAAAATTTTATTTTTGCCTGTGGTGACCCTGTCAGGTACAGTACCCAGATCCTGCTAGCTGTGGGTCCAGTGACAACATAAGTATCAGAAACTTTGAGGGGTAACTTTCATCCCCATGGTTTGATACAGTGCTACATCGCTGGGGCTCTTGCTGGTCCATACTTGGGGGCCTGATGCGACTTCTGCAGGCCACCCTGCCTGTCTCTGGCTGCAGAGTGTCTTGCCCAAGAGACTAACAGTGCTTCTTGGGAAGGCACTTGTATTGGGACCCCCTTGCTGAAGGCTTGTGGTCTCTCCATGATGACAGCAGCCTCTGACCCAGGGCTCTAGCCTGGAAAGGACTTTCCTTGGACTCATTGTCGGGGGTCTCTGATCAGTCCTAACCAGTACTCTCAGGCTCTCCCAGTGTTGTTGTTGGGACTCACATTTGAACCGCTGGATAGATGAACCTCCTGGGTCCATCTTCTGGAGCTTGTTGGGGACATCTGGAAATGCTGGGCCCCGGCCACCTTCCTCCACTGGGGGCAGTTGTAAGATGCTCTGTTCCTATGATGTTGCTCTAGTCCTAAGGCCCCTAGCCATTCGTTTTTCTCCTTCCACATTGCAGATTTATACTCCGGTTGTCTCTTACACTATTTCCTGGGTTTATATTTGCACTTAGCAGGGAGTAGCAGGGATAAAGGATTCTCCACTATTTTCCCCAGACTGGAAGTCCGGTGTATGTTGCAAGGTACTTACTTTATGTCTTGCTAAAACATAATCACACACTGTGCAATTGTCGGTCTTAAATATGTTTCCAGAAGGGATTTGTGTCTCTGTGAAATACCACATGCAAATCCTTATGATTCTAAAATGTGGTCTTGTACTAGAAACTTTGGAGTAAATGCTATAGAAGGTTTCAGAGTAGATGCAAATGTTCATTTTGCACTTGTGAAAATTATGTTTATTAATACAGGTTCTTATATAACTGTCCTTTAGATTTTTGCATGTTTGATGATTCATCATTGTGACATATCACAGCACAGCTGGTTGCCAGGAGTGACATTATAGCAAAGATTTATATAAAATATCTAAAAGTTATGTAGCTATAATGCTTCCACTCCATGGGTGGCGCCATAAATCCCCACATTTAGGATAATAGCTCTGGCAGAAAAAAGTTCCACAAAGAAAAACTCTAGCAATGAAACTACCTGTATTCAACATCTCTGCAAATGAAACATGGCTATAAAATTCATGTCTAAAAATATCCAGCATCTGCAAGGAGTTAACATTGGAAATTTGAAAGTCAAAAATTAGTATAAAGTAGGTCTTGTCTGGCAGAGCCGGAAGTATATAAATTTTTTAGTGCCCTAGTAAATAAGTTCTTTATTTTTGAATAATTTTAGACTTACAGAAAAAATAATGCAAAGACAGGATTTGTGAGTAATTTTAAGTTGACTTCCTCAACTATTAGGTTGTTGCAGTTTATTTGTATGAAAAAACTATCATTTGGTTAGAATTATGTTTACAACTTGGCTGATGATTAGAAATTACTAAACTCATGCTGAAAATGGACGTGATCTTGCATTTGTGATATTGTAGAAGTGAGTCAACATGTATTTTGTTTTCCGTTACATCCAAGTAAAATTTTGACCAGAAGGTATTTTTTTAGCATGATTGTATATATGCATATGGTTACTCTCTCATGTGTTCAGAGCCTAGATGATAAACGAGAAAGACTCAGTCCTTAGTACGCTTCCAGCTTTTAAGATTTCTTTCTTTAATGACTCCATGGTGAATAATATATAAGATCTTACGAGAGAGAATTTTAGTCCCGAAATTCCACAAGAAGCCTAAAGAAAAATCAGTTGTTTTTATTTCTTACGTCAACGTAATGAGGGTTAGAGAACCAAATGGATAAGGCACACTGTTTAGAGAAACAACGAGAGCAAATTTTACTTCTTACTTCTTTGTGTTACTTATTACTGTAAATACTCGTGGTCTTTAACCTTTACCGTAAAATATTTCAAGTTACACAATGAATCATTATACCACTTTGATTTAGAATTCTGTAGTTGGAAGTCATGATATTTCTGTTTCATTCTCATTAGAGTTCCCAGTCTTCATTTTGCTGACAGTTGCTGGCATGTCGTGCTTAGATGGGACTAGAGGGAAATGTGACAGCATCCCTCCTTTTAGAGTCATTTGATTCTCTAAACTGAGACCCACTTAAAAAAATATAACGTGTATTTGTTGAAGTTTACAGAGAATAGTCACATAGTTTCTGGTGTAATTGCTAAATCTCTCTCCACTTGTCTTATGGGAAACTTAAAACTCAGTGTCATACAACGTGTTTTCCAAGGTCACACAGATAAGTATCATGGGTGCAGCCAGAGATTATGACGCTAGGGGAAGTCAGTCAGTCAGAGAAAGACAAATGCCATATGATTTCACTCATATGTGGAATTTAAGAAACAGAACAACGAACAAAGGGATAGAAAGGAGACAGAGACAGACAGGCATCCAAGAAGCAGACTCTTAACTCTAGAGAAGAAACTGGTGGTTACCAGAAGGGAGGTGGGCCAGAGGACGGGTGAAATAGGGGAGGGGATTCAAGAGTGCACTCGTCCTGATGACCACTGAGTAACGTACAGAACTGTTAAAACACTGTATTGCGTACTTGAGACTAACGCTGTATGTTAACTACACTGGAATGAGAATTAAAAAGCTTAATTAAAACGAGTAAGCAAACAAGAGAGATGACACAGATAGGTAATGAATTTATGACAACCTTTACAGTGTGTAGCTCCAAATTCTAGCAAGTTGAACAATAACGCCAAGAAGGACCGATGCTTCCAGGCTGCAGAGCCATCTAGGGGCTCCCTATATGAAGGCTACAGTTTGTAGAACTAGCCCAGCAGGTATTATTTGGGGCATAGGTGGTAGTGAGGTAACAAGAAAAATTGTGTGGTGAGACGAGCCCAGGATTTGAGTTCCAACAATGAAAATATTTTAGCCTCAGCTTTCACATCGGTAAAAGTTGGTATAACAATTCTAAATCTACCTGACCTTACAACATTGTTGGGACCATCACTGTGAGAAGATATGCATAAGTATTAAATTATGGTTTATAATAATAAATGGAATCTTCAATGTGGGGGCCTACAAATATTTTATACTATGATTGGCTCCAACTTAACCATATTTTATGCACCCAAGTTATTCAAATTTTACATTTAAAAGCATGCGTTCTGATCAAAACAGAATTAATGAATCTAATAATTTCATTTGTATTAAACCCTTCTGTCAAAGATGGCCATCGTTAAATATCTTTAGTTGAATTACTAATTTGTAGTTTAATTTAATAAGCGTGATTAAGTGTTTTATAAAATTGGAAACAGTACAAAACATTTCAAGAAAAGCCGGAAAACAAATTTTTGATGTATGTAATGAAAATATATATTATGTTGCTATTAATATGTCCTCACTGTCAATTTCCCACCACTTTACAGATGTCAGTTCAGCTGTCACTCCTTTTGTTTTTTAACTGAGACATAATTGGCATACAATATCGTGTTAGTTTATTTTTTTAATTTTTTTATTTTATTATTATTTTTTAAACGTTTATTTATTTTTGAGACAGAGAGAGACAGAGCATGAACGGGGGAGGGGCAGAGAGAGGGAGACACAGAATCTGAAACAGGCTTCAGGCTCTGAGCCGTCAGCCCAGAGCCCGACGCGGGGCTCGAACTCACGGACCGCGAGATGGTGACCTGAGCTGAAGTCGGACGCTTAACCGACTGAGCCACCCAGGTGCCCCAATATCGTGTTAGTTTAAAGTGGACAACCCATTGACTTGATACATTTATATGTTGCAATATGATTACCTCTGTAGTGTTATCTAAAACCTCTATTACTTTACATAATTATTATTTCCTCTTTTTGGTGAGAATAACTAACGTGTGATCTCTAAGCACCCTTGAAGTTCATAATACAATATTTGTGTCCATAATCTCTATGGTGTGTGTTAGATCTCTGGGACTTGTTTACCCACTCGAAGGTTTGGTACTCTTAAGCCACATTTTGCCAATTCCCCCACCTCCCAACCCTGGTCAACACCATTCTATTCTGTTTTTACAAGTTTGGCTTTTTGAGATTCTACTTATTAGTGAAAGTATATATTATTTGCCTTTCGCTGTCATGACTTACCTTGCATAGCATAACATCCTCAGGGTCCATCCATGCGGTCACAAATGGCAGATTTTATTCTTTCTCATGGCTGTATAATATCCCACTGCACCAATATATGGCACATCTTCTTTTTCCATTCACCCACTGACATTTAAGTTGTTTCCATATCTTGACTATTCTGAATGGGCTGCAATGCAGAGGGAAGGGCCGGTATCTCTTTGGGATCCTGATTTCATTTCCTTTGATAAATACCCAGAAGTGGGACCACTGGATAGTAAGGTAGTTCTATTTTTATCTTTTTAAAAATATTTATTTATTTATTTATTTATTTATTTATTTATTGAGAGAGAAAGAGAGAGAGAGAGCTGGGGAGGAGCAGAGAGAGACGGAGAACGAGAATCCCAAGTTGGCTCTACGTGGCCAATGCTGAACCATGAGATCATGACCTGAGCTGAAACCAAGAGTTGGACACGTCACCTACTGAGCCACCCAGATGACCCTATTTTTATTTTTTTGGGGGGGAACTAGATCCTGTTTCCCACAGTGGCTGTGGCAGTTTACCTTCCCACCCACAGTGGTCAGTGTCCTTTCCTTCACGTCCTCGCCAACACTGGTTTTCCATCTTCTTGATGATGAGCGTTCTAACAGGTGTGAGGTGGTATCTCATTGTGAGTTTGATCTTCACTTCCCTGATGATGAGTGAAAATTTTTTCATATACTTGTTGGCCATTTTGATGTGTCTGCATTGGAAGAAATATCTATTTAACTCTTCTGTCATTGTTCTAATCAAATCAATTTTTTTTCTTTATTGAGTGGTATGAGTCCTTGATTTTTTTAAATTTTAATCCATTCTGCAATATATTTTTCATATATATGCATTTGCAAATATTTTCTCCCAATCCGCAGGCTGCCTGTTCATTTTTTTTTTTATTGCTTATTTTGCTGTGCAGAAGCTTTTCAGCTTGACGTAGTCCTACTGGGTGAGTTTTGTTTTTGTTACTTGTGACTTTCAGTGTTTGAGTGCCCTCAAAACGGTTTTAAATCTTTTCTCAGCTGGATGGCAAAATTGTGTTCCTTTGAGCCATGGGACCCTTATTGTTATTTTTGGTTATGGTATATTTCCTAAGTCTTCACGTTCCTTGTAGTTTTGTGTTGCTATTTTTGTACTGGAGGCAGCAGATACCTCCCCGAATCTGTGAAAAATAGATCAACAGCACAATGAGCATATCTGATTTAATTACGACAAATGAAAGGCTATACATGAACACGGACAGGTCTTCTCCTGTGAATATTTGCTATTGAAGTTGGAAATACCAAACATTCCAAGTGTTCCATTGTACAAGAATGTAAAGTGGACATTCCCCACCTGTTATAGATATACATAAAGATAGATAATTGATAGATGATAGATAGATAGATAGATAGATAGATGATAGACTTGATACCAATACCTGATAAAAACATCGAGGACTAAGGATCAATCTTGTTCACGTATAAAATCCAAGAATATATGAGATGACAAAAATAATAATTGCCTTAAACCGTAGTTTATTCTAGGGATATAAAGGTGTTTGAAAATACCTAAGTCGATTATATCTTCACCAAATTAACAGAGAACATAGGGAGAAAAATGGAAAACAGATGATCAGTTTGTTAGATAAGGGAAAACGCATGTGATAAAAGTCAACAAAAATTCATTACTTGCAAAGGTAAATGCATACACAGAATAGAAGGAGCCGCCCCTAATCTGAGAAAGAGCATTTACTAACAACTATATGTAGCATAACATGTAATACAACTTACTGGTGATCTATCGAAAACTCCGTCTCTGAGGCTGGGAATGATACAGATACCGACTATCTTCATTTTTCCTCAACATTGCATTAGAATAGTCACAAGGCTAGAAAAAGACACAAAAGGGATTAAGAATTGGGAGGAAGACATAAAATGTCAACATTTGCAGAGGACAGCATCATCCTTCTAGAAAATCCAAAGGGACCTTTGAAGTATTAGAAATAGTACGTGAATTTGCAACATTAATAAACACATGGCTAACTTGAAATTAAACAAATATTTTTATATAACTTCATCAAGCATAGAGATAGCGAAATATTAAAGCTATATAATGTACAAAACTACCAGAAAACATTGGCGGCACTCTGCTTCTATGTAAGGTAGAGCGAGCTCTAAGGGAGCCCTGCTCCCACTCCAATGGTGAGGAAACACTTGGATAATCTACAAAACTCTTTTTGTAGATTTTTTTGAACTCATCAGAATCCTGGGGTCACAAAGCAACCAGGGAGCCTGAATTTTGAAAACGGGCAAGCCTCGCTGGGGGAACACTAAGAATGCTTCAGCATTGGCAGGGCGCGAGACATAGAAACAACCGCCATATAGGTGGGTGGGAAGCCCACTAGAATTTTAATGAATTTTTACAGGTCATGGGTGGATAGTCCTGACAGCTAGAACCCTTGGGCGCTCAGACACAAAGGAAGTTTACAGTGAACTGCGTGCTCTTTTCTAAGGATGCTAATGAGAAGTCTGGGGCCGTGAGGGAGATTCGAAATATCCACAATGGTGATGCATACACCTGAAATTTCACCCTCTTCTGGACCCTCTTCCGGACCCTTCTCTCGCATCAAGCACAGCCTGAAGTGTCTGGATGAAGGGAAGGACACACATCTTCCCTCGGAGCTCAGGCAAATACCTCCAGCTCTGGGGAGTCATGTGGCAGGAAGTGCCTTCTGTGCCCCCAGAGGGGGTCAGGCACTCCTCAGCCCCACGACACGTCTATTACTCAGTAGGAAGCGACACATCATTGGAGGCAAACATACTCTGCTGGGATAGGAAGAGTAGAAGCAAAAACCTCTGTAGCTCAAGAAGCGTCAGAAAAGTTGCTCAGACCCACAGATCCATCCTTAGAAAAAGCAACATTTTCAACTATAAATCCCTATATATATCCAATAAGAGGCTGTCATATTCTACCTTGGCTAAATAGGACCCAAGTGCTTGTTTGCATATGTCGGCATACAATGAACAAGGTAATGATTAGTTTTAGAAAATCTCTGGGGGAAAAGAATAATTCTACTTTTGTGAAAGAAACTGTCATCTTTCCCGAAAGCCTGCTAAAATCGGGCTTTCACTAATGTATATGTATGCAATACACTTCAGTCATGTCACTTGGGAGATTTAATTAATTAGAAATTTCTTTTGGGACAGCTGGGTGGCTCAGTCGGTTAAGCTTTCAACTTCAGCTCAGGTCATGATCTCACGGCTTGTGGGTTCAAGGCCCCCGTCGGGCTCCGGGCTGACAGCTCAGAGCCTGGAACCTGCTTCGGATTCGGTGCCTCCCTCTCTCTCTGCCCCTCCCCTGCTCGCACTCTTTCCCTCTCACTCTCTTAAAAATAAACAGAAAAAGAAAGAAAGAAAGAAAGAAAGAAAGAAAGAAAGAAAGAAAGAAATTTCTTTTGTGAAACACTAATTTTCAAAATTATAAGTGTGCTTTGTGACCTAATATAAATAATCAAATGTTTTCCCTGCTTTCCGTTCCCCTACGGCTGCTGCAGGTACCACGGTCGATTTCAAATGTGTCAAACGGAAATAGCAGGGACTGGCCGCGGTGCTCCCTTCTGGAGAAGCCAGACGTGTTTTGCACGTCTCAAAAATCAACGCGTCCCTACCATAGAGGCTTCCATGATCTACCTTTTCCAAGTGTCGCATTGCTTATGAGGAAACGGAAGAAGGTTTTGCTTTATGAATACAAGGAACGACACAAGATGGAATTTAATGGAAACCTGGGACAGAGGTCAACAACGGAACAGCTTTGACAGTCATCATTGCTGCACAAAACTCTGTGGACAGTGTCCTTACAATTCTGCGAGTAACGTATTCATTCCCCATGTTCTACTCAGAACTTAGTTTTAGTTTTTATCCCTAAAGAAAGCAGTTTTCTAGAACTATTTCACTGTACTTTGTGGAGGTTATGAACTAGATACATCTTGCACTTCTATAGGAGTTAAAAATGTGGTGTTTCCAAGGCGCCTGGGTGGCTCCTTCAGTTGAGCCTCTGATCTTGGCTCAGGTCATGATCTTGAGGTTTGTGAGTTCAAGCCCCACCTTTAGGTTCTGTAGTGACATTTTGGAGATGCTTGAGATTCTCTCTCTCTCTCTCTCTCTCTCTCTCTCAAAATAAATTAAAAAACAGCAAACTAAGAGCCAAAAGTGTGGTGTTTTCACCTACAGTATACAGCATGTATTTTACTTTCATAATAGTGCTGGGACCCTACTCCCTGTAACAGTGCAGTGTGAGTTGTAGAGATATTAAGAGACTTGTGTCAGTTCACAGGCCTTGTAGATGGTGAAGGGAGGGAGCGTTTCCACTCTTCTGTCTCTTAACCAGTTCCCCAGAGCAAGCACGGCCCTCCCTGATGTGGTGCCTAATGCTTCTGGAACTTGAACGGATGTACAACTGAAGACAGTTGAGCAGCTGACTTATATCTACTATGTAATGTAAGTAAACCTCCCTGCCTTTCTGTGCTAGCCCAAGTTATTTGCCAAAATAATTACTTTGCCTTCTGACAGACTTTGGTTTTGGTGACCGTGGACTAAATAATTGGGTTAACGAAGACATCCAAGTATAATATTTTGCCCGAATTTTGGATCTCCTGACCCACCAAGTTAGCCAAGGAGGCCAGAGGGCTTTTTATGCACCATTACCTGCATATGCATTGTTCTCATTCTTTATATAAACAAGTGTGAATGAGGGCACATCAACGAACAGGCTCTCCTTAAGGGCTAAAATTCCCTTATTTGTAAAAAAAAAAAAAAAAAAAAAAAAAAAAAAAAAAAAAAGCAAGGCCTTTAATACTTACAGCTTGTGACCAATTTCAGCCTAAAAAATGTACTGCGATGTTTGCAGCTATGCTCCAAATGCTTTACAGATGTCAATTTTCACTTTCTTTTAGATGGAAATGAAAACATAATATGTCATTTCTGTATTTTAGCAACATTTTGTATCTTTAATACCGAGTATTTCTATGAAATAAAAATCTTCCTCTAGAGAAGATGTCTTAATCAAAGTTATTTAAGAATAAAAAAATGACTAATTGTCAAAAGAAATTAGTTTGTAGGGCTAAATAAATTTTAACAATGATCTCCATAATCAAGACCAGTAAAAATACTACCTAGGATATAGTTCCTTCCAAATCATCGAATACATAAAAGCCATCTGTGTTTTTTCATTAAAAACACACATGTAGGTTAATATTTATTTTTAAAAAAAAGATGTAGAAATCCACAATCCAGGGGCATCTGGGTGGCTCAGCCTGTTAAGCATCAGACTCTTGATTTCAGCTCAGGTCTTGTTCTCGCCATCGTGAGATCAAGCCCCATATCGGGCCCTGCTCTGGTGCGGAGCCTGCTTGGGATTCTCTCTCTCCCTTTCTCTCTGCCCCTCCACGGCTTGCTCTCTCCTCTCTCTCTCTCTCAAATAAACATTAAAAAAAAAAAAAAACGACAATCCAGCACAACAAAATACCACATGACATACCAGGTATTGATTAAAAATTGTTATTTAGCTAGATTACCTCCTGCACTTGTTGATTTGAAAGAGTCGTTGTAGAGGTAAGAGAAAATAGTCCAAACAGAAAAGTAAAAACAATTAAAAAGAAACACATAAAAGAATCATAAGAATAATGATTACATTTGGCAATAAAAATATGCGTTTCCCAGACCGATGTATTTTACTACCTAAAGACAGGTCCTTGGCACATGGAATTACATCAACAACCTGAGGACATCGTCATTGACTGTTCAAATGTCTAGGCATGAATTAGCACTGCGTTAATGTGATAATCACGGAATTAGTCTAGTGGGGATTTGAAGACATTATTTAAGAAATAACCTTCATTCTTTTTTTTAATGAATGGTTTATTATTAGTAGTATTATTACATTAAACTATTAGTTATTATTGATAGTTTCTTTTTCTTGGAAGAAAGATACATATGGAAGTAGGTGGCTGATTGCAGGAGCTACCTTTGCTGGTAACACTCAGGCCGCTCTTCCTTGATTTTTTTTCACTTCCTGACTACTGTCGAGGAGAAAATTGGGTCTGTATTTCTAAATGGGTCATATGAAACACATCGACCATTAGCTTCTAGGTCTCTGAATATTGCTATCTTTGTATTCAAAGGATTTTTTTCCCCTGAGGCTTTTTATTCATTTCAAGATGTACCTGGGATGCCACGTGATTTATTTTTATCCTAGCAGAATTAAATAAATTTTAAAAAAATTAACGTTTATTTATTTTTGAGAAAGAGAGACAGAGTGCAAACAGGGAAGAGGCAGACAGAGAATCCAAAACAGGCTCCAGGATCTGAGCTGTCAGCGCAGAGCCTGATGCGGGGCTCAAACCCATGAACTGAGAAATCATGACCTGAGCTGAAGTCAGACGCTTAACCGACTGAGCCACCCAGGCGCACCATTAAAGAAAAATTTTTAAGTTTATTTAATTGAGAGAGAGAAAGTGAGTATGAGGGGGAGAGGGGCAGAGAGAAAAGGAGAGAGAGAATCCCAAGCAGGTTCCATGCACCTGACGCGGGGCTCGATCTCATAAACTGTGAGATCAGGACCTGAGCCAAAATGGAGAGTCAGGTGATTAACTGACTGAACCACCCAGATGCCCTGGTATTGAAAAATTTCTAATCCCTAGATAGAAGACATGTTCCAAAGTATGTCATTACTGCTCTGGTTGGCTCAGGTCACTTATTCCACAGATGGAAAATGGCTGTTTATTTGGTAGAGTCTTCGGATTATAAATGTTGAAACATACAATGGACATGAGTCAAAGTGTTCTTTCTTTTTTCAGGACAAGTCTTGCCGTTAACATTCAGAGGCTGGAACACCTGTAACCCAAGGTGAGTGACCGCCAGGTGAGGTTAGAGGAATCGAGCCTTCTCGCCCACACGTAACGATCAAGAATTTCCAGGACATGCTGAATTCTGGTATTTAGTTTAAAAATGATTGCCAATTTTGTCTTTTTTTTTTAGGAAACTCTCGGGGCTATTGTAATGGTGCGGTGGAGAGTACCTAGGAAGTGTAGTTTGTCTGAAAAGATCTGAGAAACGCCTGTTTCTGTTTTTCTTAGTTTTGGAAAGTACATTCTTTCTCCTCTTTTCTCTTTCCCTTTATACTATACCATGAAGTTACTTTACACTATTATCCAATCCACACACATTTTCTTACCTAGAAGGGCATTCTAAGAAACTGTTCATCCCAGATCTTAGACTCAAGGACCTTAAATTACCTTTTCCCAAAACACAAGATCAGTTCTGACTTAATATTAGTCGTATCTTTGTAACATGTAAAAACAGGTTGGGTGTTAAAATACTTGTAGGGAATGCTGGGCTAGATTTTTCCCAACTTTTCATTTGTTAATCTGTGTCACTCTCTAAGACAAGGTACATATTACACAGTTTTTCCCAAGATTATTTGATCATGTAACTCTTTCCCCCCTAGAATATCCTTAACACTAATGCTTTAAGAAAACGTTTTGGAAATTTTCATTCCCTAATCGAAAATATATAAATGTAGTAAGTCTTTCAAGCAAAAAAGTTAATTTTAAGACTTATTATTTCTTCCAAGAAATAATAAACCAAGGCTAATGTTCAGTGATTCTTATTCACATTTTTAATGCTTTGAAGTCAGGTATTTCAAGACCATTCTAGAATAATTAGGGTGGAAATGGGGCAGATAGCCCTGTGATAACCTCAGGTTTTATGGTTTAATACTCAATAAGTTCCTGGATGATTTCTGGTGAATTTTAAACCTCTTAAAATTGGTCCATTTCCAGTCATTTGGCACCTTTTTAAAATGCCTTCTTTTGTTTATTTTTAAATTCATGGTATGAATAATAAGGAAAGGAACAAGTTTCCCTCTTAGATCCTTAGATCACCTTATGAAAGCTGGTGATCAAGTTTGATGGAAATTAGCAGCCATAATTTCCACATTAAAAAGCTATGGAATATAAAGCTATTTATTATATAATCGTTTATCCTTCATAACCAGGACTAGCCCAGTGGTCACAAACAGACATAGACATACAAATATATTTATGCATAAATGCATTTTATTGAACCAGGAAATTCCCATAAACAAACATGTTGCATGTACATCGATTTTTTTTGGAAAGAAAACACTTTAAATTTTCCAAAAATAATTTACCCCCTGCATAGTTCTAGTACAGAAATTAATGATGGTAGGGCCTGTTACCATCTGCTCCATAAATGCCCTGGTGATCCAGTTATAGGGAAAAGTAAACACTCCTTACCACTGCAAAATTATAATTTTAAATGGGCATTAAGATATATTTTTCTACTTGTTCTCCTTCTCAACATCAAATAGTCTTGGTATTAAAACACAACAAAGAAAAAGAAAAGAATAAATATCACAGCCAATGCCTGTATTATACAAGCAGCAGACTGGTTGATCCTAACCTCTCAACTACTAAAAGTAAAACTTATTTTTAAAACAATTTCTCTTTTGTGATCATTTTCTTTGAAATCGTAAATCATGTGTGGAGGGCTTTTAAAATTATGTAGTGAAATATACACCTGTGTAATTTTTTATCAAGCCACAAAAATTCATGCCAAAAAGTATAGCCAGTAGCCTGAGAAAGTAAGAAAAAAAAAAATAGAAGTTAGGAGTAATTCTATTTCCCATTTTTTCTTCCCCAGAAGAACTTAAAATTATAAGGTGAATAAAGTAAGAAGCACAGTTCTCTTAACTAAGTCATTAAGAGAATATGAGGAACAAATTAAAAGACAAAAAAATAGGGTTTTATTATATGACTCTATCTCAGTAATTTTTACCTACCTATGGTTAGTGCAGTACACTGGGCACTCAGATAGATCCCATGACACAACAATCCTTGACAAGGTTGCCTTTGTTGTAAGGGTTAGGTAATCTTTTTTTAAAAAAAAATATTTCTTTATTCCTTTTGAAAGAGAGAGAGAGAGAATCCCAAGCAGGCTCTGCACTGTCAGTGGGCACAAAACCTGACGCGGGGCTCGAACTCATGAACCATGAGATCGTGACCTGAGCCGAAGCCGAAAGTCGGACACTCAACCGACTGAGCCACCCAGGAGCCCCAGGGGTTGGATAATTTTACTACACTTGTACCAGGGCTTTCATTCCATGCACTGCATTGTATTACAGGTTTTCTGGAACAGTGTAATTCCTGAAAGAAAGAAGAAAAAAAAAAGACTCATTATTTGTCATGGGCTCTGACGTTACTTATACTAGTGATAAAATCAAAACGTATCAGATGGGTCAAAATTTGGGAGAGAAACCAGTTTAAATGTACAAATAGCTCACCATCTGGTTTCTTAAGAGATATTCAGTTGACCTCAATTCCTGCCTATCTTTTCTTGATGTAAAGTGATAGACATGATGACGTTTTAGCACTTGCCATAAAGATGAATATCACTGATCTGGAATCACACTGTCTGCATTCAAACCCTAACATTATTAGAAGGTGAGTAACATTCAGAGATTATTCAACTTTTTCGCTTGAGTGTATGTGTGTTTGTTGTAATCTATGAAATGGAGATAAAACCAATGACTGATTTCATTACACGAAACGCCTGATACAGGCTAGTCGACAGAAACAGCAAATTAGTCATTGTTTGGGGGGGGGGGGGTTGATGACAAATTGGGGTAAGGGGTATACATAAGGGTGCATGGCTCCTCTTTGAGGTGGTAAAAATACTCTAAAATGACTGGGGTGATAGCGCATACATATGTGAATATACTGTAAACATTGGTTTGCCCACTTCATGTGGGTGAGCGATATGGCATGTGCCTTATATTTCAATAAAGCTGTTAAAGAAACAAACTTATTTGTGTTACTTCTTTTACTGTGGTTTTCGTATCACTTGCCCACAGGAAATACACCTAAATGATCTGGTAATTTAGGTGAATATGGTAGATAAATGAGAGAGAAGGTTGATGGTATAGACTGCATGAGATTCAAAGGAACATGGATTTTAAGGGTGGTTGGATAAACACTGATCTGGTGTTGTTCCTGTGAATGTACCAGCCTGGTACTGAATTGTTTTGTGTTGAAGTAGGTTATGGGGTCAATGAGGCATCTTGTCCTTCCTTCTCCAGACATTATGGCTGCTATGAGTCAGCTCTGTGTACAGCTTCCCAGATATTCAGTTACAAATTATTCTAATTCAAAGAACGAAACCAAAGTTTTTGAAATACTTGAAATAATTCCTAAACGTTTTTTTGTTTGTTTGTTTGGGGTTGATTTTGCAAGATTTCTTCTGAAAAGGAAAATTCCAGAATAAATGCTTTTTGGCTATTGAACAATATTCTTTTTGTTGTTTCCTTTTCAGTTGTTTGTGATTGGAAATCAGTTGTAGAAGACGCTGTTGTATCATGATACCTGAACCCCTAGCCTGACATCTCTTATGACACAATCAGTTTCCTTATCTTCCTCCTGGGGTCTGTAATGAAATGTCACCTTTGGCTCTTATGATATTCTTCTTTTAATATACTCGTTTCTGTTTCCCTTCTACCTCCATGGTCATCCCATTACACAGACAGGTAATTTGAAATTTTTTGATGACAAGGACTGTAACTGACTAATCCTTGAATTTCTGCCTGGAGTAATTCAAATCTTTATCTTAATTTAAGAGAAAAATGGAAGAAAAATATAAGAAACTCACATTTGACATCAGTATATATGGTTTTTCTAATCATTCTCAAAATCAGTGGACACAATATTCGATTATTTTATTAAACTCAACCTAATGACAGTTGATCAGAACAACTGCCTTGTAAAATCAGATGTCAATAAAGTTTTGGGAAGATTAATTCACAGAAATATTCAGAAATATCAGAGAAATATTTAAAGCCATTTTTTTCACAAATTGTCACCTACTATTATATTCCTACAAACACACACACACACACACACACACACGTATGTGTATGTATATGTGTGTATATATATGTGTGTGTATATAGGGATGTATGTGTGTGTGTAAAGCCATACTTTCTAGGTCCTACAGAGTGTTACTGGAGATAACTTAGATTTTCATTTCTGGAAATCGTAACTCTGTATGTAGTTACTACCTGTTCAAATATCCTTTTGCTTGAAGAGGCAGTTCTCCCACTTGCCCATTTTTGAAGCTTTTACTTTTTTCATTAAGCAAAAATGTATTTCTTTCAAAAGTGTAGCAGATCGGCATGTGAAATAAGCATGTGACCCAAGTGTTCTGTTTTAGGAGCAGTCACTAGTTTTTTTCCTGTCAAAACCTGCATATTAGACGGGGGCGTGATCCTCTCCGGAACTCATTCGAACGCCTGGTGGACACCTGCTCCCTTGGCTACAGCTCCAGACCTCTCTGTATCCATGGGACCTTTTTCCTACTACGGGCACTGCTTCTTTCCTCCTTGCTTCCACTTAAAGATGCCAACATTCCCCTGTAAGCCCCACATATATTTATTTGACTAGAGAGTGTTTTAGTTTAGCGGACTCTGCTCTCTCTTGAGGACAACACAAGCGAGTTAGGTCAGCTTAAGAGGTAGCAAAGCCTGGCTATCTTCATCCAAAAGTAAATTTGGATGTGCACTTTTACCAACACCAAGAGATTGTGGACCCTTTGAAATCACCTTTCTTTAACAAAAATTCTTTTTGTTTTTAAAGTTTATTTGAGAGAGAGGACGAGAGGGAGAGATTGGGGCGCTGTCAGTGTGGAGCCTGTCGTGGGGCTTGAACTCACGAACTGTGAGACCGTGACCTTACCTGAAACCAAGAGCAGGTGGCCTAACAGACTTAACCACCCAGGTGCCCTTGAAATCACCTTTTGATTTAAGGATGTTAAGTCCAGAATCATATATTTTTTTAATTTTTATTTTTTTTAGTGTTTATTTATTTTTGAGAGAAAGAGACAGAGTGTGAGTAGGGGAGGGGCAGAGAGAGAGGGAGACACAGAATCCAAAGCAGGCTCCAGGCTCCTAGCGGTCAGCACACAGCCCAATGTGGGGCTCGAACTCACAAGCGGAGAGATCATAATCTGGGCTGAAGTCAGACACCCAACTGACTGAGCCACCCAGGCGCCCCCCAGAATTACATTTTTAAGCAGAGGTGATGAAAGTCCCAGAGATTCTGTCGCTTAGAGGTCTTTGTAAGCGGAAAGCTTTCCCAAAGTCAGATCTAGCTCTAAACCTTGGCAAGTAAGACCCAGGAGAAGTGATACCCTCTCAGCATCCTGGGGACATACTTCTCCTCTTCAGAGATGATCGTTGATGTTCCTTATTGTTGAGTGAGTCTGTGATTATACAACAAATTGCTACTACCAAAGTGATCGTATTGGGCCAAATCGTGTACTTTTTCATTTAAGTTAACTGAGAGGCACCTTGGTGGCTCAGTCCGTTGAGCGTCTGACCCTGGATTTCAGCTCAGGTCGTGATCCCAGGGCGGGATTGAACCCCACTTAGGGCTGCACACTGAGTGTGGAGCCTGCTTGAGATTCTCTCTCTCCCTCTGTCTTTCTTCCCCACTCACTCACTCTCTCTCTCTAAAACATTTAAAAATCAGTTAACTGATGGTTTTGAAGTGTTAATGAAATTTTAAATGTTGTATTTTAAATTTTAAATGTTAAATGTTGTATTTTCTTTCATGAGAAAATTAGAAATTGCTCATCAAAAAATAGCAAATTCGATGTGTTTATGTATTTATCTTTTTAGATAAGATGGTCTTTAGAAATAAGATGTTATTTTGTCCATTTGTCTGTCAGTCTTTGTAGGAAATTACCTGGCTCCCATCGTGGTAACTTTGCATTCCTGGAGTATTTGTGACAACTTAAAGCTTCTATTCAACGTTTTTCCTCATTGTTTTACTTTCACCAACTTACAGAAAATTGGTTATTTTAAATGTATGCTTTTTACAATCCTTTTTTGAGTACACAGAAGGGAGTTTTTCGAAATCTAAACTGTGATGAGAAAACAATTCAAGCCACTAATAAATGCTATACAAAAATAAATTCGTCTGAGCGGAATATTGTCTTACTTTTTAAATGGTGTCAGGGTTTGAAAACCGTACATTCAGTAACTTGTCATTTCCTAAAGGCAGACCATTTCTTAAAATGGAGAGGCATTTGGCACTTTATCCAAAGTCTCCTCAAAGGATAGACAGAGAAATGTTATATTTCTCAAAAAGAGAGTCAATAGTTTTCTTTTAAACACCCTGGCTCCTGTTATGGAGGAATTTAATATCAGCACTTACAGATCTGTAGACACATCCTGCACATCCTTAGAAAAGAAGGCTGTGGAATTGCCCTTTGAGATATCAAGTGTAAATTTAGACAAAATGCAATATCAAAGAGATATACAACATGGTCTTAAAGGAAAGGCAATAGCACCAACAAAAATGACAGCAAGCCTCTCTTATCTTGTCAGGAAGATGTGTGAGTTACCTGATAGATTATAATGAACGTATCCAAGTAGAAATGTATCAGTCACTGAGGGTGCTTAATGATCTATGGAAATATCTAAAAGGCATATCAAAGAGGCAAATGCTGGCAAGGCCCGTGCCCAAAAGTTCGGGTGGAAAGGAATAACCATCAGTCTTGGTGCATTTTAATCTATTAAGTAAGAACAATGAAGAAATACACATCTTTTAATCCTGATGGCACTAAATGTTATTTGCAACTAATTTCCATTGCTCTTGATCTGTCCTCCCTGAAAATTGGACTTTTTTTTTTTTTTTTTTTTTGGCAGCTTGGGTATCAGGAATGAATTCAATGGAATTCAATGGTACACCTTGTTTATCTCTACCTGCAAATTAATACACCGATTCTCTGGTTTTACAAAGCACTCTCTTGAGATGTTTAACTTATATCCGTATCATGGATGAGGGTCACTGCCGAGTGCAGAAGTTTTAGCCGAATATTGTTAAGCTTGGGTATAACATGGATGAGCCGGGAATAAAACACTGCAGGGACCAAATAGTCTGTCTCAATTTTCTCCCTGTTTTTCACTGTTCTCCACGTTCTTCAGGCTTGTACAAATCGAAATCTGAAAAAAAAAAAGGGACCAGAATACTCATATCAGGTGATTCAAGAGCTGAATGCTGGTGATCTAGGTCTTTGAGCTCAGGTTGACAGAAAGACCCCACACACAGTTACTTTTAATATTGCTACAACCAACTCCCACGAGAACACCACACTTCTGACTTGTGATTCAGAGCAATCCCGCAACATATGTATTTGTTTGTTATTAACTCCGTGCTCCCTTTCCCCTGTCGTCTGCTTGTGAGAATTATGTAACTAGATAGGAAACAGAAATTCCCCCAGGAGATAACTCTTCCCTCTACTGTAGTTAATAGAATGTCTACGAGGATATCTTCTCTTCCCTGTGGTTAATAGAATTTGTACTGGGATAAGCTACGAATGATCTCTAAGACACCAGGGGCTGGGATGTTCCTCTGGTTTTATCTCCACGTGGAAAATTGTTTTCTTTGTGTCGAGGCCACTGCTGCACGGTTGCATGTGGTTTTAGGAAGTAAACTTTCTTAGAGCTTCATGACCGGAGGCAGTTTCACAACTTGGAGCACCCTTTCTGAAGTTATCCTTCCAAAGAGACTAAGAGATAGGGGTGTTATCTTCCTTGACGATTACCTTGGAAAGGAATGGCGTCCGGGTCCTTGAGAAAGAGTCCTGGGCTGTAAACTGCCAAGAAGCTTTTTGTTTTTTTAAGTTTGTTTGTTTGTTTGTTTATTCATTCATTCATTTATTTATTTATTTAAAGAGCAAGCAAGAGAGAGAAAGAGGGAGGGAGGACACAGAGAAAAGGAGAGAGCAAATCCCAAGCAAGCTCTGCACCACCAGTGAGGGGCCCAATGCAGAGCTCAAACCCATGAGCCATGAGATCATGAGCTGAGAGGAAACCGAGAGTCAGCACTTAACCAACTGAGCCACCCAGGTGCCCCTGCCAAGAGGCTTTTAAGAACATTCCAGAGGAGTAGAGACATAATTGCAGCAACACGTTTTCTAAAGTAAATGCTCTAAGAAAAGAAGCAGAGGGATCTCTGTGGTTAGGACATATGGATTCTGTAAGGATATGTGAGAGAGAGGTGAGGAATCCAGAGGCAGGAAGAAACTTGTCTCAAGTCTAGTTAAGCTGGCGAGAAAATTAAGGCAGTTTTGGTCAAAAGAAACGTGGACTGTCTTTTTATGAAAGCCTCAGTGTAGAGGCACTTGGGTGGCTCAGTAGGTTAGGCATCTGACTCTTGATTTGGGCTTAGGTCATGGTCTCAAGGGTCATGATCTCATGGTTTGCGAGATGGGACTCTCTCTCTCTCTCTCTCTCTCTCGTAATATAAAACATTTTACATATGTCTCAGTGTAAATCTTGTGTACCCCATCTTTCCCAGGCCCCATAAACTGACATCTGTCCAGAGGATTTCTGCGGTCAACAGCCTTCAGAAATATTGGGGCAATTACCTCACTCTTTGTGGCATATCTCGCACGTCAAAGTTACTCACGCATTTTTGTTCAGATGAACTGCTGTCCTACCCCCATCAGAAAGAGGCTTGTGGAGTTTCTGTAGTTACAGCCTTAAAAAATACTTACTTAGCATCAATTTTGTGCCTTCCACCTGGAATAGGGCTTCCATATGCACTGATCACCAAGACCAGCTCACAACCTCTAGGTACTTAAATCTGGTGGGAAAGACAAATGAATAAACAGGGGATGACAGTCCCGATTGATGAGTCTGTAATACGGCAAATAGGAGGGGCTATGGGAACGCAGGAGTACCAAGAACTGTTAAAGGAGATATCAGTCTTGGAAAGACAAGTCAATAATGACAGCAAGGACAAGGTAACATATGTCAAGAAGAAAGAAAAACAAGTACCACTGCACAATGAATCTCAAATATGAAATACAGACAGTGTGAGAAGACGCTTAAAATCATGCTAAGACTTCTCTATTGAATGCAACTGTGACCCACTGATGAGATTTAGGAAAGGAGATGTTTCAAATAATCCTACTTACACTGTGCAACGAACACTCTGGCAGAAGAATGGAGGAGTTATTTCTCAGGGGGCAATTCTAGCGGCGTGAGTAACCCTTACAAAACTGCAGTACATTAAGGCAAGAGTTTTGGGTTTCTGGTCAGTTATCAACCGCCAGATATTTACAATTCAGGGCTACCAAGGGTGACCACGACTTCGAATCCGCTGATCTTCTATCAGGTAAACATCCAAGGGATTCTTTTTTCTCCCCTTCATTAAGTTCCCTTTCTTTCTAACACTTTCGTCCCAAGGTCCTCGGTGGGGCACAGTGAGGTAGAACGTTTCTCCACCATAAATACTATTTTTTCTTGCGCTTCTGAGTACTTCGTGTCTGTTAAAGCGTAAAGCTCTTTCATTAGGTGTGCAGGCATTTAGAATTGTCACGGCGTCTTGATGAAATGGCACTTTCATCAGGAGGAAAGCTTTCTCTATCCCTGGCAAGGCTTTTTACTCTGAAATACATTTTCTCTGATATTACGATAGCCACTCCAGCCTCCCTTAAATTAGGAATAGCATGGTGTATAGTTTCCCACCCTTTACTTTTTAAAAAACGTTTTATTTCTTTATTTTTGAGAGAGAGGCATGGGGCGGGGCAGAGAGCGAGATCCGAAGCAGGTTCCAGGCTCTGAGCTGTCAGCAGCCAGCCCGATTCTGGGCTCGAACTTAGGAACCGCGAGGTCATGACCTGAGCCAATGTCACACGTTCAAGTGCCCGAGCCACCCCGGGGCCCTGCTCATCCTTCACTTTTGTTGCATTTGTACATTTAAAGTAAATTCCTTGTAAGCAGTATGTAGTAGGGTCTTGCCTTTTACTCAGTCTGACCTTTTTTTTTTCCTTCTTAGATGGAGTGGTTTTAATCTTGTTGACATTTAAAGTGATGTCTCATCAACCGAACCCACTTTGCTGGGTTCAAATCTACCAATGTCGTATTTGTTTTCTGGATGTCTCAACTGTTCTTTGCTCCTTTCACTGACTTTGTCTTGACAAATGGCTACTTTTTATGATTTATATGTTTAATGTTTTCCCTTTTGATTTTAACAATTGACTATTTTTTTATAATTCTGTATTATCCCCACAGCTGGTGTGTTTTGTTTGTCTTCTCTCTGCCATCCAGCTGGCGAGCTATATATTATATTAGGGAGGTTCTCTGATGTCGTTCCCTTCATAAAACTTCCCCTTTGAGTTTGTTGAGCTTCCAAAACCTATGTGTTGTCATCTGAATCGATTCGGAAACATCTCAAGGAATAAATCATCATCAAATCCTCTTTCTGTCCTTTGGTACCACGTCTCTTTAAGGGACTCCAGTTCCACTCATGCATATGTCAGGCTGCGCAAGCTTGACCGTACTTGTTGGTTTGCTTCTTTGGACTTCACAAACCTTCTCTCTTATCACATCTGGTCATCTGTAAATGACACCGAGTGCACTTGTCACCTAAAGCATTATAACTTTTATCACTGTTATTTTGATTTGGGTATTTCCATATCTTCCATGTCTCCATTCATTCTTCCTTCTCTACTTTCTAAACACAGGGAACAAAATATGAGAGCTATTATAGTGTCCTTGTTTATTAATTCTATCATTTATATTGCCTTTTGGTGACTGATATATATATATATATAAATATATATACATAAATATATATGTATATACATACATAAAAATTATACATAAAAATTATATGTATGTGTATATATGCATAAATATATATAAATACATAAAAATTATACATAAAATATAAATATATGTATTTTTTCCCCTGGTGAAGATTTCCTATTTCTTTGCATAGTTACTGGTTTTCATTAGATCACCATCATTGTTGGATGCTGAGCGTAGCGGTATTTGGGTAAATATTCTTGAACTTTGTTCTGGGATTCAGTGAAGTTACTCAGAAAGAGTTTGGTCTTTTTGAGGCTTTTAAACTTTGTTAGGTGAGATTATATCAACCTTTATTCTAGGGTTGATTTTGCCCTGCTACTAAGGCGAAGCCCCTCTGAGTACTGTACCCACTAGCCTTTTACTTAAAATATGTTCTGCTCTTTCTAATGAGAAGCGTGAATTATTTAGAACTCTGGTGACTGTTTCCTCTATTTGGGAGTTATTTCTCTCCTAGCCACGGGTGGTTTCCTCCCAGACAGGTACTAATGGGTACTCGGGTGGAGACTCCAGGGGTCCTCTGCAAATCTCTCTCTCTCTCTCTCTCTGTCCCTCACTGGGATACTCTCTCTTCTTTGGCACTCTACTGGGCAACCTCTGGTCACTTTGGCCTCCCTGCATTCCCAGCTCTGTTTTGAATTCAGGAAGGCATCTGGGACTTGCCCGCATGGTCCTCCCGTGGGCTGGAAACTGTCTCTTCAGTAATCCAGGCACTGAAACACTCACCTCACTTGCTCCCTTTCTTTCAAGGATCACGGACTGGCATTGACTGAAACCATCGTTTCACATGTTGTCCAGTTCCACATTTATTTCCAGATGGGGGTAAATCTGGCCCCTTACACTCCATTTTGATGAAAAGCAGAATTTTCTGCCTCAACACCTACTTTTCTTTAATTAGGTGACTTTTAATGCCTAGCCATGATTTGGTTTTCTCTTGTTCCTGCCGTATTCTTTCCTCCTACAATTGACTTTCATCCACTATTATTATATTCTAATGTTTAAATTCAGCATTTTTTATTTGAAAAACTTGATTTATTTTTAAACTAAGAAATTGTTTGTCATACTCCCTAAAGATTTATTATGTGAAATTTATATGAATGAAATAACTCTTTGTTTTTGTATTAAGAGATAATAAATACGTGATGGTACGAAGTAGACTGAAATCTGCTTTATGAACATGAGGAGGGGGTAATTTTCATTATCACAGTTCCTTTTGGGAACTTCACTCCAAACCAAGTTTAAAATAACAATGTTTCACCAAGCCATTGCTACCTAAATGATACCTAATGTTAGTTGAGTTCTTACCATTTGTAAGACACTCTTTAAAAGCTTCATATGTATTGGCTTTGTGTGTATATGTTCAGAGCAAACATGTGGTAGGTGATCGTATTCATCAGTGCTCTCCAGAGAAACAGAACCAATAGGGTGTGTGTGTGTGTGTGTGTGTGTGTGTGTGTGTATAATACAGAGATTTATTATAAGAAATTGGCTTGTGTGATTATAGAGACATGCGAATCCCAAGATCTACAGATTGAGTCATCAAGCTAGCCGCCCAGGAGAGCTAATGGTGTAGTTCCCATCTAAATGCAGCATGTTCGAGACCCAGAAAGGGCCGACGTTTCAGTTGAAGTCTAAACGCAGGAAAAAAGTCATTGCTCTAGTTTGAAGTTAGTCAGTCAGGAAGAATTCTCTTATCTGAAGGATAGAACTTGTGCTCTATTCAGACCTTTCCCTGTTTGGATAAGGGCTGTCCACACTAGGGAGGGCAAGCTGCTTTACTCGGTCCACCAATTCAAACGTGAATCTCATCCCAAAACACCCTCGCGGGCACACTCGAGATGTTTGACCAAATATCTAGACACCCATGGCCCAGTAAAGCAGACACATAAAATTAACCATCCCAGTCACATTATCTCTATTTGATATCTGAGGAAACTGAGTCTGGGGAAGGTAAGTTAGTTGGCATTAACAGTGAGCCCAAATTTTGAACCTGTTGGTGGTCCCTAGAGTATATACTTAAGTTACTCTGTGTGTTCCCTCCCATAGAATTTCCTGGCTATTAATTAAACAAACCTATACCGGCAATAACAACATTTTAAGACATGTCTCTTCAGAAGAAAAAAAATTGAAATTTGAATTTCAGTGATAATCATGAACAGTCTTAATTTTGTTTCATGTAAAGGCACACCTAGAAAAATGAAGTTCTTATCTCAAACCTGATCTAAAATCTTTAGATTAGACATAAGGAAACTATTGCACAGAAATTGAAAATATCTACTATCCTACTCAGACCACATCTCCAGCAAGGGTTGAAGGGGGGGGGGGCTTAATCAATGAAGCAACAACAGAAATAACAATAAAATAATATAATAATAATAATAATATTTTCTTAGAATACTATAGTTCTAATTTTCATAGTAAGTTTCATTTAGACCAAAGACAGACAAATTATTTCAACCTTTTAAAGTCTAAAACAACTCATTCCGTTATTAACATTCGTTCAGATTATTATTACAATGGACATCTTAGAAAAGGTTATATGTTCTATATAATATCTTGTTTTTACTGCAAAAAAAACCCAGTAATAATTTATTTCAATGACCAGTCTATTCTGTGCTGCTTTAATATTGAGAGAGATTAAGGTCTATTTCTTTTTAAATTTATAAAGGATCCTAGTTAAAATTAGAATAGCTATGTTGCCCAGCTTAAAAAAAAAAAAAAAAAAAGTTTTGAGCAATGGGGAAAACAAGGAAGAAGAATCTACCAAATGCCACACCCCCCACTTGAGGGACATCTGGCCACAATATTATATATTGAAATATATCATGTGGACATATGGTTTCTATCTTTTGGCTGATGCAAGTGTTGGTCTCTTATACTCTACCTGGAGCTAAATGTATAAAATCAGAGTGTTTTGCTTATGAAATTTAGCTTTTTCTCATCACTTTCCATTTAATGGGAACTGTCATAAATTGTCTGTTCAAATACGAACTTAGGAAAAACTGAACTTAAAAGAATAGCAGATATATTTTACTACGATTCATTTCATCTTCCTTATCCCACTATGACTTATACATTCTTTCAATATTTTAAACAAAAATCTTATAATGTGCTTCCTTATGTTTGGATAATTATTCAATTGCTTTTCTTCTACTTCTAATGACCGTCCGCTTTTGTATATGTGTTGGTAGGCTACCAAATAAAAAATAAAGTAAGATATAAAAATACGATCACCTGGGGCACCTGGGTGGCTCAGTCAGTTGAGCGTCTGACCTCAGCTCAGGTCACGATTTTGTGGTTTGTGGGTTCGAGCCCCACATCAGACTCTATGCTGCCAGCTCAGAGCCTGGAGCCTTCTTTGGATTCTGTGTCTCCTCCTCTCTCTCTGCCCCTCCCTGGCTTATGCTTGCTCTGTCTCTCAAAAACAAATGAACAAGCTTTAAAAAATTAAAAATATGAAAGTAAAAATATTATCACTTACATCTTTCAGAGGATTGCTTTGTATCGTCCTATTGTCTAGAAGGCATCTTATTTGTGCTCACCTTTCACTTATTTAAATAAATTCATTTGCTCTGATCTATAAAGTAGCAAGGTGCTCTGATCTAAAGTGAGCACCGAGGTTCCCGGTGCTCAGTCAGTTAAGCATCCGACTTTGGCTCAGGTCATGATCTCAGTTTGTGTGTTCAAGCCCTGCATTGGGTTCTGTGCTCACAGATCCTGGAGCCTGTTTCAAATTCTGTGTCTCTCTCTGTCTCTGCCCCTCCCCAGATCGCTCTCTCTCTCTCTCTCTCTCTCAAAAATAAATAAACATTAAAAAAATTAAAAATAGAATAAAGTTAGTATTGACAAAATTATGAACTTAATGAAGTTAATGAGAATGAGTAACATAGGGAAGACGTTTGATGCTTTTCAAACATACTTGTAGCTAAAGACTGGAAAAGGGAGAGGGGTCAGTTCGTGATTCCCAGGGATCTGACCTCACTTCGGCTCCTTAGCTAAGAAGAAACCTTGTTTCTGGACCTCAGTGAACCCACCTTTGTGTGACCACATCTGTGGCAGCCACCGTGCTGCTGAGCAGAAACCAAGGTTCATCTCCTGAGGCTGCGGGAGCCTTGGATTCAGAACCATCCCCTGCCTGCTGAAAACGCACGCTTTTCATCAGTGAAGGTGGGATGGGCGACTTCTTCTCGCCTCCACGCTGCTGGGTGGACCCTCAGTGGCACAGTGTCACCAAACTGCCCCCATCAAGGAAATCTGGAAATGCATTTTGGGAGCCTCCGGAACATTACAAGCCCTGGGGCTGAATATCAATGGACAATAATGGGCAGTGGGCTCTCTGCATAGTTAACGCAGAGGGCCCATCAAGGCAACTTAATTATGTTGCTCTTGACACTTTGTTTTGTGGACACTTTCAGCAGATCTCAAGGTTACAAAACAGTAATGACATCAATCAGCGTTGATGGTACTTCCAAATCTGGTGGCAAACAGAGTCAGTGCGCTGTAATGGGGTTTGATTTACCTTTATTATCACCTTTGGAAAGGTCACCTGGGGGAGAAAAAAAGTGTAATTCTTATTTGAACACTGGGCAGATGTAAAACGTGATGGCTAGGATTTGAGTCCGATTCTCATCCACGATCTACTCTCTACCAATAAAAATCACAGCAGATCGGTTGTCCCTTTTAAAGGCTGCACTGATGCCTGCCTCTTTATAATAGATTCCAAAGGCGTTCCCACAGCCTCTAGGTGGTCATGATCCCTGGCTTGGTGCATAGTTTGAATGTCATATAACACCTTTAGGAACTCTAAGTCTAATGTAAGAACCATAATGGCAACAATTCGTTTCTCTGGGTCACTGCAATTGTTAAGCCCACCCAGATCAGTCCTTATTGTGGGCAAACCATAAATATGTATGAGGAACGATTCAAAAAGCCAGTGAATGTATGACCCTCACCGTACCCAAACACTAGGAGTTGTGATAGATAGTGCCAACTGAATACTCAAGAACCATTTTTTCTCCTTCTTTTCTTAAAATCATTGATTAGAGTGGTGATACTTCTAGCAAAATAGCATTCAATTTTCCAGACACCTTTGAGGTTAAGGGTGGTCATTTTCCAGAGTTCTGATCGATGAAATGTAAGTGGAAATCTATACGTCTTCTCAATTTCTTCCTTCCTTCCTTATTCTTTTTCTTCCTCTCTCTCCTTTTCTCTTTCTTTTCTTTCTTTCTTTCTTTCTTTCTTTCTTTCTTTCATCTTTTTGTCTTTTTTTTCTTGTGTTCTCAATTTCTTTTTTGGGGGGGATTAGTTCCTATTTATTTATTTATTTATTTTATTTTCAATTTTATTTAAATCCAAGGTAATTAATGTACAGTGTAATAGTGATTTCAGGAGTAGAATTTAGTGATTCATCATTGTCTTCTCAATTTCTAATTATGCCTGGTGATTAACTAAGGAAGTTTCATTTCGTGATCAGTAACTCCTGTTGTTCAAACTTTCTCAGTCTCTCGATGCGTGATAACAAAAAAGCAATAAAATCATTTCCTTTGGTTAGCCAAGGATGGATGCTGTGGATGGCCACAGCAAACAAGAGGTATGTGGTAGTTCATAAAGTTCACCTGAAAATGTTTGAAAATCAACTTGAAAGTGCTGGATGTTTCCAAATCCCAATGTTAGGTTTTTACCTGCCAGCCCTTTTTGGTGCACGTATTGGGAGGGCAAACAGAAGCAAAAATTAAAAAGTGATCTATCAATATATAGGAGATGCGGATCTAGACTTAGAGTGTACACAGACCCCAAACTGGACATCCATAGTCGAGATCTACCATTGATTTTGAAGACAGAAAGCAATAACCAAAGCGGTACCTAAACATAGCAACTGTTTTTGTTCGCTGGATAGTGTCCAAAGATGGCCACTAGGCGTTCTTTCCTCTGGGTACAATGCAGGTACACACAACAGAAGGCTGAGTCCCTAGCTCCTCCCCTTGATTTTGGACTGGCCTTGTGACTTGCTTCAACTAGTGCAGAGCATTGGCAGTTGTGACTTGCCTCTGCTGGGTCCATCCTCGCTGTGTCAGCCTAGCTGTGTCCCTTTGAAGAGAAACCAGCTATGATGTACAAAATCCAAATACCTGGAGACCACCACGCGGTGAGGAAGCTCAAATTAGCCGCAGAAGAGATCATTTATGGATAAAGACTGAGAAATCCATTTGACATTTTGAATCCAGTCCTCAGATCTATGACCCTGGTCAAAATATCCCAGTTAGCTCCCAGTCATTTCAATAGTCCAGCTGATGCCCCAGGATGCCAAAGTGAAGCTGAGAAGGCCCTCCTTGCCTTGTCCTGTCCAAATTCCTGGTCTAGAAAAATCATGAGAAAAGAAAATGGCTGTTCTTTTAAGGCACTAAGTTTCGGGTAGCTTGTTAGGTCAACAATAGGTAAGTGAAATATCAAGTTATCAGTTATGTTGTAATATACCCATGGCTTCCTTTAGTATAAATGAAATCCCAGTGACCACATGAGCCTTGAAAATTTCACATCCGAGTGTCTAGATTAGGCTTTCCTTATGGCCATCTATCCAAGCCTTAGGGCATTAGTTTTTAAATATATTTATTCAGATACTTGAAATACAAGTAAAAGTCACAAACCACCTTTGCAAAACAAGCTTAGCGAGTTCTCGTGAGGTTCCCTTCATGGACATAATCTTCAGAGGCATTCTACTTTAACTTTTCTTAGTAACTTACTACAAACTTGCTCTGGGCAAAAAAATAGTAATCTATGACCCATACTTTTACATACCTCACAGTTCATCAAGGGAAGTTATTTTATTTAAATATGAAGCATTAAGAGCTATACTAATAGTTAGAAAATGTACTAGAAGTTGTCAATGCATTTTTTCCAAACGTGCTTTTTCAGAAAGTTCAACCTAAAAGATCCACACCAACTGGTCAAAGCTTTTTTGACCAGCATCGACACCTGACCCAGGCCAAAATGATTGGATTCTTGCACTTGTGAAATTTGTTTTAGGACTCAGGGACATGTGTGAGTTTATTACGAGTTCATAAATTCGAAGGTTTTGAATGTCTGTGAAGGCTGTTTGGTCACGCGCTCAGAGACCTAGAAAAAAAAATGGTGCTCGGAAAGAAGAAACAGGGAAAGAAAAACACAGAAAAATGTGCGGACAAAATATTACATGGATCCTGAGGGAGAGAGACAGCGTGAACAAGAAGGCTGAACTGTCTGCCCTCCCATCTTCTGGTCCCTCTTGAGATCTGACAATAAATCCAGCTGCGAGATACCCAGTATCTTCCGGTTCGTGTTCCTTTATTTCTTAAACTTAGCTTGAAGTTATCTTTTTGCATTCCAAATTTTATGCAGAGAATGCATAAGACACACAGAGAAGAATGAAGAAGTCTGTTTCTTTTGAATAGTAAGGACTAGGATAAATTTAACAAAGCCCTTGAAGGTGAATTAGGCAGTCTGGGAAAACAGAGAAAATAATGGAGGATGAAGAGAAGGAAGGGTAACCCTTCCCCCAAGCCATGCAAGAACACAGGTCGTTTGGAAAACACAACTGTTTCTATACAGCATCTCTGCGGTGGGGCGGGGGGGGGCGGGGATGGGGAGAGGAGAATGGCCAGGGGTGAGGCTAGAAAGGAGGGCTATAGCAAATTTGAGAAGGATTATGAATATCATGCTAATGAATTCAGCTAATCCTTATTGGATGAGGATCCATAGAAGACATTACAGGGGGTGAAATGAGAATGCATCTTCTATTGTCTTGTGAGTATAAGGCAAAGGCGACTTTTGAAGTTTTATCACTTTAATTGGTAGATATAATAGCACATGACTTATGATTTGATTATGGGTATATGTGCTCCTTGTTGGCATTTGCATTCTGGTCACAGAATGGCTGGTGTAGGATATAAATATTAGGCAATTTCTCATGCAATATGTATAAACCAGCAATACTGCATTTTCTACACAGAGGCATGGTGGAAGGTCTTATTTATTTTTTAAGTGACTAAAGGGAATAAAGACCAGTCATATTTCTAATGAATTAACTTACATGTGTCAATACGCTGGCCTTCTTAAAAATATCTATGATTCCTAACTGTGGTTGTATTTTTAATGTCTCTTACTACTTGTCTTTTAGTAGAAAGAGACAAAAGGCATCCAGTCTCAAGGGCACACACACACACACACACACACACACACACACCCTAGATGATAACTAAGGATGTGATTTCACCGAAGCACTTATTTGCTGATATGTTAGAAGTTATTTGTCATGTACAACAACAGTATACTAAGCCATTGTCCTGCATTTGCATATGGCTCAAAACCCATGACAGACAGCCTCACTGCAAACAGCAAACGGGGCTAAAAGCACCATTTATCAAATTCATCAGACTTTGCATCATTTTCTTTCTCTCTTCCAGTTACTAATGTTATGAAAGGAACAGCAACATTTTTTTTTTTTTGTCTAACATTAACCCCAATACAAATGTCTTCATTAGGCACAGAAACAAAGACACTGGAGCGCTCAAATCACATTGAGTAATGGCAGCCATATTTCTTACATTCCTGGTCAACGTTCTAGTCTTTTTCAACTCTGTACCAATGTCAGCAAAAGAACAGCCAAAGTAGACAACCTAGAAACCAGCTTCACCTTAGGCTAACACTATACGCTTAGGATTAAGATCCATTACACGCAGAGATAAAATTTTGCCCCTAATGATACCACAAAGCTGTATTTGACTCTCATAATAACCCTTCAAAAGAGAAATAAAGTCCAATTTTTTTCTTTACTCTCTTCTTTTCTATGTTATTTTCTGTCTTGATTTTCCTACTATTCATGCAAACTTAAAATACATTTTTGCTTTGTAATCCACTTTTCTTAGGGTTCCGTGTATTTTTCTTTTACAACATAACAATAATCTGGTTGATAAGTAACTTGTTTATCTTCATTTATAAATGGTTATGTCTATTTCAATAATATGCATTTAAAAATTTATGCAAATAAATATTAGTTTCCATTTATATGTGAGCATTCAAGTATGTTGTTTTGCCATATTAACAAGCCCATATTTTTCCCAGATAAATTATACTCCTTGAACGTTTATCTAGCACAATTTTTATGGGGGCATATTGTCACAATCCCTTCAATAATATTATAACATATGTGAAATGATATTTACTATAAGACTCAACGACAGAAAAATAATGCTGATGCGAAAATTCAAAAGAGCGTGCATTTATAAAGTCATTTGAACACATTTTTTATGTTGTATTGCATGATTATTTCAATCACATTTTTTTACCTACTCAATTGGCAACTCAAGAAGTTATCAGCCTCTATAGGATCTCTAGCTGATTAGGAAAAATTAGGAACTGTCTGCAAAAGGGTTAAACGATATTAATATAAAAACCCCGCATACAAAACCAGCAATAATGAATCTAATTCAAAATATGCCTCGAACTCTAAAGTACAGTAAATAATCTATTCACATATTTTCTTCCCAGACCTCTCTTGGCGTACGATAAACACCCAGCAAAAGCAAATCTAATACAATACTTAGGACTTATTAAAATTCTCATTGAAATTCACTGATTATCTACAAAAGAATATATGCTATAAGATAGCATGTTGTAGTTAGACATTATTTGTAAAGTAATGGAAAAATAAAGCAGGGTCTACTTTTAGCATGGATGGCCAAGGAGCTCAGGGTATTTTCATTCCAGTGAAGAGGAAATGTGTTATTATTAAAGATATTTGAAACTCTGGTTATGTAAGTTTATTGCTTTACCTTATATAACGACAATACTGTGGCTGACACTGAAAAATGTCATAATAATACAAGAGGTTATTATAATAGTGCATTAATAAATGATAGCAATGTGTCGGACACTGCACAAAACAAAACTTACAGGCATGCTTTCTGTTGAAGAAATTTTTACTCTGTGGAAGAAATTTTTACTCTACACAAAAGTAGTAGCTAAATTTTAGTGTCCTCGCTGTTGTTTTTATGCTTTACATATTTATGTTATTTGTTCAAGGCAACGACTCATATTACATATGAAGAATCCAAAGCTGAGATGCACGGTTGGCCTTGGATTATGCATCTAATTACATGGCCAACGGCAGAGGCAACCTCAGGTCGGTGTGGGTTCATCATAATTAGACAAAACGATGGCTCTGAAGACACTCGAAAGAAAGAATAAAAAATGAAACAGTGTAAAACCAGTGAGAACTTCATCTGATACTCAGTTTCAACATCAGTACAATTGGAAGATTCTAGGGATGCCTAGTTGGCTCACTCGGTTAAGCGACCGACTTCAGCTCAAGTCACGATCTCACAGTTTCTTAGTTCAAGCCCCGCATTGGGCTCACTGCTGTCAGCACAGAGCCCACTTTGGATCCTCTGTCCCCCTCTCTCTTTGCCCCACCCCTACTCATGCACACACTACATCTCTCTCTCTCTCTCTCTCAAGATAAATACACATTAAAAATTTTGAAGATCCTAAGTGTCTTAATGGAAAATGCTCTTTGTGGAACACTAAACACAAGACCTCACCAGATGAGAAGCTTATATACGTATGATGGAGAAACTTTCACGGGAGCCTAAGCTAAATTCTAAATAGAGAGCTAGAGATTCTAATCAACTGGGGTGTAGAGTTCTAAGAAAACATGACCTTTAATAATAGTTTTTGAGTATCATGGATATCTAATAAGCCAAAAGTTGGCATTTTAAAAATACACGAGGAGTAATCTGTTTCCGGAAAATGTTTCCTGGTCCTAGGAAAGAAGCCCGGTCTGTCTGAATGTAATAAATAAGTGTCACATCACCTTGCTACCAACCTGTGGATGGAGCCAGCATGTCAGAGAAGAACCCAAGCCCTCCAGTTAGCGGACCACCAGAAGTCCCGTTATACATTGTGTAGGTAAAGCTGGTCACATGCTCAACCCTTAGAGCGACCAGTGGGAATAAGTGTCCCTGTAGGGCTCAGTCTGACCTCGCTGTAGATACGTTTCCTAGAATCAAAGGATCTCCTTTTACTACCTGAAGAAATTGAAGCTTGCTTTCCAGGGAAGCAAAGGGCTTGAGGCAGCAGATATCCCCACGAGGAAAGAAATTCTGTACCTGTGGTGGGGATCTAATGGGACTCATGTGTATGGAAAGCTCTTAGCCCACTGTTCATTATATAATAGCCAGTTGATATATGTTAGCTATGATTATTATCATCATAATCATTATTATTATGGCCAAATCAATAGTATATTCATTCCTCAGTCCTATGAACATCACACAGATATTTTCTGGCATTAAAAATGGGGAGAATGTTCCCTTCTTCACACTGTTTCACATATCTCTCTTTCTGGATCTCTTTTTCTCTTTCTCTTTCTCTGTATCTCTCTATGTGTGTATCTAACAATCTGTATACCCATCTATATATGATTTTTTAAATAATTTGTTTTTCCTTTTTAAAATATGTTTATTTATTTTTGAGAAAGGGAGAGAATGGGGGAGGGAAGAAGAGAGAGAGTCTCAAAGCAGGTTCTGTGCTGCCAGAGGAGAGTCCAATGTGGGGTTTGAGCCCACGAACCACAAAATCATGACCTGAGCTGGAATCAAGTCAGACGCTTAGCTGACTGAGCCACACAGGCTCCCCTAGCTATGATTTTTTACTGTAGTGACAATAAGTAATATGAGATCTGCTTTCATAAAAAAATTTGTGTACATTACAGTATTGTTAACTGTAGGCATATATTTTACAGCAGATCTCTACCATTTATTCAGCTTGTGTAACTGTAACTTTATACCCTTTGAACATCTCCCCATTTCCTCCTCCCCCTAGGTCCTGGAAATCGCTGTCCTGCTCCTATGAGACTATTTTAGCTTCCTCATATAAGGGATATAATGTACTATTTGTCTTTCTCTGCTTGACTTATTTCACTTAGCATAATGTCTCCCTCTTTCGTTTATGTTGTCAAAAAAGGCAGGATTTCCTTCCTTTACAAGAGTGATAATATTCATTTTTATATTCATTTTCAAGGCATACACACACACACACACACACACACACACACATGCATGATGGAGATAGACGGACATGTTGTTTCCATTGCTTTGCTATTGAAAACAATGTTGCAATGAACCTCGGAGTGAAGATATCTACTTGAGATCCTGATTTCAATTCGTTTGGATATATGCCCAGAAATGGGATTG
This sequence comes from Panthera pardus, assembly GCF_024362965.1. NCBI lineage: Eukaryota > Metazoa > Chordata > Mammalia > Carnivora > Felidae > Panthera > Panthera pardus. The sequence goes on along the minus strand of NW_026526710.1, from coordinate 82,495,124 downwards.
CTGGATCATTTTGTATTTCTACTTTTAATATTTTGGGGAACCTCCATACTGTTTTCCAAAGCACCATGTCAATTTGCATTAGCATGATTTACATTTTCTCTACATCCTTGCTAACAGTTGTTAATCTTTTGTCTTTTAAGGTAATAGCTGTTCTAACAGGTGTGAGGTGATAGCTCATTGGGGTTTTGATTTGTATTTCCCTGATGTTTAGTGATGTCGATTATCTTTTTATGTATCTATTGGCCAGGAATTGAATAGACATTTCTCCACAGAAAATGTACAATGGCCAACAGGTGTATGAAAAGATGCTCAATATCTTGTCATTTTGACTTCCCCATAAATTCCTATAGATTTAGCTCCTTCCATTTTCTGCAGCTGTCTCATATGCAGGAATAAATCTGGTCCAAAATATCATACTTCTGACTTTGTCTCTCGAATCTGATTCTGTAGGTGCCATACAACAAACCTCCAGGAAAGCCTTTCTCCCCATGCAAATTTCCTTGTATCCTTGCCTGTCTTCAACATGCCATTGTACATCGAGACCATCTGATTTTCAGTTTGGAGCTGCTAAACTGTGGCTTCCTTGCACATATCTAAAAAGTTCTACCGTCACAGTATATTAGCCTGACACCTACTGTTCCATTATTTGAGATGTATTGATTCATATTAAAATGTTTGCACAATTAAAAGTGAATTATACATAACATACAGAATTGTTAATTAATACTTTGGGGCAGGGTAGTTTATTGAGGTTTTTTTATTTATTTTTGTTGTTGTTGTTTTTGTTTTGGTTTTGGTTTTGCTTTTTTTTGTGGGGGGGGGGGGTCACCCACCCTATCATGACAGATGCATTTGATGGAAGAGAAGAGGCAGGACTGATGTAAGATTTTCACCATCACTTATACAATGGGAGCCAGCTCAGGCCACTCTGTGGGAGAGCCCTCCATAGCCAAAGGCTCAACTTTACAGGACTCGGTCCTGCACATAGGAGGGATCATGACATTTGGGTCTTCTCTGAATAATTTTTTTAAGTCGTCTCAAGTTTGCCCCTGAAAAAGGAACACTTCATGTTGGTTGATAACTCTCCAATACATTCCATTTTACTTTGAATAATGGGATTCAAAGCTCCTCACAATTCTGAAATGAAACACATCTGAGGCCGCCTAGTATGGGGATGAAACATGAAAAAGCTTCTGAAACTTTTGAAATGGAAAATGGGAAGGAAAAAAATGTGCAGATCAAAATGCATTTCATGTTCAAAATTTTCCAAAGAAACATCTTCCTGAAACTACTTTTCATAAGTTAGTTTTTGGTTTCAGTTGGTCAGTATAGGGTAACAGAATCAAACACTGCGGTGTTTATTGCAACTTTCGGAAAAAAGCAGTTCTCTTTCCAAGTCTTTCAAAGACTAAAATTATCAGCAGCACTATTATCATGCATTTTATGTAAAAATGTATTTTGTTTTTCAAAGATTCAAAGTTTGTTCTCATTTATTTGTTTTTTGAATACCTCTAGACACAAAAGTGATTAGTAATGCAATGAGTGAAATAAAGTGAAATGCTAGAACCCACATATTGTATCATTGTGATGGTTAATTTTATGTGTCAGCTTGGCTGGGATAGTGGTTCCCAGATGCTGTTCTGGATGTTTCTGTGAGGGTGTTTTGGGTGAGATTAAAATTTAAGTGGGTGACCTTTGGGTAAAGCGAATGGCCTTCCCTAATGTGGCTTAACCTCAACTGGTAAGTTGAAGGCCTAAATAGAATACAAGCCTGACCTTCCCCCGGCAACACAGAATTCTGCCACCAGACAGGCTTTGGACTCAGAACTGCAGATTTTGGGCTTGTCAGCTTCCATAATCCCATGATCCAATTACTTACAATAAACCTGTGTGTGTGTGTGTGTGTGTGTGTGTGTGTGCCCTATTGGTTCTTTTTCTCTGGACAGCCCTGCCTAACACACTTATATAAGTGGCTTTGATTGTACAAACAAAAAAAGGGGTAATGTTTAGAAACTGGCATTATTTCCTGTATGAAATCAGAACTTAGTTGAACTTATTAGTATTCAGAGATGCTTGAAGTAATATAACATGTTACATTTTTAAGTATTGAATTTCTGTATTTCATAAAGTTATAGACCATGCATTCTTCTAGAGGAAATATAAGATAAAACTTTTCTGGTAGGTTACTTGGTAATATGTATCAACATACTATATTAAGAAAGATACTCCCACATGTTTATTAGAATGGCCCCAGATCTGGAACACTGACAACACCAAATGCTGGCAAGAGTGTGCAGCAACAGAAATTCTCATTCGTTGCTGGTAGGAATGCAAAATAGTAGGCCACCTTGGAAGACAGTTTGGAAGTTTCTTACACGTGAAACATACTTTTACCGTGATCCAGCAATCATGATTCTTGGTGCTTACTCAAGGGAGTTGAAAGCTTACATCCACATGAAAGCCTGAACACAGATTTTATGGCAGCTTTATCATTGGCAAAACTTGGAAGCAATAAAGATGTCCTTCGGTAGGTGAATGGACAAATAAATGGCGAGCCATCCAGACGATGGAATATCAAGGAAGGAAAAGCTGTGGAGGATGAACTCAAAATATTAGCAAGTAGATATGTGCACAGTTAACTGAGACAGCGTCTTCTCCCAGCAAATGAAGCAACAGTGATATTGTTGATTAAATTGGCATACTTAAAAGGAAGGCTGTGATGATCAGATTAAGAGGTGTGCAGCTAAGAAACAGTTGAGGAACTGAAACAACAGTTGTTCAGAATTGGAAGTGTTTCTATCCAAAGAAGTAGTAAAAATTGAAAATTATAACTTTCTCTCTGTTCCATCTGCAATAATTTTCTATCTGCAAGAATTATATTTCAGACTGATGTACGTTTATTTTATTTGTAGCTTACAAATTAAAAAAAAAAAAAGACTCCAGATTTATCTGTGGCCTGTGGCGTTTTTGCCCCTAATCAGATGTCCTGTATACGTGCTCTTGGAATTGACCGACCAGAATAGGACTCTGAAGATTGTAGGCATATCGCTATACTTCTTTCTCATGGAGGAAGATATTCTTGTCCAGTCCAGATTGGTAATTGGAAATGAATTTGAGGGCTGTCTGGGTGGCTCCGTCGGTTGAGCATCTGAGTCTTGATTTCAGCTCAGGTCAAGAACCCAAGGTCATGGGATTGGTCCCCATGTCAGGCTCTGCACTGAGTGTGGAACCTGCTCCAGATTCTCTCTGTCTCCCTCTGCCCCTCTTTACCACTACCATGCTTGCTCTCTAAAATAAAATCATAAAAAAAGAAATACATTTGAAATGTATGAATTTATGGGATAGAACTGTTAGGAGAATGAACATAAATCGTGCAGAATTTCTAGCTGTATACCTACCTACTTAAAAAACAGAAATGCTTTAAAATTAAGTCATTTTTATCTCGTCGCTCTGAAAAAGAGACTTTATCAAGCTACAATGGAAAGAGTCAGGATATGATGCTTCACTGTTCTTTACAATTATTAGCAAATTTTTTGGCTGGGTAAGACCTGTAATTCCACATGAGTTTGTCTGACATTATACTCATCACAGTAGCGCAAACAAGTGCACATTTGTGAATGCTAAACCAAGAAAATCACCTAAGATATATATATTAAATATATTATAGTATAATTTATAATATATAATTGATAGGTATATTATAATTACTTATTTATATTATATATGTTCTATTATATATATTTATATTATACATATATAATTATTATTTATATTAAATATAAACACAATATATTAAATATATGATATATTTATATTACATATTATAATATATATAATTTTATTTCTAGAAGCTTGGGCCCTTCATTTTTAACGTGCTATAATTTTATGACATGAATAGTATTGTCTATTATTTTATGAAATTAAGCATGTTGCTGTTGTTGGTATTGGTGTTGTTTTTCCCTAGTTTAGTCCAGGTATTCTTTTTTTAAATTTATTATTTTTTTGTATGAAATTAATTGTCAAATCGGTTTCCATACAACACCCAGTGCTCATCCCAACAGTGCCCTCTTCAATGCCCATCACCCACTTTCCCCTCTCCCCGATCCCCCATCAACCCTCAGTTTGTTCTAAGTATTTAAGAGTCTCTTATGGTTTGCCTCCTTCCCTCTCTGTAACTATTTTTCCCCTCCCCTCCCCCCCCCCCCCCCAGTCTTCTGTTGAGTTTCTCAGGATCTACATATGAGTGAAAACATATAGTATCTGTCTTTCTCTGTTGTTGATCTGACCTTGGTTTGGAGCCTTTTGCTATGCATGCTATTTCTTAGTAATGAGTAGTAGTCTATGCATATTTAGCTCCCGTTACTAAGCTTATGCCATCTCATGATATGCTATTAAATGGTTGGTCAGCATTTCAGATGCAACAATAATCACATATCAGTAGGAAACATGAAAATACTGTTTTGCAAAGGAGAATAATAATGACATTTTCCAGCTGTGCTAGCACTTTCCTGTAAATTATTGAGTTTTATTTTACTTTTTAATATTCCTGAATTAAACATTGTCATATAAACAAATCACAGCTAATCTTTAGAAATAATAAACACAAAGAAAGAAGAGTTTTTCAAAGTCATCTAGTAAGAAAACGTAAGTGGCTGTGTTTAAGTAGGTAATTATTGCCTTATATTCAAGGGTATAGAATAGATGTTTAAAATATTTACTTATCTGTCAAGCTCTTTTTAGCTGTTCCTCTTAGCAAATAAAGGTAGTAAAGCCGGTTTCAGCCAAAGTATGGGAAATTTACTTTGAAAGGTTAAAATTATATTCTATCTATAAGAAAAAAATGAAAAATGTTTTCAGTTAGATATAAAATACAGTGATACGATATAAATTTGTCCTGACTAGTAGTATGTAACAAGAGACATGTCTTGATCTATATTATCAACCCACATCAGAAGAAATAGACCCATTAAGAAGTACTTGTATTTTGGGGGGCACCTGGGTGGCTCAGTTGGTTGAGCATCTGGCTTTTGATTTCAGCTCAGGTCATGATGCCTTGGTCATGGGATTGAGCCCCGCTTAAGATTCTCTCTCCCTCTCTCTCTTTCTCTCTCTGCCCTTCTCCCCACTCTCATGTGCTCTCTCTAAAAACAATTATAAAAATAAAAAAATAAAATAAGTACATGTGTTTTGGAAGGACAGGAATGTGGTAGTGGTATTTAAACAAAGCAGACTGGTTGAAGGAAGGAGTATGTGGGTTACAGAAAGTTGGTTCATTATTCTTCAGAGGTTGTTGTTCAGATGATATTTTGTTAGAATCTAATTGAGCCCATCATTTACCATAATTGAAAATATGTGCCCAGCACAATCAAGTAATAGCAGAAGATGGATTAGTAACACCATAATTTATCACTGTCTTCATCCAGCCGGAAGGAAAAGCAGAATCCTATGAATATCCTATGTTGTGTCTGGGAGTAGAGGTCTAGAGAAAGGAATAATGTTGCCATATGCAGCTATTTTGTTCATGTTGTCTCCACAAAAGTGCGTCTTGTTTGTTTGAAATATATAAGTAAACTCAGACTTGGGCAAATTAGTCACACATAGCTCAAGTTAACTCAGAAACCATTGTACTACAATACGAATATATTTAGAAATATATTTCAGTAGATTAAACATTGGCTGTAAGACTGCCATAGCCCAGCTGCAATTGATACTCTGAGGTTTTGAGGTTTGTTCCGTACAGAACATGATCACTAATATCTGGTTTCAGGCTCAAATTAAGGTTTTGGAATAGGCTCTGGAAAGGGCACTGTTGCTGTACCAATTTATAAAATGATAGTTTGCCAAAGGAAACTATATTCTAGTTAACTCAGAGACTATCAGAATTTAAGAAATACTAATTTTATGAAAAAAAAAGTTTGTTTTGAAATACAGGACTACTAAACTAAAATGATTTTTTCATAACTTCTAATAATTACCATTTTATGAATGTGTTTATTTAAAATACTCATGTTTTCTTTCTCTATATTCAAGTATTTTAATGTCTTCAAGTATGTATTCCATAGTAACATAGATAATACTTTGTCCTCATTTTAATTCCCTCCACATATGTATGGTTCCCGTTTTCCCATTTTTTAATTAGAAATATTTGATCTGTTATCTTCATTAACTTAGAGTGCCAAATCCTTTAGAATTTTTATAGATTGTTCTTGCTAACATCCATAGGGAGAGGGTTAAAAGGACAAAAGACCATAATACACACCATTTTTTTTTTTTACTTGCGGCTGAGAAAGTCACACATAGTAGTAAATGTTGATTTTAGAAGTAGAAATGAACCAGGATTATGCATATTATGAAAAAAAAAGCGCAAAACCAAAAAGTTCCCTGTATTTTTTCACTACCAGGGATATAGTAGAGACTCTTTAGATCAAACGAAATCTCAGTTAAGCAGGTTTTCCAGAAGAAAAATCAGAGCATTGAGGAGTAGTAATACCTATGAGGAGCATCTGTGTATGTGAGATATGCATGACCATTTCCTTAATGTCTTATTTTCTTTTGTGGTTGTTTTCAATATTTCAATATTTTATAAAATGTATGTAGTTATTCTATGGTTTCTAAGAAATTCCATCTCTATTATCTTTGGTATGTTCTATGGTCAAAGTACATTGTTGGTTCTTTCTGTTCACTTTCACACATGGTAGGCCTATTTCTTAGGTGTTTCCTGATGATAAACTAGGAATTCATGCTGATATTCTGTTAATTTGTGGAAATCCCTAAGAAATAAATCGATGATGTGTCCATGCAGCAAGTATTTGTTATTTCCCATAGCCCAAGGCAGAAGTTGATGTCAGCGTGGGTACATTCATAGTTTATGATAAGTAGGACCCCTTGCTGTCCCATCATTAAACCTACAAACCCACCTTCATCATCAAGTATTTTTTTCCTCCTGTGATAACAAGCAATTGTTCTCAAGTCTTCTAATTAGAGCTGGTTTCAGTCAGAACTCTTCACTGCCCTGATTGCTTACATATTGACCTTCTATGTATGTCCTATAACATCAAACTTTTTCTCTTTTGGATCATTTCGCCAGTCACAATCTATCAAACCATAATCTTTCTGCGGTCTCATCTTTGTAAAAAGAAATGAAACAAAACCAATCTCAACAATAAATTCTTCTCAAGACTACATTGTCTATTTTTTGTCATCCCATTATTTCTGCTCACCTTAATGCAAAGTTATGACAATTGTTTGATGGCCACTCAATTTTTCACTATTTCTCCACTTCCTTTACACTAGGGAAGTCAATGTAAGTGACTACGGACCAATGGCATGCAAACAAGAATGATATGACCAACAATTGACTTTCTAGTTCTCTCTTCTTGAAGCCTGAAAAGTAGCAAAAACTCAAATCCCTCTGGTAGCCCCCCGGTGAAGTTGTCAGCATGCATGCTGTCTGCCCCAGAATGCTCATCTCCGCTATTTATAGAGCAGTTCAATTTTCATGAAATTGATAGAGGGGCTTGTGCATGTCCTGAATACATTCAAATCTCTCTCAAAAGCTCAAACTTTGTGTTCAGTTTTCGGACAAAATAATTGGTCTGCTTAATTTTTTTTTTAATACAAATCTACCAATGTGCTGATGGGTCCACAGTGTGAAATGTAAATGTCCGGGGCAAAGATGTTAAAGTTTTCTTTTTATTGATGGTTGTAGAAAAGAATGCATTATATATGTTTCTACACTGACAGGAAGATTTTTTTCCAATTTTCTAAGCACTTTACAAAATCTCTCTCTGACAGTTGAGATTTGTTTCTTCAACAAGTTATAAAAATGTATCTCCCTTGAGAAGCTACTTAAATGACTTGGCAAATTCAGATTCTGTTTTAGTTTCACTCATATGTATTCCTCGAACAAGTGAAATTTTGTTGTATCATTAAACCAGTAGAGTTCCCTAGCAGATACATAAATAGAATAATAGATGCTTTTTTTTTAAGGACGTGGGTCACATACTATAATTATCTCATATGTGCCCATTTTTATGCCTGTACGTGTATATAATGCCCTTTTATTGAATATTTTATGTAAATCTAGCCACTATGCTATACTTAAGACTTATAATTATGAAAGAGATATGATCCCTGGTAATGTGGATTCTGAAAATCAAGGGTCACAACTTGTCATTTATTATTATTTGTATTTTGAGTATATATTTGTATCACCCGGAATGATTTCTTTGACTCATTTTTATTTCTTTCATGAATGTTCCTGGAGTATGGTATAAGATACCACCAGAGGAGTAACCAGAAAAAAGAAATTTAAGGGCCTTTATTTATGTTAAAAGTTATACTAGTCATTTTCAATTAACTGCAGAGGTACATTGAAGAGTGAACTAATGAAGGTCATGATTGGATTTGTGGTGAAAGACAAATCCATGCTAGCTTTTTTTTTTTTAATTTTTTTAACGTTTATTTATTTTTGAGACAGAGAGAGACAGAGCATGAATGGGGGAGGGTCAGAGAGAGGGAGACACAGAATCTGAAACAGCTCCAGGCTCTGAGCGGTCAGCACAGAGCCCGACACGGGGCTCGAACTCACGGACCGTGAGATCATGACCTGAGCCAAAGTCGGACGCTTAACCTACTGAGCCACCCAGGCGCCCCTCCATGCTAGCTTTGTGTGGAGAAAGGATTTGAAAATGACAAAAGGTGGATGAGCTATGGCCAAATAAACCATTGTACGAATGGAGAGAGTAGTGATTGGAAGAAATAAAAATATAGAAAATATTTAATTGGGATGCATTTGGGAGTAGAATTTATAGAACATTGGAGTAATTGCACACATGAGAGAAAATGGTAAGATATCAAGAAAACTCCATTTCTTACTCATGCAATTGGCTGTGTTCCCGTCCCATACATTCCAATCAGGGAAACTAATGTAGGGAACGACCACAGGTTTGGGGGAGGCATGTTGAGTGTGAATTGTCTATGAGATATCTAAGTAAAGATTCACTTTGACAGTTGGAAACATGAACTTGTTGTGAGGATGAAAAGACATGTTTAAAGAGACAAATGTAGGTGTAGTCAACATGTATAGGTTGTGATCAAAAGCATGTGTGTGCGTGAAGTATTACCTAGAGAAGGTATGGGGCGCAAAAAGAGGCGAGATGTCAGATTGAAGTCAGGTATAAAATTTAGGGAATGGATGAGAAGAAAGATCCTCAGGGAGACAGAAGTTGACAGCAGAAGGAGACCAAGAGAACATGGCTTCAACGGAACCACAGTGCGAACTCTCAAGGGAGACAGCATGGTAAGCAGTGTGAAATACCACTGAGACAGCAAATCTCCTGGACTGGAATGTGCTCATTAAAGCCAGGGGCAAAGAGGTCATTAAAGATCTTATGAAAAAGGTTTTTTTTTGACAAAATGTGTTTACTAGATGGGGAAGGATTGAGGAGTTCATGGCAAGTCTGGGAGTAAAAACAGCTTAATCAGCTCTCTTTAGAAATCTGTCTATCAATAGTGTAAAGAAAGGTAAGGTAGAAGAATATAAGGTATAGAGTATGAAGCAAGAATTTATTTTTCCAAGATGGTGGGGATAGAGGAAGAGTACACTAATACTATAATAGGAGTGAAAGAGGAAAGGATACCTGAAGATACAAGTGGGCTTGAAGATTGGTTATGTTGACATATATTTCTTTGTTAAAGTACAAGATGGGGTAGGGGTATTCTGAGTAGTGCAGTGAGCCACCAGGTTCCAACTGCTGGACGTTTGAGATCTGTGGCCATCTTCCCACACATTTCTGTGCACTGTCTCCAGCTAATGACTGACCAGAGGAATGGTAAACCTGTGCCCTTTCCAGCCAACAAGGAAAATGGGCAAGGGCCAATCCTCCAATGGTCAATTTTTATCCGTTGTCTCCCCATTGATTTGGTCACTGTAGATTTTCTCAGAACTAGACTTCACTCTGAGGTTCTTCCTACTCAGCGCTCTTTCCTCTCTTTGTTTCAGGGGTACCAGACCTTCATGGTCTAATGGCTCTCCCCACTCTCTTTCCTTATTGTTCTTCAAAGATATTCTTCACAATAAATGTCTTGCACTTCTAACTTTCCATTGGCATTTGCTTTCCAGGGACCCTGGATCGAGGAATGGTCTAAGAAAGTAAAAGCCTGAGGAAATCAGTGGCTAATGTTGAGCAAGGCAGGTAATGGAGAAATGGTGAAAATGTTTAGCAAGGTGGGGACTCTGGAATGGATATACTATGTGAGACCTGAAGCTTTGCTAGAGGAATTATATTCCACTGGAAGGCACTGGTGAGCCTACGTTTTACCGAGAAATTCAACGATGTTGGCTTTCTTCTTTAAGCAAGTGAAGGGGTCAGAATCAGTTTGCTAATAGTAGTAAAGGTGATGGGGGCCTAGGCAATAGAGACCAGGGGTGGGGTTTAAATATCAGAAGCCAATGGCCCGCAGTCACTTACAACATTTAGTGAAGTCAGAAAGGCAGTCAAAGGGCACGGCCCGCCAAGAGTTGTGGAGATGGCTAATAGAATATGGTGTCATTAGAGGCGAGATAGATAGGCAGCCAACAGAGATGCTACTTAACATCTATAAGCAAATTAAGGCAAGAATGGAGGAGACCAGGGGTGATCACCTTAATAAGAAGTCACAATCCATTGTTCAGTTCATGAATCTGAGCCAGTTTTCAGATGTGGAAGCCCTTTACTGAAGAGGTGAGTCTGCCACTCCAAAAAAGGATCTCGCAAAATCACGGGAAGTAAATACTATAAAGAGTCTCTATCTAGTAGTGTTTGCTCCGAGTATAGGGATAAACGCGGGTGTGTAAGTGTATATTTAAAAGTGTATATTTAAAAGAATTCCAGATGTACTTGGAAGTGGCCAGGAGCCCTTCACAAAGGGTTTGCCATTTGGTGTAGCTTTTAAAGAAGAATTATGAGTTCACTAACTAAATAGGAGGTGGAGGTAAAACCTCTAGTGATACTGTGGGGGTGACCTTTTGAATTTACAAATAGCTCCTGGAGGTAGTCTATTTCTGGAAATATTATGTTAGTTTTCAATAGGGCCCCAGATACATTTTGAATAAGAAGGAAAAAAAGGCAGTATACTTTATGAACACAGAAACTTTACAAGATCTCTGGATCCTATTTTCAGGTCCCCCACTCTATTATACACGTGGTATCCCTTCAGCACACTGCTTTTGTCAAAGTAGTTGTTTGTTCTTACTCAAGGGTATTGATGAAAAGTGCTATTTATGTGCAAAGCAAAGAGGGAGCATCACGTAAAATATATTTTTCACGAACAACAAAAGGTAAATCAGCAGTTTGACCATTAAAAAATAGAAAGTCCCTTCTTTCCACCATTGAGCTACAGGATGAACTACTGTGTAGCTTCTGTGCAGAATAGGAGGAAATAATATCACTGTATGGTGTTGTTAGTACTTCTTCAAATTCTCTGTTCTGCAAATGCTCAACTATTCACACAACCTAAGTAAAATTAGGCCTCATGGTCGTTTTCCCCTGCTCATGCCCGAGTGCATTTCCAAAAGTATGTTTCTAGGATTATAAATTTGAATTTTAGCTCCAATAAAATTTTTGGATCTCCACTAACCAAAAACACCATAACGACTCATTCTGCCCATATTCTTCTCTTTGGTGGGTCGTAGGGACCGTGCATTTACTTGTAGGATAGTCTGCAATTCTATTAAAGTGTCTTTTGAAACAAAAGTAAAACAACATATATAAAACACAACTGATAAATTTAACATAGAGAACAAAATAATGCAAACCCTCTAAAAATTTCACCAAAACAAATTGTGATAACATTTTACTGATATTTTTATTTAAATTTCTACTTCATTCTATTTGTATATTTATGTTTATCTACTTATTTTTTTAAGTGTATTTATTTTGAGAGAGACAGAGAGAGTGAGTGGGGGAGAGACGGGGCAGGGGGGAGGGAGGGGGGAGAGAGAATCCCAAGTAGGCTCCGTACTGTTGGCATGGAGCCTGATACGGGTTCGAACTCATAAGCTGTGAGATCATGACCTGAGCTGAAACCAAGAGACAGATGCTTAACCGACTAAGTCACCCAGGCATCCCTGTTTAATCTATTTTTAATTTTAATTATGATTTATACCATACTTACCACTAACAGGATAGACCTGGAGTATATATGGAGATTATATATATATATATATATATATATATACATATATATACATATGTGTGTGTGTGTATGTGTGTGTCTGTGTCTGTGTGCAGGTTTGTATATCAAAATAAAGAGCTCATTGAAAACAATACAAAAATAATTAAATCAGCAGAGTGATCTCTAAATATGATTTACTTCTTTGCTTTCTTGATGACAATACTAAAAAGGGAACGGCCAAGGCTTAGATAGATTTCATTGAAGAACATTCCGTGTCCTGAGAGAAGCAAATTTTACTTTTGGAATTAGATTCCAGAAAGGATTTATCGCACACATCCTTATAGAAAGGTAACTATGACACAACCCTCTTAAAATCCCAGTAAACTATTTGTAGATATTGACAACCTGATTCTAAAATGTATGGAAAGGCAATAACCTAGAATAGACAGGACAAGTGTTAAAGGTGAACAGAGTTGAGGGACTCAGGCTACCTGATTTCAAGACTTATTATAAAGCTACAGTAATCACACAGCATGGTTTTGGCCAAAGAATAGTACATAGATCAATGAGACAGAACAGAGAGCCCAGAAATATATCCACACAAATAGAGTCAACTGCTTTTTGACAAAGAGCACTCAATAGAGAAAGGATAGTCTTTTCAGCACATAGTGCTGGGAAGATCGGATGTCCATATGCAAAAAAAATAAGCCCAGTCACAGACCTCATACTTTCCAAAAATGCGACTCAAAACAGATCTATATCTAAGTATAATATGTAAAATAATAAAATTTTAAGGGAGAAAATGTATGTTAACTCAGGATTGGTGATGAGTTTGTAGATACAATATAAGAAATATACTACCTGAAAGAAAAAAAGTTATTATGTGAAAGATGAAGTTAAAAAGCTCAGCTCTCTGAAAGACCCTCTTAAAAGAAAGAAAAGACAAGTACAGACTGGGAGACAACACTGTCTAAACACATCTGACAAAGTGCTTGTACCAGAAACATACAAAGAACACTCAAAACCCAACAATAAAAAACAAATGACCCAACTGAAAAATGGGCCAAAGATCTAAACAGGGATTTCCCCAGACAAGATACATAGATTACAGGTACATAAGAAGATATTCGATATCATCTGTCATTAGGGAAAGACAAATGGCATCCCCAAGGTACCACTAGGTACACATTAGAATGGCCCAAGTCCAAAAACTGACAGTACCAGTCGCTGGTGACATGCATAGGGACAGCAATTTTCACTCGTCACTGGTGGGAATGCAAACTGGTCCAGGAACTTAGAAAGAACTCAGTGGTTTCAGACAAAACTCACCCGGGTCTTGGCATAGGCCATGCGGCAGTCCTGCTCATAAGGACTTACCCAACTGGTCTAAAAACATGGTTCCACAAAAACCTATGGGCAAATGTTTATAATAGTTTCATCCATAATTGACAAAAACCGGAAGCAACCCAGATGTCCTTCGATAGGTGAATAGATAAATAAGCTCTAGAATGACCCTGAAATGCGACAGTCTCCAGCAATAAATGGAAATCAGTCAGTCTGAAAAGGCCGCGTGATTACATGTGTAGGGCACTCAGCAAAAGTCTAAACCACAGGAGTGGCAAACAGATCAGTGGATACAAGAGGTTCAGGCATTAGGGAAGAGAGTGCAGAGTCAAGAAAACTTGGAATTTTTGTATATTAATGAAAATATTCTGTAGGCTACTGTGATGGTGTATATACACGACACCATGCATTTGCTGAAACTCATAGAACTTTACTCACAGAACTTTATAGAGAAAAAAAGAGAATGAATCCTAATGTATACAAATAATTACATTAAGAAAAAAAAACATTTAGGAAGTCAGAGAGTCCCATGATGGATTGAAGAATGTGTCAAAACAGTCTTACTGGGTTTAAAAGCATATGAAACAATCTCACTGAGGAGTGGAGGAAGAGAACGCAACATTGTAAATGAGTGGAATCTGTAAGACTAAATACAAAAGAAGCCTTACCTGAGCCCAGTAGCATGGGTTGTTACATTGTTTCCCCTGGGGGCGTAGGTTAACGCTTCTGGTGCTTCTGCGCATGCCTACTGTGGCTGCAAAGCAGAGTAAATGGCCCAAAGATGGCGGCCATCAGGTTTCCCACCATTGGAATGACAGGCAACAGGTAAGCAAGGGAGGCCAGTGGTCGTGTGGTGGCTATAAATCGTTTTCACATTTTTAAAAGGTTAAAAGAAAAGAAGAATCACTAGGCTGTGTGGCCCACAACACCTGAAATATTTATTATCTGGCCTTTCACAGAAAACCATTTGTGGACCCCTGACCTGGAGGCATGGTTTCATTTTTCTTATGTTATTAAATTATGACAGCCTTGCCTATGGAGACAGAATTGCAGTTTCAGAGGAATTAAAAATAAAAACGGACGTAACTGGAAGTGATGTATTTGCGAGGATCATACCTCAGAAACCTGCAAGCTTGGAAACATACTAACAGCAAAGAAGTCTTGATTACAGTGAGGAGAAATTACACTCGGAGCTCAGAAATTGTAAACTTAAGTAGACTTCAAAAGAATGATTTAAGGAAGTACTAAACATTTGGGAGTTATTTCCCTGAGATGTCCTATGGACAGAAATAGATTCAAAAATGTCTTAATTGCATTCAGATAAAAGTTCCATAATGAGTCATGAAACCTCTTTCTGGGAAAACTCCAGAGGTTAAGTTGTTCCTTTCATTTCCTCCTTGTAAAGAGTCCCTCATTATCATTACATTTCCTCTCATGGAAACGTCATCTGTCCACAGAGGGCATCAGGGGAGGAGGGCCAGAGGGAGACCACGGGGGGGACAAGTTTCCATAGGCAGCGTCCGCAGCTGTGAGGTTTTGGCAGAAGCCATGGAGGTCCTTCTCTGTGTTGGCAACTCTGCCCTGGGTTTGCTTGGGTCATTGTTGTTTTATTTCACATTTTAATTTAATTTGAAAGTCTTTTTATTCATAAAACATTTTAGCCTCTTCTAATTTGTAAACATTGTATTGTGGCAGAATAATCAATCGTCTTTCTTTCAGTCTGTCTTGATGCTTCACTTTTGTCTCAAATGTTTACTTTTGCATTTTGAGGGGCACTTTTTCAACCTGTAAACATTTAAGAATTACCCTTGATGGTTTTTTTCACACGTTTTCGAGCATGATTATGATTGTTTTTAAACCCAGGAGTAAAATATCATCTGAGTTTTCCACCGTTAAAAAAAGGCGGAGTGCAGCAAGAAATTCACCCCAGATCTCTGAGACATTCATATAGTTAAAAGATTGAAGGAAACATTTGTAATGCAATAATTTGTTGCTCATTCAAATCATCACATAAGGGAAAAAAATTCAGGGACATTACTGCATATATTAAGGATTGTTCGTATTTGCCTATTTGAAGTGATGAGCATAATTCTCCCCAATTTTTTTAAAGTTTTACATTTACGTTGATGGCTTCATTGATTATCTTACACATTTAGAATTTAAGTTTCTGTATACCATGTGAAGAAATAAAAAAATAATGTTTCTATGTGGATATCTAATTAACCCAACACCATTTTATCAATTAGTATCATTTATTAAAAATATCATCTTGGGACACCTGGGTGACTCAGTCAGTTCAGCAACTGGCTCTTGGTTTCGGCTCAGGTCATGATTTCACAGTCATGATATCGAGCCCCGCATAGGGCTCTGTGCTGACAGCATGGAGACTGCTTGGGATTCTCTCTCTTCCTCTCTCTGCCGCCCCCACTCATTCTCTCTTTCAAAATACATAAATAAACTTTAAAAAATATATCATTTTGCCCCACCAAACTACGGGATATCTTCTTTGGCAAATTAGAGGACTATTCTTGTGTCTCTATTATGTTCCTGGGCTCTTTCTTGCTTTCTTTCCATTATTACTATATATTCATAAATATTATAGCTTTATCATGAGTGTTGAAATATGGTAAATTTCCCCATTTTATCCTTAGTTCTCCAGATGGCCAATTTTTTGGAACAAAGTTGTTAATTTCCAAAAACCCCTCTTAAAGGATTTTGATTGAAACTGCAACAAATTTACAAATCAATCCGGAAGGCATCCGGTCTATTTAAACTACAGAGCGGGCGAGAATGAGCAAATGGAAACAAAAGGCAACACATGGATGGATCTTGCAAACCCAGTGTTGGATGAGATCAATCAGATAGGAAAGAGTTCGTGCTCTCCGTGTATATGAAGTTCCACACAGGCGAAAGCTCATCTTTGACATTGTATGTCAGGACAGTGGAGGCACAGTGGTGGCTTTTAGAACACGCAGGTGGATACTTCTCTGTTTCTGGTGACAGTCATACCAGTATTTGTCGTAAGACCTGCTTGTCTGTGATCATCTACTAAAAGATATTTGAACGTGTAAATGTTGAAAATTATACTAATTTAAAGTATTGCCAAACAACCCGGATGAAATCGAAAATGCTATTGTTGATGCCGTCCGAAGGATTGAAGTACAAAATCAAGATGAAAAATCTGTTTTTCTTTCACTTGGGTTATGAAATGGATTTTACAAAGAAAATCATTTAAAAAATCGTACCATGTATTCTCAGGTGTTGAAAATTATCCAAGGCCTTGGGGCCACGTGTGTCCCATCCAACAGGAAGAATAACAGAAATAAGCCATGAAGATATTTTCCCTCTTCCTGGCTATCGTCTTGTTTGGCTCAGGTTTGGAGCCTCGTGGACATCCCTGAGCTGTACAGGAAATGATTTTTGCATGTTTCAAACACACTTGAGTAATGTAGATTCCAAACCTAGAAATGAGTTTAAATTCCCAGGGGTTTGAATTCCATTTACAGTTGGCAAAAATATACCTTACAAAAAAAAAAAAAAGAAAAGAAAAGAAAAAAAAAAAGCAAATTCCTACTACCTGAACTGCTGAGAAATGTGATAACTGCTCTTTTGAAACATCTTGAGCCCACATAAACCAGCTGCTATGCCTCTCAGCTGTGCCCTGAGAAATGGGAATAAAAGAACACAGAGCATCCAAGGAGGGCTGAAGGCTTCAAACTCTCTGCAAATTGAAATCCGGATAAGAAGGAAGGAAGACAGCATCCGAGGTGAAACATTTTGCTTTTATAAGGTCTAATTTCCAGTTCCAAATTACCCTCTAATTTATTTAAAAGTTCAAAACTATCCTCTCTGTCCTTGGTTTATTAACAAATTTAGGAAAGAGACACAATTTCTAGGTAGAAGGATAGACGGGTGAAAATAGGTTTAAAATTTTTTTTTAATGTTTGTTTTTATTTTTTGAGACAGAGAGAGACAGAGCATGAGCAGGGGAGGGGCAGAGAGAGAGGGAGAGAGAGGATCCGAAGCAGGCTCCAGGCTCTGAGCTGTCAGCACAGAGCCCAGTGCAGGGCTCAAACTCAAGGACTGCAAGATCGTGACCTGAGCTGAAGTCGGATGCTTAACCAACTGAGCCACCCAGGCGCCAGCAGTTGAAATAGATTTTAAAAACGTGACACGTGAAAAATGAATATTCTTCTGCCTTCAGAAATGATCAATTCCTCTGGAACAAGTCTAAGAGGTAAGCATGAAGACAAAAGATGACCAAATCATTAACTACTGGACTCAAAAGAGTAGCTGCTGATGGGATAGGGTTCTGGGTGCTCGTCAGCCAGTATGATGACCAAATAGACTGGCTGTGGCTATGCTAAGTTGCACCAATTGAAACATAGAAGACAAAAACATGTTATAAACTCTGAGTACTGATAGGCAGGGCCAGTATTTAATTGTGAGGTTCATTAGTATGGCCTCACCCATTGTTGACAATCACTGTCTTCAATTATTGGGTCTAATATTGATCCACTTTTAAAACATTTTAAGTATTAACCTTTGCTTCCTGGAACGTCCGTTATCATAGTTATGTACTCCAAATTACAAATTCCTTGACTGGCCAAAGCCTCACTTAAAAATGTAGGTTTATAATCATTGAGGAATCCCTCTAATACTTTGAAATGACTCAGATCTAAATGATACAGGAACTGCTTCAAAAGAAAAAAAAAAAACGTGGGGCGCTTGGGTGGCTCAGTTGGTTAAGCCTCCTCTGACTGCAGCTCGGGTCATGATCTCACAGTTCATGAGTTCGGGCCCTGCATCTGGCTCTGTGCTGAAAGCTCAGAACCTGGAGCCTGCTTCAGAATCTGCATCTCCCTCTCTCTCTGCCCCTCCCCTGCTCGCTGTCTCTTTTTCTCTGAAAAAAAAAAAAAAAAAAAAGAAAGAAAAGAAAAAGAAAAAAAAAATTAAAAAATTGGAGGGAAATAAAAACCTCACTGACTCCTATAATTTTTTTCCTTAAAATGCTGCCTAAACATATATAAATGTAAAATTAGGAACCAACGCTTATTCTTAAAACATCTATTCAAATACTGCAAATTGGTATCTCACAGTGTTTTCCCCCACATTCCTGTCTTGCCCCTTCAAATGTGTTGGCTGCTCTGTAGTTCCGAGGCACAGTCAACATCTGTGATGTTGCACAGAAAAGTGTCCTTGGGGGGCAAGGCCCATCTGAAGCCCCACCTCATTGAGAGATGAGTTGTGCATAAAACAGAGCAGCGCACAAAAGTTTTTGCATTTGTTTGTGTTTTGTTCTCCTGTAGAATAAAGAGTGTTCACAGTATGGACTGTATACAAGACATCGGGTGATAGGCAAGTCTCTAGAACTTTAGAGCCTCTCACTTGACATTTTGGAAACATTCCCAGAAAAGAGAAAAACCCCAAAATGGAATTTCTGGGAAAATGGCTTTTTTAATGCATAGAGGATCGCATCCTCTCCCAAGCATACTGCAGAGCAAAAAGGGCCTTTGGACTTGACCAGAGCATCATTTCCACAACAAATTTGTATATCATTGTTAGGAGACGTTTTATTGGTAATAATCCCAAACGGGAGGTAATCCAAATGTCTGCCAGTAAGTGAATGAATAAACAAAGTGTGGTCTATTCACACGATGAAATAGCACCCCGCAATAACAAAAAGGAATTAACTATCAATTAGCACAACATAAGTGCATCGCAAAATAATAGTTTCCTCAATCAACGATCAAATATTGCTCTCGTTCTTTAAGTACCATGCATCTGACGAGTGGTTATTCCTCTTTCCTCTGCTACCAAATTGATCGCATTATTCGGAGGGTGATCTTTACCAGCTGTGAAGTTATCGCTTGGACACGAAATGGAGCTCTGTTGGTTCTTATCGAGGCATAAGAGGTGTAGCGGAGAATCAGCTGGCTTCAGTGCAGACACAGGTGCAAAGGCAAATGCTAGATTCATGTCCCAGCAATAAGAGGTCTGGTCGGTCCAGAATATGGTATCAGTTTTATATTATCATAAAAATTAAAGCGTACAGTTAAGAAAAGAACAGCTCAGTGAGAACAATAATCAAGAGTCCATCACAGAATAAGATTTTAGAATCAGTATCATATTGGGAAAAAAACACACACCCTCAAAAATGCATGGGTTTAACTCTAAATTCCACCACAAAGGAGCTGAGTGACTTTGAACAAAGTATTTACGTTCTTTGAGAACTGTTCTTTTTGTCTGTTACTAAAAGTGGTATTGTTGATCTCATGACTTAAAATTTTTTTAATGTTTATTTATTTTTGAGAGAGAGAGAAAGACACACACACACATACACACACAGAGCGTGAGCACTGGAGGAGCAGAGAGAGAGAGAGAGAGAGAGAGAGACAGAATTTGAAGCAGGCACCAGGCTCTGAGCTGTCGGCCCGATGTGGGGCTAGAACCCATGAACTGGGAGTTCACGTCCTGAGCCTAAGTCGGATGCTTAACAACTGAGCCACCCAGATGTCCTGATCTCATGACTTTTTTGTGAATTATATTAAATAGCATAACCAGTAATTATGTTAAATAGCTAGTCATTTCTAGGTTCAGCTGTATTTTCTAATGTGTAAATTATCACTGAATTATAATCTCCTTCCTAAAATTATGTATATATTTAAATAAAAGATTATTGATTGAGAGAATTTTAAATGGGGCACAACGGTCCATCTACTATCATGGGGGTTTTTGGTGGTCCATTCTTATTCTGTTTTATATTACATAAATAATAGAACACTGAGTTGTAACCTCAAAATCAGAAATTAGAATTTGTCAAATAAATTCTGGGTCTCATATTATAAGCAAGCTTACCTCTTCTTATTTGGGGACGTTAATGATATTCTTAAGTGTCAAATGCATAGTCTTTATTTTTTTCTAATTTAATTTACACACTATATGCTTTTAATATAGAAGACATGGACATTTTTTTTAAATAGAATGTTGGAATTGACATGAATAAAACCACGTGAAGTGCTTTATGGAACCCCAAAAAAGTTTTTCCCTCTTTTTCTACACCGTATGAAAAGCTATTGAAAACAGAATAGGGCATTTTGCAGAGAAAAGCATCTGGTTTCCAGAACACTACTTATTTCTGTTATTTGTTCTGTGGAATAATGTTTTTTAGGTAGATCAGTCTTCAAAATGGATGTTGAACGCCGGAGAGAAAAGAGTCCAAGCGACGTTAGCTTCTCATCTGCTGGTTACACAGAAGGCGGCAATGTTGAATGAGTTCGTATCTAAGCTGCCTTGTGGTCCGGTGCAATTCTTGGAAGTGTCATGTTGGATTGTTTGCTTAACAATACTGATTTGTAAGAAATCATGAAAGTATCCGCTTGATAAGTTCATCAGGGGGAAAACATTACGTTCCATCGGCTGTGCCTTGAAATAAAGCAAGTACTTATGGCAATAGATATATTTAAAGTGTTAAGAAATAAAAAGGTCCTATTATTTAGGATCTGTGTAAAAAGGAGTGGAGTCCTCCAAAGAGTCTTCAGGAGTTTCTCCTACTTTCCTTCGGGCAATGACACCGTAATAATTTGGTTACGGCGATGTTATTATGCCACGACAGCAGTGGAACTTCTCTCCGGAGGTGATGTGGACATCACCCAGCTTTAAGACACAACTTACCTTCTGTCTACAGTTGTATTTTGTCGGTACCGGATTCGAAATAAAATGAAGTGTCAGTTGGTGTAGTTAGTCTTGGATTGTTTCAATAATCACGCTTACTGGGAAAATCCATTCGGCTTCTCCGGGCCTTTTTCCCCTTTGCCCATGTGAAATGAAATGATCTCTAAGGTCCCAGTGGGTCGGATTACCTTATTCAATTCCTCTTGAGGTTATTCTAAAGAATGAATGTTCAGGCCAGGCCTTCCCAGAGGCATACACCAAGATAGAAATAGACTCACAAGGCCTTTTCTGGGGAGTGTATACGCCCGTGAGTTGAAATGGAGAAGGACAACACTGGGGGCTCTTAGGCTACGATGCTGGTCTGACCTGCGTACAGGAGAGAGAGCTTATAGATTGGAGTGCAGTTCTAGAAACGTCTTGCCAAGGCCAGTGGACAGTCCTTGTCAAAGCTCCCTGTCGGAGGTGTCCTGTCTCCTAGAAGCGTCTGCCTCAGTATCCCTGACGTGCTCAGTGGTTAAGGTGGAAGCCTTGCCCCGCGAACAGTGATGGATTTTAAAGCACAGTAACTGTGCCCTAAGTATCTTCTACACAGCAGAAGATGCCAGAGACGCGTTTTCATTGTTTCCGCAATTGCTTTGAGGGCCACGCAGTTAAAAAAAAATTACAACCTAAGTGTACTAATAAACGTATAAGGAAATTGAATAAATGCAACATAGATATTGCTCTATATTCATTGTGAATGAGTCTTTAGTGACTTACAGGCGATATCAAACACTATCGTACTTCTCGTTACACCAATGATCATTTAGGTGAAATGGTGCATAAGCCGGTGCTAATTGCAAACGTATAAAATTTTAAACCTTTTTGATTCACACTCGGTAAACAGTGAGCAGCTAGACAAGAACATTTTATGATATGCGTTCTCAGGTTATCGATTCCTGGTTAGAGGTTTGTATATTTTATTTTAAAATATGGTGTCGTCGATATACAAAAGTTTCACCGCAATTAGCAATTATGCTCTTTGGTTCGATGGGTCGATTGCTAACAAATCCTTGGACGCCCTTCATTAAAACTGTCGCCATAGCTTACTTTAGTAAATATGGGGCGTCATACGGCCCAAACCGACTTGAATGATTTGGGCAAAAATGAGCTTAACTACGAAGATGAGACATTTTTATTAAGCAATATCATAACTAGAACTTAATGCAATGCCTTTTCTATTAATTTGGACAAGATTTCTAAATGCCAGTTCATTGGCTTGTAACTACTGCTCCGACATCTTTGAAGACATTTTGTATCACTTTGCTCATTAAGCAGCTGCCAAAACTGTGGTCTGACCTAGGTCAGACACTAATTGGGACTGCTGTCTGTGTTTGGATAGATCTGCCTTTGGAAGAGCCACAGCTATAATAAAATATAGGGGTTTTTTTGTTTTGTTTTTTACCATATTTTTCAAGAAAAATTATTGTTCTTTGGAATAATCTAACAATGGTATATACCCACCAAATAAGTTTTGTAACGTACAATTGTATCTTTTGTTTTAGTGGACTTAAATGTCTAGGTAGGTTGTAGTGTCATTAAGGGCTTTGTCTTATATGTCACTGTATCGTGGGCCTATATGCACACAGTTGCCCCTTAAACGACATGGGTTTGGACTATGTGGGTCCACTATATGCATTTTTTTAAAATAATTACAGTACAGAACTGTAAATGTATTTCCCCTTCCTTACAATTTTCTCAGTAATGTTTTCTCGTCTCTATCTTACTTTAAGAATATAGTATATAATATATAGGAGATACAAAATATGTATTAATCGATTATGTTATCAGTAGTTATTACAAAATATGTAATCAATCGATTATGTTTCTGGTCAACAGTAAGCTATTGGTAGTCAAGTCTTTGGGGAGTCAGAAGCTAGCTGAAGTTTTTTGTTTTTTATGTTTCTTTTGAGAGAGAGAGAGAAGAAGAGGGAGGGGCAGAGAAAGAGGGAGACAGAGGATCCAAAGCAGGCTATGCCCTGTCAGCAGGGAGAGCGATGTGGGGCTTGAACTCACAAACCGTGAGATCAAGACTTGAGCTGAAGTCAGACCTTTAACTGACTGAGCCACCCAGGCGCCCCTCTGTGTGGATTATTTTGATTGCATGAGAGGTTGGCCCCCCCTAATCCTCACGTTGTTCAAAGGTTGACTAGAACATGGATGATGTAGCTTTTTTTTCCTTCTCCTTTCTTTTCTTTTCTCTCTTTTTTTCTTTTTGACAGAATTGCCTCCCCTGACTACTACACAAAAGAAAAGTTCACAGATTTTAAAAACATACGTTAAATGATGATTTCAAATTATTTTTTCCATGGTGTCTAATGGTGCTTTTGTTAACATTTAGTAATTAAGACAACTTAGTGTTTTCAAGGCATTTTTATAAATGCTGTAACCAAAATTTTCCGAAGTTTCCCATAATCAGTCTGCTTTTCCCCCCACTTTTCTCATATCCTTCGACCCGCTCCAACTGACCACCATCTCTCCAAAAAACTGCTCCCACTAAGTTGAAAATCTGCCTACCTACATGTAAAGCCAATGGTCAGTGTATTAGCCGGAGTTCTCCAGAGACAAAGAACACTTATTTATTATGAAGATTTATTATGAGGAATTGCCTCCCGTGATTATGGAGGCTGAGAAGTCCCGCCACTGGCCATCTACAAGCGGGGCACCCAGGAGAGCTGGTGGTATAGTCTAGTCTGAGTCTGAGAAGCAGGTCACTGATGGTGTACATCTAAGCTCAAGGTCAGGAGACCAATGTCCGGCTCAGGCAGACATGCGGGAGGAGAATGAGGCAATCTCCTTCTTCCTCTGCCTTTTTGTTTTATTCACGCCCTGGATGATTTGGATGAGGCCCTTCCACACTAGAGAAGCCAGTCTACTTTACTGAGTACGCTGATTCAAATGCTAATGTTTCCTGGAGATGCCCTTGCAGACACATCCAGAAATAACGTTTTACCAGCTATGTGGAAAACCTTCGTTCCAGTCGAGGTGACATAAAAAATCGCCACCATGGTCACTTTTCAGTCTTCTAGATTAGTAGTAGAGTAGTATGTGCTCATGGTAACCATACCCTCTGTCTCTTTTTATTAAAAAAAAAATGAAACTTAGAGAAATGTTGAAAAAAATGGAACTATGAACAGCTGTGTACATTTCACTCATATTTATCAATTGTTCACTTTTGACACAGTTGCTTGATTTGCCGAATTTAGTTTTAATTAATTGATATTGTTGTTGTTCTTGCCACTGAATGATGTGCAACATTATCAGGCTTTACTCAAAGCACAATGTTGGGTCTCCTTGACGACTGCTTTGGGGCACTTGCTAGTGTGGGCCCCAGGGAGCCCACCAGGCACATGGGTGGCTGCATTCACGACATATAGGCAACGTACACTTTGTGACTCCAGCCAAGATCAATCCACCGGACTTCAAATCCATTGCTTATCCCACAAAGCCCTACACGTCCAAGATGGCATCTGCGCTCCACCCCACGGCGCGGTCCATCCTGGTCTCCCTTCCCTCTATTGTCTCACGTTCGTTCATCCTGTCATATCAACGTTCTGTCTCCTCAAATCCAGTCTACTCTTAAATCTTGCTGATTTTACTTCCTAAAACTTTTTCTTCTTCCCATCTCTCAACTTTCCTAGGAAGCAGATTTGCCTCAAGGGTGAAATGATGCTTCATGCCAGAGATGAAGCCCCATGAGCCTGACATCACCACACCGACCACAGCCTGAGAGCCAGCCCGGGGGGGGGCGGGGGTTGGGGGCACGCTGCTGCCCCCCGACTGCTGAACTGGCTGCATGGGGAGGTAGTGTCTGAGTAGTGCGTGAATGCCAGGAAACCGGAAGATGGTAACTTTTGTTGCCTTCTTTCCCTTCTTTCCTTGGTCAAGTTTTCCCCTGTGTGGATTTAACCCCCTGGAATTTTCAAATGCACGATGGGTCACCCTTTGAAGTGAATTGGGAAGCCAGGTCTCGTGGGCAGCGTTTAGTTCACATTGGGATGGAGCAGACAGTCAGGGCATGTTGGCCACTAAATGTCGTCCAGTCAGGGGACGGCTGGCGCCCCGGATCAGGTGACCGGCAGCTATTTTCCTTACTGCTGTTCCAAATGTCCTTTTCAAAATGCAGGTCTGATCAGGATAAAAACTCCGCTGTAATACCCGTTGTTCTTTGACTGAAAATTCAGATATCAGGGGAGCTTGTACTGGCGACAGGTGTTATGTCCCAATCAGGGTTTGCTTAGGCTCCATCAGTCAGCCTTCCTCCTGCCAGAGGATTGTTTCCTAGTCCTTGAGTTCCTAATTCCCTATTGTCTCTTTTCCCCAAACAGTTCGCTTCCTACTTGTCCGGTTACCTCCTGTCCCTCTTCCTACCCATTATCACCTTCTCAGGGAAACTTCCCTCCACACTTTCTTGCCCCGAGTCCAAATTATCTCCTTATATGATCTCATGACATAGCATAACTATCTAGGATACTATTTTCAGAGGTTGAATTTTATATTTATTTGGCACATTCTCTCGTTGTTTTCTCCACTGACATATGTTTCATAACTAAGAAGCCAAATGCATCTAGTCAGCTGTTGAATTCAAAATGGTTTCACCGCTGCCCAGCATCGTGCTGGTGTTTTTGAAGGATAACTAACATTCTCAGTTTTGAGATTGAACACTGGGCTGAGACATTTGACATTTCTTGGGGGGAAAAAATCCCAAGAGCAAATAGCTTCCTCGTAACCATTTAACCAAATCACCAAATAAAAAAGCAAAAATAGATCTTGTATGATTTTGCTATATTTTTCATATGCCATGAAAGGCAATAATATCGGTGTCTACGCGGGCCAACAATTAGGCCACTGCAATAATTCCAGTAATCACTGCTATTGGTCTAGAGCAGGGTAAGCGATAGAGTTTGACTTCTCCTTCAGAGTGAATGTATCCAGCTAAGGATTTTAATTGAAGCTGGTAGGTGGTCAAAACACATAAACAAAGTAAGAGTGTTCTTTTCCTTTGACTTCAGACAGAAACTATCAGACCGCAGAGGTGATTTTTAATGAAACTCTTGTGAAGAATCGGTTGCTGCCATTGATTTTCCCTAGCAAAATACCAATATATGAGTTGGTATAATTTGAAACAATTGTGCTGTATTGTATTCCCCATAAGAGCTTTTTCTCTGTCTAAATAGAAATTGAGTTTCAACAAGAAAATAATCTTTGAACAAATCATATTTGGAAATATATTCAAAAGAATAAAATTGATAATATTTTGGACTTAATATAGTTCATCTTGCTTTTGAGTACTATTTTATATGCTTTTCCATATTTATAGCTATATTTTCTTCCCCCAAATTGGCATTTAACTCGCTTGAAATAACAATATATTGAAAAATAAACCTTTTTTTTTTTTAAAGTGTGTTTCCTTCAGACGACTCTAAACATTGGGAAAAATTCATGACTATCCTCTGAAACAAACACAATAAAAAACAAAATATGTTAACTGCATTTCATATGGTTAAAGATTATGTGCTTGGAATTCATATGTAGCCATTGCTTGACTCAGAATCAGTTTTCACTCATTCGGAGAGGCATTTCTTGATATCTTTCATATACTTGCTCACTATTAAAACTTAGACCACCGATGTCCAAACATTTAAAAATAGTCAATTCTACAGGAAATATTTTGTATGATCCATTGTTTATCAAACTTCAAAAATATACTTTTTTTTAATTTGTCATTTTGCAGAAAAACCTTATTTTGTGGAGGAGAACATTACCACAATGAACAGTGCAGGAGTCTTGGATCAGTGTGATTATCTCTAATATATTTTACTCTTTAAAATCAGGGTGACGTGGGGTATCCTTTCTCATTTCATCTATTATAAATTTTATTAAATCAGAAGTCCCACTTTTTGTTAAGCATATTGTATCTGGCAAGGAAAGGAAATTAGAATTACAATTTTTTTTTGAGATATGGATGTGAAGCATTCCCACACAGATACAGGTGCCAGTGGAGAGAACACTTTGAGCACCTCCGTTAACATGGTTTTTCATGCTGTGGGACCACAGTGATCGTCACCATCAGTGGTAGGCATAGGAAAGCAGGTTAGGGCTGTCATTACGTATTATCAAAATACAATCTTGCATTTATCTAAAGATGTCGTAAATAATGAAAACCTAAACTATGTTTACCCAGCCATCTTTTCTATGTTTTCCAAATATAAATCTTTTTATACCACGGACATTTATTAAGATATCATTTTAGTATACTTTTATTAGTTGAAATGTTTTTTCAGAATACATGTTCATTAATAGATGTTTTTCCCGACCTTTTCTTCCTGTCCCTACATGCACTGTTGCCTGTACCCTTGCTATTTTTGCTAGGTTTCCAGGGCGGCAAGGGCCTCAGAGCTTCCCCGCACTGTGACCTTTAACCTGCTGGGGGAACAGACTTCTGCCTTCGGAGTTGGAGGATCTGACCGAAGGGCCACTTTCAGCTGTGCGTCTGCATTTCATCACATTGGTAGAAACGTGAAGAACATGAATTTCTGTAGAGTCGGACGGGTCCAGATTCAAGTATCTGCTTACTTACGATGTGGGAGCTGGCCAAGTCCAAATGTCTAAGAAGATCAGGTTCCTCATATATGAATTTAAGATAGTGCTTCCCTCACTGGATGTTGCAATTATATGAAGATAAGAATATACACTTGGGATACTGTTTACCACGGCAAAATCACTGTACAAAGTTGACCTTGAAAAACATGTCAGGAATGCCATATGCCTCCCGCACAGTTAAAATTCCATGTAAAACTTTTGTTTTTGAGAGAGAGAGAGAAAGAGAGAGAGAGCAAGCTGGGGAAGGGCAGAGGAAGGAGAGAAAGAATCCCAAGTAGGATCCATGCCTCGTGCAGAGCTTGACATGGGGCTCAATCTTACGACCATGAGATCATGACCTGAACCAATATCAGAAGTTGGACATTCAACCAGCTAAGCCACCCAGATGCTCCCATGTATAATTTTTAGCTCCTCCGAAAACTCAACTACTAGTAGCCTACTGTTAACCAGAAGCCTTACTGATAACATAAGCAGATGATTGATACATATTTGGTAAGTTATATGCATTATACGCTGTTTTCATACAATGAAGTCATGTAGAGAAAAGAAAATACTATTAAGAAAATCATATGGAAGAGAAAATACATTTACAGTACTGTACTCTATTTATCAGAAACACCCATGTATACTTGTATCTGTGCAGTTCAAATAAGTGTTGTTGAAAGGTCAACTGTACTTCTAAACATGTTTATGTATTTCATAGTCTTTTCTACATATATACACATAGAAACTTTCTTACATATAAATATCTTCATATTCATATATTGAGTATATTAGTCTGTACTTGGAAATTATATAAATAAAACAAATGTAAATACATTTATGTGTGTTTACTCACATGTTTATTTATCTTTCTGGGAATTTGTCTATAAAGTAAACAGAAAGGTGGAAAAATGACCATTCTCCATCCCTTTATACCCACATTTTATAGCACTTGCCAGTGGTTTCCAAATAGTTGTGGTTATGTTATATTTCATATTTAGAAGTAAAACAATACGTTTTCCAACCATGGTAATTACATTTCTTATTTATTTATTTATTTATTTATTTATTATTTTTATTTTAGAGACAGAGAGACTGTGAGCAGGAGAGAAGGGAAGAGGGAGAGAGAGATAAATTTCTAATGTTTTATTTTATTTATCTTGGGAGACAGAGATAGAGAGCAAGTGGGGAGGGGGCAGAGAGAAGAGAGACAGAGAATCCTAAGTAGGCTCCATGCTGTCAGCACAGAGCGCACTGTAGGGCTTGAACTCAAAACTGCACGATCATGACCTGAGCCAAAACCAAGAGTTGAGTGCTTAACCAACTGAGCCAGCCACGCACCCCGAGAGAATCTTCAGCAGGTTCCGCACTCAGCGCAGTGTCCAATGGGGGGCTCAGTCCCGGAACCCTGGGATCATGACCTGAGCCGAAATCAAGAGTCTGAGACTCAACCCACTGAGCCCCCCAGGTGCCCCTACGTTTCTCTTCTTAACTGAGCCGATAGGTTAAGCTGCCTCCTGCTTACCAAGTTTTAGAGTCAGGCCAATCCTTCCAAGGTCTTCAGGCATCCCACCATCAACGCCGGTTGATTTGGCCTCTGATATTAATACTTGAAGTGGAGCAGAGTGCTGAGACTTTTTCCTCTGAGCTCTCATATTTTGGATGATGGTCTTTCAACTTCCCAAGCCTTCCCAATATGCTGGTCGCACATAGATTTCCACTTCCATTTCCCGCTCCGACCTCATTTCTCACTAATACCTCTGCTGTCATTCTGTTCCGGCCGTGCTGGCCCCCCCCCCCCCCCCACATTTCTTGGGACCCTGGCACCCTCAGGCTGCAGGGCCTTCACTTCTGTTTCTCTATCAGCCCAGACTACTAACCACGCCCAACCCAGCCTTATCTCCAGGGCTTCCTGCATCTGCTTCAACGTTGAACTTCCCCTGTGTCTTCCCTTAGGTCCACATTTCAAATTACAGTGTTCCTCACAAAACCTTATCCTCCTGTCCTCCCAAGCATCCCTCCCATATCCTCCCTTCCTCCCTGGACATACCACTGTCACATCTACCGCACAATGCATTCCATGTATTTACTCGTTTAGTATTATGCGTTTCCTTCCAAACATAACAATATAAGGGCAGAGATTTTTGTTTATTTTGTTAGCTGCTGCCTCCCCCAGACCTGAAGTAATGACTGATAGCTAGCAGATGACAAATAAATACCTGCTGGATACATACATTCCTTCAGCAGTACTAAAGCTAATGATTTTGGCATCTAGTTAACAAGAAATATCTAGTTAAAACAGAAGGACAGATGGTGAGTGTGACTGATGACACTGACCTGTGCGCCACGTAATGAGCTCTAAAGCTGTCGAGAGGGTGTGGAATCCAGCTCAGTGTGCCCTGAAGACAAAGTTACTCATTTATTTGCCTGAAGTTGCCTTTCAGTTGGCATCAAAAGACGTGCAGTCAGCCCCTCGCATGTGAGCACGAGACCGTCTGCTTTTTCTTTCTCTCTCCCATCCTTCCCTGATTTAAGAATCATCAGAAACTATTCAAATGTTGGAAACGTACCCCTGTTACAGAATGTGAGTAGCGCATGTCTTCGCAGCCATTCCCCGACCCCAGCCAGGAGTCTGGTGTCTACGTTTCTATTCCTAAAGCTGCTCTAATTTAGGTCTGTATCCTATCTTGCCCGGATGATTGCCATAGTTTGCCTACATCTTACCATTTACCAATAAGAAGGTACATTTAAAAATGGTATATGATCATAGTTTTTAAGTAGCTAATATTTTTATACAGTTATGTCTGTTTTCTAATAATTAAGCATGGTTATAGCAAACTCTATTTGGCCTTGTTATTTTCTTATTTTAACAGAGTTCTCCATGGCTTACTATACATAAAGTGACTCTACAACTGGCTATGTCCTCATTAAAAATTATACAAGAATAAATTACTCCTTTCTAAATATTGAACATAACAAATCTCATACAAATTTTTTAATTTTTTTTAACGTTTTATTTTTATTTTTGAGACAGGGAGAGACAGAGCATGAATGGGGGAGGGTCAGAGAGAGAGGGAGATACAGAATCTGAAACAGGCTCCAGGCTCTGAGCAGTAAGCACAGAGCCCGAAGCGGGGCTCGGACTCACGGACAGTGAGATCGTGACCTGAGCTGAAGTCGGACGCTTAACCGACTGAGCCACCCAGGTGCCCCTCATACAAATAACAACCGCGCTCACGAGAGAGAGAGACCGTGAATGGGGGAGGGTCTGAGAGAGAGAGAGAGTCTTAAGGAGGTTCCATGCTCAGCACAAAGCCTGATGTGGAACTCAATCGCATGACCCTGGGATCATGACCTGAGCCGAAATCAAGAGCTCGACGCTCAACCAAGGGAGCCACCCATGCATTCCCATTTCCCCTTCTGTTTAGTAGGCCCCATGCCCAGCATGGAGCACAATGCAGGGCTTGAATTCATGACCCTGAGATCAACAGCTGAGCTGAGATCAAGAGTTGGACGTTTAACCGACTGAGCCACCCAGGTGTCCCTGGGATGAAGTACTTCTATAGGCCAAAACACATCATGCATTTTGAAAGAGAAATTAAAACATTGGGGCAAGAGTGGTTATAACACGGTACCAGGTAAGGGGTTCATAGCTTTTAAAGTTGGGTGGATAGGTAGACAGATAGAAAGGTAGCTTCACGATCACCCACAAAAAAAATTGTGGACTTCAATAGAAAAGCTATAGAAATGACAGGAAAAAAGAGTGCAGATTCTGATAAGAATATGTAAAAATTGTTGAGCATTTTTAACAAATCAATAAATGCAATTTAAAAGATTTTCCTTATGATATCGGAAAGTAAATGAAGAAATTTATCAGAAAGGAAATAAATAAATTTCGAAAAGAATGTACAGGAACAGCTGATATTTGACATTTGCTGCTGCTAGGAGTGTAAACTAGGAGACAGATTCTGGATGCTTTTTCTCCTATACTTTACTTTGATATGTGTCTTTCATCATTTCTTTTCTGTAAACAATCTCAGACTTGTCCTGAGTTTTAGTTAAAAACTCCATTAAAACATTTTTAAATCAATGTTTACTGCTTGTCAATCTCAGTTCCATGAGCTTTACATTATTAACTAATTTAATCTCCAGACATACCGAAGACCTAGATTTTATTATCATCATTTTATTAACCAGAAGCTCAGACACAGAGAAGGTATTTGCCCACACTCTACAGTTAATAGGCAGAATTGTGATCGAAATCTCACACGTCTGATCTCGTGATTGTTCTTCCACCGAGTGGACGACCTTGGAGCTTCAGCACTGGGAAACAGACGGAATCTGGATAATAGGACAGAGTCTTAGACATGCGTTTGATCATGGGAGTGCTGTATAAACATTAAATATTATGTAAATAGTAAATAATATAATAATATAATATTAATATGTTAATTATATATTATATATAACATA
This sequence comes from Panthera pardus, assembly GCF_024362965.1. Lineage (NCBI taxonomy): Eukaryota > Metazoa > Chordata > Mammalia > Carnivora > Felidae > Panthera > Panthera pardus. The sequence continues at coordinate 82,462,853 of NW_026526710.1, read as the reverse complement.
GTATTATATATTATATATAATATTGTTAACTATTATTATTAAGTAATAAATATTATGTTTTACATAAGAATATTTAATAAGTTTATATTTAAATACACATTTAAAAAATTCCATTACATTTCCTAAAATCATTTATCTTTAACTGAATTTAAAATTATGTGTGCTTTATAAGACCAATTGTTTTTAGTATATTTTACTTTTTATCCACTTTGCACTACTTTCTTCTGTTTTTAAATTTAGTTAATGTTTATTTTTGAGAGAGAGAGAGACAGAAAGAGAAAGACAGTGCGAATGGGAGAGGGGCAGAGAGAGAGGGAGACACAGAATCCGAAGCAGGCTCCAGGCTCTGAGCTGTCAGCACAGAGCCCAAGGTGGGGCTCGAATTCATGAACCGCGAGATCACGACCTGAGCCGAAGTCGGACGCTTAAGCGACCGAGCCACCCAGGCGCCCCTGCACTACTTTCTAATGTCCAAACTCCACAATTTGGGGGAAAAGCTTTTTCAAAAAAGAAAGGCCAAAGTAATTGAATTTTCCTTGGGCTGTGCATTTATATCTTCCTTCTTTTTTAAAAATGTTTCTTGGATTAAAGAAAAAGTAAAAAAATAAAAATGTGTCATGGGGCACCTGGGTGTCTCAGTCAGTTAAGCATCTAACTCTTGATTGATTTCAACTCAGGTCATGATCTCACGGGTCGTGAGTCGGAGCCCCGCCTTGGGCTCTGTGTGGACAGTGCAGAGCCTTCCTGAGATCCTTCCTCTCTCCCCCTTACTCTCTGGTCCTCCCCTGCTCCCTCTCTTTCAAAATAAATAAACTAAAAAAAAAAGTCATTTGAAAAATGTTTCATAAGTCACAGTTTTAGTTTGGAACTGTAACTGACAGCTCTTTCTTATACTAGTAAGAGTGGTAATGATTCTTACAAATAAAATTCTTCGAAAGTCTGAATTCTTCATTAATTTTGCCCATAAGGTTTCTTTACATCTTTAAAAAAGTCTCAGTTTGAACTGAAATACCTAATAGTTTCTATTTTTTACATTATGAAGATGACGGTGGCGATGATGATGATGTAAACAGTTTTGTTTTTTTTTTAATTTGACTGTAGTCAACACCCAATATCACATTAAGTTTCAGGTGGACAACTTAGTGATTTGACGAGTTTATACACGATGCGATGTTCACCACAAGTGTAGCTCCCCTCTGTTCCATTACATCACTACCACAATATCATACACTTCACTCCTTGTTCTCTGCTTTTTATTCCAATGATTTACCCGTTCCGGACCTGGAAGTCTGTATCTCCCTTTTCTTTCAACCCATTGACCCCAACCCCCACCATCCTTTCCTCCGGGAACCATCAGTTTGTTCTCTGTATTTGTAATTCTTATTCTACCTTTTGTGTGTTCGTTAATTTTTTGGATTCAGTTTATGAGTGGAACCATGTGGTATGGGTCTTTCTCAGTCTGACTTATTTCATTTAGGCATAATAACCTCTAGGGCTGTCCATGTTGTCTCAAATGGCACTGTCTTAACTTCTTATAGCAGTGTAATATTCCATATATATATATATATATATATATACACATATATATGCCACATCTTCCTTATCCATTCATCTATTGATGGATACTTAGATTGCTTATATGTCTTGCTGTTATAAATAATGCTGCAAGAAACATAGGGGCACATGTATCTTTTTGAGTTAATATTTTCATTTTCTCTGGGCAAATTCCCAATAGTGGAATTATCAGATCATTTGGTATTTTTAGTTTTAATTTTTGAGGGACCTCCATCCTGTTTTCCACAGTGGCTGCACCGATTTGCATTTCCACGAACAGTGCCCGAGGATTCCTCTTTCTCCACATCCATGGCAAGACCTGTTGTTTCTCACCTTCCGGATTTTAGCCATTCTGACAGGTGTGAGGTGGTGTCTTTTTATGGTTTCGATTTGCATTTTCCCCGGGGATTAGTGATACTGAGCGCATTTTGTTTCTCAAAGGAATCTTTTGATAAATAGCATAATTTTTAGGAAAAAAAAGTTTCCCATTTAACATACTATGAAGAGAAAGAAGGCATTTCAAAATAAAATTGGAAAGTCATCTGGAGAATTTACAGAGCTTTGATTGAGACTGAATGCTATGATGCCTTTTACCTGAAACATTATGATAGGCAAAGAAAAATTCTAGTTTTAAACTGCATAAAAATGCATAAAATCACACTGAAAGTATTAGATAATTATTTCTAATTAGACCATAATTCTGAGGAGGACAGAGAGGAAGATGAGCCCACTGGCCCCACCCATTACTTCCATTTAAATCAATAGTCAATGAAGACGGTGTAAATCATTGTCATGATTAAATAGCAGAATCACTTGATAGATGTTTTTAGTATTAAGATCACAGGCTTTAAGTCTTATCAACAGCAAGACACATCCTCAGAATGTGTACTAATCATTAAATTAATGAAAATTAATTATTTTTCATTATTAATTAATAAATAAATTATAAACAAACACAATACATTATAGAAATTATTAATATAATATTAATAGGACTAAAAATAATAAAACTAATAACAATAAATTAATTAGAATTAATAAAAATAAAAGTAAAAAGATGAGATGATTAAAAATTCCATTTATCAGTGAAATGACTACTGTAGAAATGCACATTAATACAGCAATCATTGTGCTTGATTTTGTTTTCCATACTTTAAATCTACACCAGGACTCGGTATCTAAAAGTAAATGAGCGGGGTTTATTGCAAGATAAAGTACCCTATAATTACCATTTGCAGTTCAATTAAAAAGTATGGATGAATATTAAAATATAAGTGTTTCACTTTTCCACGTCTGTATCTACCCACCAACCTCTCAGAAGAATTAATCGACTTCCAGTTTTATCCCAGGCATTATTTGAATTCCGATTGACAGTAGTGATGGGGGAGAGTTAATGTGCCCACTTAGGATTCTTTCTCCTGGTTCTCCCACGTCGTGTGTCTGGTGCTCTATTTGATCTCTTTACAGCTTGTGATCACTTTCTGATGTCTCAATTCCTAGTTTTCTCCTTCCTCAGTTTGTGAAGTCTTCTCCTTTTACCTTGATCCCAAGCAAACCAGAAAAGTTTATCAAACTCTCCATTTTCAAAGGGCCATATTTCATTCTTTCTCATTGCCACGTAGTACTCCATTGTGTATATAAACCACAATTTCTTTAACCATTCATCACTTGATGGACATTTAGGCTCTTTCCATAATTTGGCTATTGTTGAGAGTGCTGCTATAAACATTGGGGCAATATGGATGGAACTGGAGAGTGTGATGCTAAGTGAAATAAGCCATACAGAGAAAGACAGATACCATATGTTTTCACTCTTAGGTGGATCCTGAGAAACTTAACAGAAATCCATGGGGGAGGGGAAGGAAAAAAAAAGGTTAGAGAGGGAGAGAGGCAAAGCATAAGAGACTCTTAAAAACTGAGAACAAACTGAGGGTTGATGGGGGGTGGGAGGGAGGGGAGGGTGGGGGATGGGTATTGAGGAGGGCACCTTTTGGGGTGAGCACTGGGTGTTGTATGGAAACCAATTTGACAATAAATTTCATATATTGAAAAAAAACCTCTCCATTTTCAAGTATTATATAGAAAAGCTGGGGCTCTCCTCCTAGAGCCTGCTGCTGGATACCAGTCTTCAGTATTTGACCTAATGGTGAGCTGTCCAAAGGGCCAAGTGATCATGGACTAAGGAGGCATCCTGATGACAGAAAAAGAATTTCAGCATCACTATGATTTTCTTTGGTCCTTTTTTTTTTTTAAATAATGTTTATTTATTTTTGAGACAGAGAGACACACACAGAGCATGAGCATGGGAGGCTCAGAGAGAGGGGGAGACACAGAATCCCAGGCAGGCTCCAGGCTCTGAGCGGTCAGCACAGAGCCCGACGTGGGGCTCGAACTCACGAACTGTGAGATCATGACCTGAGTCAAAGTCGGGCGCTTAACCAACAGAGCCACCCAGGTGTCCCAGTATCACTATGATTCTCTACGGTCTGAAGATTTTCTGCACTAAAGTCTTTTATTATAAGTCATAAAGGCAGATGATCCAAAGAATATTTTAAGGTCCTATTTCTGGATCATAGTATTCACCTGCCACAGAGGCATCATTTCATTACAAGAAGGCACCTAGTTTTATATATCTTGACTGTAACTTCAGTGCTTTACTACGGATAGCAGAATCACATAAGTTACAATGGCAGCTTATCGCTTAAACAGTTTTAACATTTTTCAAAGTATCCGATTTTAAAATATGAAAGATATCTTAAATAACACCTCCTCTATCTATTATAAGTTTTAGCAATGATATTAACAATATTAGTACCTCTACAAGTTATTAAATATTTACTAGTGGTTAGCTTCAAGTCATTGTATCATTCCAAGTAAGATTACCGTTCAGGAAAACTATTATTCCTGTATTTAGGACTCAAAAAAAAAAAAGTACTAAGCAAAGTAACATTTAGAAACATTTAGACTAAGTGGTACAGGAAACATGAACCTGATAACCCACACTTTGAATCTGCCTTCAAAGCCTCTGCCCTCACAATGCCCTCTGGATTCCTCGGCCAGCTTTTCTACTTCCTCCAATTATAAGTCCAATTTGGAAGTTATAGAACAATTGATCAAAGACAGGGCACGACACACTCTTACTCGACTCTTCTTTCTTCTTTGTCTCCAGCTTTTCTTTAGGGCCATGCTGGATGTTTTACAGCTCTGAGACTTGACTAGTGGGGCAGTTCATAATACTTTCCCGGGGACTGAGCATTTCTCTCAGAAACAATTCAGGTACCACGGAGCAGGTAATGAAATGAGAGCAAAAAATATTTCATATCATGGGTCTTTTCCTTTCCTATACACCAGTAAGTAATTCTTTCCCCTAGTTATGAAAGTGGTCGCTTTAACTTAGTTTCAAAATGTTTTTATTTTTTATTTTTTCCTTTTGAAAGCCACTCCTAATATTTCCCACTTCTTGAGGGAATGATAGGAGATATACACTGTAATCTTTTCTTTCCTCGAGAACAGCACTTTTTGGGAGGGGGAGAGTATTTTTCACTGACAATCTTACAAATTATGATTGTTTCTTTTTATGTCAGTACTCAAAAGAAACCGTGGGAATGATAGCTTTACAGATTTAGAAAGTAATGAATAAAGCCTACAAGAGAAGAATCCCATGGGTGATGTTAGCTCACTTTAATGATGACGTTTGACAGCGGTTTTGGTTTAGGATGAGGTTCCCCTGGCAACTGTTTTATTGGAAAACTGAGAATAGTGAGAAAGCCCTGAAATATGCATTTTTTTTTTTATTTTAACAGCATCGGTGATATGTTTTGCTCCTTTCTAATGAGTATAATCATTGAATGGGATTGATCATTAACCCGACATTCATTTGTACAAAGCATAGGTATATTTTCAAGGAGCGAAGAGGTTCAGGAAGTGATTTGACTTCCATAACTTCATTCTAATGTATATGCTTCCTCTGTAGGATTTGAGATGCCATGATAAAGATGGTGAAATGTCACACGGCCCTCACTTCTGCGTGTGATGGTATAGATTCCCTTTTTCGTTGACTGGATGTGTGGTGTAAATAATAACTCCAAAGTGGACAGGTGCACCTGATCTTGTCTTTGAACGCTGCACCATGTGATGGATTAGTTTTCGTGTTAAAAAGCAAATAGTGAAAATGATTAATGAATATACAAATGACTGTTGCACCATAAAAGCTAACTCAAAAGTTCTTTTTAATGTTTATTTATTTATTTTGAGAGAGCGAGACAGAGACAGAGACAGAGAGAGAGAAAGACAGAGACAGAGAATCCTGAGCAGGCTCTATGCTATCTGCACAGAGCTCGACGTGCGACTCAATCCCACGAATCATGACATCATGTCTGGAGCCGAAATCAAGAAAAGGACATCCAACCGACTGAGCCACCCAGGCGTCCCTGATTCAAAGTTTTAATGTTATTATTAAGTCTATATTTAATGAGACTGTGAACTACACTATAATAGAATATTTCCAAATTATAGTCTATTAAAATTACTTACTGGTATTACCTACTGGTTTTATCTTCAGTCTGGAAGTAAAATATGCTTACTGGTACACAAGGAAGACAGGCAGGGAGAGGACTCCTCTGTTCTCATCTGTACTCCTGAACCTAGTAGTTCAGTCACATGCTTACTAAGATTCAGTTGTATTTGCTCAAACCTGAACAAACGTCAGCTGACGTTGTTATGTCATTATATCAGCTGACTTTGTTATTGCTATTATTAGATTGAATTAAATATGCTATAAGCTTATTAACTTTGAAGGCAAGAAGAGATCATTGTTTCCATGAAAATTAAGTAGAATGTATTGGGAATCAGTGACTGTGAATCTCTCAGAAAGATAGCTTTCAAATTAGTGCTCCTAACGACACAACTTTGGCAAAAATTTGGGAGGGGGACATAGGATGATGTAACAACTGGTAACTCCCCCAGGGACCAGTGCCAGGATAGGAAAGCTTGATCGATTGCCACGGGCTTGGTTTGTACAATTTTGGGAGTTAAAACCCCGGGGACCCGTCTTAGGGAGGCACCACGATATTTTGAGATTTACCTTCAGGACCCTGACTTGATTCACACAGTAAATATCAGAGAAAAATCCCCTTGGGCTTCCAGTAGAGACAGGAGAGAAAAGGAACCATTTTGAAATACACCAGCGCACTCTCTTCTTAACGAAGCCTTCATGCAGGGGAGACGAGTTACCCAGAGCCCAATCTGCTGGGTTATTATCAGAGCCTATCTGACCTGGGGAAGAAACATACCCAATTCCAGCTTACTCTAGCCATCCTGTCCCACGTGAGGCGGGAAGAAAGACCGAGAAACACTTATGATGTCCACAGTCCAGACACACCCACTCACTAAAAGAGCGAGACCCAACCACAAGACTACAGAACACTGTCTCCACACCTCACCACCACATCACTAAAGGCCTATGTACATCAGTTCTTTTGCCCAATATATCATATCCAGCAGTCAATAAAAATTACAAGGCATACCAAAAGGCAAAAGACAGAATTTGAAGAGACAGAGCAAGCTGCGAAACAAGATATGGCAGGGCTGTTGGAATGATCAGACTGGGCATTTAAGACAACTATGAATAATAGGCAAATGACTGTAACGGATACAGTAGACAGCAGGCAAGAACAGATGGGCGACTTGCCCAGAACACTGGCTATTCTAATGAACCAAAAAGAAGTCCTAGAGATCAAAAGCACTGTAACAGAAATGAAGAGTGTCTTTGAAGGGCTGGCTGAGGAAAGAATCTCTAGGTTTGAGGATATCTCAGTAGAATCCTCAAAAACTGGAGGGCAAAGAGTACAAAGACTGAATAAAACAGAACAGAGGATCCAAGGACTGTGGGACAACAAAAGGTATAACATACACATAACGGGGATACACGAAGGAGGGAAAAGAGAAGAAAGAACCAAAGAAATATTTGAAGCGATAATGACTGAGAATCTTCCCCAAATTAATGCCAGACACCAAACCAAGATCCATAAAGCTCAGAGAATACATATTACAATTAAGGCAGAGAGAGAGAGAGAGAGAGAGAGAGAGAGAGAGGAAGGAAGGAAAGAAGGAAAGAAAGAAACTACACCTAAGTATATACATTTCAAATTACAGAAAGTCAAAGTTAAAGAAAAAATCTCAAAAGATACCAGAAGGGAAAACACCTTACTTATAAATGGACCAAGATAAGAAACCAAGAAACAAGAAGAGTGTGGAGTGAAATACATGAAATCTTTAAAATTTTTAAAAATTAGTCTAAATTCTGTACCTTGCAAAATCATCCTTCAGAATTTTAGGAGAAATGAAGACTTTATCAGACAAACAAAACTGATGGCATTTTTTGCCAGTAGACCTGCATTGCCATGACTTTTTTTTAAAGATTCTTTTGAGAGAACAAAATTAATATGGCTGGTGAGAAACTTGTATCTACATAAAGCAAGAACATTGAAGAAGAAATAAATGAAGGTAAAATAAGACTTTTATTTTTCTTAATCTTAATTGATCTAATATATTACTGTTTGGTCAAAATAATAATAACAACACATTTGAATATATACCATTATATAAACGAAAGTCTTTGGAAACTATATAGGATAAGGCATGCAAAATCTGTTGCTCTTGGTTTCTGATTTACTTAATTTTTTTAAAATTTATTTATTTATTTTGAAAGAGAGAGAGGAGGATAGAGAATCGCAAGCAAGCTCCATGCTGTCAGCCTACAGCCTGATGCGGGATTTGATCTCAAGACCGTGAAATCATGACCTGAGCCAAAATCAAGAGCTGGATGCTTAACTGACTGAGCCACCCTGATGTCCCTGATTTATTTTATTTTTTAAACAACTTTATTGAGACATAATTAATATACAACAACTATATATATATATATATATGGTGTATGATTTGCTAGGTTTTGATACACACACACACGCATGCATGCATGAAAACAGGAGCATAATCAGCAAATGGAAATTTTCATCATCCATCAATGTTCCCTCAGGCCTCTGTCTTTCTCTCTCTTGTCTCTCTACACTCTCCTTTAAAAAGAAATCCACATCAGTGCATTATTTTCCATCTTAATTTTTTTAAAATAGAAGCAAAGAGCCTTAGAGCCACCACCCCCCCTCCCCACCGCCGCTCCCCTGCCCTGTTTTCTCTTCCTTCTTTCATGGAGCATAATTTTTCCAGGATGTACTCCTGGTGTATGTGACAATAATTCAGTCTTTTCCATTCTAAGTAGTATCCTGCAATATCAAAACACCACAGTCTGCTCACTAACTTGTGGGGGCTATTAAGATTGCTTCCAGGTTTGGTTATTCTAAACATAGCCACACTGGACCTTAATGCACAGGTCTTTGTATGGCATATGCTTTCATTATTCTTGGGTGCATAGGGTCAGGATGGTTGGATCACGTAAGTGTCGTTCAACTTTTTAAGAAACTGGCTAACTCTTCCCAAAGAGATCATCATATCTTACGTCTTTCACTAGCAGTGTGTGAATTTCGGTCCCTCCATATCCTTACCAACATTTGGTAAGGTCTTTTTAACTTTAGCTATTCTAATGCAGATTAATTGGTAGCTCATTATTGTTTTAATTTTCATCGCCTTAGTTATTAATGTTGTTGAGATGTATTTTCATGTGTTTATTTGCCATCCTGATGGATGTGATAAAATCTGTTCAAAGTTCTTGCCTGTTTTTTCACTGCATTGTTTACTTTCTTCTTATTGAATTTTATACACTATAGATGGAAGTCATTCATCATCTATATGGCTTGTGAATATTTCTTTCAATCTCAGTCAGGTCTTTTCATTCTTTTAATAGTATCTTTTGAAAAGCACAAGTTTTTAGTTTGGGTGAAGTCTACTTTACTATATCTTTTCTATCAAGATTCGGGCTTTTGGTGTTTTACCTAAAATATAATTGCCTAGTCCCAAATTCTAGGTTTTCTTTTTAAAATATTGTTGTTTAATTTTTATATTTAGTATTATGATCCTCTTTGAGTTAATTTCTGTAGGTATGATATATGGATCAAGGTTCATTTTTAGGCATACAAAGATAGAGTTTTTCAGCAAATCCGGGGCTTGAAGACAATGAAACTGTCTTTGTCTTGAAAGAGGCATATGGATGCACATATGGTGGTGGGCACAAAGTGAAATATCTTTGTATCCCATAATAAAAGCCCAATAGAAAGCATCCACCATGGGAGAGGTTGACGGAAATAACTGCCCAGTGGATGTCAGCTAGCCTCAGTCATCATCCTCTCTTGGACTTTCATGATGCCCTCATGGATGCAGAAATCACACTGGCAGTGATGGGGCCTATATATGGGCCCAACAATCTGTTCCCACTTACAAAGACTGATTTAGTCACTACCACGGGTGATTGTCCATACTGCCAGTAATTTAATCCACTGCTAATCCCGTTATGTAACAGTATTCCTCAGAGAAACCAAAACTGCCTCCTGATGGCAAGTTCATAACACCAGGTCCCCTTTCAACCTGGAAGGGACAATCACTTGGATTTGGCACACGTTCTAGATATGATCTTGAATTTCCTGCCTTTAGAACCTCACCCGGGATGCTTGTCTGAGGAATTACAGAAAGTTTGATCTACTGAGGTAGAACTCTGTACATTGCCTTTGACCAAAACATTCCCACTACAGCACCGTAGGGGTACTGTTTCTTTCAGACAATATACCACGTAGATATGGCAGCTTGTCAGGTTCAGGAAAAGGGGGGGGGTGGCCTTTTAAAGCTACAATTGAGGCATCAGCCTGGAGACAACTGCCTGCAGTAAAGGATGTCCCCATCAGGAGGTGGTAAATCAATGACCTTTACAAGGATACTTATCAACTGCTCCTTGAGAGCAGTTGGCATTCAACATGGCATGCTCACCAGTTGAGAGATGGTCAGGTGAGCTGGTCCACTAAGACTTTCCAAAGCCTTTTCCTGATCTTCATGGAAGTGGTTACGTCATGGAAGTGTTTCTCAGATTCAGTCCCCTGTGGATATACCAACAGAGAGACATTGCCCCAAATTATATACCCTTTCATTAAACAGGAGGACTACCAGGAGGCAGGGACTGATGCCAAATCTCTTGTCCAGTAACTACAGGACTAAATGTTCTGTCAGTTGTTTTATATTAGGGACAAATGGGTTTCAGTGGGTTTACCGTACCATTCATCATGATTTTATTTTCTACCACTGTTTGAAGACGTTTGATAAAAATAACCTAGCAAGAATTATTTCTCTTATTGATTTTTAAATGCCCTTTGATTTTGAACAGATTCAGACTATGGGCCAAGTAACGTCAATATTACTTAGACTCTCAGTTAATAATGCTTTTGAAATTAACCTTTCACTACCATGATGAACCAATGAAAACAGGTCTGTTCTCTTGCCGGCACAAACAGAGATTATCAGTAGATAAAATTTATTTTAAAGCATCTCACATATGGTTTCAGATTTGTAAGGCAAAGATTTAAAACACTTTGGAAAAGTTGGACCCATTCCCTCCAAGATACATAAAAGAAAGAAATAACGCCCTTCAAACTAAAGCCATCAACTTATTAATGTAAAGCCAGAATTGCAACAAATTTTTTTTTGTATTTATGGGCATGAATAAAATTGCCAAAGATAAAAACAAAACTATCAGATATACATGATTCAAGATTCAACTGCTGTCTAAGAATTAATTGCACCCGGTTAATTAACATCTCCAAGTACATCACGTTATCCTTTTCACCTGTTTCCTTTGGCCCACGAGCCAGAAGCCCCATGGCCAGGACAGTCCACAGGAGCACTGTTATGCTGGTCTAGACCATGGTGGCCTGTTGCCGACACCTACTTCAAAACGTTTCCAGGCCTGGGGCGCCTGGGTGGCTCAGTCAGTGAAGCGTCCGACTTTGGCTCAGGTCATGGTCTCATGACAGCTCGGAGCCTGGAGCCTGCTTGGGATTCTGTGTCTCCTTCTCTCTCTGCCCCTCCCCCACTCATGCTCTGTCTCTCTCTCTCTCAAAAACAAATAAACATTAAAAACAATTTTTTTTTAATGTTTCCAGGCCTAACACCTGTCTACCCAGCTGTATGGGTAGAATTTGGGGGAGTCAGTCAAGTGTCAGCACAGAAGCTGAGGAGGCTCACTCAACTCCTGCACAAATACCTCCAGCTGGTGGTGCCTGGAACCCTGTGGCCATCCCCGAGGAGATGGGCAGTCTTTCCGTTTTCAAAAGAGAAATAACCATACTCCTCAAGATATTATGTCAATCTTACCACCTGCTTATTTTCCAAAGGATTAAATTCTGCATTAATTAGCAGCAGAGATGCCCAGGAAACTATGTTCTTATCAGGAACACACTCAACTCTTAACTCTAAGGACTCCATTTGATAATAAGATACTCAAATTAGAATAATGCCTTTATTTTTGTATTGCACAGACTAAAATGTCCTAAGTTATGGAGGATTTCATAACTCCAGTTACCCTACAAGTAAACTGTTTTCTTTCACAGTATCTACCTTCAAAATAATTTGCTTTCATTGCAAGAAAGAGCAGACCAGAAAAAATAGCATATATTCCCTTCCGGAGTTAAATATTTGTCTCATGCTTCACTATTGTCCCATATGTAGTCAACTTTCTTTTGGACCATAGTTAATGGAAGATCATTGCCCATTCGTTCACTTTCCCTCAGACGATGAGCAACCCAAACTAACTTCAACAAAACATTGAAGCTTTTAACCAAAACTTCAACTGACATGGGTGGCCGTGTTCTTATCAACTGCAACTACAATTTTAAAGAATTTAGTATTTTAATTTAAAATACACGGGGTGCCTGGGTGGCTCAGTTGCTTGGGTGTCCGACTTGGGCTTAGGTCATGATCTCGTGGTTCATGAGTTTGAGCCCCGCGTCAGGCTCTGTGCTGGCAGCTCGGAGCCTGGAGCCTGCTTCGGAGTCTGTGTCTCCCTCTCTCTCTGCCCTTCCCCCGCTCATGCTCTGTCTCTCTCTGTCTCTCACAAAAATAAGTAAATATTAGAAAATATTTATTTAAAAATAAATAAATAAAATAATTACTCAGGAAATGATATGAAAAAGCATCAGAATTAGCATGTGATTACCACCAGCAGCGGAGACAAGCTTTGTCGCTGGAAAAATTATGCGTTACCAGCACATTTTTAAATAGCTGGAATATTTTTTTAAACTCATCTACCACAAAACGCTTATGACCATAATTAGCCTTTCATATTTAAAAAATACATTTGACTCCTCATCTTTTCCCCTTCTTCGCTGTGTGGCTCTGGAGAGCCTGTTAGCCTTTTGAAATCTATTTGTTTGCCTGGGAAACAATGGGAATGATTCTTCCCTTTGTGAAATTGTGTGGTTGACATTTCCTGTGGCCCAGGCACTGTCAGTCACCCAGTATCACAGGATAACAAAAGATGCTGAGCTTTTCCCCACAAGGCTTCAAATCCAAGAATTTGGTAAGTAATACATTCGATAGGGCTTGTGATGTGGCACCTGGGTGGCTCAGTTGGTTACGCGTCCCACTCTTGGTGAGATTGAGACCCGCACTGGGCTCTGTGCTGATAGCGTGGAGCCTACTTTGTATGCTCTCTCTCCCTCTCTCTCTCTCTCCCCTTCCCCTACTCACGCTGTCTCTGCCTAACTCAAAATAAATAGATAAACTTAAAAAACTTTTAGATAAGGCTTGTGTCGATGCAGAAAGTGCCAGTTAACACATACACCCATGCTGAGCCACTCAGTGAGTGGCCGTGTGTAGGGCAGTTACTCGTGTTGGTGACACAGCCATCAACAAAACAGAGGCTACTTCCCTGCTGGCTCTTACACTCCAGCACAGAAAAGATCGTCAATAATCAATAGCAATAATATATACAAACTACGTATCGTGGCGCGTGCGATGAACGCGGCGTGAGAAGTAAAAGCAGACGAGGAGCAGAAACGCTGGGAATCCGGAGGTCCCGGCAGTGACTGCATTAAATGGCACACTCGGGGATGTTCTCCTTGAGAGGCAACATCGGAACAGAATACTGAAAGGAGTTCTGGAGTTCTCTCAGGATGCTGGCAGCAGGTGGCAGGAGGGGGTCACCGGGAACAAAGCTGTCGGGCACGATTCTTCTGCCGCGCCCTGGAACCCCCTAGAGGCCAACACAGCAGGAAGACAAGGAGATGGAGGGAGGAGCCTGAACAGGTGATTCTACGGGTCCAGCAGTGCGTGGCCACGTGTTTCACTTCCCTCTGTGTGGCCACGGGGATCTGCTGCCGGGGCGGGAGGATCTGCCTTTTGTTTGGGACCTCCGCCTTTGGTACTGAGAATGGACAAAGGAGGCGCATGGGGGAAGATCAGGTCTCTGTTAACGGTTTGATTCATCCAGACGGTGTTTACTTATGCTTCAGTTACTGCCTAGATGATTCGAGAAAGTTAGGAGGTTATCACTGAAGCTCGGTCATCCATATATTATCCTCTCTAAAGAGGATGTCAAAGTGATTTTTCCTTAAATCATGATGTTTTAAATATATGTTAATAAAAAAAACCCTAATTAAAGTGGTTAGTAATACAAAATTATTGGGGAAAGAGGGGGAAAATCGTGAAAAGGGAAAGTGTTTTAGAGGAATGAGAAATTATTTTAATATTTTTAATCTTTATTTTTGAAAGAGAGAGAGAGTACGAGTGAGAGAGGGGCAGAGAGAGAGAGAGAGAGACAGTGTGAGTGGGGGAGGGGCAGAGAGAGAGGGAGGCACAGAATCCAAAGCAGGCTCCAGGCTCTGAGCTGTCAGCACAGAGCCCGATGCAGGGCTCGAACCCATGAGCTGTGAGATCATGACCTGAGCCAAAGTCAGACACTTAACCCATGGACCCACCCAGGCGCCCCAAATGAGAAATTATTTAAATATGTACTTAGTATATAACATCTATAAATAAAAACTTACTAGTGTGCTTTAGGCATTGACTTACATAAAAGCTTCAAAGATACTTCTCCATCGCTTTTTAAAAAATAATTGGGGACGCCTGGGTGGCTCAGTTGGTTAAGCGTCCAACTTTGGCTCAGGTTATGATCTCGTGGTTAGTGAGTTTATGAGCCCCACGTTGGGCTGTCTTCTGTCAGCTCAGAGCTGGCTTTGGTTCCTCTGTACCCCCCTCTCTCTGCCCCTCTCAGACTTGCACGAATAAATAAATAAATAAATAAATACACGTTAAAACAAAAACAAAATAAAATAATCTCAAAATAATAATCCCAAAAATAAATAAACATTAAAACAAAGTTATCCAAAATAAAGTACATTGGATAAACTAAAATGCATGTATATAGATTTAGTAAAGTTTATCCCAAACTTATTTTCTAAACATCTCAAAAATCAATTAGATTCAAACACCAAGTGCCCAGAACCGAATCGCATGATCAACGTGTCACTTGGCCTCAAGGCCAACTCTGACAACGTTCATAAGACCAACTACCTAATTGTGACTTATTCCAAAGCTTATACTTTCAATTTCTGCACTGCCTCTCAAAGAGGCCCTGCTTTCCAAATCGTTTTAACCAAAATCAGGTTTTCATTTCAGTAAGTGTAAATATTTTGCGAATGAAAGGGAAGATATTAACGGCAGCTCAGTCTGTTTTTCTCAACACGGTGAGCAAACTGTTTGTTTTAAAGCCTGATGCCTGTGTCAGCTTTGGAAGACACAGAATCTTGGGACAGTGACCATAAGGCATTGTCCTGCATTCTCCCAGTTTCCCAACATCCCCACGATAATCCTTCATTACGGAAGTGAATCCATGTAGGTTTCTTGTTTGTTTGTTTGTTTGTTTGTTTGTTGAAGCCTTAAAAACAAAAGTAAAGACAGCTTCAAATTTGGAACGGACTGACCACAGTTTTAGTAGACGAATTAATTGACAGTTACTGGTGAATTTGTGAGGTCACTGCTGGTCGAAAAGCACATGACAAGCAACAGGAAGCAAACCTACGACCTGCTGGCGGAGCGGAGATGCTCTGTTCCTGCAGGATAAGAATTGGTCTCAGAGCTTCTAAGAGAGCCCTTCTGAGGTGAGGACCCTTTCTTGCATTTACTTTACTCGTGGTAAATGTCCCTGTCCCTTCTTTTCTCTTAACTCATGTGAAATGAAGCCTTTGTTCCCCATACTGCTGTCCATTCTATTCCTTCCTTTGTTCAACACCCTTCTTAAGAAGTTTCCCCTCAGAATGACTCCGCTTTTCCATTTAACTTGGGGCAGGAGAAAAGATTAGGAGAGAGGAGACAAGAGGGAGGGAGACGAGCTGATAGGTTAAGTCCAGTGTAAAACCTAAATGCCCTGTGTCACATCCTGTCATTTCTGGACTATTATTACTGTCTTATTGTCTTACTGTCAAGGCCTCCGGAAATCATCATAAGCTGACCTCAATATACTTCGCGAGACCAGGAGGAAGTGAGGTTTGGAGTCCACGGTGGGTACACGTGAGGGTGTGGTATCTGTGCACAGCTGAATTTGGGATAGGTCCGCCCTCACCTGAAGCGTTTCGTGTGTTCTCCTAATTTGACAGTCTTCTTTCCAGACTTGCCTACATCTTCGAGCTGTGCCGCTGCGCTGCCTCCATCAGAGGCGAGGGTTCCGCAAAGTAGTCTGAAGGCTACAGCGCATCGATTAGGAAGCGTCTAGAGACTTCCATTTCAGGGATTCTGCAGTATCGCCGCTTCATTCTCAAAGTCCGTTTTGTTTCCGGAGCCTGCAAAGTCAGCGTCTCTAATGGGTCCCCATTAAGACAAGCCTAAGGAGGCCCTAAGGAAAACAGAACAGTGGCCTGTGTAGAAGAAAGTGATTCTCCTAGCGAGTTTCCAAGGTGGTCATAATTTGAGTTTGGAAAGAAAGAGGTTCCGCAAGTGACTTTCTCGTAATCGCTGCATGAGTCAAGTCTATTTCATAAAGTACTAGAGGAATTAATAAACATCAGTCTAGAGGGATTCCTTAATATATCTAATCATTCTTCATAACATGATAAAATGATGACTATTTAAAATGTCGCGTAATAACAATGACAGTGTAGTAAGAAAAAATTGACCAACAGTTTACTTTGGTCAAAGCTGTCAGAATAGACTGTGTGAGTTTTCAGTCATTTTCAATTAGAATAGAAGTATTAGAAATATCTACTATGAAGAAAGATAGATACCATATGTTTTCACTCTTATGTGGATCCTGAGAGACTTAACAGAAGTCCATGGGGGAGGGGTGGAAAAAAATTAAAAAAAAAGAGGTTAGAGAGGGAGAGAGCCAAAGCATAAGAGACTCTTAAAAACTGAGAACAAACTGAGGGTTGATGGGGGGTGGGAAGGAGGGGGGGTGGGTGATGGGTATTGAGGAGGGCATCTTTTGGAATGAGCACTAGGTGTTATATGGAAACCAATTTGACAATAAATTTCATGTATTGAAAAAAATAAAAAGAAATAAAAAAGAAATATCTACTATGAGATGTAATACTCTGAGAGCATAGTTTCCTTAGATATTGTCTCCTTGCCTTTTTCGTTGTAATGAAAAAAAGACACACATATAATATTCTAGATGTTTTATAAAATATACTTTTTTCTTTATAAGATTACTATTTATATTTCTTTGTTTAATTACTAGGAGGCATTTAAAGATTTATGATAGCAAACATATATGGCATATTATTAAAACAAACTTTATGTCTATCAGAGAAAAATTCAAGTTTCATTATTCAACTGCTTTCACATTTTAATGAAAATGTCAAAGAAATATAGAATTCAAAAGAGTTGACCAAAATTTCTGCAATATAATTTTAAAATAGGAAAATACGTTGATAAGTTTCCTCAGTTTTCATAGTTACTTCACAGTTACTTACATTTTTAGATAATAGGTTGCAAACTAAGGTATACCTTATATTTACAGAAAATGTAGCACCCACTTTTTTTAAACAGCTTTATTGAGATACAACTAATGTGCCATATAATGCAATACAATTTTTTAAAAAAAATTAATGTTTATTTTTTGAAAGAGAGAGACAGACAGACAGACAGGGGTGAGTCGGGGAGGGACATAGAGAGAGGGAGACACTGAATCTGAAGCAGGCTCCGGGCTCTGAGCTGTCAGCACAGAGCCTGATGTGGGGCTTGCACTCACGAACCCTGAGATCGCGACCTGAGCCCAAGTCAGAAGCTTAACCGACTGAGCCACCCAGGCGCCCCTAATTCCATCTAATTAATATGGTTTTTATTACATTCGTGAAATTGTGCAACCATCATCACTATGTTGTTTCAGAAAATGTCTATCACTCTACAAAAGAAACCCTACACACATTAGCAGTCAAGAGTTCACTCCTTGGAACCCCAGACTCCAGCAACCCTGATATAATTTCCATGTCTATGGATTTACACTCCTCCATATTTCAAAGAGATGTCCAAAAGATCACTCCTTCTGTGGGTTGCCTTTTCACTGTGGTGTCCAAGGAAAGAAGCTTTTTATCAAATTTGGTGTTTCCCTAGATCAGCTGGCGACTAGCAGGTGTTCAATAAATATACAGTGAATAGTATCAGTGCAAATCGTATGTAGAAACAAAGTAAAACAACACCAATTAAAAACTACACTTGCTGTATTTAAACATGCATATATCTAGATTATATATTACCATGAGTATCTTTGAAATATGGCTGGCTTTTCTTTTGCACTGATATCCATCAATTTTTTTCTTAAAGAGGAAAACAGAAAAGGTAGGCTAGTTGGCAGAAATTTTAAATTTGCTGTAACCAGCAAAGCCACATGTTCCTTTTTCTTTTCTTTCTTTTCTTTTTTTAAGTTGCTCCACAACCAGCACGGAGCCCAACACGGGGCTCGAACTCACGACCCTGAGATCAAGACCTGAGCTGAGATCAAGAGTCCAATGCCTAACCAACTGAGCTACCCAGGCACCCCTGCTTTTTTTTTTTTAAGAAAAAGGTAAGCCTTAGGGATAAATGTCCACTCCCCTATTGTGTGAACCCGAGACTTTAAATAGGTCATTTTCTGAAATTTTATTAAAGTGTGTGTGTGTGTGTGTGTGTGTGTGTGTGGTGTCTGACTTGAAGTGCTTGCATTACTGTAATTTTACAAGGGCTTCGGAGAAGCACCTGAAACGGTTCAGGATATTTCTAATGATTTACCTCTCTGGGCAGGCATCATGATTAACGACCAGCGTCAGCTGGAGAGAGCTTCTTGGTGTCCACCAACACAATGCAATTTGATACTGTGCCCAGAAATGCCATCACAAGCAAATGTCTCTCTTCAAGAGCTAGAACATTATTGCGTAAGTTCCCCGCAGAGCTATTTTCTAAATTGTCTGAGAAACGATAGCGGGGATTACTGAAAAGAAGAATAAATGTTTCTCTTACCCTTGTGGTTGGCAAGAAGAAAGAAGCTGCTTGTCAGAAGACGGGTACAGAAGACTAGACGGGAAATCGCCTTCATTTATAGCCTGCGTTTTTTCTAGATGCCCCGGCAGGATTTACTTTGCACGTTCGCCTTTCCAGATTTGCAAAGCACCTCATTTCTATGCTATCAACAAACGGAGAGCAGGAATCATCATTTCTTTAAAGACTAAATGTGTGTCTTTTCGAAGGTTCACATGCGGAAAGGTGGAGGCTTTATGTAAAGAGAGATCTTAGGTGTTGTAGATCAGTGTCAATTAAAGCGCATTGTTAATGCTGAAGTTAAGAATTTGCAAATGGACTCTGATGTATTTATAGACAGATATGGATTCCATTATGTAAAGGAGCATATGAGATGAGGCAAGATTGAATGCGGGTGCTCTGTGCCATTACCAATGGCTGTGCTTTAGGGTTGGTCAAATTGTGTATTATGGACTGTAGCTTCTGTTCTGGGAAGAGATGTGTAAATTATTGGATGGAGAAGACAATCCAATGTCAGGAGCAAAGGTGCTCTTTGAGTCAAATGCCTTGCAGCGTTCAGATGGCCTCCATCCTGCTTTGTTGCTTGCCCCTAAAATGTCAACTCAAGAAAAAAAATGTATATAGTTTCATGCACTAAAAATCCCATCTCATCCAATTCAATTTAATATTTAAATATGCCTTTCGTCGGATTGCCTCCTGTTACCCACCTAGGAGAGTATTAGTAAAAACAGAATAGCCCTGTTGAATTTGAAAATATTTGAGAAATTAATAGACTTCTATGGTATCTTATTTCTACCCCATGGGACTGATCTGCCTATGGCTAAATTGTAAGTGTTAGATTCTTGCAGCAAAAGAGAATCTCAGGGGTCTTGCAGTCCAATTCCTCAAGACACAGAGGAAAGAAAACCCAGAGAGATGAAATGTGTGTCATTTAAGTCCACCACTGAGTTAGAGGCAAAGCCAAGGAAACTCAGTTCAAGGAGAGAGACACTTGAGTAGCATCCTGGCCCTTCTTAATTTTCAGGCATGTGTTGCAGATCCACTGTCTTTCCAGCTTTATCCACTTCCTACCGTTTCTATTTTTCTATGCATTTTCCTTCCTTGTTCCATTATTAGAGCCAAGCGTCAGGCCAGTGCAGCTAGAAGTTTAATTAAATTCAGGGAGATAAATAATACAAGTAAATGCATTGAGAAAAAACCATGCCAGATTTCTCAAATCTGAAATCAAATATGAAAAAAGTGGAAGCCTGGAAGAAGTCTCGAGCATTGGATCTGAATTAGAGGCATTACTGTAAACTAAGAGATTGTAACTTAGATTTAGATTTACATAAAGGTCTCTACATGTAGAAAATTATATAGAGGTATGCATAAGTTTATATATTTTTAACAAAGTCTGCTTACAGCAGCTAGAAACAATGACACCCCAGTAATAATAAGTACACTTGGCACCCAAATCTTGTTTTCTAAATACCATTCTCCACAAACAGAACCAGATGTACTTGGGGAGATAGCGTATCCCTAGATTTGGGTTGGAAAAGCGCAAAATGAATCTAGAATCTCTTGTGCCTGAAAGTCAAACAATGCACAAAGAATAATTAGGATGTATCTAAAGGGCACATGGGCATCATGAGAGCGGTCATGTCTGGGGCAAGTTGAGCAAAAAATACATAATGATCAAATAGATTGTAACATTTTGAAAATATTTTTTAATGTTTATTTATTTTTGAGAGAGAGGGAGCATGAGTGGGGAGGAGCAGAGAGAGAGGGAGACACAGAATCCAAAGCAGGATCCAGGCTCTGAGCTGTCAACACAGAGCCCAACGCAGGGCTCAAACTCACAAAGCGTGAGATCATGATCTGAGCCGAAGTTGGGCGCTTAACTGACTGAGCCATGCAGGCACCCCTAGATTGTAACATTGAAAAAAAAACAGAACTTGTATTTATTGATCTGAAGATTAAATAAATTAATAAATAAATGGAGGGGAAGGAAACGTTCTTCCATATAGAATATTGACCAATAAATATGGAAGAAAGAATGGGATCAAAATTACCATTTGGCAATCATGAGAGTAATCATGGATTAGGGCAAGAATCTTTGATGATTCTCAAGCTAAAACTGCTTGGTGCAAGTCTGATTAGGATCAGAACAATTTGGGGGCACCTGGGTGCCTCAGTCAGTTAAGCTGACCTTTGATTTCTTCCGAGTTCACCATGTCACAGGTTCATGGGATCGAGCCCTGCATTGAGCCCTATGTTGGGCTCCATGCTGTCAGAAAGGAGCGTGTTTGGGATTCTCTCTCTCTCCTCTCTCTGCCTCTGCCCCTGCTCATGCTCTCTCTGTCTCTCAAAATAAATAAATAAAATAAAAAAAAACTATCAGAACAATTTCATAAGCTTAAAATGTCTCCCCCTAAAATACATAGTAAATCAATAATTAATGAGCTTAACTTTATTATTCGCATATTCTTTATTGTGGAGAAATCTGACAGACATCCTTGTGATCAACTGATAAATCCTAAACATTTATCTTCTGGGATAAATCAATCCTGTGTCCCTCTGGATACAATGCACCAAGTAGAGCACATCATAACTTTCATTGTTTTTTTGTGGCCTGTTGGCATAAATTAAGAAGCATTATGATACACACCCACGTAGATGGATAGTCTTCAAAACAACTGGCCTATATTCTTCAAAAAACGAAAAATGCTAAATCATAAAAACAAGAAAGACTCAGGAGTTGTTCTAGATGGTGGAGGTGAAAGAAAGATACAAGATATCTACATACGACACGTGATACTGGATTGTATCCTGAACCCAGGAATGATGTTTTGGGTTAATTGGTGAGATAAAATTGAGTTCTATGGATTAGACGGTAATATTGGATCAATGTTAATTTACCTGAGTTGAAAGTTGAGTCCTGGCTGTAGGGAAAGAGTGTCCTAGTTTTGGGACAACACTGAGGCACTCAGCAGTAAGCATCAGCACATCGGCAAGTCACTGTAAGTTCCGACACAGCTTTGTGTACTATTCTGCAGGTTCTCTGGAAACGTAAAATCATTTTAAAGTAAAGAAGTCAAACCAAGCGAAATGATATTTCTGACTGGGAGGCTGTTGACAGAGAGAAAGAGTAGCAACGCTGGCTGGGTCACTTTGTGCTAATTTCGTAGCTTTTTTTTTTTTTTTCCTTTGGTAATAATTATTCAGAGTACTCTTCATTTAGACAGCAACATCACATCCCTGTAGAGTTCGGTTAGCACCTGTAATTTCCGAATGTTGTTAATTAAGAATATCTGTAACGAAAGGCCTCGATTTCTGTATTTATTGGCTAATACAACCTACAGGATATCCAGAGTACCATTTTTATGTCACTAGGAATCCCAGAGCTGTGAGGTGAACAACACAGAGCATAAATATATTTTCAATATGTCTTATTCACACTGATCCTGTAAAGGCTTTCCTGGGAATGATTTTCTACATGGAAGTATCCTTATTGTAGAAATCTGAATTCAAGGTACTTGGGGGAGAGACCATCTAAATCCTTTTACTCGCAGCACCATGAGAGTGAAATTTTTATTATCCATTTCCCATATCTGTAATATTTTCTGTTGGGATGGTTCCTTCTTTAATTTAACTCTCTTTTCTCCTACTTTCTTCATTAGTAGAAATCACTTGGCACTCTCTATGTTCTCCCCAGCATCTCCATGAATTCACTGGGTATACTTTCTATTTTCCACGTTATGCAGGACATAATTTTGCTAATTGTTCAGCCAAAAGCACAGCGAGGCTACCTATATCTGCACCTTCAAACGACAGGGCTCGCAAACTGTGGCTTCTGCCTCTTCCCCAATCCAAATGCAAGAGCCGCATGCCTTACAGCAGCCACCAAATTTCAGATACGGAGCTCTATTTGAATTTTCTATTGCTACAATGCAACTATCCTGGATATTAGTGACTTAAAATAAAAATATTCTACCCTATGTCACAAATATATAGGCAAAAAAAGAAAATGGCCAGGACTGAGACAGCAATTCTTCTGTCCTGTGTATTGTGACTAAAGGGTCATTTGATGGTGTGCACCTGACAGACGGATTGCAGGTTCCAAGATGGCCTCCATCACAAGCCTAATTCCTGGTTGGAAATGCAGACGCCTGGGCTTAGCTGGGCGACCCTCCCTTTCCACGTATGTGGTCACTAAAGTTGCTGGGCACCTCACATGGCAGCTCAGGGTTCTGGGTGTTTTCAGGGAGGGAAGAGAATCTACCAGTGTCATAGTAAAAGAGTCCGGAAAGTGTAATAGTGGGGCTTCTGCTGTCTTCCAAACCAGCATAGTCTGCCCAAATCATATGGTCATTTCACCATCAGACAAAGGTCAGAGAATATTCAGCCATCCTTAATCTTCCAGAATAGATCAGAAATTTTATAGTTATGCTTTACTGTAAATGATTCTCCATTCACAGACTATTTTCAATCACGACTAACAAACTAATAAAGGACAGAAGTAATGTTTTAAATAATTAACCATATTAACAACATAAATATTGCATCTAGATAATATCCGTAACTCCTACAATTCCCCAGAAACACCTCTTCAGAAATGACCAAAGGACCAGAACAGCGCCATCACAAATAAAGATACGTTAACGACCAATAATCGCGTTAGATGAGGGCTATACCTCATCTGCAGAGAAATAGGGATTAACATAATAAGGAGAGGCATGCTTGGGCAGCACAGTGGGTTGAGCTTCCACCTCTGGATTTTTGGCTCAGGTCATGATCTCAGGGTCCTGGGATGAAGCCCTGCCTCAGGCTCTGCCCTGAGTGTGGAGCCTGTGTAACATTCTCTCTCTCCTTCTGCTCCTCTCCCCCACTCCTGTGTGCTCTCTCTCTTTAAAAAATATGAATGGGGGCGCCTGGGTGGCTCAGTCGGTTGAGCGTCCGACTTCAGCTCAGGTCACGATCTCACGGCCCGTGAGTTCGAGCCCCGCGTCGGGCTCTGGGCTAATGGCTCAGAGCCTGGAGCCTGCTTCTGATTCTGTGTCTCCCTCTCTCTCTGCCCCTCCCCCGTTCATGCTCTGTCTCTCTCTGTCCCAAAAATAAATAAACGTTAAAAAAAATTTAAAAAAAAATATGAATGAATGAATGAATGAATGAGGAGATACCACTTCACGACACCTAGAATTGCTAGAATTACACAGCCTGACCACATCTGGCACTCACATAACATGGTGTGTCAACTATCCTTCAGTTACAAAAAAAAAAAAAAGACTTTCATCAAATGTTGGTTAAGGGGCGCAGCCACTTACTAAATCACAGATTATTGGTGGAGTCCAAAAACCATGCTTTTGAAAAGTGTTTACCATTTTGTCATAAAATTAACCATATGCCTGCCTTATGACCCAGCAGTCTGACCACTCTGTGTATAAGAGCAATGAGTACATATGTCCCCATAAACTTCTACACATCTATCCGGCTTCATAGCATACTTGTTTGTTTTATAGTGTTTGTTTTATAGTTGTTCTGTGTACTTCTGGTATCCCCATCAAATTGTGAAAGGAAAACCGAGAGTATATTTATGAATTTTGGTATCATTCAACACGAAAACAGATTGAACTAACAGGGAGGAATCGTAATAACGTTACCTTGAGTGAAAAATCCGGATACAAAAGAAAACTTATTACATTATCCAGATTGTAGGGAAAAAAACAAATAGAACAAATAGAAATAACTTATAGTAATAGAAATCAAAATGTTGTTTGCTTCTGGGGACGGGAGGGTTGCCTGGAAGGAAGCAAAAGGGAGTTTTTGGTGTTCTTACATTGTTTCTCCAAATTGGAATGCTCCTCCCCAGATTTCTGTGTGACTAATTCCTTTAGTTCCTTCAAATGTTCACCTCAATTATCTCCTTATTTGTGTCCAGTTTATTTCATTTATCATCATGCCCTCCCGGCTCATATCTGTTGCCACAAATGGTGGGATTTATTTTAATGGCCGAGTAATCTCTCTCTCTCTCTCTCTCTCTCTCTCTCTCTCTCTCTATATATATATATATATATATCCGTGTCTGTCTATAAATACTTCAGAGTCCATTTACATATTCTTAAACTTCAGCATTAACAAGGTGCTTTAATTGACACTGATCTCTGTCTCTCTCTCTCTCTTTATATATATATATATATATATATATATATATATATGCGCCACAATTTCTTTATGTATTCATCCATCAATGGAGACTTTGTTTCCAAATGTTGGGTATTTTGAATAATGCTGCACTGCACTTGGGACAGCAAATATCTCTTCGAGATCCTGATTTCATTTCCTTTGGATATGTACCTGGATTTAGGATGGCTGGATCATAAAGTAGATCTGCTTTTGGACCACACTTTTTAGCATAATGGCTGTATCAGTTTACCTTCCCACCAACTGGGCACACGGATTCCCTTGTCTCCACTTTCTTGCCAACATTTGTTGTGTGTTGTCATTTTGGTAAATAGCCATCCTGGCAGGTGGGAGGTGCAATCTCATTGTGGTTCTCATTTGCACTTTCTTCTTTCTTCTTTATCTACGCTCTTATGGCTTCAGCCTGGAACTCTTACGGCCTCAGATGTGTGAGACCTCAACATTGTCCACATGCCTTGATCTTTGAACGCCTGTAGATCCCCCTGAGCATCCAGTGAACACCTCTTCATGTGCTATTTTAATTGGTTCTCAAAATATTTCTGAGCTATATGCTAGTGATGATATTACATCAGTTGTGGGGAAAATAGAAGCAACAGCACATCAAATAATAGAGTCTTCAGCTAGAAAGTGCTAGGAAGTATTCATGTCTGAGAACGAAACCCTATTTATTCGTTCATAATGCAGTGTTCAAAGCAATACCAAAAGGAGACATTTTGCTTTGTTTCAATTAATTTATTACTAATATATTTTGAAACATACTACCTTAGTTGATTTTAAGTTAAAAAAGAGACGTTAATTTGCTATTATAACAAGGTCAAATAATTTGTTTGCCCTAAAATTTATTTTCTTTCACTACGTACAGACAGAGACCTTCCACCACACGGGGACATACACACACAGACACGCACACACTCTCACACACACACACACACACACACTCCATTTTGCATTTGGAGAGAAGTTCTGCTGGGTTTTACAGAAGTCTTGCCAATAGATTCAAACCTATTTAGAAGAGATTTACTTTAAAACCAATAGGCAGTATCTATATTACAATATCTGGGGTTTTCTAATTTTTTATTTATTTTTTTTACTTTTTGCTTTCTGTATTCCTATCCCTCTGAGTTCATGCTCATCAATCATACTGGGAAGCTGACTTATATTCTCCACACTTCACCACTAACTAAATTAGAGAGCTGAAAAACTTACTCGAAGTTTAAAATGTGATAAACGTAATCAAATTGCTCTAGTCAAAGTCTAACAGTGGTGAATAGATGACACTAATTACCTTTTCTTATTATGCTACAAATGTGGTTTACTCCATCTTTATTCATGAAGAAATATCATACATCCCACTAAGGGGACTGCAGCAAGATGTAATATTGCCTTATTTGTTTCCTTAGTCTTACTTCTTTCTTTTCCCAGCATCCAAGAGATGTAATTTTAAGCTGCAATGTATTTATATGCAGGATTTTTTTTACCCACTTTGGAAGATAATTGTTGCTCGCTGCAAAGATTCACAATTCCACATAAACAAATGCTTTCAACACTCCCGTAAAATGATGGAACTTTATTTGTTGAGGCTTATTTTTGTTTTTTGAGGGAGCAAGATTGTTTCAAGTCTGTTAACTTGGAAAACAAATGGGGCATGTGCAAGGAAAATGCATTAAGAGGAGATAAATTGTACCATTCTTTCCAGAAAAAAATATAAATGCACTGCTTTTCAAACACATTGTACATTTTTATACAGGGAAATTTCTCTGTAATTCACCTTCAAAAGAGTTTACAGGAAATAACTGGTCGAACTCGCTTAACATGCCATTTGGCTCAAATAATTCGCGTACGTATTTCTAGTGGTCAATACGGAGGCAGCTTCATAGGCTTGTCACTCAACGATTACACACTCATGCTCCACATCAAGTGTTGTACAAAGGGAATCTATCTGCAGACACTCGGTTTTATTTGTCAGACAGCCAAACTCTGCTTTGTCTTTTTGCTTGCAAGGTGAAACCACTTGAGTGTTTCCTGTGAGGCTCTAAAATTTGCTTCAGCATCTGAAAACACCTAACAGAATAACAGATACACAATAGAGCATTCATTAATTTTAGAATCTTGAAACCTGGGAATTTCGAACGTGTCAACGAGAAGTTTATCTGCAGCTGGATGAAAAAGATTTACGTACAAGGAGAAAATTGGAACTGGTTAACTTACATGTGGAAATTAAATTGGTGAGGGTGGTTTGTGACTCCCCCGGAAACAATTCATGTGGGGATATGAGATAAGGACCAAAAATACAACTCAGCTTAGAAAATAACTTGCAAGACAGGGGAAGGTCGTACACTGGGTACTCGGGCAAACTGATTTTGTGCCTGATGGTCCAGCTTATTAACAATTCTTCCTTTCAGTTTTAAAGGTGACAAATGATGTGATTAAAACATGGACAGAGGACCTGACTCAAAATTTCTCCAGAGACCTAGAGATGGCCAACAGACACACGAGAAGATGCTTAATGTCACTCATCATCAGGGAGATGCAAATCAAAACGACTATGAGATACTACCTCACACCTGTTGAAATGGCTAAAATCAAAAAGACAAAAAATAACAAGTGTTGGTGACGATGTGGGGAGAGAGGAACCCTCGTGCCCTGCTGGTGGGAATGCAAACTGGTGCAGCCACTGTGGAAAATAGTACGGAGGTTCCTCCACAAATGAAAAATAGAACTACCGTAGCACCCCGTAATTCCACAACTGACCATCTTAAAGTTTATTTATTTATTTTGAGAGAGAACACAAGCAGGGGAGGGGCAGAGGGAGAGGGAGAAGAATCCCAAGCAGGGTCAGAGTTGTCAGCGCAGAGCCCTACACGGGGCTTGATCTCACACACTACGAGATCACGACCTGAGCTGAAACCAAGGATCAGACGCCTAACCAACTGAGCCACACAGGCACCCCTCTACAACTGACTTTTTACCCAAAGGAAACCAAATACTAATTCAAAAAGACATAGGCACCCCTCTGTTTATAGCAGTATTATTTACAGTAGGCAAGATCTGGAAACAGCCCAAGTGTCTACTGATCGGTGAATAGGTAAAAAAGATGTGATGTACATATATGATGGAATGTTACTCAGCTGTTCAAAAAAAAAAAAAAAAAAGAATGCGATCTGAGCATTTGTGACAACACGAATGGGTCTGGAGGGTGTTATGCTAAGTGAAATAACTCAGACAGGGAGAGACAAATACCATATGATTTCACATGCATGTGGGATCTAAAAAATAAAGCGGATGAACACGCAAACGAACAAACATGAAACAGACTTAAATACAGAGAACCAACTGCCGGTTGCCAGAGAAGCGGTGAGTGGGGGACGGGTGACACAGGTAAAGGGGATTGAGAGGTGCAAACTCTCAGTTACAGAATAAATGAGACAAAGAGATGAAAAACACAGCATAGGAAATACAGTCAATGATGTGCTAACGACGGTGGTGTTGACTACAGATGGTGACTATACTTACCATGGTGAGCATGGTGAGTCCTGTACAGAATTGTACACCTGAAACCAGGACATTATATTAAAACAAACAGTGACCTGTTTCGGATGCTCAATTAGCACTCTATGTACGGGCAATTACGATGGGTTTACATTTCAACTTCAAAGCAAGTGGCGCCTTTGATGAGTTTTAAATAGAAAAGTTACTTAATGTAATTCAAGTCGCAAAACCGCATGACCTTGGGTGAATAACCCCATTGCAAGGAACAAAGGATAGAATGAGGTCAAGAGTGGGCTTGGCAGGGGAAAAGGGGGAG
The DNA here is from genome assembly GCF_024362965.1 of Panthera pardus. Classification (NCBI taxonomy): domain Eukaryota; kingdom Metazoa; phylum Chordata; class Mammalia; order Carnivora; family Felidae; genus Panthera; species Panthera pardus. Next base: position 82,433,872 of record NW_026526710.1, on the reverse strand, counting down.
GGTGGTATGGGCTTGAGCCAGACTCCACTTTTGTAATTCTTTACAAAAACTTTTCTTCCCCTTGTGTGATGGGAGGCTTTGTGAAGCTTTAAGTAGTTTAATTATAATATCAGTGTTATTTTTTAAAACTCGTCTCGGCGGTTGTGTGGGGATTCATTCCAGCTGTCGCGTGGGGATTCATGCCACAACTGTGGAAGCAGGGAGAGGTGTTGGAGGGGATGGTGACAAGAAGCAATACCTCGTGGATTCAAGCAAAGAGAAGGGTGTTATTCAGGTGACAGGAGAGGAATGTATCTGATCTAGAGGGAAAAATGCGTGCGGGTTGTACACATCAAGTTGAGTTACGTCTTGGAACATTCAAATCGGAATGATATATTGTATGTGCAAGCTTGATGCTCAGAGAACTCTGATGTGACGATAGAAATTTCGGCATCATTAGAATAGAGTTGATATTTGAAGCGAAATGGTTATTTGGCCCTCGACTGATATGAAGTAAATTTTGAAGAGAAAAAAGACAATGTAGATACACTTTCCGATGGCATGGATTCTGTAACACCTGCATTTTTTTCACGACGAATCATTTGAAGAGGTTAGAATTTTTACCCCAAATTAATGCTTTAGTTCCCACAAGATTGCACAAGGCTCTCGAGAAAAGTTGTCTCCTTTTGGATTTTATCTACCCGTATCCTAATCCTTCCCCGATTCTGTTGTGTGAGATTGAGACCATCCCTTTTCACTGAGTTGTCCTGATACCCATGTGCCAGCTGCCTTCATTTGGGCCAGTTTTACAGACGGTCGAAGTTGGAGTTTTGCATTTTGACAACCGTTTTTCACAGATGTCTTTTCCTAATAGTTTTAGGTGATCACAACGTAAATAAAACCGTAACAACAAAATTTTAATTAAAGTTACCTTTCCATTTCAATGGCGTTTAATATACCAACAATGGATTATTTTATCACAATAAGCAGTGGAGGTAAAAGTTAAGGTAGACTTATTCTATAGACTTACTCTGTAATAGGCTTACTCTGTAATACAAATGCATTGCATTAGAGAGTTAATCAATAATACCAATACAGGTATTATATAACTTAAAGGATAGTAAACTTATTCTATAATAAAAATAATAAAAATTCAACAGGTATGTCAGCTTCAGGTCATTATTGGTTAGAAATTTTAAAATGCTTATTAACTTTATGAGAATCTTTCAAAATTTAATATGTGGTTGTAGTAACGTGTTAAGTAGGCATCTAGCTGAACAAATAGCATTATGTATATATACATGCACATATATATATATTTAAATCCCCAGACCTACTCCAAAAAATTAATTATTTCGTTTTGAATAGTAAGCTATTTTTTTCAAGTTTAAGGAAAATAAAGTAAAAAACATTTGTTTTAATGTTTATTTTTGAGAGAGAGAATGCGTGAGCAGGAGAGGGTCAGAGAGAGAGGGAGACACAGAATCTGAAGCCGGCTCCAGGCTCTGAGCTGTCAGCACAGAGCCTGACAGGGGGCTAGAACTCAAAAACTGTGAGATCATGACCTGAGCTGAAGTCGGAGGCCTAACCGACTGAGCCACCCAGGCGCCCCTCTTGAGTCTTCATAAGTAATAAAAATAGGGGGCGCCTGGGTGGCTCAGTCGGTTAGGCCTCCGACTTCAGCTCTGGTCGCGATCTCAAGGTTCGTGGGTTTGAGCCCCGAGCCCCGAGCGCTGAGCGCTGTGCCCTGATTCCGCTCTGTGCTGACGGCTCAGAGCCTGGAGCCGGCTTCGGATTCTGTCTCCCTCTGTCTCTGCCCCTCCCCCACTCATGCCCTATCTCTCTTTTGTTAAAAGTTAAAAATATAAAAAAGTTTCTTTTGTTAGAAGTTAAAAAAATAAAAAAATAAGTAATAAAAATAAAAAAATAATATTAATAATAATAATGATGATAAAGTTTGAAACCTATGCTTTGTGGAGGAAAAAAATAGTACTTTTCAAATTTCTTCAGCTACTGTTTGACATACCAAGGGGCAGGCTTGACAAGAAGGAAGAAGGGATGGGAAAAGCGCATCGAAAGGGAGGCACTGAGGTTGAGGTACAAGAAAGTTAGATGGAGAAGTTCAAGGTAGCTGTGTTCCCAGATGTTCACGTGGTAGGAAGTTCTTGCAGGCTCAGCCCCGGAGGGCGACACAGCTGAAGGGGCTGTGCTCCGACCTGGGGGAAGCAAGACACTTGTTCACACCGCTAGCCTTCGGGGTCTACACGTTACCCTGTGCACATAGATAGGACGTCTCAGAAAATAGACCACAATAAAATCAACCGCTATGCAGAAGAGAAGAGCAAATGTTTGGAGGTCACATAGATCCAAATGCTTCTCTCCTCTGGCCAACAGCAGGTGAGTCCTGATATTTCCAGAGGAGCAAGGAGGGGCCAATTTAAAGAAATTAAGAAATAGTATCTATATGCAGTGCGAATCCTCAGTGGAGGTATTTGGTTCTTTTCAATATAGAAAATTTACTATGTCCCTAAATAAGCCCACGGTCCCAAAGTCTTTTCCTCTTTTTTACACCATCCCTACAGCACACGTTCTTCCTTTATCTTTAATACCATTTCCATCCGCTCTAACCCAGTGCAAGGAAGCTAATCATCGTGGACACTCACACCACCCATCAACTGGGTTGATCTTAAGTCCTTTCTTGCCTGTCTTCTCACCATGCCTACAGCCAAAGCCTGGCCTCTTGCTCTGATCATCTCTTGAATGAATTACCTTGATAGATAACCTTCCATAGGTCATAACAAAGACTTCTATGTTTAACACATGCAGGTATGTAAAGTAATTTTTTGCCACCGGTGAATTGCATCCAGTCACATAAGAGTATCCCCACCAGCTCTCTGAATGACAACGTACTTCCTATCTCTAGCAAATTCAGAGATTCTCTGAGCATATGCTGAAAACTATAAAGACACAAGAGAAATCATACTTGGCAAAAATGTGAAAGAACTTTTCAATGAGTGCTGAGGACTGAACAATATAGAATTGCCAATTTTAGATGTCATTGTCATCGACAAACAATACGTTGGAGAGTTATGTATTATTCAACCACGTGTTTCTTGTGCAGATATACTTTGCTCCCCCTGACGATCTTTATTCATAGGAAAATATAGAAAAGTAGAAACAATAAACATGAACTTTTTCCTGGACAGTGAACCTAACATACAGAAACACCTGGACAAAGAGAAAACTGGGGTTGCAAATATCACAAATGCAATCATACTTTAAGAACTACCCATCTGTCAGATTGGAAACACTTTGCTTACCTTAGATACAAATACTTAAAGATCTCTCGTTATAGATAGGTATTGATTTCTCTCCAACGCATCTTTATTAAAAAAAAATAACTTTTCTTATGCAAATGGGGAGAATAGACACCACTGGTTTGGGGTCCAAAACAGAGTTCCTCTTACAAGTGTCTTTTATAATGACATGTAGCCTTGAGCAGGTAGGCAAAAAAAAAAAAAAAAAACAAAAAAAAAACCACTCAGGAGCAAAGTATACTTTAATTAGCTGTGAACACTTCTCAAGGCCATCTTTAAACACTTGTACTTCATGGCAAGACAGAGAAATAGTAATTAATAAAAGGGTCTCTCTAGACAAGAAATTAGTCAGAAGTAATTTTTTGTTACAATTGCTGGCACTGAGGACATCTGGGGTGACAGGACTTGGCTTCCTGCATCTGCTGCTAAGTCAGTCTCTGCTCCCACGACACAGCTCTAGACTGTCACTCTCCTTCCGTTCAGGCAAAAAAGCAATAATCAACACCTCCATCGAGTAAACTGTAGTGTGAGTGGCATTCGATATGCGTAAATAACTGGGGGAAACCATTCTGTGAACCTGGTCTCTTCTTCTTCTTCTTCTTCTTCTTCTTCTTCTTCTTTCTTTCTTTTTTTTCTTTTGTGTTTGAGAACTGGCATCTAAGGCTTGTAAAGGCAGTGCATTCTCCCAGTGATCACTACATTGGCTTTCAATTGCTCTTTTTATTTCATTAGAAGTGCAAAGATGTGTTCACATTTAATGATTATCTAAGGTATAAATTTAGTCAACTCTGACAGTAAAACCCTATTGACTTCATTAATGAATTATTGCTTATCACGCCCGATAACGTTTAGAATCACACTTTCTATAATTTGCCTAAAGTTCCAAGAAAAATATAAAGTACAGTGTTTCAGACTGTTCTCACTTGGTTTAAAATCTATTTTTTATGGAAGAACAGTTGATCCTTCTAAAGTTGAGACATAAACTTAAAAAAATTATGTTAGAAGGGCACCTCGGGGCCTCAGTCAATTAAGTTTCCTACTCTTGTTCTCGGCTCAGGTCATGATCTCGTGGTTTGTGAGTTCAAACCCCATATGGGGCTCTGTACTGACAGCGTGGAGCTTGCTTAGGATCCTCACTCTCCCTCCTCCCCCCCCCCACTCTTTCTGTCTGCCCCACCCTCACTCTCACTTTCTCTCAAAATAAAAAAATAGACTTAAAAAATAATGTTAAAGTGAGCCAAAGAGTCTTTCTTTTTTACCACTACACTCTATTAAAGTGTTTTTTCAACATATCTCAAATACAAAAGAAAGAACAGAACGCTAAATATGGTCAAATGGCTAAGTTTAGTCCAAAAAGAATTTGAAGAGTTTCAAAAAACTTAAAAGACTGCAGAGATCTTTCCGTAAAATCTCCAAAACATATAAATTAGTTGTAAGAAGTGGGGGAAAAAGCATGGTTTCCAAATATTTGTATTTCACCAAAAAACCTCAATGACTAGACTTGGTTTGTAATTCTTACTAATGAACATATTTAATGTAACTGGTATTGTAGATATAAGTAAGAAAATTAGAAGTTCTAGAAAGAGGTGAGTTTCAAGTTTCAACAGTATTTTGAGCTTCCACATAAAAGTAGAATAGCACTATGGATATCCTCACTGTGTCATAAAGTCATGAAATTATCAACAGAACAATGAATTACTCAATACCTTGAAGGGTTTTTTTTTTGTTGTTGTTTTTTGTTTTTTTTTTTTTTTGCCACTCAAAATATTTTACATGAGAATGCACTTTACTCATAAGAAATTTAAGTTGAATAAATGAGAAGTGAGTAAGGTAGTGTAATGCTTGGTCTTCTTTCCCCAGTAGGGCTTCAAACTGGTTATGGTTGGTGTATTTGCAAGTAAGTAGAGAGTGACTAGGTCTTGTGCAAACCCCAGAGCTAGAGTAGGAATGGCCGATGCCTTGTTTGAAAGGTGCCAAGGTGTCATGGTTGGAACTGGAGTTAAGAAAACCCACACTGCTCAGTGGGTAGAAGGTGGTCAAATAACACATAACAATGGGTCGGCTCTTCACATTGGTAGTCAGGTCACCCAAGCCGTTTACTTATGGATCAATTAGGATGTTTTCTACTTACTGAACATTTTAAACTCTTTTCCGCATTGGAGGTTTGGGACATATCGATCCTTTCTGTTTGATGTTTTCCCCACTTACTCTTACTGACTGGCTCAAATATCACATTACTAGAGAAGCTTTCCTGACAACTCTTCATGTATCGTCCTACGATTATTCTCCCCCACCATGCTGGGCTTATTCTGTATTGCTTGTTTCCACCTGATGATCTAGAACATAAGTTCCATGAAGGCAGAAACCTTGTTTTTCTTCGTTTTTCTTACTCAGTACTCAATCCCCAGCATTCAGCAGAGTGACTGCCAGTCAGTTAGTCTCAAGTAATTATCAATTTTAAAAAGCAAACTGAGGGGGAGCCTGTGTGGCTCAGTCGGTTAAGCGACCGACTTCAGCTCAGGTCACGATCTCGCGGTCCGTGAGTTCAAGCCCTGCGTCGGGCTCTGTGCTGACAGTTCCGAGCCTGGAGCCTGTTTCAGATTCTGTGTCTCCCTCTCTCTCTGACCCTCCCCATTCATGCTCTGTCTCTCTCTGTCTCTAAAATAAATAAACGTTTAAAAAAAATTTTTTAAATAAAAAAATAAAAAAAATAAAAAGCAAACTGAATACTTTTTACCATGAATGGATAGCAACATATTAGCTTTGAAATAAATACACAGGAACAACAACAACAACAACCAAAAAAAAAAATGAAAAAAAAAGGAAAATGATCAAGGAAAATTAGAAAATATAAACCGATCAAGATCTATGAAAAGGATGACAATTCTTTCAAACAACTTCTCTCCATAGACACTCCATATCCAGATGGTTTTATGGGTGAATTCTTGTAAATTTAGTGAAATAAATAACTCTCATTCTGTTTATACTTTTCAGCAGCACACAGACAAAGATAGCTTCTCAATATATTTACAAAACAGCGCTATGCTGACAAGGATGTCACAGAGATTATTTTACTTATAAATATTGATTCAAAGTCATAAATAAAACATTAACACATAGAACCAAATAAAATATCACATGAATAATACACCCAAACAAACAGGATTTATTTTGGCAAGGTAGGAATTATTCAGAACTAGGAAATTAACTAAATACATTTCACAATATTAACTGGTCAAAATAAGGAAAGTACAAAGATGTTTTTACTGATGCTGCAAAGGCCTCCCTGATGAGATAGTCCACTAAAATGTGAAAAGAGAATACTCTCTTAGCACGATGAAAAGTGTAAAGTTCAGAATGCTTAAAGATAAGACATGAGAAGCATGCTAATTAATAAACAGGAGGATGATGGAGTTTTCCCTATTTTTTTTAAATTTAATGGTGTCCTGAAATTTTCTAAGCAGTTCTGTTAGACAGATAAATAATGTAAAATACATATATTTTAAAATAATGAAAAATCAATATAGTACCATAAACATGAAATAATTCAGTAAGCATTCTATTTACAAAATAATCTCAATTGATAGCTTCTTCACATATAGCAACAATTAGGTCAATGGGGAAAATTCCATTCATAATAATAAATACAATATAAATGAAGAAACACTTGGCAAAATATACTCCACATACATAAATATGTGAAAAGGTTCAGAGGGCTGAAAGAATTAAAAAAATGGATAAATATAATTTTGTTTCAGTGACAACACATTTTAAGTGTCACTTTTCTTCCATTTAATTGGATTTCAATGAAAACCATACAATCAAAACTTATTTGAATCTTAATTTGTGAAATTACTATTTTAAAAAGTTCCAATAATGCAGATGAGGGATTAATGACATATATTAATAACAAAATATCATATTTTAAATCCGCCAAATTGTGTATCTTATAGCAGTTCAATTTTATATCAATTAGAACAATTAAAATGATGCTAGACCCATCGATCTGTGTTCAGTCATCACCACAGAACAAACTCAAGATAGCGGTGAGTGATGAGGCACTATAACCATGTTAGAAGAATAGAGGAGCACGTGCCCGTGTAATTTTGAGTGGAGGAAAGCATTGTGATAATTATTCAGCAACCATGCATGACTATTTCAATATTCCAAACAATACGATAACTTAAAAATGTAAATATTTGTCTAATCTACAACACAGATGTAGAATACTAGATTTGTTTTGTTTTGGCTTTGAGTTCAGATTACATTTTTTGAAATTGTTTAATACGTATTTTTAATATTTTAATAATTATCTTCCAGAGATGTTATTTTTCCCTTTGTTGAAAATATATGACTAGGTTTTTTTTTAAATTTTTTTTAACGTTTATTTATTTTTGAGACAGAGAGAGACAGAGCATGAACGGGGGCGGGGAGGTCAGAGAGAGAGGGAGACACAGAATCCGAAGCAGGCTCCAGGCTCTGAGCCGTCAGCACAGAGCCCGACGCGGGTCTTGAACTCACGGACCGTGAGATCATGACCTGAGCCGAAGTCGGCCGCCCAACCGACTGAGCCACCCAGGGGCCCCTAAAATATATGACTAGTTTTTACTAACAGATGAAATACACTCACAGTTTCTAAGTTTTGATTCTGATTCATCCTGTATGTAGCATCCTTAAATTATTGTATGAAATTTAATATAGATATCTAATGATTAGATGTTAATTGTATCTCGTATTTTTCTAAGAATGCTTCTTAATGTGGAGTTTCATAAGTTTCATCCAGTTGCACTGGATGTTGTATTCTCTTTTCTTCCTCTTTTACTTATTTTTACCATTGAATTATGTAAGGCATATATTATAATGCTCAGCAATAAAATGCAAGTAAACTAACCACCATACAAATACATAATCATATGCGCAAGATAATTTTGCATTCCAGCTTTCATGCTGTTCCTAAACACGAAAGATAATTTTGACTTAATATTAAAATTACCAATTAAGTGGATTCTGTGACAGCTACTTTGCAGAAGAGATCTATAACCGTCACAAAAGTGGTTTGGAGTAAGCGTTAGTGTTTGTGTTTCATACATTTCATAGGACAAAGAGTTTAAGGCACTTGAACAGTGTATGGGAATAATCGACTTAAAATATGAAATTTGAAATATGAAACTTTCAGAAATATTAGAATGATCGACTTAGATAATATGTACGAGAAGTGAAAACCTGAATTTCGGGACCAAATCGATATGGAGTGGGGTCTCGCTCAACCACCTGCCATCTTCTCTTTTTTATCAATCAATGTTTCTTCCTTTAAAAAAATTAAGAAGCAATAAGAAAATTATCTGACTTCCTGATATACTCAGTGTAGTAGATTACATTACTGTTCCTAATTCTTTACTTTTCTGCCATGTAACTTGGTTGTACTTCTAACCGAAGCAGGGGTTGGACATGTGATTTTCTTTGACAAACGTACTAGTAATTGAACGCAAGTTGGTGAACGCAAGAGTAGATTTAAACATGTTTGTGTTATTTTGCTTGACTTGTCCTACTTCTCTCTACTATCTGCCATGAGGAGAACATGACCTGAAGATCTGGAGAATCACTGGCCCATGTAAAAGGACACAGGTAGAGCCATTGTGACTGCAACAGACAGTGGTAGGTTAACCCAGCCAAACTGAGACAAGATCAACGAAACTCAAGCTGACCACCGACCTGTGAGCAAAAAATAATTTGCTGATATAAATCACTAAGATTTTGTTGTTACACTGCAAGAACTGACTAGTACATCTAGTCTTGACATTTGCTGACTGTTTCTTCACATATCATGCTAGGTCTGTGCCCATAAAAATTACACAAACATAAACAGATTCAAATTCATCACTTATAATCTTATTGTGGACATATTTTCATTGTTCACATTTGTAAATATATGCCGGGATGGTCAATAAAATACACATTTTTTAAAAAATTTTTGTTCTTTTTGTTAAAAGATTTAACGTAAGGATTCAGGTAGTGTTCATTTCTGTGAATGTTAGTTCATCATTTATGTGCTGTTTTCACAAAATATAAGATTTTGAGAAATATTGCAACACAATTTTTCATACTATACATTAAGAATGCAGCTTACATATTACATGAGAGGGTATATTTGTGATAAAAATGGAAAAGAAATAAGCAGAAATTGTAATTCAGACATTCTCTCTACAAACAAAGAATTAAGCAAAATAAGTGAATTTGCTATTAGCTTATTATACTAACCTGTCACTTCACTCTTAATGTGTCAGCTTTTTCCGTCACAAAACTGGATAACAAGAGGACTTATGTAACTCTCAGACTTCATCTAACAGGTGCATTTTCTTTTCTCCAGTTATCACTTTCTAGTAACCTCTAATTGATTTCTGTCATCGGAATAAAAACAAGCCAGCAAAGTATACCATCCTAGATAAGATTAACTTTGAAAGTTTTTTTTTTAACTTCTTAAAAATCTTATCAAAATCAGAAATAATTTTGACATAATCATTTGGGCTCAGGGCTCCAATACAATAATTCTTTTCTTTCCATATTGAGTTCACAACAGATTGAAAGATTGTCACATAAATCACATGGATGAATGAAAAAAAAAAGCAGCTTTAATTGGTAAACCTGGAAAGTAGAATTCTCAGTCCCAAGATTATTCAGTTTTTACCCACCTGGGAAAACATCAGAAAGATCCCTTCAGGGTAGATCAATGACTGCTTTATGGTGGAGAGCAGAAAGTATATTCTGGGTAGGAATCCAGATTATGAACGGACAGGGAAGGTTTTGAGAAAAGACTCTGGCAGCTGGTTTATTACCTTCTTTTGATTTCACATCTCAAAAAAGGTTTTCTTCCTAGTGGTGACAAATAAAAAGAGGGAGACCTAAGAGAGTTTCGAAGAAGTGGCTTTAAGAAAACTTGAACATGGAAAGGAGGTTCTCCCTTAACACAGATGCTTTTGTTCACATGTTCATACGTGGATTCCCTAAACAAACATGAGTCTTTCCTCTATGATGACCACTTGGCCTCCATCACAAAGAGAACCATATAGATCCTTTCCTCAGAGAACTTCTGTGCTAAAGTAGACTATGAACCGTCAACAAGAGAGATGGGGATAAATGCTGTACTTAAGGTACCTCAGGATGTTGTGGTAGGAGAGGTTAATTGCATTTAAAATCTGCATTGCTGGGCAGAATCATGTTCACACGCCAAAAGGCGAGAGACGTCTGGGCTTGCTGTGCTGTCATGAGTCCAGGGATTTTGGTAGAGTTTGATTCTAAGGCATAATGCGGGAGAGGTGAAAAAGAAATGGAATGGAGTCCATAACTTGCCTTCTACTTCGGGTAAAAGATGTAACATGTTTTCCTAAAAAAATGGTGGTAACGACATTAAGTAGTTTTAACCGTGTAAGCAACACAATTAGATTTGCAGTTTTGAAATGTCATTCTGGCACCAAGGCGTTCATCAAATTAGAGGGGAAAGAATGGAAGGCAGTTAGATTATTTAGCAGACTGCCAAAGCGATTCAAGTAAAAAGATCCTAAAGGGCCAGATTGTGGTAGTGTCGAGAGGAGTGGAGAAGGGGACACACACGGTTAATGAGAAATGTTAAAACATTGTTTTGTTTTTATTTAATCTTTGTTGATGTTTATTAGGGCACCATCCTTGGTTGCTTCCCTGTCATATTCTCAGGCTGGACCTTCCAGTACAGAAACCTGCAGTCTTTGGTACAAGGGTGGCCACAAGTGGCCATATTGTTGAACCATGGAAATCAAACCCTTGGCGGCTGTAATTAGCCATATATGCGGAAATACATTCCAGTAGGGGCTAGTCAATACCTTTATAATTGACAGAAAAGTCACTGAACTAGATGATGAATGGCAGTGAACTTGAGACCTGAATATTTAAGGTGACTAGGGAGATTTCTGCTCCTAAACAGTAATGTCCATTGAAAATTTTATGAACAGGTATAACCTAGGCAGATGAACATATAGGTCAATGGTAGAATGGACGGATGGTAGCATGTTCTCCATATAGTTGGACTCTATGAATATGGTGTCAAATGCAAAACAGAGCAAGAACTGAAATCAGCGGCAGCAGCCCCGTGCGGTAAGTAACGATCGACCAATTTCACAGCACAATTTAAATGCACATTTTTCTGTTGCTCGATAACATCCAAATTGAAATATTAGAAAGAAAAAAAATCATTGGAAATTGTGAAAGGAAGATTAGAGGCAGGCGTAAGCTTCATACCCTTGAAATCTTTTTTTAATCTCTTAAATGTTCATCAGAAGAGATAAAAATCTCCACAGGAAAATGATCAGAAGACAGGATCATTCACAGAGAAATAATGCATGTTCGAATTACGGACCAAAAAATTCAACCTCATTAAAGATAAAAAATGTGAAGTAAATGCAAAAGTTGATAAGTATTTTGCCTCTGAAAAAGTAAAGAAGTAAAAATGGATAAATGCTAACCTCCAATAATAATAAAAAAGTGACTGAATGGGAATACAAATTGGCCTCAACATTTTGAAATAATGAACCATTGGTAATCCAGTGATATGTCCCCCAAACTCAAAAGTTAGCATATTTTTAACCAATAAATGTACTATTCCAAAGGAGATAAAGAATTACAGGAAGATTTTTAGTATGGGGAAGTACACTAGGGCAGTAAATTAGCATCAACTTACACAGTCAATAATAAGGTTAATTTTTGTTTCTTCCATGGAATGAGATTCATTTAGTTAATTAAAAATGATATAGTGGGAGACTTCATATTAATATTAAAAGTAGGCATACTTTCAGAGAGACTTAGTTTTGAAATATTTGCTTAGTATTATTCATTTTCATAAGTGCTGATCAGGATATACTGGAGGCAGGATACTCCCTAATACATAAATACATAGATTCCAACAGGTGCAGCATTCTTAATGACAAAGGAAGGCCTAGTAATCAAAGTAGCTAAAACATATCAGCAATGATCTAGCGTGCACGGAGGCATCACTGTTGCCTAATTTGCATTATTTAATCTGAAATGTTGCCAAGGGTTGGGGTGTTCAATGGTATTCAGTTTTTGTGTCATCATTTTTCTCTTTGCTTCGTGTTGGCTGACTATTTGGCGAGGCCACTGCAGATTTCAAAGAAAAGAAACAGGCTCAGCAGATTCTGAAGGATGATGGTTTATGGCAATGACACCTCGGGTAGAAATGAGAAATACAACGCGACTCAGCTGCCATATGTCCAGGTCTCATGAAACTAAATGTTTACATGGACACAGCAGTAGTTAAAACGGTCCCGATGAATCAAATGTCATTGTGATCATTTTACTTCTGAGCCCACATTGCTTCTTACTGGAGAAATTTGCCATACTCAGATTATTCCTGTGACAAAACTGCCTTTGTTGGTTTTCACTCTATCACACATTTTTCTTAAGAACATCTCTTTGCGGAACTTAGATTTTGTCTATCTACTACACATGCGTTTCCTTTCTGCCTTTTGTTGAAACTCCCCTGCAGAGTGACTTTGAGCCAATGACTTTGCGCCATCTCTCTGCTGGTAGAACACTTGGTTAAATCAAGTATAGTCAAGAAACATGATGAGTTATGTACAAGGAGTACATAAGTCCCTGATTTGCTACATATGTATCAACTCACTGGCACAAAGATGAAGAGAGGTGGATGAGGAGCATCCCAGTGGATAATGATGTTACTGATGTAGATAAGAACCATAAAGGACCAGATAAATGGCTGAAACTCATTCAATTTTCTACTTTGAAGCTACAAATAATTGTCGTATGATTATTTAAGTTGAAAAATGTGTTGGCATTTCAGAGATATATTTCCCACATTAGCATTGAGTTCAGTGCAGAAGGAGGAAGTTTAGAAGAGTCCGAATGACCAAATTCCTAATGTTGGCATGGATCCCCGGCTGACCAACAGATGAAGAGAAAAAGGCGACTTGCCTTTACGGGACTTCTTGTCAAAGTGTCATCACCCATGTGGGTAGAGACTCAAAGTAAAATGTAAGTGGATACTGAGGCTTCCAGAAGGAATAACGTAGCTCTCCTCCAGCGCACATCCAGAACTTACACAGTCTTTGAGTGGCGCCATAAATGAAATCACCTGCATCTTTTTCTTTTTTTTTAAATTTCTAAACATAGAATACACCATTCAGAAACACTACTGGCTGGCCTCACTGAAAGCAAAGAAACACAACTGTGGCAGAACGTACTTACAATGTCAGCATAAGCACCACAGTACTCAGACTTTTAAGAGGCCCCTGTCAGCCCTGCATCCTTGAATCAACACCCTTGTGTCCTCACCCCGCCCATTGAATGCGGTGTGGAAATAAATGAAGACCAGCTGAAGGAGGAGACAAAAAAAGATTTTTTGTTCTGAGCTTCCCGTAGCAAGGGAGTCAGCCACCAAGACCTGCATTTTGGCAAACTCAAAGGCAGGTGCAGGAGTGGAGCACTTCACCCAGTGGTGATAAAAGCTGTCAGCCTGGGAAAGCTTGAGGAAGGTTATCCTCTGCGATTGGTTAGGGGAACTTATTTGACGTTCTCTGGCTGGTCCTAAGTTGGTCATGGAGACAGAAAATGAAAGAAGCTGTCAGTTATCTCAACCACGTCCCGGCCATTTGGGGCTGACTGTTCTAGAAGTTGGTGTGTTAGCTTCCTGGACTGGGGCTACAGACAGCACGCTGGTGTCTGGAAAGTCTAACCTTGCCGGCTGGCTTCCTGGGTTATTTATTTCCGAGAAGGAGGGTGGTTTCCCAAGCAGGTTGCTGCAGGCTGTGGGCTCTCTAGTTAGTGAGCTGTACCTAGTGACTTTCTTCTTACCAACAGAAGAAAGCAAAGATCACAGGATGCCACTTATGTGATCGGGGTACATAAGATTGTGACCTCCATCTTGCTAGCAGACTCTCTCTCTCTTGCTGGTTTTGAGGAACCAAGCTTCCATGTTGGAAAGGTCCACAGGATAAAGAACAGAGAGTAGTCTCTAGCCTACAGCCAGTGAGGCAATATCGCCCTCAGGAACTGTCCTTCGTGAACAGAATCCGGTCAACGCGTATGCAAGCGATCTTGGAGGCAGAATCCTCTTTTAGGGGAGCTTTCATAAGAGACTATGCCTGGAGGACACCTTGACGGCAGCCCTTTGAGAGACTCAGATGTGGAGAACACAGCTAAGCCATGCCTGGGTTCCACAAAGACTAGGACGTAAAACACGTGTACTGTTTTAAGCTGCTAATTTTTGCACAATTCTCTGTGTAACGACGGATAACTAATATAAAGGTTAAACTTTCAGAGTTGAGACTTTCAGATCCCAAACCCAAATTATCCCTAGTATTAAAGTATTAAAGTGAAGTGTGTGTGTGTGTGTGTGTGTGTGTGTGTGTGTGTGTGTTTGAAGTAAATAATGGGTTTTGACTATTTCAGCCTTAGAACAATAAATAACTTTTTTTAAAAAAACTTTTTTTCTCATCCTGTCCTCATGTAGTGACTTCCCAGTGCAAAGTGAGATCAGTCCAAGAGAATAAAATGAGCAAATTCTTGCAGATCCTAAGAATACCGAGCATTTCTAGCTACTTATCCCGGAAGCATTTCCCAGAGTAAATCAGTAAAGAGCTCTTGGTTTTGACTTTTTTCCCCCATTAATTAGCCAAAGGAAATGAACAAATTAATTGCTTCTTTTAAAGAATTTCAGCAACTGTTGCGTTTGTCTCTGTTAATAATAAGCTGTCACTCTGGTGTCAAGCCCGGTTGGTGTGCTTTTTAATTAACTTTGAATCGTCCTCTGGGCACAATCGTGTGTAGACACCGACAGACCAAATTGCTAGGCCTTCAAAGTAAAAGGCCATGATATAAAAACATGGCTTAATGAAGTTGTTCCGAAAGCCTGAGAACCCCATGCATCTCTTCTCTCTCCTGCTCAGTGATACTTGGTAAGTGCCCAGAATGTTGCTGAGGAAGAAGAGGGACAAAAAAGGAAAATACGAAATATGGTGGATTCTCAAGCAACCAGAGATTTTGCCTGAGTTTTCGTAGACATTTCTAGATTACTTTCTCCTATCAGGCAGGAATGGATTTTAAAAGAGAACTAGAACAAGCAGAGCTAACAGAAATTCAAATATAATTCCACTTTGAGGGGACTAAAGAGGGTAATGCAGTTCGTCTCTGGTGAGGGTGAGTTTGGAATTAGAGAGAATAAATGAAGGTTGTTCAAAGCGTTTTAAAGAGCCACCCCATTGATAGATGGAGAGGGCAGTACGAGTGGACGGTTTTCAGCTGAGATTCCCACCTGACAGTGGGATTAGCCCACTGTGTCGACATTTGCATGAGTTACAACATGATTCTGAGAAGGGAACTTGGAATAGGAAGAAGTTATCAAGAATCGGTATCTGAGGAGGAAGTATCAGTTAAGGAAGAAAAATGATCTCCAAGAGATGGGAAACAAACGAGGTGAGCCCCGTGATGCTGTGATTCTGTCTGGAAAAAGTTCCGGAGCTGTGTATGCTGCGGGGGGTGGAACCCAGGCAGATTCTAGCAGTTTCCCTGATTTTAGAAGCTGAAGCTGGGAATCCCAGGTGCCAAGGTGAGAGGCCAGAGTAGAGAGAGAGCTCTCTGTCCCCCTGATGTATCCCCCCTAGGGTATTCAGCTGAGTACTGATCAGCACAACACTTGGGAGGAAACCACCTGAGATGGGCAAAGCAATGTCCAGAAGGACCCCCAAGCTTTCACAGGGTCCGGGAGAGCACATGTTCGCCAACCCCAAATAGAAATTCCCATAATTCAGAAGTGTCATAATTCAGGAGCACCTGGTGCAATCTTGATCAATCAAAGTTTTGGGGGTGATCGATATATTTATCTTGATTTAGCAGTTATTTCATGGACGTATTCATGGGTCAGCCCTTAACCAAAGTCTGCAGTCAAATGCATATCAATTATACCTCAGTGAAGCTCTTTATATGAAAACCAGTCGCGAGCTTATGTTGCTATTATAATACTTAAGAAGTGGTTATTGACATAACGTGATGAGTTAATTACACAGACATGACATTCAGCAAGTTTTCATTTATATGAAGTATCTAAGTTAAAAAAAACAAGCAAAAGTAACCTGGTGAAACAAATCCCAACATTTGTCAACGGTGGGGTGATGGGGGCACTGCTGACTGCAGGGCATGAGATTGTCTTCTGGGATCCTCAGCATTTGAGTGTTGGTGATATAATGTACAAATACGTATAATTTTAGTAAAAAATACACAGTTAAGATTTTTCCTATATGTAACAGTTCAATAAAAAACTTAAAATTCAGCACCTTTATTGCCTTATTCTTTATCACAAATCGAAGTCATGTCTTCTTAACCAAAGAAACAATTATTATAAGGAGAACATATACTAAATAAAGTACTGATATTAGATCTTTCAAATATTAAACATTTTACACTTTTCACCAAATTTAAAAGATATATTAAAATATACCATATGTAGAAGATAGAATAGTTGGTAGTGATGGCTAAATAAAGATTAACTGATTTGAGAGAGTTCACATATTTTTCTTACTTTCTTTGTGAAAGATCTGGAAAGTTCTAATTCCTTGTGAATTCATTAGAGCTTATGATTTATTTTACTCTTAAAATGTCCCAGTAGGGGTTCCTGGATGGCTCGGTGGGTTGATCCTCTGACTTCGGCTCAGGTCATGATCTCGCTGTCCATGAGTTCAAGCCCCGCGTTGGGCTCTGGGCTGACAGCTCGGAGCCTGGAGCCTGTTTCAGATTCTGTGTCTCCCTCTCTCTCTGCCCCTCTCCCACTCATGTTCTCTCTCTCTCTCTCTCTCTCTCTCTCTCAGATAAATAAACATTTTTAAAAAATGTTAAGTGTCCCAGTACAGGATGTGAGTTCGATGATGAAAGCATTCTTGGGTACATCTAATTGAAAATTCTGTAAGATGTTTGGTGAAGTTGATTATGGACGCAAATTGGAGTGAAACAAATAAGTTACTGACAAAGTATCCACGGTTAAATTTGGTAGATTAAGCAACCTGCACAGGCCGTGAACCAAAACTTTTTCTTTATTCCAGCAAGGCTTTGTTCAGCATCGGACTTTGTACATTTTTTTTCCTTTTTATTGAAGGTCAGAGAGTTCACATTCATTGTTACTTTTACTTTTTAACATTTGACTTCTATTTTTTCTTACTCTTTCTCTTTCTCTTTTCGCTGCATTTGCCAGATTTTCTATTGAAAAGTTTGAATAGAGCTGTAAAGGAAGAGCAGGAAAAATGGCTGGGATCTCCTCACTTGTCAGATAAATCCCAGGGTGCCTCTGCTATCTAACCAACGTATTGATTGATTTCTTTACTCCTGGAAGTCTGTGACATTATGGCACCATTTAAGCTCCAAAATGAAAAGTCTTTGCCTTGAAGGGCCACTGTGTTACAGGTACGGGTCTGTAGTATCCACGACTGAATATCATTTTGCAATTTGAAATATCATTCAACTGATGTCCCCGCAAAGGGGAATATTGGACAGGAGCTCATCTGGGACATATTTCACATAATGTGAATATATTAATCACCGAATACACTAGTTTACCAACTTACTGTTTCTGTTACTCCTTCTTCTTGTATCTATTTTTGTCTTTGGCTTAACTAATGCCCATAAAACAAAAGGTAGTAACATTCTTTTCAAATCGGTGTGGCTGTTATCTTTGAAAGTACGTTTTACTAAGTAGATTTTAATAGAGTAGATCTAGCAGATGCTTCTCATTTATTGTAATTTTACTGCTATAATTTAAGGTTTGGTGCTATTCATTGTTTCAAAATCAAATAGTCAGTATTCTATAGTTCAAAAATAAGCTGTACAAAATTAATCTAACCGTATATTCGGTTGGTTCATAAAACACACAGAAAAAATGATTTACTCTAGTGACATTACAATATAGCATTTCTTTGCAATTCCTCCAGGGATTCTGAAAACAGAAAGATCACTAAGGAAATGTTAAACTTTAAAATGTATTCACTAGATATAGTATTTTGAAATTATATAAGTAATATAATTAATATACAATTATATAATTTATATAAGTAACAAAATAAATCCATTATTATATTACTTTTAACAGCACTGAAATTTTCTATATATAAGAAAAGAGATGCTGCTATGAAATCAAGGAATTTAAAATTAAAAAATATATATAGTCTTACACTTCAAACAGAAATTTCAGATGGAATTTATGAACTCATAAAATATATACTCATCTGTCTTGTTTTTGTTTTGTTTTGTTGTTTTATTCCTGAGAGCTGCTTTTTATCTCAGTACATGATTAATATACTTAATATAATGAAAGGAAAGAAAAAATAGTCTTTGAAACTAATAATGAATAAATGCATCTTCTGGAAAAAAAATCAACAAAGTAATCAAAACATGTCCTAACATCGAAACAAAAAATGTTGATAGAGGGACAGAAAAAACACAAATACACAGAACAAGAATCAGCAAGGAGGAAATAACCATAAAGAGAGAGAGATTCAGAGAGAGAGAGAGAGAGAAAGAGATTGAGAGAGATACTAAGAGAGAATCATTAAACACTATATTGAATGCAAGTACACACGTTTACACGAATATCTAAACAGAATGAGACTATGCTACAAATGTATATTACCGTAAAGTAAATCCCATTAGAAAGAGAAAGTTGAAAAAATATTTTTCATATACCATTACCTCCAAGTAAACCAGCTTTTTTTGTTTCATAACTCGATTATCAGTAACAGAATAACATAATCCTGTCACAGAAGAGAATTTGAAAAGGGGAGGAAATAGGGGAATTTTAAGTGAAGGCAATGATAATGAAATTAATAATTAAAAAAAGAAAAGGTAAGATGATGAATAGAGAAAAAGAGAGAATGGGTCAATGTACAGTTAAAAATTTATTTTTCAATTTGATAATATGCTTTGGGAGAAATGGGGCTTTAGTGAAAAATGTTTATTTGCTAGATATTTTCTAGAACACTAATGAGTTTTATTACACTGAATGAAAATATTTATGGTATATTTACCATACATAAAATATAGAAGAGTATTTATGATTTATTTATAAGTACAAATTGTATTTGGGACCAAACTAAAGCCAGTGCTTACCAGTGATGTTGGCTACAATTTTTTCTTTTCCTTTATTTTAACCACCAACCATATGATAATAATTGCATATATATTCTACCAGTTGTTTAAAAAATGACTTTTTCTACATATAATTATTAATGTCCCCAGATGTACTTTTATATAAAACATGAGGAAAATATCTAAAATATTTTATTTTTCCAAATAACCCTTGTTCTGTTGTTTTTTTTAAATGTTTATTTTTGACACAAAGAGAGACAGAACATGAGAGGGGGAGGGGCACAGAGAGAGGAAGACAGAATCTGAAACAGGCTCCAGGCTCTGAGCTGTCAGTACAGAGCCCGATGTGGGGCTTGAACTCGTCAACTGTGCGATCATGACCTGAGCCAGAGTCGAATGCTCAACAGACCGAGCCACCCAGGCGCCCCAAATCTTGTTCTTAATACCATATATTGAAAACATGAGTTTAGTAAATTGACTAGATAAAAATGATGCCAATTTGTGGGATCCTCACTAACATACTCAGGTCAATTTTTCCCCTTAACAATGTTGCCATAAATAATGATGTTTATAAAGTCTCAAGTTAGAGGTGCACAATATTAGGAATATTATAATATCCTAATACATGTATTAGGAACACGTAAAGATATAAAATAACTACTCAAGGGCTCCTGGATGGCTTAGTTGTTTGGGCGTCGGACTCTCGATTCAGCTCAGATCGTGATCTCATGGTGGTGAGATTGAGCCCTGCTGCGCATGGAGTCTGCTTAGGATTCTCTTTCTCCCTGTCTTTCTGTCCCTCCCCCGTTTGTGTGTGTGTGTGTGTGTGTGTGTGTGTGTGTGTGTGTGTGTCACATTATACTTAGCCATTCGTCTATTGATGAACAGTTATGGTTACTTGCACCTTTGGGCTGTTGTGAATAATACTGCTAAAAACACGTATGCACAAATAATCTGTTTAAGTCCCAGCTTTCAAGTCTTTGGGGAAGGTATGTATTTTTATAATGCATTCCTACTTACCTCCCATCAAGCTTTAATAATTTTTGAAATATAACTATGGCCCAGAAAATATGTGTTGAATACATACGCTTTATTCTCTGGTCTGGTTATTTGGCAATTCTTCCAAAATGATGACAAATTTTTATGGATCCTCATAATCTGTAAATGCATTAGCTTGGACTCATTCCAAGAACATCCTATCAATACAGGCTGCTCCTATAGAAATACAATAACATATACTTATATTAGTATTTTAAATTTTAAAATAGTTTTAAACTGCAATTGAGATGTTTGCGTAAGCATAAATTACTAGCACATTTCACAATTATTGGAAAATTCTACACCCCTTTCAAAATCTATCCTCTAAGTCATCTATCTATGTATCTATGTATCTATCTATCTATTATCTATATTTAAAGTAGTTTCCTAAATATTGGTTAATTCCCTCAAAGCTTTAGTAGCATATAATCAAAGCCTCCTAATTTATATATTAAAATTATTTTGTTACCTGTTAGCTCAATAGTTATGTGTACATATTTCCTTTAATGGCAAATTATTTGACTTTTATCTTTCTTAATTAAAATTGAATAAGCTTTCACTATAATTTAATAATTGGCTGGTATTATTGATAGTTCATTCCATTTATTTATAGCTTTACTTATTAAAATTATTTTATTTGACTTTACCAGTTTCTTCAATGGCATTGGTAAATTTAACTCCTTGTAATTTCTTTTCAGACTAATAATTTAAAAATAATGCTTCTAAATTGACATTGTGAAAGCCAGTGTTGTTGACCATAAAAAATCTAAAATATAAATTTTCTTCACTTAAAGGAATTCTTCCACAGATTGTATTCTGTTTCTTCCAGTTTTTCATTTTATTGTAATTAAAAAAATTGGACATTTAGCATTTTCTTAATATGCTGGGTTTTCCCAATTTATGGATTAGGAGGAAAGAGTTAAATAGCAACGTTCAAATTTACATCTAGTGCATTCTAATACACTTTGAATTTGCTTCTTAAATAGGCTGACATGTGGCAAATGAAATTTAATGTTGACAAATGTAGAGTAATGCAAATTAGCCTGAGATATAATAAGTGACAGATAAAAAATTATAGATAATTGAAGTGATGCATGAAGACCTTGAAAAAGACATTCAGCTGTTTACAAACTTTCAGGAATCT
The DNA here is from genome assembly GCF_024362965.1 of Panthera pardus. NCBI lineage: Eukaryota > Metazoa > Chordata > Mammalia > Carnivora > Felidae > Panthera > Panthera pardus. The sequence goes on along the minus strand of NW_026526710.1, from coordinate 82,412,263 downwards.
TCTCAACTAAAAGGAAACTCTGCTCTTTCTTGAGATGTCACAAATTAAATGCAAAAGTCAAAATAACTCCAGCTATATGCTAAGTAATGTTTATTGGACCACAAGATTCCAAACTGAAAATGTTCCATTCTTTTTCTGGCCAAATCATACATCTTCTAGAGAGACAAGTAACTTTATCTCACGGTAATGCTTTCTAAAGTACTTGAGCCCAAAATAAAGGCATTTCTCTTACCATCTATTAACATCTAGAGTGCAATTGTTGTCACAAAGACCAGAAAATACAGCAAGGGGGTTCTGGCGTGGAACTCCAACTCTGATATCTCCCAGTAGGAAAGCAACGACCAGATAGCAGGCACTTGTGAACGTCCCGTGTCCCAGGTAAGCTATTTAAGACATCTTTCTGTCTTAGCTCAGAAGCTACATGTCTTTCCAGTTCGGTTCACTGAACTGGGCATAAACCATTAGATTAAACTCTGCTTTAATTCCTTTTCAATGATACAGTTCTTGAAGAAGCCATCAACCCCCCCCCTACCTATCATAAAAAAAAAAAAAAAAAAGCTGAGGCCAATTTTGGAACATCAAATTCTTTTCTTTTTGCATCTTCCTTTAATTCTTACAACCACAGGAAGCTGGAGATCATTTTCCTTCACTCGTCTCTAGCTGTTAAATTAAAAAAAAAAAAAAGGTCTGAAATCCTATTCACAGACTACATGTATCCCAACATAAATAAATCGCAGTTTCCTATTTGATGCTTTTAAGTACTAGAATTAAACAGAATGGTGCACTTTGATGAATTTCATGGATAACTACACATGGCATACTTGTATGATGATATATAAATTCATTTAATTGGTTTTAGGCATATACAATGTATTTTCCACATATTCTCATGTAACTTTACTTCTTTGCCACACTGTTGTACATTTTTATAAAAGAAGGAATTTAACAACAGAGGTTAATAGTTTCCAGTTTCCTTAGTTATAAGTAATCCAAAGGAGTAGAAGAAATAAAGCATAAAAGCATACATTTAAAAAAAATTTGATGTTTATTTATTCTTGAGAGAGAGAGAGAGAGACAGAGCATGAGCAGAGGAGGGGCAGAGAGAGAGGAAGAGAATCTGAAGCAGGCTCCAGGCTCTGAGCTGTCAGCACAGAGCCCGACACGGGGCTTGAACCCATGAACTAACTGTGAGATCGTTACCTGAGCCGACTTGGGACACCTAAGTGAGTGAGCTACACAGCCTCTCCAAAGCATACATTTTTAAATGACTTTCAAAACAAATTTAGATGAGAGAGTATTTGATGCTTTTAATTTTTATCCAACTACGGCTCTCGGGAGTTAACCTTTGGTGGTCAAGGACCGACTTATGTAAGTCTTCCCTATGGCATTCAGTATATAACTATTTCTGAAATTTGACAAAAAATGTTTTTGATAATGGCTGCATGCTCTCCTGTAAGACTAGTTCATCGAGAGAGACAAAGCGAAGTTAATCAAATACCTTAAGATGTTGTATCTTACGATGTTCACATGCAGATATCTCATTCAATCTTCCCTAAAAATGTTGTGAAATCAGATCATATTCTGCTTTATAGAACATTGCATATGTGTATGGAGCGTCCTTAATTTTAATGTGAATACAATTACAGTTAGCAATTACCCACATACCTCTACTCAGGGATTTAAGAAAAGAGGGATGGTCTGTAATTCTTCATGAGTCAGACATCAGTAAATATGCATCAGTGTTTACAAACCATGATACCTGAAAAATGAAAGCAAGTATTATCAGAATTCATACACACACTTTTGTAACCATGACTGTAATTAAATTCCATTATTTATTTTACAACTAAAAGTATCATGGACATTTCAACCTTCTTTTATCTAGGGTATTACAGTTGGAGGTACTGAGAAATATAATATACTCACTAAATATACCTGAGGAAACCAATCGCACATGGTGTTCAGAAAGCTTAGTTCAAAAACTGTTGCTTTTCCTTTGTCAAGCGTTCATTTAGTTGAATTTTGTGTCCATTTACAGTAGAATAATATTCTTCCCAACAGAGTCGAACAGAGGAGTGCTAATCTTTATTCATAAGGCCCATAAATTTGTTCAAAGAACACATGTGCTAAAGGCTAAAATGCATATGAGCAAGATGAATGGTGACTTTGCTCAGCTTTCTAGTGACAGCTACCATGAAAGGTTTAGGTTATTTATTTTTGGCTCACTGATAAAGATTGTGGTGTGGCAGGTGAAACACAGATAAAACGCCTTCAGAATTGGTTTATAATTATATCCCCAAGAGGAAAAACGAACCTGTATCTCTACACATACAATTTCGGTTCTGCAAGGGACACATTTTAAATTTTATGTAAGTCCACGTGTGGTCTTGTGATTTCTTTTGGGAAGGTAAGCCAACCATTCATGGTTTATATTGCTTTGCTTTATTGCTAATATTTCTAATAATTGTATTGCCTTAGTTTTATGACGCATTATGCTGGAAGACAGCATTTCTTCCATTCAGCAAGAATAGCAAAATTCTCTTTTACTACTAACAAGTCAATGGAGACTTGAAAAGTTATGGAGCATTAAAGTAACAGAGACTTATTTGCGAAGGATTATGGGAAAGTGTTGTTGTCCTTCATAACCATGAGGTTGCTTACTCTTTGTGATACTTTAGACCGTTATGTTTTTGTGTTTTAGTCCATTGTTAATGATTCTTGTTGCTTACATGATAGAACGGCACTATAAGCTTCATCCAAATATGTAAACAACTAAATCCCCCCTCCGAATGATTTTTGCTTTGTTCTGTTTTTGGCCTTAGAAGTTGGGAGTCTGGGGGCATCTGGGTGGCTCAGTCAGCTGAGCGTCTGACTTTGGCTCAGGTCATGATCTCGAGGTCCGTGAGTTCGAGCCCCGTGTCGGGCTCTGTGCTGACAGCTCAGAGCCTGGAGCCTCTTCGGATTCTGTGTCTCCCTCTCTCTGCCCTTCTCCCGCTCATGCTCTGTCTCTCTTTCTGTCAAAAATAAATAAACATTTAAAAAAATTAAAAAAAAAGAAATTGGGAGTCTGTTATTGGCTATTAATGTGTACATATTATGCTTAAGGACAGATTTATGTAGAATTAAACATAAAATCTAGATTTCTTTTGGTATCTAATTCAGATAAAATTTTGAAAAATATCAATAAAATTCTGAGAAATAATTGTTTAGAATTAAATGTAGACACAAAAACATATCACAAAGTCCTGTGTTCGTGCTAGATTATAAATTGCTATATATTCCCTTTATAACAATTAACACTAAAATCTCCATTATCTTCATAACATTTTCAATTGTGAAATGGTAATTAGGTGCTGGATACTTTCTGATCTGTTCTCAGTGGCTCTCGGTAGTTTGGGTTAAACTTTCTGTTGGGGTTTGACGTGAACACGCTGTCTCTGCTCACATCATACGACATCTGCTCTTTTAAAGAAATACCACCTTGTTTCTTTATGGTGAACTTTCTTTGTAATAACATATCATCCTGGACCATTGTGGGGAAATATTATTCTAATTTCCTTTTTTTTTAAATTCTGTTCAGGCTTTGATTAGTTGTAGGTGGAGAATCCAATCAAATCATTGCTAAACAAACTATCTCAGCCTCAGCTAAAATACTACATTTAAAAAAATCCTGTTATTTTCTGATCAAGAAAAGTGTGTAGATGTTGAAATCATTAAATTATTGTGTCCCCTTTTTTGTACTTTTGAAAAAATAGTTTTTGAGGAAAATCGTTATATGAAAGAGAAGGAAAAGAAGCATGGAGAGAAGAAGGAAGAAGGAAAAGGAGGCAAGGAAGGAGAGAGAGAAACAGGAGAGGGGAAGATGATAGAAAACAGTGGAGGGCACAATTTACTACAATTTTTTCTTCTAGAGAAAGGACATTTGGCGATGGAGTGAGCACAGACATCAACTAATGCTCTGGGAGCTGACTTTTGAGATTTTTATAAAGCCTATAAAATCTAATCGCCTTAAAAAGTATTATGTGAGTCTGAGATGCCAAGGTGAGTTGTATATTGGCACCGTAAGGTGAATGATTAAGAAATTCTCCATTGAAATAAATGATAGTTCCTCCCCCATATAGACATCTTACTAATTTGGGTGAGACTATGTTTTAAATTTGCCATGCTGAGAGAGAGAGAGAGAGAGAGAGAGAGAAACACAGAGAGAGGAGAACCTAATTGGACTCATACATTCTTACACCTGTAGGAAAAACTTGTACATCTCGGTCAAGACTTCCTGGGCTCTCTAAAAGACATGATTGCCAGAACTCTTATATGCATCTGTATACTTCTGTCTACAAATAGTCTCTATTCATTTAACAACTATTAGCAAGCTTCTACCTTTGTAGACACGGAGTCTATCACAGCCAGTTGAATGAACAAAATGTTTCTTTTTCCTTTGAATTTATATTCTAATAGAGACATATGCAATAAACATACTTTTAAACTAATTGGATGTGGTATAGTACTATGAGGAAAATAAAGCATAGAAGGTGATGGGGATTTCGACTGGGAATCAACAGTTTAACTGACAATGGGAAAGGCCTCATTGAGTAGGAAACATTGGCCCAAAGAGCAACTAATATGAAGCACAAAGCCCTAGAGATACCTGACAGAAGATGAATCAGGTGAGCATGTTCAATGCAAAGCCTTGAAACAAAAGCCCATCTATTACAGTCATAACCAGGATGCATGGAGTGTCTAGAACAGAGGAAGTGGATGGGAGAGCAGAGGTTAACCAGGTATGGGTTTGGGGGCATTCGTGCAAGAACTTAGGGAGCGTGGTGCAGATATAGCTTTGCTCTCAGTGAAAATGGGAGCATCAGTAGTCATGACGTGGTTTGGATTCAGTTGTGAGAGAGACAGGAGTCCCATGTGCCCGGTGATTGGCAGCTTGGGCAATGGAGTTCAAGCTAGAGATAAAATTTCAATGTATTAGGCAGCTTCAGTTTTCAAGAGTATGCAATATCCACAGACGCTAGCCACATTTGGTGTCTTATGTATACAGTGGATGTTTCCAGATACTTCCCAGAGTTTTCTCGTTTCATTCGTATGTTAGGCTGCTTCTAAAAAAACTACAATCTTTAAATCTTTCATTTAAATAATGAAGTGGACTTATTTGTTGCTGGAAGGCAACTTCCAGCATTAGTGAAAATTTCCTCTAATATAATATGTGCCTTATGAGGGTGGAAACATAACAGCCCTTAACATATTTAGAATCTCTATCCTTTATTCACTCACAAAGTGCATTGGGACGAATACGACACTAAGGAAGACACAGTAGCTATTTTATCCTAACGCCTGAGTCAAATTTCCAGAATTGTGCTTGGGATTCTTTCTGTGGCTGTGTAAAATGTAAATGGTTTTAATGAAGGGTTTAGATAATTTTCGAAAAGTTCCAGAGAATTCATAGGTGTTATTTTTTTAACATTAGAAAATCCAATTGTTTTATACGATATACATAAAGTACTATGTTTCTTTCTAAAAGATTATGATTGCTAATGGTCTTTGAGTTTTGAGTGGCCATCGTATTCCAGAAATGAGTCTAATTGCCTTATAACTTTACCTTATCGATGCTTTGTTAACCCCATTATGTAAGTACTATTATACCAATGGACAAGCTGGGCTTTAGAATGTTTAAATAACTTACTAATAGTCCAAAAATGAGTAACTGTCGAAGATAAATGTTAAACCAAGAAGGTAACAATTCAAAGCATGTTCCCTCAGCTTGCTTTGCTACAATCTACTCTGTGTGAAATTGAATCAATTTAGGACTTAACACAAGGGAGAAGACCTGAAATAAAGACCACAGAAGAGGAACAAAGAGAAAAACTGTATTCACTGCTAGAAGCAAGAAGAGTCTGAAAGTTAGAAGAGGTTCTATATGTTACAGGTGTTCAGATTGGTCAGAAAAGAAGATGGCACAAAGAAATCAGATTGTGATGCATGGAGGAGGGACAGGTGTCATTAACAGTTCTTACATGTGGGTGACCTAAGGAAAAGCAAGCCAGAAAAATGCATCCTATATATTTGAATGTCACAAGAAAAAGGAAAGTTTAAGTGAATCTGGGACAATACAGTCCATGGTTTCAGTTTTAGGTTCAGACAAAAATTTTTTTTCTTGACTATAGATGCTTTACTTTTAGTAAAAAAGTTGAGAAAATTAATCCTTCCTCCTGTTTTATTCAGTTTATTGCTATTTAATGCCTATTGGGGATGGTGATACATTTGGCTTCCATTTATATCAATTTCTGCTTGCTCAAATCTTATGTAATAATTATGGAAACTATATTTGAAGCTTTTTAAACTATCTTGCCTCTGATTGTGAAATATAATTTTACTTCAATGGTATCCATCTCTGGAGTAACTTAACAACACTGTCAAATGAACCTCTTACATGCATAAGTGATACGTCAAAGTCCCTAAGACAGAATTTGAGACAATATTGGGCCAAGCAAAACACTATTTTATTTCATCTAGTTAACAAATTCAGTATCTTTCTGCGTGTCATTTTAATTGGCTCTATCTGAAAAAAAAATGTTGACATTGTATACAGAACATTTTACTCTGGTAAATGAAGTTTTAATCTGTTTCCTAGTAGCAATGGCATATCTTATTCCAGTCTTGTAATAAGCACGCATTGATTACCTACTGTTGAAAGAATCGATTTTAGCCACTGTGTGGCATACATACTATGATGAGTTAGAAATATAACTTCAAATGAAAATTGTTAAGTACGGATTTTGTTTATGTTGACTATTAGTAAATCCTGCTTTTATATTAGGCAGCACAGATCCATAAACTACATTTAGTCTGTGTAAATTCTTGAATGTGAAAAAAAAAAATATCAATAGTGGTAAAGAAGACATAAGTGAACCCGAGAGAGACAAAGTTTGCATTCATAATTCAGAAGTCCAGCCATCTACTCTAACTAGATCTGCTCTCAATTGCCATACGTTGAAATGAACAGGAATTCAAAACTGCCCACACCCATGCTGAGCTTTGATATGGGCTAGGGGCTAATTTAGGTCATTATGCACACAAATCGACCCACGTAATAAGGGCATATTTTCATCAGAAGAAAGGAAAATCTCTCCTTTAAAGATAGTAGCTGATTACAGTTTCTGTGTGTCTAGAATATTTTTTTAAACAGCCTACAATTTCCACTTCTCATTTTTTGGAAGACAAGAGTAAAATTCAAGAGAGTTGAACCATAGAGTGGGCAGTTCAGGGAAAGTCCGGTTAGGCCTTCCAGAAAGATTTGTTTCTTCGCATGCGCGGTCTCAAGTTTGGAGGGATAAGATACAGAAATCCCCAGAGCCAAAAAGAACCTCCACCGTTTGTTTTTAAGCTAAGGAACCAAGCCCAAAAAAGAGACAATGAAGATTAGAAACGAGGTTCCAGATACAAATAAAGATTTCCATTTTTCCAGTTCATCTTTGCTTTCTATCACCTAGAGACTCAGCAGGAGTGACTCAATATTGGTAAAATATCTAGAAATATAATATTCTACTTCTCCCTCAATATTTCGAGATTATACTAAAATTCTATGAAAAATTTAATCTTATGCTTTTATAATATTTTTAGTCAGTTGAGCTAGTAAATGTAGACTTAAATTATCTTTCATTCCTATAGGATATATGAAAGGAGTGCCTTTCAACAATTAAAGTATTACATGTTAACTTATATTATTTATTACTGTATTAAAAGTAAACAGTAAAACATAAACTAAAGCTATAAAATGTAAGCTGTTATAAAAACATATGATATTTAAGGGTATTGTGTGACAGGCATTAAATATGCATTGTTACGCACAGAGGAATGGAGTGGCTGTAGTCTTATCTGATCATCTGAAAACCTATTGAGAAAAGAAACAACATTCTTCTGAGAAAGACAGCAGAATTCAATACTCTGCTTTGTGTCACCTACAAAGAACTGTTACCTGATGCAAAATATAAAATAAACAAAACAGTAGGGACACTAATAATAACAGTCCATTGAAACTAAATTCAATGCCTGGATCCCAGACTTGAAAGGAATTCACATTATTAAAGGAAAAATATGATCTTGATAAGGAAAGAGTCAATAAATCATAGCACAGAAATTGAATTAAAAAAAAAAAAAGAATCCGAACAATATGGACTATGCAGCTTGTGGTTCTTATGGGAGAATTGGGACAGGGATTGCTTCCCACTGTTAACATCTGGGAAACCAGATAAAATACACTAGTCAACTGCTTTAAGGACATTGGATAATTGTCAGTGAAGCACTGTGATCCCCGAGGGAAGGAAAACAAATGGGTGGCTTCTTCGATCACCCTGGATTCTGCCTGATGTGGGATTCTGGATCATGGTTCAAGAAGGGCTGTCCCAAACAGAGTGCTGCCTCTTCTCACATTGAGGAGACAGAGATCACAGTTCGAGGGCTGCTGCAGCTGGGATTTGCAGAGTCACCAGTGTCTACATAGGTCTCTGATTCTGGATGTTACGTCACACACCCACAATGTACAGATCTACAAAATGGGCAAATCAGGCTGATGTAGACCACACAAGTTATGAGATCACACGTGATGGAGATAGTTGGGAGTCCCAACCAGCCAAGGTGGACATACTTTTTAATGGCTTCGGGCATTTTCCCATGACAGCATCCCTGTCTACTTTGCCAGCGGTGATAAAGTACCACTATGTGGCCATTGTAACCCCAGGATCCTATCATCTTTATAGAATTCCAAAGAATCTACCTTGAGAACGCTGCCATTTTCTCAACTACAGGTAATAGTTATCTTAGAATTCTTCAAGGTTATTGGGACTCCTGTCAAGAATGTATTTCTTTCATCTCTCATGAAAATAATGTCATCTGAACAGTCCTGAGGGACAAATTTAGGGTCTTGGTAAAGTCTTACATGATAATTGTGCCCTGGCATACTAATCTCCTTAAGCTGCTGGATGCTTTTCTCTAAGACTGGCATTTTCACTTGACCTAGCATAGACCATTTTTAGGGTCAAGTTTCAGTCAACTGAACAGTCTACTCACGATAGCTACTTTGGCCATTATAGCTCCCCACCAGAGAAGAAGTGAGGCTTCTTATTGATAAAAGAGTCTCGATGGCATTTAGGGCCTCAAAGCCCCCAAATTCAACAGATTCTGCCTGTCTCCATCTCTCCCCATATGAAGGGTTTCTCACCTTCCCAATTAATACTCTTATACCTTAAGTCTAACATGACAGATCCCATGAATTTGTCAGTTAAGTATGTGTTTAATTCAAGGATTTTCTATTGCATCGACATAAATCCTGGCCATGAGGATAGAGGAGATAGGATTTTCTCTAAGTGAAATCAAAGAAGTTTCCGGTCCCTTACCTGACATTGGTTTGATGATGGGTATCTCTGATAGTGTCAGGGTTTTTTTGCACCAATTTCTCCGATATATATAGAAATGACTAGTGAAGCATGTATTTCTTATTTTTATTACAAAGTTCTATCACAGGAATCACTTTGTCACCCAGAGCATTTGCTTGTTACTCACTTGATGTCATTGTATCGACAAGTGGGAATTTAAGTAACTGTTTGCCACTGTGTGATGTGCAACCAGTGTCCCCTTTATCAATAGAAATAGGTTTCTTACTGCCTTTTGATCTAATTACATGAGGGAACACACTCCAGAAAACTAGGAATGAATGTAGATATCCATTTTGAAGGTTTCGTTCCTCAAAACCATTCGCAGGACCGGTGTAGGTTTGATCACAGAGGCAGAACTGCTTAAGAGACAAAGAATAAGGGATTCCCCAAGGGACAGAAGTTTGTAGGTTTGGGGGAGATATTTTGCTGAGAGGTGAACGTTCTCCAGTTTTCTGCTACTCTTGTAATTGACCTCTGGACCTAATCATCAGTTTGGAGGAGGTACAGCAGGATCAACGCGCCGAAAGGTAGGCCTCTGGCTTTAACTGTAGCCTTTTAAAGGGTGATGGATACCTGTCAACCTTTCAGTGTATTTGCCCAGTGCAAGGTCTGCCCCCAGCACACTTCTCATTTGCCTGAGGTCACACAAGTCAGGCCTTGGGAAAGGGGGTTCCTTGAAGGTCAACAGAATTCCTGGAGAGAAACTTGGCTGAGAGCTGCCAGCGGCCTGCACCTCCAGCACTGGAGGAAATGAATGCTTCTGGCCTGTAAAAGACAGGAGTGGTCTGAGTAGAGCACCAGCCTGTCCAGAAAATAGAGCAAGAAACAATATTTTACAGCTAGCTTTATCAGGTCTGAAAATGTCATCACAGGAAATATAAATTAGAAGCCAACATCCATCACAGAGTGTTCACAAGAATTACCAATCAGATCCAACGATACAGAAGAAGAGTAGACGTGCCATAACTTGGGGGGGGGGTCAGGAATGCAAATTTGCATTACGATCCCAAAATGAGACACCTGCTTGACAGAGTAAAGGAGACACTCTAGATGTTCTTTTCAATAGATACCACGAAAGCTTTTGCCAAAATTCGATGCAGTCATGAATAAAAATTCACGGAAAACTAGAAATAGACGGGAATATTCTCCTTCCAAGAAGAGCCATTTCTGGAAAACCGAGAGCATGCGTTATGTTTAAACATGGAGTATTAGACAATTTCCCCCCACAGTAGAAATAAGCAAATAGTATATTGGACAGGTGGCACAACCCAGCATAAAGCAAGAACAATTTACATGGTCTTAAGATTGGAAAAGAAGACATAAAATTGTACTTAGTGAAAGAAGGCATAAACATTTCCAGGAGAAGAGTCTGAGGCATACAGAAAACAATGTAGTAAATTACTTTAGCAAGGTTACAATATATGCAGTAATATAGATACATCTCACTTTTATGTAGAAGCTCTAAGCTAGTAAAAGTGAAATGAAACAATTAGTCAAACTCATGTCAAAATGATAAACTGTAGAGGCATAATTGAATAAGAGCTATTAGAATTCTATACCGAATATTCAAAACTATTCCTCCTCTCGCCACTACCTCTTCCATAATTCTGCATCCTTCACCATATCAAGCATAAATAATTACCTCCGTTATGCATGTAAATGTCAATCCACTAAGTGCCAAGTTATGCCATGTACTTTACTTTCATTAACTCAATGTCCGTAAAGGTCTATAATATGAAATATGATACCAAATTTGTAGATTTGAAAGCAAGATGAGATTTCTCAACAGATAAACATACAAATCGATGTCTCAAAGCCAGACTAATCTCTGTACCATTTTATTCAAAGGACAGAACTCTTTAGGCTGTGGTGGCCATCTTGAATATTTTACAAAATAATGAAAGCAAAAAAATGAAAATGTCACCACACTATGGGTGCCATAATTTGGAGCAGCCATTGATATATTTTAGATATGCTTGGAACAATTTGTTTTAAACTTTATTTTCGTGTGGGAATGACAGTATTGGGCAGTCTGTTAGTGCCCACATCCACTGTCTGCCTAATAATGAAAGTACAGACATACTGATTTAGCCGCCTGGTCTATACATTTTGAGATAGGTATTTAACTATCCGTGGGGTAAAGTTATTTTCTCTTTAGTTTTTTTTTATTTTAACAATGATTGTAATATTCATTTAATACTTAACATGCTGAAAATTTCTTTCCAAAATGGGATGTAACTTCAGATTTAAAAATACTTTCAAAGTGATAGAGTTTTAAATAAATGTCTCAGAATTTATTTTAAAAAATCTAGAATCAAATCTAATTTTTATGCTAATTTCATACAGTGACTGTAATGATATTAGTCCATTTTATCCTGAACAGTCAGGTAACCTCTTGTTTGCTTTATATTAATGATCGTGTATTGCATATTGTGAATTTTTGCTGATTACACTTGAGTAAGAATTTATGAAGAACCAGCTAGAACTCTGAATAGTTTTGGAAAGAATCGACCGGAAGTTAGAATACCTAGCCATTTGCAGTAGGCACCAGCATTAACAGATTGTGATAAATTTTCACGCAAAAGTTATTGCGTCTATTCTAAATCATCTGATTTCAAAATTACTCATGTGCGCAATTTATGGAAAATGGCACTAAATTCAGATGAAGTTCTGCTTTTTTCACACTGACTTTTTTCTTAGCCCAGTTTGTTTTTAATTTTTAATTTTTTTAAATTTATCTGTTACATTCCAGTGAGTTAACATACAGTGTCGTATGGGTTTCAAAACTAGAACCCAGTGACCCATCACTTCCATACAGCATCCAGTGCTCATCCCAACAAGTGTCCTGCTTAATGCCCTTCACCCATCTAGCCCATCCCCCCACCAATCACCCCTCCAGCAATTTAGCCTGGTTTTCTGTCTTTTTTTTTGTAATTTTTTACTATTATTTTGTTTTTGAGAGAAAGAGAGGCAGAGCATAGGCAGGGGAGGGACAGAGAGATAGACACAGAATCTGAAGCAGCCTCCAGACTCTGAGCTGTCAGCGCAGAGCCCGACGCGGGGCTCGAACTTCACGAACTGGGAGACCATGACCTGAGCTGAAGTCATATGCTCAACTGACTGAGCCACCCAGAAGCCCTTAGCCCAGTTTTCTTATGTTTTATGAATTCATAATGTATGACTGTTTTCTGCAAGTTTAAGAAGCCTGCAGACGATCGTTAGGATTTTTCCCAAGTCTTCACTGTGAGCATGGTTTTATTTTCTGTGCTAACACAGTCTTTTCTGGGTAAATTGCTTGCTAATAAGTGATGAAAACAGGAACCTATCGGTTAGTAAACCACTTCCATTTTGTGGATTGGGTGCTATGGGGAATTAATTAAAGTTTTTACATCCTACCTGAGAAAACGGTTCACATTGGATCTACCTGGGACCACTACCATGCAAAGCAGGCAAAACCTAGTTTTGTTAGCAAGTCATAAAAACAATTTCGAGAGCTTCCAGAGGGAACTGCTTTCCTCACCACAAATTTAGAGCGTTATGAAATTGCCATGGCTGGGCAGCTAGGAAACATGTGTGGTCACAGCATAAAAGCACTGAGAAATGATCTACTTTGTGACTTGGCTATTTAATAAAGGAAACAAATAAAAATAGCAGTGAAGACCATGCGGCCAGTAAAAGAGAAAAAAACGAGACTTCTCTCTCTCCCCCACATGTGACAACTGCAATGATAAGAAAGTCATGGGGGAACATTTTATTAGAATGAAGCCGAGCAGTTTTTTGAAAATGGCGCCCCCAACTCCAGCCCGGGGATGAGGACAGAGGAATGGGGGAGCAGGTGGACGCACGTAAGGCAGAACTCCCTGAGGAGTGACCACTTCCCCGCAGCCATGTCAACAGAGACAAATGGCAACATCCATCACTGCACTCTGGTCATTCCACTCTGGTCTCTCTTCTGCATGTCTTTTTATTTTTTTTTCATGTTTATTTTTGAGAGAGGGAGAGAGAGAGACAGAACATGAGTGACAGAGTGGCAAAGAGAGGGACACACAGAATCAGAAGCAGGGTCCAGGCTCCGAGCCGTCAGCACAGAGGCCGATGTGGGGATCGAACTCACGACCCTCGAGATCTTGACCTGAGTTGAAGTCGGACGCTTAACCCACTGAGCCACCCAGGCACCCCATCTTCTGGAAGTCTTTTAATTTCTTTTCCTGATCTGCTTTCAATACTCTCCACCGCGCTTGGTCCACCTGCGTGTTTACTGTTACTGTGCGTATCAGTGAGCTTTATTACATTCACTTATATCTGGCTTCGGACAAATGTGAGGCACTGACAAAAACAGACGAAAAGAAAATGCAGCCTGGGTAGTCGTCCCCCACCACCCTCCTTGGGCCGTCTGTAGATTTGTGATGAGATGCTGACTTTCTTCAGACTCTACCCCAACACCCACTGTCCCCAGAGTCATACTATATAGTTAGACCCGAGATATGCCAGATGATAGAATGTAAGGTCTGATACTGTACATAAAAATATTCATTCTTATATTTGCACGTATGTTTTTACTTATTTATACATATATAGGTATCTACCAATTAACACGTAAAATTTTAAAACGAGAGATTCATGCAGGTATGCATATTCCTATGTGTGTGTGTATGTGTGCATGAGCGCGCGCGCGTGTGTGTGTGTGTGTGTGTGCGTGTAAGTCAACTCTATGGTAGCACAGTCGCTCGTGTACTCGTCCACTTCTCTGGGAAATCTGTGGTTAAATAGACCAGGATTGATATGTTAGCCATTCTAGGAAACTACAGATAATACGCGCATTTAGTACAGAGTTCTGCGGGAGATTCTTACAAAAAGAAGGGCATCAGTGGCATTTACTGCAGTTCTCCACCAGATGCGTTCCTAATTGCTATTTTCTTTTTAAGTACTAGTACGATGGATGATTTTGATAATAACACCAAAATCAGTTTCGATAGCATCTTTTAATTTAAACTATTCTCTTGGAATACAATGCAATGAATCAATCAGGTAGTTAATGAGAATAACAACTCATTTGTAATCCTCGTATGGCTACAGGCTGGTAACAGGCACTTCACAGGCATGGTCTTCTGCCAACAATCCCTTTCTGTACCCCTACTGTGTGGTGACCGATGTATAGCTAACTCCCGACCTCTGTTCTTTCCTTACTTGTTTCCCTTGGTTTTGCTTCAATAATGCTGAGGTATCTATGAACACACCCACGCTATTTGAATTCAGCCATTTGAATATATTCTGATAGTGGGGCCCCTTGGTGGCTCAGTCGGTTGAGCGTCTGACTTCGGCTCAGGTCATGATCCTGCGGTCTGTGAGTTCAAGCCCCGCGACGGGCTCTGCGCTGACAGCTCGGAGCCTGGAGCCTGCTTTGGGTTCTGTGTCTCCCTCTCTCTACCCCTTCCCCACTCATGCTCTCTCTCTGTCTCTCAAAGATGAATAAACGTTAAAAAAATTTAAATATATTCTGGTACGTAAGTAGGCTCCCTTTGAAGATAAAAATCTATCTTCACACGAAAATTGGGACATAAATAAAATATATGTGTCCAAAGCGATGACTTATATATTTTAATAGACTATCAATGACTAAAACTTATAAACTTAGCCTCGTGACCAAATAAAAATTGGAAGCTGTTGAATTGTGTTTGTCACCGTGTGTGTGTGTGTGTGTGTGTGCGTATGTGTGTGCCTGAGTGCGAACAAACTTTGAACTTACTGACTGTATTTAGTGAGGTATGGAAAGATAAGTTACACACCCTGTCCAGGTATGTAACGCTGTGAGATATTAGTGTCTAGATATTAGCTCTAGGGTCTCAAATTATTTTTACTTGTACATTAATTTTCTCTTAGCTTTGTGCTGCTTCAGGAGGTTACAGGCAGTCATGTAAATGTATTATTAAAAAGCGCATGATAATTAGGGTATAGAACAGATGCATGCTAATAAAATACTATGACAAATCCCTTGCCAAATAATTTTGTTCTGTACATAAGACAAACACAAAACAAAACACCACTTTATTAAGATGCCATAAAGTATCAAGTAACTAAATTATTTTAATTGGGTCATCATTATAGTGGTATTCTCAATCAGAGATTTTTGGTTTCTGAGGGTAGAGACTCCTAGTAAAATACATAAAGCATGATACGCATTCGTCCATTTTTCTTTATATCTCATACTTTATACTGAGTAGTTTACAGAAGATCATATGCATATCATACCCTAATATTTTACTTGGAAAATCTTTGTTCAGTGCCTTTAAAATTAAAGAGCAACTGGGATCAGTGCTGACATTTTGGGACTACATTTTTTAAGAATGTTGTGCATTTTATACCAGCATATCTGGCACTGAGATTTAATACAGATTATTTTGAAGCCACTTTCTACAATCTTTCTCTAATGAATGATTTGTATTTAAACATTTACTGAGGTTTATCACTTAAAGTAGTTAATTTTTTCAACTTATCAATATTAGAAACATTTTTTGTACAGTTTTAATACAAAACAATAGTAAGAAGTTTTTCTACATCCTCCTAAATTCCTGCAATATTCTTTTATATCACTGATCACCTCTGCAAAATTTGACTAATGTATAACCTTAATGAAAGATTTTTCACTCTCCAAGGTACAAAGTAATTTTTTTGCATTTATTCCTTTATTATAGCATAATGTATATTTATTTTTTCAACAACTTCCCTTTTCCTACCATTAAATGTAAGTTTCACTCAACTGGATTTTTTGCTCAAGCATTCTCAGAGCTTTTCACTGTGTTTTGAAGTCAGTAGCTGTTTGTTCAGATAAATAGTTTTGGAGTATGTGAATATATGTATCAGATACCATGACATTATTGTGTTATTGGAGCTAGCTTGGAAATATTCAAGTTTTTGACAACTGAAAATTTGCAAAATATAGCAAGTAGTGAAAGATGTTGACTAAAATTGTGTGATCATCAAAGCGATCTCAACTTACTATATTTGTAAGTCAAATTTATTATCTGTTCAAGAATTGTTTTAGAATGTGCAATTATTTGGCAAAAGATTTGTGGTTGAAAATGGTAGAGAATATTAATTTTCTGAGTAACAAAAATTTATACATGTATGTTGACGTATTTATGTAAAGAAATTCTTATTAAGACATTTAAATGGACATACCATTTTATATCAGAATCAACATGAACAAAGTTTATGTCCAAAAATGACATTTCACCAAGACTATATGATCAAAAAAATGCATTGCATTTGACGGGGAGCAAAATACATGACCCCAAAAGATGCCGCTTTGGCATGTGGATTATTTTGAGCTAAAGGCAATCAAGACCCAACAGATTCAAGAATAACTTTTACCTTTGCCTTAACTCGCAAAATAATTCAGGGAGGAAGCCTGGCCCAGAAAGAGACATATTATCAGAGATAACTTTTTATCTGAATTCCCTATCCGGATGACGGGCAACATCTAATTACCAAACATCTACTCCTTCCTATTGTCCCGTGAGTTATCATCCTCCCTGTTGAAGTCCTGGGTCCCTTGCCCGTTCCTTAGCTCAGGATGGCATATAAACCTCAACTGACTGGCTTACGCTTGGGTCTCCTATTCTTATGGGTCCCCCGTTCATACATAATTAAATTTGTTCTCTTGTTAATCTGTCCTGTGCTCATGTTAGATTATTAGACCAACCAAAGAACGGAGAAGGGAAGGGTAATTTTTTTTTTCCTCCCAACGCATTGTCTGGACTAAATTATTGAAGCTAAATTCAGTGTGAGTATGCCTCAGCAAGGACACAAGAAATTGCAGTCTCCTTTGGAAGAGTGTGTAGAAAGAACAAGCATGACTTTATCATAAGCTACACACAAACTTCAAAATGCAGTTGATGGTTGACAGTAAAATCTTGACGGTGAGCCGTATTTTTGAAGCATTTGCTCAATTTGGCTACTGTGCTACCAGGGGGTCATTTGCCGACACCCAGTGTCGGACTTTCTTCTTTCCCTGGCTATTTGCACCAACAAAAAGCGGGCAAATCATTTTGCATCTCTGCTCCTTGCACGTGGCCTGGCCCAAAGGCAGCCCACGGAGCACTGTGCAGTCAAAGCTGTCAAGCACACGGCGTGGATAATGGAGCCGATGCTGGCCCTGCCAGCTGATGGAAGTATTCGATGCCTGAGCTCTCAGGCATCCGATTAAGGAGCCCAATCAATCTTTCTCTCAGCTCCTAGTCCTGCTCTGGGCCCTGGAATCCACAGGTGGTTGTTAGATCTACAGGTGTCCCTTCTCCGCTGGCTCTGAACTCAGGCATTATGACTTTTGAGTCTGGACAAAACTGACGCTGCTGTCAGAGTGGCTTCAGCACAGGCCACAGTGTCACTTGCTTGGATAACAGGACCCTACTGGGGATCCAGAAAGTGGTTCGGTTAAACCGCCAGGAATGCCTGGCTAGGACAGTCTCTGCTGTCAGTACCTCCTTGACCTGGGAACAAAATACATCATTCTCTGAGAACATCATCGCCTGTTTTTCTTTCCACATATGTTATTTCTGTTTTGACATTTTTGATTGATAAAATAAACGATAAAGTTTTTTTCCAGATTTTGTGTCATGCTGGAGATATCTCTCCTCCTGTGATACCAAAACGTGTGTGTGTGTGTGTGTGTGCGCGCACGCGTTTGCATGACTTAGAAGCGGGGCTTTTTATAATTGTCTCTACAAGATGTTAAATACCCTCTGAGCAAAGAAAGTCTACTTTCATATTTAATTTTTCCTGAAATTTTGAAATTTGCCATTCAATAGGCTTCATGAAAAACGTATGTTAGATAACTCACATAGTAAAGATAGTCTGTTTGATGTACTTCCCTTTATGAACTCATATTAACTTACGAACTCACCTATCATTTAACTGAGGTACTTACCTAAGGTATTTCACTCGTGAAATTATTTTACGCTCATGATGTGACTGTCATACATGTTGCCTACTATTTTATAGGTTCTCTTGTTCTAAATGTAAAATCTTCACCGATTTTAAGAGATTCTGTTTCTATCTAGATGTTTATGACTTCCTTTCACATATTTCTGGAAAGAAAGTTGCTGTCTACTAATGAAGATTCATATAAACAAAATTGTTTTTCATATTTTTATTTAATGAATATTCATGGAGCCGTCACCATGTGCAAAAGCACAAGGCTATGAATTCCCCAAGAACCAAATCTAGAGAAAGTTTCGTTTTTAATTAAGAAATCTGAGAAGTACTAGGCAACTGAAGGAAGGCAGTCAGAGAGGTATAAGGAAACGCAGCTAGAAGCAGATCGATTTCAGAACAGTCTTTTGGAAAGCAGTCAGGTGTTCAGCCCTCGGTGGCAGATATATGAGAGCCAGTCTACATCTACTGATGGCAGGAGAAAAGATGGGGTGGCCTAAAGGTCACTTCGGAGCACAGCAGCCCTGTCCTCCCCCAGTTGCCCAGAAAAGTTCTGAAAGGTATCTTTAAGTGGAAAGTCTCCTGTGTGATTCCCGGGGGCCTTAGAACCCTCCATGGCTGGGCCCGCCCTATAGACCCCATAGTTTTCAATACAGTGAATGAAGCACTCACTCACTTAATAGAAAACTTCCTACCACATCCCACTAAAACCTCCCCTTGGACCCTGAAGGTTATTTCTTAAATCTTTCAAAGGTCTCGTTGGAAGGTGTTGCATTAAACAATAGGGGTGTGTTGATAATTGTGTATGTTTGGATGCGACCATCTGCTATCGGTCTTCATCTTGGGGTCAACAGCTTTGGAAAATAAAACATTAACCCTTTTGCTTTTCTGCAGAGTGTATTTACAGTTAAGAGTGTCATTCCCATCCTGGCTCTAATTTCTGCATATTATTTGGGGATTAGCGGGAGTCGTGTTCTTTCCCAAATAAGTCGCCAAGAGCAAGCAAAATACAATCTTATGTAACACATCCCATGAGGTCTTCGTGATTTTGCTATCATAATTTTTACGGGTTTTTCGCAGTGATTAAACACCATCCAAAAATATCTCTCTATCTTTTCCAAATTCAATTTATTCCACAAAGATCAGATGGCATCATTTTAATAGAAATTCACGAGGATGAAAGAAAAATATTTGTAACCTCGAAGTTTCACCAGACCTGAGCTCCCTGTGTCAACTTGATGCCAAATCTATTGTCTGTGAGCCAGGATGTGACATTCACATGATGCTTCTTAACTCCAGAACCCTTTGTCAGTATCAGCACCCATGTTTGCTCTGCCTTTTGCTACTACTCAAGGCTTGGGCGAGTGTTTCTCTAGGCTGGCTTAGCTCCATTAAAACTCTCTTTTTCCACGATGCCATCATTGCAAACACTGTCACCTGGCTCCAATGTCATCTCTTCCCATCACTTGGGCACCTAGTCCCCGAGGGTTGTTTACCCTACAATCAAAGCACATAAACGATCCTCAGTTTTATGATATTTTGTATCTAATGCTGTCTCAGTCACGTTGGGCTGCTATAACAAAATGCCCGAGACTGGAGGGCATAAACAACAGAAATTTATTTCTCCCACTTCTGGAGGCTGGGAATTTTTGAGCTCAAGCTCTGGCAGATTTTGGCTTCTGGTGAGAGCTCTCTTCCTGGTTTGCGGTAAGCCATCTTCTCATTGTATCCTCATGTGGAAGAGACAGAACAAGATTCTCTCTCTAATGTCTCTTCTTACAAAGGCGCTATCTCCATTCACAAGGGCTCCACCCTCACACCGAATTACCTCCTAAAGGTCCCACCTCCTAATATTATCATGTTGGTATTCCAACATACAAAATTTAACTTGTGAATTTCAGCAGGTGAATCAGGTGAATTTCAATACAAGACTTTTGGGGGAATCCAAACATTCAGTCCACAACGGATGGTGCACATTTCCTTTGTCATCGTTTCAAACCACTGTTGCACACCATTCCCAAACTGCCTTCAATTTGAAGGGGTGTGTAAGGTGTGGCCCACCAGATCACGTGCTCAGTTCATGCTCACACATCTCACGGGGTCAAAGTTAACTAGGTCACAATTCCTTTAGCTCCACGTATAACAGTGGGCGGACATTAGAAGAATGCTTTTGTAAAAAGTCCTCATTATGTGACGGCTGAGTGAACAGGTATATGTTTAAAAACTCGAACATTCCTAGTCCTTCTCTTTACCTATATTTGTATGTAAGATGCGGGTAGTACACACCACCCAAAGATATACTGGAATTATTTCTATTTTAATTTCAAAAAATATACAGGCAGGATAACAAAATATATGTGTAGCATATTGAACTTACTTTTTTTTCTTTTTCTTTTTTACTTTTGTGGGATTCTTATTCCTACCAAGGAGAAACTCATCTAGCCATCCCCCAGGAAAACCTACTCATCTGGCACCTACCAGGAATTTTTTTTTTTTTGCCTAAGAATATGTTTTTTAATAAGAGGAAGTGAAATAAATCAACCTCATGTTTCAGAGAATGTAAAGACTTGACTGTGACGGTGAGTGGTGAGGCCAAGACAATATTCTAAAGAATAGTGGGAGTAAAAGCACAGCGGTGTTGGTTGAGGACTAAACTTCAGTTGAGGAAATGGGATTACAGGTACCCATATTTTTCTTGAAATTTTGTCATGAGAGGAGTGTGTGCACACGATGAAGAAAGGCAGAAGGTCAAAGGAACATGCACGTTTAGTTTACGAACTGGATTTTTAAAAAAAAATTCTTCTGGGATTCTAGGAGACATACAAAGGTGGAAAATATGGCAGAGAATGTGTCCTGGGAAAGCATAAAAAGGAAGGAAATGACCAGGTTAATGATGCCTGCAGAGAGGAAAGGAACAGTTACTAGACAAAACATGCTGGAATTGCCAGGCATGACTGAGGTTGACACTTACCTGATGCATTATGTGATAGTTTCCATTCGCAGCAGTCAATAACTTCAATTTGGTTATCCTTGAAGAAATTTCAAGGGTTGAGTTCACCCAGAGGCTCTTCCAGGAGAGGAAGATAAAGGCGAAAGGGAAAATGAAGGAAAGGATTAAATTCTGGCAAAATTCCATATTGAATGGAGGTTATTTTCAAAGATTTCTTATCCACTGTAATTCAGCTTATGGAAGTTAGTTGCTAGTAAACATGTTTATCTTGCCCATTCTATGTTTTGTATCACATTTTTTGTTGTTTATTTGACCATCACAGGAAGTTGGAAATCAGGGAGTAGAAGCATTTGCACCAACTTTGGCCTTAACAGTGATGGCGCAGAGTTTCAGAACTTTCTTTCAGCATTTGTGCTGACAACTCCTTAGATTCCTCTGGCTTTATAAGAGCCAGACGGTTAGGACTCTGACTGATGTTACACTTACATCATTTTGATTTACCTTTTATTCTACCCCCACTTACATAATCTGCAATCACTTCTTAAATGGAGGAATTTATGAAGTTACGTGCTGTTCACACATTCATATCACACTGCATGAGATAAATGCAAACCAAAAATGAGTGAATAAACAAATAAAAACATGTTATATGAGTTTAAGAAGATGAGAGATTGCAGGAAAAAGTTTGAAAACGTGAAGACATAGCAAAAGAAACTACAGAAAGAAAATATATAGAGAAAATAGAATAAGTGAAATTGAATAGAGCATCAGTGAACTGTAGGAGATTATACGTATATATATATACGTATATATATATACATATATATACGTATATATATATATATATACATACATACACATACACATTAAAGTCTCCAAAGGGGTGGCAGAGACATATTTGAAGAACAATGCTCAACAGTTTCCCAAATGTGATAGAACTCCAAACCAGTAATTTCACTGTCAAGGACCTCCATGTGTAAGAATCATGGAGGAAACTACAGCAAGTCATAGCACAATCACATCGCTCAAAACCACTGTTAAAAAATATTAAAAACAGTCAAAGGAAAAAATATAGGTCACATGAAGAGGAAAAAAGATAAGCATTGCAGATTTTGTTGTTGTCGGAAAAAATGTGAAAAAGAAGAAGAAGATACTAGAGCAACATCTTTAAAACTCTGGGGGAAGGTGACAATATAGAATTCTGTGTCCAGAAATAATGTTTGCCAAAAATGGAGACAAAGTAGAGGCTCTTTCAGACACACAGAACCTGAAATCATTCAGCTGTACAGACTCACGCCATAGGAACCGTTGAAGAAATTTCCTCAGACAGAAGGAAACAGATCCCAGATGGAGACAGAAAAGCAAAAGGAAAGAAGGGCACCTAAAATGACAACCACAGGGGTAAATATATATATTATTTATCTTTTAAGTATCTTTAAAACAAATTGAGGGATTAAACAAAAATGGTAACAATGACATGTAGGGTTTATAACATAAGTGAAATTTACATGCGTCACAGCAGTGAAGTCAGAAAGGGACTAGTTCCAAGCACACTATTGGAAGAGCCTTTCCCTCTTCAGATGAGATATAGTATCATTTAAAGGGAGACTGGGATAAGGTAAATATGTGTATCTCCGGTCCCAAAGCAACCACTAAAAATATGTACAATCAACACCACATGCACAATAATTTTTTTTTTTAAGTTTACAGTTTTTAAAGTTGTTTCTCATGAGCATATAAGTAAACAATTTTGAAACTGCACTCCGTGAATTCTATGGTCAAAAATATGAGGATGGATGGCGAATGGTGGAAACAATTGAGGTGGAGAGGCAAAAATGAATCCCCTGTAGCTTAATATAGAGATAAACATAATTATTCACACATGTGGTTTGGTTTACATTATGTACTTCCTAGCTCTTGTCTACACAGAAGGCCTAGAAGAAATCATGCAGCACTGGCGACAGGAGCATCCGGCACTCAGATCCTTGCTTATTTCTAGCTATTGTCTATTTAAAGTCAAATATGGTGTAGGAGCGTCTGGGCGGCTGAATGGGTTAATTCTCCGACTCTGGTTTTTGGCTCAAGTCATGATCTCACGGTTCATGGGATCAAGTCCCACATCGGGCTCTGCACTGGCAGTGTGGAGCTCGCTTGGGATTCTTGGTCTAGGTTTCACTGCCCAACCCCCTCCCCAATCGCCCCACCCACCACTCTCCCCACCCCTGCTTGCTCAGGCTCTCTCACTTTCAAAATAAATAAATAAACATTTAAAAAAGGAAAATATGGCAGAGAATGTGTCAGGAAAGCAGGAAAGTGTGGGGATGGCAGGATGATTTCTTAATTTTGACAAATATACCATGATTATTTAAGTTGGTCAACAAAAGAGAAAACTGACGGACGTGTATGCAGAAACTTATGGAATTTCCTTTGCAATTTTTCTCTGAATCTGAAATTATTTCAAATAAAAATTTATTTGGAATAAAAAAGCCGGAGTGGCTATGTTAACGTTAGGCAAATTATATTGCAGAGTAACAAATATCACCAGAGATAAACAATGTCATTTCACAATAATAAAAGTGCTATTAATTAAGGGGACTTAATGATCATAAACAATCACACACCTAATCTAACAACAAAGCTTCAGAGCTTCCTGGTGCACATGATGTAAAAAACGACTAGGTCTGCAAGGAGAAATAAGGAAACATATTTCCTGTCAGAGATTGCAATACTCGTCCCTCAATGATTGATAGAACAGACAGACATAAAACCACTAAGGATGTAGAAAATTTGAACCGCACAGCCAACTTGATCGAATTGAAACTTATACCACACTCCACCCGGTAACAGCAGTACACGCATTTGTTGTAAGAACACACGGGATATTTATCAACATAGACTGTTTTCGGGATCATAAGACAAGTCACATACATTTGACAGGATCCAAACCACACCAAGTGTGATTTCTGACCACAGTGGAATTAAATTAGAAATCAATGAACAGAAACATACTGGGAAAATTCTCAAATATTCACAAACTTAATATATATCTAAATAACACATAGATCAAAGAAATCAAAAGGTCAATAGAAAACTGTTTTAAAGCAGAACAGAAGTGAAGACACTTGGGAAGAAATTTAAAACAAATGGCTATATAAGAAACATCTGAGAAAAAAAATGTCCTAAATTATCTCAGCTTTCACCCAAAGACTGGAAACAAAGAAAGACAAATTAAGAGAAGACATCATTAATATAGGAGCAAAGTCAAAGAAGTAAAATACGGAAAAAATAATTTTTACAAATCATTGATGTCAACAACAGGTCATTTGGAAAGAACAATAAATTGATAAATCTCTTGGTGGAAAGATCAAGAAAACGAAGAAGGAAAGAAAATAACAATATCAACTGAGAAATGTGTATCACCACAGGTGCTGCATTTTTAAAAGATAAAAAGTGTGTGTTATGAATAATTCATGGCAATGAACTCAACGGCTCAAATTGGGCAAATTACTCCAAATGAAACTAAAACTCAGTCATGAGGAAAATGAAAACCTGAAAAACTTTTTATCGATTTTAAAAGTAAAATTTTAGTTACATACTTGGACCCAAAGAAAGCTCCACAACCATATGAGTTTGTTGGAGAATTGTAGCAAATATTTAATTTTTTGTAGAGTTTGGTAAGGTTAATGTGACTAGCCGGTAATATTTAAGAAAGAAACAGCACCAACACCACCCAGGCACGCACACGTGCGCACGTGGACGCACACGCGCGCACGTGGACGCACACGCGCATGCACGTACTCATTCATGCACCTACGTGGAACAAAGATGTGACAGGAGAAGAAAATGACCTGCAATACTGTAAAAGAGTTAACACATGACCCCTATGGTAAATGCAGGCGTTCTAAATGACATTTTAGCAAAGCTAGCCTACCAATTTGTAAAAAGAAGCGTCCTTCATAGCTAGCCAGGATTTATTCCTTGCTTGTGAATCAATCAAGGTAATGCGCCATGTTTCAAACTAAAAGAAAAGGTTATATGGTCACCTCTCATAGATGTAGAAAAAGCGTTTGAGAAACTTTGGCATCCATTTCTACTAAACATTCTCATCAGATAAGAATAAAAAAGGGACTTCTAATCTGACAAAGCGTATCTAGGAATAAAACCCTAAGACTAATAGTATGACTGATGATGGAGATTGAATGCTTTTCCTTCATGGTAAGGTGGGGGCAGGGAGGTTGTTTATCATCCTCGATTTTATCCAACATCAGAGAGAGCTGAAAACAAGTCTGGGAGCTATGAACATGGTCCAGGTAAAGCTGTATCTACATAATGCCTAAAAAGTCACGAACGTAAAATAAGGAAAAATGTCCATAGTTAGGAAGTAGGACGTAGAAATAACAAGGTGAATTTTAATAAAATGTGGATTTTATACATAAGCAGAGATACTCAACCCCAAATTAATGAGGATGAATGTTGTTTTTCATAGCTATTAAAAAGAAAAAAAACAGCATTTTCCTGTCTGGAATGCATCAAATATTAACACGTTAATTACTGTGGCTTATGTTATGTACATTTTGAAGAATTACTATGTATAATGTGGTCATTATTATTTTTGCTAACAGATGGTAAAATAATATTATCATTAATTAAATAACTGAAATATATTGAACAGTAAAATATTAATAGTTCTCTCTGGCCAGTGAGATTTGGGGAAATGTTCGCTTGTTTAATTTTCTGCAAGTAGCTTATGTAATCTTTATAACCAAAAAGTAACGTTAAAGTAACTACTTTACATATAAATTATATCCATATAATATATAACGCTACAGAGGGCACACACATATACGCACACATACACACACAGTAAAACATATGAAAACGTTAGGATTCATCCTCATGCTTCCATGCAGCTAAGAATTTAGTCGAATTTTGAAAACAAGGACATCCTAGCACATGAGTGAATTTAAAGGTAAAGAAGAGGTTCAGAAAAAGTAGTCTTGGGGTTCCACTGAACCCTATTGGAAAGGGAATGTTCCGTAGGGAAGATTTGGGAAGGGTTTTATGGATGTGATAGTGTTTGATGAGAATCTTAAAGACTCTATAAAATTTTGATGTGCGAAATGGGATTAAGAGCATTCTAAGCAGTTGAAAGATCATGTAAAGAAGCACACCCGTGAAACATGAGCTACATTAGGGAAACAGTCAGTAGCTGAGTAATGTTCCCATAGAGAAATAGTGTGCCATAATGTCTTATACAAAAAAATTGGTGGCCATTTCGTGGATGACCTTAATTGCCAGAAAGCGAAAATTGCACTTACTTTGGTAGGCAATGGAGAGAGTTCAAATGCGTTAGAACAAGCAAAAAGGAATCTGTCATTTGTGTACTTGTTACGTGTCAGTATGTTCCTTTGGGTTTCCCTGGAAATGGAGTCTGAGACCTGGGCTGTGGGCAGGTAGTTTCTCTGAGGTGAGATCCCAGGAGGCGAGAGCTTGGCAGTGAGAGATGAAGACAGGGAAGGAAAAAAAGCGAGGATAATGGTGCATTACCCAGCTTGCTATAGCCTGCAACAGAAGCTCTCCTCCGCCCTGGCTCCTGGAATGCGCAAGAATGCCTCTGAGAGCCACCTGCGTGGTGGAAGTCAGCATGGCTCACTCTTCCTTCACGTCCCGACACCACTGTTCCATGCCATTAACTCACCCCCGGTTCCATGCGGACTTGCCGGTAGGCAGTGGTCAGAGAAGGGGGCTTCCCCCCAGGCACACAGAGAATGGCATTTGGGGCTTAGGACGGCTGGGGTCCTGGAGCCCAGGGATTGCCCATCACAGCAGTGGCTGAAAGAGACGTCGGCTGAGGGCGGGGCTCTGGACTAAGGCATCAGAGACCCTGTCTCATTTGACCCCTTTGCTGATCTTGTGAAGCCAATATTAGTTCGACTTAGATTACATAGTTGAGGCTAAGATCTAAGTCATAACAGCTGCTTATTGTCACATTGTATCTCCCACTGAAAATACCTTCAATTCTTATCGTTACTTGAGAATTACATCTTATTTCATATCATAGGCATATTTCATGCCCTTGTATTAAATATCTTTTTACACCATCAGCACGGTCTCTCACTTGTTAAAAAATACTATTACTCTTTTTTAAATACTGTTGTTCATTTTTCAAATACAATAGATATTACAATGTCTAGTAAGTAATCCTCGATATGCTTTTCTAACATAAAGCCTACCAAGATAATAAACTGGTGGTTTTTTAAAAGATTTTAATTTTTTGCTCTGCATTTCTTTTTGTTTGTTGTTTTTTTTTTTTAATTTCTTTAATGTTCATTTATTTTTGCGAGACAGAGATCGAGCTTGAGTGGGGGAGGGACAGAGAGAGAGGGAGACACAGAATCTGAAGCAGGCTCCAGGCTCTGAGATGTCAGCACAGAGCCAGACTCGGGGTTCGAACTCAGGAACTGTGAAAACCCAAAGTCAGACATTTAACCAACTGAGCCACCTAGGTGTCCCTATGGCATTTGGTTGTCACTTTCAATTCACAGGTTTTTTGATACATGTATCACTTTTTTGACCAATTAGCAGTGAGGATAACCACAATTAAAATAAACTTTAAGGATTGAAATAACTTGTCCAATTCAGTCTTGCTCTAATTAGTATGTTATTCTTGTCTGTTGGCGTGAGGAGACTGTGTCCTTTCTATTTACATTCATATCATTGTACTTCTCTTAATATTGGATTAATTCTTTTTTTTAAATTTTTTAATGTTTTATTTTTGAGACAGAGAAAGAGTACAAGCAGGGCTGGGACAGAGAGAGAGGGGAACAGAAGGTCTGAAGCGTGCTCTGTGCCGAGAGCAGCAAGCCTGATGTGGGGCTTGAACTCACAAACCGTGAGATCATGGCCTGAGCAGAAGTCGGCCGCTCAACCCACTGAGCCCAATACTGGATTAATTCTTAATGTTCTCTCCTTCTCATTTTTTAAAAATGTTTATACCATTGAAATACTTTATTTCCTTCCTAGACATGTCTGTATAAAAGGGTAAGAAAGTAAAACACTAATGACAGAACACAAAATAACATTCTCACCTCTCCTGATCTTCCTACCTGCCTGTCTCTTATGGGATTAGCAGAGATCTATATTTGCATGGCTTAGTCCTGAGTGCAGTGTTGTTAATGGCCCAAGTCTTTTCCAATGGCAATTTCCTAGTGAGTGCTGATCTCCAGTAAAATGCTACTTGCGAAGTAACATTTCCAATGAAATAAGTGTAGTGTAAAGACTACAGGAAGAAATCAATATAAAGCAAACTCAGTAAAGTTCACGTTGTATCTCTCTGGGATGTCATTTTTATCCATTCCTCTTTTTTGACCTACAGTTGCAAGTACCGTCTTTATAATCTCTTATAATCTCTTCCCATATCAGAGGTGTGGATCATTATATGCCTAATTGGATAATTAACCCCTCATCACAACTGTACTTTCTTATGATAGCGTTTATTATAAAATTATCTTTAATGCTATCAGGAGTACATTCCATCTACTAGGACCCCCAAATTGTGAGTCTTATTTGCTCTGAATACGTCGACCTGTTCGGCATAGCACTTGGCTGAGGGGCTGGTTTCAGAAGAAAATCTATTTCAGATTATTAGCAAATAAATGTATTGTATTCACCTGAGAGGCAAGTAGGTCTGAAAAAACAGCCCAGATATAAACGCGCGTGTGAATATGTTTTATCTTTCCATTCGCTGGAAAGAGTAGAACTTGGTGGAACCACTACAGTATTAACAAGACTTTACAAATATTGAGCATCCATATCAGTTCAAATTCTATGAGACGTTTAAATCCATGCGTCCTAAATTCATCCAAGGGAAAGATATTTTCCATTCCTCTGCCACTCTGTTCAACTTTCTACCTCCAGCCGTATCCAGCTACCTTTCTTTTCAATGAGATTCCTTTGGTAGAAGCTACAATCTAAAGGTGTATCTAACTACTATATTCTGGGAGGGAATTATGAGCCATCTATGTGTTCTTTTAGTATCTTAAATGTTCTGAGAAATGTATTTTTGCCCCTACAAAGCTACCTTCAAGTTTTGCTTAACACATTCTATCCTTCTCTTAGGGAAAAAAAAATCCTTCTATCCTTATATAGAATAACAAATTAAGATGACTCAGCCCGGTGGAATTCTTACAATATAACAAAAGAATCTGAACATAAGGTTTTCACTCCCACAAGAACAGAAGTCAGCAAGGAAAGGTATCCCCGTATGGTTTGTTATAAGAGGGCTCTCTATCAGTCACATTACTTATTTTCCAAGCTGAGAAAACATACTGACAGCTGACTCCACCAAACACGCTGTACGAGACTGAAGGAATTATATTGTTCTATGGAAAGGAGTGTAAATGATTGCGTATCACAAATCCCAATTCCGAACACGGATGTAGGATTTTTGTTAAGGTATAAAAAGACGATTCATCTACTTGTCCTCCATCGTGTGGAGAGAGAACATAATTGTGTCTTCAAGAATTATAGCGTTTGTGCTGATATTAGAAACCGAATTGCTGAATAGTTGTAAGTTATTTAATCTCTCAGGGCATTTTAACAACTATTTTTGCTAATACGGGAATTCTGTTAGTTTCCTGCAGCTTCTTTACTAGTTCCCTAGCGCTGCCATAACAAATTAGCAAACACTTGGTCACTTAAAACCCCAGAAACTAATGCTGTCATAATTCTAGAGGAGGGAAGTTCAAAATCAAGGTGTCACAGAGGCTCCAGGGTAGAATTTATTCCTTGCCTCTTCTAGCTTCTGGTGGCCGCTGGTTTCCTTGGCTTGTGGCCACCCCCCTTCAATATCCATATCTGTTGCCATATGGCTTCTCCTCTGTCATGCCTTTTCCTCTGTTCCCCTCTTTTAGGACACTTGTTAGACTTAGGATCCACCTGGATAATCAAGCATAAGCTCCTCCCCTCAAAATCCCTACTTGAATCACTTATTTTGCCATGACCGTGAGGTCATATTCACAGTTACTGGGGATTAGGATGTGGACATACATTTTGGGCGCCGCCATTTAGAAGTGTTCTTCACAAACACAACACAGCATGTGGAGGTGTAAGCAGCACAATGTTTGTGAAGATGTTCTTAGTTCTTATGATAAAGTAGCTTTAAGGAGATGTTCACTCCATATTGAAAATAAATAAACAAGCCAACCAAAGCTTTCCTTGAGATTTCACTTAATGAGGATGACATTCTCCAAATCTTATAAAAGTAAAAGTGTGGGGCCCCTTTGCCTTTCTCTTCCCATCAATGAACTTCCAACGCTATTTATAACATATTGATTTATTTAAAATGAAGAGATTCAAGTGATCTTCTGTTTTCCCCTCCTTTTCTAGATGTCAGATAGGGAGTCTTTTGCTGAGTTTTTCTTCCTGTAGTGCAGAAATATATCTTAAAGGAAAACTCATCAAAGTTACTCTCATCATTGTGGCATCGATATGTATTCAAGACTGTCCCCAAGAGTCTATGGGAGCACAGTTAATGTGATCATGCCTCAGTGCAGTGTGTGGTCAGTTTTGGAATTCAAATATACTCTTCCTTGTAGCACACATATTAAAGCGTCTATAGAAATAAACTTGCCCAGGGGCGCCTGGGCGTCCAACTTTGGCTCAGGTCATGATCTCACCATTTGTGGATTCCAGCCCTGCGCCTGGCTCTGCCCTGACAGCTCGGGGCCTAGAGCCTGCTTCAGATTCTGTGTCTCCCTCTCTCTCTTCCACTCCCCTGCTCATGCTCTGTCTCTCTCTCTCTCAAAAATAAATCAACAGTAATAAAAAGTTTTCTTAAGAAGGAAACAGAAATCTTCACAACTTTGGGCTTAAGAGTGAAAGGGAAGTACAAGTCTCAAGAAGCAGGAAGAAAAGAGAAGCAACCCACTACAGAAGTAGTTTAGTTTGCCTAAACTCAAGCAGTATGCATGGGAAGAAAGAAAAGAGGATACATTCAAGAGACGTTTTAGTGGTAAGACCAGTTCAGATCATGATTGAACTGTTCATGAGTTCAAGCCCCATGTTGGGCTCTGTGCTGACTGCTCAGCCTGGAGCCTGCTTTGGAATCTGTGTCTCCCTCTCTCTCTGTTCCTCACCTGTTTGCTCTCTCTCTCTCTCTCTCTCTCTCAAAAATAAATTAAAAAACATTAAAAAAATCAAACAAAAGAAATAAACTTGCCCATTCTAATTATAGAATTGCCAGCTTCCAAATATTCTTGACTTGGTTTAATAATTTTCTACAAGCAAATACCATAGAATATGGCTGTGTAGGGAAAGAAAACCTTTTTCTTTCTTCCCATCCTCATTCTGAAGCTCATCTAATAACTGAATTGACAGAAAACCAAATAACAGGAGAAAATACTAATTTTGTACACACAGGAGCCCCAAAGATATAAGACTCAAAAAAAGTGATCAAAGAAGGCAGCTTTTATACATGTAAGACAAAGAAAATTATTTCTGAAGATTTGATAAAACAAAGGGACTTTTGCTTAGGGTAGCAAATTAATGAAGAAGTAACAACGTTTGCTCTTCTGTGTGGTTATGACAAATTGGTGTTACCCTTTAGTGTCTGGTATTTTCCACAATCCAAGCGAAAATATACTGTAATGAGTCCATTTCTTCTCATTATGACCGGTTTGAACTGGTGTTTCAATATTTTGTTTTGAAAATGTCTGCTTACCTGAGGTTTTAAACACATTTTGGTATAGGTGTGGTGCATTCCAGTTTCCATTCCTGGAAATTTCCTTGATTTGTTCCCTCACTTTTTTTGGAACGTTTGGTTCACTCATCTTAATCGGTATTTAATTTGGAGTATTAAACTTTCTTAGTCATATATATGTCAGGCAAATTTCCTCACTCTGTGACTTGTCATTTCTATTTTTTTCAGTTTATTTATTTATTTTGAGAGAGAGAGAGAGACAGAGAGAGAGAGAGACTGGGGCGGGGGGGGGGGGGAGGCTTGGTAGGGGCAAGAGAGTGATGAGGAGAGAGAATTCCAAGAAGGCCCCCTGCTATTCAAGCACACAGACCAACTCAGAACTTGGTCTCAGGAACCTTGAGATCATAACCAGAGCTGAAATCAAGTTGAATGCTTTACCAACTGAGCCACCCAGGTGCCTTATTTATTTATTTATTTATTTATTTATTTTTAGGTAATTTTTTTGTCACACTGAAATGTTACATTTTAATTTCATCGAATGTATCGACTGTTAACTTCTGTTAAGTTTTGTTTTATGGATTGTTTTTTGTCCTGTTAATGAAAGCCTTTCCTAGACCAGGGTCTGGAATGTATTGTCTAATACTTTAATCTATTAAATGTTGCTTTTTATATTAGTGATTTGAATCCCCTTGCAATTTATACTGATCAAAAGTGAAGGATAGGGAATCAATTCCAACTTTTTAAACATATAGATTACCAAGTATAACAGCTTTATCTACAGAATGGTTAAGTATTTTCCCAGTGGTGTTATCCTACAATTATCACTCAATAAAAATGAGGGGCTCTTTTCTAGTTTCATGGTGTCTTCCTTGCTTGTCTACAGTTGGATGGATATTACATGGTTTTGCTTAGTATAGCTTTATAAAGCTTGATTCTTTCTTAGTTTGGTCAGATTCACCCTTTAATCACCTCTTGCCTTGCCTTGCTTCCCCCACCCCCCCCGCCCCCAGCTATTCCTTGCCATTTATCCTTCCAAACGAATGTTAAATCAGCTTCTCAAGATCAATGAAAATCTTTATGGGGTTAAGGCTGAAATGACATTTGACTTGGCCGTGAAACTGAACAGAACGCCCCTATGCAGAATCTTTCTATCCATGAACATTGCATGAATTTGTGGCTTTTAAAGTAATCTCATAAGATTGCATTCTTATGCTTCAATGATTTAATGTGTATTTTATTAAATTTTTGTTATATGCCTTAATTTTTGGTTTTCAATGAAATTTTTATTTTGATTTCTTTATAAAGGCTGTCTTCTGTGTATATGTATATTCTGTGCAAAAAGTTTATGAATCTATTAATAGTGTTCAGTTTGTTGATGGTAGCAAATTAGAAGGAAAAAGAGACCAAAAAGCAGAATAATTAAAACAATAAATATTTGTGTAGACAACAATGAAATAGAAAACAGGAAAGCAAATGAAAAATTCAGTGACACCAAAAATGAGTTATGGGAAAAGAGGCATGAACATTACAAAGCTTGGTTTTATTTTCTCCAAAAAATAAAAAAGACAGGGGAAGCAAAAGCAGACAACTAAAGTAAAATATAAAGTAAAATAACTAGAGTAAATGAATAAACCTACAGAAATTAAAATAATTAGGAAGGAGAATCATGCACAATGTTTTGTCACAAAATAATACAATGTAGATCATGCAAGTTGTTGAAACTGACTGGAGAAAAAAATTCTGAACAGCCGTGTAGTGAGCGAAGAAATTGAATAAAATAAAAGCGATAAACTGGACGCCCTTAAGATGATGCAATACACTCTTAAGAACCAACCTTAGGGCTGTTACATTTGTCCACAGAACTATTTGCATACGGAGGTTCACAACAGCCTTACTTGTAATAGTCAAAGTAGGAATAAACCCACATTCTGCCTACAGGTGAATGGACATACAAAATACGGCATAGAAGCCATAATGGAATTCTACCTAGTTGTAAACAGGAACAAACTACTGATACGTCAGTGTGGATGACCCTTAAAAAGTTATTACATTAAATAATAGAAGAAGAATGCAAGAGACCACATAGTAAATGATTCCATTTAAGTGGAATCTCCAGAAAAGGCAAACTTACAAATTTATAAATGAAGAAAGCAGGTTGGCAGCTACCTCGTGATGCAGCAGGGGATGAAAGACATTTGGGGAGGATGGTAATGCTTTAAATAAAAACATGTGTCTGGTTATACGACTCTATATACTGAAAACCATTGGGTTGTATATTTACAATGCGTGAATTTTATGATATGTAAACCATCACTCAACACTGATGTGTTGAAAAAGTAATGAAACTAATCCCGCTCCTTTATTTTCTCCAAAACCCCACACCCCCCATTCACTCCCCCTAAAATATATTGAGTCTTAAACCTTCCAATTTAAGCATAACATTGAATACCAAGATGTTTTATTTTTTAAGCTTATTTATTTATTTTGAGAGAGAGAGACAGAGAGAATGCGTGTGTAAGTCAGCTGGGGAGGGGCAGAGACAGAGGGAGAGAGAGAGAATCCCAAGCAGTCTCTGTGCTATCAGCACAGAGCCCGACCCAGGGCTTGATCCCATGAACCATGAGATCATGACCTGAGCTGAAACCAAGAGTCAGATGTTTACCCAAGTGAGCCCCCTAGATGCCCTTCGACACCAAAAGGTTTTAGAACGAGTAAATATTGTTCAGTTATTGGTAAATACAACAATTATACTTTTCAAGTAGAAGGAAAGACAGGTTTTGGGCATGTGATTCTTTGATGTACCTGAAATCATTTTGTTTAGTGACAGATTTTACATTCTCTGTGATATTAGAAGGTTTTCCCTGGAAGGGAAAATTATTAACGGCCCAAAGTGTCTCAGAGCTGGGCAGCTTGTACATGCCATTTCATTCATGTTTGTCTTTTCAGATAAAAATTCTTTCAGAAATTCTTGTCTTTGAATTTAGCTGGTGACTTTAAATGTTATCAACATGCAATGATATTCTTTAGGAGACATCACAATTCTATTTTGTACAGTGTCGTCAAAGCTGAACATTTTAGAAGCGCTTTATTTCAAATGCAATGATGTACTATAGAGTATTATTTCAAATAACTAACCTATTACTATTTAGTTATGGGCTTCACTCACTTAATGAGATATATCCGATTCTTCAGACAACCATTTTATCCACTTGTTGACGTGATTTGGAAATTATAAATGACTTCCTTGACTACCGAGAAAACAGCTGATGTACATATATCATAATTGAATGAAACTTTGCTCCACATCAGATCCTACCTGCTTTCACATTCATAGGAAGAGAATGTTTGGAAATGGTAAATGGTGCTTGAAGTCAGAAGGGCAGAATTAACAGCTCTGCACTCACTAGCTACGTGCTTTTGGGTAAATCACAACATCTCCGTTTCTTGAGGATAAATGCAGAGCTTGGACAAAGTGACCTTCAAAAAGCGAGACAGCATAATAGTCTATGTTCTTCAAGACAGCGACAGAAGTGGCCAGTGAAGAGGCTTCATTAAAATGAAGTTCCTGCTGGGGCGCCTGGATGGCTCAGTTGGTTGAACGTCCAAATTCAGCTCAGGTCATGATCTCACGGTTCATGAGTTCAAGCCCCCCGTTGGGCTCTGTGCCGATAGCTGGGAGCCTGGAGCCTGCTTCTGATACTGTGTGTCCTTCTCTCTGCCCCTCCTCTGCTTGTGCTCTGTCTCTCAAAAACAAATAAACATTGGGGCGCCTGGGTGGCGCAGTCGGTTAAGCATCCGACTTCAGCCAGGTCACGATCTCGCGGTCCGTGAGTTCGAGCCCCGCGTCAGGCTCTGGGCTGATGGCTCGGAGCCTGGAGCCTGTTTCCGATTCTGTGTCTCCCTCTCTCTCTCTGCCCCTCCCCCGTTCATGCTCTGTCTCTCTCTGTCCCAAAAATAAATAAAAAAACGTTGAAAAAAAAAATTTAAAAAAACAAATAAACATTAAAAAATTTTTTAAACGAAGTACCTCCATTACTGTGAGCCATCCAGCATTCGGCCGCAGACCATTCCAGAGGATAAACATGCTTTGTGAAAGAAAAAAAAAATTAAATTTCTTTTTTTGTGTGTGTGCAAGGTAAATGGGCCTGTGGTATTTTAGAAATCAACCAGAAGAATCTTGGAATCTGAAAAATGATTTTTTTGGTATTAGAAAGGGCCTGATTTTCAAAGCAACTTGTGTAAAACAATTTTTTTCCTCCTAGGAAAAAAAAAAAAAGAATTTCCCTAGACCCTTAAAACTCGTAATGAAAGAGAGCCCTCATAATCATTTCAGTATGAGAATCAGCAGGCTGCTGTTCTACTTCCCGGTGGCAAAGAAAATGCTGAGCAAAGAGACCCAGATTTTTGCTTCCGCTTTCTCTTGATTTCATGTGTTTTCCCTACTCCACATTTTATAGAGCTCTCTTTTGAGGTGTAGCCCTTTTATCTTCAGGGCTGGGGGGCGGCAGGAGAAATAGGTAAGTCCTCCAAGTTTAATCACTTCCTTGGACTGTTTCCCTGATAAATTATGAATGTCTCCAATCGTGCCAGGGCTTTCAATTCTCCAAAGTGGATTGCCAGCTTGGTCCCAACCCAGCCTCCTTCTGCCAGCCTCCCACTTTTATGGCCCCCTTTGGAGTGCTGATTCAGGAGAGGAGTCAAGGAGGACATACAGCAGTGAGACTGAACCAGGTGTTGGCGCTAGGAAGTTTTTCAGGTGAGTCAATTCTTAATCTTGAGCTGGATGAACTGTTTCTCATATGGCTCTCGGGCCAGTGTTCAGGCTCTCCCTGGCACGGTGGTTAGCACTTTGAGAGGCCGGATGGTCACGAGGGTCCGGAATTGCCAGTTGCTGTGTAAGAGGAAAAGCTCAGCTATTTTTTTAGATAGCCCTAATTGCTTAAGTCTAATAGGTACATCCTTGATGTTGTCTTTAAATTACACAAATATGATCACCCCTGTGTCGTGAGCTACATGATGCCCATAGATCCTGAGGTGTGATGAAATAGTGCCTTGTTTTCACAGCATAGGATTTAGCCTCCCTGATGCCTCCACTTTAATACCCAAGTCACCAGATGGATTTTGAGTTGGATTCATATTAAATTATCACTCTGGATTCATATTAAAAGGAGGATTCAATGATATTTTTTCTTATGTCCATATTTTATCTTATGTGTAACTTGCCCTACTTTTTCCTTCATGTTTTAATTTAGGGGATCATCCTCATCAGAAGTCACTAGAAGACAGAACTGGGAAGTGTGGATTCTGAGACCTGCTGTTTCGTCAAATCACTGACCTTGAGCAACTGATTCAACTTTCCGTGTCTTTATTTCCTCCTATGCGCAAGTAGGAGTGGTAATATGAGTACTTACCTCCGACGGTTGCCATGAGGACTGAATGAGACAATACAACATAGGCCCGCTATAATGCAGGATGTGGGGTGGCATTATTGGCAGATCTGTGAAATGACCAGAGAGGATCTGTGTAGACA
Organism: Panthera pardus; assembly: GCF_024362965.1. NCBI lineage: Eukaryota > Metazoa > Chordata > Mammalia > Carnivora > Felidae > Panthera > Panthera pardus. The sequence goes on along the minus strand of NW_026526710.1, from coordinate 82,374,716 downwards.
GCGGCCACCTAAGGGTGGAGCTGAGTTCTTCTACATCTGTCACTATCTCGGGAATACATGCTACATTCTGGTGGCCATGGTCAACTGTGGGCTAATACATCTTTGGGGGAACTCTGGGTCTGATGACAGCTTTGGAATTCTGGCCGCTCTAATTCCCACCCGGTACACCGTTCACCATCCCCTCAACTCTGTGTCTCACCTACATACTCTGATTGGAAGGTACAAACTCCAGTGTGTCACTTTTGATGGAGCTGGAGGAGGAGAGGTTGGCTTGGGGTGTGCAGTGGTGATGGCGTGGAGGTACAGGATAAGAGCAAGTAAGTATCATGTCATATTTATTTTAAGACAGAGAGAGAGAGAGAGAGAGAGATTGCACGCACAAATGAGGGAGGAGCAGAGGGAGAGAGAGAGGATCCTAAGCACTGACAGTGCAGAGCTCAATGCAGAGCTTGACCCCATGAACCATGAGATCATGACCTGAGCCCAAATTAAGAGTTCAGATGCTAAACCAACTGAGGCACCCCTAGTGTGCATTTATAAAGAGATTACAAAGCCAAACACATTGGAAGCATTATTCAGGGATTAGCTATATTAGTATTTGCATTATCATCAGCACCATGTTCGTTCTCTCCTGCCAGTGTTTATCCACGCATGGCACCCTGAAACGAGGCACTCCCTCTTCTGAGATCCAGAATACATATTTTGTTTTTGGATGATAAAACTTTCCTAAGTATATATTTACAAAGTTATCCATTTCATGCACTAAAGGGTCAGATCCTATAGGTCAGTGTCCAAATTATTTCTTCAAACCCTTTGCACCACTATATAGTTTGTGACACATTGTTAGTATTCAAATAAATGAAATGCGTCTGTTTTTAATCACTTTGGGAAATGTTAGTATGAAATGAGAGAGTAAACTGATAACATATATAAAACGTGTCGAAATGAACAATAAAAATGAGACCTTGTTGAACGTCGTCGTTAACTACATCGACATCGGAGGTGAAGAGTTGGGGAAGGAAGTGCGTTCACACCTCAGCAGAGGAGGCAATGACAGAGTGAGAGGGCAAAGTTAGGGGAAAAGGATTAAAGGGCATTTCACACACATGAGATTTAAGCTTAAGACTTAACCTACTTTAGTTTAGAAACTAGATTTTAGCCTTTGCTCCTTTTACTATTGGCTCCAAAACCTCTGAGACCCATGCTTGGTTCCTCAACAAAGGCAAATAAAAAGGAGTTCAGGTTAAATCAATAAACACAATAAAAAATAACTTGCTTTTTTTTCTCTTCTTCCAAACACTGGTGAGTCTAGATATTACAATTTAATCCTCTAATAAAAAAAATTATTTGCAGTGGTCAAGTCCAAGGAGTACTTAGTAAAAAAGTTGAACACCATGACCTTTAATATCCCTTAGCTAACTAAATGCCTACTTGCAAAAACTCACAGTTTCTGAGAGATGTCCGGTAAGAATTGGGTCATGTAGAAAGATAATGATTTTGACCAAGGGTAGCGAGAGACAGCTTCTGTCTTCCATTTCAAGGCTTCCTAGGTAGTACAGATCTATAGTCACTTCTCTTTTATCTACAGAATACCTGACAGAGAGTTTGTAATAAAAATGGTCTTAATGAAAGTCAAAGGAATTTCCAAAGAGCTCAATCTTTGCTGGTCAAAGACAGAAAAAAAAGTCTTTTTTTTTTTTTTTTTTTTTTTTTTTTTTTTGGTAATATCCTACTGGGAGTTGAGGGAAAAGAAGAGATCTAAAATTAGAGAAAATATTTGCGCAAGTGGATAATTATACACAACTACAAAAATTCCAAGAACTTCAAAAGCTCATACACATTTTGAAAGAGGATTCCAGGAAGATGAGAGAGCAGGGTGCACCAGGAATCTGTCTCCCACCTACACAACTGCACAGGCAGAATCTGTCTCATGTTAACGGGTTTGGAACTCTGGGGTCTGTTGTAGGATGCGCCTTCCAGCAGAAGGCTTGCACAGTAAATTATGGCTAATATGGCCAATTTCAGCTCTTCGCTCAGCAGTGGCTAAGCATGGCTCATCTCAGGCAACCTTTGGGATGCATGTATTTAGAGTTTACCCCACTGACACTTAAGAGAATAGTCATCCTGCCCATTTGTCTGATCTTAACTGTTACACGTGATGATTTGAGCTGAGAGAGGCTGACATATTACCTGATTGTACCTGAGAATTCTATCAAATGTGCACTTGAGTTCATTATAAAGTTTCCTATCATTGAAGGAATCATTAACAATAACCATTAAGTCCTTTTCTTTCATTGTATTCTAATGCCAGGACTGTGGTTCCAATAAATTATATTGATTTGATTATAACAACCCTTTGCCTGTGGATAGAATTCTAGATTGGAAAAGGATCCCCTTGATGTTCATAAAGACATTCTTCCATTGTGTTTCAGCTTCCACGATGTTCCAGAGAAATCTGATGACTCTCTGATAACTGGATATGCGGTCTTATACCATTTGTCCTTTCTATGTCTGGCGAAATTATTAAAAAATAAATAAAAACTTGTCTCTAGCATCACTGTGTTATTCATATCATTATATATGCCATTGAATGACAGATTGAAATGTTATCAAATGCAAACAACCTCTTTATTAAATATTAGGAAGTTATTTTTAATTTTACATTCAAAATGAACAATAATAAAATATTTAATTTCTTAATCAACAGTCAGTTCAAGTAATAATTGGCGTGATGTGTAAAATAAAGCAAATATTCCTATTAGAGTAATTTGCTAAATACATTGTAGAAATTAACAACAAATTGAATCACTGTGGTAGGTAGACCGAAGGACATTTTTTCCTGGGATGATTATTGTATAATTTTTTATTTGCTTTTATCTCGGGGTTTATTCTACTGAGTGACTTACCTTGACAAAGATCTAACATTCTATTTAATAAGGTTGATTATAGAACAAAAATAAGGTTTCTATTTTCCATATAATATTAGTACTTCAGAGAAACTGTCTAGCTATTTCATCAAGATGTATTGAAGGCATTACCTGGGTTCCTGTAATTACCTGCGAGCTTGTCTTAGCAACAGAGTTGTGTTAGGCTGTGTATGAAATGCATTTGTAAATTAATATTTATCATTCTTAATGTCTACTCAATTTACATTACCCAAATACCCATTTTCTCATGAAATATTTTACCCTGTGAAAATGATGGTGCATTACTCTGCCAGTTAATTTTTTTATATCCATCAAATGTTCTTTTAAGCTTTAAAAGTAGTAACATAAGCAAATTTATAAACCAGGTTACTGGTACCTCTATTCAAATAGTAAATTTGGAGAGAGTGAGTGGGAAAGAGGGCTTTGTCTCTTCATTCCTGTTAACAAAAAATACCTGTGCAGAGTTTAAGCCTATTTGCATTTATAAGGCCATACTTCATTCAGAAATATTAACTTTCTGTAGTCTTATCTGTGTTCATTTTCATTTTCTTTCTGGGGCGTTCCTCCATTACATTTGCTCGAATGACACCAAAAAAGACCAATCAGGATATTTTAAAAATCGGATCAAAGGTTTTCCAGTTGGATTTGACTAAAGGGACCAGGCCAATTTAACAAAATCGTGTATGGCCTTTCCTGCTGGCATACTTGCTATCCTAAGACAGTGCCTGGAAAAGTGGCTTTCGCATAAGAGGCACCCCATAAATGCAGGCTCTTTCCCTGTTCTTTACTCATCAGGCACACGTTGAAGGTATTTCTCCCGAGGTGCCATAATTGTTACGGACTTTTGTAAACCGTACCTACCTCAAGACGATGACTGCAGCCAGTGTTCAGATTAATATTTGCCTGCAGAATGGCAGTTGACAGGAAAATAACTACCGTTACCCTGGAAAGTGTTCAATCCTAAATAGCATGTGCAGCTATCGTGATGTTTTGCCTCACTACAAAATATGACTCTATCTAACTATATTTTAATGGAGACTTTCAAAAATAAAATATAACCAGAAAAAAAAATTATATATATGCACAGAATGAAGTGCAAGCTTTGCCACGAGGCTTCCTCGGGCTATTTTAAATTGCATAACTCCTCATCATCAACTGACTTGGTCCCAGACAGCAGGCAGACAGTAGGGCACATTCTTGAAGCTGTAATAAATACCGGGTTCAAAATGCTGATATCAAAATTTGTGTCATGTTTCAAAACAGCAAGGGATGGAAATGTAGCATGCAAGCTTTCCCACTCTTTTCTTTTAGAAGGTTGGAAATTGGATTTGCTTCATGATCTTGCACAAAGTACATTTGGTGCCAATGGAATCTATTCTAATATTCTGTTTAGCTTAGCACAGTTAGCTGTAGCATTTAAAAGACAAGAGTTTGATGTCTTCTTAAGAGTCTTGGCTTTCCTCGAAACATTCTAATCAAATTTATAGCTTCTTCTAAGATCTGGGGACCTGAGGTTATGATAAATTTTACAAGTATTATATTCTTATTTAGTGTGATCCCCTTTTCTTTTATTATCCTGAGCGTGTTTGTCTTGAAAATGACTTGGAAATAAATTCCTGAGATCATTAGAGAGATCATTTATGCCACTGGAGGAAAGGGAAGTGCTTTGTTTCTTTTGCCCTGTTATGACACACAAATCCCATTGATATTTAAGGGCTGGCTCTTCAATATAAGCTAGAAATTCATCCTAGGATATGTGTCAAAGTTATAAACTCATTATGAACAGTTGCGATGAAATTCTCAAGTAACGGTGATTCTCCTCAAATCTAAAATTCTCAACCTTTTTAGGGAAGTGGTAAGCGATATGAAAATGCCCATCGTAGGGGCGCCTGGGTGGCTCAGTTTGTTTAGCACCGAGACTCTTGACTTCAGCTCAGGTCATGATCTCAGGGTCATGGGATCGAGCCCTGGGTCGGGCTCTGTGCCCAGCGTGGAGTCTGCTTGGGATTATCACCCTCTCTCTCTCTGCCTCTCCCCGGCTCACCTGTGTGAACGTACACACGCTCACTCTCATTCTCTCTCTCTCTCTCTCAAAATAAACAAATAAATAAACAAATACACATTAAAAAAAGAAAATGCTCATTTTATAATAGGCAGGCCATTGGATTCACAGGTCATAATTCAAATGGCATCACTGGCAGAGTCTCACCCATCTGTGAAATGGGCTGCATGGCCAAGACCCCACGGAGATGCCCGATTATTGTATCAGACCCATCGGGCCCCAATGGCATCTCGGCCCCAGCTGTGCTGATTACCATCCTATATTAATGGAAGGCACGAAGGAGGTGTCACTCTGACTTGTTCCTCAAGTCTTTCACCTTCAGAGGAACAGGAGACTTAACTTTCCGGGCATTCATTAAGGCTCTGAGGACGAGTATTGACACTTGGGAGCAGAGAGTTCAAATACAACCCCACGAGCTCCGTGTCTGCCGTGCGTGTGCGTGTGATTTGCCACCGGCAGTTCCGAGGTGACACTGAGGCCACATCTCTCCCTTTGTATCCGAGGTGTAAGCGTTTGATCAGGCATCCTTTTTTGCTTTCTCCTTTCGCAGAGGAAAGCCAGGGCAGTTAATTGAGGTGAAGCGACATCGAGTCAGTTGAGTTTCCAGATGGGGCATCAGGCACGATACGGGGCAGAGGAGAGATGACATTGAGGCAGCAGCTTCCTTTGAACGACAGCGAAGGGGGTCGATGAAGGGGAAGCAGGAATTCAATACTTCTCGGGTACGAATGAGGCCCAAAAAAGTACTTTGGTCATAACCTGCAGTCAGAGCTCATTCAGTAAGAATTGTGCTGAACTAATTTTAAACAGGTTAGAGTAACCCAATCCAAAAATACATTTCCAAAGGAAATGCTTATAATTAAAACGGGCCAAGAAAAGGGAAGGGGGAAAGTTAAGAGGGCATTCTTAACACTTGCCTTTCTACAAGAGTAGATTTTGTAACTCACGGATTCGTGAGGTTTCTAATATCTGGTGGTATTTCACAAACTAGCCTGAATTCTGATACCGATTTCAAATGCTTAAAATGCCTATAATTTCCATTCAGTCATATTCTTTTTATATAGCTCCAAGTATTTTTATACATGTGTGTTCCTGACTCTGTGCATTTATTTCTACGATAATCAGTGGTAGGATTGTAATTAACATCGTGTCCCCGGATGCGTTATTAAAAAGAGGGCACTTAGAAGACACAAAGGGCTTTATCTCACGTACGGACAGGGCCTGCGGTTAAGTCCTGTGACGCAGCACGTTCTAGGACCCTGCTGCTGGTGCAGCAAGACAAGACACTAGAAGGAAGTGCTTTTTAGAGGCAAAGAAAGGACACGGGGAAGCGACAGCCAAAATCGGTAGATAACAGCATAAAGTACAAGCTTCACTGGAAAGGCCCAGGGAATAGCAGCTGGCACCCACAACGTCAGGTCATAGCCTCTTTGGAACGTTCCTTGGCCTTTCAACACCCAGCATGGACACTCTTTTCTAAAGAGCATGTCGGCAGGTCTGCGGGGATTTTGGAGCAGGCGTACCATGCATGGATTGGCATGAAAGGTTCAGGAAGCAATCTTTTATGGCAAGAAAGATGTGTTGAACCAATGGGTCAGTAGCAAAGAGAACCACTGGCTTTGATCAGAGTAGAATGCATGTATGATATTAGCCTAGGGCTCTTCCTCCCCTGTGCTCTGCAAGGGGATTAGAGCTCTCAGAAGAGAAAATGGAGACACGCTGAGTTGTTCCAATTTATGTATATAAACCGTACTCACAACCGTACTCACTTACGCATATATGACATTGAGAGCACAAGGAGTTACTGATGTGTTGCCCCGGCCACCGTGTGTATGACAGAAGCACATAAACGATCCTTTGACACCTGTGGATTCTCTTGAAATACGTTGGAATATGAAATGGAGACAAAAGACGGTACATAGTCAAGCCACTAGGACTCAAGCAATTAGCCAAACGTGTCTTCAAATGAAGCAGGAAAATTTAATGGAAGCCAGTCTAGGTCAGAATTTCACAGTGAGGTTAAATAAGAGAGGTATTAAGAAACGGGGGGCCATGCCACGTAGGTAGGAGCCTCTGTTCACATGGATATATTTGAGGCAGATTGATACGGTGGCTTATTTCCGCACAACATGAGCTAACAAATGGGAATGTATTGAATTCATGGGTGGAATTCTTTGGGGAAAGAAGGGATGTGGCGAGCATTTCCCAGAACTCTGTTAATAAGAGATGAAACCAAAATAATATATTTCCCTTTTGTTGTGAGATTATTTTATCTGCTTGCTGCCTGGTGCGTACTGTGAGACCGTAAATTATGCTTAAACCAACGTTGCTCACAGGAAGCTGTTTACTGGCACGGCGTTATAGTTTGCACTTTTCTTCATGATCTCTGGGAGGAAACTACAAAGATGGGGACTCAGACATGGGACACGTAGCATTCACACACACGGGAGTCAACTGCTGATAACTGATGGTAATGTGGAGTCAGCTGATTGGGAGGAAGGCTGATACTTTTAGAGGCACAGAGTTCAAATCAGGTAAACAAAAAGGAAATGTTTTCCTTAGGATCAAAATTCGGCCCAGGGCTCATCTCTCCTGATTAGAGTCAGGAACAGCCTTCACATGGGATGTGAGGTTGAGAGCTGAAACGTGACCTCATTTAAAGAAGAGTAGGCCAGATGTTGACATAACTAGAGAAGTTCCCGTGCAGTAAATGTTCTATTACATTTTTAAATGGTACTAAAGATATAAAATAAAATGGTAAAATATCAAATAAATTTTACCTTTGCACCAAGAGGTAGTTTACTGTTATTTTTGCTTTTACCTGTATATTATTGGTAAATTTTAATTTTTTGATTATTATAAATACATACAGAATGCCAAGGATACTTCCTCTTTTTATTTAAAATTGTTTTAATGTTGATTTATTTTTGAGAGAGAGACAGAGACAGAGCATGAGTGGGGTAGGGGCAGAGAGAGAGGGAGACACAGAATCCAAAGCAGGCTCCAGGCTTTGAGCTGTCAGCACAGAGGCCAACGCGGGGCTCGAACTCATGAGCAGGGAGATCATGACCTGAGCCAAAGTTGGACGTTTCATGGAATGAGCCACCCAGGCGTCCCAGATAGTTTCTAATTATTTTTTTAAAGAAACAAGCACAGCTATTTAAGTACCATGCAAGTATAGAAAAAGAGAAAATATTCAATAATATCCATCATGGGCTTCTCTTTGTCAGAGCCCTTCCCTGCTATTCTAATATCTATCATTATAAGTCCATTTTACCTTCTCTAACATTTATATAAATGATATCACACAACGCATATACTTTGTGTCTGTCTTCTTTCCTTCAAAATTTGCTAATGGAACTCTTCCATGTCATTTCATGTAGGAAAATAAATGATCTGTTGTTGACAAAAAAGGTTATCCCACATACATAGCCGCCAAAATCAACCACTCTCACTGTCTCATAGTTTCTGTGCAGGTGGATGGGCAAAGGGTCTCCTCCCTGCTCCAGTCAGCATCTGCCTATTTGTCTTGAAGGCTGAGAGCTGGAATCCTCTGAAAAGTTACTAAATCACACGTTTGATGCCTGAGATTGAAAGAGTCAAATAGCTGGGGACTGATGCAGCTGGTCTTGGACACCAGCCTCTATCTCTATGTCAGAGAGTAGCAGAGAGAAATGCGCGCTATCTAAAAGAAATTCACTCCAAATACAATAACATATGTAAACTAAAAGTAAAAGGTTGGGGGAAATACAGCATGCAAACATCAATGACAAAAGCAATCGGGAATGCCTGCGTGGCTCAGTCAGTTGAGCATCTGAGTCTTGGTTTCAGCTAAGGTCATGATCTCATGGCTTGTGAGTTCGATCCCCTGCATCAGGTCCTGCGCTTACAGTATGGGACCTGCTTGGGATCCACTCTCTCCCTCTCTCTCCCCCTCCCTCATACTCGCTTGCTCTCTTGCTCTCTCTCTCTCAAAATAAGTAAACATAAAAAAAAGAAAAGGAAAACAAAGCAATAAAGCTGAAGTGGCTATATTAATGTCAGATAATGTGGACTTAGCGCAAGGAAAATTACCAGAGACAAAGACAGACATTTACTAAGAATAAAAGGATCAACCCAACGGATACCAGGATCCTAAATGTGTATATATCAAACTGTAGAGCTTCATTATAGATAAGGAAAGCACTGATAGAGCTAAAAGGAGAAATAGACATGCCCACAATGATAGATTTGAGGACTTCTACAGCCTTTTCTCAAAGTCAAAAAGAATATTGAACACCTGGATGACACAATCGACCAACCAGATCCAACTGATGTGGGTATAGAATCCCTTATCTAACGATAGCATAATACACATTTTTTTTTTCAGGAACCCATTGATCATTCGGTATTATAGACTATAACCCGGACCAATAAGCAAACTTAGCAAATTTGAAATAATTGAGATCATACAAAATATTTTCTTATCACATTTAGTCGAGCTGTAGATCAATAACAGGAAAACAACAAAAATAACTCTAAACACTAGAGCATTCAACAGCACACTCCTGAACAATCCAAAGGCCAAGGAAATCAAAGATATGTAAGAGTTTTATTTGCAATAGCACAAATGGGAAACGACTCCGATGCCTTGAAACTGAAGAATGCCTGAATAAACTGATGTCGATACCATGTATGACTCTTCAGCCGACAAAGGAAGGGACTTCCGATGGACTCAACAACTTCCTGATCTCGAGGATATTATGCTAAGTGAAAAAAGCTGACCTCAGAAAGTTAAATTCTGTAAAATTCTATTTGCATAACATTCCTGAAATGACAAAATCGGAGAGATGGAGATCATATTAGTGCTTTCCAAGGAGGAAAGAGGAGGTGAGGAATTGTTTCTGTATGATGAGTGCCAGTGAAACAGGTGGAATTTGAGTATGGCGGACCGCATCAGTGTTTGATCCTGGAGCGGCTCCGTGCTGGAGAGAGCAGGATGCTACAGCGGGGGACCTGGGTCAGTGTTATGGGGGATCTCCCCGTATGCTTTCTTGCCACCACAGGGAAATCCACAAATATGCCGAAATTAATAGACTTTTAAAAATAGAATGATGCCAATATGCCGGGCAGGACACATTACAGTGATGCCATTGAGGGAAAAAAGTAGAAGAAATGTCATTAGTCTAAGGGCCTCTGGGTGGCTCAGTCGGTTGAGCATCAGACTCTTGGTTTTAACTCAGGTCATGATCTCACAGTTTGTGGGATTCCTCCACTGTGGGTTCTGCAAAGACAGCGTGGAACCTGCTTGGGATTCTCTCTCTCCCTCTGTCTCTGCCCCTCCCCCACTTGTGTGCTGGCTCTCTCTTTCAAAATAAATAAATAAATATTTAAAACAAACAAACAAACAGTAGCCTCGGAAGAAGGAAAGCAAAACATCAGAACCAGTCAGTAGGAAATATTAAGTTTCTAAGCTGAATTGTGATGAAAATTCTGAGGAAATATAAAATCCTTCATCAATTGTAAATCAAGGCTGAAATTTGACAAAGGGAAAAGACATGTTTGAATTCAGAGAAAATTTCCTATGACCTTAATTATGCACTTATGTATTTATTTTCCTCTGAGGTGCCCTTGATGTCCTTGAATATCAGTGTATTTTTTTTCCTAAATTCTAGAAAACTATTCTAATAGCGAGAGATATTCATTTGGGAGAACAAGGAATGTGAACATGTGACAGCAATTTGATTTATACATTTTGTTTTGTTTGTGATTGGCTTTTGGAAAATTTCTCATATGCGATTACTCTGCCATAGTTAAGGAAAAAAAATCTTGTTTCATGACTGTTAGAAACCATATACAGCCTATATTATCATTTCAATAATTGCCTTAATGGCTACTGTATTTTTAGATTGCAATTTAAAATATCGTGAATGATGTTTGTATTTTTGCAAGTGTGTAAGTAAAAATTGGTGTCGATGATATTTTAACAAGGATATTGTAATTATCCTGTACAGCATTTCAAATCTGCTAGGCTACCATATTTAAAGATTCATTTAGATAATAGGCCTAACTGGAGTAATTCCTGAACGTTCCACATTATTTCAGTTTGTTCTTTTGAAATGCGTGATCTTGCTTAATCCCACAGCATTAGTGCTTGTCCGTCTTCCAATGCCCATATGGCATTTGCTTGGATGTTCTATTATTATCTCTCTTTGTGTCTGTTCTACCAACTGCAGAGCAATTCATAGCATTTCCCATAGAATCTCCTTCCTATATATATCTACACGATTCTATAGTATTTACCACACATTGCCATTTGATATTCTTTACATGGCCATTATGATGTATTGATGCACAAGATAAAGTTGGTACTCTAAAACCATTGGAGGCTTTCTGAGGCTGACTGATGTAGAGCATTCCATTGTTCTTTTAAAGACCTACTGCTTATATAGGTGTAGAGAACTGAGAACACGGGGTCTTATTTTGTAGAAAGGAGCAACCACAAATCCATAGCAGATATGATAGCAGATATTTTATTGCACACTGCAATAAAAATTCGGTAATTTGACAAGAGGATGCTACTCGAGGATGCTTCATCTGTTTCTATTTTCTCCTCTCTATATCTCTTATGCCGCTTAAGGCTCTATATACAGGAAAGAAATCCTTAAGGTTTCCTAAGCATAAAATACAATGCTGTAATTCCAAATGGTATCAGTTCTTATGGAATATTTTAAATGATTTCTGATCTTCAAGAGGGGAATGGTGTTACTGAATTTCTATTATTACATCAATGTTTAAGGAAATGGTAAAGCCGTTTCCACGAAATACTAGCAGCTTAGTTTTTAAGACTTGACTCCTTGATATTTTGATAAACTCATCTCATTTCAAAAAATTTCCTATTGAGTGTTAAAAATTCAGAAGGGGAGGTGGGGGGAGGGGAGAATTGGGTGATGGGGATTAAGGAGGGCACTTGTGATGCGCACCCAGAGATGTATGGAAGTGTTGAATCACTCTACACCTGAAATGAACGTAGCACTGTATGTTGATGATCCTGGAATTAAAATACAAACCTAACAAATAAAACAGAAAACATGAAATATTCAGCTGATGACTATGGATTACTTGGTTTTATTTTATTTTATACTACATACACTATAATAAAATATCTATATTTAATGAATGTTATAACAATGAAGCTCATAAACCTGATATTTTTGAAGGTATTAAACCATGCATATTAAAATAGCTTGGAATAAGATGTAGACATTTCTACAAAAGTGTTGTTATAAACCTTAGTGACAGTGTCAGTGAGCTCCTCAGTATCAATCTTACGGTTGAAGTAAATGCATCTAACATTTTTTAAAAATGCACAATTATCGCATCAACTCTAAATGCACGATCATTAGAGTAATAACATGGTAGTTTATGACCTTTGAATACTTTTTGATATCGTTTTTCCACAAATCGAACACATATGCTGAAAATGTGTCACGACGAAAGCCCAATAAAATAATTGGGTGTTAGTGTTGACAAACTGTCAAGAGCTTCTGCACAAAAAGTGAATATGCTCTCATCCTCATGTCAAGTAATGCACTTTTGGTAGGCAAGTTGTCAAAACAATTGCGGCCAAACTTTCATATCCATTTTTGCATCCAATTTGTTATAGAATAACACTTCTCATAGCAAAGCGTAATCAACAATAATAGCCTACGGACGACACGGCTGCCATATTCTGACTTCCCATCGCTCCAAGTGCAAGCATTCCCTTTCGTGTAACTTGGGATTGCACTCTTCACCCCACTAGTCACCCTTCCTGAAGCCAATCCCAAGCGTCCTGATGGATACTTTCCAGATGAGAATGCGTGAAAGCACTTAGGCCTTCGAATCGAGTTACTTGTCCTTTTACTAGGAAGGTGAATGTTTAATAAAAAAAGAAAGAAAGAAAGAGAGAAAGAAAGAAAGAAAAGAAACACTCAAAGGATGGTCTAGGAAATCAAAATATTTAACCCCTCACCCCGTTTCTGTATTGTTACAGCAGAAGCAATCCGTCTTTTTTTCAATGATTCTCTTTGGGAAAAAGTGTATACTCTCCATTTAATTTAAGTGAAATCAAAAGCATAATCACAAATGTAGGCTGTGCGATGCCACAGACACTCTAGTTATGAATTCAAGTGTTAGTTAACGAGGGTTTTTTAGGCCAGCTCTGCCTCATGTGACACTGCGCATTATACTTGCCGAGCGCGTGCTCGCAAATTATGAGAAGACACAAAAAGTGGAGGTTGCAGGTGCCTGGCTCTGTGAGGAGTCCCAGCTGGTTTCAGCCTTTGTAGAACATCTAGATGACATAATACCACCATTTATTTAGGCTGAGGGTTGCAGCTACAGGATTTTTGATATTGTAAACCGAGCGTACCCACCTGCTAAATGTGGATACAGTCTCATGGCTGTTTTACTTGAAATGCTTCACAATGAGGAAAAGGAAAAGATTTGTTACGCTGTGCCTTTAGGGAACAGAACCTCCAATAATCCCCGAGGGACTAACTTTACTGTCCCAGATATGCCACCTGAAATACCCTGGGAAACTCCATTTCCAAAGTGTGTGGCAAGACTTACAGACCATGTCAGACGCTGTCTGTAAGGATACTGGGGGGAAATCACAAACAGATTTACCTAAATCCAAAAACTACGTAAGCTTCAGACATACATATACATATATATGTGTGTGTATATATGTATATGCATTATTATATGGACTGTATAACTATTATACATATAGATGGCATAGCATTACTACCAAATTGAGTTCCTAAAGAAAAATGCATGGAATGATTTTAATCTACCGTTCGCTAACATGATGAATTTGGCGTTTAGAAAAGTAAAATCCACTTGGTGTACAGATAGTATGTTGTTCCCCCCTCCCCCCCCCCCCCCCCCCCCGCCGCCTGTTTTTGTATCCGGAACTCAACCCTTCAGCGTTCTTCAAGTGTCTCAGCTGGCATCACCCTGCCTGATAATACAAAAGACCGACTGAAGAACATTTTTCTTTCCTTCGTAAACTCATTAGTATCTGTCACAGTATCTCTGGGGATAAGTGGGAGGAAGACCGAGCCTGGTGTGGCTCCTATGCATTTCCTCATCATTTCCGCCTCTGATTTCTTGTTTCCTGAATCTTGTCCTTTCTGTTATAATACACATGTGTAATAGTGCTGAATAAGACTTCAGATACCTTCGTAGCTCAGAGAGCAACTTAAACGATTAGGTGCATGAAACTCCTCGTTACTCTTGGGGTTCAGGGCAAAGTGCCCCCAGATATGCCAGCTTGGCATATAGATTATTTTAGATTTGAGTTACTTAAGAAACCGTGGGTGCAAGAAGAACTCTTTGTCCCCCTAAAAGCAGGAAAGAAATCTCCCATGTGAAAGGTACCCTCTCTGTACCAGGAGGTAGATATCCTCCCGATATCCCCACTGGAGATGGGGAATTCAGAGCTAGAAGGCTCTAAAAGCAGACCCTTGCTGCTTCACTAATTTACCTACACCAAGCCCAAACTTTTGTCCCCTCAGTTCTTCACAAGTTGATTATTTCTTTGTCTAAAATGTGTAAAAGCTGTTGCTTTCGTCGCTTCTTTTTATTTTTATTTTATTTCACTCGGAAAAAATACATAAGTGAAAATGTAATCTATATATTCACATATAAATGTATATGTATATTTATGAGGTATGTGTATGTTATTTATAAATATACGATGTTTATATTATATATAAACATACATTGTTTATATGTTATATTTTATATATTTATATGGTCATATTGGTTTCTATGTTAATATGTTTATCTTGGGTGTATATATATATATGTAATATATATATTACATATATATGCATACATATATGTATACATGTAATATATATGTTATATACACACGAACACACACACAGATGTGTAATTTTTTAATGAAGAAGAGAGTGAGCAGTGGTACCTCTGGAGAATGTCATGGCATTTAAATGAATTTCATTTTAGTAGTAGGAGCCATTTTTATTCTATTTTAAGCTCAACTATATTAATCATAAAATGTGGTCTGCTAAATAAACTATCATCTTATTATTTTGTCTTTCTAAAAGTGAAAGAACTATGCATATTTCAAGCAGAACAAGAAAGTAGACCTTTAAATACAAAGACACAAATCACATTTTTAAACAATTTGGAATTCAAAGTAAAATTATCCAAATGTGAGACACCAAGCATTTGCTTTGGAGTTCTCCCTGAGTTCCTTGCCCTGATGCCATGAGGCTTACTCTCAGCGCTGGTGCATTTAAAGCAAAAGAATAAAAGTGTAGGTGCCATCCTGTGAAACCAGGGAGAGAGAGGGTAGGACTCATCCAGCTTCTAGCATCTATCAATTCTGCTCGATGGCCCTTAATGCATGACTATCCAAAAAAACAAAAGGGAGGGGCGTCTGGGTGGCTCAGTCCATTAAGCGTCTGACTTCGGCTCAGGTGCTGATCTCATGGTTCGTGGGTTCGAGCCCCACGTTGGGCTCTGTGATGACAGCTCAGAACCTGGAGCCTGCTTCAGATTTTGCGTCTCCCTCTGCACCTCCCCCACTCATTCACTGACTCTCTCTCAAAAATATATAAAATTTTTTTTAAAAAAATGGAGTGGAATCCTTAGGTAAGTCTCTACACAGGTGGTTACTGACTATGTGATTAGATCTTCAGGCTGAAAGCTTTCACTCTTCCTTGATTTTTTTTTCCCTCTGTCTTTATTCTCAACAATTTTCTTTTCCTTTTATTGTCTATTTCTCTGTATCTATTACCTTCTATTTCCTACAGGAAATGGCCTTTGCTTGTGCCACCATTTCTATTTTCTGGAATATTCCAATCTGTCCTTCACTATTGCTCCTGTACAATCTTTTCTGCACATAACTTTCATGTCAAGTAGCTCATCTTCAGTTACAGCCCCACCATGGAAGCCACAGTCTGGTGTAGATGTTTCCAACGCTAGTTCTGGTGTGGCTCTGCTTCGTCAATAGGATATGACTGGTGTTACATGATGTGACTCATGTCCAGTCCAGTCAAGCCTTCAGACGACTGCAGTTCCAGATACCATGTGATGGCACTTTCATGGGACACATGGGGTCGGAAGTGCCCACCTGAGCCCCTCCAGTCCCGGAGCTGGGAGAGATAACTACACATCGTTTAAGCCACTGGCATCTAGGGTGGCTTGTTACATAGCAATGGGATCATTCGAAAATTTTCAATTGCTATCAAAGTAAGATAGTTATTCTCCTCTTTAAAATAATTTTATAATCTTTGTTTTTCCTCCAGCCTCATTAACAAGCCCTCCTAGCTTTACTGTGTACATTTAATGAGCTCCCAACTGCTTTACTCTGATTTTTTCTTCTGTGTTATGGATGTTACCATCCACATAATCCTGTAGTGCTCTGCTCCCATCTGGCTAGAACTCTGGTCAGCCATCACCTTCTCAACATTGATCTGCATTCACCCCAGATTCAGAACTCACAGAGAACCCCAGTTATACATCTGTCTTTGCATTTACATTATATTGTAATGAAATGTTCTTTCCACTCTTCCCTAAGGATAGTGTGTATGTGTGTGTGTGTATATATATATATATATATGTATATAATCTATATAATATATAATACATAATGCTGCCTGTCATTTAGCAATGATTACAAAACTAAAAATGAACCCCAATTTAAAACAATCTAGTTTAAATCAATATTAACATAATTTTAATGCACTACAGAAGTTTTGTCTGATATACATCCCATCCCCTCCTTGGTATTATTGTTAACACAAATTACACTTGTATATGTTAGAAGTCTGTTAACACAGCTTTGTGATTAATAATAAATAGAAAATAGAACGTAAAGTTACAAATAAGAATACATTTATATTGTTTTTCATAATACGTCTGCAGCTGCTACACTGGTACTCTTTAAGTGACCCTCCGGCCCCTTGAATTCAGGCGGAAGGATTCCCTCCAGGGTGTCCTGGGAGACGAGCTGGCCGTGCAGGTGATGGATGTGACTAAGGTGCACGTAGCAGCATTTGACTTCACTTGAGAATCATGCCTGACTCTCCATTTTTGAGTCTGCTGCTGTTCTCCCTTTTGAATAAAAATCCCATGTGCCTTTTGTGTGATTAGATCACTCCGGGCTTGAAACACAAAATGAAAAAAAACACCGTTCTCTACACCTGCTTCTAGGAATTATAAAATGCTGACCGGAGGTTGAATAGTGGAGAGTGTACTGTAGTCCTAATTCTTTAAATCAATTATGCAGCGACGCATTTGTTCACTCGTGGCTCTCACTCAGTTCTTGTCCTTCACTTAAGCCATTCACCACATTTGACTGTCGCTGAGTTTTCCTTGGAACCCTTCTCGATGCACGGCTATTATAATATTATAAATATTATAAATATTATATTTATATAATTTTTATATAAATTATATATTTATTATATATAATTATATTATTTATTTTCTATTTATATTATATAAATTATATAAATATAATATTTATATTATATAAATATAAATTATAATTTATAATATTATAATATTATAAATATTATAAATATTATAAAAAATATTTTTTGACACTACAAAAATTATTAAAAGAACCAGACAGATATTCTGGAGCTATAAACTATAATGAATGAAATAAAATCCCATTTGAGAGACTTGATAAAAATTGGAGCATGGGGAAGAAAAAAAAATCAGTGAAATTAAAGGTAGCGCAATCATAATTGTCCAGTGAGTAGCAGAGAGGAGGAATAACAAGTTAAAATATTATTGAAATAAATTAAGTAAGGTATAAAGCGAGACGATATTTTCCTGGTTTTCTTCTAAAATATTAATTCTTTTACTTTTCCCATGTGGACTTACAATATTCCCACAGCTGGTTTGTAGAAATCAAGATTTATTTATTTATCCCTATGTATGACTAATTGAATTAGTACCATTTGTAAAAACTGGCTGCACATTCGCCACTGCACTGTCGTCCTTATAAGAGCCGGTTCTACACTCACTATTCTGTTTCACTGGGCTATTTTCCTAAACTGTGTCATTCTCACATTATGTTAAAATGTATAGCTTTATAATAAATTATTGTGTGATGGAGGCAGTGCTATGTCATTTTCTTTTTCAAAGTTGTCCGGTTTTACAATCGTTAGTTTTTCATATGTCGGCATATGTTTTACAATCAGTTCTTCTTCTAGTTCTTTTTTTACGTAGGTATATATTTTCATAATAATTGATATTTGTGAGTATGGGTAAACATACATAGTAAGTGTAATTATTAATGTAATTTTATCTAGTAGTTACAAAACGATGTTACCCGGTAAAATGCCAATTCTATGTGCCTTTAAAACTCTTTACTGATTTATATTTTTTTCTTACTGTACTAGTGAGGGTATCTTCTATGATATGGCTAGAAGTAGCAATCTTCAGAATCTCTTCTTCTTCCCTATTGACATAAAGTTGCCACATGGCTATGATTTTTAACATCTGTAGGATCTGTATTGATGTTTCTGTTTTTATTCCTGAAATTTCTCTTCTGGGTATTATTTCTTTTCACATTTGATATAGATTATTCATATGGAAATTACTTATCTTGTTAAAATATTTTATGTGTTTAGTGATTTCTTGTGGGTTTTTAAAATTTGTTTAGTTAGTTAGTTGCATCTTTCATTTAGGGAGAATATGTGTCCATTGTAGACAGGCAGGATATCATAAGGTCGTGAAACGGATAATCCGATTTTGAAACACAGCCCTAGTTTATATTAGATGTTCCATCTCGAGTAAGTTTCTCATGTTTCCTATGCCTCAATGTCTTCATTTGTGAAAGGAGAGAAATAATAAAACAGCTAATAGAGTTGTAGTACACAAGTCATTATATGTAACGTTTTTATATCAGTACCTAGTACATAAAAAGTACTCTGTGGGCATAAGCTACTGGTATTGCTATTGTAAAAATGATCTCTCCAGGGCATGTGAAATTCTCGGAGAAAATTAATACCTCTTCCCACTTAGAGACATTAATCTACTCATAGGCAGTGTGGAGTGGATGTGATGTGCCCAAATGAAGTTTCAGGGGTTTTCCCTGATTAATCTAAATTACTTTCTGGAGTCCAGATTCTTAGCCAATGTAAACAGTTTGGGCTAGGGCAGGTGAGACATCGGTTTATGCAACTTCTGAGAGCAAAACAAGGGTTTTTCCCACTGGACATGCGCCTGGGCTTATCTTACAAAGTATGTCTGTTGCAGCCACGTGGCCACAAAATACAGATTAAGAATGAGATGAAGAATAAAATCGGCACATACGTGAGGAAGTGAAGAGACAAGACGCGGAGATTACTTTTCTTCATTCTACATTTTGAGGCCCAGAGCACCTGTGCCTAAAAGCCTTCCTACCCTTGAGATTTTCCTTTCATGAAAATTAATAAATAATTCTTGTGCTTACTGGGTGCAGGTGGGTCTCTGTCTCTTTTATTCAAAAGAGTCAGAACTGTAACATCTACCGCTGTGATCAACAGTCCTACCAGAACGAAGCAGTATCAGAGAGGAATTGTCCCGAGCGAACGAGAAGGTTACAGGAGGAGAGGAGGCCTCAGGCACACACACTGTAGCTCCCAAAGCTGTTCCTCCTGCAATCTTCCAACCACAGGATTTGCCCAGCCAGTGATCAAAAGCAGCCAATAAGAAAGAACATTCGAGTGCATGGTTTGTGTCCCTCCACAGGACCTGGATTTGTCCTCCCTGTTTCAGACAGTGACTATAGACACGTTTTTAAATAGCGGGAGTATTTTGTTCCTTGTGTGTGAACGTGGGGTGGGGCTAGCAACGCGAGGGTGTCGTCAGGAACCCATGAGGCATTACATGCTTGTCAACAATAAATTAAAAATAAGTGTTCATTCCTACTACTAACAGTGGCATTATTGCTAGCGTTTTTTTTTTTTTTTTCATTATTTGCAGTATTGAAAGAACTTCCCAGTTTTTATAAACATAATTTAAATTTTGCACTCCATGATTTACTGTTTCCGGACGATAGGAAGTTATGCTTGAAAAGCCAGGGCAGTCGAATAAAAAGCTTCATGGTGGATGGTTGATTCCTAGCTCTACTACTGGTTCTAAGTAGCTTCACAAGGAAATCTCTTCATTTCCAGATTTCAGTTTTCTCGTCGAGGAAAAGAGACTTTTCCTTTAGCTTGCTTGTGAGTGTTGTCAAGAGTCGATGTGACTTTCTGGTTGGGTTGATTTTGTGAGAACTGGATTTTCGTTATCCTTCAATCATCGAAAAATACTAAGGTTGGGGGGGGGCGGCAGAGGGGACATGAGAAGATTAGAAAAGGTTCAGAACCCATTGGTTGAATCAAGTTGGTGTTGTTTCTGGATTCGGCTTAGGGATAAATACAACTTCAGAGTGAGGTCTTCTCCCGAGGGTCCAAGGATGATTGAGGTTGATGTGGAAAGAGGCCTCGTTGTTTGGAAGTATTTTCTCACTGTGCTCAGATTCCAGGATGTTGGTGCACGGTGGCCTGGGTGAGTTATTATTGGGCTGTTGTCCCGTGCTTGAAGATGAGTTTGGGGCCTTCCGTAAATTTGAATTATTCCCATTTTGACTGCCTAATCGGAGTTTTGTTGCAGCTGATGCTTCTATTTGTTATTACACCGAGCAGTTAATTATAAATGATGTTAAAACATTCAGGCATTCTGATTGCTAATTTGGCTAAATATTACCTGTCTTATAAATCTAAGTAATAGGTGTCATGTGGGCTCAAATGGGTTCTAAAACAGATGGTTACACTAAAACACACACAGGCGTAGGGTGGGAGAAGGGTTGGAAAGAAAATGAGCCTCCTCCCGAAATGCTTACCTTTCTTTTTAGGGGTGGCAAATGAATGCAATAGTTTGTTGTTTTGTTTTTTTGTTTTTTTTTTTGTTTTTGTTGTTTGTTTTTTTTTAAGATTTGCTCTTTTATTAGGCCATCCGTTGCACCGATCTAAATATCATTCAGTTCTTAGAAAATCTGCACAAATTCAAATAAAAAATAGGTTACTCTTCTTTCGAAACCAGGAAGAGATAATACACTATTAAAAGAAATCCACATTTGGTTCAAAGAGAATATAGATCCCAACCACATATCAAGAAGATCACTTGCCAAACACATTGCAGTGAAATTTGGGTTGGTTTGAGGGAGGATTCTGGCTGTGGGAACACCTCTCTCTGGGTATCCGGCACCATGCACGGTCAGAAGAGGGAGACCAAGTGCTTCTGAGGAACCCAACTGATGATGCATCACCACAGGAGACAGCAGGGTATATAGGGGGCCCAAGGAAAGCAGCGAACACATCTGAAGTCCATTTACACAACACATAACATCAATAAGAAACGGCTAAAGGAGGGATGACACGGGTCATCGGGATTACTCGTTGTTCTAGATTTCTCACTGAATTAAAAATAAAGAAACAACCATCAGGTTGTTTCAACACACAGTATGTCTAGCGGGCACTATGCTCCTAAATATTACCTGTCATTACTATCATTGCATTTTTTAAGTCTTACTCAACATGCTTATATAATATTATAAAATCAATAGAATTATTTTAATTAATTATATGCTTATCAAAAATAAACATGTTTTAGACACTTTTTCGGTTTTTAAAATTTATTTTTATTTATTTTGAGAGAGAGAGAGAGAGCAACAGGGGCTGGGGCAGAGACAGAGGAAAACAGAATCCCAAGCAGGCTCCATGTGGGACCTGAACTCCCGAACGAGATCATGACCTGAGCTGAAGTCAAGAGCCATAGGCTTAACCGACTGAGACATCCAGGTGCCCCTACATTTTTTTCATTTTTATTATCAATTTATGTATTCATTTGTATGCATATATTAATAATATATATAATAAGTTATCTATTTAATGTATGTGATATTATTTTGAAAAATGTGCTATATACATATATATGAGGAGATATATAAATGATGGACATCTTTACATAAACGTGCTTGGTATAATTTCTTCTTGTTTAGCGAATCCACAGCCTTCTTTACTTTAAGAAAATTCTTAGCCTTTATCAGTCAAATATTGTTTCCCTCTATCTGCTTTCTTTTGTTCTTCTTGGCTTCTGATTAGACATGTCTTAAAACCTCTCCTTGTCTCTAAGGGCTTTATTTGTTTGCTTGTTTTTGTTTATATTGTTTGTCTTTATTAGTTACTTTAAGTAAATCGTTTGGCTCTATTTTCTGGTTCATTAATTTCACATTCAGCTTTTTCTGACCTGCTTTTCAATCTCTCCATTCAGTATTAAATTTGAAATTCTAGTTATTTTTTTCCCAAATCTGGCTGTTCACATTTTTTTCTTCTGTGTTAGATCTTCCCTGATTTTTAGCAGCTCTATGCTCCCAGTGAAAGTGAGAGGAAGGTGCAGAGATTTTGTACATGGCTCCTGGCTTCACACTGTCATTGTCAACATCAGATCCCCCTCCTGAGTGTGCAGTTGTTACAGCTGATGGACTTACACGGACGCACCGTCATCCCCAGACTGTAGTTGACGTTACAGTTCACTCTCGGTGAGCATTCCATGGGTCCGGGCAAACGTACGATGACACATATTGACCATATGGTCACATCCAGGCTGGTTTCACTGTCCCGAAAGTCTGTGCCCTGCCTCATCCTCCACCACAGCCCTCTCCCCACCACGACCCCCCATCGCCGATCTTTTTGGTGTCTTCACGCTTTTGCCTTTTCCAGAGTGTCCTATAGCTGAAAACATACTCTATTGGTTTTCCAGATTAGCTCCTTTCAACTAGTAATAGGGATTTAAGGTTCCTCCGTGTCTTTTCATGGCTTGATAGTTTCTTTCTTTTCAGTTCTGAATGATACTCCACTTGTCCGATGACGCCCCAGTTTATTTATCCATTCACCTCCCGAAGGATATTTTGGCTGCTTGCACGTTTTGGCAATTATAAACAAAGCTGCCGTAGAGAACCACGAACAGGCTCTTCTCTGTTTTCTGTTTTTGATTCCTTTGGGTAAATACCAAGGAACATCATTGCTGGACTGCATGGTCAGAGTGTGTTTACTTTTGTTAAGAAACTGCCAAATTGTCTTCCAAAGCGGCTCGTCCCTTTACCATCCCCACCGGCGATGAATGAGAGTCCTCGCTGCACGCTCTTGCCAGCGTTTGGTGTTGACAGTGGTCCAAATTTGGGGCACTCTAAAAGGTGTGTCCTGGCTTCTGGTCGTTTTCATTTGCGTTTCCCTGATGACATATGATGTGGAACATCTCTTCGCGTGCTTGTTTTGCCATCTGCGTGTCTTCTTCGGTGAGGTACTTGTTACGGCCTCTGGCCCATGTTTTAATTGGGTTGTTTGCTATATTATAGTCGAATTTTAAGGCTTCTTGTATATTGCAGGTAACAGTTTTTTTTTTTTTTACTGAATACGTCTTTGGCACATATTTTCTCCCAAACTGTTTCTTCTCTTGACAGTGTCTTGCAGAGCAGATATATGTATTTTTTAATTTTAATGAAGTTCACGACAGTTTCTATGGAATTTAGGCCCAGGAATTAACACCTGGAAACATGTAGCCACCATTTATCTGAGGACAAGGACACACAAAAAGCCAGGCAGAGCTAAAGTGAGGGACTAAGGGATCACAAAGAAGCAGAAAGAGAATTGTGCAGTGATATACCTGGTCTCTTATTTTGTCCTAGACATGTCTTCATAGCAGATAATAGATTTTCCTTAGGCAATATTCCAGTTTCAGAAAGGTGTTCTTTCAGATGAGATAGCCTTCTATCTGATACAAATTTGATTATGGGTGTTTTTTTCCCACCAAGGAAAAAATGTTATATTCCTTTCGTGGGAAAACACAATAAAATATTCTTTTGGCCTGCCTCCTCTAAGAGTGAAACTTAACCAAATGTTTTAAGTACAGTAAAACCTTGGTTTGTGAGCACAATTCGTTCCGGAAACATGCTTGTCATCCAAAGCACTTGTATATCAAAATGAATTTCCCCATACGAAATAATGGAAACCAGACGATTTGTTCCGCGATGCAAAAATATTCATATAAAAATTATTATAATGCTGTAATATTGTACAAAATACTAAAGAAAATACAAAATATAAAAAATAAGAAAACTAACGTGCACTTACTTTTGAAAACCTTTGTGGCTGGCGTGAGGGAGACAAGAGAGGAGGGTTATTGTGTAGGACAATGTTCACTATCACAAACAGATGTTGACTACAGTACAGTATTAATAAACTCTTGTCATGTACTGTGTTTAATGGAACTGACAATAACACAACAGAGGAAAGGGTCTCTATCTGCAGGCAGCCTGATGTAGAATGAAGCAAAGCATTCCTAAGCTCACTCTTGTCTGGAAAAGCAAAGGACCGTCCATCGGTGCTTTCAAGTGACTACACCAGCACCAGTTGTGGGCACCTTCCAACGTTCTGAAAAATCACTGATTTCTGCCAAACACCGCAGCCTGAGACCAGGCATCTGAGCATGGGAGATGATCACCCACAATCTTGCAGAGAGAGAGAGAGAGAAAGAGAGAGAAACCGTTGGGTCAGTTGTGATCAGATGACATTTTGTATCACGTATGACTCTTATTGCAAGACAGCTCGTTTATCAAGTTAAAATTTATTAGAAATGTTTGCTCATCTTGAGGAACACTCACAGGACAGGTTCCTCACCATCCAAGGTTTTCCTGTATTCTTGATTTCTCTGAGATATTTCTGTCTCTATGTCAATGTAACTTCACAATTAAAGTAAATTAAGAGAAAAGGTAAGGTGTTTTCCTTCATTACCAAAATGTACTCAGAAAATTCCTGTTTACTGCAAAGCATCCCCAAATGTTTTCTTTTTGTTGTGGTGCTGGTGGTGTTGGCCTTTCGTTTCTACCACGGCCGCCACAAAGAGAATTTTCTGGCTTTGTCTTCTTCCTGGGAACAGTGTTTAGGTTCTGAGGATCATTTGCTGGTCAAAGGAAAGTCATTTTAGTTACAGTCTTCAGAAGTTGTAACTATCATTGAAAGCTTTTCTGGTGGAGTTTAAATGGCCTCAGAGCAGGCTATTTGCCAGTGATTCTGCAGCACAAAAGAGAAAAGGCACTTCAAATGTTAGGTGCATTGTGGCGTATTTGGTGAGAAACATTTCAGACATTAAACTAGTTTCATTCTTTTTGTAACACAAGATTTCTGTTTTTTAAAGCAATAAGGTACTTGGACATTTGTAAAAATATTGTATTTTGGGGGGTGTCAAAAGACATTTATTCTTTATGCCAAATACATATATAGTGTCATCACCCAGAAATCCCGTTCTGTCATGTCTTGCTGTTTAGACATAATGAAAAGCCAATAATGTAGAAAAAACAAGTACAGTGAGAAAAAAGAGTTTTACAGAGCACTGTCTTCATTAAGAAATGGAAAGCAACTTCAACTATGGTGTGTAGAATATGACTTTGTCATGAATTCAGGGAAATTTTCAATGCTTCGTTAACTTGACTGAAGACCTTCTTGAAGAATACCAAAAGCTTCTCTGAAAAAGCTTCTTTTATTCAATTTAAAAAGACATATACTCAAATACTTTATTTTTCCTTAAATTTTCACTGATGGAATTAATTTCTCTCTTTATTCTAGAAGTAAAGAGATTCAACCGGGGACCAATTTACCGTATAAATATACTAAAGCGGTGAGAGCCTGCCTCAGCGATATGTGATCCAAAACCTGAGGAAGGGTAGGAAGTTAGCTGGGAATATTTGGGAGAACACTTGATGAGATAGGAACAGCCTAAATAACAGCTCTTGTGTAATCCTCTGGCAGGAGTTACCTGAGTGTAGGTGTGACAGAAAGGGGGCCAGTGTTGCTGAACTAGAGGGACAGGAAGGAGAATTATCTGTCTTGTTTTCATGATTTGAATTCTAGCGATGTCCTCTAGCAACTCTTGACATCTTAATGAGAAGAAAAAATCTGAATTTGTAATTTTACTAGATATTCTAAGTTATCCTTTCAGTGGGATTATTTTACACTGCATCGCTAACTCAGGTAACCCCTGGCTTCGGTCAGGCCCTCCCAAAACAAAACTTCTGGATAGTAATTTCATGGAGCTTTAACCTATGCTATTTAAACTAATTTATTCATTTAAATGAGTGTACATTTTTTCGTACGTTGAAGTCAAATTTGTGTGTGGA
Source organism: Panthera pardus (assembly GCF_024362965.1). Taxonomy (NCBI): domain Eukaryota; kingdom Metazoa; phylum Chordata; class Mammalia; order Carnivora; family Felidae; genus Panthera; species Panthera pardus. The sequence continues at coordinate 82,348,513 of NW_026526710.1, read as the reverse complement.
TTTTTTTGTTGTTCACTTGTGGGTTTTGGGTTTTTTGTTTTATTTTGTTTTGTTTTCCAGCTGTAAGGAATTAGTCTCTCTTTCCCTTTTGTTTTAGGTCCCTTTGGGGTATTTCTTTCAAAGAACTTCTTACGAAGAAAAACTATAATTTGATACTCTTTGTAAATATTTGCCCAGGTTTTAAACTAGTGATTCTATGACAGTCAGAAAAGCCTTCACGCATAAAAAAAAAAAAGGCTGTATTTTCTTCTTGTTCTTTCACTTTCTCATTTTCCATTGAAATGTCTGATTCATTTCTAATTGTGCTCGTTGTGTGGTATGAAGCATGGATCCATATTTATCTTTGCCAAGATGCTTCGCCAGTTGTGTTACCATCATATATTGAAGGCATATCTTTTCTCCATTGGTTTGACATGACACGTTAATCATAGATTGGATTGAGGGCTTGCTTCTATTTACGAACTTTTTATTCTGTTCCACAGGTCTGTGAGACTGCTAAAATCAATGTTTTAATTACTAAACCTTGAGAACCCTTTGTGAAAGCCAATAAAATGCCTAAAACTTTAACCTGTCACAATTTCTTGTTTTAAGTCTTTTTAAGTTTATTTATTTATTCTGGGGGAGACGGAGTGTGAGCAAGGGAGGGGCAGAGAGAGAGGAGACGGAAAATTCCAGCAGGCTCCGTCCAGTCAGGGCACAGAGCCTGACATGGGGCGAGAACACGTAAAACCAGGAGATCATGACCTGAGCCAAAATCAAGAGTTGGATGCTCGACTGATTGACATCCGGGCATCCCAATTTTTGTTTTTTCTTTTAAATTTATTTTCTAGTCAAATGAAAATTATTCTTAAATACTTTGTGTCTTGCAGCCTATGTTATGTTCGATATTCATCTTCCGCCTCCACATTTTACCTGCTACAGTTTCTCACCCTGTGTCTTCACCGCACTTTAAAATAGTCATGGGAAAGGTTATCAATGATTGCTGAATCCAGACACGTTTCAAATTCTCCATGTATTCATAGGCATTAACACTGACTATGGCTTCTGCCTTCTTCTGTGTCTTCAGAAGTTTCTGTGAAATTTTGTTTACTACAAATGTGGTACATGGACCACATTTTATCTGTGAAATTTGCTGGGCCTTTTCTTCTTAATCTTAAATACTTTACATTCTTCTCGCTTCTATTCTTATTCTTTTTCCTTGACTACTCAATGCTCTCTCTCTCTACTTGATATTATTTTAAAGCATGACATGAGTCATTCAAATATATAGATTTGGAACCACTCTTATATTGAAAACATTCATATATAGCTATACACCTGTGTCCTACAATATTTCTAGTTGATCACTGGTCATCTCCACTCATATGTTTTTCAGGAAACTCCATCCCAGTGAGTTTAAGAGAGTTTTGTCTTGTGTTCCCCACATTAATACTCCTGGTCTTCAACTTTTCTCAATAGTCCATTTATTCAAATTTGATGAGCAGAGCTTGGATCTGATAATATTTGCAGATTTTGTAATTATCTCTTTCTCTTCTAACGTTTTCTTAAACCACGAGATTCATGTGCCCTTTCGAACATATCCCTCATAAGCCTGCTCGCTTGACTTTTTGTGGCTGCTCGTATACCGGTAAAATATGCTGACCTAATCGTTGGAGACCTTCTAAGACACGTGAATTATGTGCTTACTTTTTCTATGAAATATAGACATTTGTATTATGTATTATATATTATGTATATCCTTATATTGAATGCTTTCCATCTCATTTTCATGATGGGACAATTTAAATCAAACTTCTAAATGAGATACTTATTTCAAACTTTCCAATGCTGCTTTGGTATCAGTCTGTACATTTTCTCTAGGAATTAGCTGATATACTTCTTAATTCTTTCAGTCAGTTATAACTCACTCTTTTTCTTTACACTAACCAGTCTCTCCTGAAAGAGATATTTTATTCTCAGACTTTTACAGTGAAAGACTACTGCTTGGAAAATATTTTGCTTTCTTGCCGCTATGCAACTGATGCCTAATCTTATGCTGGAAGCAATTACTTCTAGTAAGTATAAGATCTCCTAAGTCCCATGACATGATTAATATATATATATATTCCTATTATCACTTATTATCATTTAATTATGAAGCCTGGTTGAGATTCTCAGTGCTAAGCTTCTAAATTTAGACTTTAAAATTACCTAAAACTTATGCATACTTCAGAAGACATCAGCCTTTGAGTTTGACTTATCCTAGGCTCTTCGGATCCTCTCTTCTTAGTAGTTCATTGGCAGCATTAGCCGGGGAAATCATTTTAGCTCATTTCATTTTCCCAGCGAAAGTAAATGACAAAAATGGTGGGTGTATTATGCTCCTTAGCTTACTTAGATTTTCTTGAAGTCACTGTGAGGACACAGATAATATATAATGCAATGGCTATGCGTGCAAATTTCACCTCGGAGTCCCAGCTTTGACTCTGTCTAGTGCTGTGAGCGGAGGTAAGATACTAAACTTCTTGCCCCAGGGTTTTCACTGGAAAATTGCGGTTCAAGAAAACTTAACTCAAGGCATTATGTTGCAGAGCAAATGAAAGGGTTGTGGAAGATACATACCATTGCTTCTCAAACATTAAACCTTTCTTGATCTCTGGATTAGATCTTCCAGTGCTTATTAGACAAGATTTTTTGGTGTATATGAAGAATATTTGTTTCCAAAACCACAGTGGGTTTCTGGCAAAAAGCTAATCCAGTGGCAAGAAATATTTAGAATGGAGTCCAAGAAGAATTCCATGGAAAACAGGTGATTATAACTTCAGAGGCCTATACTTTTCTCCTTTATTTTTAATTGTGGTAAGAACACTTAACATGAGATCTAACCTTCTGAACAAATTTTGAGCACACAATCCAATGTTAGTAATCATAGGCACCTTGTGGTCCAGTACATCTCTAGAACTTACTCGGCATAATGGAAGCATTATACCTGTCACACAGAGCTTCCCATTCATACTCCTTCCACCCACTAGAGACCACTACTCTACTCCCTGTCTTTGCTGGTGTTTCAAAGATATGTTGGTGGAATCCTTCATCCAGGATATTAAGAGCACCTACCTTGACTACGGAAAAGACAGACAAATTACAAAATAATAACTTCTCTAGAACCCATTAGAACACTGAGATTGCAATGGAACCTACCAGTTTGAATACATTAAAGAAAGACAGGCCCAAACGAACAGACGAAGCAGCCAGGAATTCTGGGATAATAATAAACAATATATGTAATTGGACAAAAACAAAAAAAGAAAGAAAAAGAGTATAGAAGAAATACACGAAAAGTAATTTTTTTCAAGAACAATGAATAATATCAAATTACAGAATATCAAGAAATATCAAGAAACTCAGATAACTGCATGCAAAATAAATATTAATTAAAAACACACCAGGACATATCATAATTAAATGACAGAAACCAAGGAAAAGGAGAAAATCTTATAGACAGCTAATTGGTGGCTTCAGCCTTTCTCCTTCAGGAAATAATAGAACAAGTGGATAGAAAATCGCTAACACTATCAACCAACTTGATCTATGGGTATTTCAAAATGACCGAGCACAAGACAAAATTTCGCTCCTTCTATCGTCTTCCCAATTTCTATAACGCTGCGACCTACTTAATCAGGGCCAAAACCCTGGGGATTATACTTCATTACTTCTTCTCACATGTATTCTACAACCAACCAGTCAGCAAACACTGCCTGCTCTACTTTTAAAACACACCCCAAATCCAGCAGCACACCCACTCTTCTGTTACCACTAACTTGGCCTCTTGCCTTGATTGACGCAATAAACCCTTGGCTGGCAACCTTGATTCCTTACCGTAGACTATTCACAAAACAGCAGGCAAAGTGATCTGAAAGATACACAACTTTACGTTTCTGCTCTAACTCTCCAAATGCCTCCTGAGGTCCACGTGGTCTGGATTCGGATTGCCTCTGCAATCTTCATACCCTACCACTCTACCGCTTGCTTTCCCTGTTCAAACTCTCCAAACCTTGCCATGCTCTTAAACAAACCACTTAAAAAATTTATCAGGGCGACCACAGCTAAGATTTCCTGGGATTTGAATATTTGATCCACCAACTTTTGCAGGTTTCTGCCTCTGTTACACTCACCGCAGCCACACTTTATCATATACCCTGAGAGGCATCCTTCATGGCATTATCATCATCTAAACTTGTACTATTTTCGCACTGTTTATGTGTTGATTTCAGCTCTCATTGTCAGGTAAGACACACAGCCCCTCCTAAACAATGTCGGTTATCTTCGGCAATATCGCCAGACGCACAGCAAACATAGAAAGGGTTTCATAAACGTGCCTGAAAAATTGATTGCAAGATATATGGAAATGAGTATTTTCCAATGATTCCCTATTGTTGCTGTACAGATTCAGGAATAAAATGGGATATGACTAATCATGAAAATGCTAAAACCGGCTTTACTATTAAAAGTTCTTAAATTTAATAGCATTTTTTCTTTAAAAAAAAACTGTGAGCTTTACACCTGATAAAATACATGCTATGCCTCCTTTTATTAAAAAATGGACGCTATGCAACTCATTATTTCCATTTTATTGCCTTGACTGTCATGGAGTTCAAGTTACATATTCTCATTTGCAATAATTATCTTTAGCTTGGGTTTTGAAAATGATTGTAGAGTTCTTATCTTCTTTCAGTGTTTTAATAACACTATGGAATTGAAATTTTTAATTAAAAAGCTTCCCGTAGTGTCTTTTTAAGTATGGCATATCTTTAACAATATTCCTGTCATAGCTATGCTATTATATACTTAATACCTAATAGGTCAGAAGACTTAGGTTTTGATTTACAAAAGGTTTCCAAGGAAATATTCCAATAAATCTAAAGATCACACAATGGCAGAATGGTACCGCAGTCTAGGACCAAGTCACCATTGTCACAATGCATAAGTGCCTACAAATATTGTGGTTGCATTGTTGTCATCGATAGTTTGCGAGATCAATTAAAAAAATAATAACAGAATGAAATGCAAAGCGCTCTCTCAAATACTCTTCAAACTCCAGAATTTAATTTGATTGCCACTGCCTGAAGCAGAAGGGAAATTCAGACGTCTAAAATTTCAGTATGACTGTTTGGAAAGTTCAGTCAGCTCTTATTTTCATTCTTGGAAAAATAAATAAATAAATAAATTATTTTTGGCAAATAAACACCATACATATCCTTCGACCTAATCTGATCCCAAAGAAACATACATATAACCATAGAGGAATACAAAACTAGTTCAAATATATAGTTGTCATGAATTTGCACAAATGCCTCTAGCTACACTATGCTCTAATTTTTAATCCAACAGAGGAGAGAAAAATCTTTTTTCTTCTCTAGGTGTCTCTCAAGGAGTTCTACAAAGACTTTGACATTTCTGACCAGTAACTTTAAAATCAAGATTTTATTGTTGGAGAGTTTTTCTTCTTTTTTTTTTTCCTGTGCTTAAGGACTTTAAAAATATTTACGTTACAAAATAGTTATCAGCATTGGTGTACTAGATTTATTTTGCTATGTAACACTCACAAACACTGTAACTTGAAACAACACACACTTATTATGTCAGAGATTCGGTAGGTCAGAAGTCTGGGCATGATCTAGCTGTGCCTTGTGGTCAGGATCTCACAGGGCTTTAAGCAAGCTGTAGGCCCATCAGAATACTTTTCTATAGCTTCAGGTTCTCTCCAAACTCTCCGGGATATTAGCAGCAATCAGTTCCTTGCATCATTGAGGTTGTCTTTTTCTTGCTGGCAGTGAGCTGGGTGTTTTCTATGGCTCCTACAGGCCACCCTCAGGCCCTTGCCAAGTGGGTCTCTCAAGGTTGATAATTGTGGTAGTGGTATACCATTACCTAAGTCATATAATGTAATCTAATAGAGCAAGTATTACCCCATCTCTTGTGTGATAAACCACTCAAGGGATTGACTATCTTCTCATCTTTGCCATAACCCAGTGGTTAAAACCACAGAGGTGAGGGTCATTTAATGGGGGTCAGCATAGTGTGTGCACATTATAGATGGGTTGATATTTGTGTGCTGAAATTGTAAGGCATCATCCACAGTTTTACTTATTTGCTGTTTTACTGAAACCAGGAATAAAGATAAATAATAAAAGGGGTCATAGTATCACATTTTTTTTCTTTGGGTGATTCATGCTCCAAACCCATTTCCCCTGATGTCTTCTGTCTTCTTTTTACGTTTATTCATTATTTATGAAATTTAACTTTACAAGTAAGATGTCATTTTTGCACGTTTGGATTTATTTGTTCAGAAAATTTTATTGGTGTGTGCCTATTATGTACAAGAAAATATTCTAGAAGCTTGAGAGAGAATGGTGATCAGGATATTTGGAGTCATTTAAACGGGTTATATTCCAGTGGGGGATATGGATACTAAATATATGTTCGAATATTAGGTTGTAGGAAGTCTGTTGATAAATATGGATACTGAGTGAGGATATACAGTATTTTAGATAAGATAGGGAAGAAAAGGCTCCTTGAACAGGTGTCATGGGAGTGTAGACCAGAATGATACACCTGAACTATAATATAAGTTATTGGAAAAGTGTCCTCAGATCAGAAAACTTCAATTGCAAAGATCCTGAGGCAGAAAATATTTTGCCATATGTCAAGAAGCTTCAAGATGGCTTCCATGGATGGAGTTGACTAAGGGAGGTAGCAATGTTGCATGGTGACAGGTGCAAGCCTGATGCTGTCAAACTTGACCGACTATGGTCAGGAAATTAAATATATTTATTGTGATAGAAACTTTTATAAATTCTCGAGAAAAGGAGAAAAATGGCACAGTTTGTGTGGTTAAAATATTATTGTTGTTTGTATATGACAATTTTAGTCTTCAAGAACAAGAGTGGTAACATAGGGACTAAATAGGAAGCTGTATGAGAAAACAAGGGAATCTATGATTGTAGTTTGAAACAGAGAAGTTTCCATTTAAAGGAAGTTAAAACTGAAATTTAGAGTATGCTTTGACGCTAGACCCGGAAGAAATTACTGAAATATTGAGTGCTGAGCATGAAATGAGACAAATGTCTCACCATACAAATGGTAACAGCATCTGGTGACATGGAGAAGACTTAAGGATCAGGCAGGTTTCGGAACTTTTTTTTCCAATCTGTTCGCATATGTTAAGCTGAAGATGCTCTTCAACATTTTAGCTGAGATGTGAAATATGCAAAGGATCATGGGAACCAGAAGTGCAGAGGAGAGAAAGAAGCTGGAGATGCACGTATGGAAAACATCAGCATATAAACAGATATAAATAAAGAGAATAGTGCTACACCTGAGACGTGGAGCATTTCAACATGGAAAGGTGTGGAAACAGAACCAGGAAAGAGGAGGAAAACTTCAGCCGGAGAGGTAGGAAGAAAATTGCGAAAGTTTGGTGCCTACGAGGCCAAGAAATGAAACTGTTTTAAGGAGGAGGGAATCATCTACTAGAGGCATTTTTCATATGGCATAAACTGAATCCTAGGGGAATTCTGGAAATTTGTGGGAGGAGCTTATATTTGTATAATATTTGGGAATTGCTATTGGTGTTAATGGCAAAGATGCCCGATCTGTCCCACACCACAAAAAAATGTACTGTGCCTTACATAGCATTCATTGTGCCTCTCGGCATTCAGTTTCGCTGAAAACATATAATTACATGGACCTAAAACTTAACTCCATTTTATGGATAAGCATAGATTTTTCGCTGTTGTTACATAAACAACTTTCCAGAAATCCATCAAGCTTAAAGATGAAGAACTATACAAAAATGCATTGTTTTTATCTGTGGGTCTTGGTAAAGATTCCACAGCTATAGAAAATATTCCTCTCAACACCATTTTACAAAATAAAGACATGAATCTAGATTTTTACTTAGAGACCTTCAATGACTTAGGATGTGGGAAATGTATTTTCACTTAGTATAAATGAGAGAGAACTGTCTTCTTCGTTGAAGTTTTATTGTTCAAAGCTTATTTCAGACATACTTGAAGAAGCAAAAGGGTCTCACCTGATTTTATGGCAAGGAAGCAAAGTACAACATTTTCTACTTACCTTTGTTAGTCATTAGAAGTTAGATCATTAGTTACAGGGATAATCAGTTCAGATATTTATGTCATTTGATTTAACATCCAGTAAACTTTACTCTTCCACTGATGACCATGAATTAGGACCACTATTTTTACTTGATGACTTTATTTCTATAAACTTATTTTATGCAAATGCCTATTCACCAGTTGAGAACATGATCAGAATAATTGTACTATTCTCATGATGTCACAGTCAAAATAATGCGTTATAATTACCAGTTCTGAAACCGATTTAATGTAAATCAAATTTAAACTGCGTGGCAGTATAAATTTTAGACATAACTGAGTTCAACATTGATACTCAAGAATTTGTTTAAGAACTGGGGCCTCTAACCTTCTTTGTAAATTAAGTCACTGAGCTTACAGGAGGCTAGCATTGGTGAAGAGGCCATCAGAAACAAAGGAGAACAGCACTGTGCGTAAACATGAATAAAATGCAAATTAGCAGGATCAGCCGCCCTGTCGCCTTCACATCTGCTCGCATCAGAAGGCCATAGCTCCCACTGTTACCACGGCACCATATTGCGGGTCAGAGTTTAAGCCAGCTTCAGGATGAACAGCTTTCAGGGTTTACTTCAGATAACAACTACTGATGGAAGATGAGGGGCAAGGAGAGAAAGGTGTTGACTAACAGAAAGTTAAGCGGAACAGGAACCCCAGAAAAGTACGGAAAGGTGCGTAATGACAGCCTCTGGGGCAGCCCCCTCGGATGCGAGAAAGCCAGGAGAGTTGAAGAACGAATGGAGCTGACCCAGGCCTTGGGCAAGCCTCTCACATGGTCCTCGTAAACACACATCACTTAAATGCATAATATATATTTTTTAAAACCACTGGCAACTGATCGGGTTCACTCTGCAATGAAAATTTTGTTCATGGAGTGGACTAGATTTAAATAGTCCCCTAGACCCAGGAGCAAAAGACACGACAGAAAGCAAATCTTAGATTAAGGTATAAAGAAAGTAAAAGTAGGCCACCCGGAATACCGTCCATCAGCAGTTGTCTCTGTCCCATGGACTACATTACAGACGGTCCTCTGTAGATGACGCACAATCGGCTCAAGTGGAAAGGCAGAGCTGAAGAGCTGTGCATGCGTGTGCATGTGTGCATGTGCGTGTGAGTGAGGGTGAGTGGGTGCATTGTGAATGTGTGATCGTATACATGAGTGTGAGTGTGTGTGATTGAATGTGTACGTGTGTGTGAGTGTATGTATGAGTCTGAGTGATGTGCGAGAGTGTGTGTATGGGTGTGAGTATATGTGTGAGAGTGTATGTGTGTGAGTCTGTGAGTGTGTGTGTGAGCGAGTGTGTAATTAGGTATGAGTGGGTGGGTGTGAATGTTGGGGCACGTTTTAAACCTAGGGAATATTGTGAATCACACAAGTTCCTGGAGGGGCCTCTGTCTAGACAGGGAGACATGACAAAGGAGGGAAGCGGAAAGAGGAGAAAATCGGAGACATGGGGGAAGACAAGGGCGAAAGATGTGATTGGAGGGGTGCATAGAGGGGAGGACAGGGAGGACCTGAGAGGAAGGCCAGAGAGGATACAGGAGGTTAGAGGAGTGGGAGGAGGTGGGCGCCAATGGCAGGGGCAGCTGGGGGCAAGAGCAGGCAAGAGTGGGGGCACCTGGGTGGTTCAGTCAGTTAAGCATCTGACTTCAGCTCAAGTCATGATGTCATAGTTCCTGGGTTCAAGCTGCCTGTTGGATCTGTGCTGACAGCTCGGAGCCTGGAGCCTGCTTCTGTCTGTCTCTCTCTCTCTCTCTCTCTGCCCCTCCCTCACTCGTGTGCTCTCTCTCTCTCTCTCTCTCTCAAGGATAAATAAATAAACTTAAAAAAAAAAAAAAAAAAAGAGCAGGCAAGAGTGGAACGGGTCCTCAGTAGATACACTCCTCCCTGTCCCTGCATCCCGCCCGGAAGAAGAGGCCTGGAACAGGAAGAGTTCTCTCTGTGGCTTCAAAAGGCAACTTTAACATGCCCACAACAGCACCCAGAGAGCTCGTGGGGCCCCAGGAGAAATGGTAGGGCACTGGGACACAGCGCCACCACCACGTGGCAGGGCACTGGGACACAGCGCCACCTGGAGGTGCAATAAAGTGCCAGGTGATGAAAATGGAGCATTGCTTCTTCGAAGTTTGACTATTTTGCTACTGAAAGGGTGGCCCGAGTACCAACAGGATGGGAGTCACCTAGGGGTTTCATGTCACGCTCCAGACCCAGTGCATCAGCATCTGCATTGTAACAAGCTCTCGGGTGGATTTGTACGCACACTGAAGTGTGACAGATATTGCGCTATTCTCTACGGGTCCCCGGGGCCGCATTAACATTGCTTTACATTCAGACAAATGAAGAGCCAGTCACAGGGGTGCTATAAAGCAACCTGATATCTGAGTCAAGTGACGTTCCAAGGAAGGTGGTAATTTTGGGACTCCCTGAAGAAATGGCAGCCTCCCATACTATGCACACTAATTGGCCTCCACTGCCCAGGAAAGGATATGCTTGTTTTTGGAAGTGCTTGTGAGAATCTGCCATCAATAACACTGATCTCATTTTTTTTTTCGTATTGATATCCTACAATTTTCATATGGTTTTAACAAGCTACTTCTTCAACAAATATTCCTTTGTTCACCAAAAGGATATTTTGGAGAGAGCCGACTGTAAGAGTATCAATCGGCTATTAAAAAATATTGGCCTACTGACTTATAAGTGGAAAGGCGTATTACCTTATTTTCACTCGTGCGATCTTATGTGAGGCAAGCTGCCAGAGACCATGTTCTTATTGTAGTCAGATTTACACAGTAGGAGCTAAGCCCTATCATCAAATCACACAATGGCCATTGTTAGATCTATAATGTTAAATAAAATTAATAAGCCCACGTCTTCATGTTACTAAGCGATTCATATAAGAAATTCATGAATTCTGGAATTCGTGGAGGTTATCTAACAAATATCAGAATAACTGAATTATATGGCAATTTTCCTTCATTCTCCATATTGAAGGAGAGCAGAATATTTCACCCCAAAATATGCCCCTTTAGCATAAGGATTATTTTGAGCTGATTATTTTAAAGAAACAACAGACAACGCTAGAGATGCTCTGAAAAGTGAGAAGTTGCCCCTCTGTAACAGACATTTGTATTCAGAAGGAATGCCCCATTCCTCACGTGTCTCCCATCTCTGTACCTGGAAAAGGAGGGTGACCTGATCTAGAAACTCTATCCGTGGAGAAGGCACACTTAAAATCGCATAACAATTGGGAGCGCTTGGGTGGCTCAGTCCGTTGAGCGTCTGACTTCTGCTTGGGTCATGATCTCATGATTATGAGTTCCAGCCCCGCGTCGGGCTCTGTGCTGATAGCTCAGGGCCAGGAGCCTGCTTTGGATTCTGTGTCTCCCACTCTCTCTGCTCCTCCCCTGCTCACACTTTGTCATCAAAAATAAATAAGGATTAATTTTTTTTTAAATAAAAAAAATAAAATTATGTAACAATTTACTTTTGTTTACTGTGTTTTTCTTGGTAACTTCCCGTCACTGGCCTCTCCCTACCCCCCCGTCCCACCCCCAATATCTTTTCTTGTCTTTAGCTGGAGATGGTATTTAAGGTGATGGCTTGGGCAATTTGGGGGAGTTATTCAGTTTTCTTGGGTAAATCCCATGTGTACAGGAGGTATGCATGTTATTAAACTTCTGCTTGTTTTTTTCTCCTGAGAATCTGTCCTTTATTACAAGGAACTCTCATCCAAGAACCTAGAAGGGCAGAGGGAAAATTATTCTTCATTTCCTGCAAAATACTGACAGTCATTTAAATTCCACTTAATACCAGTTTCTACTCCATTTATCTATTTTGCTAACCAGACAAGTAAGTGGGTTGTATGTGAAGAATCATAGGAAGTATTTCTGTTTTATGTAAAGCACCTCAAAAGAATTAGTAATAAATACCTGTGGGTTTTCTTTTTCATAATAAAGATCTATATACCCATGATTTGAGAAAAGGTATTGAAGGTCATATCTTTAGGCATCCACCTGGATTTAAAATACTAATTCTCACTTACCAATAAGGTTGGGAAAGGAAAATTTTACTCGCAGATAATAATTCTCAACTGCTGTCTGGAGACTGGACATTTCAGGTCATGTGCTATGAACTGAAATTAGAAATGGCAGATTAATAGCTTACAGAGTTTTTTACGCTATTTTTAATCTATTTCCTTAATTTTTCCTGTTTCTTTTGTAAGAGAATAGTCGTTCTTAATAAACAGGATTCCTCCATGTACAACATCTAGTTCTTGCCTAAAACGAAAACATTCCTATAACTGTATCTGTTTTACTTCTAGATGTCAGTGCAACTCTATATAAGTTTCATGTGTTTGCTCATCATGGTTAAAGATAAATAACATTGTTTATAAAACACACAAGCTGGGGCACCTGGGTAGCTGAGTCGGTTAAGCATCCAACTTCGGCTCGGGTCATGATCTCACAGTTTTTGAGTTCGAGCCTCGCATCGGGCTCTCTGCTGTCACCTCAGGGCCCACTTTGGATCCTCCTGCCTCTCCCTGTCTGCTCATCCCCCGCTCCCACTCGTGCTCTCTCTTTTGTCACTCTCAAAAATAAATAAACATTTAAAAAGACACGCAAACTATCTCCAAATTATACATTTTGTGAGGAAAGATTTTTTTAAATGTTTATTAACATGCAATATACAAAAAATAGCCAGACATTTAGACTTTAGAAAGAAAATATATTCAGTAGAAATACATTTCCTATATCCAAATATATGTGTGTAAACATATAAGAACATATATTAGGATATATGAATAAAAGGAATATTAAGTGACTTCACAATATGGGTCATATATGTACAGTATGCATATACTACTTGTTTTCAGAGAAAAGTCCCCTGAAATCAAATATCTAGAATGCATTGATAACAGTTTCATTAGGTCAGACTGATGTATTGGAATCTGGTTGAATTGTTAATTTAGACCTTGGTCACTAAAACCATGTTTCAACAATCGACTTAGAAAAACAAATCAAGTCATATTCTAAGTTATCAAAGATAATGTTGGAGCTGAATGTAAGAATGTGCATTCGAAGTGCCCTCTTTCTTGCACTGTGACAATTGCTTATCATTTGGCCACTGAACTAAATCTCTGTTTCTCGTTTCTCTCATTCTGCTTTTAACTGGACATTGTTTCTTGAGTCTTTTCTCTTGACTCCTGTGTAGTGCAGTTTCCTCGTTGTGCTTGAAATGTGTTTCAAAAAACTAACATTGGAGCTGAACTCGTAGCAACGTTGTTCTCATCCTAGCTGCAAGGGCATGATGAACTTGATCTTGGTTTATTCTCACTGAAATATGCCCCCCCTCAAATTGCATATTGTACAATTTGCATATTGCAAATTGCACATGCATACATATTGCATGTGTATTCTTCAATTAAAATAATTCTGATATTTTATCAGTGTGCCCATATGCGTCATGCACAGCATTTTAAAATACAGAAAAACAAACTGCCATCGTTCTCATTCAATTTAGTAGGTAACAGTGAGTTTTCAGTTTTCTGGAAATAAAGAGAGATCACCCAAATGAGAACAGAGGCCATTTAGTCACAACTTGCCATGGCCACCTGTTATGGATTGAATATTTGTTGCTGTCCCCTCTCCCCGAACTCATATGTTGAAACCTAATCCCAATTTGAAGGTATTTGGAGGTAGGTCCTTTGGGAAGGACGTGTTTAGGTTATAAAGCTAGTTCTCATGAATGGAATCAGTGCCCTTATAAAAGAGGTCCAGAGAGCTAGCTCCCCCTTCTTCCACCATGTGAGGGTACAGCCAGCAATCGGCAGTCTGCCTCTAGGAAGAGGGTCCTCACCCCAATCTGACCATACTGGCACCCAGATCTCGGACTTATACATTCCAGAACTGAGAAATAAATACCTGTCGCTTATAAGCCACCCAGTATATGGTACTTTGCGACAGCAACGCAAAATGATGAGGACATCGGCCTCAGTTGCATTTACGAAGACCTGAAGATGGGCAGGAAACTGGAAAAACTGAAAGTGAAAATAAAGGGAAGGTTTAAACTATGCTCCGAGTGAAAGTCCTTGCCATGAGGAAGATAAATGAGAAGTTGGGCTTCTTATGTGATTGGTTTAGGGAGAAGATTTGCCTTTCTCTGATTGGTCCTGAGTTGAAAGGAGGTGCAAAACCTAGGGAAGCTGGTGTTCCTTGATCAAGTTTGGACGCTTTTAGGTTTTTTGATGCAGAGGGTGTGGTTTGCTTTCCCAGGCTGCTGGCTGCAGGGATCATGAGTCAGGATTCTATTGTCATACAGGGTCTGACCATTGCCCATTTGTGTTTTGTCTCTCAATCCTCCTGTGGGGCCCTTCCTCCCTTGCAAGACATTGAACAATTCAGGAGAGACTAGAGATGCAGAGCTTCATCTCCCGCTGTTCTGTGCAATTATCTAGTTGTGTATCCAATTATGTAATTAAACGTATCGTGTTATCTTATTTTTTTCTTCTTGCATCATGTATCAGATGAGAAGAACATGGCTGCAGAGAGGCACTTAAGGCTTTTGATGGAATGCAATGGACCGGCATGATGACCACTCTAACAGAAACAAGAATAATTCATGATCCGAGTAAGAGGCTTCAGAATCAGGAACCCAACTGCCCAACTTAGACTACAAGACAAATCCCATTATCCATAAGGATCAACTCTAGAGAGCCAAGTGTTTTTCTTGCCCACCTAAGGCAATGTGGAGTCACTTCTACTGAATCAGTTGTATTGGTTCAGGTCATATCAATACTACTTGCTAAGAAATGTTGGCCGTGGCACAGATGTCACCAAGACTAGCCAATAAACATCTAGAGCAATGCCTTGCCCGTCACCAATCATGCCATATTGAGATTGATCTGTAGTCCACCTGGGGCAGAATTCTTTAATGCACCTATCATCAACAATGGCAGGGCATGGTATCATTGAGTGTGATATTTCCCTGATGGCTTTTCTATTTGTAGGATTTTACCTCAAGAAGTGGTCTACAGTCTCAAGGGGAGCTTAAGTTAGTGGTACCATAACCTGCTTAAAAATCTTCTCTTTTAGTTTTGGGATATGATCCATCAACCAATAATACTAGGTAGGATTCTCAGTGGTAGTTGCAATAAGGGTGAAGGAGGTATAAAGCAGTTCCATCACTGAGGGCAGACAATTTTGGGTTTCCCTTCTAGGAGAGACAGAAGAGTAGCAGGACTCAGGGTTTTTCAGGGATAAAGAGGATGTTGAGAGGGAGAGATGAACAGCATCTCCAAAGAGGTGGATGGTCTGACTGGAAGATGTCACGTGTTCTCAGCCAGTAGTAATGTCCTTACTGGATGAGGAGCCAGGAGATCAACCCGGGAGCCAGAATTAGTTCAGCAGAAGGACCAACAGGTTTGCTGGTAGGAACTACTGCCCTCGGACAGGAGGTTTAAGGCTTTGAATCCAGTTAAAAAGGAGGCTCTAGAAAGTAACTGTTTTTTTTTTTGAAAATTCCCATAAAGGTAGGTCAAAACCCCAAAGCTTTTCCAGGTTGCTTGTGTACAAATAGACAAAAAGGCTTTGTGTATTTAGGGATGTCTCCAGAAGGTTGTTGGGATGCCCTCTGCAGGTTACAGAGGCCTTCATGGTTGGGGTCCCACTCCAGAGGGTCTCTTACCAAGGACTTAGCTCATAAAGAGGTAGTGTGATCTGGGAGTAGTTTGGCACTCACTGTCTATAATATCTAGTTAAACCAGGAAATCATCTCAATTATCACTTTGTAAGATGTCTAGAGTACATTTGGATAATCTTTACTCGTCAAGGAGAGAATATTTCCCCCTTGTTCTATAGGACAGGCCCTAATTAATGGGCTGTCCTTTGGCAAAATTGTAATTTTTGTGGACACTTTCTGTTTCTTTTATGCTACGGTTGAGCCCAAGCAAATGGAATCTCCTGCAATAGCTTTCTTTGTTCTACGAACAAAGTGGCAGTTCATCTATATATTGTATATTTATTCTCTCAGATTACATTTTATAATGATACCATGTACGTACTACACTTTAACAAAAATGGGGGGAAAAGTATATGTACTTTTATAAACTTTTTTCCTAATAGCATAGGAATTTCTTTCAAACTCCTCTAAGTTACTATGAGCTATCTTTCATAAAATCTTCATGAGACACTTTTGGATGTGTCTCATCCAAAAATGTGTGCAATCATTTTCCTGTTTAGACATTTTGAATCCCTATAACTTTTGCAACCTAAATAAGTTTTCCATTTACTCTCTCATAAGCTACCTATTAAATTACTACCCATTTTCCCACACTTTCTCAAGACAGGATATTATCATTTCAAGGAAGTATGGCTTTAAAAAGTTTCAGCAGTCTTCTCAAAATATCCAAAAGTGAACACTGACAACTATATTTCAGGACGGTGAGATGTTTCTTTGATTTTGACCCCCTATCAGAAAAAAACGTTGATTAAAGAAATAGAAGGCAAGAACATCTTTTGAAATTAAAAATTGCGGCCTAAATTTTTACTCCTTTAAATTGTTCAAGCACGATTCTAGTGATTATATTTATAAAAGAAGAAGGAGGAAAATGATTTTCAAAAGCAAATATTGAAGTTTAAATGTATTTCATTTGGAAGAAAAGCAAATTAAAAAACCAATCTTGAAGAAATATTTTCCATATTAAGGTATTGATGGTAATGACCATAGAGAACTGATTTCTCCTTCGTTCTCCCACTGTCTTCTGTATAAACTTTCAATCGCCAATTAATTCTAGGTAACCATTAACTGCCTTGTCATTTTCACTGGATAATTCCACAATCTCTTCATTTCTCTGTTTGGCAGCTAGCTCAAAGTAGGCCATAGAGTAGTGGCCAATAAATGTTTATTGAATAACTGAAAAGATGTATAAGTGAGAACAACAGGAAATTCTTTTCTTTAGGACTTAGTTTTTATTTTTCTTTCCATACACTCTCCGAAATAATCACTAATCCTAATTTTAAATATAGCTTTATTCTTTCTTGTTCAAACCTTCTTGTCATTGATCCTTTTCAGCAACAAAATGGATTCCTTTTTGTATTTTCGTTTTTATTTTTTTTTTAAGATTATTTATTTTGAGAGAGAGGACACACACATGAGCTGGAGAGGCTCAGAGACAGAGAGAGAGAGAGAGAGAGAGAGGAAGAGAGAGAATCCCAAGGGGGCTCCACGCTGCCAGTACACAGCCCAGCACAGGACTTGAACCTGCAAATTGTGAGATCATGACCTGAGCCCCCAAATCAAGTTCAGTCACTTAACTGACTGATCCACTCAGGTGCCCCCCTTTTTATGATATTTTAAACATGTCTCCTATTCTCTCAAATAAGACAATAACCAAAACTGTTCCAGAGGCGAAAAGATTAAAGAGAAAAAGGAAAAGTTAAAGGGAGGAATCTAGCATTAACTGGATCATCAATTTTTGCTTAACAAAAATTTTTGTTGAAAAGTTTTGTCTTGAAAAAGTTATGAAGACTAATCTTCTCCTTCATCTCCTTTAAATGAATTTTTAAATTGTGAACTACATTGGACTTTATCTGTTTTTTAGCTGTGAATTTATTTTGATAAATCCTGAGTTTTATTGATTGATTGATTGATTGATTGATTTAATAAATTTTCTTTCTTGATGTTTATTTATTTTTGAGAGAGAGTGTGTGCATGCTGGGGAGGGGCAGGGGGGGCGGGCAGAGGATCCAAGGCAGGCTCCATGCTGACAGCAGTGAGCCCAATGCGGGACTTGACTGGAATGTAAAAGTACTTTTAGAGGTACAAACATACTTGCCTTTGATTCAAATCAATAGGAAATGTTTTGGTTGTTTCATTTTTCATGCTTTGTTTTCTTCCCCTTTTGAGAATACAGTTAAATTGTGAAATAAAAATTAAATTGACCATGTACTTAATAATTCTTTTCATAATTCCAAGGGATCTTATAATATCCCACTCTATCTATCCAGCTAGCTATCAATGTTAAAAGAAGTTTGGGGCCCCTGGGGGTCTCAACTGGTTAAGCATCAGAGTCTTGATTTCGGCTTAGGTCATGATCTCACTGTCCCTGGATTTGAGCCCTGTGCTGGGCCCTGTGCTAACAGTGTGGAGCCTGCTTGGGATTTTCTGTCTCCCTCTCTCTCTGCCCCTCCCTTGCTCATCTCCCCCCCCCGACCCCCGCCTTTCTCTCTCTCTCTCTCTCTCAAAAATCGTATTGAAGATTTTGAGTAATATTTCATTTCTAAAATACTATTGTTTTATCAAGAGTATCTGATTCAAGAAAGGAAATGGAATGAGCTCCATATGGAGACAGAGTATACTGTTTATGCCCAAACTTTCCAGCCAAGCACGTATTTTCGAAATCTACAATCTCTGTTGTGAAAGACACACAAAGAAGGAGTGAGTGGTTTTACTAGCTCAGACGTGACAGAGACTCTGGAATATGAGATGCCAGGTAAAGATCAGACATTTACAGACTTTACCGCTATTTCCCACTTTACTAGCAGGTAGTGGTCTTAGTTTCTGACGTGCTAGCTTACCAGGATCGGTTTTGAAATGACTTAATAGTTGGTATAAGCATTCAACTGAAAAGTCAGCGCACCGAGCAGGCACGGGAGGGCTAAACCCCAGTGCCCCTGAACAGCCTCGCTGGAGCTGTGTTTCTATGTGACAATATTAATCAATACACACAGCTTTGTTAAGTAATCCTGAGCCTCACTGACCAGGCAAGGACTGGGAGACCTGGTCCCAGGCCTGAGAGTCATTTCCAAGCCAATCCAATCAGAGAGGCCAACGCAGTGTGTGATGGGGATGGGCTCTAGAAAGTCTGTGTAATCGATATGCATTCGTACTCACTACCTCTTAGTGTTTCTTCCCTGCTTCTTTGTTTGCCAATGCACTCAAAGCAGAGTAAGAGTTTATGAGACAGGAAAGCTGTCTCCATATAAATAATACACCAAAACTTTTATGATCCATTTTATGCCACAACTTAAATATTCACTCACAGAGGGCAATGCTTCATCTCGATGGCAGGAGAGTTGGACTTTTTATCTATCCTTCTATTGATTTCCTTCTACAAAGTCCAAAAAAGAATGAGGTGAAGATGTTTGTATGCATTTGATAACAAGAGAAACATATTCTGGCTTTTGTGTATTCGATGAGAAGTCATAGGAATGGGTCTTTAAAGTAGAAAATCCACTTTAGAAAATAATCTCAAATCTATCGTCCCCAAATCATTCCGTTTTATTACGCTGAACAGCCCATTGCCTCAACCGGAAGATTATATTTAACATGAAAAACTAAGAAAGTAAAATATGATCATCTGAGTTAAAAAATAAATGACTTTTCCTAGGCTGCAGTGCAGTGGGCCATTAGTGCCTGCCATTCAGCTTTTTCCAAAGCTCAGTTGGTATTATTTGATAGCATCTGCTGTGTTCCATACCTGGACCCAGGCCTCCAACACCTGACCATTGCCTTAGTGTCCTGCCCTGTGTCCTCACTAAGAATACACGGTTAGCTATGATTTTTGCTGTCTCTTGTTCTCTAACAAAATAAACATTCCCTCGTATTTATTTATCCTTTTTTTGTCTTTTTTCTTTATGTCTGTTTTTTTTTGAGAGAGAAAGAGAGATCATGGGGGAGGGGCAGAGAGAGAGAGGGAGGCAGAGAATCCTAAGCAGGCTCAGAAAGCCCTCGGTGGGGCTCAAACTCGTGAACCATGAGATCATGACCTGAGCAGAAGTCTGATGCTTAACTGATTGAGCCACCCAGGCGCCCCTATTTATTTATACCTTTGTATCTTATTGTTTTCATCTCTTTATACTTCCTTCACGTGTTTTATATTTTTGTATCCAACTTCAGGATGCTGGGGAGCCTGGGTGGCTCATTCGGTTAAGCGTCTGACTTCAGCTCAAGTCATGATCTTATGGTTTGTGGGTTCCAGCCCTGCGTCAGGCTCTGTGCTGACAACTCAGAGCCTGGAGCCTGATTCACAGTCTGTGTCTCCCTGTCTCTGCCCCTCCCTCACTCATGCTCTGTCTCTGTCTCTCTCTCTCTTTCTCTCTCTCCTTCAAAAATAAACACTAAAACCAAACAAAAAATGTCAGGATGCTGCAATAAACTTGACAATATGAACACGAGGCAAACATCTGTGGAACTACTTTACTTTTCTCACCACTGGAATCATAGCAGATTCACTTGGGAATATATTCCTAAGGAATCTAGAGTGCCGATACAAGGAGACAAACTGGCTTGTGTAGGATATAACAAACTTAGCGTTATATTTCTTTTCTTTCTTTTAATTTTTTAAATCTTTATTTACTTTTGAGAGAGAGAAAGAGAGAGAGAGAGAGAGACAGAGCGTGAGCAGGGGAGGGGCAGAGAGAGACGGAGACACAGAATCCAAAGCAGGCTCCAGGCTCCAAGCTGTCAGCACACAGCCGGATGCAGGGACTCGAACTCACTAACTGAGAGTCCATGACCTGAGCCGAAGTTGGACGCTCAACCAGCTGAGCCACTCAGGCACCCCGATTTCTTTAAAAAATATTTATGAAGCAGATAGAGTAGTTAAATTTTTTAATGACTATGGTTTTAGAATATGATGAAAATACACACACTGCAGAGGCGGTATGTCGGTGTAGAGACTTGTTTCTCCCAGTGTCTGCAAACCACTTGCATGGGAATCGCCTAGGCTACATCGTGAAAATGCAGGTGCCTGTGTCCACGGACCTTCTGCATCTGTGCATCTTGGGGGAGGGTTCTGAGTCTATATGTAAAACAACAGGGACAAAGGCATTATTCACTATTCGTGAACGAGTGAAATAAAAACTGTTCTGAAAGATAGAATATGAAAAACATTCACTTATACTCGAAACCTTGACCCCATTCCGAGTGGTTAGACATCCTTCGATAAGCAGTTTGGAAGGGCCAAATCACTTCAATTGTGTTATATTTTTACCTAAATTTAATTTGAATACTGGCTCTAGGCACTTAATTAACAGCTACTTCTACAAAGATATGTATAGTGGGAGACTGGTTAGTAGAATATTTGTCTCTCTTCAGAATATCAGACAAAATAGGTTTGAAAAACATCAAACCATTTTTTTTCCTAACTGAATGCTTGACTATTCAGTTACCATTTGAAAATGAAATGGTTATTTCCATACAAAACGTAAAAGAATCTAGGGGATGCCTGGGTGGCTCAGTTGCTTAAGTGTCTGACTTCGGCTCAGGTCATGATCTCACGGTCCGTAAGTTCGAGCCCTGCATCGGCTCTGTGCTGACAGCTCGGAGCCTGGAACTTGCTTTGGATTCTGTGTCTCCCTCTCTCTCTGCCCCTCCCCCACTTGGTCTCTCTCTCTCTCTCTCTCTCTCTCTCTCTCACAAAAATAAATAAACATTAAAAATTAAAAAAAAAACTTAAAAGAATCTGGAAAATTCTAGAGGAGTCTGTTTGAAGAGTACTGAAACAGTAACTGGAATGCAAGAAAAAAAAATTCAAGGAATTATATACCAATTTAAATAATAAAAGATATATCGAAACAGCCAATTTTTATGTTTTTTTAAAAAGCAGAGAAGTCTTGAAAAATAATCTTAATCCACGTATTTCTGTATCAGATAGTATAACTTAACATTTGGAAGGAATTTTTCCCTGGACACAGTGTTGTGCATGTACTTGAACTTGAGGCGTGTGTAAAACACCTGGCAAATAGTACCTGCATACTAAAGAATAAATCATGACAAAATTGTTCTATAGACCCTTCCGACTGGAGAACCTCTCGATTATCACGTGTAATATCCTTAAGTACAAAGATAAATGTTATTAATAGATGTATATTTGACCAGTTTTTTAACCTGCCAGAGCTCTAGGGGCATTTATTGTGAATGATACATCACAGTCATGAATTAATTAGTGTTCTTAATGCCAAGAAGAAAAAAAAAAAAAAGATGGTGTCAACAAAAGCAATGTATAAAATGGTAACTATATGATAAATGGGTCATTCAAAGTTTTTTATTAAATTAAATATACTCATGACAAAAGCCAACACTGCAATATTGACTGAATAATTTAATCTTGTCATCTTATAGAGTGGGTTGCAAAATAATAAATTGTTCAAGCTGAGTAAGTTATTGAATACTTTTAGACTCAAGAGACTTGTGGGTTTGAAACAGACTCCAGCTACCTCATTCCTCAGAGTTGACAGATATTAGAGAATTCATAATAAGCCTGCCATTAGATGTACTCATCTTTTCTTTTTTTATTGTGCTGACAGAAAAATATCCATTTTTGGCGGAAATACTATCTTTCAAGAGGCCTAATTTATCTGAAGACCGAAATAACTCATTCGAAAGGTCTACTCAGACTTTATTTATTGGAAAATGTTAAGACTTGCATGCCATTTCTTAAATCCTGTTAACTAACATAATGATGGTGGCTAGAAGGTAGACAAGTCAAGATAGATTACCAAAAGGGTGGAGAAAAGTGAGTTACCTGATTATAAAGATCAAGATAAGAATCAGGTTGAAAAGGTAGTTTGTTTAGTTAAAGTAGTGATTCAGTGTCATCTGTGGGCAATCCCATAGGGGGGCTGATAAGCTTTTCTATGATTGGCTTCAAATAAAGAAAATACAATCTTAAATCATGTGGGGGCAGGAATGAGACATGAGACGTGAGCATGAATGAAAAGAGACATCATCTCAACAATTTCCAGGGTTTAGTGTCCTCCCTAAGCCCACCCAGAACATCGCGAATAAATGCAAGATCCAGCGAAATCGGTGGACGAAGTTCAGGGAACCAGTGTCGTCAGATGACAGACTCTGTCCCTAGTCCCCACCCCGAGATAAATATTTTGTTCTGTCGGGGAAATAGAGGAAGCTAGGTTGAGGTGGAGTTTCCCCAGCACCTGTAACTTTCTTCTCCTTCCACAGCATCATTAAAAAATTCGTTTTTCGAGAATTCTTCTCCATCTTCCTTGTGAGAACCTGGCGTGATCTGTGTGGGAGAAAACACACAAGAACACCAGCCTCCTGTATCCACGACCCCCGGATACTCCCTTCGGCTGTCCCACAAACAGCCATTGACAATTCATCCAGAATGGTTGCCTTCAGCTTTTTACTGGTTTATATGGTATCGGGCAGCTGGACGAGCTTCATGGTCTTGTGACCTTGCAGCTACCGTACCCCCTTGTTCAGACAGACTCGGGCATGACTTCACCTCTCCGGTGGCCGTCCTGATGTTACGAATGCTTTACAGACCATGATCCCTGCATTTTTGTTTTGCTCTGTCTGGCATCAAACATCTGGGTCCCTGTAGTGCAAACAGGTGCTGACCGCGTCCCCCCGGGATTTCAGGTTTCCTGGTTGACTAGCTTTCTTAATTCTCTGATGAGTTAAGGAAAAAATAATAATAATTTGTCCTTTGTCCAAATCTTCTCTTTTTGTGTGGGTGGAGGCAAAACTCTTTCTAGCTTTCTACATTTCTGGGATGGAGCTGAAAAGCCAAGCATTCTTTCATCTCCCACTTTGACTTTTAATACATGTTGAAACTACGTAAGTGATTTTCATTCATGTTATCCATCAATCATTTGTTAAAATACATGCTTGAAGAAATAATTGTAATAAATAAGACATATTTTATTTTACTACAGGAATAAAATTCTCACTCATAAAAAGAAAGTAGCTTTCAATGGAAATAAAAGAATCTTTGTCAATCGTTTTGGTCTTTCAATTAAAAACAGGTCTCGTTGACCGAGGTACTTCTTTTGGCTTTTGAAAGACAAGTGCGGCAATAGCCCGTTCAGGCTGCTATAGAAAAGGCCATCGGCGGTGTGGCTTAAACAAGGGACATTTATTGCTCACAGTTCTGAGGCTGGGAAGTCCAAAACCAAGGGGCCAAAGATCCAGTTCTGGGCCACGGGCTCTCTTCTGGTTTGTGGATCACCACCAGCTCATTATGTCTTCTCAGGACCTCCTGTTTGTGAGCATATGGAAAGAGAGAGAAAAAGAGACACCGCTCTGGTCTCTTCCTCTTCTTGTAAGGACACGAATCCCATCATGGGATCCCACCCTTCCAGAGCTCCTCTCAACATAATTTTCTCCCAAATGCCCCATCTCCTAATATCACAGCCATGGGGGGAGCTTAGGTCTTCAATATATGAATTCTGGGGAAACAGAAACATTTAATCCATAACAGACGAATTCCTGTATATGTTTATCCACATTTAAGTTGACTGTTTAAAGAACCTAGTGTACCGACTTTAACTGAAAGAGTAAATTGGCTGCTGTGAGTGGCCTCAGGACACAGGAAGAGCAAACTCTAATGAGCAAAATTACATAACATTATACGCCTCAAGAGAATCAAGAACTAAAATACGTAACCAACTAATAAAATTTGGTCTATAAATTATTTATATTGATGAACAATGAATGCATATAAATTGCACTCTCTAAATGCTGTTACAAATAGTGCTCCAACCAACGGCTTTATTAGCAACATGATAAATGCTTTAACTGTCTTCGGTTCTATAATTCTCTCTGTGTTATTCTCAGCAATTCAGAAGCTGTTTACAAGTCAGAAGTTGCTTATCTACTTATGCATCATGATCTGTAGCTAATCCAATTCTGATAGCTTTCTTCATAGGACCATTTCATTTGATTGCAAATATTAAGGTGCTTACTACAACAAAAAACAAAACAAAAAAAACGCATTAGGTAAATCCACAAATTAAATTGTATGGGAATCAATTGGAGAATTATCATATATGTGTTCATGAGTTTTGAGTGTACATGAGTGTGCCGAATCTTGAGTAGTTCATATGTTACCTTATTTCCAACCGCCCTTCTGAATTATTTTCCAGTGACGTATAAAAAGATCATTTTGATGTGTCCAC
This sequence comes from Panthera pardus, assembly GCF_024362965.1. NCBI lineage: Eukaryota > Metazoa > Chordata > Mammalia > Carnivora > Felidae > Panthera > Panthera pardus. The sequence continues at coordinate 82,323,434 of NW_026526710.1, read as the reverse complement.
TAAGAAAAGCATCTGCCCTATGTAAAATAAAATAAAAGTGTAACTGCCCTATGATTTATACATGTGAATTATAATCGATCCACTCAATATAACCAATTTTTATCATATGTTAAGTATGATATGCACTCAGAAAAATACACAAATCATAATGAATTTTCACAAACGGTAGAGTCAAAACGTGTTTCAAGATACAGAGAACTATTAGTATTCCAGAAATTCCCTTCTATTCTCTACACTTCGAAGAAAAACTGTATTGTAATTTTATGCAGAAAAACTTAGTTTGTCAATTTTGAAACTTATATAAATGGAATACTGCACTGTGTGCTCTAGTAAGGAATGCAATAGGATTTTTAAAATTGTAAATTTGCTTGTTTTATGATATTATAATAAAAAGCATTTTACTCATTCACTTCTTAAAAGTTATCTTGAAGTGAACAGCTCAAGAAACATCACTGCAAATGTATCTTTGAAAAAATTGGAAGATACATATCACAAAAAGTAGAAACATCCTATATTGCCATGAACAAGGGAATGGAAAATAAATTGTGACTTTTTTCATATACATAGAAATGCATATGGTTTTGAAAATGGAAAGAAACATGAACTACAGTTACATGCTTTGACATGAAATAGTCATGCAAACATCATATTGAGCAAAAGAAGCTAGACACAAACATTTGGTGTATGATGAGACTCTACATATGTACAGTTCACAAATAGACAAAAATAGTCAATATCAGGGGTGCCTGGGTGGCTCAGTCGGTTGAGGGTCCGACTTCAGCTCAGGTCATGATCTCGTGGCTCAGGGGTTCAAGCCCCACATCAAATCAGAGCCTGCTTTGGATCCTCTGTCTCCCTTTCACTCTGCCCCTCTCCCAATTGCACTCTCTCTCTTAAAAATAAATAAACATTAAGAAAAATAGTCAACATCAGTAGAAGTCAAACCATGGCAATTGTGTGGCAAACCCTGGGAAGAATGTGGAGAATTTCTGGGGTGTTACTAAGCATCTATTTATTGATCCTCCTGGTGATTTAATGGCTGTGTTTACTATGAAAAATCCACTGACATATACATTTAGAATTTATGCAACTTTATGTTGTACCTCGTAACAAGAAATTTGTTTTAAAAAACGAAAGATACGCGAGTAAAATTTTAAAAACGGACCGATATAGACTAAAAGGTATCAAGAGGATAATCTGAAAGTGAGCCAATTAAAATTAAATGAACAAATGTTTAATAATATAATGAGTTTATATATTATTGAATTATAGGGCCAAATGTTGCAGAATTTTTAAAAAATTGAATGAAACTGTCCAGATGTAAAATAATACTTAAAACCACTAAGTGAGGTTATATCATGGGCACCCAGGTGGCTCAGTCGGTTGAGCGTCCAGCTCTTGATTTCAACTAAGGTCATCATCTCAAGGTTCCTGAGAACGGCACTGACAGCGGGGAGACTGCTTGGGATTCTCTTTCTCCCTCCCTCTCAGCCCCTCCCCTGCTCATGTGCTCACTCTCTCTCTCTCTTTCAAAAGAAATAAACTTAAAAAAAAGTGAAATTATATTACACCCCACAAAAGCCAATGATGGATAAGTTCTGATTCATACGTTAGTTCAGTTTCTAAATATTACATGTAAAGGAAAAAATAAACTTTAGAAATACATGAAAATTCTAAGTCTTCACATAAATGGGTGCCATGTGTTGCGGTTTGCTTGGGTCAATACCAAGCACACAGTTGTCCTGGGGTCATATTTATTCTAACTCCTTTCATTCTCTGGAGGGTCCCAATCTGCAGGATGAATGATATAGTCACCCCCCCCCCCCCATGAGAGGTCACACGTAAGCAATTTTGCAGACACGTCCCAAGTGACTTTTACTTCTATAGAGGATTAGGGTGTGCGTGCATTGGTGCTTTATCTTCAAGCATTTTCAGAAAAATATAGCACATGCATGAATTCTCATATGGAAACAATGGTCTGATTGCAGCTAAACCACTCTTGAACTTGTTTGTGCTGCTCCGTATGGCCACAACTGTGAGTTAGCTCATTAAATAATCTCATCACTTCTGTCTTCCAAAAAGCCAGAGACCCTGGGTAGGTCTGTGTATACAGCGCTTTCTCCTTGTGCATACAAAGTACACGCATCCCCTGAGGAGAAAGAAAAACTGAATGCCCACGACTGGCATTTGTTATCTTTTCTTTCTTCTTGAAATTTCGTTACGTGGCCTTGAGAGCAGAAGTTGGAAATGTGAATGTGAAGAAATAAAGTGAATTTTTCAGTCTCGTTCTGGAGCTAAGATCCCCAGTAATTGGAAGTTATATTTCGAGAGAATAGACGTGAGGAGGTATCGATGCAAGAAAAGGACAATTGTACCAGTAGCAAGAGAGAATGGAAAATAAAATAGCGGCGGTTGGAAAGCAAAGTGGTAGAATCGAAGCCCTTGGATACACTGTGGGGAGAGTAGTTGATAAAATACCGACCCTTTGCAACAGGCCACCTGGTTTCTATTTCCAGCTTTATTGCTTAGGGACAGGATGATCTTGGGAACCAAGCAGAGTGTCTCTCCTCTTCCAAGTCCCCATTTGAGAGTGAATGTACATTGTGCACTTAGAACAAATACTGACATACTTTGTGTGTTAAGTAAACACTATATCAACACAATCCTAGGGCTCTGCCTGTGACCGACAAGAAAAATTAGAGTAAATACTCACAATTTAGAAAGTGGAAAGTAATTTAGAAGCTAGAGACTTAAAAATTCTTTTATCTTTATTTTTGAGAGAGAGAGACAGAGTGAGAGCAGGGGAGGAGCAGAGAGAGAGGGAGACACAAGCCACAGCAGGCTCCAGGCTCCGAACTGTCAAGCACAGAGCCCAACGTGGGGCTCGAACCCATAAGGGTGAGATCACCACCGGAGCTGAAGTCAGACGCGTAACCGACTGAGCCACCCAGGTGCCCCAGCTAGAGACTTTTAAAGTAATCCAGATTTTAACCCACTAAAGATTATGTCACTCACCCAGGTAAATTCTGAACCAATGAACCAATGAAGAATATATTAAAGTGTGAGTAAATGGATAGCATAATATCACCGTTATTAAGTGAGAAAATTGACATTGGACGTTGAGGCAGGAATACTACCGTTAAGGTGACTCTTAAGTGAAGGGCTTTCAAAAGAACCAAGTGTCTGTACAATTCATTCCTGAATGCCTGAAAGAGAAAGGCGCAGGACAGCATCCTCATTTTGGGGTACCCCAATTTCGCCATCAGAGTAATACACTATGCTTCTCATGGGAAGAGTAACTTGGCATATTGGGTGATGGTGGAGAAGGGAGCCGGGAGGGGAGAGGCCGAGAACTCTTAAGAAAGTTTAATGCTAGGAGAGATCATACCGCAAGGAATAAAGTACCTCTTTACCCTAGAACAGTGGTAAGTATCAATGTCATTGACTATTGGAAAGACACTGGACAAGATAGGTAATATAATCAAAGAGATAGCAGCCAAAAAAAAGCCCCTTATCAGCTAAACTCTTCTTCACATGTACACTATCTTGAAATCAATCATATTCTCCTTCTCTTCTCTGGCCTTCCACCACTACTAGGTTTTTGTCAATGACTGATTAAGATCACACCCTAACTTTACCCTACATTTAATATGGCATCAATCCAAATCAATGGCTGTCTTTACTGACTTGCACCTAGCTTTTATTCTTTTATTCACTCCTACTTTCTTTCCTGATTGTATACTTCTGACGTATTACCGTCTAACACTTACTCCAAGACAACCTAGGCTTACATGTCACAACATTTAGGACAAGGGAAGTTGGTGGATAACATGTGGAGGTATGATGATATGCTCTCATAATTTAAGATTATAATGGGTGACACCAGGCCATATTAGGAGAGAAGAGGGGGGCACGTGGCTGGCTTCGTCAGGGAACGTGTGACTCTTGATCTTGGGGTTGTAAGTTCAAGCCCCATGTTGGGTAGAGAGATTACTTAAAAAAATAAAGACCTTAAAGAAAAGAAGAGGATATTCCACTAAAAACAAAAACAAAAACAAAAACAAATGTAGAACTCTATGAGCTAAGAATACACATGCTCCTGGGGTTAAATGGTGACAAACATGGAGTCTGGTCAAAATGGCTTTGAGGTAAACTCACTTGCCTGTTTTAGCCAGTTTATGTTTTAGCTAAATGTAACATCGTTTTTAAGTTTATTTATTTATTTTGGAGAGAGAGAGTGTGAGCAAGGGAGGGGCAGAGAGAGGAAGAGAGAGAATCCTAAGGAGGCTCCATGCTCAGCTCAGAGCCCCACGTGGGGTTCTATCTCACGACCTTGAGACCATGACCTGAGCCGAAGTCCAGAGTCAGAGGCTTAACCGACTGAGCCAGGCACCCACATATGTAACTTTTAAATTATAAGTTTGTTTCAATAAAAAGAGTTGGGTCTGTCCAGTAATAAGCATTTTGAATCAAGAAGTAATTTGTACAAACTTGCTCCATTAACATACATCATAACCTAGGATGTGTGTTTTTCCAAACGGCATAGTTGTGGCTGATTGCAGGTGTTAATGATTCGGTTCTTAGTTGTTTTGCCTCCAAATTTGTCTTCTACTCAGAAAGAGAATATCTCAAAACATTATTTTATTAGCAAAATAACCCTTATCATCTAAAGGATTTCTAAGAGGCTGCATGACATCAGAGCGTTGCCATTTTTTTTTTTTTTTTTAAAGGCAACATGTTAGTAACACTATTAGGGAAAATGGTAAATATGTAAGGATGTTTATGGAAAATAGAATAAAATTGCATGATGGCAGTTGACTATTTAGGATCATATCACCAATAATAAGGAAAACATTCAATTAAAAAAGGGCATTTAGAGAGAGTCTAGGGGGCTTTGTAACTTGGGGCACACTTTGGATACGAGGGATAAAGAAGTCAAGGAGAAGGCATGGGGACATCAGTCACAGGACGAAGAAACTATGGGGACCACAGGCTGGGTGTGGGGCTACTCAGCTCTGTGCAAACTTGGAAACAATGTGGATGGTGCCTGTCCAGCTTCTCACAGGTAGACAGTACCAGTTATTGACAATGTAGCATCTACTAGCTCAGCCCGCCGCAGGTGAGAAAGAGTATGATTGAGTTATCGTACGGTATGACAATACCAATCACAACTAATTATAATATCGGCTGTATTAGTTATGATACAGAATTAGTTGTTTCTTTTTTTTAATGTTTATTTATTTCTGAGAGACAGAAAGGCAGACAGAGCACAAGTGGGGAAGAGGCAGAGAGAGAGAGGGAGACACAGAATCCAAGGCAGGCTCCAGGCTCCGAGCTGTCGGCACAGAGCCCGATGCGGGGCTCAAACTCACAAATGGTGAGATCGTGACCTGAGCCGAAGTTGGATGCTTAACTGACTGAGCCACCCAGGCACCCCTAGAATTAATTGTTTCAATAAAAGGATCTCAAAATGCATGGCTCAAACAAAACAGAATTTTTCCCACCACGGCAATGGTTCAGATGTTGCTTCTCAGGACATTCGGTTGCCCAAGTTGACGGCCGGCTGGGCCACTACCCGTGCTTGACTCCCTTCTTCGGGTTGCAGGGTTGGCTGCAGCTGTCCACATTCCAAGCAATAGAAAGTGGAAAAGATCGAGTCCAAGGCCACATTTCTGCTCACACCCCAGTGGACAAAGTTAGTGATATGGCCACATCTAACCTCAATGGAGGCTAGAAATTACAGCTTCTAACTGGGAATCAGGTACCCCCACAAAATCTGGGACAGTGCAGGGGAGAATGGGTACTGGAGTATCAATCAGCAGGAAGTGTCGCGATATCCACCAGTGTGACCACATGTTATGGGTAAATATAATTACTGCTGAAATGGGACCAATTAAAATATCAAGTCCATAGGATTGTTTGAGTGTTAAACAAGAAGGAACATATTTAAAACTCAGTAGAGGTGCCTGGGTGGCTCAGTCAGTTAAGCATCTGACTCCTGATTTGAGCTCAGGTCTTGACCTCACAGTTGGTGGGACTGAGCCCCATGTCGGGCTCCGGGCTGAGCTTGGGATTCTCTCTCTCCTGCTCTCTCTGTCCATTCCCTGCTAGCACTCTCTCCTCCTCTCTCTCTCTCAAAATAAATAAACTTAAAAAAAAATCAGTGGAGTACAAAGCTTTGATTCAGTAACACTATTTTCTTAATAAAATAAAATTTAATAATCATATAAAACATTAATGATATTTATCATTTCAATAATTGTTTTATTATATTATTTAATACAGATCTATGTGATCCTTTATTCTATTTAAGATATTTTAATAGTAATGATTTTAATAATAATAGTGCAACATTGGTTATAAAATAAAAATTTTTAACTATTTTGTTAATAAACGAGTATTTTGGTTAATAAAATAATGTACTTTGTCTTTCAACTATGCCGAGTCCGCTTATGAACTCTGAAGATGCAGGGCAGTGATGTATTTGAGAAGTTCCCTTCTCAGCACCACCTGAACAGTATCTACCCCGCCCTCCCCCCTAGTCCTATGACCCCAGGAGTTTCTGGTAAGTGCTGTGCAGGCTGACTGCCTCTGGCTCTCCGTATTACAATGGGCCCCAGAAGCTTTAGACGTCCACCTTAAATCGGGTCCTAAATCTTCATTTTTCTGTATTGCTTGACAAATACAGAAAATATGCTTTAAATAAATAGTGGTACAAGTGACGTGCAATGTCTTATTTTTACGGAAAAATACTGCTCTCTAGCTCGGAGGTCCAGAAGACAAAGACTCAACGTTTATGAAATGCTGATATAAGATGAGAAAGTGTGGTTAAACCATCCTGTATGAAATCGGCCACAGAAATTCTCATGCTTTCCGTGATCTCAAGGCGGATGGGCATCTGCTGGCCATCCCTCTTTAGAAGGCAGTCCCACAGCTTGTGTGCCACACAGACGTTGATTGTCAAAGGAGTCTGGAGAGGACCTCTCCATTCGGGCTGGGGCCAGGAGGTCACGGGAAGCGAGTGCCGGGGACGCCTTTCCACGGATGCCACGCACTCCTCCACGTGTTGCTGGACGTGCCAAGGAGGCAAGAGTGTGACCTCTCTGTGGTTGAGGCCAAAGCTCTGTTTTCAATGAGCAGCCCCGAGGGATGAGGTGACCTTCCCCCTGCCCAGACCAAGAGCCGGTCGGACTACGTTTCAGGCGATGTGGCCGCTGCATCCATCCTGACCCACCTGCGTTGCCCACCTGGCGAGTGGAACACAAGGAACAGATGTGGCCACCCTGATACTTCAGCAGCTTTTTCTTTTGCTGTGTGTAACCAAGTCTCCGACCTCTAAACGGGGGGGTTGTGGCATCTTCTCCCAGCATCAAGAAAACGATGGCAGTCCCATTTGTTAGCGTACGATAAAGGTAAAATCTTGGAGCCCTCATAGTTCTTGACAGCTAGATGTGGCTGTAAGACCATACCTATCACTTCGATGAATTTTGCAACAATGATCAATTAGTGAGACGGTGAATAAGAGGGGACCTGCTGATGTTTAAGCCTGGAAAACCATGCATAATGGAAGCTTTTATGCCAGGACGGAGACTGACTGAAAAAACACCACTTTTAGAAGTACACGTAGCTATTGCTTTGGAATTTAAAGATTCATCATTTCATTCATCTCCCGTTATGAAAACTCTGTTTTGGTGAATATAAATAAGTAGGAAGAGGCTCAAAATTGTGCAAACTATATAAAATTCTGGGATGAGAAGTATGTGATGAGAGCCCCTTTACTGTTTTGGTTACTCTAGCTGAACAACCCCCATCACTGATGATACATCTATTATTTTCCTTGTCTCCTATTGAGAGATACTGAAAGGTAAAATGAACCAGTATTGTTTTTTCCTCTGTGACCTGATCAGTGATTTTTTTCACCTGTATTTACCCACTCTGGCCACAGTTTAATTTCTCAATACATAAAAATGAATTATCTGCATTAAATTTAATTGACTTAATTTAGCTGATACAAAAATCCCTCGGTAATTGCCAGGTACTGAAGTGCAATTCTGGACATCAGAACACCTCTCCGTTTGTTCTCTTGGGTGTAGCAAGAAAATGGACTGTTAAGTGACTTTCACAGTCTCTACCTGAAGAGGGAAATTTTGAAGTAATTTATGTGCCTTGGAGAGTAGTTAGTGTTCTATGTGCTGCAAGTTTGAGTCTTGATTAAAGCCGGCAGGGGATTGATGTCACTAATGACCAGTTAATTTGGGGCATCAAACAGTCCTTAAAAGAGATTTGGAGTATGTGACATCATTAGGCTGAAATGTAATCCCCTAACTTTATCCTTATTAAATCGGTCTAGTCTTTTCTTCCATCCTTTGGTATGTGCGGTTTTAATTAACACCGAGCATCTATTTCAAGACACTGAACGAGGCTGGAAAATGCAATATAACCTAGCTGGCTGTGGCCAGCGGAGCCACTGAAAATTGTTGCTTATCTATTTTTTGTCAATTACATGGGATTTACTTTAAAACTAAAATGATGAGCTACAATTCTAAAGTTAGTCATTATAATTAGTGATGTTATAGGATAGACGATGATGGCCTAATTGGTTTTTTTCTACCCCAAATTTCATCTATTTCATCTATAAATGTGCAGATTCTCCACGCAGGGTAACCGCATCACACACATCATAATGAGTCTTCTCTGCTCTTTCAATAATTATCATTTTGTGCAGGTAATGAAGCTTCTTCTCTGGTGGGGGTTGAGAGAGGAGTGCTATGTCACAGTCCTACAAACACGAATGTTATGACGGTCACGTTAAAGTCGGGGGCTTCACGCCGTGAAAATGCAGTTAGGAAAATCCTGAATGTGAGCATCCTTGAGCTTCTGAAAATAAGAGCCACGCGTGTTTATGTGCACATCGACTCAATACACATAAGGCATTATTAATATTATGTCGCAATAAACTGGGGGTTTACATATTTCCTTTCTGGTGTATTTATATGACTTGAGGTTTAAAGAGAAAGATGCAGAAAGGATGTTTATGATTTGAACGTAATATTCCAACGGGGGTAGATATTTCCTATACAAGTGATGTAGTTAAAAAAAGAAAAACATGAACAACATCATGCTTGTGTTAAGTATCCATAAATACCACGGAATCCCCTGGTTTTTGAAGGATAATTAATGTGTGTTATTGACTACATTAAACATATTCTTTCAAAACCTCTGTCAAAAATGTGATAATAGCATATAATTAAAGGGACTCAAAGGAAGACATGACATATAGGTTTGTTTACAATATTCTTTAAATTTGAATTTCAAAGGAAGTCCCCCAAACAGGATCCTAACTTGAGGGTTTTATGAGCTTCAAGAAATGTTAAATATTCTTATATAAACTTTCTTGGAAGTTTGCTCTGGGAGAATGCTGATCTGCTCTTCTCCAAACTCCATTGGGGTCTGAGTGGGGAAAGGGTTATATTAAATTGGGAAAATAAATTAAAATGCGCCCTTAAATATGTTCATCAGATATTTACTCTAGCTGGGAAATGCTTTTGTTCCTTCCTCTAACTTAAATTCTCTGTAGCCTCTGTTCCCCCTTGGCTTTTAGGCTCTTTGGTGATGGGACAATTTATATGGAGACTGATAATATGTTCCCATGTAGGAATAACACTATGATCATTTGTAAATAACACATTAAAATAAGGAATACGCATTTGATGCTCAAAACGATTGCTCTGTTTCGGGTCCTTCAAGATGCAGACACCAAGATGTGATAAGATGTGCAAGAGAGATTTTTGCGGTGAACGTGTAAAGAGGGAAAAAGAGAAGACGATGAGAGGTACTGAGGCATCTTCAGACGACAGTGGTGTCTGAAGCCCGAGAAGGCAGGCAGGCAGGCAGGAAAGAGATCTGTGGAGTTAGAACCTCAGGGGCTCAACGACAATAGGGTCTACCAATCCGATGCAGTGGCCCAAGCCTAACAAGCTCGTCAAAGGAGAATTTTGTACTGCAGGAGGGAGCTGGCCTTAGAATTTCTGCCTCCCTGAGCCAGTGGCTGAGAGTAGCCTGTAGGAAGCAGACCTTTGGTGTTAACATGGCGGTGGGCTCAGAGCAAAGCGTCTCTCAGTTACGCTTCATCAAGCAGGAGATCTGAGCAGTGCTTTCTCAGTCACCATGTCCTCCAGCACCACATGTCTCTGCTTCTCCAAACAGGATCAGGGAACAGCTCCTATACGGCAGGGAACTAAGAAGAGGGAGGGTAGCGGAAAGGACTACAGTCATCACTTTGAAGCTGACCTTGGGGCCACAGCTGGTACCCATTCTCTCCCTCCTCCACTATTTATTCATAATTGTCCCTTGACCTCAGCTATTAAAGGAACTTACTATCTGAACTTTGAATAATTTACCTCTGCCTGGTGTTACCACTTTCACAGTTATGATAGGAAAAGGAGGTACCAGGAGCACCTAAGCAGATCATCTCAGTTCTAGGTGCACTTCTCCCTACGTGTATGGGGTAAAGTCAGCCCCACCTGCTCCTTCTGATCAGGGTCAAGAACTACTGCCAATATGGTGACTTCTTACTCACCTCCTGGTCCCCATGCACGGGAAGTCCAAAGTTCTCTGGCAGCAGCTATAACCTGAACTTCAGTGAGCTCCTTAGTATGCATTTCCTTGGGGCATGGAAATTTCAATTCTGCAAAGCCCAGCCTTTTGAGGATGGGGAGCACAAATTCCCTCAGTGGTTCATCAGGAGCGATGGTGAATAGAGCCACTGTGTGTCCATATCTTGGTTCTCAAACCCGTGTTTCCTCTTGCGAAGCATCAAACACCGTATAGAAATCTCTGATATATTACAAATATGACACCCTGAAGGACAGAACCCCATCTACTCAGAGTATTGCCCCTGGACTGACCACTTGGGTATGCCTTTAGAAGTCCGCCCCTGCATTCAGGGACCCCAACTCTCCTGGACTGGACAGTCTTCTATAGTCATTCTCTGGGCTTCCTCTGGTTTCTGCAGAGATCAGACTGGAAAAATCGAACAGAGAGATGACGGTGACCACCAACTCTACATCCCTTAAGTTTTAATGGCGACTCTAATTCCCACTCTCCCATCTCAGATGTAGTCATTGGTTTTCATTTACTAGGTTGACTTGGGTGCAGTTTCAGGGTGTTCTTACACTGATGGGTCTTACCCACAGGACTGGAAACCAAAATGAGTTACTGCAACTGCTAAATATGTCAGTCCCCAACGTACAGTACGAGACAAATAACCAGTGAGCAGCTCAGTGGACATGTGGAGCCACAGCGAGCCACATTCCAGCCACGACTTCTCCCGGTTCCCTTAGTCCTCTCTTTAATGGGGTAGCCGTGTTGACCCTTTGGGTCTCTGTGAGCCAATGTCAATACTTCATTATTAGGGTCACTTTTCTTCATCTCAATCTCAGGTACATGAAAGACAATTTAAAAATTGTCATAGATTTAAACACATTTGTCCTATCTACATAAAATCCATGGCACAGAGAAAATGTCTCCTTCTCTCATGTCAAGACTGCTTATAATCCACGTTCTGCTCGAATAAGATCAACCTTATTTTAAAATTCTTCGACTGTTGTAAAGCAGCGGTGTACTCAAATTTGGTCATGCCAGTAACCATGGCAACCACAGACCTCAAAGGCTACCTCTGTGGAAAGTCCAGCTGTTAGAACTTGGCGGTACTCCACTGTCAGCCTCTCTAGCTCACACCTGCTGTGGGGAGGAAGAGGCATCAAACGTGGCCTCCGGTGGTAAGAAGGTTGGAGACGCTGGCTGTGTTCTTGCAGATACGGAGACCCAGTAGCTTCACTTTCAGGCACAAGCCCGGCATCGAACAGACGAGTTTTATTTTACGGCAAATGGAAAGAGCCAGACTTAAATTACATGTAAGGAGAGCGTCAAGGAAATAGGACATTTATAAGAATGAAGAGAAAGTTAACGAAACAATTCAAAGCACTTTCCCAAGCAGGGGAAAATGTGTTTACTTTTCTGAATGTCTCTACAAAGTATGGGATGAGATTACATTTACAAACAGTACAATTCACCCATTTTGAACATGACGCTTGATGAGTAGTGACAAATTTGAAGGATGTTTGGCACCAGAGCTGGGATACAGACATTTGTGCAACTCCGAGAACTTCCCTCGTGCCCTTTCCAGTAGATCCCGCCTTCCCGACCAGGCCCTGGCAACTGCTGATTTCCTTTCTGTAGCCACAGTTCTGCTTTCTAGAATGTCTTATAAGTGGCATGGTTTTTTCACATACCAACACATTTTTGAGATTAATCCATTTGTTTCATATGACAGGAGTCCATTCCATTGCATTACTGGTACGTATACCTCTAATCCAACATGCCCCAGTTTGTCTATCCCTTCATACACTGGCAAATATTTGGGTTGTTTCTAGTTTGGGCCATTATGAATAAAGCTGTTGTAAACATCCATTTACAGATCTCTGCGCGGACATATTTTATATTTCTCTTGGGTGAATATCTAAGAATATTCACAGAGATTGTTGCATTGCATTTCCTCCAGCAACGTATTCTTCCAGCTGCTCTGCCTACTGTTAAGCACTTGCTTTCGTCCATTTTTGTTTGCTTGTTTGACATTAGCGACCTTAGTAGCTGTGTCGTGATTTCTGACGGTGACTTTAAGATGAATTTTCTTAATGAATACTGATGGAAAACCTCTTTCTATGTGGTATAGCTTGTTTGCTATCCAAATAATTTCTTTGATAATGTACCTGTCCAAATATTTTAATGAATTTTTTAGTTCTTTGTATATTATTGGTACAAATCTTTTATAATGCATTTACAAACATTGTCTCCCAGTCTCTGGTTTGTGTTTTTATCTTCTGAAATTTCAGTGTCTTCTCATGAAGTCCCATTACCTGATTTTTAGGGACTCTGCTTTTTATACATGCTGGAGACAATCTGCATATCCTAAGATCACACTGTATTCTATGTGTTCTTACAGAATATATATAGCACATCAGGATTTGATTTTGGTCTATGATCGATTTCAAGTTGATTTTTGTATAATATGAGGTATGGATGGAGCTATAGTTATTTGCATGTGAAAGTCTATTTTGTTGAAAATACTGTCATCAGGGGCACTTGGGTGTCTCAGTCGGTTAAGCGCCCAACTTCGGCTCAGGTCATGATCTCACAGTTTGTGGGTTCGAGCCCCGCATCGGGCTCCGTGCTGACAGCTCAGAGCCTGGAGCCTGTTTCAGATTCTGTGTCTCCCTCTCTCTCTGCCTCTCCCCCACTCACGCTCTGTCTCCCTCTGTCTCAAAAATAAGTAAACATTAAAAAAAAATTTTTTTTAATTAAAAAAAATACTGTATTCAACATTGAAAACCGTTTCTTGAAAATCAATTAATCCCATTTATGTGGGTTTATTTCTGTGTTCGGTTTATTTTTATTCATCTATATGATTATTCTTACTTAAATACCATACTATATAACTACAGTGATTGCTGCGGCTTCTGGTCTCGAGACTAACTGGGGCAAGGCCTCCATATTTTTTTAATGCTTTTAGAGACAGACAGAGAGAGAGGAAAGAGGGAGCGGAGGAAGGGCAGAGAGAGATGAGACAGAGATCCGAAGTGGGCTCTGGGCTGACAGCACACAGCCTGATGTGGGGCTCCAATTCATGAACCATGAGATCATGAGCTGAGTCAAAGTTGGACACTTAATGAGCTGAGCCACCCAGACGCCCATCCATATTTTTTTTTCCAGAATTATTTTTGTTATTTAGGTCCTTTGTATTTTCACAAAAATTGTAAAACTTGCTTGAAAACTTCTAAATACTTTTTGACTTAGATCACTTTGAATCTATAGATCACTTCAGGATAATTGATGTCTTGAGAATATTTAGCCTTAAATTCTTGAACATAGTATATTTCTCCATTACTTCAGGTCTTAGTGAATTTATTATTTAAAAATTTTTAAAGGATATATATTTTATAGGTTTATCCCTTAGTATCTCATGGCTTTGATTTGATTTGAAATGGTATTATCTTTCGTATATTTCAATTGTCAGTTGTTCATTACTAATATAGAGAAATACATATTGGGGTGCCTGGGTGTCTCAGTCGGTTGAGCGTCTGACTTTGGCTCAGGTCATGATCTCGCGGTCTGTGAGTTCGAGCCCCGCGTCGGGCTCTGTGTGGAGAGCTTGGAGACTGGAGCCTGCTTCGGATTCTGTGTCTCCCTCTCTCTCTGCCCCTCCCACACTCATGATCTGTCTCTCTCTCTGTCAAAGATAAATAAACATTTAAAAATTATAAAAAAAAGAAATACAAATGTTTTATATGGATGTTATGTCCTGAAATGTGCCTAAAGTCACGTAGCAGCTACATTAGCTTTATTGTAGATGACTGGCTATACCAACATGTCTTTTGCAAGTGAAGCGAGGCATTATTTTTTTTTCTTTTGCAATATGTATTATTTATTTATGTTTTAATTCCCCTACTTGTTTACGTGGCTCTTTCCCCCAGTATGGTGTTGATGGCAGTGATGAGAACTGATAACTTTGGATTGTTATTCACTTTAAGAGGAAAATATTGAAGCTTTCACCATTTAATAGATAGTGTTAGCTGCAAGTCCTTTTATGTGGATGTGTTTTAACAGAGGAACTGTCTTTAGTTTTGCTGACATGTTTTTTATTTTTTTTAATGTAGAGGGAGACACAGAATCGGAAGCAGGCTCCAGGCTCTGAGCTATCAGCACAGAGCCCGACGCAGGGCTCAAACTCATGAACTGTGAGATCATGACTTAAGCCAAAGTTGGATGCTTAACCTACTGAGCCACAAAGGCACCCCTGCTGACATGTTTTTTAAATTACGAATGAAATAGTTATCTTTACCTCAGATAATTTGTATCTGCACCTTGTCTGGTAACTTCCTCCATATTGCTTTCCCTGCTTTGTCTTCTTCCTTTGTGTCCTCTGGGACAGATTTAAGCTTTTCCTGTCTCCTTACACTTTTCTGTATTTTACATTATTAATTAAATAAGATCATTTTTTAACTTGCTTCATTTCTTTAGGTTTGTAACCTCCCTCTTAATGTCATCATGTATTCTTAAAAGTTTACTTTTTTCTTTCTCAATTTCATGAGTCCATGTTGCTCTAGAGCTTAAAGATCTTATGGAAAATATCCTCTTTCATTTGTTTCAGGGTGGTGAATTAAAAGGCATAATTATCTCTCCAATTCTGCTGATAAAATTATAGCTATCTATTCACTGATGCATTAAAAAAACTGTCCATGAAAATTAATAAGTGGATATTTGGAAATATTTGGTATTTGCAGCAAAGGAGATTGAATCTTGTCAGACAAGATTGGAAATGAAAATACCATATTAGCGATGCTTTCTTTCCGTCATCTGTATCTCCCATTTTTATGGAGTTTCTTTCCATTTTTTATGTAAGTTGTGTTTTCCTTTTCCATACATTTTTCTATACTGTTTTTTATATATTCAAATATATACAAACTAAGAAAAGTATCACTTTTTACTGTTACTTTAGCACACAAAGAATCTTATTTTTCTTTTTATCCTTACAAATTCCCCGTTCATAAAAACTGCACTTATAGCACAAAAACTCTCTTAATGAATAAAAGGTATTCTTAAAACAATTGATATACTACTCTTATATAAGGAGAAAAATTTAATATATCCTTCCAGTCCTAAGTGGTCTTTAAGCACCACTAAATTTCTACCACAGTCAAGTTTACCAGATTTAATTTGTATAAAGTACAAGGAAAATAATGTGGAAGACGATGGGGGCCACTTACTTTTATTTTCTAAATTAATTTTCTCCTAACCAGAGCAAAGAGAAAAATGAAATTTACAATAAAAATAAAGCTGATTTTTAAAAACATCTTCATAAAACCTTAAAATTGTTCTCTGGAGTCCTTTATAGGATGGTAAAGTACGGTTTTAAGGCAGGAACTTTCTTTTCATCAAAATTTTAATTTAGAAAGTTCAGGCAACCACCAACAGACAAATAAACAAGTAAGCCCCCCGGGAAAGACTGCATAATTACAAGTGCTCAGAGTGTGAGATATTTCCACACACTAGCACTCAGCTCCCTGGGGTAGTGTTCGCACCTGCTTACCCAAATAAATGTCCATGATGTGTGATTTTCCTTGGCTCTTTTTCTACTCCATCACCAGCCTTTTTGTTTTGAAACACCTTCCTTGTGAGTCGGTGTTCCCTTTCAGCCCAAAATCACGTCAGCACAGGCAAGAGCGATTTCCAGATCTCAAAAAATTTTATAAACTCTTCCCCAAGATTCTAATTGCTGAAACAGCATTTATCTTTGCTTTAAATGCAATCAGTTTGGGAACTTCTCATGTCCTCTACCTCCTCCCTCTGTTCTCTCTTTCCTTTCTCCCTTCTATAACTGCAAGTTCCATCCCATGTATGTAACACAAATATAGGTCAAGGTTATGGTTATGCAAACTAAGAAGTATTGAAATTAAACTGTTATCATCTCCCAGTGCTTCATTCTGAAGAAACATAACACCTTTAAAGTTTTGGTGATAAGTCACTGAAATCCTCTGATACGAGTCAATTTCTTGGTTCTTCCAACTGATTCAGGGGGAGTTCTGGTATTGACTATAAAGTTTTAGCAATCTTGAACTAAGAACAAGCCCGGTAGTTAAAGCAAATATGTTCATCGTTATGTTAATAATTGCATTTTAATTCCATGATAAATAACTATTTTCATGTCCACTATAGCACCACAATTGAGACATGTGGGAAACAAACGTTCATTCCATCATGGGTTACTGACCACCAATAATCAATTATTACGGTGCTATGCACGAGGGAAGAGGGTAAAATGAGGTCCAAGTTATAAATGTCAAGATAGTTTCTATGGACATAACAGTGCCCATTCTACTAACGACATGGCACAAATTTTACCTAGTGTACCTTTTAAAATCCTACTTTAAAACTTTAATTTAGTACTGAATGAAGCTCTATTTTGAACGCCAGTTCCCTAGAAATAAACAAATTGTTGAGACTGAGTTTCTCATCCTAAGTAAAACAGCCATGGTGAGGAAGAGAGAAATCTGTCATTCATTTTCCAGATAGAGAGGAGGTTTATAGAGAGGAGACACAGAAGTGACAATATATGCTAACCCAAAAGTAAGACATGGAAATAATTGCATCTATAGTCTTATTAGTTTTCTCTAATTGACTTTGGACTTCAGAAGGATGGTCTGTTATTGTCTATGTCTTTGAACCTATTTAGTAAAGGCTGATACTAAGTTCTCTGATGTGCATCATCACATTGGACAATCTGATCCTATGCATTCACTCCGAAACATGTTTATCTTCTTGGTTTTTCCTAGGGAGAATATTGATATCAATTCATACGTGATCTTCTTATATCATGTTCTAAATATGCAAGTCAATACATTAACATATTGCTAACTTTATTAAACATCTTAAAGATTTCAGTTTGATGAGTATATGACAATGTTGCTCACCATTATTTTAGAAACACGTTTCCATCACTTGAGTTAAGTGTATCGTTCACACAAAATGACGTAGAGTGAAAACAGGATTAGTGGTTAATGGCGTTGAACATCTTTTCATGTGTTTATTTGTCATCTGTACATCCTCTTTAGTAACATGTCTCATGTTTTTTGCTCACTTTCCAATTTGACTGTTTGCTTTTTTACTGTTGAATTTTGAGACTTCTTTTTGTTTTTTCCTAGATACTAGTCCTCTGTTGGCTATGTGGATTCAACTATTTTCTCCTTTTCTGCAGCTTGTATTTTCATCTTCTGAAGGTCTTTGCTGAGCAATTAAAAAATGTTTAATAATGTCCAATATATCAACTGCGTTATGAATTGTGCTTTTGGTGTCAAATCTAATAACGCTTCATCTAGCCCAAGAGTTTGAGATTTTCTTCCATTTTTTCCCCTAAATGTTTTATACTTTATTACTTTATATTTAAATCCATGACACCTTTGTGTTAATTTTTGTATGAAGTGTACTGCACACAGGTTGAAATGTATTATTTTGGCTATGGATATCTAACTGCTCCAGTACCATTTCTTGAAGAGGCTGTATTTCCTCCATTAAAGTGCTTTTGCAATTCTGCCCAAAATCAATTGGGCATATTTTTGTGGTTCTATTTCTGAGGTCTCCATTCTGCTGCATTGATCTATGTGTCTGTCCCCTGTGGAAATTCTTTTGATTACTCTGGCTGTATATTAAGGCTTGAAATCAGGTAGACTCATTCCTCCACTTAATTCTTTTCTTTTTCTTCAAAATTATTTTAGTTGTTCTAGATACTTTGCCACTACATAGAAGTTTCAGCACAATCTTGTACATCTCTTTAAAAATTTAGGATAAGAATGTAGGATGACTAGGTTTTTTAACAAACTCTTAAAAAATATTCTTAGGTTTACAGAAAAATTGCCAAGAGACCATAAAATTCCCATATACCCCACATCCAATTTCCATCATTAACATCTTACAATAGTATGGGGACGCCTGGGTGGCTTAGTCGGTTAAACCTCTGACTTTGGCTCAGGTCATGATTTTGTGGTTTGTGGGTTCGAGCCCCGCATCGGGCTCTGTGCTGACAGCTCGGAGCCTGGAACCTGCTTTGGATTCTGTGTCTCCCCCTCTCTCTGCCCCTCCCCTGCTTTATCTCTCAATAATAAATAGACTTTAAGGAAAAAAATTAAAACGTCTTACAAGAGTATGGTACATTTATCACCAGTGATGAAGATCTATCGATATCTTATTATCTCCTAAGGTAGGTCCAGGTTCTAATCAGATTTCCTCTGATTTTTACCCGTTGTCCTTTTTCTGTGCCACGATCTCATCTAGGATACCACAGTACATTTAGCTGTCATGTTTCCTTAGGCCCCTCTTGCTTTGAGGATTTTATACATTTTCCTTGTTTTTGATGAACTTGACCATTTTGAGGAGAGCTAGTGCAGTATTCTGTAGGATGTCCCCAGTTGGGATTAGCCTGCTGATTTTCTCATGAGTGGACAGTGGATATGGGTTCTGGGGAGAAAGACCACAGAGCTAAGTGTCATTTGCATCACCACCAATCAGAAGGGCATAGTGTCGTCATGAGTTATCACGGCTGCTGTTACCCTCACTCACCTGTTACCCTCACCTTAGTGTCACTCACCTAGGGTTTGTCGGCATTCCCCACTGCAGAGTTGGTCTCTGTCTTCCCTTCCCATATTGTGCTTTTTTCAAGGAAATCGGGATGTGCTGCTCAGAGTTAAGCAATGGGATAATTTGACTTACGCTCTATCTTCTTAGGGATGGAGTACCTACATAAGTTACTTGAAATCCTTCTGCACAGATTCCTCTCACTCCCCCATTTAGT
This sequence comes from Panthera pardus, assembly GCF_024362965.1. Lineage (NCBI taxonomy): Eukaryota > Metazoa > Chordata > Mammalia > Carnivora > Felidae > Panthera > Panthera pardus. The sequence goes on along the minus strand of NW_026526710.1, from coordinate 82,304,032 downwards.
TATTCAAACATCTACGCCAGCTGTACCCATGGATAAATTTATGTCATACTTTAAGTTGTAATCCAAAACAACTGTATTTATTTTGTTTCTCAAATCATTCTAGCTTTGGTCATCAGGAGCTCTTTCATGTGGGTCCTGTGTCCTTTGATATATCCTCATCACTGTTTTTATTCGTTTGAATAAACAAATTCATTTTGTTTTTTTGTTTTTCTGTTTTGAATACTTCTTACATTCTGCTGCTTAAAATATATTCCAGGTTCGTCTTTCGTATTTGCAGCTCTTCTCCTGTCACTGGCCATTTCTCCAAGGACTTTGGAGCCTGGTTTCTTTTTCATTAAATAATGGTATTTAAAAAATGGATTAGTGTTTTTAGTTAGTAAAACACTACTAATCATTTCCTTTCAAAATTCAGGACAATAGTTGTCGCTCAGCAGGCCAAAGTAGTTAGGGAGGAGGCAACAAGGATCGTATAGCAGAAAAAGTGCATCAGAAAAATACATGATGGGGCTCCTGAGTGGCTCAGTCACTTGAGAGTCTGACTCTTGACTTCAGCTCCGGTCATGATCCCATGATCCCATGATCCCATGATCCCATGATCCCAGGGTGGTGGAATCAAGCCCTGCACTGAGCATGGAGCCTACTTGGGATTCTCTCTCTCCCTCTGATCCTCTCCCTTGTTCGTGCTCTCTCTCTCTCTCTCTCTAAAATAAATTTTTAAAAAAAGAAAAATACATTATTTTATGGAAATTAAGCACTCTGCTTTTTTAAATCTTAAATTTAAAACTATTGATTTTAGGCACTTCCAAGGAAATGACTCAAACTTTATATACCTCATAAAAAATATGAGTCTTTCCATCTCACCCGGATACATTTGATTTCTGTAATAAAACCATGATACCCATCCTGCAGTGATGGTGAGGAATAGTTGAACTTCATTATTGACTTTTCTTTATTCGGTTCAGAGGTACATGTAAAAAAACCTCCAACAATAGAACAACACCAAATTTAGAATTTTATATTAGTGCAGATTTTGGAAGATGAATTACTGCTTAGTGTTACTTCAGAGCATTTTTGTCCCCTCAAAAAGTTTTTCTCGTGGTAGTGATCCATTTTTATTGAAAACCTTCAATTCCGTATGATTTAATTTAATTGAATCACAGAAGTAAGGTTAGGGTTCTAGAAAGTACTTTTTTAGAATTCCTTTACTGACAGATGTTAGTCTGAATTTCCCAGACTTCAATTTTCACATAATATGCATATACAATTTCAGAGCATTTTCACATTTCCCTTTAATCATAACTTACTAAAGTCCCAGCTCTAATAGAGTCAAATGTATTTGATAGGAAAACTCAAAATAAAAATGATATTCATTAGCAAACATTAACTACATAGTGTCAAAGTAGTGGTAGATTGTTATCTAGAGGATATTTATGTTTGACTACATCTCAATGAATTATATCTTTTTTTTTTTTTAACGTTTATTTATTTTTGAGACAGAGAGAGACAGAGCATGAACGGGGGAGGGTCAGAGAGAGGGAGACACAGAATCCGAAACAGGCTCCAGGCTCCGAGCCGGCGGCACAGAGCCCGACGCGGGGCTTGAACCCACGGACCGCGAGATCATGACCTGAACCGAAGTCGGCCGCTCAACCGACTGAGCCACCCAGGCGCCCCTCAATGAATTATACCTTAAAGAGGGGGTAGTAAATGTTAAAATTACAGCCACCAAACAAAAGGTAAACCAAAATAGGAATAATTTAGCTTTATGTACAGGAACATTCTTCAAGTATGGAGTCAGCTTGGTTGATTTTAACATTTGTTGAGCAATTACTATACTGCAGAAATTGTACAAGACCATGGACATAAGGAGGTAAATGTGATACGGCACCTTCTCCACTAAGCTTATAATGTTAGAAGGTAAGACAATGCTGTTTTATGAAGTGTGCATTCAGTGTGGCAAAACTGAAACAGGAGTGTATTTTGTTAAATTAGGTTTAATTAAGTGATTTAATTTTCTCAGCAAGATTAGCTAAATATTCTTAATACCAAGCCAGAGACTATGTTATTTTTTAAAATCTTCTTCCTCCAAAGCTCTTGGTTAATGTGCTCCAGTAAAATACCCTCGATACATTTTAATGATCTGCCTATACAGGATGAAAACCTCTTCTTTCTTCTAATCCACCCAATTCTTTTACCGCCTTAAAATTATAATTTAAGAACAATTACATATCATGTTGTTTAAGCTCATGTTTTCAGATATCAAACAGATTCACATTATGTACCTGATGCTGGGAATATAAGCTAATATAAGCTGAGGTCCTATGTTAGTACGACCCTGGTTAACATACTTAACCCTACACTTGTCTTTCACATCTGAAAAATGGAGAGAACACAGGACCTACCTGATGGAGTTATTATAAAGATGAATAATTATATTTTAGGGTTAGAGTCAACTATACCACTGAACAGTAATTAGGCCAAATAACTTATTCTAAACTTCCTAATTATTTTAGGATTAAACATCAAGCTCTAACAATGGACCCATTTATAGGAAGTAATGCATAAATAAGTCCATTTTTTTTTCTTTTTTCCTCCTCCTACATTTGTTGAAAGAATGAGAAAGTAACACTATGGAACAGTCAGAGACGATGGAAAATTGTCTATTTTTAGAGGCTTACACTTGACCGTAGCATGAAAATGACACGTGTGGTACGATGCTATTGCAGGATCCAACCTAGAGTTCAGGTGTCCAACGTTACCTCACAAGTATTTCTTTCAGCTACACCTGAATGCCTGTTTTAATTGTTTTTGGAATACCTGCGTTAACTGTCTCTTTGAAAATCGTATACTGAGCTTTCTAGCCATCACTATATAATTGTTCACACTCTGCAAAATCGTTCTCACCAGACTTAGAACTCACATTATCTTTTGTTTTTAAAGCAATAAAGATCCAACAGTGGGCCCTTGTTCCCATTCCTGACACCGTGTCAACCAATATTTCACAATTTACTAACACCTGCATTTGACACGCAACCCTCTTCGTGTTTTCCTCGAACGTAAAGGGAACCTGTAGCTACCTAAAAGCACCAAGACAGGGTTCAATATGTATAAATTTGTGTATTGATATACAAGGAAGGGGCTGCACTATAGGTTCCTCTGCTTTCATTGTTTGAACTCATATTCACAATTCAAGCCAAACAGTTTCTTTTCAAAGTCAATGCACTCAAGTGGATGCCTGAAAAAAGAAGACGGTGAAAGCTGTCATAAATCTTACAATAGTCTATGAGATTTTTGGCAATGTGTGCGTCCAAATAAAGGGTTTTTGTTTTATGTTAAAGGCTTTGTTTATAGGTTGATAAATGGCATATGCATGTGTATCAAAGCCCATTTTTGTGTCGCTCTTATGCAAAATTAGCTTTTGGGAAAGACGAACAGATAGCTGTGTTGTCACAAAGTTTTAAATAAGAAACCTAATTTATGCTTGTATGCTTCTGCTCTCCTCAGAAATAGAGCAGGAATCTCTCTTACCCTTCATATCCAAAAGGGTAACATAGCACCACAAATGTGGCAGAGATTCAATAACTATACAGGGAACGTATGAATGAATGAATGAACGAGTGAGTGAATGAATGAATAATGATTAATTCTTTACCTTAAGGGCAGGATCCAAACATGATCTTGCTGCCAATGTTCAGACATTCAAATTTTTGCTTGGGCTAACGATAGACTTGTCAATAGAGCACTGAATGTCAATGTGTGGGGAATTTCTTTCCCAGTAGAAAAGGAGTCTATGGTTCAAACTGTACAGTGAATTCAGAAGGGGAATTGTTAGCAAGCTCCTCTGGAGCTTTCTTGGAGTAGTCTGAAACAGTCTTCGTGCATGGAGGGGAGGAACAGACGGAGGAGAGAAGGAGGACTCTCCAGGTTGGTAAGTGGCAGGTGTAATGGGCAAGGGAAGGTAAGTATGAAGCTGGTCTTGGGCGGACACAAGACCAATAGACTCTTGTACCCACCAGCCACAATCTTAAAAGTGTATGGAGAACCTTTGCAGATTCAGTCATGTATACTACCCAGAGGGTCTCAACACCACATTTGATCTCAAGGCTGCATCCCTGGGACAGTTTCTGGGAGCTGGGAAGGCAAGCAGACAGTACGTTCCAAGGACAGGGAAGGGGTGGAGAGCCTCATTGCTGGGGTCCAGCTGGCAGGTCATCAGAGGACCTCGCAGCTTGTGATGACCTCCCTCAAAAGAATTTAACACCTGGCCATCTGTAAATTTAGCTCCTGCCTCTCCTTATAAGCCCTACCCTTGTTTTGTTTGCTAGTTTGTTTTAGTTTCTGACTTGATCTGATCCATTACTTAATATACCCTCAGGATGTCCAGGCTTCTAATAACCTCCCCCTGTTCATGCAACTACCTTCAGCAGATCTAGTTCACTTTCCAGTTTCACTCACATCATCTCCTAAAGTTCCACCTGAGAGTGAGCACGGCAGCTTAACATACTTGTCATTCTCCCACTCTTAACCTTTCTCTGGTTACAATACAAACTTGATCACTTTGATTTTTGCTAGATTCTCTTAGATGTAGTCCTTTAGGTTGATCCTTGAGAGATCCACATTACCTACCCTTTAAAGTGAGTTTAATCGCCAGAGATGTTTTAGTTCTTTCTGGCAAAGTTCAATTAGCAAACAACATAGAAAGTTCAGTGTGATCCCAATTAGAGTTAACCAAGCAAAGATGAGAAGTTCTCAGCATGGGAGTGGATACAATAAAGGCTCATGGAATTTGTGTTGAAAAGTGAAGATACCAAAAAAAAAAAAAAAAAAAAGTGAAGATATCAAATGCATGCAGTCATGCAAAATGAGATAGCCCCAAGGGTTGTGGGTCTTAGTTAGGTTCAAGTGTTGTAACAGATGGAAATACAGCAGAAGGAGAGAGAGAGCAGGGAATTTGAAACTGAAATTATGGAGGCATTGAAGTTACAGGTGACAAAGAGCTCTAGTACATGACAATGAGAATTAGCGGCTGATAATAAGACACACAATAAGATAATTAGAAGAGAAATTCAAGGATCTAAGAAGCTAGATTATTTCAAAGATCATCAATAAGGACATTGATATCATAAGGAACTGTGACATTAAGAGTGTTATTCATTAGATTCAAATGATCATAAATAAAGAGGAGTGACCCATGGCATAGTAGGAGAGAGAACTGAAGAATGTATTGATTGGCAGCAAAATCTGAAAATCAGATGTTCAGGTTAAATTAGAAGTAAAGAGATTTTATTTGGGGTCCAGGGCTGTCATACTGTGATTCAAGTCCTACCTCAAATGTTGCAAAGAGGGAGGAATTTTTTATGGAAACACGGATCAGTGTCGCTTAAGGAAAATTTAGTACATGCAGGAGGTATCACTGAGCCAAGGCCACCCATTAAAGGAACAGACCTACCTTACAAGGATGGATCTCCTTTAGTCCATTCCATAATGACACTCAGTTATTGACTGGAAGCAGCCTTGTGGAAGAACGGCCTCAGTGAAAATGCAACAGTAGATTTCAGAGGGCAGTAGCAGAGCCACAGTCTCAATATTTGGAGGTCTTTGAGGCACATTCTCATGGCCACCACAGATGACTCGGTATTACACGCAGAGTGCCCTCACCACACAGGCTCAGGAAACACCTCCTCCATAGTCCCCGGGCCTTGGTTGGTGAGGGAACCCTGAGCAGAGAGAACTTAGTCCAAACTACAGAACCTTTGCTTCCAGTGATCATGGGGTTGGTTTCTATCATCTCCTCCTTCTGCATTCTCCCTTCTAAATTCCCCTTTCCTATAACTGTCAGCTCAGCAGGCCTGGTGGCTTGCCTGGTGGGATGTTCAAACCCTCCATTCATTAGGCATCTGAGTTCTTGATGACCTTGTTATTTTCAGACTCGTGTGGCTATATCGGAAGGTTCATTACCAGCATGAGGGCATGGGAGCACACGATATTACCCAGATTGAAGACTCAGGCTCTGTTTATCTCTCATTGCTCCTATTATTTGTAGGAAACCCTACCTCCAGCTGCTGGTCATGGTGAGTTACCCCAGCCAGCCTGGTAATCTCTGGGCATTGGGAGTCAAGAGTCTCCTGGCAGCAGCTGTAATCTTTGAGACCCTTCCAGTAGCACTAGCAAGAATGAGCCCCATTTGGGAACAGGATCTCAAACCCTACACGGCCCACTGTTCAGGACCTCACGTATCCATTTCCAGGAGCCAGATTTCAGTGAACGCCATTCATCTTGCGGGTGAAAAATGTCTGTGAGGAAAATGAGTGCTAACAACTAAACTGTTAGCCACTGGCCCAACCTGTACCTGTCTTTATATTGAATCATTTTTCATGATACTCTCTAAGACAGCATTATTTAAAATAATTAGGATCAGTAACTGTAATAACTGTCTCCCAAGGAATGATCTTCTTAGTATTTTACCTTAAGGAGAACTCAAGCAAATCTTTTTTCTTTAATTTTCTGAGGTCTCTTTTTATAAGGACATTAATCTCATCATAAGGTCTCCACCCTAATTACCTTCCAAAAACCCCATCTCCAAGTGTTATCACATTGGGGATAGGACTTCAACACATGGATTTTAGGGAGATACAAATATTCAGTCCACAATGCATGTCCTTCAATCCCCAATTCCCACAGGGCAATGTGTCAAATGTCACTGAACATGCGCTCACATGGTGGGCTGTGGTAAGGAGAAGAAATATGAATGTAAGAAACCCCAATCTGTTAGAAGAGGGATGCCCTCAAAACTGCCCAAACTGTGTTGGAAGGAGACAATATGTGTGTGTCTCTGTGTGTGTGTGTGTGTGTGTGTGTGTGTGTGTGTGTGTATATATATATGTATATATGTGTATATACAAATATATATATATATATTTGAAAGAAAATGGGTGTGAGCAGAGGAGAGGGGCAGAAGGAGAAAGAGAGAATGTTAAGCAGGCTCCACACTCAGCCTGGAGCAAAATACAGTGCTTGATCCCACAATCCCGAGATCATGAACTGAGCTGAAATCAAGAGTCAGATGCACAACCACCTGAGCCCCCCATGTGCCCAGAAGGAGACAATATTTTTACTATCTTGGATAAAGTGTCCCACAGGAAAGGATACTACGTCTATCTTCCAGGACTATTTGTTGCACAGACGTATTTGAAAGGACGGCACGGAACAAAAGCTGTCAAAGGCTCTGTTCAGAAAATATGCACAAATGTAAGAGACGCAGAGTTTTCTCTTAACAGCAAGATGCTCAATTAACCAAGAGAAACCAGCAAAAGAAGAAAGTGGAAACAAGGCACAAGTGGTAAAATACACAATAAGTAAGGTGGAAGATTGAATATGGTGTCTATGAGAAACATGCTGCAAATACAGAGATCGATTACAGTCCGTGGAGGGCAAAGCGAACACACCAACACTGACTTTAAGAAAGTCGGAGTCGTTGCATTAATATTTGACAAAATAGACTTCAGAACAAACAATGTTGCTAGTAATAAAGGCAGATATTTTATAATGAGAAAGCTAGCGACTCTCAAAGAAGACATAACAAGCCCAGCTATGCATCGAACAACAGGGATTTGAAACACTTAAACCAAATACTAGGATAATTGAACTGAAAGGAGAAATAAGAAATCCACAGCTCCAATTCTAATTTCCAATAGGTGGGTCTCGATAACCGATAGAGCAATTAGGCCAAAAATGTATAAGCATGTAATGACCTATAAACAGCATCAGCAAACTTGCCAAAAGGGTCATTTAAATGAGCCAGTCAATAACAGAAAACACACATTCTCTCAAGTACGTTGGGAAAACGCAAGATAAAACATATTTTGGCCATAAGAAAAAGACAAATTTAAAAGAATAGAAATAATGCGAGTTATATGCTCAAAGCATAAAGGCATTTAACGAAAAATGAATGCTGGTAAGATAGCTGGGAAAGCTCCAAAAATATGGAAATTAAACCAGACACTTTTAAGTAAACTATGGATCAAAGAAGAAGTTTAAAGCAAAGTTATTAAAATATTTGGCCTGGATGAAAATGAAGTATAACATTCAGGGATTAGGCTCCTAGGTATTTTCCCAAGACGATAGAAGCAATCACGGACTAGTCAAACCTGGATGTCACTCAAATATCCATCGATGTACACGGTTTTACAGTTACACATTCAATACTACATAACAATAAAAAGAATTAAGTATTTATACAAGATACAACATGAATGAAAGTAAATATGGTTAGAGAAAGAAGCCAAGCAAAGAGTTTCCATATCACATGCTGTGAGTTTTATAAAATTCTAAGAAATAAAATATATTGTATTAGACAGGAAGTAGATCAGTGGTCACCTGGGGCCTGGGGATAGGAGGAGGGTGGAATACTTTTGAGGGTGGGGGGAATGTTCCTTGTTTTCATTTCGTGATGGTGTTGCAAACGTATAGATATGTCAAACTTGAAATAGTGTGCTTTCAGTTTATTTTAGGCTATTCAGAGAAGTATTAAAATAAGTAGCTGAATAAACAAGCAAATAAATAAGTAAATGCGTACTTAATAAATTATTATTTATAATAATAAATTATTTCGTATTTAACATATCTGAAATCAGGGTGGGCTTACAACAGATGACATGGCAGGTGGCCAGTCGTTAAGTCAGTGGTTGTCAGCTCCAAACCCGGCCTTCTCTACCTGGCTGACAGGATTAGAGCTGGGACTTTCTCAACTACACTGTGGCTACACAGCTTGCGTCTGGCTGGACTTTGCCAATACGGCCTCGGAGAGGGACTCTGGGGTTTTGGAGCAAATTTATGCTCTCTACAAAAGATCAATACGTTTTTCTGAAAAACAGTGATGGACACCTCCGGACATTAAGTGACTTAAGTTTATATCATGAATTATGTTTACCTGACCCACAAAATCATATTACATAGTATAAGAAGCATTCTATTATTAACAGAAATAGTATATAATACATTGGCCTCAAGAACATCTAGAGGTACAAGTAAGTTACGTGACCAGGTTGCTCAATGATTCTTGATGCTTTGTCTCCTCTAAATATTCATCTGTTGACTGAAGAGCCATTCCTTACACACAGTTGATGTAGGAGGGAAACAAACAAACAAATAAAAAACTGTGGTGTAATTAAGAGAGAGCTGAGCAAAATATACTGACATTAAAAAAAGAAAAGCTGGACCTTTACAGCATGATTGAACAGTGGTATTGAAAGACAGTGGTTAACGTACATTCTCCAGGTAGGAAGGATTCGGGGTGGTTTATTTTCGTGTCTGGTTTTTCTGGACTTAGAAATGAGCGGAAGCGATAATCTACATGGATGTCTCTTAGGTTGTTAATTTTCAGGCTCCGTGTTCTGCGACTTGAAAATAATCAGAATTGATTGGCAACCAAGAAATCTGGTGTCACCTTAGCGTGGTATCAGCACAACAGAGAGCAGAGAGCATGGTACCATCGGCATGCCCAATGAGAGCCAGCCGTGTGAGCCACGTTTGCTGAAAGGTCAGCAAAGGCATCCATTACAGAGGAGGCTCTCAACAACCAGGTTGGCAAGATGCATGTTCTATAGATGTGGAAGCCTCTATCATCAGCCACTTCATTGCTTTTGCTTAAAGAGTCCATGTACTACTAAGTGGCTGTGGCGGTGGAAAGAAAACCATGCATAGGGTCAACAGCAACAACTCTCCCCATTGAGGATTATCTTGGTATTTCCAGCACTGAGTCCTTAATCTATCAATAGCTAACACCCATAGAGTTCCAAGGTGACATCACGTTTTGGAGGACAGCAACCAACAGATGGCAGTTAATTCCACTGGGTCACTTCCATGTTGGTGGAGGTAGGAATTTGTCTTCACTGAGATAGGTATTCTCTATATGGAATTGCTTCCCTTTCCATGATTCTTTCTCCAGCATCCATCATCCACAGACATGGTGGATGTCTAATGTACAGTCTTGTGCAACATTTTCTTCTGATCAAAGGCCTTACCTCAGAGAAAACAAAGTGTGTCTTCTCAGACGTGTGTCTCATTCCTGTGAGTACTGTCTTCTAGATTTTAGGAATTTCAATTTCTCCCTATTGTTTCTCAGCTATTTTTTTCATCTATCTCTACCTATCTATCATCTATCTATCTGTCTATCTATCTCTATCACTCTATTTGTCTATCATCTATCTACCTACCATCTATCTATCTATTTATCTATGTATCTATCTACCTTTCCAATGATAATACAAGGTGTACTTTTTAACACTTCTATGACACCTTAAATTCTCTCTGTTCAAATAACTGCTGTGGTTTCTGTCTTTCCCCAGGACCCTACTGATACATCATACTTTAATTAGTAGCCTTTTTTGTTTAGATGCAGAATATTATGCATCTTCAATTAATGGCAACTTAAGTTTTATGAAAGAGAGTACTTAGCATAGTGATGTTAATTCTATTTTGCACTCAATTGCTGACACAAAAACTATGTATTTTTTAAATGATGCTGGAAAAATGTATTCATAATAGTTTTGGCAAGAACGTGATTATATAGCTATTCAAATAGTAAAACTTAAAGGGGAAAGAGGATACATTTGAATTTAGGTGGAGAAATTATTGCTTTCCTCAATGTGTGACTTTTTGACTTTTTTCCAAGACAAAAGCCATAAATAAATCATACCATAGTTTTTTGTTGTTTTTTTTTTTAGTTGAAATTAGTTTTTTTTAGCCAAAAAAAGGAACGGGGGGGATAAGAATACCTTCATACGAAAGTACGTGAAGAATTGATTAATTATTTTTATTATTATTTTTATATTTAAAGATCAGGTTTTCAATATTTTATTGGCAATCTTTCTTCTGTTTAATATAATTAAATTCATGATAAGGAAATTATACTGTCACATTATTAAAGGAAGGTTTTTTTTTGTGCTTTATATCCACGGAGAAACCTTATTTTATAAATAATACATTTATCAGTAGATGACCATTCTCTGTACTGTAAATAATCCTCAATATTAGTTTGTATTACTTTCAGTATTAAATTAATTTTCAGAAAGTACACACTCTTAAAAGCTAGTATATAGGTCATCTCTGTGTATATATAACCCTGAAAACAATCATATTTTCGAAAGAGTAAATCTTTCTTAACATTATGTATTTTTGAAATTATGAATTTACCTTAAATTAACGTGGTAATAAATCTTACTTATTAATGAATATTCCCTCAAAATTTGTAAAAAAGTCATGAATTTCATAAAGCAAATGAAGGCGCTTCCTTCTTAGAGTGGTGGACTCCGATACAAGTAATTTAAAATTGCATTTAGGTTAGGCTTTATTCAGCATTCTGTCTTGCCTTGTCTAACTAAACAATTCAAACACCGTAAGACTAGGTATGGTATTGCACCAATTATGTCCAGGGAGTAATTAATGAAACTGACACAAAATGGTTGATTTGTGGGTAGCTGTGTCTCTGTAACGGAGCTTGTTAAGGGAAGTGAATTCTTCCAGGAAGGTTGCTTTATGTCACATCACTTTATATGATGCTAAATTATTGTCAAACATAAAACAGGAAACAGCTTCTATGGAGTCTTAAATTAATCAAAACTATGCTGCAAACTTCTTGATTTGTGATTCAATACAAATTTTAGAAAATGAAATTTAAAGGAACGCAATGTAACGTAAGGGCATCTGTATATCCTGGCGAGTGAGTTGATGAATTGCAATAGATAGGAAATTAAAATATGCAAATCTTGGAACATCTTCATATTACAAAGCACTTTAAATATTTGAAAACTAAATAGCTTGTTTAGTTTCTTTTCGGAAAGTGTACTTATGTCTAATGTATTTAACAGAGCATAGTAGATTCGCCTCTTTGTATATTCTCTTTTAAATGAATATTTATCTCATCATACTTAACAAAACCAATATCTATACATTAGAGACAATGTGAAAAATAAAGAAAATACCTAAGTCTGCCAGAAAACATATCTACACCATTATAATTGAAAGTAAACCATTTTACAGTTTGAATTGTGCCTTATACCAAAGAATACATCATGCATATTAATTGAATAATATAATAATTCAAAATTGATACATGTTATATTATCTCGCAGATGTGTTATACTTTGTGTGCCCAAATTTATTTCATTAGACACTTTGATGCCATTGCTCAAAATCAGTTATTAAGAACTGGAATTTTTCAAACATCGTATTTATTTCCATTGATTTTTTATAAATAAAAAAAATCAATATTTGGGAGGTCTTTGTATTTTTCTCCCAAGATGAATAAGTAGGGGGTATATCCTGCTGGTTTGTATACCTAAAAACGAACATCATTACATGTATATTACAATATGACCATAAATTAGTATTGATATTCTGCATTTCAAACTTTATTTTAAGCTCTGGGTATCCTCTCTCAATGGCTCCTAATATTTAATTGCAAAAGAGGGATATCTGAAGCCATTTTTATTTTTCTTCCATTAGAAATAGAATTTGTTTTGCATAACTATTTATTAGAAATATGTATTGGAAATTATTCACAAGTATGTGAATATTTACTGGAATTGTTCAAAAACACTGAATATAAACATTTACTGTGGTTTTTTTCAACATTGAGTTAAATTTTTTTTCCATCATACCTCAGATTCCTATTTTTATTCTCTTTTGTTCAGTTCCTTTATTTAGTTTTTTTTTTCCTCCAGTAGATTCCAAGTTTAGATCTTTCATGTAATTTCCCATCCATTTAGAAACGTGATTTTAATATTTGTGGTTATCTTTTTTAAAAAAAATAATTAACGTTTTTATTTATTTTTGAGAGACAGAGAGACAGAGCATGAGCAGGGGAGGGGCAGAGAGAAGGAGACACAGAATCCGAAGCGGGCTCCAGGTTGTCAGCACAGAGCCCGACGCCGGGCTCGAACTCACAGACCGTGAGTTCATGACCTGAGCCGAAGTCGCAGGCTTAACTGACTGAGCCACCGAGGCACCCCAATACTTGTGACTATCTTAAATCTGTCTTCCACATCATTAATTCAATTATCTGAAAATTGCCTAAATCATAAGCATATAGCCTCATGGGGCATCATAAATTGGACAAACCTGTGTAACCTTAACGTCATAAATAGATAAAAAATGACAATGGCAAGAAAATGTCCAGTTCTACACCTTCCAATCACCATTCATTCATTCACATTGGAGGTAATAGGAATCTGAACCACTGACAGCAAAGATTTGTCTAGTTTCATGTATCAGTGTACTTTTGCTGCCATGATAAATTAACGTAAATTTAGTACCTGACAGCGGTACACATGTATCATCTCGCCGTTCTGTGCATAATCAGACTGAATCAAATTACACTAGGCTGCACGCATGGTGTTGGCAGGGATATGCCCCTCCCTGGAAACTCTAGACCACTCGCTCCCTTGACTTTTCCAGGCTCGAAAGCTTCCTTCAGTCCTTGGCTCATAGCCCTTGTATCAGTCGGTGTTCTCCAGAGAAAGAGAACCAACAGAACGTTGGCTGAACAGTAAGCTGCTCCAAGCCAAATGCAATGCCTGGAAAACTGGGTGTGCGAATAAATCACACTCATTCCTGGTGGTCTGGAAGTCTGCGTATGCCCTAGGCTGCATCCTGGGAGAAGGGACCAAAGACAGAAACTCCAAGCTACCAGACCCTGGCTGAATGCAGGGTTAAATGCTGAACTGTGAAAGCAATCCCCAAACACACATATGCCCAATGTCCAATGGGAGAAATGAAGCTGGCTAAGGGGGCTTAATTATCACCCTTGACCCAGAAGTGGCTTATGTTGACCCACAGATGATGTTTAAGAAGCCAGGATAAAAGATAAAAATGAGGCAAAAAATCTGAGCAGAGACATCAGAAAGTACAAACTGTAAGAAAAATAGATTTCACAGCCAAGTAATTCAACACATATTTAAATGACCAAACAAAACGACAAAAACAAGCCACAGGACTAGGGCAAAGTGAATCCAAGGATTTGACAAGGAAAACAGGAGAGTTAAAGCAAGCTACAAAGCCTGACAACAGTCTGTCCCTGCTAGGCGAGCCAACCTCTGTTTGGGTCAGGCTCAGGGACAATGTACGTCCTGGATGTTGTTGAAACAATATGTCAGCTGACAGTGGAGGCTAACAGCTGTGTGTGAGGCCAATAGACTCAGGCAGCTCAGAAGCTCCTGCTTCTGAACTCAGAGGAAATATGCAGGGAGTGCGGCTAAGACTACGGCCTCCCGAAAGTCACGAAGACCGTGCACATTCCCAGCGCTGTGTCCTCTGAGGAAAGGGCCTCCGGTTCTCTCATCCTGACTGAATAAGGAGCAGGTGCCTCAACTCCCGGAACTGGGAAGGGAGTCTCTGGAGCACACATAGATCTAATGTGGTTTGGGCTCCTTCAGCACAGTCAGTGACTGTCTCCTGAATGGTCCTACCCCAGGGGAGTAATTTGAACAGGGACATCAGAACCTGCCCTGAACTAGTCCAGCCATATCACTGAAGCAAACAGAACCTTTAAATTCAAAGACAAAACTCGTTGGCAAGTTAAATGACGGGGAGAAGAAGATGCACGATGTGAACATACCCAGGAGGGCTCTGCGGTGGTTATGCTAACACCGCACTAAGGTTTTCAGACAAAAGGTGGTGCAAGAAATAAAGGCACACTTTCCAACTCTGCCGCAGAAGTCTTCTATCTGACTTCTGTCCCACCCCTTTCTTACTGTTTTCCGTGTGTCATCCTCAGTTTCCACTATCGGCTAATTCATCTCATTCTATCCATCATCCCATAGAAATAAATTCCACTAACATTTATACAGGAACTGTTTTTAGCAAACATAAACCCCTTCTTAAGTTGGAATCGGGGAAATCATCTTTATGAAATGTTGTGCTATCAGAAAGCGTAAAGTTCTTCTCCAGTGACAGATCTAACGCTTGCAAAGAAATTCCTAAAATATTAGCAAAGATTTAGCATCACTTATAAAACAATGGGTATCTTCTAAAGCTTCAAAATAAAATGTAGTAAATCTGTTTGAGCACAACTCTGTGCCAATGATCACTTTTTAATGTTTATTTATTTATTCTTGAGAGGGACAGTGAGAGACAGAGAGAGAGACAGAGAGAGAGAGAGAGAGAGAGAGAGAGACTGGGGGAGGGGCAGAAAGGGAGGGAGAGAGAGAATCCCAAGCAAGCTCCATGCTGTCAGCACAGAACCTGTTGTGGCGCTCAATCCCTTCACCCTGAGTTCATGACCTGAGCCAAAATAGTCAGTTGGTTAACAGACTGAGCCCCCCAGGATTCCACCAGTCATCACTTTTGAGTATGACATAACAGCAATGAAATAAGATGACACTAATAGAAACACTGCAAAAAATTGCTGGGCTGTAAAGGTCACTGAGTAGTTTAATAAACTCCAGGATTCAGAGTTCTATTCTAACACTCCCTTCTACAGGGTCTGACGCTGTGCAAGGACTGCGTGAAGAAAAAGACCATAGAGCAGAGTATGATAAGCACTAGAAACTGACATGTTTCCTCAAAATCCGGCATTCTATTTTTCCTAATCAAATTGCAAAAAAGCATCTTTTATATTTATATACTCCATACAAACCAGAAGAGGTTGAGGTATCATTTCAGATTATACACAATGATCAAATCAACGAAACAGCATCTGTACTTCTGGGAAGGTCTTTGATTGTATAAGGAGCACGATATTCATTAAATGATTAAAGGAACACAGATTCCAACTCCCACATGGTTTTTCACTGATCCTCCTTCAAGCTATGATGGAAAGAAATACATTGCATCATTCAAGTAAAAGGGAAAGGTAATTATTAGGCAAAAACAAAGAAGAAGGTCAACGTTATTTTTGTGCTGATGACATAATCTTGCAATTTTGTTTGAAAACATTACTCAGTGGGGCACCTGGGTGGCTCAGTCCGTAAAGCATATGACTCTTGGTCTATCTCAGGTCATGATCTCATGGTTCATGAGTTCAAGCCCCACATTGGGCTCTATGCTGACAGTGTGGAGCCTGCTTGGGATCCTCTCTCCCTCTCTCTCTGCCCCTCCTGTATGCACACGCTGTCTCTCTCTTGAGATAAATAAATAAACTTAAAAAAAAAGTATTAAACAGTCAGTAAGTAAGGATTCTTTACCCTCATACCTATAATATGGTAATTTCCAAATAATTGGGGTTAAATCTGTATAAAAGAATAGCAGATGTTCAGTTAATGACATTTGCAAAAATTATTCTGTTCCAAGGAGGATGTAAATATTTAAGTATGCACTAAATCTATAAATAACATTATTTTTACTTATTCATGAGGATATTTTTTCACATTGATGGAAATATTTAACTTTGATCAAATTTTCCCTCCTTCCTGAAATCTTCAATGTATACCGCTCTCTTTGAAACACATTTTATTTCTAAATAGCAGTCACTTGTAGTGTTTTTTTTCATTCATATAGCTTACCTCCCTAAATTTATGATTATTGTTTTGGACTGTAAACTTCATTAGTTATATATTTCTAGATCCTTCCTTAATAGTTGATACAAATGTTTTGTCTACAAGATATATCTCTGTTATCTCCACTGAAAGCTACTGATGTACAGATGGCAACAAGTTGAGACAGTCAAAATCAACCCAAGTCAGTGGCATTTATTTATTTATTTATTTATTTATTTATTTTGATGTTGCTGAATTAAGCTGTTACTAAATATTTTGTATCGCCTTTATATATAATTTCAATGTTTGCAATGTTTGTTTCCATCATATATATATATATGTGTCATATATATATATCATATCATATATATATATATCATAAGGATATATGTTGGAGATACATATTATATATATATATATATATTTATGTAGATATATATCTACCTATCTCATTCATTTATATTTTATGTCAGTATTTTTTGTAACTTTCTCTGTCATTTTTTTTAACCCCAAAGAGCCACTACAAGAGTGATGGTATGAATATGGAAGGGTTAGTGCTAAGTTCATAAGGAACTCAGAACAAAGTTATAAATAGATTTTATATTTCTGACATACTGTAGCATTTTATTTAAAATAATCTCCTATTTTACAAAATTTCATAATAAAATAAAGGGCAGACAGTAAAAATAGGATTGGAATGAATCATTCACACACACACATAATTTGGCTAATAGAATACAAAATTGATAATGATTCTAGTTGAACTAGTATCAGATTTTTTGTTTAATAGGCTCACACCCTGAATGGAGCCCAGTGCAGGGTTTGAACACACGACCGAGATCAAGATCTGAACTGAGATCAAGAGTCTGGCGTTAACCAACTGAGCCACCCAGGCGCCCCAAACTAGTAACAGATTTTTAAAACACGTTTTAAATGCCTAACGATACACATATCTAAGGCTCAATCAAGGGGACTATCATAATGAAAATAGGTATTAGGAAGATCTGAGGTTACTGAATTCTAGAAATGAAGTAAGAATCTCCAGACAGAAAGGCAATCGTTGAATTTGCGTGAATGTAGAAGATCTCAGATACATGAGATTTTTTTTTTTCGGCAAAAGTGTGGGATACTTCTGGATTAATACCCCCCAGTTACAGCATCTGGCCAAACTAAGGAATGAGTTTCATATACATTATTGAATTCTATACAACTTTCTACATTCAGCCATAATTGTGCTCTGCATCTGGCTGCTGTTATCTGGTGGTACCAGCCATTAACATGTGTGGAAATTTGCATACATATATACATTTTAAAACATGGGTATAAGATTTAAAGTGGCTTGGCTTAAAATGACAAAGGCAAATATATGCCTTCAAGTGAATAATAGAAATCGTGCTTTCCCAGATTTTAGTTTACCTTACATCAAGATTCATTCTTCAAATGTTAAGACGCAAGAGTCTATTACAAGTAGGAACCTGACACAAATTTATTCAAAGTGTCTATCAATCAATATTTGAGCTAAAAATGTCCTTTCCTTGAGATCATGAATTAAAAGAAGGGATGAAGGAAGAAAGGAGGGAAAGACACTTTCGTTTTTATAGTATGGAACTAAAGTTTTCAAAAACCTGAATGAGCTTGAAAATAGATTTATCCCCCAAGCTCCCAGAAAGCAATACAATCCTGCAAACCCCTTGAGTTTGCTCTTGTTATAACCCCAAAGAAGAGAACCAGCCGCATTGTGCCTGTACTTCTGGCTTACACAACAGTGAGATAATAAATAGGTGTTGTTTTAATCCACTACATCTCTGATAATTTGTTACCACTACAAAAAACGAACACACCTACCTATCCAAAGTCAAAACTATGATCAGAAACGCCTCAGCAGAAACTCTGGCAATCATTTCACTCTGCAATATTTGTATGAGATATTTTCTAGCATGTTCTGGAACTTATGATATAGATGGGCCCCATTATCTCTTCTCCATCATATACTTTTGTGTTTAGAGTATAGGGTTTTTCTTTTTTGGACCAAATATAATTAGATCAAGAGAGAGTCCAAACCCTTACAATACAATTATATGTTCCATCTCAAGTGTTGACACATAACACCTAAAGATTGAATTAGAGTGTATTTGCCAACTATAAAGCCAGATTTTGGAAAAATCTGTTATCACAAAGACATGAGATTGTCAGTTTTGGTGAGGATGAGAACTAAGCCTTTTTACAAAAGGGAGTTTTCAGGGAAAAATAAGTAATGAAGGAGATAAGTAGCAAACAGGAAATGCCATCAGGATGGAAAGAGAGAGAGAGAGAGAGAGAGAGAGAGAGAGAGAGAGAGAGAGAGAGAGAAATCATACTCATATCCATAAATACATAATTATTTTGTGCCTTGGACACCCGAATGTATTTTGTACTATTAAATGGTTCTTTGAGAGTTTATTTTTTAAATACTATGTGTCTCTTCTGTTCACTGTCTATCTAAATTACTACAATAAACTTTAAAACATTTTTCCTCGTTTCATTCTTGGTCTCCTGAAGTCTTCCCTCTACATGTGTACTAAGCTTGTGCTATCAAAATGTAAAACAGATAATGCAGTTTCACTGTTTCGAACACACCAATGGATTTTTCATAAACTTTGAAAAAATGCAAAGTGTTAGTATGACCTACAAAATCCTTGACGACCTTAACACTTTCCACTGTCTCATCACTTAATACGCTCCAGCCACAGTGACTTTCTTTCTGTCTTTAAGTGGCAATGCCCATTTGCTTCTCATGATTGTTCTTGCTTTTCTCACTGTGCAAAGTATTTTCAGATTACCGCATCAATGCTTAAACACACACACACACACACACACACACACACACACACACACACACACATTATGTTTTAGAGCAGTTTAAGTTTATAATAAAATTGAGATGCAGGCACAAAGACTTTTCACATAACCCTTCCCCACATGTGCACAGCCTCCCCCATTATCAACACATGGCATCCAGCTGTCTCAACACCATTTGTTGAAGACACTGCCTTTGCTCCTTTGTCAAATATCGTTTGATTATATTTACGAGAGTCTATTTCTGGACTCTGTTCCATTGATCTCTTGGTCTGTTCTTCAACAGTATCACACTGTCTCAATTACTATAACCTCATAGTATGTCTTAAAGTCAGGTAAGTGTCAGTCCAACAATTTCCCCTTCCATATTGGATTGGCTACTATGGATCTTTTGCCTCTCCACACATAATATCATATATTGATATCCATAAAGTAACCTGCTGTGATTTTGATTGGAATTGCATTGAGTCTACATTAATGTTTACTTCCTCAACTCAAATATCTCCTCATAAAGCCTTTTCCCTTTCATTCCTTGTAAAGATTCTCCCTATCCTATCCTTTCTAAAATTGCCTGGTGCAGTTAACCAGTTGATTTTCTGTCTCCTTTCTACATAGGCCATATGCTCTATAAGGATAGTGACTTTTTTTTTCTTAACACTGATATCTTCAAATTTTGACACATTGTAAGTGTATGATACATTGTAGGTGCACCAAAATGTGTGAATTCATAACCAAAGATCTGCTGGCCAACAAGTACAAGAAAAGATGTTCAATCATCTTTTCAGCATCAGGGAAATACACTTCAAAACCACAATGAGATATCACCTTACACTTGTCAGAATGGCTCACATTAAAAAATTTTTAAAAATTAAAAAATGAAAAGAAATAACAAGTGTTGGTGAGGATGTGGAAAAAAATCCTTGTGCAGTGTTGCTGGGAAAGTAAGTTGGTGTAGCCATTATGGAAAACAGAATGGAGTCTCTCAAAAAATTAAAAATAAAAATACCTTATAATACAATAATTCCACTACTAGATATTTACCCAAAGAAAACAGAAGCACAAATTTGAAAAGATATATGTTCTCCTATATTTATTGCAGCATTATTTGCAGTAGCCCAGATATGGAAGCAACCCAAGTAAGCATCAAGAGATGAATGGATAAAAAAGATGGGATACATGTATATGTATATCTATCTATATCCATATGTATATGTATATGTATATCTATCTATCTACATCTATATCTATCTCACAGAATATTACACAGCCATAGAAAAGAATGAGGTCTTGCTATTTGTGATGACATGTATGGACCTAGAAGGCATTAAGGTAAATGAAATAAGTCAGACTGAAAGAGAAATACCATATGATTTCACTCATGTGGAATAAAAAAAAAATGAATAAATGAGCAAAAGTGGAATTGGACTTATAAATACAGAGAACAAACTGATGATTGCCAGAAGGAAATGGGGATGGGGAGATGAGCAAAATGAGTGAAAGAGAATGGGAGATACAGGCTTCCGGTTATGGCCTGAATAAGTCATGAGAAACAGCATATTTTCAATAATATTTTAATAGTGTTGTATGGTGACCGTCGGTAGCTACACTTGGTCACTGTGGTGTCATGCATAGGGATGTTGAATAACTACGTTGTACACCTGAAACTAATGTAACATTGTGGGTCAGTCATATTCAAATTAAAAAATAATAATAATCAAAGCGCTCTGATTCAATCACATTCATGAAAATTTTAATTGTATATCAAAGGTTATCTGAATTGCCTAACTATTAAGATTCCTTAAAAGAAGCCATATGGGACTATTAACCATCTTATACTTTCCAGAGAGAAAAAGAGAATTAATACTTATTAATTGCTATTAACTGGTATTAACCAGTTTGCGATACAAACTGTCATATCTCAGTATTCAATATATATAGAAGGGTCTAGGAATAACAAGAATATGTATAAGAGATGTGGATAAAACTATCAATCAAAAATTCTACTTTCTTTTACTATGTTACATAAACATCAATATGAATTGCAAGCAAATCTCCACAAAGAGCTAACTTAGGAAAAATCTGAAGAATAAAAAAAGCTAAAGCAATAAGAAGACCAGAGGGTAAGAATTATTTTAATGCTATGTACATTTTTACTTAAATATATTCGTTTTGCAATTAGTAAGAAATAAATGGCAAATTATTTATGAGCTAGACTGATCTCTTAGCTTATGTTTAATTCCTCAGGTCAGTTCTACTACTGGTGGAAGAATAGATCTGCTATTTTATTAATAAAATATTGATACCAAAATTGCAGCAAGACTATGATTAGCATATAACAGATCACGTGTATAGTTATTAGTGATGCTGTATTATATATACACACATAATACACCAAAGCTAGAAATGCAGTGATGGATAATTATAGATACGTGACGTGACTTTCATTAGCTCTATCTATGTAAGTTAGTCCAACTGCACAATAAATGCTTTCAACTATTAAATGTTTGCATCATCTTGGATTTTAAAAAATAGTATATTTGTCATAGTTACCGTCTACCCCCAAAGGCCTGAAGGCAAATTTCCTACACACTAGAACAATGACACCTGAATTGTCCCTGACAGGATGCTTTGTAATATAAAGATGGTGTCAGTTAAAGTCACGCAGATCGTGTCACTACTAATGTGGAAAAGAAGCAGAGGGTATAGTTACAAGAGCGGCTAACCGTGTTTCTTAGACACTTCGGAAATGAGCATCATTCCAAAAAGTGTCATTTGACAGCATGTTATAATGTAATCCTTTGTCCTTGCAGTCTGCCTATGGCTTTCCCTTAGACATGTAAAGTTTTCTCCACAATATCATACAGAAGTAAGGAATTCATGTGCATGGTTTCTAGTCTGTAATCTATAATTTACTTTTTTAAAAATATTTACCGATTTATGCAGACACTAGGAAAATGACGATTTTATTCATATAATTGCTCAGGTCGAAACGCTCACAATGCCTGTTACCCTCACGCTTACATCTTAGTTCTCCAAGACTGTGTTCGCTACTTACAAGACGTCTTCCAAACCCTCCTGTTTCTAGCTCCTTTGCACGTCTCCTGGAAACCAATATCTTCTTTCCTCTTTGACATTCAAGCTTCAGCTCAAATGTTAGCCACTGCAAAAAGCCTTTTATGACCACGACGATTACATGCTGGCGATAGCCATTTTTATATAGCTATCCTAATTTACTTCATATTTTATTTGCTACATTGTTTATGTATATCCCATGTTTATTTATTCTATAACACTCATCATTATTTGAAATTATCATTCTGTTATTGTCTTAATGGTTTATAACCTGTCTTAACAGCTAAATGGCAAGCTATTAACGGCCAGCAATGGTCTTGTTTACAGTATCTAGAACAGTGTTTGACATATTATTAATGTTAAATAATTATTTATTTGCTGATTTACTGCCTAAGCACAAGAAAGAATGAAAATGGATGTGTACAAGGGCACCTGAGTGGCTCAGTCGGTTAAGCCTCTGGCTCTTGGTTTCAGCTCAGGTGATGATCTCACGGGTTTGTGAGCTCAAGCCCTGCATCGGGCTCTTCACTGATAGTGTGGAGCCTACTTGGGATTTTCACTCTCGCCACCTCTCTCTGCCCCTCCCCCTCTTATTCTCTCTGTCTCTCTCAAATAAATAATTAATTAATTAAAACAATAAAATGAACGTGTACAGATTATTTTGTTACATTGAAAAAAGCTACTTATAAAATACTTTCTATGATAAATATATAAAATATATTACATTTCTTATAAATTTTAGTTTGCTTTTTGGTATATAGTTTATGCCATGATTCCTCTGAGACTGAATTCTTAACTTATTTTATCAAAAATTTTTTGTAAATTTATTCCCACCAGAATGACAGAAATTGTGATTTTTCTCATAGAATTTCAATGACAACGAATTATTTAGGCATTGTTTCAATTATGTTCAAAAGTAACAGTCATTCTATCATCTAGGGGAATATATCAGTAAGATATATCAGAATATATCAGTATATCAGAATATATCATATAAGATATCATCATATATGATATAAGAATATATCAGTAATATATCTATGAAAACAGAGGCTATTCTAGGATATCAAACAGAGGGAGGTTTAATTTAAGGAATTTATTTTCTTTTAAAGATGTCAGATGTGCTGGAGATGAAAACAGGCAAAGTGTCCTAGAGAAGGAAAAGAAGCAGTAAGCTGTTCCTCCGAAACAAGGAAATCGTCTCCAGCCCAGAACGGAAGCCTGTGTTCCCTGCTGAGAATAGGGGTATCACCACAGGGACTCGGAGACCTGGCACACAATATGGCAAGGAAAAGCGTGGGGGGTGCAGGGGCAGTAAAGTTCGTCCTGGGACTGAAATCAAGCTCTGAGCCATGGGTCCTGAACTGTTGCTGGAGGGATACTTCCAGAAGGCAGAAAGAGCAGCGTTGCTTTCCAGTCCTGTCTCCTCTGACCTTTAATCACCTGCCAGTACTCCTGGTGGAAGACCTAGTTGACAGAAGGAGACTAGCTGACAAAGGAGACTAGGAGACACATTTGCAAGCCCTGTTCTTCTAACCAAACATAGGACAGGAGAGGGCAGATTGGGGCCCTAAGGCAAGTGACCACCATGGGCTGGTCCAACATATTACAGATACAGTATTTGGGAAATGAAGCCATCACCAATTTTAATGGCAATGTCATTCTGGATCAATCTTTAAATACATCCCCGCATGGAAAGCTGTGGAAATGTAGCACTTCCACTATTCATGAGGGTAAGAGGGATCAGGTTTCATCATGGGCATCTGAGAGCTTGTGGAGACCTCTCCATCCTCAGATGATATTATAATAAATGTAGGAGGTAGGTCCGGTAAAAAGGATGGGTGTAAGAGATAAATGTAGGCTTTTAAGGCCTTCCATTCTAGAATGGGAAGGTACTTGAGTTTAAGACTCATTTCACTAAATGTCTTCAAGAATATTGCATTACTCAGCTTTCAGATTGAATTAAAATAAATGGCATCTCTATATTCCAGTGCACCTTGCATATAAGCTATATGCTTGAAATGCTTTAGACCATAATAAGGAGTATAACTTATTTTACATCTTGGCCATTTTGTTTCACCATATCAAGCAATAAATCTGAGTTTTAAACTTCACATCAGAAAGTCTTCTGATTAGATCCAGTGAAAACTGCAAACACATTTTTTTCTTTTGTCTTGGCTAAATAGTTCTGTCCCCTTCTTGAAAGATTTTCTAGGATTTTGACTAGTTTGAAATAAAAAATTCACATTAAAGCCTGGAAAAATACTAGGGTGAATTAAACCTGAATTAGCAGCAAAATTAAAGTATTTATAAATATTTGGGTCACTCTAACTTAGGATCTATTAATTTTATGGATTTTATTTAGATGTCAATACTCTTATAGATTTTTTCAAACTTTGAAATTATTTTAGAAATTTGTCAAAATATAACAGAGCTTAAGGAGAGTCCTATATTAATAATTGGTAATATTCATTGAGTGCTAACTTTGCTCCAACCATTCTGTAAGTGTATTTTACATAAGTTAAAATCCACGTTTATCCACACAACCCTACAACGGAAGATTCTAATCATTCATATTTTATTAATAAGAAATCTGGTATACAAAGATTAAATCACTCATACAAGGTCACATAAGCTAAGAAATAGGATGTAAATCCATGAATTCTAACTCAAAATTCAAGTTATTTGACAGTATGTTTTCTGTGTTTCTGGATAAATTAAATATGTCTAGTATTTTTTTTTTTTTGGCCATGTGGCCACAATAAAAAATTCTATATTGAAACTAAGGATGGAAATTATGAAGCATGAGCAAGCAGAACAATTTTTTAGGAGTAATTACATTAGAAAAACAAATATTATAATAAAGACACTAATTATGAAAATCTATCATGGTTTATCTGCGATCATTAGTAAGGTTATTAGTAAGGAATATTTTTGGCAAGGATCTTTCATTTTTTATAGTCAAAGAATTCTGTGCTATCAACTAAGTAGACCAGTGTTGCATAAGGAAAAGGAAATTTGAATTCCTAATCTTGACGACCCAAATTATCTTATTTTCCAAAAAATAATAATTTACTTTTATGTTCAAAGAATATACAAGTAATTCTTTCAGAAGTGACATTCGGTACACAAAACTTCCTTCTTTGGCGTAGGATAAAATGAGCAATAGTAAAATTCTTGCTAGCAGAGAATATAAAAACACGTGGAAGAACACAAGAAATGATTAATTATCATTAAAAGTATTATATAA
This sequence comes from Panthera pardus, assembly GCF_024362965.1. Lineage (NCBI taxonomy): Eukaryota > Metazoa > Chordata > Mammalia > Carnivora > Felidae > Panthera > Panthera pardus. Next base: position 82,278,403 of record NW_026526710.1, on the reverse strand, counting down.
ATTAGCTGAAACCAGAGATGTTGTTGGAAAGTCCATTTTTCATAGTGTTATTCTTGAACTGGAATAATGGCCCTCTGGTAAAGTTTAGGAGATGTGGTCATGCTCACCACATATTTTGCTGAACAAAACATAGAGAATAACTTAAGACACATGAAATTCTACAGACTCTTAAAGTTTCACAGCAGACATTTTTGACTTAAGAAAAAAGATGTTCTCATAAGAAAGAAGTCAATGATAATTGGATTTGATTCTCTGGGCTCAGACAAATGACAGCTTTTTTCTTTCTCCTGTTGTTTCCCTTGTTTCCCTTTATCTCTAAGAGATCATACCAAAAATGAAAGCAAAGTTAGCAAGGAGCAGGTTCTCTCTCTTGATATTATCAAAGAGATTACAAGAGGATGTCTAAGAGTGATAGTGAAGAAAACAAAATGAAGCCTCTGACTCTGAAGACATCATCCGTATAAATCTATAAGAGAAGAAAGGACATATCAGGCAAAAGGTGGCAGGTGACAGGAAACTCAATGCAAAGAGTTCCATCAGAGAGAAGTATCTAGATCTGAAACAGGAAACCTATTGAGCTTCCCTTATTTTTCTTTTTTTTTTTTTAATATGAAATTTATTGTCAAAAATGGCTTCCCTTATTTTTCTATACATCCAGAAGATCTAAAATGTACCAATTTAATTTGGGTCATTACAGCTCTTTCTGAAAGTTTATGAAATAAACTGTTGAAGATATCAGGACTTCCTTCTTTGACTTCTCCTTCCCCCAGCCCCAGGAAACGCATGGATGAGTGAACATTCAATAATACTTGATATGTGATAGTCTCTTAATTTGTGACATGCCAGTATGTGTAATCGACATGAAATACAGCTGCAGTTTGTTTACTACTGATAATAGATGAAAACAGACATCATTCCATCCTTCATCCATTATTCACCTAATGGCTACTTGTTGAGAGATTATTTTCTCGCCATCTTCTAGGCACTAGGGCTGCTATGATGAACCTCATCATTATGAGTCCTCCTCTGGAGCTTATGTAGAGATAGGAGACAAGTATTCAACAGACATACAATGTTAAATTTTGCCCAGAGACAAAAAAATTGAAGTGGAGTGGGTATTTTAAATTTGTGTTTGTAGGAAAAAAATTATCGAAATGTACGATATTTTTGAAATCTGAGAATTGAAAAAGTGCTATTCTGTCATTAAGGCAGATATGTAAATCAGGAAGAAAGATTTATTTTTATGTGAGGATCAGTCTCAACTGAATATTGACATGAAGAGTAAAGGACAAATTGGACTATATTGAGAAGTAAAGTATAATTAAGAAAATGGAGGGGCGCCTGGGTGTCTGAGTCGGTTAAGCGTCCAACTTTGGCTCAGGTCATGATCTCATGGTTTGTGAGTTCGAGCCCCACGTGGGGCTCTGGGCTGACAGCTCAGAGCCGGGAGCCTGCTTTGGATTCTGTGTCTCTCTCTCTCTCTCTGCCCCTCCCCCACTTGTGCTCTGTCTCTCTCTCCCTATCAAAAGTAAATAAAATGTAAAGAAAAATAATGGATTCTATATTGGTGACAAATACACCTTTTTATGAACTTTTGCTATAAACATGAGCCTAAAAATGGAGCTATAACTGAAGTAAAATGTGTAGTATAGGGAATATTTCTAAAAGAAAGGCCATCTATGTATAAAATTTATTTATTTAAAAAATAGCTGCAAAATATAAGACACAAGAAAAATTAACAATGCAGAAGAGATCATGGAAAAAGCTATGTCCCTTGACAAAGAGAGAAAAGATGGATTCCAAGAAGTCGTATGCTATATATCAGCAATATCGTGGAAAGAGAATTGATAGAATGTGGTAACTGAGAGCACTGAAGGAAGAAGGAACGCAGACATGTACATGCTGTAATGAACATGAACAATTTCATTCGTATCAATGTAATGATGGTGATGATATTAATCAAAATAGTAAACAATGTCGTAGCCACAGTAGCAAAACAATAGTAGTAAAAACAAGTTTAGTTCTGGCTATATTGACTGGGAAGTACCAGAGAACGATCGACCAGACATGTCCAGAAGACATTTTGAAATTTAGATGATTTTGGAAATTAGCAGAGACGTGGCAGTGCAAGTCATATACTTCAACTTCAAAAACAATTTACATTTTGGCAGCAAATAATACTTTGAATGTTAAAAATACTCAGCTATGATATCATTATATTTATGAATACTCCTGCCTTTCATGTGATGAAATAAGCATTTCCAGACATAATTAATATATACAGATATTGACCAAGATGGCCTTAGTGTTCCCCTCAGTTTGAATGAAGTTTAGATAGGTTTCTTCCTATCTTTATTCCCCTGACTTTTCTGTTCTTCGATCATTTACATTAGAAAATCTGCAATTACACATTCTTTCTTTGCTTTTTTGATACAAATCTCTCAGCCTCTTACCAGTTTTATAATCCAGGAATGGCTTTCTCAGGATCTCAGAGCTATCCCTTTGCAGACTCATCACCAAGAAAGATAAGGCCCATACCTCCAAATCTATGGGAGGGTAGAAGCCTAGCCTTGGTGAAGGCCAATTAGCAAACACAGATGACCTAATCACATTGACCACCTTCCCCCTACCTCCCTCCAGTATTCTGGCACTAGCTTACTCCATTGTATAAGAAACCTCCTGCCTTTTGTTTCAGTGAAGTTAAATTCAATCTATCTCTTCATTATGATAGTACTGAATAAGATCTTCCTTGTCTATTTAACTCCATCCAGTGCAATTATTCTTTGACAAAATTCTTTTAACAATATATATGTACATATGGATGCATGTGTATATTATGTATATATATCCATACATCATGTTTGTGTGTGTGTGTGTGTGTGTGTGTGTGTGTGTGTGTGTGTGTGTGATCTCACTTAGTTACATATACCATTTAGGTAATGACAGGGTGCAGCATAATGGACAGATACTTGTAATGGTTGTCAAGATAGCTGGTCTATACAGCTGTCATTCTTGAATGTGTGGTTTGAAAAAGTTCTACAATTTTCTTACACTTCTGGTTCTTAACACAGAAGTCAAACTTGTCACCTAACTTTTTTTAATATGGCTTATAGCATATAAGCACAGCATTGGATATTCTGTTCAATATTTTGAATATGATTCATTTCCAAATACAGAATTCACTTTTCCAGGCTTAACTGTATAATTGACTTTATTTATTATTATTATAAAATATGGTCATCCTTCTGAGTATATCATAATACTTCATACCTCACTATAGACTTTTAAACGCATAATGCAAAGCTTATCAAGTGCCTCAAGAAGGTTAGCTTTTAATTCAATTTACATTTAAATAGAGATTTATACTTTAACATTCATTTAATTTTATGCTATGTAAGTATTGCTGTAGCCCGCAATTTATAAATGTTAAATATAAGAATTAATTATGTAGATACCTAGGATAAAGAAACAAATTTTTATTGGTAAGTTTGTCCAAATTTAGAAAATATTGAGCCATTAAAATCAGGAAAGATCTCCATGTTTAGAAAAAAAATCTGTAGAAAATTGTCACAGAGCCATTCATAGACCCACATGTATATACACGTGTGCATGGAAACACACACACATATGCACACACATACTCTCTGATTTGTCAACATCATTTTGAGGCTAAAAAATAAATTAAAAATATTCCATTAATTATGACATCGTTCCAACCCAAAGGTTATGTTTTAGCTCAGGAAAATAACTTTTGAGATAAATGATTTGTTTGTTTTTCAAAGGTCACTTGTCCGAAGGCAGAAGACAATGTAAGCGGAAAACTGTTTTTTCCCTGCATTGAGAACTTCACTATTCGAATGAATAATTCATGTAAATAGGCTCAGTTATTATAATGGTGGCATTCTAATAGCCTAGGATATACCTAGTATATGAATATCGCAGGATCTAATTCTATGACTTTTAATGATCTGCTAGAAGAGTTAATTGAATAAATTAGTACATCCAGAAATGGTTTACATCTACTAATTTAAAAGACTTTTAAAAACAGGGTAAAAGAATGTCTTTCAGCAACGTTTATAAGACTTACAGATGTAGTGCCTTGTTCATCAATAAACATATTATCAAACTAATATAAAAATGCTCAATCTTTGTATTGGAAGAAATATCCATTTATTTTGTTAAGAAAAATAAGAGTATAATGTTTTCAGCCTTGATCTTTTAAGCCGAGATCTTTTAAGTCGATCTTTTAAGCCGATCTTTTAAGTGAAAGCTGGCATTTAAGTAATCTAATAAGTATAGAGCATTGAGATCTGTGGAGTCAGAACCACTATATTTGTTGGAAACCAGGACTAAGAACTAGAACAACAGATACATACATTCATCCCTCAAGACAGTAGAGATTGAAATTTCACAGATGAATTACACTTGCCTGACAATACTCACAGTTAAATAAACAAAAATTTTAAACTCTAATGAATTTTCCTGTCAAATATACCTGACAGTCACAGAACATTTCTATTCAAACAATGTGAAATATTAATAAAATTCCTTCCATAATACAAATGAAGTATCAGAAGAGATAAAAGTGTAGGGGCATAATTTCTAAATACACAAGACTTAGGCTTTAACAACATTTTTGAATTGTCAGCTGTTGTCAGTTTAAGGGAACACTGCAGGTAATATTTGTTAAACTTGCCAAAGTTTTTGAGATTTTTCTAAAAAAATTAAACATAGTCAAATATGTCAATAACACTTTTTTATTTGAAGTTTAGTCTGTGCCATAGAGGAAAGTTCTGGGAAACCAACATTCCAATATTTGAACTTATTTAAAGTTATTTTAATATAAAGGTTTTGGAAATGCTGGGCTTCCCTACGTGAACTCTCTGATTTTCCTCATGGCTTCTGGACAAGGTAAAGTAGACAAGGTAAAGCTTTAGGAATACTGTTAGCAAGGAAAACCATGCAGTTGTAACAATTGAACATTGTTTGTGAATGAATCTTCAGGCGCTTCCTTTAATTATAAGGTTTTGATAGGAGCTGGAGTGAAATAGAGTTACTCGTATCTTAGACTCAGTGGTTAGTTTCAGTTACCTTCATCACAGCTGGAAAATACTGACCACTTGAAACTCTCTGCTAAGCCATCTCTGGGTGGAGTGTGAAGTGTGAAATGTCACAGCACTTTGCATCAGGCCACTTATCACACTTTGTCCTTCGTCTCTCCTCCCTGTTCCTTACTGCACACGTGTGTGTTTCTACACATATGGACGATCTTCTTGCTCTGTGCCCGGCTCACACAGTACAAGTAAATATTGGTTTCAGCTGTCCATTAATCCCCAGTGGATTTTCCTTCCCCCTTTTGTAAAACTTTCAAGACAAATCCAATTCAATGCCTAAGGCAACATTGATATTTTCTGCTTCCGCTGATGTTTCTCAGGCAACGTATCCACTTAATTCTAAGATTATCCTCTTCAGGACGCTTGGGTGCCTCACTTGGTTGAGTTTCTGACTTGATTTCGGCTCAGGTCATGATCTCAGGGTTCATAGGACCAAACCCCGTGGCAGGCTCTGTGCTGACGACTTGGGAGCCTGCTTGGGATTCTCTCTCTCTCTCTCTCTCTCTCTCTCTCTGCCCCTCCCCTGGACTCTCTCTCTCTCAAAATAAAGAAAAAAACGTTAAGAAAAAAAAACAAAAAAAACAAAAACAAAGACTATCCTCTTAGATTCAGAGCAATGGAAGTCAAAGTCACTTGCAGAGTAGTATCTATGCATTTTTACAAGTCCCTTATAGAACAATGTAAATCTAGATATTACATATCTGTGTTACCATGATTTCATTCCAGGTAACACATAGTAGTAAGTACTACACAGCATGTTCTCTAGTGTTTATTAGTTTCATGTAGTTAGAGACCCTAAAACAATTTATATTTTTATTCATTTATTTTTGTTACGTGACATTTTTCTATTTTATCTCAGCACAATTCCCAACAAAAAACTCACCATTTTTCAAGATAGTTAACGATGTAAAACCAACTTTCTATGGACTCCTTGCAAGCAGCAAATGTAAGTAAAATGCTTACATTCTCCCGTGAGAACAAAAATGTGTAGAAAAATAATTGTGAGTATAAACCCCTGCCCTCCGCTGTAATCTTACTTGTATTTCCCTATTCTTTTTCTTCTTTGTGTCTGTCCTTCCTTTCTTCATTTTACTCTCATGTCCTTTTATTCGTCTTCAATAACCCCATCTTCCTGGCATTTGTCACGAGTCCATTTTGGACAGCTACCTGAGTTTTTAAAGTTGAAGCACCCTCTGCCATGTTGAAAAGTACCCTGACCTCTTCTTTTTTCTGGGTCAGTAATGCACACCATCTTTTGTCTTCTTGCAAGAAGTACTCTGGCTCTTTGGAGTATATTCTGGATTCTATTCCTCTTTCTTTGGTCACCTTGGAAAAGTAGTATTTCAAGTGGTTGGATCAGTATTTGTTAAAGTATTTTTCTAAGCGTATTTTTAGAAGTAAACATAAAGATGTAAGGAGATGCTGATGCTGTTAAAGGTTCCCTTTAAAGATGATCGCAGAGAACCTCCTAGATGGGGCTAGAAGAAAAGACGTCGGACTGGAATTGGACTTTACTACTATTGCTGGCCTTTCCTCTCAGCTTTCTGACTCTTGAAATCACAGGACTAGAAGAACTCTAATGTAACTTAGAGGTTTAAAAAAATCTGGTTATTGGAGTCCTAAAAGTAAGTAACAGTTCCGATAAGGAAAAACTCGCCAACAAAGCAAGAAATAGTATGTTACCTTCAGGGTGTGCTCAATGCACAGGCTTTTATTCTGATAGCGTGACATTCCAACTTAGGATCTGTGACTTGATTGTTTATTTCTGCCCAGAGAGCTTTTGATTTTGTGTTCTGAAGTAATTTCTGTCCCAAAGGTAGAGTTCAATTGTATCTTATTATATCAGTGATTGTCTAACTCACCTCCAGACTGGTAATTACCAGTGTTTCCTGCCCTACATCCATGTAGAGAAGATATTTTCTATCAGTATTGCTGAATATACTGCTCTTTAATTGTCCCTTTGGGAAGGGAGAGATTGGTAAGTTTGTTTGTTTTTTCTTTACTTGTAAGAGTAAGTCTAAATCACAAGATAAAATAGCTGTTGCTGAAAGCTTTATAACATTAAAGGACTCAAGGTATTGACTTCAATTAGTTCCAGGGCAAAGAGTCAAATTTTATTTACCCATCACTACCTATTTTATAATTAAAATATTCAACTGAAAAGCATTTAAAATGTGAATATTAAAGTATTATGGATGCCAATTATTTTACTTTAATTAATCTTTTAACTGCATAAATGTTAATTGTTTCAATATTTCATGTTCAATCTTTTTGGTATTAAGAGTTCAAAAGTTATTTATTAATAACAATTTTTTATTCAAGACTGGACTTTAGATAAGAAAATAAACAACTACGTTCTCTGAACCAGAAGCTCAAAGCAGACAGGGAGAAGTGGTTTTATTATAAAGTGATAAGTACAGTTAATAGAGATAAACAGAGTGCAGGAAGAGCACTGAGTACCAGAAATTAATTAAGCAGATTTCAAAATACATCGCAGCTACCGTGAATCTTGAAAGGAGGCATGGGAATTAATCAGGCAGAAAAGAGCTGATAGTTAAGTTAAGGTGGGGTCATCTCCAGCATCTGTTCCAAACCCAGGAATGGTAGCACACATATGGAATGATGCATGGGCTATGTTGCAAAAATGGAAAGTCTCTGGTACACCAAAGCTAGGAGGAATCGCTGAAAGATGAAGGCAACACAGGGTTAGCTTGAAGAAGAAAACCACAACTCAAGAATACACACAGGGCCAAAGACACGGGAGAGTTTAGGGCCACACATAGTGGATGCCAGGGAAGAAAGTGACCCAGGGTCAAGGTCTACAAGTAGATCAGGAAACTGATCTTGAAGAGCCTGCATACCGTCTACCAGTTTGAGACAGGCATCAACCAGCAAGCGTTTGCCTCCTGCTAGGAACAGAAGGTGCACCATCTTGGTCTGGAGAGAGTTATACCCTGGCTGCTGACAATAAGTGGAAGAGGAAAAAGCACTCGACCTGAGGAAATTAGCGACTCATGCACAAAAAACGTGCTTTCACTGCCCATCTTTGACTAAATATGTGACTGCCCCACATACTGTCTTCATTGAAGGCTGGGAAGTTTCAAAACATTAAGAGGTTCAAAAAATATATATCTTGGGGAAATTCTCTAGAAAAATCCTGGGATACTTCTGTTACTGTCATATGTCATTTCTTCTTCTCTCAAATTAAGTATATTGGATTAACAGACAATTCTTAGTATGTATTTGTGTTTTTTTTTTAATGTTAATTCATTTTTCAGAGACAAAGTGTGAACAGGGGAGGGACAGAGAGAGAGGGAGACACAGAATCCAAAGCAGGCTCCAGGCTCTGAGCTGTAAGCACAGAGCCTGACGTGGGGCTCGAACTCACTACCCATGAGATCATGACCTGAGCCAACATCAGACACTCAACCAACTGAGCCACCCAGGCACTCCAGTACATATTGTTTTCAAGCAAGTTATGGATTTATGCTTATAGCCTAAGTTTTTATCACAAAATATCTGCTTTTCTGTAACAAAAAAGTTCACCATACAATATATGAAATTCCTCTGATAAAGGTTCATTGGTTTAAAAATGTTATTTGCGTGCTCTTGTGAAACCTCAGAAAAAGGATCTGCCATAAGATAAAAGATACGTGAATGGATGTCATCTGCATGAGGCAGCAAAAGGGAACAGGAGGAAAAAAGGGTTCCTTTAGTACTCAGGAATTAATATCAAGTAAGTGGTACAAAAGAAAAAAAAAACTATAAGGCAAAAGGGAAGAAAAAGGGACCACATTCCAGAACTGACTTGTGGTGCTCTCCACAGTTATTACAAATAGAAGAACTGCCAGCTTGGGGCGCCTGGGTGGCTCTGTAGGTTAAGTATCCGACGTGGCTCAGGCTAAGTATCTGACTTTGGCTCAGGTCATTATGTCACAGTTTGTGAGTTCAAGCCCTGCATCAGGCTCTGTGCTGACAGTTCAGAGCCTGGAGCCCGCTTCCGATTCTGTGTCTCCCCCTCTCTCTTTCTGCACCTCTCCCGTTCGTGCTCTGTCTCTGTCTCTCAAAAATAAATAAACATTACAAAAAAAAATTTAATAAAAAAAATTAAAGAAAAACTGCCAGCATTTCCTTTCGTTCCCTCCAAAGGGCAGCATAACATTTTGGTTAAGACGTGAATCTGCAGTTGGATATATTTAGATGTTCAACTTCACATCTTATCTTCCTCAGCTAACTGACTTTGGATGACTCACCTGTTCTCAGACATACCGACTCTGACACGAGAATGTGAAGTTTGTCAGTCTGTCATGACGTCTACATGAGATACTGAATTGAAAGCACAATGTGTTCCATGTAGTCAGTACATAATGAATGACCGAAATCGCTATTATGAGTGTGTCTTCTGTATTAAGAGTTTTGAAGACATTTAGAGGGTGTGTGTCTGCCTCTGAACTTTTAAATTGTATTTTTAACTAGATAGTGGTTGTAGAGTATAAAGCAATTTCACTGACTATTTCTAGAATGGATCACTAACAAATAAGTTAGAAGATGCCATTATCATTGGATACAATGGCACAGGATGGTCATTAGAAAACTCATGAGATCACGATTCCATACCAAGCACTTAATAAACTCTCAAGAAATAAAAATAAGAATCTGAACACTTAATACTTAAATCATCCCCAAAGTAGCCACTTTTTAAAAACTGTCTTCACAAACTTTTGTACAAATTTATATTTTCCATAAAGGAGTTACTTTTAAATTCTTTCCTTTAAGCTAAGTGTATTTACTTATGAGTGAGAAAGGGAAAATGGGGGAGAGGTGGAGGGAGGGAGAGAGAGAATCCCAAGCAGGATCTACACTGTCAACACAGAGCCCAGCATGGGGCTCAGTCTAACAAACCATGAGATCATGACCTGAGCTGAAATTAAGAGTCAGATGCTTAACTGACTGAGCCACCTAGGATCCCCAGAAGTCACTTTTCAATTCTTTAAGTAAAACAACTTTAAATTAACTCATATAAAGGTTATTAATCTTGAGTGTTATGTGTGCATGTTTTCTTGGCTGTGTCTCCAAGTAGAATTAACATTCCTTGAGATACAGATTTTGTCTTAATAATCTAGTGTAAACTATACCCAGATTTCCTCCCCTGGATTTTATGTACAATATACTTGCTTTACAGAAGGTTGACATTAACAAAGAGTTGTTACAAAGCACTTTTGGACCCCGCAAGAGGTTTTTAGCAATTTATAGCTGAATACTTGGGAGATATGTGTTCTTTATACATTCTGGCTGTTTGATTTTTCTTTATTCGGAAGACATCGCTAACTCTACCAAGCAAGTTTGCTAGAGGTATTTTGATGAGATGTCCTCTCATTCTCTTACACCAAAATGGATTATTTGATGGAAAAGATTTTCTGCCCGTGGAATAATTTTATGTACCCAGGACTTAAAAGTGATCACCTCTCTGATGATATTATCTAAATGTGAGGGGATATGTGATTTTCTCTCTCATTTTCTCTCTCTTATTAAAATTCTTATTTCAATTAAAATTCTTAAAATTTAATCGGAAATTTTGAAATCCTTAAAATTCTTAAGACAGTCTTTCCTGACTTCTCCTCAAAATGATTTCTGGAACCATAACCATCAATAGTAAATGGTACTGCCTGAGTATATTTATTCTTACATATCTCTTATTAATCAGGTAATTCCTGAGAGTAGTAACATTATACAGTGGAAATATATTATTATATTACCTGATCTCTGTATAAAATCTCTAGTCATCATTCTATTCTTCAATTTACATACAATGTTGTAAAGAAAGGCATACCCAGAGTCACAGCCGAGATCTGCTTCCCCGGGACAGAAGGTTTAGGCGCCGGAAATAAAAGGAATACTCTGGTAGTAAAGTCTGATGAGTAGCTAAAGTCTGATTGGACTGGCATAAGAGGGGGAAACTCCTTGGCCAAGTCTTCAAGAGCTGCACAGATGTCTGGACTCCACCTCCATGACTCCAACATGCCCTCATAATGAAGACCCAAGATAGATCCCCTCCTGGCTATGACAGGTGGAATAATGAAATAATCATTTTGAAATATGCATAGCCCTCCTCATAACAAGAGCCTGTTTTCACAGGGGAAAACGCATCATTGAAGTGTGATTATAAATGATGAGGAATATTCCTTTTACGGAAGTCCTCTAAATTTCCCTATTTCTCCAATGTGTGGGGGATGTAATCACTAAGAGAAGGGATTCAAGTTACAGGGTAGGGATGCTACAGGCAGAGAGGGAGATAGGAGCAGAAAACATAGTTTCACCAATAGAGAAACAGGTAAAAGTCACATTCCCAAGATACAGGCTCACTAAAAGGCTAGGATTTCTTTAGGAGATTATAGAATGGCCCCACTTCTCCACACCTTAGGTCTACACCAAAGTTCTTCAGTGGATTAAAGTTGAAATAGTGGTAAGTCTCTCTCTGAGGTGGATTATTCAGAGAAGGCCAAAGTCAAGAAAGAAGACAAAAACAAGGACTGTGAATGAATGCAAAGGTTCTGAAACTTATAACTACAGCAAACACTGAAAACAGTGCAACTCCTTCTTGGGAGCTAAAGACATTTTGGACATGATCAATAAAAAAAGATACGACCATAGGGGCAACATTATAACACACAACAGGTTTTATTTGGGCATCACCTGACACAGTTGCATGAGAGAAGAAGCCTCTCACAGTATGAAAGATTTATGGAAAGGGAGTCCTCCTTCAGAAGGGAGGAGAACAAGGGAAATCCTAGAAAAGAAGGGGAGAGAAGAGAGGGCTTACATGTCAAGGTGATGTTGCATAGTAACATGGTGTGGAGTCTCCATGACCAAAGGGCCTATCAGCTTGGCATCTTACACTTTATCAATGGTCAACAGATGCTGGCTGAGGTTTAATGGAGTATGCAGAGCAAGCAGAGTCTAAATGGCTAAAAAATCCAGCTGTTTGGGTTATTTAAAAAATATTTGGATATTGTGATGGTTAATTCTACGTGCCAACTTCACTGGGCTAATGGATACCCAGATGACTGGCAAAACATGATTTCTACTTGTGTCTATGAGGATGTTTCTAAAACAGATTAACATTTGAATCAGTGATCCGAGTAAATTAAAACCCACGGTCCTCCCCAATGTGGGTGGGCATCATCCAATCTGTTGAGCACTAAAATCGAATAAGAAGGTGGAGGAATGGTGAATTCACACTGTCTGCTTGAACTGAGACATTCATCTTCTCCTGCACTCAGACACAGGTGCTCTGGGTTATTGGACTTTCAGAATCAGATCAGGTCTTACACCACCAGTCACCAGGTCCTCAAGCCTTTAGAGTCAGACTGAACTACACCATCGTCTCTCCTGTTTCTCCAGTCTGAAGATGGCAGATTGTAAGGCTTCTCAACCTCCATAACTGTGTGAGCCAATCCCTATTAAATCTCTTTCTCTGTCCCTTTCCCTTTCTTTCTTTCTCTCCAAAAAACCTAGATTTTTATACCCTACAGAACTATTCCTCAAAAGCAAAAAATAGGGTGCCTTGGTCACTCAGTCAGTTAAGCATCTGACTCTAGATCTCACTTCACATCTTGATCTCGAGTCATGAGGTAAAAAAAAAAAATTAAATATACACCACAAAATCTAGGGAACCCAACTCTTGTTTTAAACTAAAACATAATTATTACACTAAGAAAATAAAATGGGATCATATATGATGCTCAACTAACTCAGACAGGAAAAAATGGGGTGAAGTAAGATAAAGAAAATACCACAAACAGTAAAGGGTTGGGAACATGATAGATACCAATCTAGATCCATAACAGAATTACAACTACTATTTCACCAGTTGATAAGCTTATTGTATTATTTCAGTATTAACCATATGGTTTATTAATCTATGCCCACTAAATATTTTACAGTCAGAAATGCCTGTCTTATGTCAAGGCCGTTAGAATGGTCTCTAGCTTTCTACTAGTTGTTTTGTAGTTTAACGTAATCCATTTCCTTCATTCGGAATTTTATCATGTATGATTCTAAATTTACTTTTTCACCGCCTTTTTAAAATTTGTCCACAAAAATATTTCTTTTACAATATATGATGTTTTGGGGGCACTTGGGTGGCTCAGTTGGTTAAGGCTCCAAGTCTTGATTTTGGCTCAGCTCATGATCTCACGGTTTGTGAGTTTGAGCCCCACAACAGGCTCTGCATTGACAGCGTGGAGCCTGCTTGGAATTCTCTCTTCCTCTCACACACAAACACACTCTCTCTAAAAATAAATAAAATAAAAAATAAAACATGTGATGCTTCAGAAAGAGTATATATACAGGAAAAGTTTTCCATAGGTCTTTACTTGAGATTAATTTTCCTATAGCAATACTTACATGTGAATTAATATTATAAATATTCAGAAAAATATTATTGATCAACATCATTGGGTTTTTTCCTACGAATTTAATAAAGAAATGTATGGTTATTATAAAGTCAACACGGCAAAAACTAAAAGCAATATTACAAGAGGGATGGTGAAAATACAATCCCAAATTCTGAGAAGTTCTGCCAATGTTTTTTCTAGTGGGAAGAAAAACAACAATTGAAAAGGAGATCTTACTCCAAGCTGCGGTGAGTGATATGCTTTGCTGTAATGACAGCCATGGTGTAATGACAGCTATTATATATAGTAAGGGATCAAAAAAAGGTGGTCACTGATGAGAGAGTGGTGCTGCCCTTTGTGGATGTTCCTGTTTCCAACTGTAGTACAGTTACAATTATTGTCATTTTATAGCATTTAATGTGTGCCAGGCACTTGTTTCAATTTACAATTAAGATGTTCCATAATCTCCAATGACTGATAAGAAAACCTAGGTACAGAAAGCTCAAGTAATTTGCCCCAAGTCATAGAGCAGATAAGTGTCTGAGTGGGAGCACCTATCCATGTGTTCCGGATGTGGGCCCATGCCCAGAACAAGGTAGAACAATCTTTTTATTTCTTTACTTATTTATTAGTTTTTAATGTTTATTTATTTTTTGAGAGAGAGAGAGAGACAAAGTGTGAGTGAGGGAGGAGCAGAGAGAGAGGGAGACACTGAATCCGAAGCAGGCTCCAGGCTCTGAGCTGTCAGCACAGAGCCCGACGCGGGGCTCGAACCCACGAACCATGAGATCATGACCTAAGCCGAAATCAGATGCTTAACTGACTGAACCACCCAGAGGCCACAGAACAATCTTTTTATCTAAAAGACCAGATTAAATGTTTCCTCTTTGTTTTTTTTGTTTTGTTTGAATATTTTTGTATTCCTTTTGCTTCATCTATTATGGTTTTAAGTATATTTTTGTATAATTTTTTAGTAGTTGAATGATTTACAGCATACATACTTACAGAATATATATCAGTCTACTAATATTAATATTTTACAATTTCAGTTTTCATAATCCCGTTTCCAGCTAATAAATACAGTGGCGCACTGTACCTCTATCTATGACATAAATCCTATCAGTGAATATTATAATTTTGGCCTTCAACCATCAAAGGGAATTTAAAATCACAAAAGGAGAATTATCTATCTTTGCTGTTTATCTATCTTTGCTATCTATCTTTGCTATTTATTTCATCCTTGATATTCCAAGTTTTCCTATGTTACAATTTCTTTATATATGAAGAATTATTTTACTGATTCTTTTGGGTCAGGTCTGCTAGTGTTGAAATATCTGAGTTATCTCGCAATTATAAAGGTCTTTGTGGAATGTCCTTATTTTCACTGTATATGGAATCTACGATTGACCATACTTTTCTTTCCCTATTTTAAATACATTGTGCCACTTTCTTCTGACTTCTAGAAAATGAATATTGGAATATGGAATGAATATTGGAATCTTCGTTCTCCTACTTGAATCACTGTTCCCTTGAAGGTAATTCATCGCTTCCCTCACACTGTTCTAAAGATCCTTGTATTTACTTCTCAGAAATCCAAATGTGTGACATATCTGCCTGTAGACGTTTTTAGGTTTATCACTGTTGAAGATCACTGAGCTTCTCGAATCTCTACGTTTATGTCTATTGATAAATTTGGGAAGTGTAGAGTCATTATTTTTTTAGGTAATTTTCCAACTCCACAAGTAACTTTCCAGTCCTTCTGGGACTCTGATGACGATGTATGTATACAGTCCAATAGACTCCTGAAGATTGTTTTTCTTAACTTCTCTGTTGTTTGAAATTGACAAAATCTATGGATCCACTCTAAATTCACTGCTTCTTTCCTCTGTCATATGTGGCTTCTTACTGAGCCCATACAGTGAAGCCTGTATTTGTGAGATCTGGAGTTTCCATGTGGCTCTTCTTTATATTTTCTTGCTTTGCAAATATATATATATATATATATATATATATATATATATATATATATATTTATTTATTTATTTAATTTTTCATTTGTTTCAAGAGTTTGATAATTATTTATCATAGCATTTTTTTATGAACCTTGTCAAATACTTGTGACATCTTTGTCTTACTGGTGTTGATTCCTGTTGGTTGTCTTTTATCACTGGACTTTCAGTTTCCCTGGTTCTTATTATACCAATGTGTTTTTTGTTTTTTGTTTTTGTTTTGTTTTGTTTTGTTTTTTTTGAATCCTGGACATTTTCAAAATAATGTTAGGAGACAATAGTTCTTATCTAAATTGTCTTGTTTTCATTTTTGTTTGAATTTTTATTTAACTTGTAGTTATTTAACATACATAACATATATTGTAATATGGCTTCAGGAGTCGAATTTAGTGATTCATCACTTACTTGTAACACCCAGTGCTCATCCCAACAAGTGCCCTCCTTAATTTCCATCACCCATTTAGCCCATCCCCCACTCACCTCCTTCCATCAACCGTCAGTTTCTTCTCTGTATTTAAGAGTCCCTTATGGTCTGTCTCCCTCTCTGTTTTGATCTTATTTTTCCTTCCCTCCTCCTATGTTCATCTGTTTTGTTTCTTAAATTCCACATATGAGTCACCTCATGTCATATTTGTCTTTCTCTGACTGACTTGTTTCACTTAGCATAATACACACTAGCGCCATCCATGTTGTTAAATTTTCTCCTTCAGCGGGCCATCAGCCCATTTATGGTCAGAGTCCACACCACTTTGGGCTGTGATTTGAAAGTTGATACAGCCCTAAGTCTTTGCAGTGGTATTCTGGAGTATATAGCTTATATTATACACAGAGGCCAATCTGAAGCCTTGGCCGCATTCCACAATAAAGTTCCATTCTCATAGATTTGGCTCTGTTCACTCTGGTTAGTTTCACCTATAAGCAAAATTGGAGTGAACCCAGTATTTCAATTTATCCAGCTCCTTCCTCTCTGTGATCCTTCA
Source organism: Panthera pardus (assembly GCF_024362965.1). NCBI lineage: Eukaryota > Metazoa > Chordata > Mammalia > Carnivora > Felidae > Panthera > Panthera pardus. The sequence goes on along the minus strand of NW_026526710.1, from coordinate 82,261,904 downwards.
CCAATTGTCTAGTTGGGAAAGGGGGGGGGGGGAGTGGTAAAGAGCATTTGCTCTTAGTCTGGACTGGCAATACTCAATACAGATCCACTTCTCATTTTTGTTGACTGCAGGACTGATGGGGAGGTCACAACTTCTCCCTGCTATCATTTACTAGGTTATGGAAAGCTCTATCACTCAGGGGAATATCTCTAAGTGGTGAAACAAAACAAAACAGTTTACCAGTGATTCATACCTCAAATACTGAGATTTTTAATCAGTCTGCTTTTTTTCCTTTATTTTTCAGAATGTTTTGATAGTTGTTTTATGTGTTTTGTCTTGATTTTTAGGTGTAATTTACAGAATAAACTGGAATAAGTTTGCACTTTCCCCCCCCCCCCCATAATGGAAGTCATTTTTGACGTACTAAAAATTGTTACAACTTGGTATTTTTTACTTTATTGACAATGCATGGACTTCAAGGAATGTCAAATCCATTTATCACCTTCCAAATTTCCCTTCTACCGTTTTAATGTATTTTCATTCTCTTATTCTGTAAAATTTACCAATGAATCCTCATTACTTATATTTATTTTGATTTCCTCACATTTTTATCCTTATGATGTCCATCTTATGCATTTCTTTATTGCCATATGGATGATTTTCATTGTGTCTTGACAATCCCCTTTTACATTCCTCTTGCTATGGCTTTGTTGGAGAGAAAACTTTGTTCTATTTTCTGAAAATTAATTTATTATGCATTCATCTTTGAAAGATGGGGTTGCCCCATTTTATATTGGCACAGATTACTTTCAGCACCCTGAAGCTGACATTCCATTGTCTTCTATTTTCTATAGTTCTTGGCGGAATTTTAAGCTTTTATTCCATCATCACACATGTGACCACAATGCATTCCTTTTCCTCGAATCCTCTTCAGTTTTCTTGTCACTAGTTTCGAGAACATTTACCAGAAAGTGTCTGTGTATATTCATTTCTTCACAATTATCCTAACGAAGCCTATGGCACTTTGTATCTGGAGATTAAAGTCTTTCATTAGTTTTCAGAAAAATTTAGCAACTAACTTTCCAAATACTGTTTCTTCCCCATTCTCTTTCTCTTTTCCTTTTAAGACTAGAAGGACATATTCATTACACCTTGATTCTTTCAACATTGTTCTAGTTTTTCCTTTCTTTCTCTATTCCTCAGTCTGGATAATTTCTATAGATCTGCTTTTGAGTTCACTAACTTTCTCTTCAGCTAGACCTAATATTTAGTTAATTCCATTTATTTTTTTCATTTAACTTATTGAACTTTCTATTTGGAATATTTCCATTTGAATTTTATTCAAAAATCTACCTAAATTTTAGACACTGTTCTCTATTTTCCTGAATATATTTACCTCAATTTATCTATATCTAATAACTATATCTAATATCTGTATCTAATAACATGTAGCTGGAATATCCAGTGACTTTATGACTGATTTTTTTAACTTAATCTTTAGTTATCTCATTTCATCATCTCATGTTGTGGGTAATTATTTGATTATATGTTAGACTATGTATATGAAAGAATGTATACACAATTTAGGCTCTGGAAAAGATTGTCTTCTTACAGAACAGATTTTTTTTTTTTTCTCTCAGGGGTTTGGCTCAACCAAGGATTGGGCTGATTTATGGCTATTTTGCAAACTTCGTGAAGTCTGGTCTATTTCTAACTTTCTTTTTCAAAATCACTGCTTATATGTAACTGTGAGTAGCTTCTATTTTATAAGGCCACACCTGTACTCTTGGAAGAACATTTACTTCAGTTTATGCACAAACTTATATAGTACCTGTGCAATATTTTAAAATTAGGTTTTAGGCTCCAGAGAATGCTTCAGATAGGATATTACTAATTTAAAATTTGATTGATATCCTTAAATTTGTATCCTCTACAATGCAGATAAAATTAATTTACTAAATTTTAAACAATCTGAACAGGAAACAGGATGGGCTCCCACTCAAAATTTGGTTAAGATAATTTGGGGAAAGTAAGGCAGGCCTCTCAATCTTGCCTGAAAATGGTGGTAGAGAAGACATGGTTTGGAAATTTTCTGGTGGTTACAGATGGTTCTGGGGGATGAGAGGTCTTTCCCATGGGAAAGGGCTTGCAGTTTGAATCTCCCAATGAGGCCAAAATAGAGAGCACTCAAGCTATGTCTTGTGCTGCCCAGAAGTGGGACACAAAGGGCAGAGAATGAGGTGAGGCTTAGTAGAATCCTTCAGCAATCAGACATCCAGCAATGAAGTAAGACTTCCGTTCCACTAAGATATAATCAAAACTTTACTCCTAGGAAAATTGTTAAGAAAGGAAGGACGGAGAGAATATAATCATATAATCTGTTCTTCCTCTTCTTTCCTTCCTTTCTCTTACACAGCTGTAGTTTCAGCCATGGCTCTCCAGTCTCTTGCAAATAAAAAATGATGTTCCGAGCAATGAATCATCTTTCAGTTGCTTTGAGTTTCCGGCCAGCTTAGTGGGGATTTTCAGGTTTACTCAGTGCAGCTTTTCATCAGAAGCCTTGAGGTGAGTGTGTGGAGGCTGGGGTTGAGGAAAGAACCAATGGGTGAATGACAGTCACTATCACTGGTGTAGCAAAGCCCATAAGCTAGGAAGTCATTATTTGCCACTACTGGTGAGAGACTCAAAATTTGTTTTTCCTTTTACTAAACCTAGTGCCCTTTGGGTAATGTCTTAGTTGTATAAAAGGAAATGCTTTGAGCCTATGCAACTGCAAGACAATTCCTCAATCATCTTTTAACAGATGTCCCAGGGTAGTTTTAAATGCATGCATTTTGAGAAATGCATTGTGAGGAAATGCAAAACATTTGTAATAGAAGGAAACTGCTTTCTTTTAACCTTTGCATGAAGGCATGTTTTTAGATTGTATTAAAGTTTCCATTTCTTGCTTGCCTATTGAGACTCAACCTCATTGAATGTGTGTGGGTATGCATGCGGGGGGTGGGGGGTAAAGGGAGACAAAATTTGAAGAATTATATACAGAAGGGAGTATTTAAACGCACTCTTATGAACAGATCCCTGTCCCAAAGGGAAAGCTCAGAATGGATCGATCCGTGCGTTTTATAGTGGCAATGCTTTCAAGGAGACTGATAGGCATATTATTTCCTTACCCATTCTCAGAGGGCAGAGGTGAGTGTTTTATTTATTTATTTACTTGCGGTTATTTAGGAGATGGAAAGCAGAGGCATAATTGGATTGAATTTGCTTGGTTGTTCCTACCACTTCAGTCCAGAATCTCATTTTGCCTGGTATTTCATTCTGGTAAAATGCAGAAACAGGGCATTTTGTGTTAGATGTGAGAGGAGTAATTAATTGTTATATATGCTGATCAGAGAGAAAATAATGGATTTGGAAGAAGTAGGACACATTGTACACCTTGCAGACATTTTCAGTTCTTAAGGAATGTATTAAAATCATTTATTATCCCTGGAGAAGCTTATGAACTTTGAACCTCATTTTTTTCTAATTGCAACATGAGTGTTATAAATAACCTCGAACTCTTCCCCCCTCTTTCTGCCGAGGAATTTTGCAAAGTATCCAAAATAAAAGGGAAATGAGAAAAGATAAAGAAGTTCCACAAGTAGATACTTAAAAAACGTATTCATTTCTGATGCTTTTTACTACCTTTACCTCATGGAAATAATTACTGTGAACCCATACCTTTGTGAGAATATAGGAAAAGCCCTATCTTTGGTTTGGACAAGTCTACTAAACAACAGAAACGACCCACCCCTCTCATGTCTGGTTCTCTTAGGCTACTTGTGATGAAGTCAGCCCTAAAAGGGAAAATGGAGGAAGGACAACTAACTTTTTCACTACCCCGTGTTCCCACCTCGGATATTAGGGGGCACTCTTGGCTGTTATCCCTTTAAAACCAACTCAATGACTGGAGTCTTAAACATCAAAGAGCTTGCCATATTAGGTCTCAGAAAATTACTGGACAAAATTTATTTTAAAAAGACCAAAATTTTTCGGGGCGCCTGGGTGGCTCCAGCAGTTAAGCATCCGACTTCGGCTCAGGTCATGATCTCACGGTCCGTGAGTTCGAGCCCCACGTCAGGCTCTGTGCTGACAGCTTGGAGCCTGGA